>NC_090841.1:33307500-34557500 GCF_028021215.1 Eschrichtius robustus
AATTCATCAGAATGCTTGATTCAATCTGTTTAATTATTTTATTCTGGCATCTTAATGTTTGACCATCAATCACACCCAGATTATACATAAAATATTCAGATTAGATTGTCATTGGAGATTCATGTTTAAAATAAAATTTTAATAACACATAGTTAGAAAACAAGGAAAAAGGAGAAATTTTTATAAATAGGTTTTTAATCCAAACATGACATGGAATAAAAATGCCAAGAAAAAAATATAAAGTCTCAAACTTTAGATACAATTAAAAAAAAAAAAAAAAACTAAGGTAAATAATAGACTTACTAAAATATGTTAAAAGGCTGTTGTAAAAGAAAATGAATAGGCAATCCTGAAGTGATAATCCAAAAATTCAGCTTCTAATTTCATCATCAGAATCCCTTTAAAAAACTTATATTTCAAATAGCTTTAAAAATGTATAACAGGGCTTCCCTGGTGGCGCAGTGGTTGAGAATCTGCCTGCCAATGCAGGGGACATGGGTTCGAGCCCTGGTCTGGGAAGATCCCACGTGCCGCGGAGCAAATAGGCCCGTGAGCCACAATTGCTGAGCCTGCGCGTCTGGAGCCTGTGCTCCGCAACAAGAGAGGCCACGATAGTGAGAGGCCCGCGCACCGCGATGAAGAGTGGCCCCCACTTGCCGTAACTAGAGAAAGCCCTCGCACAGAAACGAAGACCCAACATAGCCATAAATAAATAAATTTAAAAAAAAAAAATGTATAACAACATAGATCTGCCAGAACCTGGAGCATGTTAGTGATATTCATTGGAAGGAGGCAATTTCTGGAATTTTCAAAACATTTTTTATCCAATGGCTGGAGTTTCAAAATGGATAGTAGAGGGGAAAAAATCTACCATTTTAAGGTTTCCTGAAATAAATTAAGATTCCTTTTAAGTTCTTGTCTCTTGGAGATGCTGAAGGGAGAGTATGGTTGCAGACAAATGTGACACTCAACTCTAACTAGGTGAGTAGGAGACGAAGAGACTACCACAGGCAAACCCTAATTAGGGGCACAGCTAACTTTCATTCTACCTCAAACCCCACCCCCACCCTAGCTGTAACCTCTTCCTTCATACCTATTTTAAAAGGCAATGGTCTATTTAGGAATCATGAATTTTTATGGTTTAAGGTTCCATTATTTTCATTTTATAGGGAGATTTGGATTCAATTCTGAAATGCCATCCAGTCTCTGTGGTTCTTTGGCAGCTCCACGTGTTTTGCTAAACAGTAGCTCTTGAGCAAAATGGTTGAACAGTTTGGCTCTAGGACGTATTTTAAGAACAGTCATGCCTGGCAAGGGCATGTAACAGCTACCATTCAACAATTCACCAGACAAAAATGAGGACCGGGTCACTGCCAGCTACAAATCCTGGATCTCAAAATTTTTAATAATTAATATGAAGAAAAAGACAATGAATGCCACTTTTTAAAATTTTCATTCATATTAGCAGTTTATATTAGGACTTACAACTTTCCAAAAGTTACATTCTGTACAAAAGGTTGTCACAAAACTAATCACCAGATATGCTCCCAGCCCACCCGTTTTATCTATAAATGAAAGTTTAATTAATAAGATGAAATGTAGCACAGATATGTACATTATAGATTTAGTTTCTAACTAGTAAACTCAGATCTACATTGGATTATGATACTTTAAAATGAGAACGAATCACCCAGGAAATAATCATTTGCGGCTAAACTAACATTTTGAAGTCATTAATAACTCCTGTTTTTGAATAATGGTTTTAGTTGTATGGTAACAACTAAAAGAGTTTTGGAGTTACTCGGTATAAATAATTGCATTTTCTAGATTTAGCAGAATTTTTTTCATATAAATTACTGAAACGTTTACTTCCCCATATAAACACTAGGTGTTTGGCCCATTTTGTTTAAATATTTGAGTATGTTAAGAAAAGGACATACATGCATGTATGATTAGATTGCCCCCTTATTTTTAAATTACTTTAAATATTTGATTGGGAAACTTGTTAGCGACAAGTTTTTGCTTTGGGACCACTCAGTGATCACT
Source organism: Eschrichtius robustus (assembly GCF_028021215.1). Classification (NCBI taxonomy): domain Eukaryota; kingdom Metazoa; phylum Chordata; class Mammalia; order Artiodactyla; family Eschrichtiidae; genus Eschrichtius; species Eschrichtius robustus. The sequence goes on from NC_090841.1 coordinate 33,309,547, forward strand.
TAGCTGTCTGTGTTCTTGCCAAATTCTCTCCCCTGACGTGAGAGAAAGGGGAAGGGAATCTATTACGGGCTTGTCACTAGCCTGGACGGAGCTTCCTCACCAAGGCACCGACCAGTGTGCCTTTTATCCACTAATTCAAATGAACAAAATCTGTTTGCTCAGAAACACACACTTGTACCTCAATGTCTGCCTTCAAATTAAAGGTCATCTCTACAGTTTCCATCTGCAGTGGACTGAAGGAATATTAGGAATTTTAAAACCCTAATTATAACCCCCGTCTATTGTTGAAAGAAATATCTGCAACAGAAACCAATGTTTCTTGCTTGGCTCTTACCTCTGTCAACTCTTTGTTTTGTGCTTTCCTCCTCACAGCTATAGCCCTCCTATTCAGGCCTGTTCAGAACAGGCTCCCTCAGAGAGGGCGAGGCAGTACAGGTGTGTACAGTTCCCGGCTCCTGGCCCTCGCCTGAAGGCTGTCCTTCAGCCTCTGCAGACAGATGCTCTGGGGGCTGATTGCTCAGCTTCGGGACTTCCCTGCCTTCCTCCGCCCCTGGGAGGTTGTGTCATCTTCACTTCCCTTTACTGGTCAGGCTGCTTCTCCCCTGTGTCTGCTCCCCAGCCCTAAGTTGACAGAGTATTTACCTGCCATCTGGTGTGTCCAAACTACTGGGTTGAATTTCAGTTTTCTTTCTGAAAATCCCAAGTCTTTGCAAAATTATGATAAGAACAGTCAGAATTCCTTCATTTAACTTCTTTCCTTGTGCTTAGGGCTTCCTCCTGCTTAAACGTATAAATGTCCTTCACCTTTCCTCATTTTTAAGGTTTGCTCTCAGGAAAACAGGAATTGCAACTGGAGGGCAAAATGCACATTTCAGCAATACAGACGAGAACAATTTATTCCCACCTTGGCTGTGGATAACACTCTGTTCCCCAATGTCTATAACCAGGGCCTGGCTCATAGTTCTAATTAATTAACTTTATTAACTTGGAGCTGAAAGGAGGTGACAACTTAAACAAGGAAATACAAGGCAGTGGACCTCGCAGACTAGTTCCATGTTACTGCTTTTTAACTGGAGGTAAAAGAACAGTCACTTGCTTATTGTACGTCATAAAGCAGAAGAGATGCTTAGATAGACTGCAGAGCACAGTCTGTTTCCAGCTAATCCATGGACTATGGTAACTACAAAAAAAAAAAGAAGCAATTTTTTTCATTTAGTGCAAGTAACAAGTTTATTTTCTTTGATATAGAATTAACAGAGTTAATTTCATGCCCCCAATGAGGTAAAATTGCAACATTTGCATAGGAAATCTTTCCTTGAAACACTTCAGATCTTTGTTAAAGTTATTGATTGTCAGATCAGAGAATCTGCAATTTCAAATTTGTTCACAGAAATTAAAAAATTCCTTACTTGGGAAGTTTCAAAATGGCAATTCGGTCCTAGAGTCATAATTACCGGGCTGGGGCGGGGTGGCGCGGGGGTAATGCTCTCCCGGCTAAGAGTTTCGGCAGCGCTGTAATACTGTGTACATCCACTTTATACAAAGGCATGTACATTTTGCAAAGAGAGAGCATATATTCCTATTTATCATTCTTGGAACTGTGTTCAATTGCTGTATAGTCTCCTACAGGGTCTAATTAACATGAATTCAACAATGATGATAATGAGCTTACCAATCATTTCCTCATAGCTGTTATATTCAGTTTTATGTTTTCCGTGCTATGCTGATAGCATACAGATCCCAATTAAAGAGAAACCTGGGCCTATATAAATAACATAAACAAAATATACATGGGTATGTAGCAAGACCTGAGGTTGATGATTTGATGTTCATTAATGTTGGAAAATACTAAAGTAAAAATTACAGTGACTTGGGAAGATGGTATTTTCTTAAGGACACACTGCTGAACACATGGTCACCTACCTGCTCTCTAAAGCATTATATAAAAATTCTACTACCAAATACAGAACACATGAACACCAGGAGACAAAAAAAGCATTAAAGCCTATTACAATCTTGAGTAAGCCAAGACCTCAAGTACATAGGAAAAGCACTGCAATCATGTATTGAGTTTTATTTTTCTAATATATATCATAATTTAAAACCATATAAAGTCACTTATATAAGAAGCAATTTTTTTCAAGTGGTATAGCTTAGAGCATGGCTTTATATTTGGCTTAATCATTTTTACCACTTTAATTTATAAAGCTCGTAATCTTGCCAGCAGGGCTTCAACTTCGGGAATGGATTCGTTTTTAGAAACCGAGCCAAGAAGTTCCATTTCCTTTTTTCTGTTGCTTTCTACATTACAGGCTTCCTTCTTCTCAGCTGCCTTGATCCTCTCGGTAGACGTGTGAGTGTCTAGATTATAATTAAGCTCCTTGGTGACTGCAGTCCTTGTTGAGCTGCAATTGATATTGTAGTGCGAATGTGACCCTTCTGTCAACTGCAACTTCTGATTTTCTACAGTAAGGAAGAAAGAAACGTAAAACCTATCACTGTGATAAGCAAGCACTGTGCACATTATGAAACATTAAAGTAATTATTCTCAACAAACAAGTCCTCTTAGACAGACTAAACTAAAAAATATTCAAAAGAGTAAGGTAGATTTAAAATAAACATGCAGAGGTTAAGAATAAGCTAAAAAATATAAATAGACAACTATTTCATTAGCAGACACAGATATGGAGAACAAACTAGTGGTTACCAGTGAGGAGAGGGAAGTGGGGAGGGGCAATATAGGGGTAGAGGATTAAGAGGTACAAATTATTAGGTATAAAATAAGCTAAAAGGATATATTGTATAACAGAAAATATAGCCAATATTTTATAATAACTATAAATGGAATATAACCTTTAAAAATTGTGAATCAGTATATTGTACACCTGTAACATATAATTTTGTATATCAACTATACTTCAATTAAAATTAATTAACTAATTTTAAGTAAATAAATTTTTTAAAATTTTAAAATAAATGTTTGCTGAATTGGAAAAATAAATAAATACAATAAACACGCAGAGGTTAAGAATAAGCTAAAAAATATAAATAGACAACTATTTCATTAGCATTAATACTTATTTCCTACTTCTTCTGTGCCTGAAATGCCCATCACTCAGTTATTAGCAAGGCTTGGTTCTGCATTTCATTTAGGTCTCTGCTCAAATGCTATCGAGAGAGGCCGTCTCTGACCATCCATCTAAAATAGCACTCACCTTTTCATCGCTCTATATTCTTACACTCATCTTTCCCTTCACAGAACTTATAACCACCGGACACATCATATACTTGTTTACTTGTCTGTTGTCTATCTCTTCACTAGAATGTGAGCTCTGAGATAGCAAGGACATTGTTCTAAATACTGCTGTAATGTCGGTGCCTAGGATGGCCGTGGAGCACAGTGGATGCTCAGTAAATATGCATTGGGCAAAGAATTTATTTCCACACTCTATGAGCCAAGACAGACGTTAGTCTGAATAATAAAAAGATTAATTTCCTTTTCAAACAAATCCAAGGAGGAAAGTTTCTAACAGGAATTTTAAAATTCAATGCTTTCTTTTAAAAAAAATACTGAATTTGGCAGGCTAATTGTTAAAACTTCCTAGCAAATCAAAATAATGTCATAATTTGCCAAATACGTACACATATATTCATACAGACCTGTAACCTATACACACATATATATTCTTTCATTGGTAAGTGACAGTGATCCGGACTTATCCAGGCTGTGAGGAGAGAGGTGTAATAGCTAACGGCTAAATGGTGCTAGCTGATTGACTTTCCCAAAGAGCAACAGATTTTCTTTTAATTAACTTGACTCTCACATTGCACAACCTTATGAGTGATCTCTCTCGTAGATCTCAAATTTAAAAAAAAAACCAGACACCCTCAATGTTCATGTAACCTTGAACAGAGCTTGAAAATGGCTTCAACAAACTTGACATGACATTTAAAGTTTTTTGGTTATTTGCAGAGAGATGTTCCATTATCCCGGTAGTGATGACTTCGGAGCAGAAGCAGTCACTCATGACAGTGTGTTTTATGTGAGTGCTGAAAATTCCAACCGAAAACAGCTGGTACATTAAAAGGTGGCTGCTGAAGATATTTACTGCACTGTCATTTCCTGACCAGGGGCTTCCGGTGATGGATGAGTATTTTACACACTTTCCTGGACAATCTCAACAAATTTTAGAAGTCTGATCACTTTTTAGCTCTTGGAAGAAAATAAATACACTTTTCCTATCATCATCTTCCCTATCAGGTGGGCAATTGTTACTCAGAAGTTACTAACAGTTCAGTGACTTTCTCTTAGAGCCTCTTATGTTCTATAGTTTATAATGTACATATCATGTTTGCAGTAAAAAAGCACAGCTGACACTCTATTCCTACAGTTTCCATGACTGTACAAATTTATTTTTTTTCTAGCACCCACTCTCTTGCCCCAAGGTGTTTGAAAACTGCATCGTAGCTAAGTGCAAATTTTTAGTCAGCTCACTGCTCCTTCCCCAAAAACGTTCCTACCTTTTCTTGTCATTTGATTTCTTGTAAACGACTCCATCATGATGATATCTCCAACAAACTAGTTTATTCTGCCGCTGGGCAACTCTCATTACATTTTTGATGACAGAGAAGAGATTAAATTGGCTAAAATATGGGTCTGTAATATACATAAATAAAGTATTACACACCTTCCCTGGCTATAATGTATCAAGCCCAATTCCACATGTGGCAAAGTGAAAAGAGCATGGGATTTTAAGGTAAATCTGGGTTGAAATCCAACCCCTTGGCCCTAACAAGTTATCTCACCTCTTTGAGTCTCAGGTTCTAATAATCAATCTCCAAGAGAACTAAAGGAAAGGATGTGGGTGACACCTCCTTTGAGGTACCTCCCTCCAAGCTTTCCAAGGGAGGCTTCTACCACCCAAGGCTTGTTCAGATGCTCTGACCGTTCTGACTTTCTGGTGACCATACCCATGAGAGCTGAAAGCCATTCTATTAATAGCTTGTATTTATGTAGCACCTTTATTTCTAAAGCATCTGTTGCGCTTGAAACATTGCCACCGTCATTTTATAGATTGAGAGGTAAAAAGCAAAAGGAAGTTAAGTCATTTGCTTAGACTTAGTTACTGAGTAAATCAGTGGCAGAAGCCAAACGCTGTCTCTGGAGATAGTAAGGCTGTCTTAAAGAAATTTAAAAAGCTTTTTGCCAAGAAAAAGTGCTAAGTAATTCAAAGCTAAGTTTCATAATAACGATATCCTGTACTTATACTTCAAAATGCTTTCTGACACATTTAATACGCCCAATAACTTTGTAAAGTGGATAGTATACCTATGTAAACTACCTCAGCACTGTATCTCCAAGGTCACACATAGACTCCTTTTCTCTCCTGGTATTACTTAAGTTCCTGACTGAGAACTTCAAGTTCGACCTTTATCCACTACAGTTCCCTAGCACTCATTGTCCATTCTCCTAGACAACCCTTTCAGCCCTTCTTCTCTCCCATCAAACGTCCAACCTGTTCTCCTTCACTCTCATTTCACTCACTCATAGAAGCAATCAGAAGAGAACCCCCATAAGCTTCCTGTGCCCCGACACCTATCTGCTGATTGCAGGCATGCCCACTTCTTCCCTCCTGGGGATCTCCTGTGCTCCCCTCTGAGGACAACCAACCCCTCAAGGTGGGTGCCAGCTTGTCCATCCCTCTGGCAGCTGTGCCCTCTCTCTACTGCACTGTAAAGGTTTCCTTCTTCATGCAATCATTCTCCTCAGCATATAAGTACTATGTAGTAACAGTCCCAACCTTTAGAGAAAAAAAACCCCTCTATTTGATTCCACATCTTGCTCCATTTACTGCTTCCATTGTTGACTGCCTTTGTAGCAAAACATCTCAGAAGAATTGCCCATACTACTGTCTCATTTCCTCTCTTCCCATTTTTCTCTTGAACTCACTCCGATCATGCTTTTGACACTTTACTCTTCTGAAACAGCTCTCGTCAAGGTCACTAATAAACTAGTGTTGCCAAAAACAAGACCTGTATACCCACTTGGATATTTTTGTCCTCCTTTACTCGACCTATGGGTTTTTCTTTACTGTTTGCTCTTTGAACTTCTTTGGACCCTTAGGTGGATAACAATGGGTGGCCAATGCAGGCAAAAGTGTTTCTACCCTATTGAGAAAACTCCAGATAGTTGTGGGCTAGCTTTAGGGACAAAATAATTAGAAGAAAAACCAAGCTGGCATGTAACTCTTCTGTGGTTTTAGGTGGAGAATCTTTCATGAGAAGCAATAGACAAGATAGTATAAAATGGAAAGAGGTCATTCCTGAGACCACTGAAGAAATAAAAAAGAAAGTAAGGGGCTTATTTTAGAATGAGCTTATAGCTGTTAGAAATTCCTAGATAACACTTCTTCACTCCAGCCCTCACATTTATCTCTCAGCATCCCAACAACCCCCATCTGGGTCCCCAGCCTTGGGAGGCCCAAACTGTGGAACTGAGGGAGTCACACCCTAAACTGCAAAATGACAAATAAAGTTGGGTTGGAGAATGAATCTCCTGTCCCACTGCAAACTAGAGAAAATGTTTACAAGTAGAGAAAGCTCTCAAGTTGCAAGTCAATTTTATACAGAAATTTTATTACAGTGTTGGTTCAAGGCCAGGTGACTTTTGCCATTACTATTATTTTAAGAGTCCACTATTAGTGGTTTCATGTGGGTTGAACTGGAGACCCAAATTCTACATAAACACATGCACTTAGTTTATAAATAGTTCACTTCAAACATCAGGGGGATACCACAACCCTGTGAGTTGGCGAAAACCCTATATAGGTGTTCAGAGGTATGAAATAAATTGTAATTGGAGGCCAGTGGGCTCATAACCTTTTTTATATGAAAGTAGTTCCAAATACAAGATGACACACTTGGACACATGGACTCTTTCGGTGGAAGATAAAGCTGGGTGTCAATAAAAAGAGAAGAATTTTCTATTTCCCCTCAAGTCAAGTCCTTACCAATACACATTTTTAAATGGAAACAAAAAACATTAAGGCAAAGTAGAATGATTGCTTAACTCTCCAAAGATAGGAAGATTGTGCTATTGTTTTATGAATTGAATCCAAGGCTTTTTTTTTTTTTTTTTTTTTTGTCTTTAAGACACTATAATTGACGTCTGTGAAGAGAAGTATGATCTATCTAGGACTATTGCCAATATCCAGGCCCCTGGTGATTGGAGTACAGATGGGCAAGGACCAGCTGCCTTTCTTAGTGCTAGGTCAGTAAGGGAATCCAATCCACACATCTTGTATTTATGGTTCTGTGGAAATATTAAACAGGGTGAGAATACATGCTGTTTTCCTTTAAGATAGGAAAACTCACTTATTTCAATTTAATTCCTCATATGATTCTTACTATAAGAATTGATTCTGGAGTCCCACAACAGCTTTTTCCTGAAATTAAATGAAAAGTTGAAAATTGTTGAAAAGTTGAATGGCTCTCAAATACAGAGAACCCAGTAGACTTAAAAAAGAGAGAGAGAGAGAGAGAGAGAGAGAATAAAAGCCTTAAACCACATCCGGGGCTGGATCCCACATGACCTTGGCAGACTACAGATTTGGATGACAAAGAAAGCTAAAAACAAACAAACAAAAAACCACCCCCCAAACCCACCATCCTAAGCTAACTTTTGCATTGTTTCTTTTTTTAAAAAAAATAAATTTATTTATTTATTTATTTTTGGCTGCGTTGGGTCTTTGTTGCTGTGCGCAGGCTTTCTCTAGTTGCAGCGAGCGGGGGCTCCTCTTCTTTGTGGTGCACGGGCTTCTCATTGTGGTGGCTTCTCTTGTTGTGGAGCATGGGCTCTAGGCACAAAGGCTTCAGTAGTGGTGGCACGTGGGCTCAGTAGTTGTGGCTCGCAGGCTCTAGAGCGCGGGCTTCAGTAGTTGTGGTGCACGGGCTTAGTTGCTCTGCGGCATGTGGGATCTTCCCGGACCAGGGCTCGAACCCGTGTCCCCTGCATTGGCAGGCGGATTCTTAACCACTGGGCCATCAGGGAAGTCCCTGCATTGTTTCTTAAGTAACACAAAAGACACAGGAACCGGGAAAGTTGCTGACAAAAATGAAAATATAAACATATGCAACTTGGCATCTAAATGAGAAAATATTTCAGCCAACAGCTGTTATGCTTCCTGAGCTAAGAAGGCAAGGCTAAGGCCCTGGCTGACAGCCCTTGGGGAAAACCCTCTCTGCTACAGGAAATCTCAGTTATGGTTCAGAAAGAGGCATTATTCCCTTTAAGTCGGTATTGATCCTCCATCACATTGTGGTTCTAATGGGCACTGGCTTCTCAGAAGTGCCAACTCTCAGATGAAATATAAAATTGAGCTCCTGCCTTTTGTGGTCAATGGTGAGCCTGTGGCAGCTTTGACAGGAGGAAGAATATAGAACTCTGGTGTTCTAAATTGACTGCATCTCTTCAGTCTTCCTGAAATTTGATCTCTCCCTACAATTCTTTACCTTTTGCTCTTAACTATTACTTTGACCTACTAAGTAGCTGTTTGTTTCACCCCAGCAATGCCATTACTTTGACAGGAGAAGAAAATGACCCATAAATATAATTTTTAAAGCACTACTGGGTCTACATGATAGTAAAATGTGTGACAAATATATGTTTTTAATCTATGCAATAACTGAAGTTAGAGCTGGCCGCCAGCAGCCCATATCCCTGTGGTTTTTCTTACTGTTGATTTACTGATGCTATAAATAATTGTCTTCCTTTTGCTTCATTTTGCTGTCTATTTTATCTTTTGTATTGAAAATATATAAAAATGATAAAAAGAGCAAAAAGGGCATTTTGTATATAGTTAAAGTCTTTTAGGAGTGCCAAGAAACTCTTATTGAAACCAATTATGTAGAAACAAAAACAAAAAAAACAAAGCAGTTACTCCCCTAATTCAAACAAAACAGACAAGACAGAGATGATAGACAAAAGTTATTTCTGAATAAAGGAGATAATTGACAATTAAATTAGAAGGTTTTTTGCATAAACTCGTCATATATACACTTCTATTCAGTCTTGGTCTATTTCACTGCCCTTTAAATAAAAATTTAAAGACAGCACTGCCATTTTACAATTTCCTATACTGGCCTTCCTAATTTGACACAGTGTGAGAAGGAACTCGAGATGCTGCAGGCTCCTGGGCATAGGACAACCAGGATAAACCCAGCTCTTTTCTCTAAAGGGAATAGTAATGCAAACCCTTCCAGTCAACTGCTTATCTTTCTGATTTGTAATATATTAACTGAATTGAATGTCCCACTCTATATTTGCTTCCCTCTTTCTCACCTTTCTACCCAGTTTTTAGCAAATTCTAATTTGGCTTTCAGCCATACCTCTCTGTTAAAACTGCTCCTTACGGGCTTCCCTGGTGGCGCAGTGGTTGAGAATCTGCCTGCCAATGCAGGGGACACGGGTTCGAGCCCTGGTCTGGGAAGATCCCACATGCCGCGGAGCAACTGGGCCCGTGAGCCACAATTACTGAGCCTGCGCGTCTGGAGCCTGTGCTCCGCAACAAGAGAGGCCGCGATAGTGAGAGGCCCGCGCACCGCGATGAAGAGTGGCCCCAGCTTGCCACAACTAGAGAAAGCCCTCGCACAGAAACGAAGACTCAACACAGCCATAAATAAATAAATAAATAAATTTAAAAAAAAAAACAAAAAACTGCTCCTTACAAGATTATCAGAAGCCTCAAAATCCCTCAACTCAATGGAATTTTCCCATGCCTCATTTTCTCTTACAGTTGCAACACTTCAGAGTGTGTGTAATAAAGAATTTGGTTAGTCTTTTTCCCATTCCTGGGAGGTAGCCTCTAACCCCTTGAATTAACAGCAATTCACGGTGGGTCCCTCAGACCATGCCTAATAATTTATGATAATGAGGTGACTCGTGATGGGACCCTATTTAGTTTGTGGTAATGAGTGATTCAGAATGGGGAATGGCCAAATCAGAAAGACCAATCATGTGACTGGAGGGTTGGGAGGAGGAGACTGAGTTCAGTCATGTGGCCTATCCATCATGCCCAAGTAATGAAGCCTCAGTACAAACTATGGGCACTGAGGATCAGGTGAGTTTTCCTGGTTCACAATAAGTATTATCACACACTGACAATATGATGCATATTGTCACACACTGATGCGCTGGGGGGTGGAGGGTAATATATCCCTGAGGACAACAGAAGTTTTATGTTTGGAACCTGTTTGGCTGGTTCTGGCTTGTGTCCTTTTGCTATAAAAAAGCTGCAATAGTAAGTAGAGCATTTTCTTGAATTCTAGGAGTCATTCTAGTGAATTATTGAACCTGAGGGGAGAGTGAAAACCCCTAAATTTGTACCCAGCTGGTCAGAAGTGTGGGAGGACTTGGGAACCCTCAAACTTGCAGCTAGTGTATGAAGTAAGGGCAGTCTTTTAGAGGACTGTGACTTGTAAAGTTTGGCCTAACTCCGGACAGCTGGCATCATAAGTCATTACAGAATGTTATCTATAACTTAACATCAGTATCATCGCCTTACTTTTATGCATAGATATGCTATAGTTTGCAAGCAATTTTCCCACACATCTACTCATTTTACTCTTATAACACTTCTGTGAGATCAGTGACATGGATGTATTTACCTTGTTTTACATAGAGTTGAGGCAGCAGACATAACTTTCAGGCAGAGCCAGAGACAAAACTCAAGTCTTCAGACCCCTGGTTAGCACCTTCCATCATGACAAGGCCCTTTACCATGCTTACTCTTCCAATTATTGATGATTCATTCTTAGTCTTCTAATTTACTTTACTTTCTCAGACCTCCCAAACACAAGGATACCTCTCTTCATGTGGCCATTTCTCATGGTTAGATCCTTGGCTCATTTCTGTCCTTTCTACATTCTCTTTACCAAGATCTCACAGCTTCAACCATCTCCTCCAGGAAGGAGACGCCCACATCCGCATCTCCAGCCCTAATGGGAGAGCTTTGGTACTGTGCCTACCTCAGCATTTCCACCTAAACGCCCTACCATAATCACACAACACATTTTCGAGTCAAACTTTCACATTCAAAGCAACTTCCTCTTCACACTAACATACCGAAACCAATCATAGCATCTGTTTACCAGTCCTGCTATCTGTCACTGACAGCTGTCTCGGCTACCAGGCACTTGTGGTCACCAGTGTGCGGCTTAGCAGCTATTAAATAAATGGTTTCTAAAGTATGCAATTGCCTGTCAGCTAATAGATACCAGATAATAAATAATTTATTTATTTATAAATTATAAATAATCGGTTGGTCTGGTGGTTTATAAGGAAAAGAAGGTAGGAAAATTACACAGGGATATGGTTTGATATTACAGTTATTGAACATATACTATATATTAAACCCTTTACATGTTATTTAAAAAATTTTCCAACAACACTAAAATATAGGTATTAACAACTGTTTCATAAATGAGGAAATTGAGGTTTAGAGAAGTTCATGAACTGTCAAGGCCACACAGACTTTGATATTTGCTTCTGGGAAACCCAATCCAAATCTTATTCCCCCATGGCTCTGGAAGCACATGACGAGACCACGGCAAAAAGATACTGTGAAAAGTAAAGAGCACTTTACATTTTGGGGTTTGAGGACAGGCCTATTCCCAGTGCTAATGACCAGGAAGGAAGATGTTTTCCTGAAGCCATTTCTAAGTAGTATCTTACAGTGTGCTTTCAAGTATTTTTCTTTATTTTTTATATTTCCTAATTCAATATTTATTAGATATTTCGAATGTACAGATTTTTTTTTTTCTGAATGAGTAACGTATGCTATTTCAACTCCATTTCACTTTCATAGAATCATATAATATAGAATCATGTAATCTCAGGATTGGAAAGCCCTTAGTTAGCTGGTAGAACCACCTATCCAATGCTTGAATTCCATTTACTCAGCATCCTGTCAAGTGGCAGTCTAGCCTAAGTTTGAAGACCTCCAGTCATAGCCTCACAATCTCACAAGGCAATATATTTCTCTACTAATTAAATGTTTTACTTTATATTTATCTAGTATTTGTTCCCCTGAAATCTTAGTCACTAGCCCTACTGCTTTTCTCACTGGGCTATATTAAGAGAGTCTAATTTCTTTTCCACTCACCAGCCCTTCAAATACTTAAAGACAGCTATCACACTCCCCAAATCTTTGCCAAGCCAAACAGCCACAGTTTCTTCAACTGTCCTTCCAGAGATCATGAGCTGAAGTTATGGTTAAGTCAACTCATTAGTTAACCTGCTGTGTACTTATCCACCATGCTAGGTGCTGAGTCCTTGAAACATTTAGGGTCCTGTCATTTCTATTATGAACATACAAAACCATATTCATTTAGTAGTTCAAAATTACGGAAAAAACCCAAACCCAACTAGTGTATCCAGTACTATAACACAAAAGAATAATCTGCTCAGAGAATCCTTCTGAATATAACCTTTAAAAAATTTCCATGTAGACTTAATACTTGAAGTTGGAGAGGAACCAAGATGGCAGAGTAGAAGGACGTGCTCTCACTCCCTCTTGCGAGAACACCAGAATCACAACTAGCTGCTGGACAATCATTGACAGGAAGACACTGGAACTCACCAAAAAAGATACCCCACATCCAAAGACAGAGGAGAAGCCACAGTGAGACGGTAGGAGGGGCACAATCACAGTAAAATCAAATCCCGTAACTGCTGGGTGGGTGACTAACAGACTGGAGAACACTTACATGACAGAAGTCCACCCACTGGAGTGAAGGTTCTGAGCCTCATGTCAGGCTTCCCAACCTGGGGGTCTAGCAACGGGAGGAGGAAGTCCTAGAGAATCAGACTTTGAAGCCTAGTGGGAATTGATTGCAGGACTTCGACAGGACTGGGGGAAACAGAGACTCCACTGTGGGAGGGCACACACAAAGTAGTGTGCGCATTGGGACCCAGGGGAGGGAGCAGTGACTCCAGAGAAGACTGAACCAGACCTACCTGCTAGTGTTGGAGGGTCTCCTGCAGAGGCGGGGGGTGGCTGTGGCTCACTGTGGGGACAAGGACACTGGCAGCAGAAGTTCTGGGAAGTACTCCTTGGCGTGAGCCCTCCCAGAGTCTGTCATTAACCCCACCAAAGAGCCCAGGTAGGCTCCAGTGTTGGGTTGCCTCAGGGCAAACAACCGACAGGGAGGGAACCCAGCCCAAACCATCAACAGTCAAGCAGATTAAAGTTTTACTGAGCTCTGCCCACCAGAGCAACAGCCAGCTCTACCCACCACAAGTCCCTCCCATCAGTAAACTTACACAAGCCTCTTAGATAGCCATATCCAGCAGAGGGCAGACAGCAGAAGCAAGAAGAACTACAGTCCGGCAGCCTGTTGAACAAAAACCACATTCACAGAAAGATTGACAAGATTAAAGGCAGAGGGGTATGTACCAGATGAAGGAACAAGATAAAACCTCAGAAAAACAACTAAGTGAAGTGCAGATAGGCAACCTTACAGAAAAAGAATTCAGAATAATGATAGTGAAGATGATCCAGGACCTCGGAAAAAGAATGGAGGCAAAGATCGAGAAGATGCAAGAGATGTTTAACAAAGACCTAGAAGAACTAAAGAACAAACAAACAGAGATGAACAATACAATAACTGAAATGAAAACTACACTAGAAGGAATCAATAGCAGAATAACTGAGGCAGAAGACTGGATAAGTGACCTGGAAGACAGAATGGTGGAATTCACTGCTGCAGAACAGATTAAAGAAAAAAGGGTGAAAAGAAATGAAGACAGCCTAAGAGACCTCTGGGACAACATTAAACGCAACAACATTTGCATTATAAGGGTCCCAAAAGGACAAGAGAGAGAGAAAGGACCAGAGAAAATATTTGAAGAGATTATAGTTGAAAACTTCCCTAACATGGGAAAGGAAATAGCCACCAAAGTCCAGGAAGCGCAGCGAGTCCCATACAGGATAAACCCAAGGAGAAACACACTGAGACACATAGTAATCAAATGGGCAAAAATTAAAGAGAAAGAAAAATTATTGAAAGCAGCAAGGGAAAAATGACAAATAACATACAAGGGAATTCCCATAAGGTTACCAGCTGATTTCTCAGCAGAAACCCTACAAGCCAGAAGGGAGTGGCATGCTATACTTAAAGGGATGAAAGGGAAGAACCTACAACCAAGATTACTCTACATGGCAAGGATCTCATTCAGATTCGAAGGAGAAATCAAAAGCTCTACAGACAAGCAAAAGCTAAGAGAATTTAGCACCACCAAACCCAGCTCTACAACAAATGCTAAAGGAACTTCTCTTAGTGGGAAACACAAGAGAAGAAAAGGACCTACAAAAACAAACCCAAAACAATGAAGAAAATGGTCATAGGAACATACATATCGATAATTACCTTAAACGTGAATGGATTAAATGCTCCGACCAAAAGACACAGGCTTGCTGAATGGATACAAAAACAAGACCCATATATATGCTGTCTACAAGAGACCCACTGAAGACCTAGGGACATACAGACTGAAATTGAGGGGATGGAAAAAGATATCCTATGCAAATGGAAATCAAAAGAAAGCTGGAGTAGCTATATTCATATCAGATAAAATAGACTTTGAAAAAAAGAATGTTACAAGAGACAAGGAAGGACACTACATAATGATTAAGAGATCAATCCAAGAAGAAGATACGAAAATTATAAATATATATGCACCCAACATAGGAGCACCTTAACACATAAGGCAACTGCTAACAGCTATAAAAGAGGAAATTGACAGTAACACAATAATAGTGGGGGACTTTAACACCTCACTTACACCAATGGACAGATCATCCAAAATGAAAATAAATAAGGAAACAGAAGCTTTAAATGACACAATAGACCAGATAGATATAATTGATATTTCTAGGACATTCCATCCCAAAACAGCAGATTACACTTTCTTCTCAAGTGTGCACGGAACATTCTCCAGGACAGATCACATCTTGGGTCACAAATCAAGCCTCAGTAAATTTAAGAAAATTGAAATCATATCAAGTATCTTTTCTGACCACAATGCTATGAGATTAGAAATGAATTACAGGGAAAAAAAACGTAAAAAACACAAACACATGGAGGCTAAACAATACGTTACTAAATAACCAAGAGATCACTGAAGAAATCAAAGAGGAAATAAAAAAATACCTAGAGACAAATGACAATGAAAACACGATGCTCCACAACCTATGGGATGCAGCAAAAGCAGTTCTAAGAGGGAACTTTAAAGCTATAAGAGCCTACCTCAAGAAACAAGAAAAGTCTCAAATAAACAATCTGAACCTTACACCTAAAGGAACTAGAGAAAGAAGAACAAACAAAGCCCAAAGTGAGCAGAAGGAAAGAAATCATAAAGATCAGAGCAGAAATAAATGAAATAGAGACAAAGAAAACAATAGCAAAGATCAATAAAACTAAAAGCTGGTTCTTTCAGAAGATAAACAAAAGTGATAAACCATTAGCCAGACTCATCAAGAAAAAGAGGGAGAGGACTCAAATCAATAAAATTAGAAATGAAAAAGGAGAAGTTACAACAGACACCGCAGAAATACAAAGCCTCCTAAGAGACTACTACAAGCAACTCTATGCCAATAAAATGGACAACCTGGAAGAAATGGACAAATTCTTAGAAAAGTATAACCTTCCAAGACTGAATCAGGAAGAAATAGAAAATATGAACAGACCAATCACAAGTAATGAAATTGAAACTGTGATTAAAAATCTTCCAACAAACAAAAGTCCAGGACCAGATGGCTTCACAGGTGAAATCTATCAAACATTTAGTGAGGAGCTAACAGCCATCCTTCTCAAACCCTTCCAAAAAATTGCAGAGGGAGGAACACTCCCAAACTCATTCTATGAGGCCACCATCACCCTGATACCAAAACCAGAAAAAGATATTACAAAAAAAGAAAATTACAGACCAAAATCACTGATGAATATAGACGTAAAAATCCTCAACAAAATACTAGCAAACAGAATCCAACAGCACATTAAAGGGATCATACACCACGATCAAGTGGGATTTACCCCAGGGATGCAAGGATTCTTCAATATACGCAAATCAACGATTGTGATACACCATATTAACAAATTGAAGAATAACAACCATGTGATCATCTCAGTAGATGCAGAAAAAGCTTTTGACAAAATTCAACAACGATTTATGATAAAAACTCTCCAGAAAGTGGGCATAGAGGGAACCTACCTCAACATAATAAAGGCCATATATGACAAACCCACAGCAAACGTCATTCTCAACGGTGAAAAACTGAAAGCATTTCCTCTAAGATCAGAAACGAGACAAGGATGCCCCCTCTCACCACTATTATTCAACATAGTTTTGGAAGTTTTAGCCATGGCAATCAGAGAACAAAAAGAAATAAAAGGAATACAAATTGGAAAAGAAGAAGTAAAACTGTCACTGTTTGCAGATGACATGATACTATACATAGAGAATCCTAAAAATGCCACCAGAAAACTACTAGAGCTGATCAATGAATTTGGTAAAGTTGCAGGATACAAAATTAATGCAGAGAAATCTCTTGCATTCCTATACACTAATGATGAAAAATCTGAAAGAGAAATTATGGAAACACTCCCATTTACCACTGCAACAAAAAGAATAAAATACCTAGGGATAAACCTACGTAGGGAGACAAAAGACCTGTTTGCAGAAAACTATAGGACACTGATGAAAGAAATTAAAGATGATACCAACAGATGGAGAGATATACCGTGTCCTTGGATTGGAAGAATCAATATTGTGAAAATGACTGTAATACCCAAAGCAATCTACAGATTCAAGGCAATCCCTATCAAATTAACAATGGCATTTTTTACGGAACTAGAACAAAAAATCTTAAAATTTATATGGAGACAAAAAAGACCCCGAATAGCCAAAGCAGTCTTGAGGGGAAAAAAATGGAGCTGGAGGAATCAGACTCCCTGACTTCAGACTATACTACAAAGGTACAGTAATCAAGACAATATGGTACTGGCACAAAAACAGAAACATAGATCAATGGAACAAGATAGAAAGTCCAGAGATAAACCGACGAACCTATGGTCAACTAATCTATGACAAAGGAAGCAAGGATATACAATGGAGAAAAGACAGTGTTTTCAATAAGTGATGCTGGGAAAACTGGACAGCTACATGTAAAAGAATGAAATTAGAACACTCCCTAACACCATACACAAAAATAAACTCAAAATGGATTAGAGACCTAAATGTAAGACCGGACACTAGAAAACTCTTAGAGGAAAACATAGGAAGAACACTCTTTGACATAAATCACAGCAAGATCTTTTTTGATCCACCTCCTAGAGTAATGGAAATAAAAACAAAAATAAACAAATGAGACCTAATGAAACTTCAAAGCTTTTGCACAACAAAGGAAACCATAAACAAGACGAAAAGACAACCCTCAGAATGGGAGAAAACATTTGCAAATGAATCAATGGACAAAGGATTAATCTCCAAAATATATAAACAGCTCATGCAGCTCAATATTAAAGAAACAAACAACTCAATCCAAAAATGGGCAGAAGACGTAAATAGACATTTCTCCAAAGAAGACATACAGATGGCCAAGAAGCACATGAAAAGATGCTCAACATCACTAATGATTAGAGAAATGCAAATCAAAACTACAATGAGGTATCACCTCACACCAGTTAGAATGGGCATCATCAGAGAATCTACAAGCAACAAATGCTGGAGAGGGTGTGGAGAAAAGGGAACCCTCTTGCACTGTTGGTGGGAATGTAAATTGATACAGCCACTCTGGATAACGGTATGGATGTTCCTTAAAAAACTAAAAATAGAATTACTATACAATCCAGCAATCCCACTACTGGGCATATACCCAGAGAAAACCATAATTCAAAAAGACACATGCACCCCAATGTTCATTGCAGCACTATTTACAATAGCCAGGTCTTGGAAGCAACCTAAATGCCCATCGACGGATGAACGGATAAAGAAGTTGTGGTACATATATACAATGGAATATTACTCAGCCATAAAAGGGAACGAATTTGGGTTATTTGTTGAGACGTGGATGGATGTAGAGACTGTCATACAGGGTGAAGTAAGTCAGAAAGAGAAAAACAAATGTCGTATATTAATGCAGGTATGTGAAACCTAGAAAAGTGGTACAGATGAACCGGTTTGCAGGGCAGAAGTTGAGACACAGATGTAGAGAACAAACGTATGGACACCAAAGGGGGAAAACCGTGGTGGGGTGCGGATGGTGGTGTGCTGAATTGGGCGATTGGGATTGACATGTATACAGTGATGGGTATAATATTGATGACTAATAAGAACCTGCTGTATAAAAAAATAGATAAAATTAAATTAAAAAATTAAAAAATTATGTTCCTTTACTTCTCCCCAGCCTGTCACTAAATATAAATGTCACTAGCTATATCCAGGAGATAGTAATATGTTCAAGGAGCAAGAGAAACAAACTCATATCCATCTAATTCTGATCTAACTTGCTAGAATGTAAGCTCCACAAAGGCAAACATCTTTGTTTTATTCACTTAGAATAAAACAGTATTTAGAATAGTGCCTGCTTTATAACGAGTGTTTAAAACATCATTTCTTGAGTGACTGAACCTAAGCATGGCATAATTTTACCACCTTGTTTCATATTAATCCTTCCCAAAGGAAACACTTCAGAATAACATTCCCTGAGTAACGAACTGATTACATGTCATTTTTATTTAATGTATAGTTTTGTGCTTTCTGGCCTCTTGAGGACCTAGCCTTGAGTCTAGAATAGCACTGTCCAATAGAAATATGAGTGTCATGAAAGCGGGCTACATAAGCTACTTAAAAGTTTCTAGTAGTCACATTAAATATTGGGAAAGAAAATCAGGTGTAACTAATTTTAACAATATATTTTACTTAACCAAATGTCAACTATTATTTCAATATGTAAGCAAAATAAAAAATGTATTAATGAAATCTTTAACATTTTTTTTTTTGTACTAAGCCTTCAAAATCAAATATGTATTGTACACTTAGAGATCATCTTAATTCAGACTAGCCACATTTTGAGAGCTCAAGAGCCACATATGGCTCTTGGCTACTATATTGGTAGCATAGGAACCTGGAGTTCCTACAGTGTTAATACCTGTAAATTTTCGAGTCAGATATCTTCATAGAAAATTCCAGTGATGAGTAACAATCTCAGCTGGATTTTGTACTGTTAGAAAGCTAATAATTATTATTAAAAAGAATTTAGGAATGATAATTTTTTAAACTTTAGTTAGACGTTCAAATTGGAATAATTCATATCCTAATGGAAATTAATATTGTTCATTTCCCCATATTTACTAAAAATACTTCTATAATTTGTTATAAGGCACCATATAGGGATGTATGGTTCACAGGGCTAAAGCAAAAATAAGTAATATCAAGATCACAGGCCCCAAGCTTATATGGATATGCACTTTGGAACTTTTCTCCTCAGTATCAGGGATGCATTTATATCAGCAATTTATTTCCCTGTGTAATTCAGACTAGTAATCTTAGCTTTGTTCTATGGTCACAGATTGTATAATAATCATAATTAGTTATCAAATAAATATGTGCTGTTTGAATTACATAGGGAAATGAATTGCAGATATAAATACAACCCAAATACTGAGGAAAAAAAAAATCCAAAAATACATACCTTATTGAGATTAGGTCAATAAGTGAAAGATAAGGTATGAATGGAATCAGTTATTACAGAAGGAAAATGCTTTCAAACATTATTTTTTCGCTACATGAAAAACAATCGAGTGAAAGAATGCAATGTTCCAAAATTTAGCATTTCACTGTGATTTTGTTTTATACAGAAAGGAAGACACAGTTGTACATTCCTAGGTAATCTGGATTTACGTAGCTTCTGTGAATGGTAAAACAGACAATGGCTAAAGATTCAAAATGCAATCATGAAATTGATTGCTATAATGACATACCTACTGTTTCTACTATCTCTGCTTTGACATATGTTTATCTAGCCCCCAAGGCATAGTGAGACCAGGTTACCATTCAGACTCTTCTATTTTTACTTCATAGTTCTGTAGACATTTTAGTAAATCAGTGAAAATTAGAAGGATCTAACATATTAAATGTGACTCTCCTTCTTTCCAAAAACGAGATTGACTTTTATTTCTTGCCACTCTCCTATTCAAATTGGAACAGGACCTACATTGGGGCCAGGTGCACAGAGGTGCCACTATTAAGACTGAAAGACCTGCCTTTTTTGATTGTTCTATTCATAGCCCAGCAGCATTATCATGTACTGTATTGATGGTACCAAGCTTCATTATGAAATCTTAAACGACTTCTAAGATTTTGGTTTCTTGTATTTCTAGAAAATGAGTAAAAAAAATTTTGGCATGAGTCATTGCCATTACCTTAGAGAGGCGCTCAGGCTAGTAAACTACTGCCTCCTACTGTCAGTTTGAGGAAAGAAGTACCTCAGAGGACCTTACTCAACCATATTCCTTTTATACAGACTTACAGATCACCGGCCTTCCTCGTCCAAAGTACAATTCTGCATACTATGCCCTTGGACCGGTAACCTAGGAAGATATGTTGATGTTTTCTGAACTTCTCTGAATTCTTTCCCGGCTTAGACTACTACATATGTGACAAAAATCCAACAAATACTCTGAGTGTGGATCTTATCCACTAAAACAAAAAAAGAAAAAAAAAAAAAAAGGCTGCCTTTAACAATAATTCCCACATACATATCAGAAGGAAAAGGCAAGAAAAAAAACTATATTATTTTGAAATATTATAGCAGATTTCTCCTAAATAAAAAATATTAACAAGTATGAGCTAAAATAATATAGTAGGACATAGAACAGAAATGTTTAAAAGCTTGAAGTTATGTTTCTAAAATATGGAAGGGGTACATGACAATTTAGGGTAAAAACTACTCATTTTTAGAACTAGCGTATTTGGATCAATGACTTGGGTGCTGGATGTAGAGTCCCTTGTGCTCAGCCTGCAATCTGACTTCTGATGGTTTCGGCTGAGTCAAAGAATATTGATCTGCATTTTAAAGGTGAAATTTTTGATTGGCAAAATAAGTCAGGCAAAGAGGACTTTTCTTAGAAGCTGCTCCCTTTTAATGAGGAAACAGTAAAAGGAATAAGTCAATGTCACTTCAGTTATTTTCTTGCAAATAAAACCCTAAGCTTGGTTCCTATGAAACCCCACGCTACACTGAGATCTCTGAAAAATTCGTTTCTGTAAACAACTCATTTGGAATGCAGTATAGGCTGGGCCTGCACTTCCTAAGACCCTATGGACGCACAGCTGGATCTGACCACGTAATTCCCTCTTTCCATTTACTGCTATAGATTCCTGCCTCAGGCTTCGCTAGCCAGCAGGGACTGTTTCCTCTAAGACCCGCTTCTACCCATCTTCCCAGGGCTTTGGAGCACCTCCTGTCTCTATGGTAACACGAAACACAAAGCAGCAGAAATGTACCGTACAGCAGGCAGAAAAGAAAGAAATTAGAGTGCAGTACTCTTGGCAAGCTAAAGAAGGTGCTGACTGCAGGAAAATGGACAGAGGACAAGATGGAGCAATTGTTAGTTGTCCCATTTCTTGTACATTCTCCTAAAAGAGCTACAAGTGTTAGCACAGAAGAAGCCTTAAAGTATATGGAACTTTATAATCCACATGGTATTTGAAATTTAAAAAAAATTACTGCAGATCCACACTAGCCATGTATGTCCAGCAATTTATAGTTCATTAAACTATTGAGATGAAAGTATTCAGTTAATTGAGATACCAAGTATGAAAAGAAAAAAATTAAGTCAAATATTCCAAAATGGTTTATGTTAAAGACAGGAAAATATGTTACTATCATATGGCAGAATGTTCTCATTTTTTATTATTCAGCCTTAAGATAATGTGAATTTTCTTAGTCTTTTTCAGTTTGGGGCACCATACTAAACGGAATATCTAAGTCTATTTAGTTCAGTGCTTTAGTATAATCAGTTCATCTCCCCAAATTGTTGGTCAATTCCAATCTGCTTCCTGTTTACAAACAGCATCCTTAACTTGTGATGAAGTATATAAGGAACGGTAATGCTGTTCAATTTGAATCAGAAAATATTCACATAAACCTATAACATCTGCACATTATGAAAGACATATTATTCATATAGACATTTGATAGCTATTCTAAAAAAATTTCATGCAAACCTATAAAATAATGCTGAACATTGATGCTGGAAGCTTGCTATGAACTTCAGAATGTCTATTAAAAATGCTGTAGAGAACACCTGACTACTGGACCTCAGGGCAGCATCTGCTGACACATTTCAAGCACCTGAACTCAGAGATTCACAAAGTTGGTTCTGGACTCTGTCCTTTGAGGCAGCACCCCAACAATCAGAGCAGCAGAAATTCAGAGCAACTATAATTTCTAGTTATAAAATTTCCTATACACTCACTTGTATAACTCTATTATTAGGAGCTGAGATTTCTTTCCATAGTCTTAGTTTGTTGTTGTTTTTTTAACCCATCAATTGAGATGCAGCAATGAGCTATAGCCACTAGAGGTCAGACAGTTACACCTGTCACTAATCATTAAGTTGGTATGATAGCACCTTGAATAACTTTTAGTGACTTAAAAATATGGAACATAATACATTCTTTTACAACTGTTACAATATAGTAATAATATGTCTGCTAATTGACTATTCTATTTCTAATGGTCTTAGATTTTGCAATGGTACTAGCTTTCCATATGGGCTCTCACTTGATTGGAAGAGGAAAGAAACCATTACAAATAATGGAATCCCACAACATAAAAAGGGTTCTTCTGGAGTATAACAGAGAAGTGCTGTGTTCTGCAGTTTTACCAAGTCCATTTGGTGACCCTAACATTCACGGCCCTTCCAACATGAATAACTTTATTTCTCTCATGTAATAGCTTGTGTCTGTTTTCTCCTGGAGTATACAAGCCTTATCATCTTATATCTTATCAGAGGAAAGAAGTAATTATAATGAAGGGGTGGGTCACTCCTCATCTGTCCAATGAGGTTTACTATGTGACAAACCAAAAATATTGGTTAAAAAAAACAACAACAAAATTTTCAACTATAACACAATCTGCGAAGATGGAACTCAGGTTTAGTTCTAACACAAATATAGTCATTATCACCATCTTATTATAATGAATAAAATTACAATTAATAAAATAATTGTATGTAAGTTTCCCCCCCCCCCCCACTTCAGGTTTTGTTTTATAAAAGACTAATAATAAAAACAATACTAATGTGTTTGAGCAGTTAAGCGCCCGTCTGCACGAGGTGTTTTACATGAATCATCATACAATCTAATGGAGTGTGACATTTATTCTCCCCATTTCACAGTTGAGGAAGGGATGTGTTGAGGGGTTAAGAAACTTGCCCAAGGTCAGGAGGAAAGTGAGGGTGGAGGGAGGATTCAAGCACAATTGGAGCCAGATTCAGCTCCAGGCTTCAAACTATAGCACTGTTATCTAACTGAAAAAAAAAAAAAAAAAAAAAAAAAGCTACAAATGCTGAAGGAGAAGCAGACAGTATTCCTATATTAGCACAAGGAACCAAAAAGGAACTATGAGACACTTCACTTTTACCGATATTGTTTCTGACAAATACCTTAAAAATTTATTGAGCTCTCTAGTTGAAATGAACCAGGAATATACTTTTCCAGGGTTTTTGCTTGTATGGTATAAAGTACTGCCTGTACTTAAAACTGCAATATAACTAGCTATTCATAGAAGCAAAATCTATGGCCCAGATTCACTAGTACATTAGAAAATAGGTAAAGCTAGTTATTTTGACATTATTACATGTAATAACTTTACATTTTAATTGATACTACCCAATTTGTACCAAGGAGAGTCCAGAGTTATAAAATTTTCTAGTTTTTAAAAAAATAAAATGAACTAACCACAAATGCCTCAATTCTATCTTAAATTAGAAAATGTTTGCATATAGTTTTTCTCTTACTAGCAATCCATAATTGCGGAAATTACTATTCCTTAAATTAAGACATGCATTTTTTTAGCTGTACTTATGCAGTGAACTCTATATGCAATTCTTCTACCCGTCTCTATTCCTCTGTCCTAAGCATTGCCTACAATAATCTATAATCCCTCGAGTCTCATCAAATGATAACTCCTGATTTCTCAAAATGTTGTGACGTCCCTTGCCTTCTGTTGTACTTCTTTCATGTGTTACACATCCAGTTTGCTTAGTGTTATAGTTTTTTGTGTCCCTGCTACAGGCCAGAGTCGACTGACAAGACCATAAACTACTGGAAGTAGGATCTGTGTTTTTCTAATCCCTCGTGGTGTTAGAAGCAGTGCTTTATATGTAGATGTGTGTTGTATTTCATCATAAGAGTCAAGGGGGCAGAGTCTATGTTCCATCATTTTTGGGCATGATGTAGGATGCAAGATGGACAACTGCTTTCACTCCTTTAGTCAAAAAACGCTGAGTATGTACAGTGGGCCACGCTATGCTAAGTGTCAGGAATACAGCAGAGAATAAGCAGACATGGTTCCTGCCTTCAGGAAGCCTACAATCTAACTGCCTTGACATATCTATATTTATAGAGATATTTCCTTATTATCTTCCATATATAACAAAGAGAAATAGCAAGAACTGCTCAAAGTGTTCTGAGCCATCAATTATGTCTCTCAGTTTTTTAATGCATTATTGGATTTGGTATCTGTTATGGCTTTTAGCAAAACTAGGATCCATGCCTCTTAAATAATAAACACAAATGTTTAAGTCCTGTGGGTGTGTTAGACTTCAAAAGAGAATGCGTAGGGTGCAGGGGGATATGTCACTTGTAGCAGATGATGAAGAAGGGAACAGAAGCAGTGTTGAAGGTAACAGGGCCTAATCAGAGAAAATCTAAGGAGAGCGAATGAACTAGGCTACTTGTGGAATGGATTGACAGGCAAGAGACAGGGAGGGAAAAAAAGAGTCTATGTAGAAATGCAGGTAAGGAGCTGATCAAATCAGGAATAGGGTGAATTGGGCAGGATTTGGGGAATACCATATGAAGAAGGAGATGGATTTGCAATCAGAAGTTCTGAGTTCGAGACACTTTTGCTCCAGATGTAGTTGAGAATGGTGGCTGCCTCCACTGTTCTTTCCTTGCACTTGAAGTCCTATTATTCTCCTTGTTGTCAACACTGTATTAAAAGGGAGAAGTATGACCTGAATTAATCATTCCACCTGGCCCACTCTTAAGACACTGGTGTTGTAGTTTTCCATTCTCTCCAGTCAGTCTGAAACCAGGTGAAAGTGCTTTGGCACAGGAAGTCACTCCCTGGGAAGCCTCCTTAACCCCTGCCCCTCCACCCCTGTTGTTCATTCTCACGGTTCTTTTCCTTCTGCACTTACCATAAGCATGATGTGTTTGTGTAATTGCATATTTAATATCTGTTTTCTCCACTACATTCTACCAAAAACATCTCTCACCAGGTCTCAGCCAAATAGTAATGATGATACTGCTATCATTTATTATGCCTCTGTGTGCTAGTCATGATTGGAGGGGTCTTTAATAACATTTCCCCAGGTCATTCTCACACACTCTGCGAAGCTGTTGTTGATATCCCCATTACACAGGAAGAAAATCAAGGCCAAGAGGTCAGCCACTAATCTGTCAGACCATGACAATGCTCTTGGCTTTGCTGCTGTGACTCTTCCCAGTCTCCTGGAGAGGCTGTGATGATCTCCTCAGGCAGGTTAAAGGCCTTTTTGTGGGAGGCAAGTTTAGCTTTACTCCTTCCACTGCTGTCTCTACAGACTTGGTTTTAACTGAGCTTACCGCCATGGAACAGCCTTTTCGTTTATCAAGCTGTATGCTCATTGATTTGTTTCTTTGGATTTACGTGAAAGAGAACCAACACCAATTTTCCCTGGCTCATCTGGTTAGCTGCAAATTCCACATTTGTGACAACTTGGGTCAGAGGTTGCTCTATTATGGGGTTAGTTTATATCTAAAAGGAAAAATTGTAAGGGTTTCTTCTTAGCACTGTCATTCACTTTTTATACCCTGGAATGATTCTTTTAATCTCTGTTAACTTCAGCATCTTTCTTTGTTTACTGGCCATGATTAAATAAGCCAAATCTACACAGGATATTTATGACAAAAACAATATGTATGAAAGCTCTTAGACGGACAGATCACCACACAAATGTACAGCATTGTAAGGGTCCACTCATCACAAATCTTGAAAGTGGCTGTGTTTCAGCCTCGTCTCTGATGGTTACAGCAGAAAGATTAGTAACACATACTCCGGAAGTCATATAACTCTGAGTAAAAACAGAGGCATAGATGCTTTTGGAATAATTGATCAAGATATGTCTTCTAATATAAAAAACAAAAAGAAAAATTCATTTCTAATATTTTCAGCATAATCCTTTTCATCAGCAAACTGGCTATACTTACATGTAGTATCATTAAATTCGTGGTTAAAGTCGTAAATCCATTCATGTGTATTTATGTGTTAATTTTCTGGGAATAGGTGGGTGGATATCCAAATTCTGACTATATCTCATGAGAATGGCAGCTGCACTACTTATGAATTATAGCTCTTTGTCATTTAAAATAAGCTGGCAGCTTCCTCTTAAAGCATGATAATAGCAATACATTTAAGAATCAAATTTGAGGATTTCAGGGCCTCTACCTATTAAGAAAGAGATTATGAAAAGCTTTTTTTTTGGGGGGGTGGCACTTGGGGTAGAAAGGAGATTTTTCATTCTTAGAGCCAGAGAAATAGTTCACATTTCTCTAAAATGTTGGTGCTTTTCTAAGTGACTTCCTTCTACTCTCACGTTCAACTAACCTGAAAGAGACATATCTGTGACTTTTTGTCTTTTTGAGTAGTAACGAACATTGTGTCCACGAATAAACTGGGAATGAGGAAACAGACTAAGAAGAACCATTGAAATCTCTAATTAAATATAAGCACTCTTGTTCTTGTATTCTCACCTTTTCCAAGTGTCTTCCTCATTCTCCTTGGCTGTCAAATACAGGTCTCAAAGAAGCAGGTGTGTGGACACATTAGCACACATGGCATCCACTTAATCCTCCTGTGAGGTGGTTATTGTTTATCTCCATTTACCGACAAGGAAATTGAGCCCAGACATTAAGTGGATTACTCCAGTGGCACAGTGAGGAAAAAGCAGAGGCAGAATGAACACTTAAAAGTCTCTCTGTCTTATGTGGCACCCTGCCATTGTCTTCTGGGTCACAGATTAGCTGTTTTGCTGAAGGGAGTGCTCTTTATTGTACAAGTGGTTGGCTAATATGAACAGATATGGAAAAGTGGTACTGCTGGTGGCTGTGTAGGAAAAAAAAGAATATAGTGGAGTTGCAGGAGATCTAAGCAGCTATGAGCTTAAAGACTTTGTAGCAACAGAGCTTGAGTAAGAAAAAATGAGCTTTGTTGATCATAACTCTTGCTTTTATGTGGAATCTTTTTGGGGATCGATAGGTTTATTCTGAAATCCCCCCGTTTCTCTTTTATTTGCTTTTAATCTGAGATAAACAAAAATCTATATTCAAAGTTAACATTTCAATAGTTAAGAGCTGGAAATCCCCAAACGAAATGTGCCACTACCTGTGGCTTTATGTCATTTAGGCTCAGCTTGGTCAGTGCCAAAAGGAACGATTTTCTAAGATCCTTTTCCATTTTAAAGTTCTTTGATTCAATGAAGAAAATGATACTAAAAATAATGTGATAAATATTTGTTAGTAGAATCTCCTATATGAGAAAGAAGTAGATAAACCACAGAAAATGTGAAGCTCAGCCTTTTATCCTTTCTTCTGAAACAAAGAAGCATGCAGAATCCTAATTTCAGATGCTATGATGACAGACTATTTCTAAGCTGTAAATTTGCCAGTTACTATTGGCTGGATTTAGTACCTTAGAGATATCACGTATACTTTTTACCTTACACTGTAAGAATAACATCACAAAGGCTATCTATTTACATCAATGTTCTACTAGGAAAAGAAAAAAACAATCACAGGTGGTTACCAGCAGAAGTATTCACAGGTTCTAAAAGAATAAATAGGAAAATGATGAAGCACTTTGGGCTCTTCAGGGAAAAGTTACTGCTATTTAAGAAATTCAAGGACCTTTTTCCCATTGAGATAGTATAAAGAATGCTTTCACTGACAAAACAGGGCATTCATTTTTAACATACTTATATTTTGTAGACATTTACTTTGTTGTGCCACATACAGTTTTCTGATCTGCTTTGGGTTAGAGGTGCAGAAAGTTTTGCAGACTAGGAAGCCTTTTGCCTCGTTGGTGCCAGAAGTTTATCACAGTTTATACACCCAGGGTGAGCACATTCTAAAGCAGATTCCATCATCACACATCCTCAGGTAAAACCATGTGCACCAAAGCATTGCAGAAACAGCCTTCCGAAGTAGAACAGAGCAGTGGCACAACAATGAAAAACATTGCAAAGACCAGAACCTTTCATGATCTTTGACAAGTGATGGTATGAAAACAGTAACAACTTCAGAGCCATGCAGGTGCTGGGGGTTCATGTAAAAGCAACATCCCTTTCTCCTTGTCTGCTCTTAGTGGAGCCTCCCCAGAAAGAGTGAGTCTAGACCAAAAGGCAATATTAAAAACAAAAGGTTAGAGATCATCATGGGATATTAATTATGCAAAAGAAGGCAAACTGAATTTAATCAGAAGCAGCAGACTCAGGGCAGGAAGAATTTTCTCTTTTTGACAGAAGCAGTTAGGAAAACATTTATGGTAATACCACAGCATCTGCTGATTACAGTCAAAGCTGCAGGACACCAACGTTAAATCACTGAGCCATCCTGACAGCTCCTGGGTACTCAAGTCACATCAAACAGCAATTTACAGTGAAATTCATCCAAGTCTAAAAATCAGCCAACATGTTTAAACCAGAGAGAAGTAACTTAGTTTGGACTTTTAAAAAACAATTATAAAACGGAATTACAGCTGACAAAACTTTTGATCTAATATATGTCCTCAACAAGTATATATTTTTAAAGAACACATGAATTTTCAGATCTATTAATGCACTTTGTGATCAATAAGGTTTTGAAATTTGTAGCAAGAAAGGACTTTATAAGGTCAAAAATGTAGGAAGTAGAGTTTTAACTCTTTTGACAAGTCAGGACAAAATCTGACATCTCAGTGCTTTGAAATGATATATCTAAAGGATTCAGAGCATAATTAATTAGAATGATAATTTTTGAACAATTAACTTGGCTGCTAAGCAAATATGAGTAAAACAAAAAGCTCAGAGAAATAATGAACTGCAACATAGTATAACATTAGGATGCTTATTCTATAAACTGCCTATAGAAGGACAGGCATTACCCATCTGGAAGTTGCTAAAATGGTAACTAAAAGAGTACTGAACTTCTATAGATACTAATAACTAAAACTGTCATACTTACATGTTTCAGTGGGCTTTCTTATTGTCAAAACACAAAAATTTAAATTTAAATCTTTGAATGACCCAAGAGACCAGAGAACAAAAGATTGTGTTCAAGTCTCCTGAGATTAAAATTCACAAAAGTAAATGTCTCATATTTTATCCAAAATCAACAGCAAAGATTTTATTTCCCCAGTTGCTTTGGGAGTTCAACTAAATATTATTCATGACATGAGAGATTAAAAGAAAAGGAAACACAAACTTTAAAATGACTATTTTTGAAGGAAGCCATTGAAACTCTAGTCACAAGGGATGGCTCTATTGTTGTCTTTTTCTGAGCTAGATAAACTGCTTCAAAATATGTTTGCTACAGTTAATCACTAACACAATATTCATCTGCAATTTTAAAATCTGAACTTCTTCACAAACACTTTAAAAATGTCTCTAGACCTCTATTTATAGACATAACCTATTGATGGCAAAAATGCAACTGAGTAATCAAAAACACTGACAAAAAAACGAATAACTGAAAAGGTCAAAAAATGAATCCACTGAAAACTTCAACTTAACAAATAAGTCAATATGTAATTGAATAATGAATCAATGAACGTTTATAGTGCACCTACATGTATGAGCTACAGAGTTACATACTACCAAGAAGTTGAAGGTACTGTTGTTGGTCTGAAAGGGACCGTGGACAAAAGAAGCGCTTATTGGGCTCATTTTTTAGTGTTAGGTAAGTACCAGATGAGTTGTGCACACAGCAAACGCACTAGGATTTCAGAGGAGTGAGGTGTACCTGGGGATAGTTTAAGTGAAGGCAGGCTTCACAATGGCAGGGACTCAGTTGAGCTTTGCAGTAAAAACAGGACTTAAGACACTTCAGAAACAGTTTGCAGGGCACCCCATTTAAGGGGAAATTTACTAAAAAATGTTACAAAGATCCAACCTAGTAGATCTTAAGGTTCAGGACAAGTGACACTCATGCAGATGAACATATGAAGGCAATCAAGAAAACATAACATGGGTCATCGAATACTAACATTTTTAATATCAAGTTGTGTCAGGAATATCACACAGAAAACGTTTTTCTAATGGTGTCTGACCCAATAACGACTGTTTCCACAGAAGGGGTTGCACATTTATTACGTACTATTGGATCCTCAGGCATAGAAGGAAAGCAATGACTGAGGGAGAGACAAATGTGAATCTCTTGTTACAGAAAGTTAAAAATTTCAAGAATTTACCAACTTCTTTCTTTTGTTCCAGGAAAGTCTCTTCAAAGCCACAAATATTCTGGGGAAGCGTAAATATAGGGCAGAAAATAAAGAGGGTTTGGACAGACTGAGGACGGAAGCATTCCAGCCAGTCAGAGAGAAGGGGTTGAGTCTCCAGCATTTTGTTTGGAGGACAGCAGACCCCTGCTGATCCATCACACTCTGTCCCCTCCGGCACCCACACAAAATGAAGGAATGAATGAGCCGGGAAAGTGGGTAGCACAGGTGGCATGGTAAAAACAGATGAAGGAGCTAAAATGGCTTGCGCTAAAATAAAAAAACAAGCAGAGTAGTCATTGGCAAACAGATGGCTCCTAATAGAGAAGAAAGTTGGATTAGACAGTTAGTTGGAGCATGTATCTACTGTTCCAGAATCAATGGAGAAACTTTCTTCTTCCTGGGAGAAACCAGAATTCTGGGTAAGGAACAAGAAGAGTGCTATTCTTTAAGTTTGGGTGGAGATGCTATGTGACAGAAGTTAGTTTCTATGTAGATTCCCATGGCAGATGTTGGGGAACACATTGCTTTTAAGGTAGGCGTATTCAGCACACTAAGGAAACAATTGTATAAAGCAGTGAAGATATAAAGTATGCAAGTGGAGCCTGAAGCAAACCCATGACAGAAGAGAAAACTGAAGAAACTCAGAGCATATTTATTAGCCCTCCAGGACATTTTAAAATCCTACCAAAGTTACCACTCTGTCCAAATAATATTAAGTATAGACAACATTCAGAACTGGAAGGTCATCAACTCCAGTGTCACTTTGCCCAAGAGGAAACTAAGGCCCAGAAAGATTAACTCAAAGGTCCTAGAGTTGGTCATTATGGAAGGAGGGTAACATGACGGTTGTCCAACTCCCAGCTTCGGGGGCAGGCCAAATGAGGTTTAAACCTCAGGTTTACTCCATTAACTGTTCATAATTCAGTTTAATTTCATTTGTCTGTAGGTAATTTATACCATGACACACATTGCATTTACACAGTGTTCCCCCTATATGTTTCAATATGTACTTATACCTTGCTCTTTCTTCAGGGGGAGCAGGCAAGAAATACCAAGTTGGGGGGGACAGATGTAGAAACTCAGGGATAGTCAAGTCAAGCGACTTATGAGGCAAGTTAGTGAAAGAAGCTTGGCCTATATGCAGCTCTTGTTGCTGGTCACGTTACGCTTGCCCATCGGTATAATTTGCCCCGGAATGCAGTTTCTACACAGAAGAGGAATTTATTTACTTAATGTAATGAAAATACTGCACATTTGTACCACTGTTGCTTTCTGCTATTTTTCATTACAATTGCATAGTGTTTCGGCTACATTATGGGTTAAACAGACTCTTGAGGTCTAGCCTGGGAACCTACCCACCATTTGTAACATTTATAACATTGTTTCTGTGGGAAATTGCTTTGTGAGCTCCAAAACAACTGATTTAAAAATTAACTTTGGGAATACAAGTGGTTTCAAAGCAGAAGACTGTCCCTCAGACATTTCATATAATTGGTTACTTAATTCATGCATCGAAGAAACAGTAACAGATTGCCTACTACACACCTACCAGTCATGGTGCTGGGGCTGGGAATGCAAAGGTGAAGGAGGTCCTAGACCTTGAGTCACTCCTATCTAGCAGGGAGAAGCACATTATTAAAACAAATAAATTATAAACAAGTGCTAAAACAGAGTTATGGGGGAAAATGCTGCTGGAGCAAAGAGGACAGAGGAACTAAGCCTCCAAAGGACTGATGGTGGAAGTAACATTTGTGTCGAGTCTTGAGAAATGAGTTCAAGTCTATCACATAAAGAAAAGGAGGAGGGCATCTCAGGTAGGAGGAGCAGAAACAAAATACCAGATGTGAAAAGGGTCTGGTGGGTTTGGGGAAATGATGGCAGGAATACTGGCAGAAGGAGTTGGGCTGTGAACTGTCAAGATGCTTTTTATTCATAAAAATTTAACTGCTGGAGAAAGGACTAATAAAGAAAATCATTCATCTGTCGATGAACATTTAGGTTGCTTCCATGTCTTGGCTATTGTAAACAGCACTACAACGAAGACTGGGGTGCATATATCCTTTCAAACCATGTTTTCCTCTGGATATATGCCCAGGAGTGGGATTGCTGGATCATATTGTTCTCTGTTTTTAGTTTTTTAAGCAACCTCCACACTGTTCTCCATAGTGGCTGTATCAATTTACATTCCCACCAACAGTGCAAGAGGGTTCCCTTTTCTCCACACCCTCTCCAGCATTTATTGTTTGTAGATTTTTTGATGATGGCCATTCTGACTGGGGTGAGGAGATATCTCACTGTAGTTTTGATTTGCATTTCTCTAATAATTAGAAATGTTGAGCAGCATCTTTTCATGTGCCTCTTGGTCATCTGTATGTCTCCTTTGGAGAAATGTCTATTTAGGTCTTCTGCCTATTTTTTTGATTGTGCTATTTGTTTTTTTGATATTGAGCTGCATGAGTTGTATGAGCTGTTTATAAATTTTGGAGACTAATCCCTTGTCAGTCGCACTGTTTTGCAAATATCTTCTCCCATTCTGTGGGTTGTCTTTTCTTTTTGTTTATGGTTTCCTTTACTGTACAAAAGCTTGTAAGTTTGATTAGGTCCTGTTTGTTTACTTCTGTTTTTATTTCCATTACTCTAGGATACGGCTCAAAAAATATATTGCTGTAATTTATGTCAAAGAGTGTTCTGCCTATGTTTTCCTCTAAGAGTTTTACAGTATTCGGGCTTACATTTAGCTCTTTAATCCATTTTGAGTTTACTTTTGTGTATGGTGTTAAAGAATGTTCTAAATTTTTTCTTTTTTTTTAACATGTAGCTGTCCAGTTTTCCCAGCACCATTTATTGAAGAGACTATCTTTCCTCCATTGTATAGTCTTGCCTCCTTTGTCATAGATTAATTGACCATAGGTGCATGGGTTTATTTCTGGGCTTTCTGTCCTGTTCCATTGAACTATATTTCTGTTTTTGTGCCAGTACCACACTGTTTTGATGACTGTAGCTTTGCAGTACAGTCTGAAGTCAGGGAGCCTGACTCCTCCAGCTCCATTTTTCTTTCTCTAGATTGCTTTGGCTATTTGTGGTCTTTTGTGTTTCCATACAAATTTTAAGACTTTTTGTTCTAGTTCTGTGAAAAATGCCATTGGTAATTTGACAGGGATTGTGCTGACTCTGTAGATTGTCCTGGGGAGTTTAGTCATTTTGACAATATTGATTCTTCCAATCCAAAAATATGGTATATCTTTCCATCTCTTTGTGTCATCTTCAATTTCTTTCATCAGCATCTTACAGTTTTTGGAGTTCAGGTCTTTTGTCTCCTTAGGTAGGTTTACTCTTAGGTATTTTATTCTTTTTGATGTGATGGTAAATGGGATTGTTTCCTTAATTTCTCTTTCTGCTCTTTCACTATTTAGTGTATAGAAATGCAACAGATTACTGGGTATTAATTCTGTATCCTGCAACTTTACCAAATTCATTGTTGAGCTCTACTAGTTTTCTGGTAGCATCTTTAGGTTTTCTATGTGTAGTATCATGTCACTTGCAAAACGTGACAGTTTTACTTCTTCTTTTCCAATTTGGATTCCTTTTATTTGTTTTTCTTCTCTGATTGCTGTAGCTAGGACTTCCAAAACTATGTTGAATAAAAGTGGTGAGAGTGGACATCCTTGTCCACTGATCCGAGAGGAAATGCTTTCAACTTTTCACCATTGAGTATGATGTTAGCTGTAGGTTTGTCACATATGGCCTTTATTATGTTGAGGTAGGTTTCCTCTAAGCCCAATTTCTGGAGAGTTTTTGTCATAAATGGGTGTAGAATTTTGTCAAAAGCTTTTTCTGCATCTATTGGGATGATCATATGGTTTTTATTCTTCAACTTGTTGATGTGGTGTATCACACTGATTGATTTGTGGATATTGAAAAATCTTTTCAACAAATGCTAAAGGAACTTCTCTAAGCAGAAAAGAAAAGGCTACAACTAGAGACAAGAAAATTATGAATGGAAAAGCTCACTGGTAAAAGCAAACATATAGTAAATGTAGGAAATCATCTACACACAAACATGATATCAAAACAGCAATTGTGAGAAGAGGAGAGCACAAATGCAGGATATTGGAAATACATTTGAAATTAAAATACCAGCAACGTAAAACAATCTTGTTTATATATAGGCTGCTATATCAAAACCTCATGGTAACCATAAACCAAAAATCTACAACAGATATGCACACAAAAAAGAAAAAGGAATCGAACAAAACACAACACTAAAGTCAGTCATCAAATCACAAGAGAACAAAAGAGGAAAGGAAGAAAAAAAACCATACAAAAACAAATCCAAAACAATTAACAAAATGGGAATAAGAACAAACATATCAATAATTACCTTAAACGAAAATGGTTTAGAGGCTCCAACCAAAAGACACAGACTGGCTGAATGAATACAAAAATAAGACCCATATATATGCTGTCTATAAGAGACGCACTTTAGATGTAGGGACACGTACAGACTGAAAGTGAGGGGATGGAAAAAGGTATTCCATGCAAATGCAAATCAAAAGAAAGCTGGAGTAGCAATACTCATAGAAGACAAAATAGAGTTTAAAATAAAGACTCTTCGCTTTGCTGTGCACCTGAAGCTATCACAACGTGGTTGATCAGCTATACTCCAATATAAAATAAAAAGTTAAAAAAAAATGAACAAAAAACCACCCCCCCAAAAAAACCCCACAGATTCCAATAATGTCTGGTGCTTGCAGCAGCTATTGTAGTGGAACTGTCTGTTAAAACTTTGTGTTGTGATGTTTATTTTTATGCTCACCCCAGAATATTATTGGATACTTGAAAAAAAAAAAGACTTGAGGGAAATAAGGGAGTAAGTCATGTGGTTATCAAAAAATTAGTGCTCTGTATTTGTCAACAATGGAATCAAAATAGAAGGTTAGTGCTAGGTTAGTTTAAGGTCTAAAATATGGGGGGAAGATTCTAGCAACTAAATAAGAATAATGTTTTAAAAAAAAGAAAAAAAAATAAAGACTCTTACAAGAGACAAAGAAGGACACTACATAATGATCAAGGGATCAATCCAAGAAGAAGATATAACAATTGTAAATATATATGCACCCAACATAGGAGTACCTCAATATATAAGGCAAATACTAACAGCCATAAAAGGAGAAATCGACAGTAACACAATAATAGTGGGGGACTTTAACACCCCACTTACACCAATGGAGAGATCATCCAGATAGAAAATCAGTAAGGAAACACAGGCTTTAAATGACACATTAGACCAGATGGGCTTAATTGATATTTATAGAGCATTCCATACAAAAGCAGCAGAATACACATTCTTCTCATGTGCACATGGAACATTCTCTAGGATTGATCACATGCTGGGCCACAAAGCGAGTCTCGGTAAATTTAAGAAAACTGAAATCATATCAAACATCTTTTCTGACCACAACGCTATGAGACTAGAAATCAACAAGAAAAAACCTGTCAAAAACACAAACATGTGGAGGCTAGACAATATGCTACTAAACAACCAATGGATCACTGAAGAAATCAAAGAGGAAATAAAAAAATACCTAGAGACAAATGAAAATGAAAGCACAAGGATCCAAAACCTATGGGATGCAGCAAAGGGGGTTCAAAGGGGAAGTTTGTAGCAATACAATCTAACCTCAGGAAACAAGAAAAATCACAAATAAAAACCTAACCTTATACCTAAAGCAACTAGAGAAAGAAGAACAAACAAAACCCAAAGTTAGCAGAAGGAAAGAAATCATAAAGATCAGAGCAGAAATAAATGAAATAGAAATGAAGAAATCAATAGAAAAGATCAATGATACTAAAAGCTGGTTCTTTGAAAAGATAAACAAAATTGACAAACCTTTAGCCAGACTCATTAAGAAAAAAAGGGAGAGGGTAGTCTTTTTTTTTGATATTGTGTTGTATGAGCTGTTTGTATATTCTGGAGATTAATCTCTTGTTGGTCACATTGTTTGCAAATATTTTCTTCCATTCTGTAGGTTGATATGGTATATTGACAGAATGGCATATTACTCAGCCATAAAAAAGAATGAAATAATGCCATTTGCAGCAACATGGATGGACCTAGAGATTATCATACTAAGTGAAGTAAGCCAGACAGAGAAAGACAAATATATGATATCGCTTATATATGGAATCTAAAAAAAAAAGTGATACAGATGAACTTATATACAAAACAGAACAGACACAGACCCACAGACATAGAAAACAAACTTACGGTTACCAAAGGGGAAAGGCGGAGGGGTGAAAGGGATAAATTAGGAGTTTGGGATTAAAATATACACACTACTATATATAAAATAGATGATCAACAAGGACCTTTTTCTTGATACCAAGAAGAAAAAAACATATGGTAATCTGTGAAATGCAGACTATAAAATGTGCTTAAGGTGTGCAGGGAATAAGAAAGAAGCACAGGGAACTATACTCGATAATTCGTAATAACCTATAAGGCAAAAGAATCTGAAAAAGAATATATATATACACACACACACATATGCATAACTGAATCACTTTGCTGTACACTTGAAACTAACACAACATTGTAAATCAACTATACTTCTTAAAATACAGAGAAAAAAATTCACTCTCTAGCAAAAGTGAACCCCACCCCTACCCCCCAAAAAAGAAAGGATCAAAATTAGTGTATAAGCAAAATTGGTCCATATTGGGGCCTCTTGGACTATCTTATCATCTTGGATTTTCCAAAGAAAAGAGGATGGCTAGATCAAGAAAGTTAAATAGATCCCTGGCTTGCACAGACGATGGAGATTTCTGCCTACTCATTTCATTAGTATTGTTTTTAACTCCATGTGTTGTATTATTAACTGTCACCAACCTTTTGCTGAACTATATCAAATCAAAGATGATAAAAGCTTGCCTAACGATATTTAGTGTTTTAGGAAATATGATAAAGGATCAGCATTTAAAATAAAAATTGGCATATTTTAACCATTTCCTTATGCTTGCTTCTGTTAAACTAATGTGCTTTATATTAGCAAAATTATGATCTTTTTCATTATATGAAATTGTCTCACTGTAAACACATGCTTCAGGAAAATTCAGAATAAAAGTTCATCCAACATTTCAGTCTGCACACAGATCAATTTTAGTTAATGCATATACATAAACAAAAGAAAGGAAGCAAAGCTAGAGAAAGGGAAAGAAGGAAACAAAAAGGAAAGAATGTTTCAGCTCAAGTACCTTTTAAGTTTACAAGGAACTTTTTAATATTCAAGTACATGATCCATTTGCAGACGGCTGAAGAAGAGTGTTTAGGACTAAGTAAACTATATTTCTTTCAAGTGTAATATAAACAAAAGGATACAGTCCACTGATCCATTGTAAACACTAGTTAAAAATAATCCTGACCCTTCAGTGTAACGCTTACACAAGGTACATGTTAGGACTTCATTGAGCCTAAGGCAAGTTAAAAAGCATTTTAAAAAGCCACTCACAGCATTTAGAATGTAGGATACCCCAGCTGTAGTGGTTAGTAATCTGTTCTGTTTTTGGTAACTAAAAACAGAATGAAATTTTATGTTTTTCCTATCTTACTTGGTACAGATTCCTCATAGCTTTGAGAAATTACTGGCTTTCATGGCTGTTTTTCCGAATCCTGAGAATTTATCAATGAAATTTTGGTGACAAAAAGGAGGGTTGAGGTTTAGGACTAGTGTGCTAAGAAGGGGTGTGAATGATAAATAACTCATTGTAAATTTGGAGCCAAAGAGGTTATTAGTTTCTAGCTGTGTCCCTCCTCCAGCCCTTCTACATACAACCCCTCCTGCAAGAAGCTCTATATTCTTGGCTGTCTGGAATCCTTAGCATGGTTCCCAACTATAACCCACCTTCTAGAAACCAAAGAGTACTAGAGCCCAAGCCTCACTCTATTCTGTTTGAGGCTGACAATATTACGGTCACGGAACTTTAGGTTTTCTTTTACTGACAAGGAAACTGAAGCCCAGAGTGGTCAAGAGACATGCCCCAAATGAACAGTCATGGTACGTGCTTTCCATATAAAACACACCTACCACCAGCACCCCTTCCTCTATGAGGCCTCTGAAAATCAGTCTGTGCACCTCAATGACACTACAGAGCTTCTCCTTGATTTTATGGTTTGCGGTCTGTGTGTTGCTCCCTAGGAATTATATTGGTCTCATTTACCTGTCAAAAGTATGAAATACTGAATATAATAAAGTCTTTCCTCTGACTCCAACTCTTTCTTTAATCACAGAGCTTATATTCTATTGGGAGAGGCAGGCATTAAACAAATAATCCAACAAATATGTAATTATAATTTGTAAATGCAATGAAGGAAAAGTAAAGGATGCAATTATGAAGTGTAACAGGGGACCTGACTTACGTTACAGAGACAAGGCAGTTATAGGAATGCTTCAATGAGAAAATAATACTTGAGACCAGAAAGATAATTAAAGAGTTAGCGAGACAGGTTTAATGGGAGAACTGCATTCCAGGCAGAAGGATCTACATAAAGCCCTTGGGTGGAAGGCTCTTGTGGTTAGAATGTAGTGACCAAAAGTAAGAGTGACTCACTCAACTGAGATTGCAGAGGTCTGGAATTTTATTCCAAGAACCATGGGATGCCACTAACAGATGTTAAGCAGGAGTGTAACCTATCCAGATGTGCATTTCTCTGATGGTCCTTGTCATAAAACTCAGGGTTTTTTTTAAACTTTTTATTTTATATTGGAGTATAGATGATTAACAATGTTGTGTTAGTTTCAGGTGTACAGCAAAGTGATTCAGTAATACATATACGTATATCTATTCTTTTCCCAATTCTTTTCCCATTTAGGTTGTTATATAATATTGAGCAGAGTTCCCTGTGCTATACAGTATGTCCTTGTTGGTACACACCACTATATTTAAAATGGATAACTGACTAGAACTCAGTTTTTAAAGTATATGTCCTAAGTCCAAAGAATGAATAGAGTTAACAGTGCAAAGTCTTCTCTCCTATTTGTAAAAACAATTCAAGGCAAGTGCTCTTTTGATAGTCTTTATGTAGCATCATATAAAGTATCCTAGTGTTGCAATCTAACATGAAAACAAACTGCAGAACAAAAATAGCATACATCCCAATCTTAGATAAAAGTAACAAAGCTCATGCAAAATTCACAAAGTATGTGATATCTTCAAAATAGTGAAAACTATATAGTGTTTTTTATAAAAAGACAAAGGAAATTGTTACAAAATTATATGACAAATTTGAGTATCTTACAAGTTGCAAAGTAAACCTGGAGCCATAATTTATATTGAAAATTGCATTTTCTTTTTCTTTTTTTAAATTTAATTTTTATTTTATATTGGAGTATAGTTGATTTACAATGTTGTGTTAGTTTCAAGTGTACCACAAAGTGATTCATTTTCATATATCAATTCTTTTTCAAATTCTTTTCTCATATAGGTTATTACAGAATATTGAGTAGAGTTCCCTGTGCTATACAGTAGGTCCTTGTTGATTATCTATTTTATATACAGTAGTGTGTATATGTTAATCCCCAACTCCTAATTTATCCCCCCCCCCCACCTTTCCCCTTTGGTAAGCATAAGTTTGTTTTCGAAATCTGTGAGCCAGGAATCCCACTCGAAAAGATACATGCACCCCAATGTTCATTGCAGCACTATTTACAATAGCCAAGACATGGAAGCAACCTAAATGTCCATCGACAGAGGAACGGATAAAGATGTGGTACATATATACAATGCAATATTACTCAGCCATAAAAAAAGAATGAAATGACGCCATTTGCAGCAATATGGATGGAGCTAGAGATTATCATACTAAGTAAAGTAAGTCAGACAGAAACAAATGTATGATATCACTTATATGTGGAACCTAAAAAAATGATACAAATGAACTTATTTACAAAACAGAAACAGACTCACAGACTTCGGAAACTGTTATTTTCTAATC
Source organism: Eschrichtius robustus (assembly GCF_028021215.1). Taxonomy (NCBI): domain Eukaryota; kingdom Metazoa; phylum Chordata; class Mammalia; order Artiodactyla; family Eschrichtiidae; genus Eschrichtius; species Eschrichtius robustus. The sequence continues at coordinate 33,350,344 of NC_090841.1, forward strand.
TGAATTTTAAAGGATCTTTATAATTCTTATTTTAAAAGGCCAAAAGTGAATTTTCAGTGAAATACTTTCTGAAATAAACTATGAAATGACAATCTGTTTAGTATACAACGTTCTAAATTCACCATAAGGAAAAATCCTTAGCAATATCCTGCAATGTGATTGTTCAAATAAGTGGCTTTATTTTGGTGATCCTGAATTATTCTTGTGGTGCTATATATAAACCATAGGTGCCAAATACTCCACCTTCAATTTGCCTACCTTTGTAGAGAAAGACAGATATGAGACGCTATTAAATTTTTTGGCCTTGAAATTAATAACCAATAATCAACCTCAATAATACTAAGAAAAATAAGTCGGGACTTCCCTGGTGGTCTAGTGGTTAAGAATCGCCTTCCAATGCAGGGGACATGGGTTCGATCCCTGGTCGGGGAACTAAGATCCCACATGCCTCGGGGCAACTAAGCCCGCGCGCTGCAACAAAGATCTCACGTGCCGCAACTAACACCCGATGCAGCCAAATAAATTAATTAATTAATTAACTAATTAAATTTAAAAAAAGAAAAAAGAAAAGTCTTTGAATGGATCTAATTAAGGTAAAACAAAATCAGAGACTGGCAAAAACTCAGAGAATTGTGTATGACCACCAACATCCATAGGACACTCAAGATTTATTTGCTATAGGAATCAAGAATCTCTTCTCAGGTTAGGGTTTTTATTCTAGGAATAAGTTTATGAGGTTGATACATTTTGATTTTTGTCTAGTTTATGAGAAAGGAGGACATGCCATTTTTTATTTGTAGTACAATTCCTAACAGAAAAACGTAAAGCTCTACATCAAAAAGTTACATAATACATTGGAGGAAAGCATAGTTTCACAGTTTCTAAAGTTAAATTTGTTTCTTAGTTGGGTACTTTAACAACATAAGAACTGAAAATATCATAAACCAGCTGATATTTATAGCTTCTAAAATACCTGATTGTTAAATAAATAATGCTCTTGGGATACCTATGTTTCTACTTAATAAAGGAAATTAGCCTTAACATAGCTTCTTGGTGAATATAAGACTTTAGTAAATACTTGCCTAGTTTCCAATTTTTAGGAAAATGTTACTAAAAACAACAAAAAAAGAGAGTAAAAAAAAAAGTTACAGTTCTAGAATGAAACAAAGTTGTTTAGTCATCTGAAACATCTGGCACTGAATGTGGATTTCTTAATTATTGAGAGGGCCCTGAAATATAAATATTCACAGGTTCAAAAGGGTGCTGCCAAATAGGTTATCAAGCAAAAAATACACAAGCACCTGGAGAACAAAATCCATCTGTCTGACTGAATTTAGTTGAAAATAATTTTTTAGACTTGTTAGTAAAACCCTCATGAAAAATTTATTTGATTGAATAATTTACTAAGAATATTTCCATAAGCATCATAAAGTACTACAGTGGATAAAAATGAATATACTAATCATCTTTCTAACTTTGAACCACTGCCACAGTGTCTAGTGAATATATTTTGTAGGTTTCTAGTTAGGCTTCATCATGCATGTGGTCTCATCTTGAAGAACAGGATACCCGTAGATATGATTTGGCCAGTCCATCTACAGGGAAAGGGGGGTAGGAGTTAATATTCCTGGGTATAGCTGATGTTTACTTGAAGGTAAGCATGGGTGTCTCTCCCTCAGAGATGAGCACTGTGGGGCTTTCCTCATCTTCCCTGGTTCTGGAACTCAGGTGATGGCTAGAGTTAGGATGAGAAAAGCCAGGGGGAGTAATACTAAATCCTATATTCTCTCTCCCGGGGCTTGCTTTTGCAAATAAACTGTGTATTTAGAAATAACCCACTGTTTAATATGTTCAGATAATTCCCCCCTTCAAATATTTACAAGTTAAAAGGAGACTGTATTAAATGAGATAATAGAATGTATGTAAAGCATTAAGCATGGTACTTCTCATGTAAAAGTCATGAAACAAATATTTCCATCAGGTGCCCACTTGCCCCCTCCGCTAAGCATCAGAAAACTTAACAGCAAAGTTCCTAACAAAGAAGAGAGGTCAGCAATCAGGTAAATCATCCCCTATTAAGTGAACGGTCACAACCCAATTGGATTCATGGTTCTGATACTAAAACGAGCATTTATTCTTTCTGAAGACTAAAAGATGTACTTAAGAAGTTAGCACTAACCTTTTATAAGAGTAAGAGTATTCTAACAAAAGGACATTAAGCAGTAGGATAAAATGACCCTTATCTAAAAAAGAATGACAATTCAAGCTGAATCAAACAATTAAAAAGATATGCACTGGTACACTTTCTTCTAATCTAACAGTATGGAAAAAATGGCTTTAAAAAAAATTCCTTGTTCCACCACCAAATCCTCTCAGTGTGGTTATCTTTAAAAACAGAACAAAAATCAGAGACTATGATATACTCTCATCTTCCAAACACAAGAAAACAGCAGCTTACTAAATCCTTACTGAAGCTTGAAAGGTAAGGATGCAGCAACTCTTGTCTTTCACTCAAAAGAATTTCCATTTTAGCTGTACCCAATCACATTCACTAGTTTCTATTCAGATGAGATGGTTACTTGATCTTATGCTTTTAGCCAGAGATCAATCAAGATAATCTACTAAAATCAAAATGGCATATTATTTAAATTAATAATCACTTTTGAGAAATAGCTCAATGGATTTCATATCATCTAGATTGATTTTTAAACATTAAACAACAGATGATTATTAATGGTGCAATATTAGAATACAAAATTTGGGGCAATCTGAAAACCTGTCAGTCGATATGATTACCATTTGAGAACATGTGGAGTTATTTCTTAGAGACAATGCCATGTTCCCTTATGTCACAAACCTGTTACTATGATAGGGAGGACAAACGCCTGCCATATAGTGCTATGCATCCTGTTACAGTGGGTTCATTCATATTTATAATACAATCTGTGATGTCGATGCAATCACTTTAGATCTCACTGTTATTTCAAACAAATCCATAACTGAGCAAAAAGGCAGGATGTTGACAAGAGTTAATGTGGGTTTTACACTGTTTACAATTGCTTTCTAATCTACTAAATGGCTGTGAAAATTGATGCACTGTTAGGGGTGCTTTTATATACTAGTACAGATAAAGAGCTGTTGTGTTGCAGTAATCTCTGTAATGCTAAATTGAATTTTCTACAGTGCTTTATGTTTTCTCCATTTGTATGTGATAAGTAGGCTCCTGATTTTATGCAAACCCTTAATAAAGAAACCAAAAAATCTTCTCATTTTATTAGCTAAGATGTATTAATTGAGATGTACAGGCTTGTAATTCTATCCTATTGTAAAATAAAACTTTTAATTGTATTTCAAACAGATTAAGAAATCACATCCCAGGAGATCTGGATTATCTCATTCTAAATCTCTGAATCATTTAACTTGACTAGCATGTGGCATATTAAGGCTATATAACCCAATGATAGTTGTAAAAATTCAGACACATCAATATGAAATATTATTAGTAATACCTCCTCATAGTACTCTACATTTTGACAGTAACAGGCAAGAGGGCAGAAAGGCTTTTCAAAGAAGGAATTGAAGTTCATGTACCAACATCTATAATTATGTGTGTGTGTGTGTGTGTGTGTGAGTATATATATATATATATATACACACACACACAGTATATTTAAATATCACCACAAACAGGCAATGTGTGAGTGCCCATTATTCATCATAGCTACTAGGAGACTATATTGCCTCTTTGGCTGCAACAGACATGTATTGTAAACATGTGACAGATCTAAGAATCAATCCTCCCTTTCATGACTGTGACTCCTGTTTCAGGCTTACCAATGGAACAATCTGGAATCTGAGGTTTCACTTCCATACAAACTATGAATAAAGACTACCTTTTGATAAAAGCAAAGAACGACAAGCGTTCATGATGTTTAAAAACAACTTTAAATCACCCAACTAATTATCAACTACTTGTTTATTACACTAACCTTTTTATATTTACAAGAAAGGGGTTAGAAATAGTGAATGATTAGGCTTTCATTGTCAGATGTTAATTGTGCTTGTATTATAAAATGGTTACTTCTATATAAAATTTTGTTTAGAAATAAATAATGCACCTGGCTTTTTTTTCTACTAATATTTTAAGTGCTGGTAGTCAAAGAAAGGAAAATTCTGTTATGTGTTGGTAAGAATTAAACACCTAGGAAAGTTCAATAAAGTACATTTGCACAAATATGCATAAACCAAAGAAAGCTTATTTTACGACTATTGAAACACGGGCAGCATCTTTCAAAGATCTGTCTTCTTCCTTTTTATACTTATCAATATATTTCATACTCTTACTGTTTTTCTCTCTACAAGTTATTGCACTGACATTTATAAAGTGCATCATTAAGAAAATTAAATAATTGGTTGTCTGATTACAATTTCACTCTGAGCCTAATATGGGGTTTTAAACTCTTTTCCCGTCTGCTGTCTCTGATTCCCTGTGATAAAGTGGTCTTTTCAAGGACTTAAAATAACTTAAAGTGATGTCTTTCTAATGAAGGAACACAGGACTATTTTACTGCCTCAAAACAACTAATAAAAGAAAAGGAGAAAAAACAAAAGTACTAACAACAAACTTTCTATGACAACCTGCTACATCTGGAAATCAGAACTTTAGAACACAGCAGTTATTGAAGCAACTTGACTATGAAAATAATATTTAATGATACTAAAGATAACAAAGCACCAGCAAATATTCCTTTTATCTGTCTTTCTAAAATTTGTCTTGAAAACATTATGGAATGAATATGCAAAAAACAAGTGTTGCTAAATTAGTGCATAAAAAAGTATTGTAATTGTATATTTTGACAAAAAGAATAGCACAATAAGCCATATTCCTGCTTTCCTTAAAAATAGGAAGTAAGTAATATTCTTATTTCCTTAAATCAGCTTGAAGCAATTTATTTCCTATGAACAACACAAATACTACATGGCAAGGACTAATAGGTCTAAGAGAATTAGGTTGGCATGGTAAAGAGGTCCCCAACAGTGCTCGCAAGTATTCACTGAGGCAAAATGACAAAAATAATGATTCCTGAAGCTAAATTTATACAAATTTAAAATTACCATATGTTCTTTTCTTGGGGATGTTAAAATATTCTTATTAAAAGTAAAATATATGTGTAACAGAGAAAGACAAATATTATATGATATCACTTATATGTGGAATCTAGAAAATAATACAAATGAATCTATATACAAAACAGAAACAGACACAGACATAGAAAACAAACTTATGGTTACCGAAGGGGAAGGTGGGAGGGAGGGGAGGGTAAACTAGGAATTTGGGATTAACAGATACAAACTACTACACATTAAATAGATAAGCATCAAGGATTTACTGAATGGCATAGGGAACCATATTCAATATCTTGTAATAAACTATAATGAAAAATAATCTGAAAAAAAATATATATATATAACTAAATCACTTTGCTGTATACCTGAAACTAACACATTATAAATCAACTGTATTTCAATAAAAAAAAGAAAAAAATGAAATATAGGTGACTACAAAGGGTCATTTTTCTATTCATTCATTCATTCAACAGTTAGTAACTAAACTCCTATTATTGGTCAGGCTCTATTCTAGAAAGAACAGACAGCAAAACTGAAAAGGTTCCTGCACTCATGGACCTTGAATTCTGGGGGAAGGCAGTGGGTAGGCTCACAAGACACAAACAAAACAAGTAAATACATCATATGTCAGAGGGTGGTTGGCATAATGGAGAAAAGGGCAAAGTAAATGCACTGAGGGTTGGGGTGGCTATTTTACAAAGAATGGTCAGAATAACTTTCTCAGATCAAGAGAAAACGGAGCGGTGATCTGCAGGAAAACAGAAGGAGCATGCATAATTTTGGAAGGAAAAACATTCCAAGCAGAAGGAACAGCAGGTACAGACTAACGTGTTCTAGGGGTAGCAAGGTGGCTGGGTCAGCTGACAAGTAAGCCAGGGCAGGAGCAGCAGAAATGAGGTCAGAGACATGAGGAGGGTGGATGGTTTGGCTTTGTAGGTCTCTTATCCTACTGGAAGGTTTTCAGATGAAGAGCATCCAATCTGACCTACACTTGAACAAGCTCACCCTGGCTGCTGTGTTCAGAACAGACCAGAGGAGGACGAGGGTGGAGTCCAGGAGGCCAGTTAAGAGGGGATTCCAATAATCCACGTGACAGATGATGTGACTAGATTTGCTCTCCTTCCTAAGAGATCCAGAGAAAACATGAGATGTCGATTCAACAGCAATCATTTTAATAGACTTTTAAATTTATTTCCCAGCATCCCACTCTTTTGAGGAATTCTTTTAGGCAGAGACTGGTCTTAATTCCAGGTTTCTGTTAGAAAGTGATTTCAGTCATCCACTCCATCTCAATCTGTAGCTGGACTTTCTCCAGGGAAGCAGAGCCCGCTGGGCAGTTAGTGACCTTGCACGGACTGCTGGAGCGGAATTAGAATGATGGCCTCACTTGGATTTTCTTTTCTTTTTTTTTTTTGATGCGGACCATTTTTTAAAGTCTTTATTGAATTTGTTACATTATTGCTTCTGTTTTATATTTTAGTTTTTTGGCCGTGAAGCACGTGGGATCTTAGCTCCCCGACCAGGGATCGAACCTGCACCCCCTGCATTGGAAGGCGAAGTCTTAACCCCTGGACCGCTGGGAATTCCCTCACTTGGATTTTCTAATCTCTAAATTGGATGGAAAGAGCTATTCTTTTTCTTCCTTTTCCTTCCAAACTTCTTGCTATATCCTTGCTGCCCCTAAAGTCATATGGCTTCTTCACTTCTTTTACCCTGTGATCCTCTGAGCTCCAACCTCACATTCTCTCTGTCAACCTTAAATGTTGGCACTTTCTTCTAGAGAGCTCACCTATGCCCATGGTTTCAGCTGTAGGTTTTTGGCTCCAAACTTTACACTTCTATGCTAAACACTTTTCTGAGTTGCAGATATCAGTTTCTATCTGTGTATAGAATGCCACCTTCTCCTTCTTCAAATTCCTCATGTCTAAAAGCAGACTTATTTTCTCCCTGGGAGAAACACCTGCTCTTCCTCCTTACCTTCACATTTTTGTTTAGTGGTACTGCCATTTTCCTGCTTAGCCACTTACAGTAGTTCTATCCTGGGGAAGGACAAAGGGGAGGGAACAGGAATTCTAACAGCATATTTCTCTACAACAAATTGTCTGCTTCCCTTTTATCCGGCAATCACTCAGGTAGAACTCTTTGTAATAGTAGCCAGACATTTTTCTGGCAGGAGCTTCTTGTTTTGGAGAACCCTAGAAAAGAGGGAGCCGTGTGTGTGTGTAGGGGTGCACACACAGGTACACACGAATTCCTTTGTTAGGCCACAGTGATATTTTGGCTGACAACTGTCCACAAAGAATGTAGTATTGGAAGGTGTGGCAGATACAGTGCTCACCAAATATTCCATGTGCATTCCTACATTCCCCGGAATGCTTTGCAATTATGTTGGGGTCATGTGACTAGTTCTGGTCTCTGAGTATGAGTTGAAGTGATGTGTGTCACATTGGGGATGAGGCAGTTAAGAGCCAAAGTGTCTCCTCCTTTCCTCCTTCCCTTCGGCAGAGACTGTGGTCTTCCAGAGAGTGTAGCTACATGATGGAAGGAGGTCTCCTAACCTACGCTGGACCTCATGTGGAGAGAAATAAACTTGTACTGTGTTAAGTCAATGAGATTCCAGGGTTTGTTTGCTATGACAGTTAAGTCATCATTACCCTGACTAATAAAGATTGGGTACCCTTGGTAAGTCAACCTTAAAGGTGAAATAGATTATTTTAGTACTCGTGTCATTCTAAAATTTGTCTAAAATCTTAATTTCCATTAATATTTCCTTCTGGTATCATCTTTAGGATAATGAGCCCAGAAATTTCTTTACTTAGTAAAGGAAGTTACCCAGATCAAGTTTCAAGGCTATATATCTTTTATTCTAGTATTGAGGGATTTGGTAAGTAAGTCTTTGCTAACATTACATTGACTCTCTCGTTTTCTCAAATGTGTGTGTGTGTGTGTATGTGTGTGTGTATATATACACATATTACTTAGCCTCTGTCTTCTAGTCCAAAAAAATCACACTTAAAAATTGCTCTTGTCCTTCTGTTCATATTAGTTGCTTTATTCCATTGAACCTATCTTGAGGTGTATCAGACCTACAGATACTAAATGTTTGCAATATAGCTATAATAAATTTCTGTTTCTGGACTTTTTTGGGTGAAATTTTGACTGAAGGTAACTCCTGGATGTCAATTAGATGTCCCCTCACAGTCATCTCTGAAATCTCCGTTTCTCCTCTAACGTCTGAATTAGGTGCCTCTCCAGGGTCTCTCACAGCCCTTTAGCAAGGGGATGGGGACAGTTATCACATTACAGCACAAATGCTTGATTATCTATCTCTGTCCCAAAACTGTAACCTATGTGAGGTCAGATACCAAGTTTGTCTTTCCGGTACTTAATATAGGGCCAAGATTATAACTGAAGCTCAATAAATATTTGCTCCCGCACTGAATAGATTAAGGAAAATTATTTTTGAATTTTTAAGCTAGTTCAAGACCACCACCTTGGAACATGACTTCTTACTGTGGGGATTATTAGCTTTTTCTTAAGGAGAAGATTCATAACTTTAATCAGATTTTCAGAGGAATCTGGGTACTCTTCAAAAAGGGAAAACGCCACTGCCTTAAAGTCACACACACATGCGTGCGCACGCACGCATGCACACACACACACACAGGCATACATACACAGGCCTCTCGATGACCAGCCCTGTGTTGTTGCATTTGCCCATTTCAACACTCACTGCCCACCTCCACAGAGCTGCCTGGGCCTCCCTGAGGACACTCACCAATTTATTGACTCTTTCCTACTGGAAAGTTTTGTGTTCTCTAAAACCTCTGATATTTGACCAAGAACTGTCTTTCTCCAGATTATTTATAGAAGTGTTAGGTAAGCCTAGAGCTAATATCAATCCCTGAAGAGACCTAGTCCTTAAACTTCTCAACCTTTTCTTCTTACCTTTTGTTTTCCTTGTCTAAGAAAGTTCCTTTACCATAATTAATCCTCTCATTCAACCTCAGCGAATGAAGATTCATATTTATTTTCCCATCTTGGCTATAGGAATTACATATTTACACATCATTGAGCAGGAAGACAATATATAACACTCAGGCATCCTTCATTTTAATATCTTCATTTGTCAGGAGAAGAAATGCCTTATCCTTCTAACCAGATATCTTCCTGTCCCCTAACATACAATATACTGAAGAATAAGCTATTTATAATTTTAAAAATCCATGCTTAATTAATTGAATGTGGTTATTTTCAATCTTTAAAATAGAAAACAAAACGTAAGAATTTAAAAAATGAATAACTATATTGATTTTCTTGCTAGTTATTACATTCACAGTGTGGAATAGTTGTTATTTAAAAAAAACTTATGCTAACAAGGCTTGATCATATCCTAGGGACTAGGGGAAAAGGATTTCTGAAAGCCAACCTGAAAACAAACACACACTTTCCCTGACTCTTCACACTGCATATCTAGTGGCACACTTATGATAGCATCACGTGACTGCCAGTCAGTCACTCTTAGGAAGTCTTTTTTTAATTAACAACAGAAGAAAAACCAAAGCTAATTTTTAAGGCTTAAGATTTCCCCCACCCCTTAATACTGTAAAACTTAATAAACAGAAACCTCACTTAAAATTGAGTTGGGAGGCCAAAGGGGGAGCTCTCACACCCTTTGACGATAGCAGAGCTCAATAGGAAGAAGAAAGACTACCTTTCTTGCCTGGCAAGGACTCAGACAATGAGAGACTATTACAACTCAGCCAAGGAAAAGCCACTATACCTCAAATTCTCAAATCCTCAAATCCTCACATAGACTCTTTGTTTACTATAGCCCTCCCAGTTTCCTTTCCCTTTTTAAAAGAGTCCTCTCCTTGCTGTGTGGGAACTTGCACATGGCTTGCCATGGTTGCAAATCCTGAATTACAATTCTTTATTGATCCCGAACAAACCCATTTTTGGTGGAGAAATAACTGGCAGTCTATTTATTTTAGATCAACAATATGAAGTGAGTAAACAAAACATAAAAATGTAAACATAAGGCATATGTCAGAAATATTATGGGTTTGGTTACAGACTACTGCAGTAAAGCAATAAAGGAAGTCACACAATTCCTTTGGTTTCTCAGTGCATATAAAAATTATGTTTACACTATACTGTAGTCTATTTAAATGTGATAGCATTATGTCTTAAAAATGCACATACCTTAATTTAAAAATACAACATTGCTAAAAAATCATCATCTGAGCCTTCAAGTGAGTGGCAGTAACATCAAAGATCACTGATCACAGATCACCATAACAAATATAATCATAATGAAAAATTTGAAATACTGAGAGAATTACCAGATGTGACACAGAGACATGAAGTGAGCAAATGGTGCCAATAGGTTTGTTCTATGCAGGGTTGCCACAAACTTTCAATTGGTAAAAAAAAAAACCCAAAAACCAAAAAGCCAAAACACACACAAAAACACAGTGTCCGTGAAGCACAATAAAATGAGGTACGCCCATATACACTCTATCTCTAGATAAACTTTAAAAAGTCTATCAAGGCTTCAAAGCTTTACATGCTCGGCCCCCCTTTGCTTCTTTGACCTAAATCTTCTCTCTCCCAGATAATCCCTCCATCACATACCAGGCCCCTTGATGTTTTTAAAAAAATGCCAGCATACTCCAGCCTCAGGACCCTGCCTTCAATCTTCTTGTCTTCTCCATCTGCAAAAGCCACCTACTCCTTCATCTCCTTCATGTCTATCCTCAAATATTGCTCTTAGGGAGGCCTTCCCTCTTTTCTTTCTTTAAAACCATATACCTCCTCATGTCCCCACTACCAATATTTAGCATTCTCTATCCCTTTTCCTACTTAATCTTCAAAAAATTATTGCTTCTGACTCCTTTCCTCTCCTCCTTCTGGGGTTCTAATCACATACATGTAAACCTGAGCTGCCAATATGGCAGCCACAGCCACATGGAGAGTCTAGAATGAGATGTGGCCAAGTATAAAACACACATTGATTTCAAAGACTTTGCATGAATAAAAGAAGGTGAGGTGTCTGATTAACAATATTTTCATATTAATTACATGTTGAAATAATATTTTATTAAATAATGGATCAAATAAAATATATTTTTAAATTAATTTCAACTCTTTAAGTTAATATGTATTCTGCCATCTTATGTCTATTAGACAGTGCTGTTAAACATTTTTGGGTGTCTCATGTTCATTACATTTTTTCTCCTTTTTTTTCCTCTCTGTGTTCCTGATTGGATATTTTCTAATGACCTGTCTTCTAGTTCACCAATTCTGTTTTGTCTATATTGACATTTCAACCATCATTTTACCCATCAGCTTGTTTTCATATTCTGTATTTTTCAACACTAGAATTTCCATTTAATTCTTTTTATAGATTCTAATTCTTCAGCAAAACACTCCATCTTCTTATCTATTTTTCTTTTCCTTTATTTTCTTGAATATTTTAATCTCATTTAAAGTCCTTGTCTAATAACTCTAATGTCTGGATCATCTGTGTATCTATTTCTAGTGTGTGTGTGTTCATAGATCCTTATCTCTTGTCATACCTAGAAACATTTTATTGCAATCTATATGTTAAGTATATACTTATGCCCTGATGATAATGCTTCTCCCTGAGGGTTCACACTCTCCTCTCCTAGGAAGAATGAGTGAGTGACTACCTTAGGATTCACTCAATCAGGGACTGAACTGACCCCAGCCTAAGCTGTAGTTTTAGTAAGACTCAGTCTACTCTGATTTCCCCAGTTCCTAGGGCATTGCCCTCTAGAGTTTTTGAATGATAGCTGGCAGGTTGTGATGTCCTCCACAAGGTATTTTCTGCTTAGACTTTTAGTCTCTTGCAACTCCTGGCCTCCCACAGCTTTGGAATACAGTAAACGTCACAAAGTGGAAACTGGCTCTGTGCTGAGGACCTTCCAGGCTCCCTTTCTGCCAGTCCAGCACCACATAACTGCCAGAACTTGGCTGGTTTTGCTGCTCTGAAGTAGCCGCCCTCTTTCTGGGGCGAAGGCAAGATTCCCAGCCTCCAGTCTCCAGCCTTAGGGATGATGACCTGCCACCAGCTTCACCCTCGCCCAGAAGCAGAGGTTTGCTTTATTATTTTTTCCAGAGCACACTTCACCATCTAACACACTATATATTTTACTTTCTTATTTTATCACCTTCTCTCTTCAGTAGAATGTATCCTCCAGGAGAACTGGAGTTTTGTCTATTGTTTTACATCTGCATCTTCAGTTCTCAAAATACATGGAAAGAATAAAAGAATGAATTTGTGACCACTGCATTGGTAAGATAAGAGAAGCCTGAATAAAAGTGATTCTTGGGCTTCCCTGGTGGCGCAGTGGTTGAGAATCTGCCTGCCAATGCAGGGGACACGGGTTCGAGCCCTGGTCTGGGAAGATCCCACATGCCATGGAGTAACTAGGTCCGTGAGCCACAACTACTGAGCCTGCGCGTCTGGAGCCTGTGCTCCGCAACAAGAGAGGCCGCGATAGTGAGAGGCCCGCGCATCGCGATGAAGAGTGGCCCCCGCTTGCCGCAACTAGAGAAAACCCTCGCACAGAAACGAAAACCCAGCACAGCCAAAAAAAAAAAAAAAAAAAAAAAGTGATTCTTAAGTAAAGATGAACTGATTTACCCTTCCAAGAAATATTCATTCTACCAAAAAACCAAAATGTACTTTCTTGGCATGATAAGAGAGCAACCATGAATCATTAAACCTCTGAGGACCCTGATTGATTAACAACAACCCCTTCAAAAGTTCCTGTGGGAAGTTATACTCTCACTCCCTTGACGTCCCTCTGATTCTGCTCAGAAGAATCTGTCAATTTTTCTATAATGACCTTCAGGGCCAGCAGCATCTTAATTTTCAATGGTGGCAAAACAGTTTCCCCTTGAAAGTAGGTTTAGCTTTAGAAAAAAAAAATAGAATCCCTTTGGAGTGAGGTTTGATGAAAAAGGAAACTCATAAAATCATTTCTGATCAGTGAGGGAAGACTGTGTGGTAAACGGGAATTTTTTTTTTTTTTTTTTTTTTTTTGGAGTTAAGTTTTATTTGGGGCAAAATGAGGACTGCAGCCCGGGAGACAGTGTTTCAGATAGCTCTGAAAAACTGCTCCTGGCAATTCTTGTGTGGTTTGTAAACTGGCTCTGAAGGCAATTTCAAGAAACTGGAAAATTCACAAGAGTGAAAATACTGTTGAAATAAGTATTTTAGTGTTTTGTTTCATTAGTTTAGTCCCATGGTTAAACATATAATTTTCAAAGTATACAATGCCCATTGGAAGATAAGAATTAAGAATACACAGAAGAACTAAAATATTAAGAATACAGAGAAGTCTAGATATTGTTATGGTAGATGAAATTATTTAGAGTTCACAAAACCTTCACTAGATATCGTGGTGATCATTTCACAATGTATGCAAATGTCAAATCATTGTGCAGTACACCTGAAACTAACATAATATTGTATATCGATTATATTCAACTAAAAAAAAGGATTGAGCAAAACAAACAAACCAAACACCCCACAAAAAAACCAAACAAACAAAGTCTGTATGTCCCAGCTTAGAATGCAACACTTTTCTGTGCTAGTGTCACTAAGCAGGTCTCTAACAATTCTATTCTGTGTTTCATGAGGCTGAACTGTGTCCATACTGTTCATAGGTTTCCTTACAGTTAATATTTTTGTTATCCACTTAGATACAAGTGTGCATGTATTTTTTACATCTTACAGTTCTGAATCACTCTCAAAGTTAAACTTAATAACACATATTTTAAAAAAAGTAAAGAAATAAAGCCACCTCTTCCCAACTTCAGTTGAGGAGTTACTAGATCAAACAGAGAAGAAGAAAGAAATGAGAATCATTAAGAACATGAGTAAAATACAAACTATGAAGCTGAAAGTTGGCTGCAAATAATGGTGCTTAAGTTACTTCAATATATTTTCTTAATATACTTTGAAGAATGTTCTGATATTTTAATTTATAAACTATGAGAAGACCCAAAATGAAGAGATACTCAAAAGTGTCCAAAGCCACACACTACCACTTTAAGAGGCTATTTCTTTTGTTACCTAGATTCTTGAACAAAATAAGCTTTAGCTGTGAGAGATCTGTTACTAATACCAGGAAATAAAGTAGCCCCCTGAGAGGTCACATCTCTTCCTTCTCCTCCTTCTCTCTCCTGTTAGTCATTCTCAGATTACTATCGATAATTTAGATTAGTCATATGAGCACTTTTGGACAGTAAGAGAGTTAAATTGATTTCTTCAAATTGAAACTACCAACAAAAATATTAATATTTTATATTAATAACATTTTCTATGGGAATATGTTGATTGAGAAGAATTGACACATACATATAAATGGAAGGAAGTAATTATGATTCTATTATTAGCAGTTATTGTGGAAATAATTTCAGAAAATGGTTATATCCATCTGTCTGAGAAAACAGACTTTAACACAAAATGAAGTCATATTCATTACATGAAAAAAATGATCAGAACCTGGTAGTAAAGCCAGCTAAATGTGTTTCTCCCAAGCTCAGAGTTTAAGTTTTCATGCATTTTTAAATGTTTCTGGTCTCAAAACATTGAACAGCTGACAATTTCCCCCAAGAGAACAATACCTTGAGGAGAAAGGCAATTAGAATATGGATTGACCAGCAATCAGTAATCATTACTTGGTACATTAAATGTAGTACACTGGCAACTGGTTAAGTAATTTAGAAACGGGTTAAATATCTGGAAAACAGGGCTTTCTCAAGTTAACTGTGAAAGCTCAGAGAAATAAAATGGACTTTCTCACAGTTACAACATATCAGGAAGAAAACTGCTGAATAAGGCTTTAGAAAGTTAAAATTGGGTGAACACACTAAAGGCAATTGGACTTAAAGGGATTGAAGTAAAAATCTGGTATTTCTGGAAAGCTTAAATCCCCCACAGTTTACAAGTTAAAAGAATGGATGATATATTTCATATCAAGGTTTAATATTTCCATGAAGGTAGTTTAAATAAACTGTACAATTCAGAAAAAGCTTTTCATAAAATTCTTAAACTAGAAGAGAAGAAATGAAAATTACTTTTAAACCAGTGAGACAAGAACTTCCACAAACTCCCTTCACTGGTGACATCTTTCCACCTACCTCACTGTCCCACACACTCTACCTTCCCTCCCATTTCCACCCATGAACTGTCCGAGCTCTAACAGGGCCAACCTATCCCCTGCAACCCAGACCGCACAGCTTCTCATTCAAGGACAAGACTCCAGCGACCCACTCACCATTTTCTGACACCATCAATTCCTCCCCACGTCATTGGATTCTTCTCTTTAGCAAACAAACGTGCCACTGTTTCTCTCATCTTAGAACAGACAAATGCCCTTTCCTGGACCCCAATTCCTCCTCAAACTACCAACCCATTTTTCTCCTTCCTTTTATAGCAAACCTCCTAGAAAGAGTTATCTATAATCTCAGTTTCTAGTTCCTCTTTTGAACCCATTTCAATCAGGTATCCGTCCTACCCACTGCACAGTCACCTCCATGATAATAAATCCAACCGTCACTTCTCAGTTCTCACCTTACTTGACCCCTCGGCAGTAGTGGACACAGGCGTCACTGCCTCCTTCCTGAGATCACCTTCCTTTGGCTTCCAGGACATCAGAATGCTTCGTCTTCCTGCTCAGTGTTCTGACGTGTCTCCTCCTCATCCTGAGACCTTAATGTTAGCCAGTCCCAGCGCTCAGGCCCTGAACATTATCTTTCTGCCCACACTTATTTCCAAAGTCAGCTACTCAGTCTCATTGTTTAAATACCATTTGCCTACTGAGAATTCCCAAATTTATACCTCCACAGGCCTGACCTATATTTGGAATGCATGCTCTGAATATTTTAAAGATGTACTGTTTTTATAATCTCCCCCCACCTCCCATGCTGCCTTTCTTCTGGATTAAAAAAAAAAAAAAAAAAAGGACTCTATTTATTGTGGACAATCAAAAACTAATTTAGGGCTTCCCTGGTGATGCAGTGGTTAAGAATCCACCTGCCAATGCAAGGGACACGGGTTCGATCCCTGGTCAGGGAAGATCCCACATGCCGCGGGGCAACTAAGCCTGTGCACCACAACTACTGAGCCTGTGCTCTAGAGCCCATAAGCCACAACTACTTAGCCCGCACACCACAACTACTGAAGCCTGCACACTTAGAGCCCATGCTCCACAACAAGAGAAGCCACCGCAATGAGAAGCCCCTGCAATGAGAAGCCCGTGCACCGCAAGGAAGAGTAGCCCCCGCTCACCGCAACTAGAGAAAGTCCAGGCATAGCAACGAAGACCCAACGCAGCCAAAAGTAAGTAAATAAAATAAATTTATTAAAAAAAAACTAATTTAAAAGTGCATTCATTCAAAAAACCTTTATCGACATGTATGATTTTCTGAGGGCTATAAAAATGAATAAATCACCTGTTCTCCCATAACCTAGGTCTAACTATATTCAGACACATACAAATTCATTAAAGTCTATGAAGAAATAAAGAGGATCTATGCCCATTTGAAACAAAATAGTAACTAATAAAATGTTTTTAAATGGGCACATAATTTTGTGCTCTTTCATATTTTTATTGAATAACTTTTATTTCTGAGTGAGCCTGTAATTTTATAGAAGCATTAGTTTAACATGATTCACTTTTATTAAGTTGGTCTTTTTGAAAAATAACAGATGGATGATGGAAAATTTGTGCTTTAAAAAATTACAGTATATCTGTAAACATCTTATTACAGACTTCAAGGAAAAAAATCCTTCATTATTGTTATTTCAAATGTACTCTCTACATTTAAAGTTAGTTTAAAAAATGACACAACACATGATAATCAAAACTGCAATTTGAAAAAGGCATGCAATTTAAAACATGGAAGGAGATTGGGGATATAATAATAAAATGGTGATTCAACTCTCAAAAAAGTATACAATCCAACTTCTACTGAATTTGAACTCAATCCTTATCCAATTATTGCTAAACAAACAAGGGTGAAGGAATAATAAAGAACTTGTTCAACTAACAACATGGTTAAAAACATGGGGTGTGAATGCTGGCTCTGTCTCTTCCAAGTTGTGTGAGCATGGGGCAGTCTAAGCTTTAGTTTATCTGTAAAACGAAGATAAGGCTGGCTCTCATCTCATGACAGTGATTACTAATTAAGATAATACATGTAAATACCTTAGCACAGTGTCTGATCTATAAACTAAGGACTTAACAAATATTAGCTATTATTACCATTATATTTAATTTCTTAAATTTGTTTACTACATCTTGTTTTTTTTCCTAAGAAATTTTTTTTCACCAGAACTATTCAAATGAACAAGTAACAAAAATAATTAAAACAAAGAGAATATTCACACTGAGCTCTGAATTCTGCCTGAAAGTTTTTAAGCAATACAGTTCATTACAGAGAACAAAGCTATACTTTGAAATCAGTTTGTTCTGTCAAAAAGACAAAATGCTCAGAGGATGTAATTGAACGGCCATAATGCACCCTGGCCAAGAAGTGGGGCTTTAACTTGCTCTTTAAAGTACATTCAGGTGAGCACTGTTCTTTCCATTTTAATAGAGACTTTCCCCATCTGAAGTAGATAATTGTTGTATACTTTTAAGTCACTTTGTCAGTGTTCTTGAACTGTGAAAGTAATTCAGTGTTGAACTCATAAAATATACTCTCCAAGGTCCAAGTTTAAGTGAGCACAGTGATTTGTTTCTTAACAATAGAGCCCAACTAAATTTAAAAACTCCTTTGTACTGGACAGTCCTTGAAGCTTTGAGCACCTTTCTTTTCCACAGCTCTTCTGAGCAAAGCAGCCAAGGGCAGTTTTTGTGCCTGTAACCAACTATCGCCACCCCCTCACCTCTCATGATCAAAGTCTCTACGCTTGCCTCCATTCCCACCACACGTTCCCACTGCCTCAACGATTCCCTTTCCTGCTATCACGGCCACCGCCATTACCCTTGTACCACCCCTCATGATCGATATGAATAAATTAAGCCCTTTACTTACATTATTCCATTTAATCCTCAGAACGACTTGAGGTGTGTTGTTTTATAGATGAGGAAATCGAGGCACAGAGAACTTAAGAATAGTTTTTGGCCTATGTTCATGTATTTGGTGAATGAGAAAGCCAGAATTTAGATCCAAGTTTTAATAACTACAAAGCACATGTTCTTACCATGGCCTAGTGTATCATTGGCACAGAGCTAATGGTAAAAAAATATTTGTTGCATGAATGGATAAATAAAAGTTGCCACGCTTTGGGTCATGAAGCAGTGGTAATGGTTCACTGGACAACTGGCAGGAGATGCTGACCGACAGGATATTCTAGACTTGATATTATCTAGCTCACCCTGTAAATTCCTTTTGTGGGACAACGAAACACATAGAGAGGGGCACACATAGTATAGGAACACTAAAAGGACAAGAGAGAAGGCAATGGGTTGGAGTCATAAAGTCAAGAAAACCGTGTAAACATAAGCCAAAAAGGTAAAAAGCATTATATCTGCTGGTAGTAACAACAGCGGCAGAGACAGGACATTTGGATGGCACAGCACCCTTGGGGCAATGGCAATAACCTGAACATCATTCTGTATTCCAAGTGGCTGACTGATGCGGAGGCTGCCAGCGTGCTCTTTCAAACTCTTTCTGGTTCCTCTTTTGCCAACCAAGCACCAATCCTTTCCTCAGAATACAACAATTTCATCCATCTGCTCAAGTCAGATGTTTATTCCCCACATACAATCCCGTATCCTGTTCTGTATTTTCTCTCTATCCTCACTGCTTCAGTTCTGGTCGAGCCCACCACCATCTCCTGTCTGGATCACGGCAAGTTCCAGCCAATCTCCATCCATTCTCCACGTGGCTGGCCTTCCAGCCCCACCTTCTGCACTTGGCTAGGACTTACTCATCTCTCATTTAAAACTTTCTTTGGGGAAGCTCACCTTCAGAGTGGGGTTGGTCCTCCTGTTAGTGGGTCTTTTGACACTCGCTATTTTTCTAACACTTGTCACACTGACTTAGAATTACTTGTTCAATTTAACAAGTCTCTGTTTCTAGATCACAGGCTCCTTGAAGACAATACTGTGTTTGTTTTGTTCAGTCCTATACTCCAAGTACAGTGCCTAACCCAGAAGAAGTATACAATAAATATTTGCTTAATAAATACTGATGACTATTTCTTCACGTCATACATCATCTGCAGTATCCTGAAGGTCTCTGTTTCTAGAAAGCTAAAAAAAAAAAACACTCAAGGTATGATCTGAAAGTGTTTACAAACAGAACTAGAAACTAGCCCACCTCCATGGAGGACTGACATCATGCATGTACTGTGCAGAGTGATCTGGGATGGGGAAGGGGTGGGAGGTAGACTTCCTTCAGTATCTAAAGGGAAACCACTGACAATCTTTAAGTGGTAGAATGACCTGATCAGATCTGTGTTTTAGGTAGAAAAATTTGGTGGCAGTGGACGGACTAAGGAGTGTTAAGACTTGAAGAAGGAAGAGCAGCTGGGGTGCAATTAGAACACTACAGGTGAGAGGCTTTTTTAATGGCAGAGACAGCCTCCCATATGGCCATGTGTTTTAGTTCTGACAGAGAAGTCAGTTAAAGGATTGTTGGGAAAGATTTTTCCTTCCTGAAAGCAGAGACTCAAAAGAAGAGATCCCTTTCCCAGACCCTGACGTCTCTGGACATGGCTGTGTGTGGCTGTGATGCCAGTTACCTTGCAAGCATAAATTGATGGGCCCAAGAAAAAACAGCCATGGAGAGCAAAGAGGAAGGTTAAAAAGAGTCCAAATCCTTGATGACGTTGTTGAAGGCTTTATAAAAATTAAACTAAAAATAAGTTTTACTTTAAAAAAACAGTCGAGGGCTTCCCTGGTGCCGCAGTGGTTGAGAATCTGCCTGCCAATGCAGGGGACACGGGTTCGAGCCCTGGTCTGGGAAGATTCCACATGCCGTGGAGCAACTAAGCCCGTGAGCCACAACTACTGAGCCTGCGCCCCGCAACAGGAGAGGCTGTGACAGTGAAAGGCCCGCGCACCGCGATGAAGAGTGGCCCCCGCTTGCCGCAACTAGAGAAAGCCCTCGCACAGAAACGAAGACCCAACACAGCCAAAAATAAATTTTAAAAAAACAAAACAAAACAAAACAAACACAAAAAAAAAACAGTCGAGATCTTAAACCTCTGAGGGACAAAGATCTTGTCCCTCTTCCTCCAATAAGATGTCATATCCTCAACTTTACCTTCACAGGGCTCTTTCCACTCATCCCATCCAAATCAGTTAGGATGCTCCAACTTCAAGAGACACATTACTTATTAAAGTGACTTAAATAAGAGGTGTATTTATTATCTCAGTTATCAAGAAATCTCAGCTTTCTTGGCTTCATGAGACGGCTGACTGGGGCTCTCAGGGAGCTGGCTGGGGTATGGAGAGCATGAAATCCCATTTTCTAACGTGTAACATACAGCTCAATTTTATACGAAAAGTGAACAAAAATAAGTATTCTACTCATCAAAAAAACTCTCCAATTAAATTCCCCTTCCCCCAAATACAATAAGAAAACAGGGAGACAAATGAGGAGGGGCAGTACTGAAATAATTTTCTTTCTTTTAATGAAAACTTCTTATAAACTGAGATGCTTATGTACCAGCAAGTAGGATAGAGCCTATTTCCCCCTTTATCTATCTATATGAGGCATATGGTTGTTTTCCTTCCTTTCATCCATCCAATATTTGCTACTGTTCATCATATAACCATCGATTATTTAGATGTTAATGAGAGCACATCATTTCCTCTGCCCTCAAAGAATTATTCAGAATTCACCTTAAGAAGACATCACAAATTATCTGCTTAGCAAAGTTCCCAGCACATGGTAGGCAATCAAATATTTGTTTAATGCATCTGTTCTCTAGCATAATATTTGTGAGGGTTCTGAAACTTTGTGAAGGTAAAATCTTCAGGTTACAACATCTGATTAGAGGAGGGGGTGAGGAAATAAATCACTAGAAGGTACAATTTTGAGCTTTGGAAGGCCTTTACTAGATACAAAACCCACTCCTTCATATAAACCTCAATTTCTTCATAACATTCCTGCAAAACAACAATTCTGCCTGTGCTTGAATCTTACAACTGGTAAAGAGGTCGTTCCGTGCTAAGGGAGGTCAGCCTGTCATTATAC
This sequence comes from Eschrichtius robustus, assembly GCF_028021215.1. Taxonomy (NCBI): domain Eukaryota; kingdom Metazoa; phylum Chordata; class Mammalia; order Artiodactyla; family Eschrichtiidae; genus Eschrichtius; species Eschrichtius robustus. The sequence goes on from NC_090841.1 coordinate 33,371,725, forward strand.
AGTCCTGACTGTTAAAATGGTCTTCTTTAGAGTGAGACAAAATCTGTTCCCCAGTTAACTGAGAGGAAATTCCCATAGTCTGTCCCAATTATGGCACTTTAAAGAAAAGTAGTGGAGGTTTGATGGAATTAAGAGTGACCTAGTGACACAAGACGAGGTAAAACTTTGAACAAGTCCTATAAACAATCTGAGACTGATGTTCTCTTTATCTAAGATGAGAATGATAATCTTCACCTGCCACATTCATTGTAAAAAGTAAATGAGATAACATAAGTGAGCACACACAGTGCTTGCTGGCATGTAAGCATTTTTTAAGGTGTGCACGAAGATAGTATGACACCACTGAGCACTTCTAAAGATTACCCTTTGCAAAAGGATGAGAGTAAGTGTTCAAAAACTACACTGTAAAGTGGACCAGCCATATTAATATCAATTAGATTTAAAATCTTAATGCACAGATATGTCATTTACTAAATAACCTCAGTTATATATGACAAGCAGTGGGTTATAATGTCTACAGCCATATTAGTCTCTTGATGAAAATTTTTATATTGAAATGCATAAATATTCGTGATTCCACTTTTCGTACATTCACAGGAATAATGCTGGACTTGGACATCCAAGAAATGTTAATTCAAAGCGATGATAATGAAGATGATGTCGACAACAAAAATACAGGTACCTCTCATGGAGAAGTGCTCTGTGCCAGGCAACATACCAAACTCTTCACATCTAAATAGCTTTAAGTGCTCACAGAAACCTTCTGAAGTAGATATTATTATTAACATTTCCATTTTATAAATATGATACTGAACCTAAGATAGCTTAATTAACTCAAATAAGGTCACACTATAAGTGGCTGAGGCTGAATTTGAAACCTGGTCTTTGATGTTATATTCCCTCTATTGGTTCCTTAACACATAAAATAAGTGGGTCTGACAGAATTATTATAAAATATATTCACTCACTGAATTCTGTTTTAAATGAGATTATCTACCAATAGGGGAATACGTGACTACTTTACATTATTACATCATCTCTCCTTTGTGATAACTTTGACTAGTGACTGGTGTGCCTATTAAAAAAATAAAAGGTAATACTAATAAAAACATTCTAATTTAATTTTTAAAAAAAATTTTGTACACTGGAGTAACTCTCACAAAATGCACCCAGAAACACAGAACGGTATATATCAAGCACGTATGTAATATTTTCAAAACCACTGACAAGATATATTCAAAAGCTCTGCAACATAACAGTCCGGGAGGGTTGACATTTTAAATAGTAATCAAAATACAGGATCAACAAGGGCTGGTATAATTTTAGAAAAACACTGCTTTAGAACTACTCTGAGTTTGCTGTGAAACAATTAAAACTCTTAAACATCATTTAAATGTTAAAAATTTATAATATATGGGGTACAATTTTTAAATTTTCAATTTTTAATCTATATGCATTTATTTAAGCTGCAAGCACTTTCTTAGGGGCCTACTTTACAGTTTGCACAGAGGGTAGCCATCTGTCAGCCAGCCACCTTCAGTGCCATCCAGTGATCCATGGTGGAAGGAACTTGTGGTCTCTGTTGCTTCATCTAATTCCAAGTCCTGCATTAATTTGTCACCCAACAGCTCACTCCTCCTGGTCCAACCAAGGCCAAGTCTGACTACTCACTCAGACCCTTTGGGACAAATCTTACTTTTTTGCCATGTACTTAATAATGAATATTATATAACGAAAATACTATCTTTATAGAACTAAACCCCCCACAAAACCCATAATGGTTACATTATGTTTCCAGTTACCTATGCAAGAGAAACACTGGTGACTTTTCCCTATAACCATAAACCCACCTCAATATTACCACCATTGAGTTGATAGCAACGAAGGGAATTATAGGTATAGGAGGATAAATCTTCCAAAGTGCTAGCCTCCGAGTTCCAAGGGTAAAAACAAAACAAAACAAAACAAAAAACCAATTACTAAAATAGACAGTTCTATATGTCACTAATCATATTGAACTTTTAATCTCTAATCCATCTCTACAGAGAACACTAAACCACAACAGGGAAATTGAACAGCAGAAAGAAAGAAAAATCAATAATTACTGAACTGGCATATACCAGGCACTAGCCAGGTCACTTATATATTCATTTTCAGACTCGTAACAATCTTTTGTGGTTGCAATTGTTATTTCAGTGTTATGGTGAGGAAACAGGCTTAAAGGTCAAGGCTAGGTTGTTGGCTACCTTCCTGACACCATGCTGCCTGTGGTGAGGAAAAACTCACACTCAACTTTCCTCCCTTTAAAAAGAATATTATTGAACATAAACCACTCTAACAAGGTCCTAAAACTTTAGAGAAGGTACTGTGATAAGTCCTTGTAATTACAAAGCTAAATTCCTCTTGTTCTAAATTCTATCTTTGAATAGCTCAAAAAGAAAATCAAAGCTGTCTAGCACTTGACAATACATCCAAATTTTCAGAAACATTGATAGTGTTTTATTCAAGGAAAAGCATTATAAATTATAAACACCAAAGTGTTCCTGGCCTAAATAAAACAGACTACCTAATCCTATTCACAGTTACTGAATGTGAAGTGCTAAAAGAATTAGCTTAATGCCATGAGCCTGTTAAGATGATACAGGAAGAAAGTAGATCACCATAAGCAAGTTTCCAAAAGTCAGATGGTACTGTCTTCTAATAATATCTCTTAAAGACAAACTCTGCATATACTATACAGTATGTGTAATTGAGACATCTTTGACAGAGAAATGTTGAGAAAGGCAGAAAAAAGTAATATCTGTTTTAAAAAAGTAATTATTATTTGTTAAATCATTTTGGTAGACTGTTATCCAATACAGTAACCCTTGGAGCTGTTTTTTTTTTTTTTGGGGGGGGGAGGGGGAAGGGTAAGATGGGACGAAGTGAGAGAGTGGCATGGACTTATATATACTACCAAATGTAAAATAGATAGCTAGTGGGAAGCAGCCACATAAAACAGGGAGACCAGCTCGGTGCATTGTGAACACCTAGAGGGGTGGGATAGGGAGGGTGGGAGGGAGAAGCAAGAGGGAGGAGATATGGGGATATACTTATATGTAGAGATGATTCACTTTGTTATACAGCAGAAACTAAAACAACATTGTAAAGCAATTATACTCCAATAAGATGTAAAAAAAAAAGATAATTTTGATTAGTTCTAACAGAAGTGAGAGAAAGTGTGGCCAGCTTTTCTTGAGGCACTTTTAGCATACAAAGCATTTTGATTTCTCCCAGATTAAAGTCTACGTACTTGGTCTTGTAGTGTCTAACATGATTTCCTTTTTTTTTTAAAATTTTTAAATTTATTTTTTTATACAGCAGGTTCTTATTAGTCATTCATTTTATACACATCAGTGTTTACATATCAATCCCAATCTCCCAATTCATCACACTTCCACCCCCAACCCCCTGCGGCTTTCCCCGCTTGGTGTCCATACATTTGTTCTCTACGTCTGTGTCTCATTTTCTGCCCTGCAAACCGGTTCAACTGTACCATTTTTCTAGATTCCACATATATGCGTTAATATAGGATATTTGTTTTTTGCTTTCTGACTTACTTCACTCTGTATGACAGTCTCTAGATCCATCCACGTCTCAACAAATGACCCAATTTCGTTCCTTTTTATGGCTGAGTAATATTCCATTGTATATACATACCACTCTTCTTTATCCATTCATGTGTCGATGGGCATTTAGGTTGCTTCCATGACCTGCTTATTGCAAATAGTGCTGCAATGAACATTGGGGTGCACGTGTCTTTTTGAAATATGATTTTCGCTGGGTACATGCCCAGTACTGGGATTGCTGGATCATATGGTAATTCTATTTTTAGTTTTTTAAGGAACCTCCATCCTGTTCTCCATAGTGGCTGTATCAATTTACATTCCCACCAACAGTGCAAGAGGATTCCCTTTTCTCCACACCCTCTCCAGCATTTGTTCTTTGTAGATTGTCTGATGATACCCATTCTAACTGGTTTGAGGTGATACCTCATTGTAGTTTTGATTTGCATTTCTCTAATAATTAGTGATATTGAGCAGCTTTTCATGTGCTTCTTGGCCATCTGTATGTCTTCTTTGGAGAAATGTCTATTTAGGTCTTCTGCCCATTTTTGGATTGGGTTGCTTGTTTTTTTTAATATTGAGCTGCATGAGCTGTTTATATATTTTGGAGATTAATCCTTTGTCCGTTGATTCCTTTGCAAATATTTTCTCCCATTCTGAGGGTTGTCTTTTTGTCTTGTATATGGTTTCCTTTGTTGTGCAAAGTTTTGAAGTTTCATTAGGTCCCATTTGTTTATTTTTGTTTTAATTTCCATTACTCTAGGAGGTGGATCAAAAAAGATCTTGCTGTGATTTATGTCAAAGAGGGTTCTTCCTATGCTTTCCTCTAAGAGTTTTATAGTGTCCGGTCTTACATTTAGGTCTCAAATCCATTTTGAGTTTATTTTTGTGTATGGTGTTAGGAAGTGTTCTAATTTCATTCTTTTACATGTAGTTGTCCAGTTTTCCCAGCACCACTTGTTGAAGAGACTGTCTTTTCTCCATTGTATATCCTTGCCTCCTTTGTCATAGATCAGTTGACCATAGGTGCGTGGCTTTTTCTCTGGGCTTTCTATCTTGTTCCATTGATCTATGTTTCTGTTTTTGTGTCAGTACCATATTGTCTTGATTACTGTAGCTCTGTAGTATAGTCTGAAGTCAGGGAGTCTGATTCCTCCCGCTCTGTTTTTTTCCCTCAAGACTGCTTTGGCTATTCGGGGTCTTTTGTGTTTCCATACAAATTTTAAGATTCTTTTGTTCTAGTTCCATAAAAAATGCCATTGGTAATTTGATAGGGATTGCATTGAATCTGTAGACTGCTTTGGGTAGTATAGTCATTTTCACAATATTGATTCTTCCAATACAAGAACATGGTATATCTCTCCATCTGTTGGTATCACCTTTCAATTCTTTCATCAGTGTCTAATAGTTTTCTGCATACAGGTCTTTTGTCTCCCTCGGTAGGTTTATTCCTAGGTATTTTATTCTTTTTGTTGCAATGGTAAATGGGAGTGTTTCCTTAATTTCTCTTTCAGATTTTTCATAATTAGTGTATAGCAATGCACGAGATTTCTGTGCATTAATTTTGTATCCTGCAACTTTACCAAATTCATTGATTAGCTCTAGTAGTTTTCTGGTGGCATCTTTAGGATTCTCTATGTAGAGTACCATGTCATCCGCAAACAGTGACAGTTTTACTTCTTCTTTTCCAATTTGTATTCCTTTTATTTCTTTTTCTTCTCTGATTGCCGTGGCTAGGACTTCCAAAACTAGGTTGAATAAGAGCGGTGACAGTGGACATCCTTGTCTTGTTCCTGATCTTCGAGGATATGTTTTCAGTTTTTCACCATTGAGAATGATGTTTGCTGTGGCTTTCTAATATATGGCCTTTATTATGTTGAGGTAGGTTCCCTCTATGCCCACTTTCTAGAGAGTTTTTATCATAAATGGGTGTTGAATTTTGTCAGAAGCTTTTTCTGCATCTATTGAGATGATCATATGGTTTTTATTCTTCAATTTGTTAATATGGTGTATCACAATCATTGATTTGCGTATATTGAAGAATCCTTGCATCCCTGGGATAAATCCAACTTGATCATGGTGTATGATCCTTTTAATGTGCTGTTGGATTCTGTTTGCTAGTATTTTGTTGAGGATTTTTGCATCTATATTCATCAGTGATATTGGTCTGTAATTTTCTTTTTTTGTAGTATCTTTGTCTGGTTTTGATATCAGGGTGATGGTGGCCTCATAGAATGAATTTGGGAGTGTTCCTTCCTTGGCAATTTTTTGGAAGAGTTTGAGAAGGTGTTAGCTCTCCTCTAAATGTTTGATAGAATTCACCTGCGAAGCCATCTACTCCTGGACTTTTGTTTACTGGAAGCTTTTTAATCAAAGTTTCAATTTCATTACTTGTGATTGCTCTGTTCATATTTTCTATTTTTCCTGTTTCAGTCTTGAAAGGTTATACCTTTCTAAGAATTTGTCCATTTCTTCCAGGTTGTCCACTTTATTGGCATAGAGCTGCTTGTAGTAGTCTCTTAGGATGCTTTGTATTTATGAGGTGTCTGTTGTAACTTCTCCTTTTTCATTTCTAATTTTATTGATTTGAGTCCTCTCCCTCTTTTTCTTGATGAGTCTGGCTAATGGTTTATCAATTTTGTTCATCTTCTCAAAGAACCAGCTTTTAGTTTTATTGATCTTTGCTATTGTTTTCTTTGTTTCTATTTCATTTATTTCTGCTCTGATCTTTATGATTTCTTTCCTTCTGCTAACTTTGGGTTTTGTTTGTTCTTCTTTCTCTAGTCCCTTCAGGTGTAAGTTTCGATTGTTTATTTGAGATTTTTCTTGTTTCTTGAGGTAGGCTTGTATAGCTATAAACTTCCCTCTTAGAACTGATTTTGCTGCATCCCATAGGTTAGGATCGTCACGTTTTCATTGTCATTTGTCTCTAGGTATTTTTTGATTGCCTCTTTGATTTCTTCAATGATCTCTTGGTTATTTAGTAACATATTGTTTAGCCTCCATATGTCTGTGTTTTTTATGTTTTTTTCCCTGTAATTCATTTCTAATCTCATAGCGTTGTGGTCAGAAAAGATGCTTGATATGATTTCAATTTTCTTAAATTTGCTGAGGCTTGATTTGTAACCCAGGATGTGATCTATCCTGGAGAATGTTCCGTGTGCACTTGAGAAGAAAGTGTAATCTGCTGTTCTGGGATGGATTGTCCTATAAATATCAATTAAATCTATCTGGTCTATTGTGTCATTTAAGGCTTCTGTTTCCTTATTTATTTTCATTTTGGATGATCTGTCCATTGGTGTAAGTGAGGTGTTAAAGTCCCCCACTATTACTGTGTTACTGTCGATTTCCTCTTTTATAGCTGTTAGTAGTTGCCTTATGTATTGAGGTGCTCCTATGTTGGGTGCATGTATATTTATAATTGTTATATCTTCTTCTTGGATTGATCCCTTGATCATTATGTAGTGTCCTTCCTTGTCTCTTGTAACATTCTTTATTTTAAAGTCTATTTTATCTGATATGAGTATAGCTACTCCAGCTTTCTTTTGATTTCCATTTGCATGGAATATCTTTTTCCATCCCCTCACTTTCAGTGTGTATATGTCCCTCGGTTTGAAGTGTGTCTCTTGTCGACAGCATGTATAGGGGTCTTGTTTTTGTATCCATTCAGCAAGCCTGTACTTTTGGTTGGAGCATTTAATCCATTCACGTTTAAGGTAATTATTGATATGTATGTTCCTATGACCATTTTCTTAATTGTTTTGGGTTTGTTTATGTAGGTCCTTTCCTTCTCTTGTGTTTCCCACTTAGAGAAGTTCCTTTAGCATTTGTTGTAGAGCTGGTTTGGTGGTGCTGAATTCCGTTAGCTTTTCCTTGTCTGTAAACCTTTTGATTTCTCCATCGAATCTGAATGAGATCCCTGCCAGGTAGAGTAATCTTGGTTGTAGGTTCTTTCCTTTCATCACTTTAAGTATATCATGCCACTCCCTTCTGGCTTGTAGAGTTTCTGCTGAGAAATCAGCTGTTAACCTTATGGGAGTTCCCTTGTGTGTTATTTGTCGTTTTCCCCTTGGTGCTTTCAATAATTTTTCTTTGTCTTTAATTTTTGCCAATTTGATTACTATGTGTCTCGGCGTGTTTCTCCTTGGGTTTATCCTGTATGGGACTCGCTGCATTTCCTGGACTTGGGCGGCTATTTCCTTTCCCATGTTAGGGAAGTTTTCAACTATGATCTCTTCAAATATTTTCTCGGGTCCTTTCTCTCTCTCATCCGTCTGGGACCTCTATAATGCAAATATTGTTGCATTTCATGTTGTCCCAGAGGTCTCTTAGGCTGTCTTCATTTCTTTTCATTCTTTTTTCTTTATTCTGTTCCGCAACAGTGAATTCCACCATTCTGTCTTCCAGGTCATTTATCCGTCCTTCTGCCGCAGTTATTCTGCTATTGATTCCTTTAGTGTAGTCTTCATTTCAGTTATTTTATTGTTCATGTCTGTTTGTTTGTTCTTTAGTTCTTCTAGGTCTTTGGTAAACATCTCTTGCATCTTCTCGATCTTTGCCTCCATTCTTTTTCTGAGGTCCTGGATCATCTTCACTATCATTATTCTGAATTCTTTTTCTGGAAGGTTGCCTATCTTCACTTCATTTAGTTGTTTTTCTGGGGTTTTATCTTGTTCCTTCATCTGGTACATAGCCCTCTGCCTTTTCATCTTGTCTATGTTTCTGCGAATGTGGTTTTTGTTCCACAGGCTGCAGGATTGTAGTTCTTCTTGCTTCTGCTGTCTGCCCTCTGCTGGATGTGGCTATCTAAGAGGCTTGTGCAAGTTTCCTGATGGGAGGGACTGGTGGTGGGTAGAGCTGGCTCTGAGCTGGTTTTTAATTATCAAAAAGATTAGAGAGGAAACAAAACCCTTATCGCAAGGAGATATCTGTACTCTCATGTTCGTTACAGCATTATTCACAGCAGCCAAGGTATGGAAACAACCTAAGTGCGCATCAATGAATGAATGGATCAAGAAAATGTGGTGTGTATATATACGTATACAATATGTAATGGAATATTATTCAGCCTTAAAAATAAGGAAATCCTGCCATTTCATCCTGACAACATGGATGAATCTGCAGTGCATTATGCTAAGTGGAAGAAGCTAGGCAGAAAGTACCACATGGAATCACTTCTCTGTGGAATCTAAAAAAGAAAAAAAAAAGAAACTGATGGAAACAGAGAGTAAAAAAGTGGTTCCAGGAGTGGGAGTTGGGGGTGGGGGAAACAGGGAATGATTGGTAAAAGGGCACAAACTTTCAATAATAAAATGAATAAGGTCAGGGGATCTAATGTATAACATGGTTACTACAGTTGATACACTGCATTGTATAATCATACTTTGCTAAGAAAGCAAACCTTAAATGTTTTTGCCAAAAAAGAAAGAAAGGTAAATATGTGACGTATGTGAGGTGATGGATGCATGAATTAACTCAATGGGTGTGCTGTTGCAATGTATACATATGTCAAATCATCACGTTGTACACTTTAGACATCTTACAGTTTTATATGTCAATTGTAACTCATTAAAGCTGAAAAAAGACTGGAGAATAGTTTTCCATATATTTTATTACAGCTTCTGTGAGAAGTAGCAGATACCTCACATTCATATACTTTAATGACAGTGCCACCTCACAAAAAGCTTTTTTCCCCCCAACTCTACTGATAATTTAAAGAAAGTATATTCAGAATCCAAACCTGAAACAAGTATACTGTGACAACTACTGATAGTGCATCTCTTTACCTGAGATTTAGCTCATGGTCTGCCTCTAATAAGAAACACATCTTTCTAAAAAGCTCTCAGTTTTCTTTAGTACAAAAACAGTAGGCTGCTCTTTTTCTGTAACACCTCATATAATGCCTTCTTTCCAGAATATTTTTCCCCTTGAAATTAAGCCATGAAATAAAATATCCTGCTCGAAAAACAGTATATTAGTGAAATGGGACCCGGGTACTTATGTAATTTGGGCTGAACCATAGAATGAATAAAGAGCCATATTCTTACTTAGGGAAAATATCTATCAAATACAACATTTAATATCAGTTCCATGTCACATTTCTAGGTAAAATTTCAGTTTACAAATAAGATACTATGATTTGATGAAGAATGTATTAACAAACTATGATATATGTAAGTTATTTAAAAAGGTTGGTCCTAAACAAAAAAGTAAAATACGTGAAGTCTGCCTTTGGCCACTGCTGTCCCTGGTGATGTTCCGTTCCAGGGAATACTTTCTCTCAAGCTGCTCATGTCCTATCTGCTACAGGCATTTCTTTCACATGGGTACCCTGTGAGCTAAACTTCTCTCTACATCTCCTCTTCTTCATGGTGGGGAAAGCTGTTTGTAGAGCCATGACTTTTGGCTCTTATTGACTTCTTTCTCCTCCCTGGAATACAGAAATCACATGGCATCCCAGTAGCCAAACTGGACCAGGAGGCAGCCTTCAGACTAAAAGCTAAAGGATAAAGATGGTAAGCATAAAGACCGAAGGAGATAATCCCTCACCCTCATCCTTTCCAACCTGGGCCTGGAAGAACGGCTCCTGCAAAGAAGGGTGGCGAGAAGAGGGACTGCCATCAGTGAAGCGGTGACCAGAGAATATACCATCAACATTCACAAGCACATCCATGGACTGGGGTTCACGACGCCTACCCCTCAGACACTCAAAAACATTGGAAGTTCTCCATGAAGGAGATGGGAATTCCAGATGTGCACATTGACACCAGGCTCAACAAAGCTGTCTGGGCCAAAGGAATCAGAATGTCCCATACTGGATCCATGTGTGGTTGTTCAGAAAACGTAATGAGGATGAAGACTTACCAAACAAGCTCTAAATGTTGGTTATTAATGTTCCTGTCATCACCTTCAAAAATCTACAGTCAGTGTGGATGAGAGCTAACCACTGTCAAATAAAGTTATAAAGCTACAAACAAAAAAGACAGGAGTCCAAGTCCCTGATGACATTGTGGAACTTCCATATAAGCATCAGACTGATACTTCTGAATTTCTCTAACTGAAGTATTTAAGTCAATGATATTTGAGTTTTCTCTTATATGCACTTGAACCTAATCTTAACCAATATGCATTTTTGCTGGGGAGGGGGAAACTGGTTGGTTGGAGGACAAAGGGGAGGGGAATTGTTCACTGCATTTTCTTTTGAAATTCTCAATTTGAACCATGTGAATGTTTTACTTAGCCAAAATTAAATTAAATTAGAATTAATTAAAACATAGATTCTAAAAAAATTAATAAAATACTATGTCTGAAATATTACAAACTATTAACATTTAATGAAAACATTTAGGTTTATTCTATGAAAAAAGTTCATAAAAATCTGGAAATAACTTATTTTAATAAATATGGGCAATGTATAATAATATAAACCTCAATAGTTTCTTCTGTAAAACGCGGAAGTACATCAGGCCAGGAAACACTGTGTCACCTTTGTAACCAAGGCAGGTTCCACATGTGGTTGGTGCTCAAAAATGCTGGTTGAACGAATAAAATGCCATAAAATATATCACCATTGCAAGCGTTCTCCTCTGTATGTGCCTGTCAGTTATCTATAAAGCTGAATGTATGAGAAAGACTTTAGGCAAACAGAGAGGAAAATGACTAGAATTTTCGAAGCTTAGCAGAACACAGTTATTGGTAGTTATTTAAGCTAGTAAGTAAATATTTTAAGCCCATTTATTTATCTGCCCCAATAACTCATTTTCATTGGCTGACTAGCATATGTAACAATCCCAAATGAAAGTTTAAGAAGTATTTATGTGGGGTGAGGCATACAGTTGCTATTAAAGAAGTATTGTAGGAACTTAGCCCTAATTCCCATGATTTTTATTTTTCTAAGATTTTTACCCTATTAAAGCAATCCAAAATAATGCAACTTACTAAATGTATACTTGGCTGAATTTTCATATTGAAAAATTCCACAAATAACTCTCTAAACATTATATAAGTCAAGATTTTTGAATTATATTTTACAGTTATACTATAGCGCATCTTGTTTTGTACTATTTAAGAAAAAAAATCATCCATTTTCCCAAAAGGGATTGTTAACAATCATAACCAACTTATATGAAAATTTGATTAGAAAAGCTCAAGTGGAATTTGCAAGTATGGCCTTTTTACTGAATGAATCCATGAAACTTGCAAAAGATTGATAGTAATGTGTAACTTACTTTGTCAGTTTCATTTTTTTTCATGTCTTGGTAATAAATGTTATTTTGATAAATAAAGATGATTTTTATTGCATTTATTGCACTGTGATTTTTATACAGCAATGGCTCCTCAAGTAATATAAAAGGAGGAACCATACTTCAGTACTCAAGCTGTTAACTCATAGTTATTTGTCAACATTTCCACAACTGTATAAGAACCAGGTGAATCAATGATGTGGGTTTCTCTATTTCCTACCAAATGAAAATCCAGTCCTGTAAATAGCCCTATAAGTATTTCTGGACTATCACTAATTCTACCCTATTTTCCTCTCACCATTGCCTTAGGAACCTTTTCGCTTTGGGTCCATTTGAAAAATAATGGTTAATGACAGAGAAAAGAGGATGTACCATAAACCAAAGAAAACTTGGGTAGATTTGTGTATGCCCCACTTGGCATCAATCCAGCCATAACAGTAGGTGAAAAGGGAAGGAATTCCAGTCCCATCAGGTTACTTGCTTGTGTCTGGAGGAACCAAAGCAGAAACAAGGTAGATTAGTTCTGAAAACAGTTTCTGAGCACCATCAAAGTTATGGCCAGAATAGTGCTGGCAGCGCATGCCCTTTCAGGAGCATCAGAAGCAAGGCAAATACTTCTGAATAAAGATACAACCATATAAAGAAGCTTTTACGTTTGACATAAAACTGTTGTCAGAACACTGTCCATAAGACATGTCATTACCCCTGTCAAAGATTCTGTGTTCAAAGCCCTTAGGAATTCAAGGCCAGAAAAAAAAACTTGCCACTGTTCAAGAATAGGTATATGACCTTACAGACGGAAATATTAATGATCTAATTTACAGAAGGTCCTCAGAAACATTTTCCAAAAAGTGTCTGACAGCCTTATGACATGGCCTTTATTGATTTTTCCCTTCTGTAGGGGGCAGATTAATTAATAAGATGTGACAATTACTTGTAAACAAGGTTATGGAGAACTGACAGTCAACATCCATTTTAACCACCTACTACAGTGCCTTCCTGTATTATACTGGCTGGAAAGCTAAGAACCATCTCAAAGATCCTCTCGCAGTTTGGATATGATTTGGTTTGGCCAGTCTCCAAACTGTTCAAGGTTTAGAAAGGTGGAAGTAAAGTGGAGGCCGTGTTTTTGCTGGTTTTGCTCACAAATGTGACTTTGGAAGCATCAGCAAGTTCCCAGTATCTGGTCACTAGCTTTGTGGGTGCTGAAAGGGAAGATGGGTATCTGCTATGTTGGGGTAGACAGCAAGGGCCCTGCGCGGTTCTGTAGCTGGCAGTAACGACGGTAGCTTCCAGATCATAGGGACTTTGTGTCAGGAGTGGCGGTGAGGTTCTAGAGCAGCAGCTTCCCAATTCAGCAGGCAGTTCTGTTTCAGAGAGGAGGGAGCAATTGCCTTGATGGCCTGTGTCCTGGCTTTGGATATTATTCATAAAACTCAATCTAGAGTGCTTCTTCATTTCTCCCAATGATACTGCAATCCATTTAATGTGCCATTATAAATACTTTTTGGCTTAAACTGAATTCTGGTCTCAAGCTGAACATTGATCTAAACACATGCCAGCACATATATACTCCTTCCAAGAAATGAATTTCCAGTTTGTAGTGGAGAGGAAGAGCAATACAGGGTTCAAAGTCTATAGGGAAAGGAGCACTTGAAAATAATGTTCAGGGACTAAAGGATGCTACTCGGCTCTCCCGCACTCAGAATCTTTTGTGCTCTTGGTGACACTGACATGTGTTCAAGGATGAGAGGCCAATGTTTAAAACAGTTCCTTGATGCAAAGTGTCCAGATTGTTAGTAGAAGCACTTCCAGAATAATATCCAAGATTTAAAACCCCAAGGATAAAAGAACAGTAAGTACAATAAGAACTAAGCTTCTCAGAGTCAGTGAGACCCTACTTCCAAGGACTGTGCTCTGGAAGCTGCTGGCCCCCATTAGTTCCCGGAGGCAATGGGGTATTGAGATACGCTATATCCATTCCCACCATGCAGACATCCAACTTCCCATAAGATGCTATCTCTCTGGCAATTTTAACTGGAAACTTAATTTAATTGTACTCTGTGTGTGTGTGTGTTCTTTCCCCAACAATCCATAGCTCACTTGAAATAGCCCCTTGATAAAGCTTCCTTTTTGGGTTGATTATCATGTATGGCCTAAAGCTCCTTTGTTAAGTCTCTCTTTGCTAGAAAATAATGGTTTTTCTATCTATCACCATCAAGATCTCAACAAAGGTTAAAAGAAGGAAAAAAAAGACTAAGTTTTTGTGATAAAGGGACAGTTCCCTATTACAGTTTGTGAGGCATAACCTGCAGGCTGTGGGTAGGGTTGCCAGATTTAGGACAAAAATTTGAATTTCAGGTTAACAATTGTTTCAGATAAATAACAAATAATATCTTTAGTATCAGTATGTCCAATGTAATATTTGGGATATATTTATATAATATTTTTAAAGTATTTATGGGAAATACTGGTATTAAAAAAGTATTCATTGTTTATTGGAATTCAAATTTAACTGACCATCTGTGTTTTAACTGGCAATCCTACTTGTGCAAAACCCCTTGCATTCACTACCACTGCAGAGTGATCTTATTCTATACCAGCTTAGGGGCCCGAGATTGTCTAAAGGATTTAAGACACCTCCAGATAAAACGAAAGAGCTCAGTGTGGATAATTCATGGCATTTTAAATAATGGGGAATAAAGACTAAATTAAACTCTCCATTGGCCTAAGACCCTTGGTATTTCCTGGGTTTTGTTTCCTTGAACCTAGATTCAAGTATTCTCTTGCCCAGAGGATGCAGCCCAAGCTTTGGTACTCTAGAACCAGCTCTGCTTCCTTTCTTCCCCCTGGCTGTCAGGAAGCTCAGAAATAAATCACAGTACTGACTTTTCAGTTACTTCTCCATGCTTTAAATAGACAAGGTACCTTAAAATCTTTTTAAAAAGAGAGGGACCATAAAATGCTCACTTAATCAAATGAGCTGGCTTTCCTTTCTGGTAGTCATGGATAATCAGTGAAAGAAACAGGTCTAAAAATTACAGACAACAGTAGTCACCTTCCTAATTTTTCTACCTGTGGGGAATAAAACATAATTATTTCCTTTACTTTAATAGCTATATGTTAGAAATTTGGCTATACAAGTTTTAAAAGAGTGTAGTATCCTATACTATTGCTGCTGTGATGAACGTACAACCCAGAGCAGAAAAGCTATTCCAGAGTTTCAACTTTTATTTACTAAGGCATGTACTGGATAACACAGAGAAGAGAGCAGTATATCAAGCAATTTTGTGTTTTTATTTGTTAAAAGTATTCTGTTGCTAAAGTACGAGAAGTGAAAATGTGCTTAAACTTTGAAATGTAATATATATCTGGAATATAAAATAATTTGCAGCATAGTTAAATTTTGCTCGTCTGGAGAGATAACATGAAAAATTCTCAGACTAGCAGTTTGCTGACTAGAAAATCACTGTATTTTCAATCAGCCTAATATGGCAGTTGTTTTTCATAGGCAAAGAAAAGCTAAAGGGAGACTTACAGCCTGTAGATATTCAGCCTAGCTTGGCAAAATGTAGCTGCTAGTTTCTTCTTATCCTTGTTACATGTTTTCCATATGGAACTTATTATTATCAACGAGAAATAATAGAAGCAAACAGAAGCAAGAGGAAAGGTCCAGACTGGCATGCATTAACTGCTTGTCAACTATGGTTTTCCTAATGAATTGCCCTGTTGCTCTGTATCTCACTGATTACAGTACAACAGCTTTCATTAGTCACTGCAAATAAGACTTGGAGCCACCTTATTTACATCCTATTGCAAATAATTAGCATTTCATATTAGAATCATCCAAGGCACTTCTGAACTTACAGCAAGACTATTTGACATCATCTAATACTTTTTTCCACCCTGAACAAGCTTAAAAACAGATTCTGTGCTTTTTAGTTACAATGGTGTCACCAATGAATTCTACCATGGCTTAAATTCCTGCCAATATTGTAGCTGGGGATATCAAAACGCTGCAGTAATTAGACCTTGCAAGCCTGACTTCCCTAGTGGTAGAACTGTCACAGAAGGGGAGGACTTGATATTCGAAGTTTATAATAACTCAAACCTCTACAATTATTGCTAGAACACGAACACTACCATTTTCAACGGCAGAAAGTGACTTAAGAAAAATGGCTTATTACAAAGGTAAAAGACAGGAAAAAAATAGTATCATATGCTTTGCTGACCAATGTCTTTTCTCTGCTAAAATTTTATAATTACTTATTAAAACTCAAACCTTGATTATTATTAACTTGGGGAGAAAGTATTTCTTTTGAAAACATAGCTGCCATATTTAACAGATTACGAAGTCCATTCTATCACATAAACTAGAACTTCACTTTACAAGTGTTGTATTCTAGAATTAAATATATAGATTTACATATATTATTTCATATAACCAAATTGATAGAAAGAATTTTGTACAAAGCCAGTTATTTCCACCCCTATATAAATAATAACTGTGTGTGCATGTATATGTATGGACCTACATATGTATACACATATGTAATTCTTTATATGTAACTGATGTTTTCTCCAGCATGCACATACAATAAGACAGGAATCAATGAATCAAATGATTCTGAATTTCTGTGAATATGTTGTTCACAGATAGAACTAGGTAATCTAAACATAACACCTCGGGATAGGGTAACCATCAGCCCCAGGCAGTGGTGGGGTCCATTTGCCTGCTCTCATTTCTCTGACCTTGTCATCACTGGGCTCTGTACTATGTGTATAGATCCTGATATCTACCTCAGGGCCTCATGAGATAATTGAGCCTCCTGGTCCAGTTAACCAACTAAGGAATCCCCAACCCTTTATGTATTTCTTCCAATTCACTGAGGCACAGATCTAGTGTGAGAGTCTTCAGATGGCTGATCTTGTGACCCCTCACTCATAAGAGTGTTGATCTTTTGGACTCTTCCTGTCTCAGGATTTCAGTGTCCAACTGATAGTTAACTATCCTCACTAGACATTTGAGAAAAACAGGCAAGTGGGTACTAAAATGCAATTTAATAATAATGATGGTAATAATAATATAATAAAATTAGCCTTAGGTAATACAGAGAAGTAAACACAAACACATTAAAAATAATAATGTATGACTTTTGGCTAAGAGCTCCCAATGAATGTATTAGAGAGTAGAGGCTAGAAATCAATGATGATAATAAAATGTACTCAGTTGATAAAGGCATTTCATACAAATTATCTTTTCTACAAAAAGACTGAAGACCTTCAAAGAAAGAGGGTCTCTTTTTCACATTAAATATTTTATTCCTTACTGTGTCTCTCAATGGAGGCAGTGAATTAATTCTATCTAAAGAAGCCTCTTCAAAAACAAAGCCAACCTCTGTGGATTTCTTACAAGGTCAGTGTGACCTGCAGGAACAAAGGGGTGTTTATTTCCCCCTGGCAACAGCTAGGTGGTCAAATCCTTAGGGGTATAGGTTGTTGTTTAGGAAACTGGGATAATAATTAGGTCTTATATCCTTGAGGTCACATAAAGCATAGTAAACAATTATTTAATATTCAGGGAAGAGGACTATTAGAACTTGTCTGGGCTGATACACAGTCAGCCTCTTTCCCAAATGTTTGCCTGAAATGAACTGGGGAATTTGGAACTCTTTCCCATAGGAGTCCTTATACTCATTCATTCATTTTTCTCAAGTAAAGGATATGGACAAATGCATGGGTTTGAATCCCACCTCGGACATTTACTAGTTATTTAAACTTGAGCAAGTTATTCAGCAACTTTCTGTGAAGTTCCTCTTTTATACACACACACACACACACACGCACACACACACACACACACACACACACACAAATATAAATACCTATGCCTTATGGGATTTTTGTGATGATGGAATGAGTTACTATATGTAAGGGCAAAACACTACCTAGCTATAGTAAGAGCTACATAAATGTTGGCTGTTATTTCTATTGTTAGGAAGATGTGATGTAGAGAAAATAAAACCATCGTGAACTTATACACATAAAAAAGGAATTTCTTGTCTAGTCTGTTATTAAAGGGGCCTGGTTATGGTCTTATGCAGCCAGCCTACCACCATATACAGTTGTCACTTGGTATCCATTGGGGACTGGCTCCAGGAACCCTGTGGATACCAAAATCCATGGGTGCTCAAGTCCCTTATATATAATGGCGTAGTATTTACATATAACTTATGTAATCCTGGAACATCCTCCAACATCCTCTGTATAATTTAACTCATCTCTAGATTACTTAAAATACCTGAACCAATGTAAATGCTATGTAAATAGTTGTAAATATAATGTAAATGCTATATAGATAGCTGCTAGCCTGCTGCAAATTCAAGTTTTGCTTTCTGGAACTTTCTGGAATTTTAAAAATATTTTCTTTCTGGAACTGGGTTGAATCCGCGGATATGGAGGGCCAATTGTACATAATTTGACGTGCAGCACTAATGTTCACATTTTGGTCTTTAACAGTCTTCTCCATTAAAGAAAGTGAGTGCTGTGGAGAGTAACTTGATTCCAAGTTCTACAGCAGGGAAAAAAAATAGTCAAAATGAGCCTGGAGCATCTTGTTGCCAAAATGTAAGGAAACATTAAAAAAAGCCTGGGTCAGTGTTAAAAGGATACAGAAACTTGAAGAGGGTTCTTACTGGACAAGTCTGACAATTTGGGCATCAAAAAGAAAACAGAGAAATTAGTCTTTTGTGAGTTGAAATATATTCTCTGAGTTTCTTGTTGCTTTGTGTCATAACATCTGGTAAGGCTAGACCTCCACTGGCCTCTCTCTCTCTCTCCCTTTTTTTTTTTAAATATTTTTTCTAGTTTTTGCTTCTTTGTTTTTCCATTTGCATTTTAGAATTAGCTTATCTATTTCTAAAAAAAATTCAATGGATAATTTTATTGTAAATGACTTAATGTTGACTGATATCTTTATGAACAAATACATAAAGAATTCCTAGAAAAAAGTAGGAAAAAGACCAAATAACACAACAAAAATGGGAAAAGGATATAAAGAGATGTAAGATATATAAAAAATAAAAGAGAGAAAAGATACTGGTAACATTAGTTGACTCTGAAAAGAAACTGTGTATAAAAGACAGAGGTGGGAGTGAAATTTTTATAAATTTTTAATTTTGAACCATAAGAGTGTACTATCTATTAAAAATGAAATTAATTATAAAATAAATATAATCATGGCTTAGTAGAACAAGTTAAGTATGTATAAACAGTAGTCAATTGTGACAATTAAAATGGAAAATTAATATATAGGACGTGAAGTAATATACAAACAGGTGACTATAATAAGATATATAATTTGTCACTAATTTAATACACAGGGAAGTTTTTTGTTGTTGACTTGTAATGTGTCTTTAATGTAATCACAACTATATTCCAAGGATGGAGGTGTGATCTCAATTTGTATGGATGCACACCGCTTTCTCATTTGAGAACATCATTAGTGTGTTGTACGCACCTTGTTGAAATGGGAATCTGCCCTGTGGAAATTTAATGCTCTTAATGTAACTAGAAAACATTAATTGTGACAGAAGGAACTGGGTTGAGTCAGATCATGCATACAACCGAATGGCCTGATTTTAAGCGGTCAATACCAAAGATTCTAAATTCTGTCCCTGACTGAGAACAATACAATGCACTCTCTTCTGAACGCTGATGTTAAAGGGAGGCCCAGCCACCAACTGCACTGACAACACAAGACCTCGTGTCTGAGATGGGGTGTTCGGGAGTCATCTTACATCTCCTGTATATATGATTTATAAACTGGATTTGATCCTTGTTCCATAGGGAAGTATTTATACTTAATGAAAAAAAGCCAATATACTTATGTAGGTGAATTTTTCTCCATCTGTATAAAATAGAGGAGCATCTATTTAGGGGACTATAAGTAAGGAACATAGTTCCACAAAGACAGGATATATTGCAAGAAGTAGGAAGAGTTCCAAAGAAGGGCTGCAAGAGGTCAGATAAGCCAGTGTTTTGGGAGGAGAGTAGACTCTGCTCACTGAACTGCTCTTAGCTCCAGGGAGCTGAAATCTCTGGAGGACGTCACTAATCATGAGATACTCAGAAGGCACAATAATGCACTTGGTGGAGTAAGTTGGAACAGCTTGTGACCAAAACATTCACATGGTGAAGAAAAAAAGCACCAGGTTTCCTGGCAAGGTGTGGACTTTAGAATTTCCACCAATGCAGAATGCTGCTGCAAGAGAAGGTGAACTTTGTAAAGTCCATAATGGCAAAAATAGCTAGAGCCCCAGCATCTATGACAGATGCTACTGGGAGCTGCACAATGAACATCTATCTATTGAGTGAATTCTCAGCATTCGACTACAAAACATTGATGAAGAAACTGTAGAATTTTGTCAAACAGCAAATCATATTTCAAGCTTAAATGTTTAACCCTAATTAATGTTTCATAAAGTTCAAAAGAAAATCCAATCATGTAATTATATTAAAAAAGAACATTTGGAACACTGAGACAAGCAAAGCAGAACAACAAAAAAGAGTGCCATTTTGAAAAATATTAAGCAATCTAATTAGACAGCCACCATACCTACTTCTGTATAACATTTTTGACCTACAAATTGTGCCTTCACACAATAGAGGCGGCTCTGTAATTACAACGATCACCACAGTTAAAAAGCTTAGAAAGAGAATGAGCTAGTAAATCAACGTAAAAGACATAATTGCCATATTCAAAGACCATACAAGCCTGCTTGTTATCTATAGTTCAATATAATTATTAAAAAAAAAAAAAAAAAGGAAAACAGCAAGAAGAACCAAAAAGTCAGGTTGCTTGCCTTTTCTTAGCTGAAATGAAAATGTTTGTACATAAATTTAGAAAGATTTCTAGCTTATTTTCTGCTTGTTTTACTTGAATTTGAAGACTTTTAACATCTAGATAGTCTTTACTGATCATCTGTCAGAATCTTGGTGTCTACGTCACTGAAAATATTTTAAAAGCCTATTATTATGAGAACTGATCATTGTGCTAAACTACGCTGAAACGTTGTAGGATATTAGAGTAATTTAGAACCACAACAGTGAGTTAACAATCTCCAACTTTGACCCTCATTGTTCTAAAATTTGATTTGTCATGTTTACTTTATCTGTACGGAATGCTATTAAAACATCTTTCCTAAGCAGTCCTTTTCCAGAAAAAAAATTACCTTTCTCTACTCCTTCAAAATTTAGTTCAAATAACATTTTGTTTATAAAGATTTTTAGTCTATCCATATGCTTTCTTGTTAGTATAATCTAAGTATTTATAATTTTATTTGTTATAATCTGGTATTAAGAAGGTTGGTTGTTAATGATATAATATATACAATTGTGTTTGTCCTGTTTACATTTCAGTCTATACATTCCATGAAGGCCTGGAGCTCAATTTCTCTTACATCTTAACAGGAGACTGTGGTGTTCGCATTAACTTTTTTAAAAAAATCAATCAATTAAATAATTAATTAATTATTTTATTTATTTATATTTGGCTGCATTGGGTCTTTGTTGCTGCACGCAGGGGCTACTCTTCGTTGCAGTGCGCGGGCTTCTCATTGTGGTGGCTTCTCTTGTTGAGGAGCACGGGCTCTAGGCGTGTGAGCTTCAGTAGTTGTGGCACGTGGGCTCAGTAGTTGTGGCTCGAGGGCTCTAGAGCACAGGCTCAGTAGTTATGGCGTACGGGCTTAGTTTTTCCACGGCATGTGGGATCTTCCCAGACCAGGGCATGAACCTGTGTCCCCTGCATTGGCAGGCGTATTCTTAACCACTGCACCACCATGGAAGTCCTAACTTATTAATATAATTACTTTTTTTTTTTTTACAAAGAGTACCTCTCAGTTTTGGCTTTAGCGTCTTAATCAGTAAAATGAGAGAATAAAATTAGAAAAGTATTTTCTAAAATATCAGGTTTCTATCCATCAAGACTGGTGCAACATATTTTATTTTTAATGAAATACAGTAGATTAGAAGAGATTGGATTAGAAAAGAGAATAGACTACATCACAATGAAGTAAAGGTAAAAACTGAACTTTTTGATTTCTGGTTTTAAATATGTGTGTGTGCATGTATATGTAGTGGGTCTCGTATTATGTTTTTCTAAGTGTGGGTTTAGGTCAAATAAGTTCAAAAGTCACTGGGGATAGAAGATCTTTAGGTTCCTTCAATATCTACATTCTGTAATTTCTAAGGCATTCACTTAGGTGTTAATCTTTTTTCCTACATCACTGCTCATTAAGAACTATTCCTGAATTAGATGTAATTTTATCCAAAGGAGACTTTTAAAAAAATTCTAATGGATAAGCACATTAATGAATAAAAAAAAATGTTCGTTACTGAGTAAAACTTGAAAGAAATAGATTCCTTGCAATTCCTTTTTCTCAGAACAAAGCCAGAACTTAATTTCCATAAAAATTTTCAATTTAAAACACCATAGGGGCTTCCCTGGTGGTGCAGTGGTTGAGAATCTGCCTGCCAAAGCAGGGGACACGGGTTCGAGCCCTGGTCTGGGAAGATCCCACATGCCGCGGAGCAACTAGGCCCGTGAGCCACAATTACTGAGCCTGCGCGTCTGGAGCCTGTGCTCCGCAACAAGAGAGGCCGCGATAATGAGAAGCCCATGTGCCGCGATGAAGAGTGGCCCCCACTTGCCGCAACTAGAGAAAGCCCTCGCACAGAAACGAAGACCCAACACAGCCATAAATAAATAAATAAATAAATAAATTTAAAACACCATAATCTAGTATAACTACTGAGAAGAAAATAATAAAAGCTACTATTGAAAAAGTAGTGTATAACTAGCGTGTTCCATCATCTTATTCTTAAGTTTAAAATAAAAATATCCTGAAAGATTTCTGAAAGATATCCTTATAAAGAAAAATATATGGCCCGGGAAGATCCCACATGCTACGGAGCAACTAAGCCTGTGCACCACAACTACCGAGCCTGAGCTCTAGAGTCCACAAGTCACAACTACTGAGCCTGCGTGCCACAACTACTGAACCCCGCACGCCTAGAGCCCATGCTCTGCAACAAAGAGAAGCCACCGCTATAAGAAGCCCGTGCACCGCAAGGAAGAGCAGCCCCCGCTTGCCGCAACTAGAGAAAGCCAACACGCAGCAACGAAAACCCAACACAGCCAAAGATAAATAAATAAATTTATATTAAAAAAGAGTTAAATATAAATTTAAAAAAAGAAAAATATATCACCTCTGATGTATTCATTGCAGATAAAATTTGAAGAATGATATCCAAGATATGGTGGTTTAATTATATTTAATTTAAGTCTTCTGTGCCTGCAGTATCAGTGGTCTCTTAGATTTCTGACATATGTTTACTTAGGAAAAGAAAACTCCAAACAAATATTCACCCCAATCTCTTTCCACTATCAACCTCAACAGGTCGAAGGTGCATCCAGAGAGGGCAAATGTTTCCCTTCCCTATTCAGCATCCACCACAGACATCTGGCCCAGTTCATAATCCACATATGTCTGAAAACTTTGGCATGGAAACCAGGTTGTCAACACACATACACACACACACCTGTATGTTTGCCCAACTGACTGATACATACATGCCTTCAGAAATCTGTTTTCATTTAGACAACGAGGCAGATATAGTCAGTAATTCAAACCTTCTACTGTATTTAGTTCCTCAAGTTGCTTTATTCAAGGAAACTCAACTTATCTGTATTCTTCAAATTCAGGAATCAAGGTCATATATGAAGGTAGATATCTGGTCCATATTATCTCCCTTTCTTTGCTCCCCATTAAAGCACACATTCCCATCAAATGGCTTAGTAATGGAAGTGATAAATAATACATGATGTTCTGCATTAAAACAAATATAGTTAAGTATTACTTATAGGTAACAGAGTCTTGAGGTAAAAAGAAAAACATGAAAGGCTAGTCTCACCCAACAAAAAGCACCATAAAGTCTAACTGTCAAAAACAAAAACCTAATTTTCTCTTTTTGCTCATCAACATCATCTCATATCAAAAGTTAAAGTTTGTGAGTTATTGAACTGGTGAGTAAATTTGCCCCTCTAAATCATCTGACTTTGCCTCTGAGGGCTCGTGTCACTTCCTCTTCATGTCAATGTCTTGCATGGCTGAGTTGCCACAATCTGCTTCGGCCACTAAAGCTCAAGTCATTCGGAGCCATCAAATCAATTATAACAGCCATTGCTGTCTGACACGGCCAACCAGTGATTGATAACAAAACCTGTCTGCTTTCAGTTCTCATCTGACAGCAACAAACCAGTCCCAGCCTGCTCTTACTGGCATTTGTCATAAATCAATAGCAATTCCACCAGGCAGAAGGTGCTGGCGACTCTCTTTAGTCCATCTGGCCTCATTTTCTTTTCAAATTTAAAAAATATAACTATAAAGGTAGATTAATGCCCAAAGTTTATTTCTTGAAGTGTCTAATAGTACATGTAAGGAATCTCATAATTTAACACCACATAATGTTCTTATTCTTTAATTTGATTTTTAAGGTGAATGACTAAAACACCACTAAAACTTTGCAAGAGCAAATTTTAGATTCAGTTGCTACAATTTTATATATAATAGAGACAAATGACATTTCCTTTTAGATTATTTAGATCTGACATCATGTTTTTAAATGACTATTTAAGAAATATTTCAACAAAATCTCCCCAAACCAGATTTTTATTTTTACTATTTAGCTATGTCATTATAAAATGGACTAAACATTTAAATACAATATTATAAGCAAATATCAGTCAATAAGCATTGAATATTAATTTCATGTAGAAGACTGTACTTTGCAGATATGAATACATAATTTTTTTCTGAAAAAGTTATTACTTATGGACTAAGACTAGTGCACTTTAAATATTTTGTGGAGTTGAATAACACTGAGTCATTTGAAGGAAAAGAAAACAACCCTGATTGAATTTGTAGAACTTGGAGAACACTTTGAGAATTTGTAACACCTCACTATGCAATTTTCAACATCAAAAAATACCTAATGAAAAACCTGGATACATTTGGCATCGCATTAGGTAGCAAGCTCATTTAAGCGGGAATGAATGATTCTTGCAGGAATCTTGCACAATAAAAATAAAACAAAGATCATTCATAATAACACAAGCATTTATATAAGGGGAGAGGAGAAGGAAAGGGAAGAAACATTAAGGACCTATTTTACATAAGGCACTGATAGGGTCTTTATATACATGATTTCATTGGCTCCTCAAACGCCTAAGGTAGACATTTTTATTCCAATTTTCAAAAAACGACATAGGGGCATGTCAAACTGAATTTGAAGTCAGTTCAACCTGATTTCAATGCCTATATTCTCTGTATGTTCATTTATCATTTACTTACTACTAGTTGAGAACCTATTATGTGCTCTATGCTAAACTAAGCATCAGACATAGGAAAATGAATAAAACACAGGCACGGGGACTACAGGTAAACAAAACAGACACCAAACCAAGGAGGTAGTAGCAGCCATGGATATAAAAAGAGAGCATCACAGTGAGTAAGGCAGTAACAGTTCTACCAGCTCCAAACCCCAACATGTATGTACTCACAAAGCTTGATTTAAATCTCAGTTCAGCTAACTAGATACATGATCTGGGATACGCTACTCTCCTAGTTTGCCTTTTTCTCACCTATAAAAATGGATTTACCTAAAAAAGGTTGATTTGAGTTTGAAATGAATTAACCTATTCAAGAAAACACTGGGCATTTGATAGTTGCTCATTAAATATTACTTTCACTTCCCCTTTATACACAAATCCTCACCTTCAAACACCTTCCAAGTTTAGTTGCCAATCCTCAGAAACGTACAAGACCTACCTTCTTCACTTAAAATACAAAATTACCTGATTTATAGAATTCCCTGACCAAAATTGGTACCCGTGGTAACAATGGTTTGAGGTCATTTTAATAAAGATCTTCGTCAAGAAGGTGGCCTGTGAAAGTGCAGGGACCACAGCAGTAAGAGGGTGAAGAATGGGGTCTCAGCACCTGGAGTGGCTGCTGAAGAAGTAGGAAGGGCTCAGCAGAGGTGCCTCCAGAGGGACTGTGCTCTACATGTTGGCCAGACCCAGAAGATGCGGACTTGCCAAAGCAGTACCTAAGCTGCTTAAGACTTGTCGTGTTCCCTTCAGTGCACTTCCTCTCTCCTTGTGCTGGAAAGGGAAGGGGCTGTTATGTTAAGCAGCCCCCAACTGGGAAAGATTTGCCAGACTGTCAAATACTATGACTACCAAGAAGAAAATATGCACAAGAGACTATATTCCTCAACATTATATAATTAAAACCTATAATTCCACTAACCCATGAAGATAGATTTAAGTGCCATAAGGGAATGCTGTAGATCAAGTCAGTTCTGCATCTGTTACAATAACAGTTACAGATTGACCTGAATTTCTCTTACTAAATTTTAGATAGTCAGTTGACAATTGAACATTATTACCTATGTCTCTTTTATACTGAAATATTTTTACCAATACATCATCTGTCCACAAAAACTTGACTGTGTTCACAACCAATGGCTTTCCCACTTCTGGAAGTTTTTTTCTTTCCTTTTTTTTGGTCAAACAGCAGTGAAGAAATTCAATTTCATATATTAAGAACATTTCAGGGGAGAAGTTTAAATTCTCTCCTTACTGGCCTTCCATTTCTCCTGACCATGCTGTAAGGATCTATCCCTCATGCTTAGGTCCAAAGTATCAAAACTGACCACTGTTAGTAGAGGGATTATTAAAGGGATTTGAAGTTTTGAATCTGCATTTTGTTAAGAAGGTGATCCTCTAGAACAACGTGCTGTATGAAAATAAACTAATGACATACTGAATTGTAATTTGAATCTTGAATGTATTTGACATTCTAATACAAAACTACCGGAAGCTGCAAGGTATAGTAGGAACCCCACATTAGATGCAAGAATTAGAAATTCTTTATTCTCTATGTAGCCACGTGAGATAGTCAGTTAACTACTCCGAGTACCCATTTCCTCATTTATTAACTGGGATTACTAATATCAACATGTGTGGCTCCTGGTGCTGTTCAGAGGACCAATGACAATACCATCAGTACCATTAGCATCAGAAGTACAATACCATCTATGGTTTTTCATGTCTGTAAGTATCATCTGGACCAAGCATTCTGTGAAAAGCTTTGAAACACAGAATTTAATTAATACCTACAGCAATCTACAAAATACATGCATTTTATGGATTTTAAAGATGAGGATACTTGAGGCATAGAGAGAGTAAACATTAAGTAAATATCAAAACTGGGATTTGAACCCCGGTCTGCTTATCCCAATGCATATCCTCTTACCACAGTGCTACATTGACTCCTGTTAAGCACTACAAAAATGCAACCAAGGGCACTGGAAAATACGCAAGAGTTTACGTACTTACATGCCAATCATGGAAGTTTAGCAGACATGCACCATGCACCTTTTTGATACCGAGTATGCACTCTTCTCACCTACTTATTCAAGGGTAGGTTGCAGAATCATTTCAGAATATTCTTTCTTTATTTCCTTTGAAAACATACTCTTGTCTAAGAACAATTAAGGGACATTTTAAGCACAGAACTCAAGAGATACCTATTTTGGAGTCAGAAAGATCCAAGTTCCAATCCATCCCTACCATACTCTACCTATGAGACCATATATTAATGATTTCACCACTCTTTACCTTGGAAATAGGAATAGTCTGACTTGCTTCACAGCATCATTGTAAGAGTTAAGATAAGTAAGTAGACAGTGCCTGTCACATAGAGAATGCTCAGTAAATGGTACCTTCTAATATTAATTACAATGATAGTACTAACGACATTTAATTAGCCTGTGTACTGGGGTTTCCCACATGCTACGTCTAACACCCTGGACCAAGGCCTTCAGGAAACTGTAAAATTAGCAAACGATGAACATCTAAGAAGTAATAAAAATGCCATGGAAGAAAGTGAAAGCAAGTTAAATTCTAGCTTTGGTATCTTGAGAAAAACGTCATCGAGTTGCATGTAAAGGTTCAAGAAACTTTTAACGAGCTTGAATTAGATAACTTATCTATCTTTCTTTTATAAGTTAGAATCATTTGATCTATATTAGAGAAACAATACATTTACTCCTCCTATCATATTTTTCATACTATAAGGGATGAGGAGCCGGGGATGGTGGAACAAGAAGATGAACAGAGAAGGTGTAGCCCAAAAGCACGGAGGAGGGCATTTTCTCTGAGCTGGTGAATAGTGGAGTAGCTCTAGGTATCCACAACTAAGGCCGGGAAGGGAAAAGGAACAATGGGGATGGTGAGCAAATTGGGGTGAGGTTAAGAGGTGACCTGGAATTGTAGGGGAGCAAGGGGGCTAGTTATTTCCTGTGCCCCACTCTAGCCATTAACAGGTCATTTTTACAGTTTAACCACCTGTCATCCCTGACAAGACAAACATGATCACCTTAAAGAAAAATTTAAAATCAAGCAGGTGCTATTTAAAAGAAAGATAATAGGTAAAAGGGATAGGGTAATTAGGAAAGAAGAAATACACAGAAAAGTTG
The DNA here is from genome assembly GCF_028021215.1 of Eschrichtius robustus. NCBI lineage: Eukaryota > Metazoa > Chordata > Mammalia > Artiodactyla > Eschrichtiidae > Eschrichtius > Eschrichtius robustus. The sequence continues at coordinate 33,400,178 of NC_090841.1, forward strand.
GTGTTTTTTTCTCCTTGAATTCCCTCCCATTACAGGGGTATTTTAGGAGTACGTGCATGGAAGACAAAAACACAAAGAGAAAATGTGAGTAAATATAAAGGGAAAAGAAAAAATTCTTTTAGTCCGTATGCTATTATACTACTTATTTGAATTTCTCATATCTACATAATACTACAAATTTAATAGTACAGACTTAAGAGTATTTTAGAAAGAAGAATACCAATGAAAGGAATTTCTAGTAATAAGGGAATTTTAAGTATTGCTAGCAATTAGAGACAGGATTGCAAAATGTTACTTATTTAGAGATATATTCCACTCTATAATGCTAAATTATTTACATAATCTTAAATAAATTAAAAATGATTAGGTAGACTGATAAAGATTTCATACAAGAATAAAATCTTTAGCCCAATTCAAATATAGCTAATATGCCTAGAGTAAAAGTTTATAAAATAAAGTCTCTTAAATTCCAAAATTGGACCTATTTGAATATTATTCAATGTAACATGATTTATAAATAGAAGAAAAGAAGTCTGTGGAAATTACTGGGGAAATTACTCATGGTTTCTTATTTGATTTTTTGTTGTGAGCACTGCCTTAAATTGACATAAGAATACTTTTCAGCCTCCTCTATGTAGTTTCAACAAAATAATGCTAAATCAAAATCATGTGATGTAAAGTAAAAAATATATGAACAACAAAAAATTTTCAAATATTTACACTTTGCTCTTTTTTGACAGTTTTCACTTTAAAGTTATGAATTAGGAATTGTAAAAATTTGGAATTAAGAGCTTAAAATATGTTTTTGTATGCAGATCTGGTATTAATGTTACAAGAAAAGTGGAAAGAATTAAAAGTATTATTGTTTAAAATACATGTATAGGATGTGGAGCTAATGCTTATCGAGTAGAGAGAGAGTTTAGTTGGGGAAGACTGAAAAGTTCTGAAGATGGAGAGTGGTGATGTTTGCACAACAATATGAATGCATTTAATGCCACAGAGCTGTACACTTAAAAATGGTTAAAATGATAAATTTTATGTTACATATATTTTACTACAGTAAAATATATATATATGAGAAAAAGGATGAAAAATACAAGATAAAGATGTAAATAAAAGGAATAAAAAAAAGACGATTAAAGACTTCATATTCTGAATAGTAGCATTAAATATAGAAGATTCAAAAAAAATCTTTTAGAAGAAAATAACATATTTATGACCTTGAGGTAGGCAAGATTTCTTAAACAGGACACTAAAAGTGTTAACCATAAAGAAAGGTTCAGTTAATTGGACTACATTAAAATTAAGGTCTTTTTGTTTTAAAAAGTGAACACCACTGAAAAAGTGAAAAAGGCAAGTTACAGAGTGGAAGAAGATATTTGTATTGCATATATCCACCAAAGGACTTGGGTCCAGAATATATCCAGAACTTCTCAAATTAATAGGAAAAAGACAACTTAATAGAAAAAGGGACAAAGACTTAATCAGGCATTTCATGAAAGAGGTTACAAAATTAAAGGAAATACAACTTAAAACCCCAGTGTAACACCAATACACACCAGTAGAATGGTTAAAATAAAAAAGAACTTCAGGGCTTCCCTGGTGGCGCAGTGGTTGAGAATCTGCCTGCTAATGCAGAGGACACAGGTTGGAGCCGTGGTCTGGGAAGAGCCCACATGCCGCGGAGCAACTAGGCCCATGAGCCACAACTACTGAGCCTGCGCGTCTGGAGCCTCTGCTCCACAACAAGAGAGGCCGCGATAGTGAGAGGCCCGCGCACCGCGATGAAGAGTGGCCCCCGCTTGCCACAACTAGAGAAAGCCCTCGCACAGAAACGAAGACCCAACACAGCCAAAAATAAATAAATAAATTAATTAATTAAAAAATGAATAATGCTAAAAAAAGAAAAAAAGAAAGAAATAGTAAAGTGTCAAATGCCAAGAAAATACCATTGGAATATATATTTAAAAAAAAAAAAAGAACTTTAAAAGACTGGCAACACCAAGTGTTGCTGAGAATATGAAGCAACTGTAATTTCATTCACTGCTGATCGAAGTATAAATTAGTAACATTTATTTGGAAAATCTTCTGGTAGTATTCGTGAAAGCTAAACATTAGCACACACTATTATCCAGCAATTCCACTCCTAGGTGTTTACTTGATAGGAATGCATATTTCTGGGCACCAAAAGGCATGTTTGAGGATGTTCACAGTAGTACTATTCAGAATAGCTCCAAACTGGAAACCAACCAAAGGTACTTCAACAGCAGAATGGACAAGTTATAGACCATTCAAATAATGGAATATTGGCAGTAAGAATTAGCAAACAGTTGTTCTGTGTAACATCATGATTGACTGTAATAGACATGTTGAGTGAAAGAAGGCAAATTCCAAAGAGAACAGACTAATACTCCATTTATATGATGTTCAAAAAGAAGCAACAGTACCCGATAGTCTTAGAAGGCACAGAATGGTTATCCTTGAGAGGTGATGGTGGGGGGAGGGAGCAGAGGAGTTAGGGACTGGAAGGGTCTAGTAATGGGGCTTCTGGGGGTATTGGTGATGTTCTGTTCCTTGGTATGAGTGGGGTTACATGGTGTGTTTATTTTGAGAAAATATACTGAGCTATATACTTCTACAATTTGTACCTTTTTCTGCATGTATGGAATATTTCAGTAAGAAATTCAAAAATGAAACAACACATTAAAACTTAAAGCAGAAAACAGTTAAATGACAATGTAAAAAAATCCTCAATTTTCAATGAAATAATGGAAAAAATCATAATGCACTAAAAGGCTTATCAGTAAAACATTGAAATGAAGGATGCTAATTGCTGACACATACCCCTGCAGATTTTCAGCAAACACAAATTCTCTAAATTTAAGTTTCAGAGTCCTGAACAGTATTTGATTCAAAAGCCAAATGAAGAAATGGCTGGGGCAAGGGAGAGACAAGTCAGACACCACAATACAGTACAGAATGTGGGCTTGAAGGAGAAATAATGATGACATACCACCTTCCTAGCCAAGGGAGACAGTTACAGCCAAAGCAGTGACAACACTAGGTTCCGATACAAAAAGCCTGTGACATAAGAAGCATTACCACAAGCCACAACTACCTGGACACTGAAAAGCAAGAGAAGACCCAGGGCAATAAGAAAATATTTGAAGAGATTTGAATCTCAGCCTGAGACTACACGAACTCACTGTCACCACCCACCCATCTCAATCCCTCCTCGTACTATTTCCAGCAATCCACAAATGAGTAGTAATCTAAAAAGACCAGCATGTGATCTGAATACAGATCCTGCTAAAAGGAGGGAAAAAAAGAGAAAAAGAACAGATCAAGACATGTCTACTCAACACAGTAGGTGATGTTTTTACTTTATTTTATCATATTTTATGTTTATATTGAAGCAGCTTTGACAGTTCACCCTTCACGAATTATGACAAGATTCTTCAGAATTGAAGAAATGATAGACTTTGAAGGTGGGAGTGCTCAGAGTGGGAGTTCATATTTTTAATCTTAATGAAATGTTGAATGTGAAATACAGAGGCACCATTCCGAGAATATGAAGAAACTGCACAAGTTGAAAAGTTTGGGTCACACTGGGAACTGCAAATGGCTCAAGTATAGCCAAGTGTTGGAGTCTGGTGATGGAGCGCAGAAAGGTGAGGCTGGGGAGGTACAGGCAGGATCACGTGAGGGGTTACATTCTGAACCACTGGCATTTACACAGAGCATGAAAATGTCTGTAGTTTTGGATGATCTCTTTAGTAGTAGAAGTGCAGAGGAGTGAAGTGGATGGGAGGAAACCTGGAGGGAAGGAGAGTAATGGGGATACTATAATAAAACCAACCGTCTAGAAATGAGGATGGACGGGAAGAAGGCAGTGGTGCTCAAAGAGAGGGAAGGCCAGGTGTGAGCAACCTCATGGAAGTGGGATAAACTGTACTTGGTGACGAATGCTGTGTGCATGTGGTAGTGGAGGTGACAAAGCAAGGGAGGACGTTTCCATCATAGGGATGGTAATAAAGGTTGGGTTGGCAGGAGTTAGGATGTAGGATAAGAGGCTCCAGATGCACCATGTGGTGGAGGTGCCTGAGGAATGACTCCCCACTGAGATAACTCTCTCATCCTAGCCTCAACACTTATAGGTCTGCATGACAGCCCAGATTGAGGACTGTCCTGAAAAAGTATGAAATTTCCTTTTCTGAACATTTTAAAGAGAAAGTGGCCAATTATCTTTCTGTAATGGCTACTCATAGCTCTACTGAAGGGTCTCTTGTAGCCTTTTGATTCTGTGACAACTGCTCTTTTCAGAGTCATATAGGGATGCTTGGGGAATTAATGGGATATTTGTAAAACATTTCCATTTCCTTTAAAGTTTTTATTTACAATCCATTTACATACATTTAAATGCAGCTAGAAAAACACATTTAAATTCAATTTCCTTTGAAATTGCCAAGGGAATGCAAAAGGGAGAATTTTAAAAGCACTTTAATAGAGGAAAAATCTCTACACACTACAGGTATCACTGTCACTTCCTTGTCTCAAAACATACACACACACACACACTCACACACAATCAAGTAAACCGGGGGCAAACCATTTCTTATACTAAGTTTGTATTAGAATCAATTCTTTAAGTTTCTATACTGCTGAAAAACCATATGGGTGTTGGTTACATGGTGAGTTCATTTTGAGAAAATACATTGAACTCATGATTTGTGCATCTTCTGCACGTATGAAAAATTAAATAAGAAAATTGCAGCAACTAAAAATAAAACCTCAGCTTTTAAAGATGATTAAAAGTGTGATACCCCATGAAGATGTAATATCCAATATTTGGATTCTGATACCAGTCAATTGTCTGAAAAAATATGATCTAGAGACAAATGACATTATGGGTAGAAATAATAATAACCATTAAGGTCACTTAATACATATATCTTCTGGGCACTCTGCTAGGTATTAGAGAATGGGAAATGAAGACGATGGTCCCCGCCCTCCAGGAGTTCATATTCCAGTAAGAATGACAACTGCATCGACAACTAACCAGGTGGCACAGGGTCAGAATGCACTATGGCAGCACAGAGCAGCTGGGATTATTTTTCTTTGACCAGGAGTGGGATGGGAGGTGGGCCTGGAAGGTGACATCTGAAAGGGAGCTTTGAAACGATGAATGTGCCTGACAAGGGAGAAAAAGAATCTCAGGGAGTAAGATGTGGAGCGACTAAAGTATTTTAGTTAGGGACGAGTAGAGTCGAGTTGATGGACAACTTGTAAGACTCGGGACCTTTTTGTTCCAGAAAGGTTTCTTGCTGCACTTGCTTTCATAAGACCTGACAACTTTAGCCTGCCTGGAAGGAAGTATTTTAAAACTTAGTTACTTTTTTGTCTTTCTTTTTCCTCTGGCTTTAACACACAGCCTGAGGTTTGTCAGCATGTTTAACAAGAACAAAGAAAAAGAAAAAAAAAGATGGTGAAATAGAAGGGAGAAAGGACCAAAACCCAACATGGCAGGGGCCAGTACTATTTCAAGTGTGAATACTGTTTAACCTAGGGGCTAACTATCTTTTAAAAACAGAATGCAAAAGGTTTTAGCAATTATTCTGCTATATCTGGAGGGTGATCCTTCCAATACTAGAGGAGCACTTGAAATAAGTATTTCAGCCAAATGGTTCAAGGGTACTGAGTTCTCTTATAATTTTAGTGGGTAAAGGGAAGAAACGGATTCACTAATGGCTGGTGTGGAAGGAAACTCACAATGGAGACAGTATTGCTAAGCGAGCTCTCTAAAATGGAGGCCAGAAGCCATTGAGGAAGCATAGCTTACACATGTCCCAGTCTGGATGTAATCTCATCTTTTTACCACTTACTGTCCTAACTAAGGCATCCAGAACATTAGCCAGAAACTCAAAATACTTATCAGACTCTTGTCCTGAAACAACTTGGGACAGCCATTCCTCAAGGACAAATATTTCCTTTCTTGTGTCAGAGTACAGCTTCACGGCTATTGCTTTATAAACCCAACTATTTCTCTTCCCTGAATCTGTGTCTCCCAAATTATAATTCTAAGGACCGCATATAAACTCTTTTCTTACTTGCAGCCTTCTGTGCTTTCTTTTCTTTCTTCTTTTTCAGTTGACCCTGGTGTGTGCAATAGAGATAGTCCTTGCTCAACTGAGAATTACCTGCAAGCCAATGGTTACCAGTTCCCAAGTGTATGTAATATACGAGGCAAAATGAGGTTGCGAATTGATTAGTATTTATCCAGTGCTGGTAGTCCAAAAGACAAGCTCTGCATTGTCTGGATTATGGAAAACCTTGGTTCCCTTACCTCTAAGAACCATAATCAGCTTAGAAGGATCTGAAACCATGACTGCTCGGATTTTCCATTGAGGATCAAGACTTGGTGTTGTAGATTGGTTCAAGATGGCGGAGTAGAAGGACGTGTGCTCACTCCCTCTTGCGAGAGCACTGGAATCACAAATAACTGCTGAACAGTCATCAATAGGAAGACACTGGAACTCACCAAAAAAGATACCCACATCCAAAGACAAAGGAGAAGCCGCAATGAGACAGTAGGAAGGGCGCTATCACAATAAAATCAAATCCCATAACTGCTGGGTGGGTGACGCACAAACTGGAGAACACTTATAACGCAGAAGCCCACCCACTGGAGTGAAGGTTCTGAGCCCCACATCAGGCTTCCTAACCTTGGGGTCTGGCAATGGGAGGAGGAATTCCTAGAGAATCAGACTTTGAAGCCTAGCGGGATTTGATTGCAAGACTTCCACAGGACTGGGGGAAACAGAGACTCCACTCTTGGAGGGCACACACAAAGTAGTGTGTGCATCGGGACCCAGGGGAAGGAGCACTGACCCCATAGAAGACTGAACCAGACCTACCTGCTAGTGTTGAAGGGTCTCCTGCAGAGGCGGGGTGGGGGGGTGGCTGTGGCTCACCATGAGGACAAGGACACTGGCAGCAGAAGTTCTGGGAAGTACTCCTTGGTGTGAGCCCTCACAGAGTCCGCCATTATCCCCACCAAAGAGCCTGGTAGTCTCCAGTGTTGGGTCGCCTTAGGCCAAACAACCAACAGGGAGGGAAACCAGCCTCACCCATCAGCAGACAAGCAGATTAAAGTTTTACTGAGCTCTGCCCACCAGAGCAACACCCAGCTCCACCCACCACCAGTCCCTCCCATCAGGAAACTTGCACAAGTCCCTTAGATAGCCTCATCCACCAGAGTAGAGACAGCAGAAGCAAGAAGAACTACAATCCTGCAGCCTGTGGAACAAAAACCACATTCACAGAAAGACAGACGAGAAGAAAAGGCAGAGGGCTTTGCACCAGATGAAGGAACAAGATAAAACCCCAGAAAAACAACTAAATGAAGTGGAGATAGGCAACCTTCCAGAAAAAGAATTCAGAATAATGATAGTGAAGATGATCCAGGACCTCAGAAAAAGAAATGAGGCAAAGACCGAGAAGATGCAAGAAATGTTTAACAAAGACCTAGAAGAGTTAAAGAACAAACACCTAGAAGAATTAAAGAACAAACAAACAGAGATGAACAATACACTAATTGAAATGAAAAATACACTAGAAGGAATCAATAGCAGAATAACTGAGGCAGAAGAACGGATAAGTGACCTGGAAGACAGAATGGTGGAATTCACTGCTGCAGAAGAGAATAAAGAAAAAAGGATGAAAAGAAATAAAGACAGCCTATGAGACCTCTGGGACAACATTAAACGCAACAACATTCGCATTATAGGGGTCACAGAAGGAGAAGAAAGAGAGAAAGGACCAGAGAAAATATCTGAAGAGATTATAGTGGAAAACTTCCCTAACATGGGAAAGGAAATAGCCACCCAAGTCCAGGAAGTGAAGAGAGTCCCAGGCAGGATGAACCCAAGGAGAAACATGCTGAGACACATAGTAATCAAATTGACAAACATTAAAGACACAGAAAAATTATTGAAAGCAGCAAGGGAAAAACGACAAATAACATACAAGGGAACTCCCATAAGGTTAACAGCTGATTTCTCAGTAGAAACTCTACAAGCCAGAAGGGAGTGGCATGATATATTTAAAGTGATGAAAGGGAAGAACCTAAAACCACGATTACTCTACCCGGCAAGGATCTCATTCAGATTCTACAGAGAAATAAAAAGCTTTACAGACAAGCAAAAGCTAAGAGAATTCAGCACCACCAAACCAGGTCTACAACAAGTGCTAAAGGAACTTCTCTAAGTGGGAAACACAAGAGAAGAAAAGGACCTACAGAAACAAATCCATAACAATTAAGAAAATGGTCATAGGAACATACATATCGATAATTACCTTAAACGTAAATGGATTAAATGCTCCAACCGAAAGAAACAGGTTCGCTGAATGGACACAAAAACAAGACCCATATAAATGCTGTCTACAAGAGGCCCACTTGAGACCTAGGGACACATACAGACTGAAAGTGAGGGGACGGAAAAGGATATTCCATGCAAATGGAAATCAAAAGAAAGCTGGAGTAGCAATACTCATATCAGATAAAATAGACTTTAAAAGAAAGAATTTTACAAGAGGCAAGGTAGGACACTACACAATGATTAAGGGATCAATCCAAGAAGAAGATATGAAAATTATATATGCACCCAACATAGGAGCACCTCAATACATAAGGCAACTGCTAACAGCTGTAAAAGAGGAAATCGACAGTCACACAATAAAAGTGCGGGACTTTAACACCTCACTTACACCAATGGACAGATCATCCAAACAGAAAATTAATAAGGAAACACAAGCTTTAAATGTAACAATAGACCAAATAGATTTAATTGATATTTATAGGACATTCCATCCAAAAACAGCAGATTACACTTTGTTCTCAAGTGCACACAGAACATTCTCCAGGATACATCACATCTTGGGTCACAAATCAAGCCTCAGTAAATTTAAGAAAATTGAAATCATATCAGGCAACTTTTCTGACCACAACACTATGAGATTAGAAATCAATTACAGGGAAAAAAACGTAAAAAACACAAACACATGGAGGCTGAACATTACGTTACAAAATAACTAAGACATCAGTGAAGAAATCAAAGAGGAAATCAAAATATACCTAGAGACAAATGACAACGAAAATATGACAATCCAAAACCTATAGGATGCAGCAAAAGCAGTTCTAAGAGGGAAGTTTACAGCAATACAAGGCTACCTCAAGAAACAAGAAAAATCTCAAATAAACAATCTAACCTTACACCTAAAGGAACTAGGGAAAGAACAACAAACAAAACCCAAAGTGAGCAGAAGGAAAGAAATCATAAAGATCAGAGCAAAAATAAATGAGATAGAAACAAAGAAAACAATAGCAAAGATCAATAAAACTAAAAGTTGGGTCTTTGAGAAGATAAACAACTTGAAAAACCATTAGCCAGACTCATCAAGAAAAAGAGGGAGAGGACTCAAATCAATAAAATTAAAAATGAAAAAGGAGAAGTTACAACAGACACCGCAGAAATACAAAGCATCCTAAGAGAATACTACAAGCAACTCTATGCCAATAAAATGGACAACCTGGAAGAAATGGACAAATTCTTAGAAAGGTATAACCTTCCAACACTGAAGCAGGAAGAAATACAAAATATGAACAGACCAATCACAAGTAATGAAATTGAAACTGTGATTAAAAATCTACCAACAAACAAAAGTCCAGGACTAGATGGCTTCACAGGTGTATTCTATCAAACATTTAGAGAAGAGCTAACACCCATCCTTCTCAAACTCTTCCAAAAAATTGCAGAGAAAGGCAAACTCCCAAACTCATTCTATGAGGTCACCATCACCCTGATACTAAAACCAGACAAAGATACTACAAAAAAAGAAAATTACAGAACAACATCACTGATGAATATAGATGCAAAAATCCTCAACAAAATACTAGCAAACAGAATCCAACAGCACATTAAAAGGATCATACACCATGATCAAGTGGGATTTATGCCAGGGATGCAAGGATTCTTCAATATATGCAAATCAGTCAATGTGATACACCATATTAACAAGTTAAAGAAAAAAAACCATATGATCATCTCAACAGATGCAGAAAAAGCTTTTGACAAAATTCAACACCCATTTATGATAAAAACTCTCCAGAAAGGGGGCATAGAGGTACCCTACCTCAACATAATAAAGGCCATATACGACAAACACACAGCAAATATCATTCTCAATGGTGAAAAACTGAAAGCATTTCCTCTAAGATCAGGAAGAAGACAAGGATGTCCACTCTCACCACTATTATTCAACATAGTTTTGGAAGTCCTAGCCATGGCAATCAGAGAAGAAAAAGAAATAAAAGGAATACAAATTGGAAAAGAAGAAGTAAAACTGTCACTGTTTGCAGATTACATGATACTATACACAGATAATCCTAAAGATGCCACCAGAAAACTAGTAGAGCTTATCAATGAATTTGGTAAAGTTGCAGGATAGAAAATTAATGCACAGAAATCTCTTGCATTCCTATACACTAATGATGAAAAATCTGTAAGAGAAATTAAGGAAACACTCCCATTTACCATTGCAACAAAAAGAATAAAACACCTAGGAATAAACCTACCTAGGGAGACAAAAGACCTGTATGCAGAAAACTATAAGACACTGATGAAAGAAATTAAAGATGATGCAAACAGATGGAGAGATATACCATGTTCTTGGATTGGAAGAATCAACATTGTGAAAATGACTCTACTACCCAAAGCAATCTACACATTCAATGCAATCCCTATCAAATTACCAATGGCATTTTTTACAGAACTAGAACAAAATATCTTAAAATCTGTATGGAGACACAAAAGACCCCGAATAGCCAAAGCAGAACTGAGGGAAAAAAACAGAGCTGGAGGAATCAGACTCCCTGACTTCAGACTATACTACAAAGCTACAGTAATCAAGACAATATGGTACTGGCCCAAAAACAGAAATATAGATCAATGGAACAGGATAGAAAACCCAGAGACAAACTCATGCACCTATGGTCAAGTAATGTACGACAAAGGAGGCAAGGATATACAGTGGAGAAAAGACAGTCTCTTCAATAAGTGGTGTTGGGAAAACTGGACAGCTACATGTAAAAGAATGAATTTAGAACACTCCCTAACACCATACACAAAAATAAACTCAAAATGGATTCGAGACCTAAATGTAAGATCGGACACTATAAAACTCTTAGAGGAAAACATAGGAAGAACAGTCTTTGACATAAATCACAGCAAGATCTTGTTTGATCCACCTCCTAAAGGAATGGAAATTAAAACAAAAATAAGCAAATGGGACCTAATGGAAGTTAAATGCTTTTGCAAAGCAAAGGAAACTACAAAGAAGATGAAAAGACAACCCTCAGAATGGGAGAAAATATTTACAAATGAATCAACGGACAAAGGATTAATCTCCAAAACATATAAAGAGCTCATGCAGCTCAATATTAAAAAAACAAACAACCCAATCGAAAAATAGGCAGAAGACCTAAATAGACATTTCTCCAAAGAAGACATACAGATGGCCAAGAAGCACATGAAAAGCTGCTCAATATCACTAATTATTAGAGAAATGCAAATGAAAACTACAATGAGGTATTATCACCTCACACCAGTTAGAATGGGTATCATCATAAAATCTACAAACAACAAATGCTGGAGAGGGTGTGGAGAAAAGGGAACCCTTTTGCACTGTTGCTGGGAATATAATTTGATACAGCCACTAGGGAGACCAGTATGGAGTTTCCTTAAAAAACTAAAAATAGAATTACCATATGATCCAGCAATCCCACTACTGGGCATATACCCAGAGAAAACCATAATTCAAAAAGACACATGCATCCCAATGTTCATTGCAGCACTTTTTACAATAGCCAGGTCATGGAAGCAATCTAAATGCCCATCGACAGATGAATGGATAAAGAAGATGTGGTATGTATATACAACGGAGTATTACTCAGCCATAAAAAGGAATGAAATTGGGTCATTTGTAGAGACGTGGATGGATCTAGAGACTGTCGTACAGAGTGAAGCAAGTCAGAAAGAGAAAAACAAATATCGTATATTAACTCATATATGTGGGACATAGAAATATGGTATAGATGAACCAGTTTGCAGGACAGAAATAGAGATACAGATGTAGATAACAAACGTATGGATGCCAAGGGGTGAAAGTGGCGGGGTAGGGGTGGTGGTGTGATGAACTGGGAGATTGGGATTGACATATATACACTAATATGTATAAAATGGATAATTAATAAGAACCTGCTGCATAAAAAAATAAATAAAATAAAATTCAAAAATTCAAAAAAAAACAAAAACAAAAACGAGGTTGCACCTACATATAAATATAGATTAAGTTGTCACTCAGTGTAGTCCCATTCCCCACCAGCCCAGACTTTGTTGAAACAATGAACTGCTATTAGCTCGGAAACTGCAGGCTGGACCTAGAGTTGTCCTTCTCAGCTCTAGGTGAACTGTCACTAGCAAATTGACTAATAATGAGTGCATATAATCAATGCACACTTTAGGGTTTTCTAAAAATTAGTTTTTAAACGAAGAAATTTTCTAATGAAATTTCAGCCAATTATTTCTGCTCTGTTTGTTTGGCAGTTTTCGCTAATGTTGAAAGTATGTTTCAAGCTAGTCTAAGTAAATAGTCTGGAAGGATATGGATTGAAAATGAATCTTTCCAATCTACTGGTTCATGCAGGCACAATTATTTTTTTGGTACTCCGGGGTGTGCTTTTTAAAGAACTTTTTATAACTTAAAAACAGCAATTCTGTCCATGTTCTGTATTGCTAAAAATTTATTTCCTGTCAATAAGACTTACATTACCTATTTAACATCGTTTTTTATTTTATATATCTGTTATAATCAGGTATTGGGAATATTTTCATTTTAGAGAAAAACAAACATCAAAAAAGAACCAAAATGAAAAATATGAGCCAGTTAGCTGTGAATATTCCTGGAATTGACATCAACATTTTAAGACTTTTTTTCACTTTGAAACCTGATATTAAAAAGTGAAAGAGATTACCCCCAGACCATTGTTTCCGAAACGTTGTTTCTCCAACTAGGGCTATCTTATGAACACAATAATCATCTTAGAAATTTGTTTAAAAACAGAGAACCTACCCCCAGAGGCTCTGCTTCAGTAGGTCTGGAATGAGGCTTCCCAATGATTATGACACACAGCAAGGTTTGGAACCAGTGATAGTTTTTCTCATTATGTATAATTTATAATTTATAGAGTGCTAGTTTCTAGCTTTTGACTAATTTTCATGTAATGACTGACAAGGAGAAAAATGAGTCTAACTTTTAAAAATTTAAACTTGAACTATCATCCAAAAGTTATAAAATCATGCTAAGTTTCAAAAAAAAAAAAAGGAAAAAAGAATATATAATTAGTAGGTAGAATAATTAATTTTTCACCAGTATTCTTAGGAGCAAATTGCTTAGTGCTGGGCACAATGAAAAAGAATGTTGAACTGTGAATAAGACATGTTTGGCTAAAAATAATTGAGAAATAACTGTAAAAATGAGCCAAACTATAAACCACAAAACTACTAAAAAATATCTAACAGGTTGCCAAGGTGATCCATGTTACCAATTACCAATACATGAAAAAAAAAAAAAACCACCACCATTATTCAGGACTGTCAGTGAGGTGTATGTACTTAAGGAAGGGACTTCCCGATAATGTCCTGGGAAGGCTTGACTGTGGCATAGATCAAGAATCTTCTAATAAATATCCATATGAGGTACAGATTTTGCTGCTAGATTTTTAAATCAGGCTGCCTCCGTCTATGTATTGCTAGAATGGTTCATCAGCCTTCCAGGGAGAATCACAGTGGGACATACCTTCTTCGAGCTTCCTTGATTTAAAAGGAGGGACAAGGAGTGAGTGGTTTGAGCTGGGTTTAAAAACGAATTTTAAAATTTAGGTCACTCATTCCCTCATTTTCCCAGTGGGGTGGTTCTTTTAAGCCATCAGGCTCTGTCTTCCCCGCTGACGCCCACCTCAGAAGAAATCTCAAGCTGAAATGGAGGGCCACCTAACTTCATGAGTGCTCAGACACATCTCCTCTTGGGTTTCCTGACACACACCCTAGGAGGCGCTCTCTCTTCGAGAGGCCAACTATCTCACATGTGATCTATCATTTCAGGAAGTGATTATCCTGTCACCCACACCAGACTGAGGCCAGGAGAAGCAGCTTGGGCCCTGGATTCCATCTCCTCATATTCAACTCCTCCTTCCCAGGTGATAGTCCTTGTTGTAAGACTCACTCCAATCAAGTAACCTGATTCTAAAAGCCTGTGTACTGTCACTTCCACTAGAAGTTGTTTGGGAATGCTTTGGTTTGTTTGGCCCAAGTGAGTAAGATGTTGGCATGCTGTATCACTAAAAGCAAAGGCCTACAGAGAACCCAGTAAGACAAGCTGGGCTGCAGGTTTCTACACTGGGAGGCTCTGGAGCACAGTCAGCAGTGGTCTGGTTCTGCCCGTGGAAGAAAGCTGGTGGGAGCTCTAGGTACCACAAAAAGCTGGCTTTCTGGATGAGGTCTAATATTCGTATGATGTGCTTTCAGAACACTGCTTGATATCAGAGCACTCCTCATCCCATATTCAGGTTTTAGGACTTTCATCTCTCTGGCCATTAAGAGAAAGAATTTTGGTTGAGTGAGGATGGATGGTCTACTCTGATTTCTCCAGAGGGCTACTGTAGACCAATCATGATGGAAATCTATCGTGCCATTTATCATCCAGTCCACTGCTAAGCTATATGTTAACACAAATTCTCTCTACCAAAAAAAAGAAAAGAAAAAAAAATGGATGTGCAGCCTCATGGTAAGGTTAGACTTCATTTATTCTCTGAACACTATGGGAGAAGCCATGATTGGTAGTAAATTTGACAATAAGGAACTCTGTTGACTGAGGAATTAAGAGGAATTAAGAGCATTAATAATAAATAAGCTCTTTTCTCATTTATTATACTGAGAATGCAGTGTTTTAGAAGTACAACCAAATATTTTAAAGTTGAGGATTTAGTAAAAATAACCTTTAAAAGAATATTCCAAAAAAGCTTATTAAGGAATATCTGAGATACCTTGCATACGAAATTCACAAAAAAGATATATACATTTAAAAAATAGTATTTATATATAGTTTATAGGTATTTTCTTGTCTTAATTAAAAATTATTAAAAGAAGAAAACAGTATGTCTTAGAAAATTTCAACAAGTAAATTTCAAGTCTTTCCTCCTTGGAATTTATGGACTGAATATCTAACCAATGGGATGGGATGGGACTACTTTGTTTAGTGTTTGAAGCACACAACTGACTTATTATGATCACTATCATAGGACACTAATTTCTTTCAGGGCACTGAATGGTATTCAGGTAGTTACCTCCCTGGAAAGAGCAGGACAAGCAATAAAAATATTAAATACACATAGAGTTCTTTCAAGGAAAAAAAAAAAAACATTGAATTGAAAGGCCTTCTTTCCCTGCTTGCCAGTAAAAAGAGGGATCTGTAGTTATGATAGGGCTATCTTTATACCAATTTTGACCATCTCAATACAAACAAATATAAAGCTATGGTGAGGAATAGCTTGCTAAAACAAGCCTATGATAGTAGTTCCTCTACATTTTAAGGACATTTCAGCCAGGATGTACCTTTAGTCTATTCAATTAAGAGGCACATATATTAAATTTATACCTTAAAAAATACTTTGAAATTTATTACTATGTTTACAAAGTAGCTGCTTTTAAAAATCTCATGAACTTGACCATTTTTAAGGATCAATACACTTTTAAAGGGAAGATATAATCGTATAATTGTGCCTCACATGTTTTCTCTTACCATTATAATATTTTTTTCTTCCCCAAGTACCTTTAGCAATTAGGCTTTACAATGAATTATGAGCCAGGTTAGTAACATTTTCTCAAATTAAAGTAGCATGATAGACCATACAACTGGTAGATATCACTTGGTCATTTATTTTTCAAAAGGGGTCTGTTCTCATTTATGTTGAGTTGATTTTCAGTTTCAACTCATTTCTGGCAACTAAATCATAAGTCTCTAAAAATAAGGTTTTATAAAGAGAGGGGGGAGTTACCAGTATTAACTGAATCTAATACCTATATGAATTACAATTGGTTGGTTCCAGACAAATGAATCATTTTACCTTAGGCCACAGTACTGCAGTTTCAGACGGAAATAAAAGGAAGAACCATTGATCTGTCTCCTACAGCCTCTGGGCATTCCAGTACTGCATTTAGCCTGGATAAACAGTTGTTATGATATGCCTACCACCTACCTCTGAGGGACTGGTGTCAAATTAATCTCCATGTCATCAGTACCTTCTCAACAGGTTTTAAACAGTCTTCTCTTTTTCTCTAAGTCCCAGATCAACAGTTGTCAGGGTCTGAGTCAAGCTGTGCTTCTGCCCACATAGTGGCACTGTCAGCTACTCAAATGATTTTTTAAGCAGAGCAGCCGGTTGCCTTCAGCAGCAATGCTTTTGGGGGCACTTCGTGCTGTTCACCCAGAGTCTCTGGCTGCTCTACAACTGTGCTAGTTAAGGGATCGACAGAAGGAACAACAAATGGCTACAATTAGCATTCGCCCTGCTCCCGCAAAAGAATTTCATTGCTATGGCAACGGGAGTTGCCGAGACAACATCGGGCTTTGGCTGAGAATAGTGTACTGCATTATACCAAGTACAGAACAAAATAGCCAGAGATCAGGCTCTCGCTTCACGGCACAAAGATCTCTGCCACCATATTTAAGTTTAATTAACGAGAGCTGATTTCTTAATTTTGTAAGACAAGATTCGGGCTGCTAATAGCCTGAAACAAAATATCATTATTGATCCATTCTTTTAAAACTCCAGTAAAAATAATTAGAGTGATCACATTAGATTCGTCTTAACTTGATTTTTCTATTTCCTACCTTAAGAGAGGCAGCCTTTACTTATATTGCTGTAACAGTGTTATTTACAAACTCATTTTTCCCTCAATCAGTTGCTATGATAGAAATGTATACAATGTTTGAAAAATTAACATGAGCTTCCTTACACCTGGATATTCAACCAAGCCTTAGATGTGTGTAATTTTAGGAAGGAAAGAACAACAATATCTAAGCAATTTATATCAAGAGCTACAATCGTACAGTTATAGAAAATCATTTAAAATCAAACAGGAGCCTGTTTATCACTGTTTTTAAAGTAAACTTTTAAAGCAGAAAGCTGAAAATATCTTGAAATCGGTTTGGTAGTAGTACAAGTAAAATGGAAAAAAATTAATCTAAATGACACAGAAATAAGCTACCTTGGCTACCATTAAATGGCTCTGCAGTCAAGCTACATAATTGGATCAGCCCCACTCATAGTCATGTAAACCATTCCGTGGATCTGATTCAGGAGGACTTTTCAATGAGCCATGAAGGGGAGGATGTGCAGGCAGCACGGGACAATGAGGCTAGTTGCTATTATTTGGCAGATGATGATCTTCTTTTCTAAAATTTTCAAAACTCAAATATTTCCCCCTCCCAAACCAACATTCCTGTCAGCACGGGACCAAATATTATCATCAATAATAACAGTTAACATTTATTGCATGCACAGTGTTTTGTATGGCTTGTTAAATTCAGTTTTCACAATTACCCTATAAGGTGGGCATAATTTCCACCCACTGACATATGATGAAACCAAGGTGCAAAGAGATTCAGTAACTGCCAGCATATAAGCAGAAAAGCTGAAATTCAAAACTAGGTCTATCCTATAGTATTCTCTTTATTTCAGCTATATTGTGTTACACCACAACTACTAATGTAGTAATTTTATAGCTTCAGTCTTTTTTGAGAACAACAGTAAGTACAAATTCTAAAATGGGAAAAGTCTAAATGAAAACAAAATTAGCAGTACATATAATAAGCATAATGATGCTCAATTTAGTCAGATTTCTTAATTATCTGGGGATGTGGATTAGTCGGTGTGAAGAGAGAGAGAAATGAACTCTCACTGAGCATATTAGCTACTGGTTTTGGTACAAAATGTCTGAAAACATACATATAAACAATCTGACCAGAAATTGTATCCCTTAACTTATGTAGACATTTATTTTCATTTTATAAAAGATTATTTTAAATTTATTTTTTATTTATTTATTTATTTTTGGCTGCGTTGGGTCTTCGTTGCTGCGCGTGGGCTTTCTCTAGTTGTGGCGAGTGGGGGCTACTCTTCGTTGTGGTGCGTGGGCTTCTCATTGCGGTGGCTTCTCTTGCTGCAGAGCACGGGCTCTAGAGCGCAGGCTCAGTAGTTGTGGCGCACGAGCTTAGTTGCTCTGCGGCATGTGGGATCTTCCCGGATGAGGGCTCGAACCCCTGTCCCCTGCATTGGCAGGCGGATTCTTAACCACTGCACCACCAGGGAAGCCCATAAAAGATTATTTTAAAAAGTAAACACTTTATTAGTAGTAAATAGCTGTTAATGAAAAGTAAGATTATTTTATTGTCTGGTAGAAATAATCCTGCTTTATAGCTTTTAAATGATATCTCCAGAGTTCAGGTCATACAGTATTACTTAGCACTTCAGTTAATGCTAGGTCAAAGAACAAAAACAAATAATTTTAGAGTTAAAAAAATTGTTTATATATGTAGATAAATAACTTGACTAAGTCTAATTTTAGTCCAATCTAATGGTAAAGGGCAAATATTAGAAGACTTTCCAGGAAATTCAGCTTCTACTTTCATGAATCACTAGATATTTATTTATGTAATTCTAATTTAAGAAAACAAGAGTTTTTGTAAATCATTAAACTTCAGACAAAATGCAGTACAAAGTGTTCTTTTTTTATAGTCATAAAAAATGTTATAGTAATGGAAGCCTGAAAAATACAGTTTTTTATCAAACTGATATTTGGGGACTCAAAACTGTATTACATAGGGAAAATTACTTCATTTTGAACATGTTTGAGCAGTGGCAGTATTGAGATTTTTGAGATAGAAAAACAACGTGTAAAATGACAGGGGAGAAAAGCAAGATCCTCCATGACACTGCCTGATGGCCAATATTTCCCAAATAATACCTACGTTTAATTTGACCATAATTAAACGTCATTTATAATGAAATAAACACATTAAAAAGGTACGTGCAAAGAAACTCCAGTGCAGTTGTAGCTTCTATTCAATTTGGTATAAATATGTTTCTTGTACTTATGGATATTTTAGGATAATAGAAGCAAAATTGTAAAAGTGCCCACCAATACAAGATAAAAAAATTAAAGGAATGTATGTGAAAGCCCTCTGAAAACTGTAAATGTGACATAAAAATGTGTGTTTCATCAAAAATGTGTTAGCTTTCAAAAGCTCAAAGAAATCACTCTTGATGTTTACTTATTTTAAGTAAATCATTGGAGAAAAGAAGATGAAGTACATAAATTGCCTCCGCTTCTAACCCACCCCTTCCAATCTATCTCTATTTCTAAAACCCTCATCTAGGCCATCTCCAGCCTTCTTCTCCCAGGACACCTTCACTTTTCAGCTATAATTTTTAACCAATTTAAATACATGCTAAACTCAAGACAAAATTCCTCAGTTGATTGTTCCAATTTACTCTGTCACAAAACAGGAAGTAAACACAACTTTTGTCTCCACCGTATCTTTCTGTACTCTAAATCATATTTTTGAGTGCATCTTCTATTCTAGACAAAAGTAATCTGATTCTATTCAAGGATGGGCAGTTTATTGAAGGGATTCAGAGAATGGAATTTGCTGTCACATTTCTGGGTTCAATTCCTAGCTCTGCCATTTATCATCTTTATGATTTGGGGCAAGGATTACTTAACCTTTTTAAGCCTCTGAATGACACAATGTAAATAACGTACTCAACAATGTCTAACACGTAGTAAGTGGTCAAATACTGGCTTCTTTATTCTTTACGGAATCTTATTTTTTGAAACAGATTCTCACTCCTCTCACCCTTTATGTCTGGGGCAATCTATTCTCTCTGTTTCTACCATTTAGCAATTGGCATATTGTAGACAAAAGTCCTGAGTTTGAATCCTGGCTCTGCCACTCAGTAGTTATAATTATCTGCAAAAGAACCCTTTCTAATAATAAACATAGCACACTGAGAATGAAAATCTAAACTATTTGCTTACATAAAAACATGCTTACACTTGTTAAAACCAAAAGTTCCAGATTAGGGACAGATCCCAGACCAATCATCTCTGTGTCACTTAAATTGTTAATGATCAGTCTTGTCAAACCAAACCTTAAATACCTTCTACTATCAATTCCTCAATTAACTGATTCTTAATCATTACTATTTCTTTGAACTGTTGCTATGTGTTAGGCTCTGCTGAGAATCTTCCATGCATTATCTGACACAAATTTTTACAACAAACCAAGGCAAGAATGATTAAAATCACATTTTATGGATGACAAAACTGAGGCACAAGGAGCAAGTAACTTGCTCAAGGTTACACAACTAATAAGAGGCAGATGGTACTCTTGACCTCTATTCTCTACAGCCACAGTTAGTGTTACAATATCCGCCTGACCAATGAACTGTTGATTCAATGTTCAATTTTTGTGTTTAAATGCTTATATGTCCTGTGTTGTTCATGCAGCTTATGTTATATACACATTCTCCTTAGAGTTAGAACTACATAGAGTCAGATTCAGCACTTATTTTCAACTATTTAGAAGTCATGGAACTTGATTCAATAACACACAACCTCTAAGCACTAAATAAATGTTCACTGATAATGAAGAAAATGTGCACGGCCAGGGCAAAGTCAAGGTAGCATCACACGCATGCTAGAAATAATTTGCAATAAAATTATAAAATATTAAAACTTAATGAGTACAATCTCAATTAGGAAATTGAAAATCTGCTCATTAAACTTGCAGATGATACTTAGTTGGGCAGGGGTTAAACACTTTCGAAGAAAGAAATACAATTTAAAATGACCTTGATAGATTTGAGAAATAGTTCATCAAAAACAGATGAAGTTCAATTAAGAGAAGAACAAAACAGCATACTTAAGAACCAAAAGCATACCACACAGATAAAAATGGGAATGAGTAGCTAGGCAAATTGATGGGGGGAAAACAGAAAACCCCCAAGCCACAAATGAAACAACCTGATTATCTGTTGGCAATATGGGTTATTCTTCTCTCTACGTATCAGTGTCTTACAACTCTGGCTGCACTTTGGAATCACAAGGAAAGTTTTAAAAAAATTGTTCATCATGGACCAATTAAATCAGAATCCGTGGAAATAAGGTTCCATATTGGTGTTATTTAAAAACTCTCTAGGTGAATTTAATGTAGCCAAGGTTCAAAATGACTGGAAATTACAACCAATCATATCCTTTATATCCATATGAAGAGCCTTATGAAAATAATAACATAGCTGTTATGTGTGATCAGATAGTGAGATATATGTTCACAAAAAGAAACTATTTAATAAAAGAAATCTAATATTAATCAATCATGATTCCAAATACTCAAGAAACATGATGATCGAAGATCTGTGGTTCTCCAAGTGTGGTTCCTGGATGAGCAGCCTCTGGGAATTTATGAGAAATGCAAATTCTCATGCCAACCACAAACCTCCTGAATCCGTAACTCTGGGGTAGGCCTAGCAACATGTGTTTGGATAAGCCTCTCAAAGGATTCTGATAGATGCTAAAGTTGAGAACCAAAGCTGTAAGCTAAGGAGTCAACTCTCTTCTGTTTTCTTACAGCATCTGTTTTCTCTTATAATTACAGGATTGCTACATGCTTTCTTTTGTAAGCCATCCCAAATTCTTCCTAGAAGTAAGTAAGGTATATAAATTATAAATTAAAAAAAAATCACATTTTAGCAAAGTGCTCATAATGTACAATACCTTCATTACTGAAATATCTTTTATTAAAAGGATTCATGTGATAAATTCAGTGAAAAAAAATCTGTTAAAATTGCTGCCAAAATTGTCCCGAAGAAGTTTGTTGGTTGGCTCAGTTTCTTTACCTTTCAACAGGCTCTGCTGGCATCAAGTCGACTAAGTTTAGTCACAAGCATCTATACAGATCTATTAGCTGCTGCCTAATGACCCAAAACCCCCAGGGAAGGAGGTGTGAATCCACCTGAGATTCTAGCTTTCCCTTTACCACTTATGGGCCACTGGGATTTAGGTCTGTCTCTGATTTCCATCCCTCTATCTCTACCTCGTTACTCCAATAAATCAAGAGTTGGTGATATGTATTGTTATTAACAACCAAAATGTAAAAATAAAACCTACTCCTGGACTAGCAGCATTGAAAAATCATCACAGATAAACAGTAATAATAACTGCTCCTAGCTGAGAAATAAGACAGAAGAGATAACAACATTAAAATGTATGGTTTTTCCTTAATGGATGACATATTTTGATAAGAAATACTGAGAAAGTTTCTTTCCTCCCCCTCTGTTTCTGATCTCCCTGCCCCTCACATTTTGTCAGTTATAATAAAAGACAGAAAAAGATATAATTTAATTGCTAATTAAAAATGCAAAACAATGAGATACTATTTTGTCTAATTGCTGAAAATTGTGAAACACATCTAGTGCTGTTGAAGGTTTGAGGAATGGACACAGTCACTGGATGCTGGTAGGAGTATAAATTAGTATAATCTCTTCACCATTCCCACGTCAGTGTGGCAATATGAATAACAAAGCCTTAAAATTGTTCATATCTGTTAACTTGTCCTGAATAAATAGTGCTGTTTATTAAACGGTAAAAATTTTTAAACCATGTAAAGGTAAAACCCTAAAGAAGCTGGTTAAAAATGTAGGGCCCATCCTTACTATAGGATAGTCTAATACCACATTTTATAGAGAAGGAAGCATAGTAAGTAATGAACTTAAGAACACATACTTAGTAAATTACATATCTTTTTCCCCCTTCCATAAATTAGAATCAACATTTAAAAACTAAGAGTATGGTTCAACTGCTATGGAAAACAGTATGGTGGTTTCTCAAAAAATTAAAAATAGAACTGCCATATGATCTAGCAATCCCATTTCTGGGTATATATCCTAAAGAATCGAAAGCAGGATGTTGAAGAGATATTTGCACTCTTGTGTTCATCGAAGTGCTATTCACAATAGCCAAGAAGTGGAAGCAACCCAAATGTTCATCAACAGATAAATGGATAAACAAAATGTTGTACATATATACTATGGAATATTATTCAGCCTTAAAAAGGAAGGAAATCCTGACGCATGCTACAACATGGATGAACCTTAAGGACATTATGCTGAGTGAAATAAGCCAGTCACAAAAAGACAGACACTGTATGATTCCACTTATATGAGTACCTAAAGCAATTAAGTTCATAAAAACAGAAAGTAGAATGGTGGTTGCCAGGGGCTGAGGGAAGGGGGAAATGGAGAGTTGTTGTTTAATGAGTTATAGAGCTTGAGTTTTGCAAGATGAAAATGTTCTGGAGATCTGTTTGTACAACAATGTGAATATACTTAACACTACTGAGCTATACACTTAGAAATTATTAAGATAGTAAATTTTATGTGTTTTTTTAACCACAATTAAAAAAATGTTTAATAAAAAAAAATAATAAAAACTAAGAGTAGCTTCTACTTCATATTAATTCTGTATCAATTTAAAACTACCATAATTAATATGTTGATATTTGACCTTGGAAGATATGATACAGTTTTTGGTGACATATAAATGAAAGTAATCTTCTAGGAAAAATGTATACATTTATTCACTTAATCTGGATCTAACTCATCAATAGTAGAATCATGTGCATTGAACTGAATTTTTTCTTTGGTAATAGACTATGTATTCAAAAATAGTTTATAAAAAAAGCTACTCAAATTTTATCATAAAATTAAATCTAAATGCATTACAAGTTTGTTACTTTGAGAGTTCACCTCTGATACACGTTTGTGAGTTACAAGTTGAGGACAAGGTTTTATGGCAATAGTTTACCACACTCAATATTTCCTGATTAATAGTAAATATTAGAGCATAATGGAATTTATACCAGGATTAGCGTTGGAAGGCCCAACTTCAAGACCCAGTTATGCCATCATGTGTTTATTCTTTCTTTCATGTATTCACATATTCACACATTCACTCATGTATTCACTCATTCACTCATGTATTCATTCATTCATTTCACAAATGGTTTTCTGAAGTTTTACTATGACATAGTCAGCTTTTCTAGAATAATGTTTTTGTAGTGTCCCCAGTTCAGTCAGAAAAGCTAGAGGGGCTCTGGATTGCTCTCACATGACAACAAGGAGGAAAAGACAATGGACAGGTACACCAAAGGGAATTTAACAGAAGAGGGTAAATAGGCAGCAGACTCTACAACATGCTTGCTCTTTTAACATATATTGACCAGACCTGTCATTCTAAGGTCTCTCACTAGAAGATCTGAGTGATGTAGAATATTATATTACTAGAAAGTAACACAGTCTTTCCTTTAATGGGCAGTTTGACGTGGAGTTCTAAGTTGTATCAAAATCTATTTATTCTCAATATGAAAAACACCTACAAGCCAATAGAAAAATATGCAAAAGACTTGAATAGGCACTTCACATAATAAGATATTCAAAAAGCCAAAAGAACATGGAATGGTATTCAAGTTACTCATGAGGGAAAGGCAAATCAAAACCACAATGAGCTATCCTACCAGAATTGTTGAAATGAAAACTCTCATACACTGCTGATGGAAGTATAAACTGGTACAATCATTTTAGAACACTGTTGGTCAGTATCTACTAAAGCTGAAGATACACTTATCCGCTGAAACAGCAATTACACGTCTAGGTATATTTCCTTTTTTTTTTTTTTGGAGTATAATTGCTTTACAAAGTGATGTTAGTTTCTGCTGTACAGTGAAGTGAATCAGCTATATGTATACATATATCCTCTCCCTCTTGGACTTCCCTCCCCACCCCCATCTCACCCATGTAGGTCATCACAGAGCACCAAGCTTAGCTCCCTGTGCTATACCACAGGTTCCCATTAGCTATCTATTTTACACATGGTAGTGTATTTATGCCAAACCTATTCTCCCAATTCATCCCACCCTCCCCTTTCCCCTCGTGTCTACACATCCATTCTCTAGTTCTGTGTTTCTATTCCTGCCCTGCAAATATGTTCATCTGTACCATTTTTCTAGATTCCACATGTATGCGTTAATATACGATATTTGTTTTCCTCTTTCTGACTTACTTCACTTTACTAGGCCCATCCACATCTCTACAAATGACCCAATTCCATTTCTTTTTATGGCTGAGTAAATTCCATTATATATATGTACCACATCTTCTTTATCCATTCATCTGTCAATGGGCATTTAGGTTGTTTCCACATCCTGGCTATTGTAAATAGTACTGCAATGAACATTGGGGTACATGTGTCTTTTTGAATTATGGTTTTCTCAGGGTATATGCCCAGTAGTGGGATTGCTGGGTCATATGGTAGTTCTATTTTTAGTTTTTTAAGGAGCCTCCATACTATTCTCCATAGCGGCTGTATCAATTTACATTCTCACCAACAGTGCAAGAGGATTCCCTTTTCTCCAAACCCTCTCCAGCATTTATTGTTTGTAGGGCACAAAAACAGAAATATAGATCAATGGTACAGGATAGAAAGCCCAGAGACAAACCCATGCACCTATGGTCAACTAATCTATGACAAAGGAGGCAAGAATATAAAATGGAGAAAAGACAGCATCTTCAATAAATGGTGCTGGGAAAACTGGACAACTACATGTAAAAGAATGAAATTAGAACACTCCTTAACACCATACAAAAAAATAAACTCAAAATGGATTAAATACCTAAACGTAAGACCAGACACTATAAAACTCTTAGAGGAAAACATAAGAAAAACACCCTTTGACATAAATCACAACAAGGTCTTTTATGACCTACCTCCTAGGGTAATGAAAATAAAAACCAAAATAGGCAAATGGGACCTAATGAAACTTAAAAGCTTTTGCACAGCAAAGGAAACCATAAATAAGACAAAAAGACAACCCACAGAATGGGAGAAAATATTTGCAAAGGAAGCAACAGACAAATGATTAATTTCCAAAATATACAAACAGCTCATGCAGCTCAATAGGTATATTTCTGACAGAGCCAGAAGACATGTATAAGAATGTTCTTAGCACTATTTGTAATAGCCCAAATCTAGAAACAATATAAATATCCATGAACAAAAGAAAAAAATTTCACATATTCAGAGTGGAATGCTAAATAACCATTAGAACAAACAAATTACAACCTCACACAACAACATGGATACAAAGTGTAAGATTATATTTATAAAAAGGACAAAGTAAGTGTAGTTACTGCTGTCACAGTCAGGATATGTGTGGGATGTGAGGTTATGAAAGGGAGAATCTGGAAGGGGCTGTGTGTTTCTAATAACATTGTTTCTTGATCTGGGTATTGGTTACATAGGTAAGCTTACTTTATGAGCATTCATCAAGCCAGATACTCAGGAAGTGTGTACTTTTCTATATGTTATTCTTCTATATACAGTATACATTTAAAATGCAGTAAGAAGTATAAGAGTATAAGAAACGTTTAAACAAAACAATATAATACTTCCCAGTGCACTGAAATGCATAGTGCCAAGTACTTTACTGAAACAAAGAGAGGGCTTTGCTGAGGCAGTAATTTGTACATTTATAAGTCTTTTATTCCTGATTTTGAAATACTAATAAGAACAGATACTACACTTGATCTTAGCCAAAAGGCTGAGAAGCAATAACTGAATCACTTTATTGTACACCTGAAACTAACACAACATTGTAAATTAACTATACTCCAATATAAAATAAAAATTAAATTAAAAATTTTTTCAAATAATAAAAAATAATTTTACTTTAAAAAAGAAAGTAGAAATAGTATTTGGTATTTCTTGAAAGAGTACAGTGAAGGGTTAAAGAAAATCTTAGTGTAAAACTATAAAGAGATTCTAGGTAGGACTACAGATCTGTTTAGAAGAGGAACACGTGACTAACCCTATAGGTCTACAACATGGAAACAAATAAATTACACTTTTCAAAACAGATAGGCATGGACCCGGGGGCAAAGGAACTACAACAAAGAGAGCAGGACATGAAAACTCATCACAAACTAATAATTAAAAACATTTCTCTCAAAACCTTCCCTTTCCCTGGCTTTAAAAGAAATATGTAGAAGACACAGAGTTAATTTCTAGGAAACATTACAAGTTACTATGACATAGTACCTAGAGTTACTGACTCTGCCTACTTCGTTCCATTACTGAATATATTTATCTCTCACCCTGAGCAGATCATGTCTTTTTATATTTAGGTGAGGAAAGGGAATGGGGATCAGTGAATGAAGAGAAAGGAGGTTAACAGAATCGAGAGTAATAGGCCTTGTCCAGTTCCCAGCAAGTGAGTAGCAAACAGAGAGAGCAGTGTTTAGGAAGTGATGAAAACCTTGAGACTTATTAGAGAGGATGCTACTGCCAACGGCTGCAAGTGTAGCAGGGATCCCAGGGGCTCTCTCGGGCAGTGCTTCTCTCTGCCTGGGAGACTGTACTAGTTACCTCTTCACGTCCTATGCCCTTCATTTATTTCTGTCTGCACGTTCAAAACTAGAGCCTCATCATCATTATTTGAGAAGTTGCCTCATGACAGGTCACAGTGAATTTTAAAAGATCCTTTTCTCTTTTTTTCTCCTCCTTTGGGATATGGGGAAGACTAAGAAAAAGGGATGAAATTATACTTTTCACCCAATGATAAAATATACTTTGGATTAAATAAAACCCTGCTCATGGTTTAACAAACATCAGCTTAAGAATCCCTTAGCCTAACTATATTAACAAGAATAAGAAATAAAAGGCCTAATAATAAAAGTTTCTTGGTTGTGTCTTATACTTTTAACCTTAAAATTCTATGGATTTTGAGTTATTAGCTTGTCAGAATCAAAGTACAACGTGTTATTAACATTTTTAATGCTTAACCTAAACAGTGTTTTTTGGTTCATCTTTCAACATGGGTATATTGGTAAATGAGAATTTTGTTTTCATTTGCATATTAGCACTTTTCTGTTGCATACATGCTTTAATGGGAAAAGTATGAACATATAATTTAACGGCCTAATCATATTTCAAAATAAAAAGAATTGCCAGAATCTTTTAACCTTGAGGCTACTATAATGCACTGGGTGAGGGTAAATGAAGTCAATATATGAGGTAAACGGTGATGCACTAACACTTTCTTTAGCACACTTCAATGTTCCTTTATTTCATTATTCCTCTAGAAATCGGGATTAGGCAGCTCCTCTAATTAACCCAAAGATTTTTGACTAATAGAAGGAGATTGCAAGCATAATTGGTTAAATGATAATGTACATAGCATTTAATGATCATTATCATTTATTCTAATATCAGAGCTAATAAATGGTGAAAGTGTTTAAGCCAAATGCTGTCATATCACAATAACGTACATCATGGCTAACACTAATAATTTCTAATTTACTTGGGAATCAATGGGACATGCAGCTTTCTTAATGCATGTCAGTGCTTTCTTAAATAAATTTATAGACCCTCGTAAAGTAGAAAAATATTTATCTCCTTACCTAGACTACATAACAAGTAGTCATACCACCATTCCCCTCCAAAGCACAAATAGTTCTTCTAGCTACACTAGCTACATCCTTGGCTTTCATGAGGCCAGTGTAATGTATTAAGACACTTATTTACAAACACTCACTCAATAACTGTAACTAATATGAATTCCAAATGCAAATCTCATCCCATTCTCTTGCTTTCTAAGGATTCAGTGAATACAGATTAGCCATCAAGTTCTTATGCAGCACTGGAAGGCTACTTTTGCTCTAAAAGGCCAAAAAAAAAAAAAAAAAAAAAAAAGTGGAGTGGTGCTTGATTTTCTCTATTAGGCATTTCCATCATTTTCTCTCACATTAAGAATTACAGAGGACAAATATATTCAGATATGTGCTGCAAAATCACTGGCCAATGCTATCTAAAGGGCACAAAAAAAGTGGGAAGACTGTCTGATTTATATGGAGAAGCACAGTCATTATCCTGAGCTAGAGGTACCACCGTTACTGACTCTCATCACCCATATCACTCTTTAAGAACGCACAGTGAAGAGCACTTTAGTCTCTGGATCACATAAAAATGAAAAGCTGAAAGCTAGAACAGAGAGAAGTCTCCTTTATACACAGTATTAGAAGAGAGAAAGTGAAAAAGAAAAATGAAAAATAAAAGTAAAATCTGTGTATTTTAATAAAGAAGAAGATAGACAGACAACTAACGAGAGATTTTAGCTTCTGGTTATTCTCAATAGGGATAAACTGAGTCGTTAGGTGTTTTGCCATCCTGACTGCCCACCTGCTGCCCATTTAGATGTTTCATACTTCTAACTTTAACTTTCTTTAAAGTTAATGGTTACTTTATAAAGAAATCCAAAAGGCTTCCAATGAAATACAGCAGTCCATTGTCCCTGACTCTGCCTTATTGATGCTTCTCCTGCTATCTCTTGATTCATCAATTATAGACATTACTTATTGATTTTCTATTGTGATAGATTGAAGCTTAATATCCTCACAGCTTGGGTCTCTCCATAGGGCTGCTCACAACATAGCTTCCCCCAGAACCAAGAAACGGGGAGACACAGCACCCAAGACGAAAGTCACAGTATCTTTTGTACCCTAATCTCAGACGTGACATACTATCATTTCTGCCCTATTCCGCTGGTTATACAAACTAATGCTGGAAAATGTTTGGGGGGTGGGTTACATGAGAAAGAACAACAGGAGGCAGCGATCACTGAGGGCCATCTTGGAATCTGCCTACCACAGTGCTTTTACTATTATGACTGTAAAATAGCATACAAGGCCATGCCAAATTACAGTAGTGTACCATGATTATACGGTTGACCCCTGTACAACACGGGGATAGGGGCCCTGACCCTCCACACATTTGAAAATCTGCATATGATTTATAGTCAGCCCTCCATACACGAGGTTCCTCCCAACTGTGGTTCCACATTCATGGATTCAACCAACAGCAGATCGTGTAGTATTATAATGTTTACTACTGAAAAAAATGCGTGTATAAGTGAACCCGTGTAGTTCAAACTCATGTTGTTCAAGGGTCAACTGTATATCACTTTTTTCTAGAATTAACAATTGCCTCTTATTTTCCTAGTGCCTATCACTCTTTCCATACTTGTCCCCAAAGCTTTATAATACAATTATACAAATATAATAAAAATTGTAGTCAGATATATCAGATTATCTGTAAATTCTACATTTCCCCCCTTATCTTCCCTAGAACTCTGTATGTTTATGCTTTTCCAAATACCGTACTATTTTTTCTGCTACTATATTTTTCATATCCAAAAGATTTTTGTTTCTAATCCTTTTACATATATAAATATATATATATCTTATATACATGACATATCCTATTCTTTTCATCATTGAAATATTTGACATCTTTGCAATTATTATGGTGTTATTCTCTGTTTACTAAGAGGTCCTTTGGTTTGTTTCCCTTCTTTTTTCATGTTGAATGTTTTCCTCAAATGTCAGCTGATGAGTCCTTGGGCCAAATTAATATTTCAGAGAAAAAAATTTGTGTGAGTAGGCTTGTTAACTAGGGGGCTTCTCTGTGGAATGCTCTTGCAGCAAGTTAGCATTTTTTGAGGGAAGGGGGCCCATAATGCCAGTATCTGAAGGCCTTTTCTCTAGAGTGTTCATTATCTCCAGAAAAATCTTCTGTCATCTGCTTGGAGTATACGCTTGGCTTACACTGAGTGGTGGTTGGGGCCAGAAGAGGATTATGCCATTCACGTCTCCTCTTTTCTCCTGGAGATCCACCTCTGTGTTCAGGTAACCCCTGTTTCCAGTGCAGCCCCTCACCTCTGGCTTGCACCCCATTTATAGAGTTTCCAGCACAATTTTTCCAAACAACATCTGTACCTCCCACCTCCTGGAGGGGAGGAGGAAAGGGAGGGAGGGAAGTGCAGCCGGAGGGTCACAAGTCTGGACTTGGGAGCCATGCTGCCCGGATGGATGTTAACCTGCTCCTTTGCCATCATCCCCACTTTCAGCTGGATGTCTCATTCCTCTTGTCAGTGGTTCCTGGCACCCATGATTCCTGAGCCCTTATGTGGTGCTGTGAGGAGCACATCAGTCTGTTTCTCATTGGGATTACCCGCTGTTGTGGGTTGAACTGTGTCACTCAAAATTTATGTTGAAGTCCTAACACCTGGTACCTGTAAATGTGACCTTATTTGGAAATTGGGCTTTTGCAGATGTAATCAAGCTAAGGTGGGGTCACACTAGATTAGGGTGAGCCCTAACCAAATGATTCGTGGCCATATAAGAAGGGCATGTGAAGACACAGAGACACACAGGGAGGCCATGAGAAGACGGAGTCTGAGATGAGAGTGACACAGCCACAAGCCCAGGAACACCGAGGACTGCTGGCCACCCTCCAGAAGTGAGAGAGGGGGAACGGGTCCTCTCTCGGAATCTCCAGGAAGAACCAACACTGCCAACACCTTGATTTCAGACTTCTAGCTTCTGGAATTGTGAGAGAACAATTTTCTGTTGTTTTAAGGCCCCCAGTTTGCGGTAATTTGTTTGGTAGCCTTGGAAATGAATACACCTGGATTCCAATTTCCTCTCTCCCGCATCATCTGCTTCCCTGTCTTTATATGCGGTTGTTCCAGGTTAAACATGTCTTGACTTCATAGAAGTTGACACTGGTTTTTGTTACTCCTTTTCCTTGTGGCTTTGTGGTGACTCCCATGGGGAAAAGGAGGTTAAAAATACCTTTATTATTTTAAAACCAAAAGTCTCTATAGACTTTTAATTTTTTGTCTTTTCTAAACTAGTTCATACCAATTAATGCACGTTAAGTGCAGTATAGGAACTATTCATAGTAAGAGAATTAATTTCAATCTCTCTAATTAGCACACCCATTCTGCATACTACTGTCACTTTGCTCAAGAATTTATAATAACTTTCTATTGACACATGCATCACGGGAGGTAGGCAGAGAAGGGGAAGAATGAGGAGGAACTAACATCTATTGAATTTATTAAATATCTACTCAACTGTAGGTACTTTAGTATAGTCCCTATTTAATCTTCCAAATAGTCTATGAAGCACATAGTGTAATTTCTCTTTTTACAGCTGAGGAAAAGGAAATCCAAAGGTTAAATAAGCTGCTAGGGTCACCCTTTTATTAAGTCAAGAAGTCAAACCAAGGCCTGTCTGCCTCTAAAGCCCGAGCCTGACTCCATGCTGTTTTCAAGTCATACTGTTTGACCATATCACCCAAGGCTTCTATAAACAGGATTCAAGAATCTGGCTAGTTTTACGCTTTCACAAATAGTCAGTGAGTAAGAACAGCTATTGCTATTTTTTAAGTAACTACTATACCTGACAGGCACTTGGCAAAACCTTTATTTCTGATACTGATGACAATCTTGAAAAGTGGTTTCTGTATCTGTGGCTACTCCAGACTGACCTTTAATGAGGGCAAATAAAATAAAATGTAAAAGTAAATCTAGTAGTACCTTAGAAATATTGAGTTAAAGCACCAAGTGTTGTTTTTTTGTAGGAAAAGATCTCAGACACATGATGTAGTTGGCACATGCCTGGAGGAAAACCAGCTGCATTAGGGTCCCCACCATCCCTGCTAGAATGCCTTCCTCATATGTAGCACGACACCCAAACAATGCTGAAACACATTGTTTCAGCATTGTGTTTCGATGGTATAGATGTTCCAACAGAGTGTCCATTATTTTCCTAATTAACTACTACACTATTTTAAAACATGAAATACCTTATCCTCTAAAAAAGGGATGACTCTGCTTGGCTGGTGCTCTAAAGCAGCAGTCCCCAACCCTTTTGGCACCAGGGACCGGTTTCATGGAAGACAATTTTTCCACGGAAGGTGGGTGGGGGTGTGGTTCAGGCTGTAATGGGAGCGATGGGGAGCGATGGGGAGCGGCAGATGAAGCTTTGCTCGCTCACCTGCCACTCACCCCCTGCTGTGCAGCCCGGTTCCTAACAGGCCTGGGGGTTGGGGACTCCTGCTCTAAAGCACACTCAGTTGGCCTACTGCCAAACTGATCCCTATGGTTACATTTGGAGATTAACCTTTAGAACTTTTAGGCAGTTGGAGAACAAAATGCCCTTTGTCACAGGGCCTGTGAAGCACCTTGGCTACTTTTCTTTCTCTCAGACTTTACAGACAGCTATTATTACACAAGTAATAGCCTCTTTTTTCAGCTGGGCCACTGATGCAAAAATTATCTTGCACCTCCCTGAGCAGTAACATCTCACAATCCGTCTAGGAGACATGCCATCCTCCACTGCCCTTGCCTTCCTTCCCCACCCAGAGACTGTCACTTTCAGGAGGAGACCTTATATCCTAGTTCTCAGAGAAAAAAGATGTCATCAGGTGAGACCTCCAAACTCCCTTGCTCAATATTTGTATCCACTTCTCTCCATATATCCTTTCTTTCCACCGTCCAGGTGCTCCGCACCTGTGCTCTCCCATCCCATCCCCCAGCAACCTCACCCTCAATACTGCCCCACCAAACACTCATCCCTCCCCTCCGGAGCTCCTTCCCTTCAGAATACAGACAGTAAAGCCAGAGGCACACGAAAGGCAAAGAAACACAGCCCCTCATTGAACTACAACCTGTTCTAGTTCCAGCTATTTCCCTTCTGTTTCATTCTTTCATACCCAGGCTTTTAGAAAGGACAGCGTCCACTACTCTAACCAACACTGTCTGGCTTCAGTGTCTACTATTCTACCACAACTGCTCTTCCAGAGGTGAACAATGACACCTGTGCCCTTCAATCCAATCTGTGCCTGGGTGCTCCTCCATCCTTTCCTTACCTGGCCTTTCTGAAGCCTGTGGCTTTGCTGACTGCTCTTTCTCTTGGCCTCTGGGAGACTGTTCCTTCCCAGCTGCATAACCCAGTGAGCCCTGCACACCTTCCTGCCTGGGAGATCCAGCAAGACTAATGACTGTCTTGGGTACAGATGATGTCTTCCCCTCCCTGCATCCTGAGTGAACCTCCACAGTAGCACAAGTTCACTGGACCTTAACTGTTTATCCTAAACAATTTATTTGTCACCAAAATTGTAGATCCACCAACCATTTGATATGTTTTCCACATTTGTGATTATGTCAATGAAAGTTTAGTTTTCAAATGACAAAAAAATAACAGTAAAAGTCATTTGAGAACTAGACTCTTATTGACAGTCACAAATGGGGAAAACACGTCATGTATATATGCATAAAAATGTAACATGTAAAAATAGAGAAAATTTGTAACAAACCAGTAATCAAACAATAAAATAATTATTTTTTAATTCTTTGGAGATTTGATAAAATCAACAGATCCTTTTAGCAGGAAAAAAAATATGCCCAAGCACAAAATCTAAAATGAAAGTACAGAGTTAAAGGAGCTTCTAGTCTATCCATTGACTCCTTACAAATCCAGACTCTGAACCTATGCTATAAGAAAAGGAGAGATTTAGAATGGGCCCCAAAATTTAAAGATAACAATTATAGTCCACTGTGTAACACAAACAGAACAAGAGACATATTAATCATAACAACTATTTCAGAGAAGTCAAGGACTTAACTTTCCTTATACAATAGTTCTTTATCTCCTTTTCACTCAATTTCAACTTATATCTGTGAGTGCTCATTAAATGAAAGGCATTTGCTATTTCTTGCATAAATGTCCTTTTAAAGCAACTTGAGGTCCTCACTACTTGAGAATTTTCTAACCTGTTCATGCTTAAGAGTCTGTTTGATAGTGACTAGCCAAAAGGTTGTCCTGCCCTGACTATAAATTAGAAAGGCCTTTCTGTCTACCCACAGGGCATCCTTACCCAGGCAGGAGCCCTGATGAGTTTGTTCTTCCTTTTGCTTGACTACATAGTAAATAGCAGAGACTGATGTTTGAATAAAATGTGATAGCACCCAAATTGTTTTATATTCTTTGCCTGGAAAAGTCTCCTTAAAAAATGTTTAAGTCTTTTGACAC
This sequence comes from Eschrichtius robustus, assembly GCF_028021215.1. Classification (NCBI taxonomy): domain Eukaryota; kingdom Metazoa; phylum Chordata; class Mammalia; order Artiodactyla; family Eschrichtiidae; genus Eschrichtius; species Eschrichtius robustus. Next base: position 33,435,345 of record NC_090841.1, read on the forward strand.
TTACAGGTAGTACTTAATTCTGCTTGAAAGCCCAAGTGTAAGGGTGTCAAAAACAATGAGTATTTTAATAGTTCCCGTCCTTAGGCAGGCACAAATTCATCAGAAAGAGAACAAAAAAGATTCTCAAGAAAATAAGCCAATGACATTTAGCAAAATCATGTAATTTGACTATATTATTCTTTATGCTCTTTCTACTTTAAAATAGGATACAGTTTTAAAAAAAATGGAAATGGTAGTTGTCACCATTTACTACTTTGATAGATAAGGTTTTCTAGACAAAGACTGGTTTGGTGTTGTCCTCACTGTTTTCAGAAAAGCCTTATGGTAGTTAGTGCTCAATAGACACCACTGAAAACCTTACAAATTTCATAATTCTGCCTCAAGACAAATTCTTGCTGTTTCAGAAAAAGGTAGGTCAAGAAATAAGGGGACCCAAGGCTGAGTGAAGCAGGGAGGGGGGATGGTTGTGTGTGAAGTTTTAATATATCAACAACAAAGCCTGTCTTGTGCGCCCCCCCATAGTGTTATTTTGTGGGAAGTACTGCCAATTCAAAGATATCTACCTAGCTTCACATTTAATTCTGACTTCCAGTCTTGGAGTGGCAGAGCAGCTGTGCCTGGAGGTAATACAATCTTATTTCTGTAAAAATCTCTCAAAGCTCCATATAGAAGTGGAAGAGTCAAAATAGATAATCAAATCCAAATTAAGCCTATTAAGAATTGATTTGGTGTAAAGATAATATAGCAAGATTTTGTTTAGGTTATGGATGCTCACTGAAAATGTGTAATCCTTGTTTGCCTAAAATTTTGATTATGTTTTATCTTATTTTGTCACAGTTAAATAGTTTTATCATTAGGGATTTTAATTGCATACAGTTTATAGAATTCTTTCTGATTACTCTATATCCAGTTAATTAAAAAAAAAAATCCCACTGTACCACTTAATGAAAAGAGAACCATCTAATGAGATGCAATCAAACTGCAGGCAGATGCACCATAAGGTGTGGCCGAACAATTCATATTTGTTAAAACTTTGCCACAAACGTTTTACAGAGTCTATAAGGGAAAAGAAGTCCCTGAAGAGAGTAGAAATCACTGTACCCTGAAAAACACCAGTCACTCAGTGGTAATACCACTCAGTTTTATAAAGAAAAAAAGAAAGAACCAACCAAAGAAAAAGAAATGGGGGAAACCAAGTCCTTGAAAGTCTTCTTTCAACCTTCATAATGTAGCCTCCACTATTATGCAGTCCTTCCCATCTTCATCCTTTTCTGCCTCTCACTCACTCTGTTACTCACCTGTGTCCATTCCTGAGGCTCAGTCCTTGACTTGCATTCTCTAGGTTTGAAGATTTCCTGCAGGTAACTCATCTGCTTATGCAGTGTTAGCAAGTCTTCGTGAGGGTATCAACACAGAGCTCTAGACTTGGCTTCTCCCCTCGCACCTTGATCAGCTCTCTAACTCTCCCCATTCCTTGCACGCAAACCATGTCGGCTCAAAGCGGCTACAAAGTCCTTTCGATTCTTTCTTCTCTCTAACATTTGTCACTTCGATTCCATACAAACTGCTCAGACCTGTCATTTTCCTGCTCAAAAACCTCAGTAGTCCAAGTTCTTGGTCTGGCATCAGACTCTCAGTATACTTATTCCCTATCTGGCCCTTTATTTTTAACCAGGCCAGTTGATTCACTAACACCCAAATATGGTATGATTTTATTAAAATGTGTTAATAAATATTTTGATTATCTTGACTTACTATTTTCTATAAACTATAGAAAATCTTTAGATTTCAAATGCACTGTATTAAGTAAAGAAATGAGATAATGCCCTGTACTCATTAGCAGATGCTTTCATTTATTTACTGTTGTTAAACTTTGCTTGATTAAGCAAGGGAAAGAAATCTAATTAATAAGTAACTCTCCACTGCTAAGGAGTAAATAATCCAATCAAGATTGAACCTCACCCTACACATCTGATGCAACAACCTTCAAACCTGTGACGATCAAATATCTCCTTTTGATGACATAACATATTAGGGAGAAGATGAGAAGGATAACTCCTTCTAGCTACAGCTAGAGCTTTAGCAATTGGCATACTAAGTCCTACTTATTTGGGTGACAACCGCAGACCCGATTTTGCTCAATGTACACTAATTGTTCTATGCAAGCCTAAACATAAGCATGTCTGTTCATTCAACACATTCTTACTAAATATCCATGTGTCGGGCACCAACCCATCGAAGAACTGGGGTTACAGCAGTAAACAAGGCAGAAATCCTCCTTTATTGTCTTGTTTGCACCCTGATGGGACTCAGGAGTAGTGTGGCAGACACTGAATAAGAACATTTTAAGGCAAATGTGTGTTGCATAATAGGAAAAACCAGGGTGCTAGTAAGAGCATACAGGTGCTTATAAGAGCATACGGTTTTACAGGGTTCAGACTAAGGTTTAGAAAAGACCTCCTGGGAAAGTGTGTACATGCTGCTTCTGCTTCTTGGCTCACGCTTGCCCTCAGGGTTTTGCCTCATTTCTACTTACCCTTCAAAACTCAGCTTTGATTTCAGGTCCTTCTAGAAGCCAAGTTTGAATTGTCCTCATAAAGTCTGGATTGGTCTTTCAGACTTCTTGGTGTTCCAAAAGCTCTGTGCATTACCGCTATCTTGGCATTAACCAGATATATGAGAATTGTTGCTCATCTGTCTCCCAACTGGATGGTGGATTCTTAGAGGGAATCTCTACATATTAAGTGCCTAGCAAGTGCTTAATACATTTTGCTAAATAAATGAATGAGTGAAGGTTTAGCAAGGAAAAATACCAAACACTTAATTTCTTCCTAGGTCTTAACAGACAAAGCAAAAGATAAAACAGGGAAAGGTTTTAACCAAAGTATTTTGGGTAGAGATTTGGAGCACAACACAAGGGCTGGATTATTCAGTGTGTACAATTTCTGGAGTTAGAATACTTGAGGTCATCTTTTGCCAAAATATATTCCATGATATTTTAGCCCCAAGGTCTCAGAGGATATTTTATCAGGATTTTCTCATTCTGAAATAAAAGATGATCTCTCTCTCTCTACACACACACACACACACACACACACACACACACACACACATATGTAGTCTAAGTCTATATTTATAATCTATATATAATCTAAAATTTCCATGATCTTTCTAACAGAGTATAAACTTATTAGATTAATTTAGATATTTTAATACAGAGTTTATTAAAAGAAATAAACAGTGGTCCTCATTCAAGAAGGTGGTTTATCCTTGTAATCCAAGCCTCAGATAAAGAAAAGAATGCTATCTAGTTGTTCAATCTGGGAACAAGGGAGAAGATAGACCAGAGGCTAGAAAACCTCTGAGAGGGTGTGAGGGTGTATCTCAATAGCTCGAACTTATGTCACAAGAGAAAAATATGTATACACATGGTTCTCCCAGATGATGGGAAGAGGAAAAGATAGAGATTCAAGCAGTTGTATTCAGAGCACGACATGGCAGAGAGATTAAGAGCTTGGACTCAGAAGTCAGGTGGACCTGGGTTTGAAATTTGGCCATAGGACTGGACACAAACTATCAGACCTGTTCAATCCTTGGTTATTTTTGACTATAAAATAGAGATAAAAACATTGACTATCTGATAGGATTATTGAGAAAATTAAATGGGATATGTATAAAGCATTTCAACATATTGCTTGGCTTTTAACTTAAATAACTCAATAAGCAAAGTAACAGTAAATATTAACTTATTATTATTACTATTAATATTATTTTACTTAGGATGCAAACAAATTTAAAGTAATTGTAGAAAATCTCATATATCTTTTAAAAATAATGAGATAATATCAACTACTATATATTTTTAGAAAATATAAATATCAGGTGTTAGTTTTGTTTAAGTTCATGAAAGCAAACTAAAAAATAAAAGGGGTTTCCATGTTACATTTCAGTTGCATAGTTCAGTTGTAGGGTTAGTACTTTCAGTGAAAACACAGTAATTTTTAGAAAAAGATTTCAAAATGAACTCTGAAATGTCATCTTTTTCTAAAAATACGCATGATGCTTGTTGCAATGTCCTTAACCAAATTCTGCATTTTTCAATGTCTAGTCTGATAAATCTATCTTTATACATACAATCCTTAAAGATTAATCTGGTGGTTTGAATTTTTTTTACTTGGTTAGAAGTATAAAGGGAAAACAACAGAAATATCAATGAAAATACTTTTTTAAAATACTTTAATCCACTACATTTTTATTAGAACAGAGAATTTGATCTTTATGGTATACCTCCCTTGGTTTGCTGTATAATCTACTTGCTTAATTATCACAAAAGCCTTATAACTTAAGATAGTACATTGGCCTTGGTAGTGATAGAAGTGTAATGCTCACCTGCTTTTTTCATCTGGACCAAAAGTATCACAATTTACAAGTATAGATGAACCTTTGTAGCCTGGACACTTTACTAACATTACAGTCACAGAAGGACTGTGTTTCTCAAGGCCAGTACACAAATTTATCTTAAATAATTTCCCCCTACATAATGGCCAAAATATTTATTTTAAATTAAACACAGCATGGGTATCTGTATGCCATTATAATCATATCATATGGCTGTGGGTCTTTTCTTTAATGACTTACAATGGGAGCTGAGTTGTTTATTTCATATATTGTATTGATAATAATAATTAAAAAATCTAAGTACCTATATTCAATCAAACAAGAAACACGATGGAAATCAATACTATATTATGGTTGTGGCACTAACTAGCTCTGTACTCTTAGAAAGTTTTCAGCCTCTCTGAGTTTCTCTGTCCTCTACAGTTTTTGCCATTATTTAGTATATCATAATGACTCTAAATAATAACCCAAAGCTAGGGATTAATTATCCACAATGAATTTTTCTGACTTATTACAATTTTTTCTTCCTATTGTTAGACTAGGGAAAGGCAAAACAATAAAAACATACTATTGAAAAAAGTCAAAGATCTATTTAAAATTTTGGTGTAGATTTTTACCTTTTCTCTCATTTATTAAGCATGTATTATGTATACTTTACCTTGAGCAGTAAGGATCTACACAGCTATTAAAAGATCATTACATTCATGTCTTTTTCTTATTTACCTCATACTCTTTTTTTAAGTTATCCTAGAAATTCGACTTAAGTTTCTCTACTCAGTCAAACATTAATACTTCTAGAACATAATTCATCTGTACCCAAAACAACTCTTGAATAAAATCTGTCAAGTATCTTTTCATTTCTAAATCTGGTAAACTTTGGTAACAATCTCACTGAATAAACGGCAGTCACGATGGATGAATTTGACTTTGACTATGAAAGGTAAGCAGAACCCTGTAATACATAACAGTGAGGGAAAGGGAACCAAAGTAAATAAAACCCAATCAACACAAAATGACATCTTGAAGACAGGAAGAGGGCTCCATGAGGTTGGGTGTTCAGGAGCCAGTTAGAGATGTCTGAAAGGAGTCAGTCTCAGATAAATATCGGAGACTAAGTTAACTCACCTTCTTTTTAGTGATTCTAGCACATCCCGCCACAATAATATCACATGAAGCTCATCTGTATTAAAGATTTTGCCAAAATGCTGGTCACAGTGTTTCACACTGTACTGGCAAATACGGTACAGTAAAACAGCTAACAATTCAATATTTCAAATTGTATCTTGATGTAAAGCAAATCCACTACTTAAAATAGTACTAAGAAAGCACAATGCTTTTGAAAGGATACACTGGAAAACACTGATCAGAAATGTGTGAGATAACTTCAAATAATAATAATAAAAGTAAAACATGCACTTGAGACCTGAAAGAAGAATCCTCGACACTACCTCAAGGCAATAATGGAAGGATGGAAAATATGAGTGCACGATCGCATTGCAAATATGTACATCCACACATTTTTACTATTTTAGTCATACTGAAACTCAAGAACTTCACAGCAGCCTACTAAAATCACAGATCACCAGGATAAAAGTAGATAAGGAGAATGTGCAATTTATGAATACGGTTTATTACCATGATTACAAACTTTCAGGACAGGCCGAGACGCTGGACTGAGACTTCGCCGAATATCTGTTAAAAATATATATATAAAAGAATCTTAATATAGAGGTCTGTTCATCTCAGGAAGTATAATAGTATTAGACATATTTCCAAGGTTAAGTATTTCTGGAAGCGAAGCAATGCTTCAATACCCTGAAATACTTGAAGCAATAATGTTATGACTTTTACTTCTCATTTAATTATGCTACTGTGAACTCCACTGGGATAAGGTACATATGGTTCTTTAGATGAGACCTGTCACACTAATCAGGCTTTTCCAGGTTCAGTGCATTGATTTGTTAATGCGCTACTGACACTGGCCAACTGGAACGCTTCTCTCTCTGACACTTGTCATTGCAAGGGAAGGATTAAACAAACTTATAAAACTTCTGAAGATTTGTTGCCCACAGCACTGCATTCTTGACACATGACTTTAAAAGAATTACAAAAAGCGGGGGCGGGAGCGATGTTGGCGCACGCGGGGTGCGGGGGTGGGGGTTGTTCTTCGTGATAGTCCCCTAGAAAGGAACACGAAACAAGTGCAATGTTCACCTTTCGGCTTCGGTGTCCTTTTCCTTCGGTCGCGGAAGGCAGCCCCCGACTGCAAGGCCTCCAGCAGACTATCCATCACTCCTGTCTCATCACCCTCTGTGAAAAGAGATGCAGGGAATTCCATCAGCCCTCGGGGTTACCATAGCAATGTCAGAGCATGCGCAGAAACTGGTGATGGTATGGTAGGGGGAAAAAAGATCAGATGCCAGGACTAAGCCAGCAATTTCAAAATATGATAGGACTTAACTCTCTCATAAATCAAATATCTTTTAATGAAATCTGCCTCATTAGTGCCCGTGTTATTGTCCACTAAAGAGAACCGAGTTCCACTGATTCACTTCAGAGCACTGCTTTTATAGTCTGGCGGCAAAATAACTTTAAATGGAAGGTGATTCTAGTCATATCTGTGTCTCAGGTTATCATAAATCACATTTTCCTTGTAGAAATGGGTTATTTTCAAGGCATCGGCTCCTTTTCTAAAATCGACCAGGTGTGGGAGAGTGTTTCTGTTGTCGTTATTGATATTCTGCTGTCTAAACTTATCATACAAAATTATATTTCCAGGCTAATTTCTGTGAACATGCTCCCAACGATTGATTCTTCATATCAGGGTAATTGTCCCCAGACTTTAGGTGACACAGAACAATCACTGCAAACTTTTACAGAATGTATGAAAAGTTTGTCTTCTATAATGAAAAATAAACCAAAAGAGGCTCTCAAAAATCTAAAGGATTATATCACTTTATGATTAGTTTAAATTGATATTCTGTATATAATTGATGAAGATGTGGTTATAGAGCCATTTGTCTCTATCTGGTTATCTTGTAATAATCTATAGCTATTTATACCTGTCAATGCTAAATGTTATTTAAAGGAAGTGGTAAAAAAAAAAAAAAAGCTTCAAAGAAACCATTGGATCAACCTAAATTCATGAAAATGCCAAAGATTTTTTTTTTGTCCCTTAGAGAGAAGTTATTTTCAGGCATTCTCTATGAAATTGTATGGCTGGTATACAGTCATGTGTAAAGTACTAGAAAACTATTTTCCTCTGGATTTTTTATTTCTTTTTTTGAAACGCAATCCCTTTATAGGGAACAGATGACAAATGAATGCAGTAGCGTACAAATAACACATTCATTTACAGTTTATAAACAGATATGTGAATATAAACATGTGTCAGCCCTTTTCAATCTGGTTCTGTTTCATTTTTAGAGAAGTACTAAACCTCGTAGGTGTAATCCAAAAACAGGTGGGTGAGAAACAGAGTATTTGGAGGTTGTTAACTTACATGTAGATTTAATTCTAAAGTGGCTTGATGGCTATTTTAATTAAAATACGTCAAATATTTCAGACACTTTAATTAGTAACTATCTTTGAAAATTTACACTCAAACTCAACTATATTTTTTCTAAAAAGAACTGCAGGTAAAGCTAAATATTTAAGGTAGTGAATATATTTCATTAGTAAAAGGAAACATTGAACGTTCTTTAGTAAGTTTGCTGTTGTTAGTGGTACTGATGAAGTGATGTGAAAGTACTACATGTGTATTATAAGCCTGAGCAGATGGGTAAACATGCTGATGCTGTTGGCAACAGGGATGCTTGCTGTGGGATGCGAGATACAAATATGGAGTGGGAGAAGGAGAGGAAAAACCATGAAGTGCTGGATTGCATCTAAAGGTATCATTATTACACATTGGAAAAAAGAATCATACATCCATACTGATACTGAAAATTTTAAAATTTATTAAATACGGGTGAAGAAAAGGCTCTGCTTTAAATAAGAATGTCAACCAATAGATGTCAAAGATATAAAGAGGACCGAGTTCCATTAATATAAGAGATAGATAAGGGAAACAGAAAATTCACCATATCACAACTCACACAGTAAGAATTAATTAGGCAGAAATCATCAATGGTTACAAAACCCATTGTATGTAAGGTTTTGGAGGAACATCGTATGGAGAAATCTCAAAGATATCACCTTACCCAACTAATCAAATTTGACATCACCAGTAATGGGGCACACTGACAATAATTGTCTCCTGAAGTGATGCACTGAGATGGACACAATATAAACTGTGTAAAAATATTTAACCAGGGAATTCCCTAGAGGTCCAATGGTTAGGACTCCGCACCTCCATTGCCGGGGGCACAGGTTTGATCCCTGGCTGGGGAACTAAGATCCCACAAACCGTGCGGCATGGCCAAAATAAACAAAAGCTTAAAACCATCTTTAACAAAAACAAACTAAAAAAAGGACAAAAACAAACAAACAACAAAAAAATTTAACCTGCATCTAAATGTAAGGAAACAATCTTACAAATCCAAAGTGAGCGACATTCTGTGAAACAACTGGTCTGGGTTCTTAAAAATCATCAATATCATGAAAGACCAAGAAAGAGAAAGAGAGGAGAAAAGCTTAGGGAAGCAGCATTCTAGCTTAGAGGAGATTAAATAGACATGGCAACTAAATGCAACACACAATTTTCCATTAGCTCTCGGGTTGTAAAAAAGTCACAGATGACATTATTGGGATAATTAGACAAATTTTAAAATTTGCTGGGTATTAAATAATTATATTGTACCAATGTTAGTTACCTGAGTTTGATAATTATATTATGATCAGGGAGGATAATGTCACTGTTCTTAGGAGACAGATGCTGACATGTTCAGGCTCACTAAACAACTTACACCACAGTTCCACGTTCTCAATTTCATGCCTTTGATCATGCTGTTTTGTCTACACAGAACATCCTTCCCACTTTCTTCACCAATCTAACTCCTTCTCCTTCAAGAGAGATAACTGAGAATCCTTTCCTGACCTGTGTGTGCTGAACTGGGTGCCCCTCTGTGTCCTAATGACTTGTGGTACATATAGCAATAAATCCTTTACAATATTGTTTACTTGATGGTTTCTACCACAGAGAATTTGTCGAGGGCAGGGATTGTGGTTTCCATTTATCTTTAATACCAGCAAAGAAAGTGTTCATTAACGTATGCTGACTATATTAACAAATGAAGCACTAGCATGGTCAGCTGGAAGGAGTCACCACATAGAAGAATAAAGGTCGCGATGGGGAGGGAACGAGCGGGAGTACATTCCCACCACCACTGTAAACAGCACAGCTTTGTTCCCTCCTTTCCCTGGGCTCACACAACCATTCAGTTGCCAAACCTTGTTCATGTACATGCCGGTATCCCAAGAAGTGATCCATTGTTTCCTTTTCTGACTATACTTAATGTTGGTGGTCCAGAACTGAATTATTTTTCACCTGAAATATCGCATGAGTTGCCTAAAATGATGTTGCTTCTAGTTTCTCTCTAATTCTAATTCATCCCATAGAGCACTAAAGCAGAATTATGATCCCCTGGTCACAAATTTTCAATATCACTCACTTCCCACAATATAAAGTCCCAACCCTTTCACTTGGCCCTGACACTGACTCCAATTGCTTTCTAAATCTTATCTCTGGTTTCCAACATCACAATCTGTTCTTCAGCTAAAGGCAACTGCCTGTGATTCTCCACAAATATTTTCTCTCCCATCCATCAGTCTCTACCTGGAACTTCTATCCTTGGTCTTGTCCCCCAGAGCTAATGGTTTTGCTTGGCCTTCATTCCCCACTCCCGCAATGGAAAGAATAGTGTATCAGAGAAAGAAGATCTGCATTCTAGTCTGGGCTGTCAACTGGCTACAAGTTCCTACATGTTCCTGACATGTGTAATAGAGATAATACCTGTCTAGGGTTGATGAGAGGATCAAATGAGATCATACAAATGAAAGCAGTGGTAAATTGCTAAGAGATAAAAAATGTAGGGAAATAAATTCATAAATGAACTCCATAGTGCACTATAGGAAGTTTATGTAATATCTGATTAGGTTTTCAGCATTGTTTTAGATCCATTATAAATTAAATAACTCTTTAGTAGCATATGTGATTAATAACATCATTTCTAAGGGAAGCTCTGATCAGAAATACAGGTAGGGCTTCCCGGGTGGCGCAGTGGTTGAGAATCTGCCTGCCAATGCAGGGGACACGGGTTCGAGCCCTGGTCTGGGAAGATCCCACATGCCACGGAGCGACTAGGCCCGTGAGCCACAATTGCTGAGCCTGCGCGTCTGGAGCCTGTGCTCCGCAACAAGAGAGGCCGCGATAGTGAGAGGCCCGTGCACCACAGTGAAGAGTGGCCCCCACTTGCCGCAACTAGAGAAAGCCCTCGCACAGATACGAAGACCCAACACGGCCATAAATAAATAAAGAAATAAAATTAAAAAAGAAATACAGGTAGACTCTTAAAATAATCCAATGTGTAAGATGGAGACAGAAAATGAAGATGTTTTTCCAAATGCTGAAAATGCATTTAGAATATTCATTTGACATACGTTTATTGAGGGCTATGATGCGCCAGAACATTACTAGGCATGAAGGATATCTAGGTCCCAAGAATTAACAAGAAATGTTTTCAGCTCTCCAGAAGCAGAACAGTGTGCTAGGTATGGGAGGGTTCTATCGGAGATGTAAGTTCTCCTAGTGAATTATGACCTAGTGAACAAGCAGGAGTTGGCCATGGCAGGGACTGGGGAGGGAACAGCATACCTGGCAGAAGAGATAGCAGGTTCAAAGGCAAAAGTTATAAATAAAAACAAAAGTGAGGTATAATAAAGTATTTAAAGGACTCATATTTACATTATTCTAATACAAACCAGAGAAATAAAAATTAGCCATTTTTCTTGTAGACTAGAATTCAACTTCTTTAACTACAAGTCAATTGATATTCAAAATATTTATTATAGTCTCTCTCCTGCTGTTAAAACTCTTTTAAATAAATAGACTAACTGCAATAGTCAAAGCTGTGCTTTGTGTGAATAACATATCACCTTGCTTAATTTGTAAATCGTATTTTAAGAAGTCACACAGCATCAAGGGAAATGGAGAAGGGAGAGTTAGGGATGAGATATTTCTAAAGGAGAATCAAGAGGATGTGAGGACAGGCAGAGGGGGATCTGCTAAGGAGATCACATGGGAGACAACTGGGCCATAGGAGAGAACAGTGGCCGAGAAACTAAAAGCAAATCTGCTGGGTTGACCATTTGGAAAAAGGATTGTTCCTTATTTCACAGACATGTCAGAGAGGTATACACAAATACCAAGCAAATTTTTTAAAAAAATATTAGTATAAACCTAGAAATAATATTGTTGTCCAATAGGAAGTAATCATGGCATACTAACTGGAGGGGTGAGGAAAATTTACACCATTGCACTACTATAAACACTGGCTATTCGTTTGACCATCAGGTATGATAAAATTATAATGTGAAGACAGCAGAGGTAAAGGAGAAGGGGTATACGAGGAAAGTATAAGTGGGGAGAGGGTATAAGGGAACTAAACCTTCTACCACTTAGGAACTCAATGTCTAAAATGAAAAACTGACAAATAATAATCTAAGTACATTATCTAGAAATAAGGAAGAGGTAAATATCAGAAAAAAAACCCCACTAAGAATTAAAAGTGGTTGTCTCTGGGAAAGGGGAGGGAGTTGAGACGGTGAAGGAGAGTGTATTTTATTTTGCTATAAGCCTACTGTATTTCATTTAGGAATGTGCAGAAATCACACTGATAAACACAAAGAAACTAAAAACTTCCTGACAGGATGAGGCAACCAAGAAGGAGGAAGAGGAGAGAAAGAGGTTGCTTCTTGACCTTAACGTGCTTTCCTATGACAAGGGGAAGAAGACAGGTAACAAATGGTCCAATATACAATGATGAGCATTGTGATGGAGATCTCCACCCAGGAAGGACACCTGGCATAGGGCAGAGGGAGAAGGGAAAGACGTCACAGAAGGCCTCCTGAAGACCTAAGACTTAAAGAAGTCTTTACATTTGCCAGAGCTTCCTGAAGAGGGAAGGCCCTGCAGAGTTCACAGAACAGCTGTACAGGAGACATGAAACACTTGGGAGAACTCCCATGTCCATGGGAATGGAGGGCAGGTTACAGTAGGGGTTACTGAGAGGTGATGCTGAGGAGACAGGTAGGGGCCAAATCACCAAGCACTGAACATGCCAGACTGTGGAGTTTGGAAGGGAGCCGTTAACTTGTTTTAAATGAAGAATTAACATGGTCAAATTTCTACTTTACAAAGATCACTCTGAGAAGAGACAAGACAAAGGGCAAGGAAAATAAGGAGAAGGCAGGTTTCCTGGTTTAAGTCCAGGCAAAATGCGATTGTGGGAATCAGGTAAAGAACAGAAGCGGTGAAAAGCGGAAAGAGAAAGGAGGAAAAACAGAAAAATCTTGGTCTGCGTTGATGTGAGTACTAAAAAATGAAGTCGAGGCTAATTTCCAAGTATCCGGTTCGGCCAGTCGGATATATGTTGGTGTTATTCACCAAGTACTGAATTATTTTTGTTTCATGGTAGAATGGGGCTGAGGCAAGAGAAGAATTCAGTTTGGATATGTTGAGATCTTCATGAGATATCCAACTGCAGGTGATTAAAGGTGTCTGGAAGGATGATGGTTTCACAGGTTTAAAACTTGGGGGAGAGGAATTAGTTATACTAACAAGTTGAACTTAGAAGCATACTGGTCATACTGGAAGCTATAGAAAAGAACATAAACATAGTGAAATGGTATTGAACACAGGTTTTGAATTTAGACAACTTGTATTTAAATTCTGGCTTTCCAATTAGAAATCAGTGTGGCTTTGGGCAAATTACTTAACCTTACTAACCTCCATTCTTTTTTCCTCAACTTTGATGTGTGACTAATAATAGCACCTACTTCACAAGATTATTGGGAGGATTAAAGGAGATAAATCATGTGTAACACTCAGCAGAGTGCCTGGCACATCATAAGAACTTAATAACAGTTAATCTTTGCTGTGGTCATTATTGATGTTATGGCAGAGCATGAGTTCTGTTAGGAAGGGTGTGTGTAGACATAAGAAAAGAGCTGAGGGGAAGCCACATGGCAAGCTAATATGCAAAGGGGATTTTAGGAGGAAACAACTGTTCTCAACCCGTGACCATTTTCCATTGTGTTCACTTTGCATGTGCTTCCAGAGCTCCCCTTTTCACTCCCACAGTCTCTGGCACACTTTCTTTAAGTCTCATCACATTTGATATGACTTTAGTAGTAGTAAGACATATAATAACCACCTGGAATTTGGCATGAGGATAGGGAAGGAAAGCTCAGTTTCTCCAAAGAATTGTTGAAAGTGTGCAGCTGATACTCAAAATTCAGAGACTCAGAATTTAACCCACCTCTTTCTAAAAGAAACACAAGACAGTTGCCCCAACAAAATTACATGAATTTACTGTTCATGCTGCTAGTTATAGACCTTCTGGGGACAAGGCTGTATGTGATTTACTTGCTAACCTAGTTCAGTCTTTAAACTTCTAGAACAAAGCTCAAAATACTACTTAACCCAGAAAGCAAAAAGACAGGAATAACGTAAAACAACATCTTTGAACATGTCTTAATCTAGATGTGAAACTGAAAATTTATTTGAGTCAAGGGAATTAGAAAGCCAATTTTCATTGGGATTTAACTGATAAAACGATAATTAGAACAGTTCTCTCGTATATTATAATGACTGGCTCAACCATGAGAAGTGGAATTTTATATTTAAAAACCCAATACTTTAATATTTCTGGCTTTATTCACTATTCTTCATTATTTGCATATCTTGAATTAAATATATTTCCTGTTACAAGTTAGAAGGAAAAATGTAGAATCTTTTACAATGAAGTAAGGTTGTTTTTCTTTTTTCCAAAAAAAAATTAAGAGCAAGGTCAAGGAGCCAAAGTGTTGGGCTTAAATCTTGGCTCTTGCCAGCTGTGTGCCCCTTAAAGACCATCTTGTGCCTCCCTATTTCCTCCTCTATAAGATGGGGATAATAATAGTACGTTCCTCAAAAGGCTGTTGTGAGGATTAAGTGAGCTAATACATGTAAAGAACTTAGGATAATGCCTCACACACAGTAAGGCTTCAATAAATATTACTATTATTTTTAATATTATATGACTCTTCTTTTTCACTAATATGGCACACATTGCTGAATGGCCAGTGCAACACATCCATTCCCTACCCTTTCTTTGTCTGCTTCCGCTACAGAGGCTGGAAAAGTTAAAACCTCATTTTGCAAAGCTCCCTTGTAGTGAAGCTGAGGGTGGCCCTATGATACATTTCTGACTGATAAAATGTAAGTGATCACCTGTATGGTGCTGCTAGAATCAGAAGAGGCAGATGCTGATAGCCACTCTCCCCCTTCCTCCTATCTTGAATATCTACCGGAGCTGTGACAGCTGTGGCTGCCATCGCACGTTGCTACCCCTTCTCGCTACCTTGAATATGCTTGGACCTGTGACAGTCATCATAACTCTGAGCACAGACCACGGGGCCACTCTTTTAGTTGCTCTGGATAAAATATAAGGCTATATTTTTCAAAGCTTGAGTGAAAAATATTTTGCAGATACATTTGAATGTGTAAACCATAATTATTATACTATTTATTACATTGTATTCAGATTGGAATCTAAATTATTTCATGTCTTATAGTAAGTAGAGTTATAGAGATATTTGTAAAATAAAGAATTTTTCTTATCTGAACTCTCCAGTCTCACAAAGAAAAAAAAAATCCATTACTGGATGTCATGTATAAAGCGTGGTTCTATTCTAATTATACAAATAACCAAGAAAAAGCAGTAAAATAAATATACTGTTGTATATAAATCAAAGTGTATTGTTATTAACTTTTAATTTCCAAATTTCTTATGATCTAGATTCTGTTGTAAGAAAATGATTTTGGCATCATAGTCATTCAGCTTAGCTCATGAAGATATCTAATTTACCTTCTTCTGGAATTTTTTATGAAAGTTCTTTCATTTTAAAAACTAATATAAACAATTGACCAAATTCCAGAAAAATAAGTTACTTGTCTGCTCATTTAATTCTCCTCTTAAATAAAAAGGGCACAACCACTTTTGGAATGTAAGCACACTTAAGGCACAAGATTTAAACAAACCATATAGTCAATGAATGAGTTTGTCATTACGAAATATTATAGCAAAAACTTAGTTGTGCTGTATTAAATAGACATCCAATATTAAAAAAAAAAATACACCAAAACACAACTTCAATCAGACAGACAGAATTTCCCAAAATGTGTACCACAGAATGCTAGACCCATGAGAAGCTCTGTGTGTGTGTCCATGTGTGTGTACTGTGGGGGAAGTGGGGCGGTTCTGTTGTCAGATATGCCTGGAAAATAATGTATAGTATATATCACTCTTGGCAATTCATATTGAGTATTGAAACGAAATTCATGGTTGAATTTCACATTGACTACGAAAACTCAATTCATGATTCATGATAAATGTGGCATTTCAAATCAGTAGAGGATAAGAAAAGATTCAATAACTACTATGATGGTAGTTTATTTGGATCCCACCCTGCTACTTACACCAAAATAAATCCCAAGTGGATCAACTATTTCAACATTAAAAAATTAAATTGCAAAGTATAGCAGACAGTATAGAAAAGTATATTTTTCATTAGTTCTGAAAGGAGAAGATCTTCCTAGGAAAAATCTGAATACCCAAATGTCATATAGTTTGTACTAAAATAAATGTCTACAAATCACAAGAACAATAGAACAAAGTCTACACATAAACAATGAAAGGAGAAACCAGGAAAAAAAAAAAAAATTGAAAACAGGTATTCCCTAAAACTGATTTTCTTGAAATAAAGAACATTATGACTCAGGAAAAAAAAAAAAAAATCAACAATCAATAAAAAAATAACAAAAAATCAGGCAAATAATATGTTCAGGAAATCCATCATAAAGACAAACAAATAGGGCTTTTATATAGAGGATATAATCCACAACATCATTCATAATTAAAGATTTTCCAAGTACATCAATGAGAGATCATTTTTACCTATCAGCATGGCAATAATAACAACTGAGGATAATTGGTAAAGGTTGGAAAACATATCATTCCACACATTATTGGTGGAAATATAAAACCAATGCAACCTCTTGGGAATGCAATTTGGCAATCTGTATCAGAAATAAAATTGCACATACCATTTGATGAAATGATTTTTTTCTAAGAAATTATCTTACTTATAACTCATGAATGCAAGGGCATATGTACAAGGATGTTCATTACAATGTTTATAATAACAAGTGATTGAAAACGACCTAAATGCCCATCTGCAAGAGACAGACTTAATAAACTATGACATTCATATACTAAAATATGCTGAGATGAGGAAAAAATAATGAAGCATATTTAAATTGTTGATATGGACCATATCCAAAACATAGTAAGTGAAAAAAGCCAATCACTTATCAATGAGGACATTGAATACAGACCTTTCTATGATCACTCACAGCTATTAGCTACAAAGCAGAGGATAAATTTCCTGACTTCCTGCTTAGCAATTACTCCACCACATGATGATGAAGAAAGGCACTACCTAATCATTCTTTCTGTGTTAAATGTTTGTTAAAATATCTCCATGTAAGTATCCAAGTGACCAACTCTGATTAGCTTGTTCACAGTGACCTATTCTAACAATTACTAAAGAAAACAAAATTTAAACCAGTATTGACTCCCTGGCAAAAAGAACCTTGCCAAAGTTGTGTGTTGTACAGGGCTGAGGGGGCTGAACAGAGGTCTTCAGATGCAAAAGTACAGAGTGTCTGGGGAAAAATATGTATCTATTTAAATACATATGTAGATGTGAAATGATAATGACATTTAACAAGATGTGACTCTCACTCACAGTGAACACCCATGACCCTATAATCACAGAGTAACCCAGAGAGGAAAAGGTTAATTACACGGTAGAACACCACCATTCTAAGCAGAAGCTTAACTTGTCACCCACAAGAGCTTCATTTTATTCTGAGAAATTAGTCTGACAGTGCTTAAGCTTCGCAATTGCTTACTTCCTGTTGAAAATATATTAGATATATTTTAAACTTGTTTTAATATTTTCATATATTAGAAAATTTTGAAAAGACTTTTCAATGGCTTTGTTCTTCATGAAGTTTTTGAACAAAGAATGAAATGATTTCAGATAGAGAAAATAAAAATGCTTATTCAATACCAAGAATCAAGGGGAGGCTAAGCTAGGGAATAGAGGTGATTTTGCAGAAATTTTCTTTCAGGAGAAGCTGGGACAAATGGACTTGAGGCCATGAGAGGCCACTCTCAACCAGCGGTACCTAGAAGAGTGAATAGGGCCCAGAGGGAACTACCAGTCATGCTGTGACAGCAGCATATGGTGCATACTGGAAGAAGGGGAAAATAAGGTCAGGAAGGGAGGCTGAGGGAGCTTGGATTCAAGGCTGAAGAACTGCCATAGAATGTTTTTGAAAGGTGTGAAATAATCAAAATTGGACTTCACTATGATTAAAGCTGGCACAGTGTGAAGGTGTCAAGCCTGGGTGACTGGGAAAACAGTGATATCATTAACCCAAAATGAGAACATAAAAATCAGGTTTTATGTGGAACATGACAAGTTAGGTTTTAGATGAACTGATTTTGAGGTGCTGGCAGAATAGTCAAACTCTTTTGTCCAGGAAGTAGTTGGAAATATAAAACTATAAAGTCTGTAGTTCAATTCAATCTTACAAATGTGCACTAAGGGATATGCGGCAGGCACTGAAACCAGCCCCTGCCCTGTTCTCATGGGACTTGCAGTCTTAGGGCAATTTCAACACATAATTCGTCACTACCTGTATGACGAATGTTCCAAAAAAGAAAGCCAAGTGGTATGAAATTGCTTAATACAGAGGCAGTAGGTTAGAGGTAGAGCTATGGCTGCCCAGTGATGATTTCAGGGGTTATTCTTCGGTACTTGTATTTGCACTTAAATTTCTGAAGATAGGTTTTATTTGTACTTTAAAACACACGACCCTATAGATAGCACAGCAAACAGTGGCAATTTGTGTATTAGTATTTTGGGTGCCAAGAATGCTCTTAGTCAAGTGCCACCCCACTACTGTCGATCCTGCCCAAAGTAATTTTACTAGATTCAAGTTCTAGGTTCATTTCGAATATGAATTTGTGGTTCAAAGTATTAAGTATTCATTATTTTTTCAGTTCATTTCAAAGGAGAAATACAGATTTCTTCTGCAAAAATATAGTATTCCTTCCCCAATCAGATGCAGGAATTATGACATTAATATTACAAACTGAAGATATTTGAAAGTCCTAATCAGGTTAACAGCAACATATTTTTGAAAGAAAGGAAGTCAGAAAAGATAATAAGGCAAGTCTGAATGAGTGGAAAGTGAGGAGGAAAAGGAATTGACATATGCTTTGAGAAAGCAAATAACACAGAAAAGAAATGAAAATGAGAGACAACTGAACTTTTGATTAACTCATTAACAATTGCAAAGAAACTGGAGGCAAAAATGTGCTAAACTCTCTCAAGAGAACAATGGAAGTTTTTCCCTCAGGTACAAAAAGCTGACAAAATGAATACAGAAGCCCCCAAATAAAAACTGATATTAGGTAAGTTTGAGAACAATTTTATTTAGAAAAGAAAAGATGCATAACAAAAAGAACATAAACTAAATGTGAGTTAGATATATGAGGAAACATCATTGAATGCCCATGTACTAGGATCTGTGTGGAGCATTTTACCTAGATTTTCTGATTTAAGTCTCCAGCCCTGCAAGGTAGCTATTACCAGATCCATTTTAAAGCCAGGGAACCTGAAGCTCGCAGAGGTAAAGTAATGCACCAAAAGCCCTACAACAGGTAGGTAGCAAAGGGGAGGTTTGAACCAAAATCTTTTGATTCTGAAGCTGACATTCTTTCCATTACACTCACTTTTCTTGACCCTCTGTATTGTGACACATTGATATACTACGATCCTCTTGATACTCGTATCTGTGTTGTGTGATAACTGAGAAGTACTCAGATCCTCAGCTTTGTAGAGCTGTACTTAGAGTTGCTTTAGGAAATGCCTCAGGGCACAAAGAGACAGTGGTTTTCATAGCTGGGAACTCAACCAACAAGCACAGATTAGGCGTCCCCAAATTCACTGGGAGCCAGGCACCTTTCTCCAGAACCAGGTGATAAATGAGATGCAGGTCACTGATGACTCCTTCCTTATAGGGAAAGGCCAGAGACATCTTCCTTCCTCCAGGACCAGGAGTACCTGGACATACTAGAATCAGTACAGTCTGCAGTGGCTTCCTGGTCCCTCCCTACAAGCCACCTACTGGATGACTGCTACAGTTGGATTAAAGCCTTGAGGCCAGTCAAACCACTATCACTATCATTCTCAGTTACTCTGTCTAAGAGATAAGTTCTTTCTGACCCCTATTTCTTCCAGTATTTATTAACATAAGCAACTTGTCTACTATCTTGATGTCTTCAATGAACACTCCTTTCACTGCAACTGGAAAACTGGAGGGATGATCTCCCTGCACCCTTCTAGCTGACACTGCTCATCCTCTCATACTTCTTTGTCATCTGACTTTGTCACCTGATTCAGTCTTCCTCTGCCAGTCAAGTCTTGCCATCATCCTGCATGAATTCAACTCCATGTGAACTACTAATCCAACAGCAAATGAGTTCCTTGACCTCCCTCATCTCCAGGGAAGAATCCTTTCTCCCTACTTTCCGTCACCCACTCTCACATCCATAATCTGAACTTTACTACCATTCACAACTATTTTATTTCTATTAATTTGGATTCATACAAGCTATCTATCCTTATTTTCTCTCTCTTTGTCCCTCTCCCTCCCCCTAACCCTCATCCTGTCATCTATCACGGAAATCTCCTATGCTCTGGCTCCACTGTCTTCACTTCCTTGCCTATCCGTGGTTCATCACTTTGACCACTGTTCACCATCCAATATCTTACTTTCCTCCTCCATTACGGTCCTTTCGCAGACTACTGGTAAAACTTAAATGAACTGAAAATTCTATCTTCTTGGCACTATACACTAGCTGCTAAATAATTGTGGTGAAAAATAATACTGCAGGATCAGGGCTGGTACATAATCACAGTTACCAACCTCAACTGGATTCTTAGTACTATCCAACACACCGTCTATGTTTTACCTGGAGGTTGTCACTCCCACTCCCTGAGAGGGGCTGTTTCGACGCTTCTTTCAAGCCTTTCAACCGACTACCCTTCCTCAGCAGAGCACTTGCTCTACTTCATATATAAAATAGAAACTACTTGATGAAAAAAACCCTTAACTTCTTACCATCAAATCTACAAATGTATCTGCACCTGGGCCCAGCTTTTTCTCCTTCCCTCTCATCACATTAGCAGAGCATGTCACTTTCCAAGACAACTTCCTCCACCTGTGCTGATATCTCATCCTCCACACTCTTTCTGGCTGCCCTCAGGACCTTGCTCTATTGAGTATCATTCTTTCCCAACCTCCTTTCCTTTCTCATTTTTCCCAATCTACAATTAAACAAATTCAAACATCTGCTTTGCCCTCTCGACATCAAACCCCTCTAGTTACTAGCCTTCTTACATCTCAGTCTCCCTTCCCATACTAATTATCAACCCTCTCCCCTCTCCTTCGAGCTGATGTCAATGGGACAACTGTCAGTCTGTTTATTCTATGATCTCTTGGCAGCATTTGACAATATTGACTACCTTTTCTCCTTTGAAATGGTCTCTTCCCTGGGCTTCATGATACCAGAATTTCTTAGTTCCCCTCCCACCTCCACGGTGACTCCTTCTCACACTCTCTTCCCGGCTCCTTTTCCTCTGCCTACATTTACACCATTCCTCACAGTCTCCACTGGCATTTTATTAACTCCCACAGCTTTACATGTTGAGAACTCCAAGTTTCCATCACCAGAGCACAAGCTCTACTCCTGAGCTCTGGCTACAGTGACCAACAATCCCCATTTGCCAAAGACTAAGGGGTTTCCTGGAATACAGGGCTTTCAGTGCTAAAACTGGGAAAGTCTCAGGCAAACTGGGATGAGCTGGGCACCCTAGACCATACCCAATCATTCACTAGACATGGTAACTCAGGTGTCCTACAGATACTTCATCACCATTTCCCCCAAACTTCATCTTGTCCTTGTGTTCCTTATCTCAGTGAATGGTACCACCTGTTAAAGTCAGATGGCAACTGTTGAAGACAGGTATACATAGAAGGATCTCTCTATCTCAAAGTACTGAGTTCCCAGTCTCTTTTCTTACTGGGGAAATATCCAATAAGATTCCTATAGAACCTGTTAGCACTTACAAATTCTCCCCAATGAAAAAACAACAAAAACTAATGTATCTTTTATCTGAAAAGTTACAGATCTACTGGAGAGCTCCAGTGGGGCAACATTTCTTTCCTCGGTGCCACGTTCTTTTGTCATTCATGTTCTTGACACTAATTTTGATCACCATCTAATCCATTATAAAATTTCTTCTTTAAACTCCTTTGGATATTTCTAACATGCTGTTATGGAATGGTTAATTTTCCTCTTCAATAAGCTAAAATAAAGCAATGTTTCTCAAGTAAGGAAACTCTGGGAAACAGCTTGTATTAACTTATGAATACCTCAGCCTGAAGACATGGTACATATCCTGCAGGTCACCGGGAAGCAAAATGGTTGCCCTTCACAGCTTATTCTGTAAATCTGGGGTCCCCAACCCCTGGGCCACGGACCGATACCAGTCCATGGCCTGTTAGGAACCGGGCCGCACAGCAGGAGGTGAGCCGAGGGTGAGTGAGCGAAGCTTCATCTGTATTTACAGCCGCTCCCCGTCACTCACATTACCACCTGAGCTCTGCCTCCTGTCAGGTCAGTGGCAGCATTAGATTCTCATAGGAGCATAAACCCTATTGTGAACTGCGCATGCAAGGGATCTAGGTTGTGTGCTCCTTATGAAAATCTAATGCCTGACGATCTGAGGTGGAGCTGAGGCGGTGATGATAGCACTGGGGAGCAGCTGCAAATACAGATTATCATTAGCAGAGAGGTTTGACGGCACAGAGACCATAATAAATCAATTGCCTGCAGATTCATATCAAAACCCTATCAGTGAGTGGCAAGTGACAATTAAGCAGCATATTACGGAGTAGACTGGACATAAGCAACAGACTTCGGGTGTCACTGTCTCCCATCACCTCCAGATGGGACCATCTAATTGCAGGAAAACAAGCTCAGGGCTCCCACTGACTCTGCATTATGGTGAGTTGTATAACTATTTCATTATATATTACAATGTAATAATAATAGAAATAAAGTGCACAATAAATGTAATGTGCCTGAATCATCCTGAAACCATCCCCCACCCCCCTTCCGTGGAAAAACTGTCTTCCATGAAACTGGCCCCTGGTGCCAAAAAGGTTGGGGAGCACTGCTGTAAATGGTCTGTGGACCTCAGTCATCTCCACATGGCTCCTGACTCTGGGTGGGCTCAAACAATGCCTTTAAACTGGTTGGACAAGTAAAATACAGCCCAGTGCACAAAGGAGAATGAAGAAAAGTTTCAGATTAAGAACCTACAAAAGAAGAGCAAGATCTAAGACTATTTAGGCTGAAGAAAATAAGGGAAATAAATAACTTCATGGTACTCAAGTGATCATATTTACATCTCCTCATCTTAATTCAGCACCAGACAGTAAACAGGCTTAAGTTACAGTGAAAACTTGAGACCAAATTACAGAAAGAGTTATTGGAAAAGAAACAATTAACACAGGATCAGACTGCCTGATGGGGAAGGGAAATGGTGTCCTTTCCTTTTTCTCAAATTTGAGAAGATATTCTCTTCTATTTCTGGGAGTTTAGGTATAACATTGTTGAAGTGGGAGCCTTGCTGTGCTTTCACAACTTGAAACCTCTTACTAGACACACAGCTACCAACGTATATGATGATTTTCCATGCTCCATATATTCATCTAAGCCTGAACTTCCCATTTTCATCTTCTTGCCAGCCATCTTGTGATCACATTTGTACATATTAGTGCTTTCACCAGGGGGTATATGCATCAGTAAGAGGAGAAGCTGAAATTAGATTAGTTAATTTGCTACTCCATTAACAGCTGTGGTAAAAAGTCCAAAGAGAAAGGAGCTTGAAACTAGCTAAAATGAGGGGTTTGTATTGTAAGCGAATCTAAATTATCTGTCCCCTACTCCTGCGGATAACTGGGAGTCAGCTGTGCACACATCTGTGGGTGTTTATAAACATTCACCATCTGTGAGAAGCTTATGTGTTGTAAATGGTGAGCTAATTAGTGAAATGTTAGTCATTCCTAATGACAGTTTTTATGGATAAAGGTTTTAACCAGGTTAAATTGATCTCGGAACTTTGTTGATCACTGGAGGCTACTCTACGTTTTATTACAAGACTGAGGACCTACACTACGCTGTATAAGTCACACATTAAAGATGCATTATAACTAGATCAGACTGCTAATTTATGCATGTTAATGAGTTCTGCTCTTAATAGACTGAAGTGCTGGTTGAGTATTTGTCAGGGAAAATGAGAAGTTGTCAATCTGTAAAAAGGTCAACTGATTCTATAATAAATGGCATTTTCATTTCTGTTCTACATACATATGAAACACATTCCATTCAGAAAATTAAGATAGCATAGAAGCAAACTAGTAATTGACATGAGACAATTCATTACTGAAAAGATTTGTCCATATATATACATACATACATATCTGCATATATACATATTTCCCTAAGTTCCCCATATCAGTAACTTATTCTAAACTCATGTCTCTATGTTACTGATCAAAAATGTGGAGAAAACATTCGAAACAGGTTAACTTTCAAATACGTTTGTCCTATAACCAAATGGGAAGCAAAACAAAACCAAAAACAATACCCTGCACATGGAGAGAGACTCCTATTTACTGCCAAATGGAAAGAGTCTTACCATAATAGAGTTTGTATTTTAATAGAGGACAGTGTTATAGAATGAGTGAGTGGAGAACTAAACAAAGTTTGATTGCTTGGGCTCTAACAAGGCTCATTTTTTTTACTTAGAAATTAATTTGCAGAATATAAAT
This sequence comes from Eschrichtius robustus, assembly GCF_028021215.1. Lineage (NCBI taxonomy): Eukaryota > Metazoa > Chordata > Mammalia > Artiodactyla > Eschrichtiidae > Eschrichtius > Eschrichtius robustus. Next base: position 33,459,985 of record NC_090841.1, read on the forward strand.
GAGATTTCAGAGTCCAAAGGAACCTTATTTTATGGATGAGAAGACTTTTGTTCTGGGAAGCTAACTGGTCTGCTCACTGTCACTTAGCTGCTGGTAGAGCCAGGGCTGGAAACCTGGTCACGCTGACCACTAGGCTGGGCCACTCAGCACTATACCAGGCTGCCCATAGTCCAAGGGGATAACAACACTGTCCACAACATGGTGGATTGGGGCAAATGAAAAAAACTACCCGATCTAAAATGTTACTCCTTCCCACGCTTCCAGTTCCCACGACCCTGCTCTATTTTATTCTCCTCAGAACTTACTGACTTCTAACACTATAGTATATATATCTTAAACACTGTCTTCTCCACCAGGATACAAGCCCACAAATGGCAGGGATGTTTGCTCATTTTATAGTGCCGCGACATAATATGTGTTCAATAAATATTTGCTAAATGAAGGCAACATTTTGATAGGAAGGATATTTTTCACCATTACGGTAATAATTCTATTAATGAAGGAAGGCACTCCATTGCCAATTTTTATAAATTTTTTGTCAGAAATTTAAAACCACAAGAGCAAATCACACAGGAACCTTAGGAATGTCTTTTTTTTATGCTAGATAAGGTGTGATTAATGCTTTAAAAAAATCACAAAATACTGAAACATCGCATATGCCAGGTAAATAAACAAGAAAACAAATTTTAATACTGAGAATCCCAGAGCCTTGGAACTGAATATCTGAGCTGATACCAGCTGAAGTGGAAGGAGGAGGAGTGACCCATTTTCCTTCAAAGGGGAGAATGGGACACGTTCTCTGTCTTACTTTACCCGCATCCCAAGCCTCTGTCAGCCTCCAGGGGAAGGGTGCCCCCAGCGTATCCTTATGAGCTAACATGATTTGTTTTTAAATGTTCTTGGTTAGTGTAGTTACTAAAACACCTAAACTGTCTTTGTTAACAAAGAAGTTTGTTTCTTTCCTCTAAGAAAGAAGCTAACATTTATGTGCAGTTGTTGTGTTTCATAATCTATGCCAGTCCCTTTCAGATAAAATTACCCCCCAAATAAAAAGGCTTTAAATTGGAGATGCAAACTCAACGTGTCCTAAAGCTAGTATAGGCATCATCCACCCTATCGTGAAAGTTTCTCCCAGCCTCCCCACACCCAATCAGCGACACAGGCTTATTGGTGCTACCTCTAACTGCCTTTCCAATCTATCCTGTCTTCCCGTTTTCAGTGCATTCTAGTTCGGGCCTTTGGCATTTAACTCCTGCAAAATTGCAACAGATTCCTAACTGGTCTCAGTCTTTCTACTCCCTCCACATACTCTAATCCATCTGCTTTTTTGCCGTCAGATCCATCTCTCTAAAAGAAGACGCTATCACCGCTCTGCACAATGCCCTTGGAGGATGAAGCAAAAATCCAAAACACAGCACACCACCCTGTCTTCCAATTTAGCTTCATCTTTTCCCACAGCTCTACTCAACGATCATTCCAGGCCTGCTACACTGTTTATTGCTGTCCAAATATGAATTTCATGCCTCTGTGTCTCAATTTAGCCCAGTGGATTCCGAGGCTTATTGGGAGGCTCAGTGGAAGCCCTGACTTATTTCAGTTTGTGTTCATTTGGTATCCACCTAATTCAAGATTCTGGATTTCTAAGTACCAGTAGAGGTCTGACCACTACTGCTCAGATGTCAGCCCACCTCCCTTCTTCCACCATACTGTGGAAGCCAAAAGGACCTTTAAAATATAGGACCTATCTACATAAGAGAGGACACAAACCACATACTTGGGTTTTTTTTTGTTTTTTGTTTTTTTTTGGTCATGCGGCACGCGGGATCTTAGTTCCCTGACCAGGGATCAAACCCACACCCTTTGCGTGGGAAGCATGGAGTCTTAACCACTGGACTGCCAGGGAAGTCCCCATACTTGGGTTATAAATGAAAAAGATGCCCCCATCTGCTGGGAGAGAGACTAGAAAATGAGGAGAGTCCATGCAGCATAGGATCCCAGCACACTGCTCCTCATTCCAGAAGGATATGGGACTAAAGGGCAGAATTTCCCATGGAGTCACAGAGTGGAATCCAAGAGTGGAAGCATCTTGTGTCCAACGAGCAGATCTAGGAGAGTGGCAGATCCAGGGAAGCATCGTGTGGATGCACCATGCACTCCCGAGAGGTGGCCCGGGAACAAGTCTAGGCACAAGAGGGCTGCAGAAGCCCCCCTAGGACTTGAGAGCTGTGGGAGGAACACAGGAACTCCCTATGGGCACTGGCTGGGGAGAAAAGGAAGTTAGAGAGAAAGTCCAACCAAAGAACGTGGATATACTCCTGAGAATCACCAATGTAAGGGAGCAAAGGAGGTAGGTATCTGTGAGCAATCTGACAGATCTCCCGGGTCACCATTCAAGAGCAAAACAGACATCGCCTTTACCAAAAGCAGGCAGGAGAAATTATGTGGAAGTAGGGAGGGTGTTCTGGGCCCAGACAGAACAGCACCAAGAAGAATGCACATTCTTAGATGTGTACCCCAAGCCGACTTTCAAGCTTGGGGTCCCCTTTAGGGAGAGAGCTTGGCAGGGAATTTCAAACATGAATAACTGAATTCTACACTGGAATTACTGAGCTAAAACACACAGAGACAGAGAATTGACTAAATTGTTTACCATTAGGCAGGCTGGTGGTTCAGAGTCAGAAATTAAACTGTATTTATAGAAATATTACATCTTTGCATGTAATATTTCTATTACATCTATAGAAATATTACACATGAATTTGTTCTCTTGACTGAAATACCTATTTGCTACCAATACTATAAAAGCAACAAAACAAACGTGACAGATATCATATCTTGTCCTAGGATTGGGTCAATTTACCTTTAAGTGAGTCTGCTCAAATAGAATATGTACAATTGAGGAATTTTTGTCCTGCAGACATGAATTCCATAAATATTTTAAAAGTGCTTATTGAATACCTGCTAGGGAAAGATACTATATTAGAAACAGAAACTCACTTTGAAAGGTTTATTGATTTTTTAAACATGACTAATTTTGTATGAAAGAATTTTATTTTTGTGAGATTTCTTGAGAAATAATAGTATGTTTGATTTTCATGTATAAAGCAGATTTTTTATAGCTAAATCAGAACATTAATTGAAGTATCATTCCAAATAACTATAGCAAATGTTTCATGTCATTTTCTTCTTTTTTCACATTTTATAGAAGATAAATATCATCTAATTAATGAAATGAGATAAACCTTTTACTCCAAAGAGGCCTCTGATAAGTTTTTAGGAGGAATACAACAAATTCTCAAATTTTTTGATTTTTATTTTCATAATTAACTGACCTCAAATTGGAGAAGGCTAAAAGCATGCACACACACAGGCCTCCCTTAGCTAAGCTGTAATACTAAGATGGAAACTTTTCTACCTTGAAGAGTTCCTCAGATTCTAACAATGTAAACACTGTTGCAGATATTTCTCCCTTCTCTTCTTACCTTTCCCTTTTTAGAGTCGATAGATGGCAACTGAGTTGGTATTCCATTTCTATTCCACCAAAGTGCACTGCTTTAGGAATAGGATGGTACCAAACATAAAATGGGAATTTCCTCCTTGGGAGGAGGAAAGATTGGAAAAACAACACTCCTTCCCAAGCTCTCCCCTATGACATGAGTGCAGTAGTTCTGAACAAAGCTGGATATCATTTGGGCTCTTCTAATTTTCCAGGCAGAGAAGGAACAGTTCATAAACTCCCTACTATGCCTCCAAATATAACATGAAGCCATTTTATGTTCAATCCCAGCAGATGATTTAGGAAACATCACTTCCTCAGACTGCAATGCTGGGCACAGTAAAGTGAAATGGGAAAATCAGTTAGAACACAGTATAACCCCAACCCCATGTTTCCTTGGACCAAGTTCCTTGAGCATCCCATGGAAAAGCTCTCCAAGGGCTGCAGTCTACAGGGAAGGTGAGCAACATTAGGGTCTTTCTGCAGGGATGAAAGGTGCTTCCAATGATCATAAATGATATTTTCATCTACCAAAGTTGAAATCAGAGGATAATGATAGAGGCAGAGCAAAATGGTAGAATCATCTATTAAAACATTTAATAGATCTATTTATTCACTTACTGATTTAATATCTATCTAATAAAAATACTCCATGCAAACAAGAAATAGTGAGCGACTACTATCAAAAGTTGCCATGTTTTTTTGAGAGCTTAACATTGTTCCATTTAAAATAAATAATGGAGGGCAAAGAGAAAGAAAAGAAAGTACTTTTATTCATTCGTGAAACCAACAGAAAATACCATCTAATTAGCATTGAGAATATCCACTGGAAACGAGATAATAACTGCAATTCAGCACAAACACAATCAATAGTTATAAAATATATCTGAAGTGCAATAGAAAAACCCCCTTTTTCTTAATTCTTAGCTTTTGAATAAAGAGAGTCCCTTTTGTTCGCCAATCTTCTTGACTTTATGACATTTGAAGGCTATTCTGCAGTTAGCTTAAAAACAGGAACTGTTGCACATCTAGAAGGTTAGAACTAATGGCAAGTCAAAGAGTCAGAGTGGGAATGACTTTGGAGGGAAACTATCCAGCCTCCTAATGCAGTGATCCTTTACACAACCCTCTTGAAAGTTAGTGATGGAGCCTCTGACTCAACACTAATTTGACAAAAAATGTTTCCACTTTGCAAGTGTTGCTGCATGAATACCACTAATAGTTTAAAAATGAACATTAAAAGGATTATATTACTAAAATTACTGTCACTTTTACCCATTAATGATAATTATTGGTGAAAGTGCTATGGTGACACAATTTACTCTAGCCAGTAATGTCTCCCAAGAGTTGCTTGTTCCAAAAACAGTCAGTCATCTGTTTTCTGTATTACACTAGTCTGTCAAATTCTTCCTGCCTTGGGGCATCCTCTCCTGTGTTAAGGCTGCCCTCGATGTTGACTTCGTTAATATTATGCTGCTTCTAATTTTCTTGAAGAACATTGGGTACCTGAGGAAGGAAGCTATTCAGGAAACAATATTTTAAAATCCTATCACAAAATAATGTCTAATTTCATCTAAACACTAATGCCTATTTATACCATTTTCAAGTAACACATAAATATTCAATTTCTCTGCTTAATTTTCCCAGTCTGCCCTAGGGTATACTTATTTATCATCAAAAGCCAAATACTATTGAGTTCCTCTTTTACTCAGCAAGATAATCACTTCAGACTTTGAGCAACCTTCATGACCAAGTTCAACACCACTGAATGGATTTCCTTCAACTTTAAGGATTTAATGTCAAAATGACCAAAAATAGGAAGAGAAAAGAGACAGTCTATTAATAAAGAAATAGAAAGCTGGCTCCCCAATGACCTTTTGACACATTGATATTTTCATCTCAAAAGATATACAAACAATAGTACAGAAATACTGGGGACAAAAGCTGGGATAAAAGGATAAGAGCACAATGGTTGTGCTAGGTTGGTTACTGGAACAATTGACAGCCCAGGCTCTTGCTAACATTTCAAAAGTTCAACTGCACAATTTTCCATTTCAAATTAACAGAATCTAAAAGTCAGGTAATTTTCTGCTGTTGGAAATGTGTTGAAAGATTAAGTTTTCCCTAACAATTACCATGATTTTTGTCAATATTTTTACTCATTTAACTACTAGATCCTCGTTTTGCAACACAGATCAGCCATTTTGCAAATGCATGCTTTGGCTATAGGAAGATAAGAAAAAAGTTAACAGAACAATTTCTTTACTCTGTGTCATAAAACTCAAAAGAATAGTCTCCATAGATTATTTATATTAGGAGTTGGCAAACTTTTTCTGTAAAGGACCAGATAGCAAATATGGGACAAATGGTCTGTGTCCCAATTACTCAACTCTGCACTTGTAGCAAAAAGGCAGCCACAGACAATATGTAAAGAAATGAGTGTGTCTATTTTCCAACAAAACTTTATTTACAAAAAGAGGTGCAGGCTGATTTGGCTCAAGGGCTGTAGTTTGACCTACATTTTTACTTTACATATAAATAACAACATGCTCAACTGAACACAAAATGGAAGAGATGTCTTTCAGCCAGTTAAATATGTATCATTTGTTTGGCAAATCTTCTGAGTGCCTTCCATGGTATTTACTATGTGCACACAGTGTGCTAGGTCCTACGAGAAGAACGCATAAGGCCATATTCTCGAAAAATGCACAATCTATTAGAAGCACAAGACTAAAGCAAATAAAATGAGGATAACCAAATATTCTATACATAATTTATATGGCAAGACTATAATGGTTTATAAAAAATAGACTATTATCAAGAGCAAATATTAGGAGAAGACTTTTTGGAGAATGCAAGAATTGTTAAATCACATTTTGTTAGATTTAGTCAGTTAAGAATTAGAGAAAAGGTATTTATGGCAGAGAGAACATCAGAAATAAATTCAGAGAAGTAGGAATAACTATGCCAGAGGTACACTGGATAGTATAACCAGTTCAACAGAGACAGAGGACAGTCACTGAGAATTTCAAGTTCATGGTCTCTTATCTGTAACCTTTTCAGTCAGATATTTCAGAATTGAAGTTTTTCGGACTGTAGAAAGGTCAAAAAGGTGTATACGCTGTAAAATCATAACACACCCAGAGCAACTTAGAGCAGCATCCTCTAATTAAAAATTTTATTATTTCTGCAGCATGAATATTCACATTTGATGGAACCTCTTATCAGTTCAGGTCAGATTTGGCATCAAATCAGTTTGGACACTAAAGTTACTTTAAAAATTTTGGTTTTCAGAGCATCCTGCATTTTTGACTTATAAAAGGGGATGTAGACATATTTAACTGCTTGAAGGACCTAAGCAATTCTGTTTTGGTTGCAATTTTGTCTGATTGGTTGCTATAGTTTTTTTGACTAGCATACACACACACATACACACACACAAACATATATACCCACAAACACACACATACATACACATATATACATATATATAACAGTTGGAAAAAAGGTGAAATTTATACCATCCCTGGTACGTGTGTGTGTTTACAAAATGTTTAAAGGGAATACATTAGATTACAGAAACAAGATAAGTCTGTTAAAAGACAAAGAGATTTGTGATTATGCCTGAAATAAGACAGCATTCAATGTCTATCTCTGAAATTGAAGAGAACAACTTCCCATCAAATACAAATAATAATTCCACTCAGAACTGACAATCTGACTTGGAAGGGCTCATGGTGACAACAATCCACTGGCTTGGAAAGTGTACACTGTGTAAATAACTACTGATTAGGGAGACAGTTATCTAAGGAGTACTCAGTGTTCTACACAAAGAAGATGCTACTGTGACTGAGTCCTCAATTACAGTACAATAAGTGTAACTGATGTTATCAAAGTTATAGCATCTCCATATTGTAATAAGATCAAAAGTACTGATTGATATGATTTCTGCCTAGAATATAAACAGGGTGAATCTGGGCTTAGTAATAAAAAAATTTATGAATAAGTGATGTTAATATAAAGATTTCTTTGGTAAAATTCATAAAAGAAATCTGTGCTATACAATAAAGATTTAAATGATTTTCCCCCGATGATTGGCATTTAATCTCTCACTCCAAAACAAACCTAAACAACAAAAATTGGAGTCTATTTTCTACTTGGCATGTAGTTAATATTATATAATATTCATAAGAAGGGCAATGAAAATGGTTTTTAAATACTGGATGAGCAGTAAACCAATCAGTGTGAGGATGTACCATAATGATGTTTAACAAAGAACTACACACATAACTCAAAGTAAAAAAAAAAAAAGAATCAAGGTTTCAAGATATGTTGTGCTGGAGAAGTCTGAGAGCCTCCTCTCCTAATTTCTCTTCTCTGGGGCATTTTGGAAGGAGACAAAATGGTATGTGAGCCTTGCACATCTACACAGAGAAGTCATCTATGAGTGCACACAAAAGCTATTCTCTAAATGAGTTTCCACAAATTGAAGCTGTGTTTTCCAGTGAGAGACTCCTGCACACAAATGAAAACCTGTATAACTATTAGTGAGACTCTCTAGGAAAAGTCTCCCACCAGACACCCCTTGATACTATTCATGGGGTCTCAGTCTCTTAATACCATCAGAAAAAAAAGTCACATGGTAGAGATGGGGGTGGAGATGGGGTGTCTCAGGGCATTTGTGCTCCAGTAAAGCACACTAAGGTGTTTGTGCCCTTTCAAAAATACTATACTGCAAGTTCCCTGGGTCCTTAACTTCTAACCTGGGTCAAACAGTGAAAATACTGAAGACATTTTCACCCCTTTCAGAGATGTTGAGCTCTGGGCCCAGAACTATTTAGACTATTGAAAAATCCCTCCTTCAAGAGGGGCAGGTTGGGGCAGAAGACTTAAATAGACATTTCTCCAAAGAAGACATACAGATGGCTAAGAGGCGTATGAAAAGATGCTCAACATCACTAATTATTAGAGAAATGCAAATCAAAACTATAATGAGGTATCACCTCATACTGGTCAGAATGGGCATCATCAGAAAATCTACAAACAACAAATGCTGGAGAGGGTTTGGAGAAAAGGGAACCCTCTTGCACTGTTGGTGAGAATGTAAATTGATACAGCCACTATGGAGGACAGTATGGAGGTTCTTTAAAAAGCTAAAAATAGAATTACCATATGACCCAGCAATCCCACTACTGGGCATATACCCAGAGAAAACCATAATTCAAAAAGACACATGTGCCCCAATGTTCACTGCAGCACTATTTACAATAGCCAGGTCATGGAAGCAACCTAAATGCCCATCGACAGATGAACGGATAAAGAAGATGTGGTACATATATACAATGGAATATTACTCAGCCATAAAAAGGAACAAAATTGGGTCATTTGCAGAGACGTGGATGGACCTAGAGACTGTCATACAGAGTGAAGTAACTCAGAAAGAGAAAAACAAATATCTTATATTAACACATATATGTGGAATCTAGAAAAATGGTACAGATGAACCAGTTTGCAAGGCAGAAATAGAGCCAAAGATATAGAGAACAAATGTATGGATGCAAAGGGGGGAAAGTCGGGTGAGGGTGGGGGCATAAATTGGGAGATTGGGATTGACATATATACACTAATATGTATATAATAGATAACTAATAAGAACCTACTATGTAAAAAAATAAATAAAATGAAATTCAAAAAAAATGATACAAATGAACTTATTTACAAAATCGAAACAGACTCACAGACTTCAAAAACAAACTATGGTTACCAAAGGGGAAATGTGGGGTGGGGGGAGGGATAAATTAGGAGTTTGGGACTAATATATACACACTACCATATATAAAATAGATAATCAACAAGGACCTACTGTATGGCACAGGGAGCTCTAGTCAATATTCTGTAATAACCTATATGGGAAAAGAATCTGAAAAATAATGGATATATGTATATGTATAACTGAATCACCTTGCTGTACACCTGAAACTAACACAACATTGTAAATCAACTATACTCCAATATAAAATAAAAATAAATAAAAATTAAACCTCTTGTAAATCAAGTATACTTCAATAAAAAAATTAAAAAGAAAAAGTGGGGCAGGGAGGTGCTAGTTCTAGGCATTGGGATATACAAACCTTTGGATAAGCAGAAGAATCAAAGTAGAATCTGAAGCATTTGGGAAACATTCCTAATTTGGCAATTCTCTCAAAACTTCCCAAGACAAAGGAAGAGGCTATCTAGTTTAAATCCATTGATATGGCACTAAAGAGATAGTTGTCCCTCTCACAGGTTTTCAGGGAAGACAATTCTCAACAAAGGTATACAATACATAGGTATAGTCTAGTGCCAGTCACCAATTACTAAAATTGTTTTGGTCCCTTTTTTCTGCATTATGGTTAAGTCATCAGTGGTAAAGGAATAACAGCACAATAGTTAAAAATACGACTTCTGGGACTATCATATTAAGTGAAGTAAGTCAGATGGAGAGAGACAAATATATCACTTAGAGATGAAATCTAAAAAAATAATATAAATCAACTTATTTACAGAACAGAAAGAAACTCACAGACATAGAAAACAAACTTATCATTACCACAGGGGAAAGGAGAGGGGGAGGGATAAATTAGGATTATGGAACTAACAGCTACACACCACTATATACAAAATAGATAAATAATAAGGTTTTACTGTATAGCACAGGGAACTATATTCAATATCTTGTATTAACCTATCATGAAAAAGAATCTAAAGCTGTATACCTGAAATAACACAATATTGTAAATCAACCATAGTTCAATTAAAAAAATTTAAAGAACTAAAAATAAAAACATGACCTCTGGTCAGAAAACATGAGTCTTGGCTTCACTGCTTGCTAAAACTGTGACCATGTACAAAAGGAATTAACTGACTCTTTGATAAAAATAGTCTTCTAAGATCACTGCAACTATTACATACAATAATGAACACATACAGAGCCTGGCAAATAATATGTGACACATAAAATGGTGGTGGTAGTGGTAATGATAGTAGTAGTAGTGGGTGTTGTTGCTTTTATTATTATTATAATAATAATTATTATTATTCCTTAAAAGATGAAGGTAAGAAAAGAGAAATAATCAAGGCCAATGCAATCTAATTTATTTATTCTTCTAAGTAGAGAAATAATTAAAACTACTGTTTTATATGCATAAATGGCCAAAAGATGCTAAAAAACTGAAAGCACTACTCTATAAAACTAGAATATATGCAAGTATGGAAAATAATCTAAGTTTTATGATATATGTAGAGGACAGGGTAATTGTCAAGCCTTTGAAAGCAAGTACACACATTAATTGCATAACTTTGAGACTGGCAGAGACATTCCCAAGTAGTATTTCTGTAATATGTATTTCCTCTAAAATGGAGGCCTAATTGCTTAGTTATTCTAAATTGCAGAATGGAAAACAAAGGAGCAGTTTTGGCCATGTGGGTAAACAACAGATTTCTAAAAGCTAATTATCTCTTTATTTAATAGACTGAAGTTGTACCAAATGAGACATTTAAGTCTAATAAATAATAAATTGTAATCTAAAGACTAAAATATAGAAGCTGCTCATATAGTTTTTATTGCTCCATTAAATAAGCTCTTATTTACCTCCTTCACAAAACATAATTATACAACATTGGGTCCATTTCAAGACCATTCTGATGTGCTATTTAAAAATTAAGTGAATCAACTTACAGACTCAGGAAGTCTTAAAGCATAATATTTGAATTCTATTATCAAACGCCCTATTCGTTTCCATGATTAAGAGACAGAAGTGCAGCTTTGAAAAAGTTGTACATAATCACATAAAATCACTATCTGTCTTACTAGAAATGATCACACATAAGGATAGCTACACACTTTAAATAAATTTCACTGTCTATACTTACTAATTTCTACATCAGATATTTAATACTTTCAGTATCTTCTAAATAAAAATAATTCAAATTTAAACATCAACCTCAGAGAATGTATTCAAAATTCAACCAATTAAACAAGGACATCATGAAAATGTAGTTAATTTGCTTGTTTGTTTAATGTAATACCAAATCATTCAACAGGAATATCTACAACTGCATATGTGAATATTTAAGAGACCTCCAGGCTCATCATTTTTAAAGAAAACAAAAATGAGACAAATGACCTTTTAATGCCATTACATAATACAAGATGCTGTGCTTCTTAGTTTTGCTGCTCAAAAGGATTTTTAATGCTTCATTTTTCTTCTTAGGGAAACATCCCACTAACCCATGTTTATTTTCATTCTACTAACAAAAAAAAATTCTGAAATGATAGTGATAATAAATAGTAGACTTGAAAATAGTTGCTTGCTGTCTTGCCAAGGGCAAGTAGTGATTTATGATGGATAAGAAAGAGCAGGGATTGAATTTACTCTACTGCCTCGGGTGATGGTACAAGAATTTGTACATCTGTGAAAAAACACAGTTCTTATGTGTATGGTGAAAATGCTAAAGTCATGAAAATATATGGAAGGAAGCTTCCTGTGGGTTTAGGGTAGGGTTATGTGAAGATTTTTCTCCTTCTCTATCATTCAGGGGTATGTGTTCTACATACAGAAATAAGAAAAAACAAGAAGTTCCTGGTCCAGAGAGGTGACAAAGCACTACTATAAATTCAACAATTTGCCCTTCTACATTCTTTTGAAGACAGCCAGGGCAACAACTTCTACAAAGATTAGAGCAATACTATATTCTGTATGAAAATATAACACCCAGAAAGAAAAATAATATAAAGTTTTAGCTGATCCTCACAATAAGATGTTTAAAAACTTCACACTATTAGCATATATAGCATAGTAAATGTACATGAGCCTGGTTATCCTATCAGTTTATAAGGAGTTTTATAACCAATATTTTAAATGAATAAGTTTGATATACATTAATATTCTCTTTAGTTTTGAAGACCAAATTTCATCTCCAGCACACACCAACACAGCCAGTCTCTATTTTCATCTCATTATCCTGTCTTACTTTACTTCTCATAGCTTTTTATAATCTGAAATTATCTTACATATGTGGTTGTCTGATTCACTCATTATAATTTTAAACTTCATCACAGCAGAAATCTTATTTATCCTTATTTATCACTGCAATCACAGCATATAGGAAAAAAAAAAAAACTGTTGATGAATAAAAGAAACAAAAGTGGCCTAGCTATTAATTTTTTCTATACCAATAAAATAATAATGGAAGACCACAGCAATTATATTTTTCATAATAATACAATGTATTGACAAAAAGCATGTTCTACATCTAATATGGAAAGAAAAAGGTGACTTCATATTTGTACTATTTTTAAAACAGTACTATTTTTAAATATGAAAAAAGGTATCAACAAATAATAATATATTTGATTCTTATATGACTTACTTGGCTATAACAACTACATTAATACTGAGACTGAATATTTTGTTTTTCTATGCTAATAATTATGTTATGGTTAAAGGAAAATTAAAGACCATTCAGAATAATCATCATTTACTGGGATTTTAGAAGAGGTCTTTTACTTTGGTGAGAAAATTATATATTTAGGTGCTATGAAATTTGGGATATAGCCCTAAATTCTTTAAAATTCTACAGTCTACAGGAAAATAATTCAAAGTTGATTTCCAAAATTTTCAAAAGAACTGCATCATAGCTTTCTATTGTATCAAATGCTGTATGATCTTTTATCAAATGATTGATTAAATCTATTAAAATATTCACATAATATATAGTATTAAATTATTTATTTAATATTGTTTATATAAATCAATGTTAGCCAGACTATCCTTTGAAGAATACTCTCCCGGAAAATGTCAAAATGTATGGTACATATGGACCTCAGCATATAAAGGCTTTGGGAGCTCCCATCAAATGAGAGCCTTACATTTATTTGAAACCCATCTACAATAATTTCCAGACCACGTTTGGGAAGAGATAGTATAGAAAAATTTCATAAAATAATCCAATAGGTCAAATAAGATGAGCTCCAATTTACCAAAGATGTAATAGAAAACTTTCCTTAAATTTATTTGAAAACTCAAAAGTATTCAAATTTATTTTAATAATTGAGAATAGAAAAGTAACAACCTCAACATAAAATTACCTATCTGAAAACAACATAAACCAGCTATTAGCCATAATTGATCGTCAAATTTTAGAACAGTTTTGATAGAATTCAGAAACAGACCCTAGTATATTAAAAATTATACATCAAATATATGAATGACTAAGAAAGAATTACAAATAAATGGAGAATAGTATTATGAATAACTTAAACTAAAAAAAGATTGAAGCAGAATATGAAATTGCTGAAGGGATGATTTTCTAAACCTAAAGATGATAGAAAAAAAATCACAAAAACAAAGATTATAATAAAACATTACATAAAAAGAAACACATGTCAAGATATAAAAATAAAAAGCCGAATTGAGGAAATCTATTTAAAAGGTAAATATTGATGCATAATAAGCTAACACATAAATCAATTAGGAAAAAGACTAAGACAACACAATTCACCAAGGAGGATATACAAATGCACCATGAACACTTGAAAAAATGTCCAGATTCAGTAATATTCAAAGAAATGCAAGTGAAGATAATAAAATACAACTTTTTAATCTATTAAATTAACAAAAACCTTAAAAAATGAGACTACTCGACTAAGACACATTCATAAACTAAACGTTAAAAGTTGGTGAAATTAGAATAATACTTCTGGAAATCAATTTGGTAACGTGCACCAAAAGTCTTAAAAATATTTACCCTTTTCTATTCCATATTCTAATAATTACAAACATTTTCAATTAGTTATGCATAAATAAATATCACACTGAAAAGTTGGAAATAACTCTTGTTCTATGACCTCACATTGACTAATGTGACGTGGTATAGCCAGTGGAGGCAACGACATAGATATTACAAATTACAAATTAAAAATCACAAGTTACGTAACACATGAAACATTCAGGAGGTTCAGCAAGGTAATGTGAGACACTAAACTCACGTTGTTAAAAGGTACAAGCTTTTAAAACTGAAGGAAAAATGTGTCAAAATATTAACAGTGATTCTTTGGATTATGGATAATGGTCTTTGATCCACTACTTTTTAGGTGATTTTCTATAACATGAAAATATTATTTTCAAATTGGAAAATAAAATAAACTTAGTTATTTTTAAAAATGGAAACTTCCTTCAGGAGAAATAGAAATTTAAATGAAAACATTATTAAGATTACATTGGATGTGAGGTTTCATTAAAATTTTTGCTTCCTGTCAGGTTTCAACTTTCCAGACTGATTGCTAAAAAGGCTCTGTGTGACAGACCCTTAGGTAAAACCCACAAACAGTACACAGCCAATCTGCCATCAAGTAACTCATCTAGATGACTTGTTAACCAACACTAAATGAGCTAATGTTCAAATATCAGAATGTCTGGTAAATTAGGCAGTAATACATTATTTTAAAAAGGTGTCCAGAAGTTTCTTTTAAAAATCAGTGCTAAGTTTTCCTGATCTCCATTTTGTTAACACTTTAAGATTTTTCTGAGAACACTTCCTGAATTTCAAATGTACTCCTATGAACAAGAAATTGTGCTTGGATAATTTTTTCCCCTAGAAGAAACATGTACAATACATTAAGCTCCTCAGCTTGCTTTATTAAAGATAAAATATGTCTGTAAAAGTGAAAGTAAAGAAGGCAAAAAAGGCATCTCGGTTTACCCCAGGGAAACCTTAGGTGAATTTGCAGCCCTGAGTTGTAAACTATGGTAATTGAGCAGTGAAGTTGACGGATTTTAATTAAAGTCTTCTGCAATCCTTAGTGGCTTGGAGGTGGAAGAGACAGAATTTTGAGGGGGTAAAAATATGACTACAATTTACTTAATTCTTTTGCTTCTAACTTAGTGGTAACTTTTAGCTTTAGAAAATATACATATACGTCTCTGTAAAACAGTAGTTTTTCTACTTTTTCTTTTAAATTTTTTCCAAGAACGTTTTAATAAAGAAAATTTCAGGGACTGCCCTAGTGGTGCAGTGGATAAGAATCCACCTGCCAATGCAGGTGACACAGGTTCGATCCCTGGTCCAGGAAGATCCCACATGCCGCACAGCAACTAAGCCAGTGTGCCACAACTACTCAGCCTGCGCTCTAGAGCCCGTGAGCCACAACTACTGAGCTCATGTATCACAACTACTGAAGCCTGCGTGCCTAGAGCCCGTGCTCCGCAACAAGAGAAGCCACCGCACCGCAATGAAGAGTAGCCCCCGCTCGCGGCAACTAGAGAAAGCCTGTGCGCAGCAACAAAGACCCAACACAGCCAAAAATAAATAAACAAAATAAATAAATTTAAAAAAAACAGAAAATTTCAAAATACAAAAGTAGAGAAAATGGTATAGTGAACACACCCTACCCTCCAAGTACCCATCACCCAACTTTACCAAGTATTATTTATAGCCAATCTTGTGTCATCTATACACCTGCCTACTTTCCAGTCATGCTAGGCTATTTTGACTGAAATCTCAGATATAATATCTTTTCATCTATAAAATTTCAGTACAAGTCTCTAAAAGAAACTTTAAAACATATTCACAACAATGTTGTCATGTTTACAAGAAAAAATAAAGCATTCAAATTTTTCAGACTACTTTTTTCCACATTTGTTTGGATTGGAGTATATATAAGTTTCATTTATTACAATTAGTCGATATGTCTCTTTAAGTCTCTTTTAATCAGTAAGTTTCCCCTCCATCATATTTTCCCCTTCCTTAAGAGTATTTTGTTAAAGAAAACAGATTACTTGTCCCAAAGAATTTCCCACAGTTTCCTATAGTTAATTTATTCACTGACATAAATTATTGCAGATTGGTTATTTAAGTAGTAGCCAAAGAACTGCTAATATAATGGAACTACAACAGTACACCAGAGGACCAAAATCACCTATGACCAATGTCAGAATGAAAACACTACTTGTTAGTAAACTAAAGTGGGGAAAGCCCATAAAAGAAAGAATTGCTCTACTGTTTAGCTATGTAAATAAGCGATCATGTCTTCCTTTTTCACAGAAGTATATTAAACTGCTGATAAAGTAACCCATATTAATCTTGGTGTACACAGTATAAATAGCAAATTTGATAGTACTCACCAGTCTTCATTTCTAACAGGCGTTTTTTCTTTTGTTGGCGTTCAAGTCTTTCCTTCTCTGCCAATTCTTTGGCTATCCTGGCACGTTTTTCTTTTTCCTCTGCTTCTCTTTTTTTGAAATTCTCCTTCATTGCTTGCTATTACAAACACATTTTGGAAAATGATCAATATTAACCACAGTGATTCCACAAAGAAAATGGAAAATTATTAATCTGTAGAATTGTGATTAAATGTCCTTTAAGTAATGACTACTTCTTATATTAGTAACACAATCTTTTAAAATATTAGCACATGAACCTTTGTTAAATGTGTTATGTATGTAAAAATATAACTGTTATGCTTAAAGCACCTGCATGTTAGTGAAATCAACTAAGAGAAGGAAGACAGAAACTAAAGATAAAAGAGCATTTAATTTACAAAGCAAAACCATTTTCCTATACATACTTCCAAAAGAGTGTCTAGGAAATGTATTAGTCTCCCATACCTCCTCTGCTAAGTAAACTATTTGGTACAAGAAAAATAATCACAGAAGAAATGATAGAAAAGAGCTGAAATTTTGTAATGGCTACCTTATATTACAAACCATCGTTTAACAATTTCTTTCATACAGAGAGAAGTGTCATAAGGATGACTAAAGAAATATTTGGCATTTCAAAGTCAGGCCCTCTGACTGTTCATCAAAACCAATAATGACATGTGAACCATAAGAAGATCTCAATAGATATGTGATTAGTTACTTTCTTATTTTTTAAAGTTTTATGCAAATCAAGAAATGCCACTCATGTGGCATCTGTGGGAATTAGCAGGTAATCATAGATTTTTCAAAGTGCCAACAAACAGCATGGCATCATATTACACTCTCCTGTGGAGACCATATTCTCAGTACCAATGAATCCAAACAGGTTATCTAATTGCTAGTTTATCACTAATAGAATTAAGTAGAAAAGTATATAATTAAACTTTAACAAGTAGGTGGCATGTTATTTTGGGGGGAGGCTTTAATTTCTTCTTTACTATAATATTCTTTTTTTTCTCTTTACCCTAGGGATAATGCAAGTTCTTCATTAGAAATAAAATAAAGTTTAGTATTATTGATCAAAACAATAAAAGGAAAATTGCAAAGAAAAAAGGAGGAAAAAAAGCACAGAATAGAGGGAATAATTAGACTCATCCATCCATCCATCCATGCAATAAACATTTACTGACAGACTGAATAGTAAATGGTACTAACCTAAAGACTTGGGAAATAGAGATATAGTTTTAAAACAAGTTTACATTCTGTGTGATAGGGTGGGACAGGAGGCAAAGACAGACGATTAACAATTAAAATCTTTAATAAATATAGTACTACAAAAAAAATTAAAAGAATGATGTGATAGAATGCCTGGACAGTTAACTTACATTAGGTGGTCAGATAAGGCCTCCCTCTCTGATTTGATTCAAGCTCAAAGTCAAGGAGCTACCCAGAAAATGATCTGGGAAAAAACAAATGCAAAGGTTGTTGGTGGGTTGGAGAGAGAAGAAAGAGGCCAGTATGGTGGTGTTAGATAAGGTCAGAAGATAGGCTGGGGCCTGATCATTTAGGATCTTCTAGAACAAGATAGGGGGGGTTAGAGTTTCCTTCAAGGAAGGAGGAAACAACTAAAGAATTTCAAGTAAGAGAGTGCAAAACTAAGTACTCTAAGATACAAGTACGAATGAAGCACCTTTGTTCCAAACTATCTTTTCAAAGATATTTATATAATGAACACTCTTGGAAGATAGAGGTAGTGTCTACCTCTTAAGCAAATGGATTTGTTTACTGTCCAGTATGATAAACTGGGGCAAAGGTCAAATAGTCTTACTAATTCTGAAAAAAGATTGGGTTCCCTAAATTCAGGATTTCCTTCGAGTAATACAAAGCACTATGTGTGTAGGTATTAAACCCAGCCCTCTTCACATTGCCCTGTGGGAACCTGAGATCAGGAATCTACGAAATTATTTACTCTAGCTATGACTAGTGCTGTAATAAACCATTCTTCGTTTCTGACCCCATGGTCTTTTGTCTTTACCAACATCCACGAAACTATGGAAATCATGAAACTTTGATAAATTCTCAGACTCTTCACAGTTCATGATATATAGTAACACTAAATATTATTGCTAAGCTATGAAATGCCAGCTGCAATAATACATATTTTAATATGCAATCCCTCCTTTCCTCAAAATGGAATCTGCATCCTCCATTCTGACTTAGAATGATTGTGTGCTTGTTCACTACAATGAAAGTAAGAGGCAGAAGCAAGACTTGAAAGCTATCTGCAGTTTATATTTTTTCCACCATATGGCTTCATATTGATGATACGTTAAGCACCACCTATAAGACGACGGCTGCTAAAAAGTCAACATAAGTTAGGAAAAGAGAAGGCAACCTATAAAATGGACAACCATTAATAAATGGACAAATTCTTAGAAAGGTAGAATTTTCCAAGACTGAAGCAGGAAGAATTAGAAAATATAAGCAGACCTACCACAAGTAATGAAATTGAAACCGTAATTAAAAATCTTCCAACAAACAAAAGTCCAGGACCAGATGGCTTTACAGGCGAATTCTATCAAACGTTTAGAGAAGACCTAACACCGATCCTTCTCAAACTCTTCTGAAAAACTGCAGATGGAGAAACACTCCCAAATTCATTCTACAAAGCCACCATCACTCTGATACCAAAACCAGAAAAGAAATCACAAAAAAAGAAAATTATAGACCAATATCACTGATGAACATAGGTTCAAAAATCCTGAACAAAATACTAGCAAACAGAATCCAACAGCACATTAAAAGGATCATACACCATGATCAAGTGGGATTTATCCCAGGGATGCAAGGATTCTTCAATATACGCAAATCAATCAATGTGATATACCACATTAACAAATTAAGGAATAAAAACTGTATGATCATCTCAATAGATGCAGAAAAAGCTTTTGACAAAATTCAACACCGATTTATGATAAAAACTCTCCAGAAAGTGGGCATAGAGGGAACCTACCTCAACATAATAAAGGCCATATATGACAAACCCACAATAAGCATCATACTCAATGGTGAAAAACTGAAAGCATTTTCACTAAGATCAGGAAGAAGACAAGGATGTCCACTCTCGCCACTATTATTCAACATAGTTTTGGAAGTTCTAGCCACAGCAATCAGAGAAGAAAAAGAAATAAAAGGAATACAAGTTGGAAAAGAAGAAGTAAGACTATCACTGTTTGCCGATGACATGATATTATACATAGAAAATCCTAAAGATGCCACCAGAAAACTACTAGAACTAATCAATGAATTTGGTAAGGTTGCAGGATACTAAATTAATGCACAAAATCTCTGGCATTCCTATACACCAACAACAAAAAATCAGAAAGTGAAATTAAGGAAACACTCCCATTTACCATTGCAACAAAAAGAATACAATATCTAGGAATAAACCTGTCTAAGGAGGCGAAAGACTTGTACTCAGAAAACTATAAAACACTGATGAAAGAAATCAAAGATGACATAAACAGATGGAGAAATATACCATGTTCTTGGACTGCAACAATCAGTATTGTGAAAATGACTATACTACCCAAAGCAATCTACAGATTCAATGCACTCCCTATCAAACTACCAATGGAATTCTTCACAGAATTAGAACAAAAAATTTTACAGTTCATATGGAAACACAAAACACCCCGAATAGCCAAAGCAATCTTGAGAATGAAAAATGGAGCTGGAGGAATCAGGCTCCCCAACTTCAAACTATACCACAAAGCTACAGTAATACAGTATGGTTCTGGTACAAAAACAGAAATATAGATCAATGGTACAGCATAGAATGCCCAGAGATAAACCCATGCACATATGGACACCTAATCTACATCAAAGGAGGCAAGAAAATACAATGGAGAAAAGACAGCCTCTTCAATAAGTGGTGCTGGGAAAACTGGACAGCTACATGTAAAAGAATGAAATTAGAACACTCCCTAACACCATACACAAAAATAAACTCCAAATGGATTAAAGACTTAAATGTAAACTCCAAATGGATTAAGGACTTACATGTAAGACCAGACACTATAAAACTCTTAGAGGAAAACATAGGAAGAACACTCTTTGACATAAACCACAGCAAGATCTTTTTAACCCACCCCCTAGAGTAACAGAAATAAAAAGAAAAATAAACATATGGGACTTAATTAAACTTAAAAGCTTTTGCACAGCAAAGGAAACATAAACAAGACAAAAAGACAACCCTCAGAATGGGAGACAATATTTGTAAATGAAATAATAGACAAATGATTAATCTCCAAAATATACAAATAGCTCATGGAGCTCAATATCAAACAAACAAACAATCCAGTTAAAAAATGGGCGGAAGACCTAAACATACATTTCACCAAGGAAGACATACAGATGGCCAAGAGGCACATGAAAAGATGTTCAACATCACTAATTATTAGAGAAATGCAAATCAAAACTACAATGAGGTATCAACCCACGCCGGTCAGAATGGCCATTATCAAAAAAATCTAGAAACGATAAATGCTGGAAAGGGTGCAATGAAAAAGGGAACCCTCTTGCACTGTTGGTGGGAATGTAAATTGACACAACCACTATGGAAAACATTATGGAGTTTCCTTAAAAAACTAAAAATAGAACTACCATATGACCCACCAATCCCAGTACTGGGCACATATCCTGAGAAAACCATAATTCAAAAAGAGACATGTACCACAATGTTCACTGAATCACTATTTACAATAGCCAGGACATGGAAGCAACCTAAGTGTCCATTGACAGATGAATGGATAAAGAAGATGTGGCATATATATATATATACAAGGGAATATTACTCAGCCATAAAAAGAAATGAAACTGAGTTATTTGTACTGAGGTGGATGGACCTAGAGTCTGCCATACAGAGTGAAGTAAGTCAGAGAGAGAAAAACAAATACCGTATGCTAACACATATATATGGAATCTAAAAAACAAACAAACAAACAAACAAACAAAAAAACATGGTATTGATGAACCTAGTTGCAAGGCAGCAATAAAGAGGTAGACATAGAAAAGGGACTTAAGGAAACGGGGTGGGAGGGTGAAACTGGAGCAAAGTGAGAGTAGCATAGACGTATATACACTACCAAATGGAAAATAGTTGGCTCGTGGGAAGCAGCAGCATAGCACAGGGAGATAGGCTCGGCTCGGTGCTTTGCGAAGACCTAGATGGTGAGATAGGGAGGAGGCTTAAGAGGGAGGGGATATGGGGACATGTATATGCATATGGCTGATTCGCTTTGTTGTGCAACAGAAACTAACACAGTATTGTGAAGCAATTATACTCCAATAAAGATCTATTAAAAAGAAAAGAAAAGAAGTGTGGTCTCACAGACAAGTGTGCATATCTGTATGTGTGTGTGCATGTGCACCCGTGTATGTATGTATAAGGGAGATGGGAAAGGAAAGGTGGATTGTGGAGGACAAAGGGTAGGCAAATATTTGGGAATCAAAGCTTATTTCTTGTTTGAGGGAAATGAGTAAGAGGAACGGGTAATAGATAAAAAATATATCATGTAGCTTATTTTTCAAACTTATTAAAGCATACAATTTCCAGATGTGAATTTTTTACTTTAATGACTGGATGCATTTCAATGAGAACATTGAATAGATCACCTATTGCCAGATATAAGTGCCACACCCTTTTAGTATTCCATTGGGCAATAAAAAGTCAAATTTACTTCTTAGGATCTATAAAAATAATGTTTACCTTTAGAAATAAGGTCTGAAGTAGTTCTTAAAGCTATTCTGTTTTATGGAAAATGCACTATAGAGTCTCATTTAAAAGCCTATCTCATTGAAAATGTATCTTATTCGAACATTATAACTATTAGAATAATTTTAGCTGGAAAAATACCAACAGACAGCACAGAAATAGGCAGTTAGTCTGAAAATACTATCTCACTTCAAATAGTAATTTGGAGTTTTCTTTTATCCTAAATTTTGAGAAGTAGAAGCAGCCTAAAACAGAAAAGTTTAGAAAACCACATTACTCTAGATATAATTGCCTCTTAGTTACTTCAATTCTAAAATTTGAAGCCAGAAAGGAAAGTTAAGGGTGAGCCATATACATAGTTAGCTATAAGACAACAATTTCTTTTTTAATCAACTTATTCTTGACCTGGTTTTCCATATAGTCAGTTGGTAAATAAACTGCACTGCCACTAACTACTTTCACCTATGTAATGCCAAAACAAATTCTTTGAGTGCTTGCAGAACTTCCAGACACAGCCTGGTACATGCTCTTGTCTGAAAGATCTATGGGCTTACCAGTCTAGAGGATTTTAAAACGTCAGTCACATTTTGACTGTTCACTTCAAAGGCATAACCAATAATTAACCTGGGTTCCTAAGGCTCATGTGATTTTTATGGTAATAGAAGATTCTAAAATATCTCTAAAATATACAGAGGTATATTAATAAATGTACCTACAAAAATATATAGATATATGTTAACAAATATACATGTGTCTGTATGTGTTCATGTGTGTGTATTTTGGAAGAAAATAAAATACACCAGTTCACAATTGTTTTCCTCCTATAGTTTGTTTTCTGCATAACTAAATGTAATAACAAGAACTTTCCCACAACTAGTTTAAATATACATTATAGCATTATACAACACATTTTCTCTCAGAGAAAGCAAAATAACCCAAAGCCAGTAAATTTAAATGAATGTGTGTATGTGTATGTATGTAGAATTTAGAAGTCTTGCAGAGTATAATCCTCCATAAATCGTGGCTATTATCATAAATGTTATCTTTGAGTTTTTTTATATTTGCATTATCCTTTATTATAAACTTCTATGACTTGCTTTTTTCACTCTACATTATATTTCTAAGATTCATCCATATTTTTATGTATAAACTGTGTTTCATTATTTATTCTCCTATCAGTGGGATTTGGGTTGTTTCCAATTTGGGGCTATGATGAACCACGCAGTTACAAACATTTTTGTATGTTTCCCTGTGTATATGTGTAAGAGTTTTTTCTAATGGCAGGTCTCATTGGTTCTTAGATCTGTTTAGAAATTGTTGACAGATACTCTTTAAGTGAAAGAGAACAGAACACTTTAGAACATAAGCAGTGAGGATAAGTATTGCTTGTTTTTGTTCAAAAAATATATAAATATAAGAGTGCTGGGTCCCATTATAAAATATTATTTTACAATGTGGGTTAGGGTCAAATAGTTTGAAAGCCACTGCTTTCTAGGATAGGAGCACAACTGATGAATGAAAGGAGAGGGTTGTCTTCAGTCTCACTAGGTGATGTGAAAGTGTTTTCAAAGTGGTTGAGCCAAAGTACACCCCCACCATCAGTACATAACCATAGCCTACATACTCACCAAGACTGTTATCATCAGTTTTTACCTATATGGCAGGTATATACCTGCCATATAATATAATATAATAGTATCACATCATGCTTTTAACTTGTATATCTATGGTTATTAATTTCAGTATTTTCTCACATGTTTATAAAATATTTGTATTTCCTATTCTATGAAATGCCTATTCCTATCTCTTTTCCACTATTCCATTAGGTTATCAATTTCTTAATGACTGTGGTTCTTTAAATATTTTGGATACTAATCTTTTGTTAGCTTTATGCTTTTTAAATATATCCTGGATTGTAAATGTCATTGTACTTTATGTATGTTGTCTTGCAGTAAACAGAAGTTCTCAAATTTATGTAGTAGTCAAAAATCTCTTTTCCCTTATTGTTGATACCTTTAATATATTATTTAAGAAATCCTTCCCTACATCAAAGACAACAATATTCCTCCATATTTTCTTCTTAAAATTTTAAATGATGTTCACATTTCAGTACCTACTTTATTTAACTGGGATCAACATTTGTGAATACAGTTGTGAATAAAATGAGCTGGGAATCCGATTTAATTTTTTCATATGAAAAATGAGTTGACCCATAACAATTTCACAAGTAGCCTATCCTTTCCCCCACTGATCTACAAAGCCATCTCTTCTGAATTTCAAGTGTCCATATACATGCTGATGTTTTGGGGCTGTTTTAGTACATTTGATCAATGTATCCATGTTTGCACCAATAACACTCTGTCTTAATTATGATAGCTTATATCTTTTTTTTCTTCTGCCTTTTCTTCCTTAGAAATGACTGCACTATTCTTGGGCCTTTGCTTTGTCATCTATATTTCAGAATAGACTTATTAAGGGTTTTGAAAAGCTTATTAGGATTTTGAACAGAATTGCTGATTCTGTAGATTAATTGAGAATTGATATCTTTATATCAATATCTTTATATCAATATTGAATCTTTCTATTTATGAACATGATGTGGCTCTCCATTAAGTTTCGTTTTAAAAGTCTATTGAAAAAAACTTAGAATTTACCCCATTCAGGTCTTGGACATCTTTTGTTAGATTTATTGTCTGTATCTTCTCTTCCTATTTCTTATAAATGATGTATTTTTTTTAAATTATGATTTTTCAATATTTTGTAACTAATGTGTAAAAATGTAGTTGATTCTGTACATACCATTGATAAAATTTCTTATTTTTAATAATTTTCCTGTAGGTTCATTTTTGCATTATTCCTATGAATTATTCCTATGAATAATGCAAAAAGGAACCTACAGGAAAATTATTAAAATTATTAAAAATAAGAAATACATAATGGACGATTAGTTTCTTCCTTTTCAGTTTTTATACTTTTCATTCTTGTCTTATTGTACTGTACTAGCTAAAAGTTAAATTTCCATTATTAGGTAAAGATGGTTCCCTTTGTCCTACATTTCATATTGAGGGATAGAGGGTTCAACCAGTTTATTGTTCTTGTTTTAAAATCTGAACAAGGGTTGAATTTTATCAAATGTTTTCTCAATCTATTGAAACTCTTAATGTAGTGACATGGATATTCTAATTCTAAACCACACTTCCATTTCTGAGATAAGCTCAACTTGGACATGAAGAATTTACCTTTTTGAACATTTGGTCATAATTTTTTTTACACTCTATTAGTTTGGAATAATCGTTTAATTAAAATTTAGGAAAACTCATTTGTAAAACTTTCTGGGCCAAGTATTTAATTTGTTGGAAGATTTGAAGTCATTAAATTAAAAATTAGTCATAGACCTATTAAAGCTTTCTATTTCTTTTAAAGTCAATTTCAATATGTAATTTTTTTTCCTAGGAACTTATCCATTTTATCGACCTTTCCAATTCTGGCCTACAAATTTTTACAGTATGCTCTTTTTTTTAGTATCTTCTATATCTATAGTTATATTCCTTCTTACATTCTCAATACTGTTTCTCTTTTTTCTTGATTAATCTCTTCAGAAATTTATCTAATTAACTTGTCTTATCGAAATAAGAACATTTTGGTTCTTAAAAATTCCCTAAAGTCATTTTTTCCCCTTCATTTCCTTCCTTCTATTTTTTCTGGATTGTATAATTGTTTTTAAATTTCTGAAGTCAGATGCTTAACCTTATTAACTTTGTCTTTCTGATTTTTTAATATAAAGACTCAGGGTATAAATTTCTTTACACCACTATTATTTTGGCCCACAAATTCTGATGTATTTTCAGTACTTTCAGGTCTGTCTTTTTCTATGATTTCTTCTTTGATACATTAATTATTTAGTATGTTTTTAGAATTTTTTTAAAAGGTTTTAAAAGGTCACCCTTTTTAAATTTTATTTCTAACTTCATGTTATTGTGGTCAATGAATAAACCTGAAACTTACAAATTTATTAAGATTTGTTTCACAATCTCTAGTATGTGATTAACTTGATAAAAGGTCTACCTGTGATTGAGAAGAATATGTGTTCTTTAATTGCTGGGTTGGGTTCTATACACATGTATCAAATCAAATCTATTAATTGAATTGTTTAAAGCTCCCATAACTTTAGCAATATTTTTATTCTTGACTCATCAATAAGTTAGAGAACTTTGTTGAAGTTTTCTAATATAATGCTATCTGTCAACTTATTCCTATAGTTTGTCATAATTTACATGTTTATTTTGATGCCATGTTATAATGCACATGCAAATTTTTGAATCGTATCTTTCTGGTGAATTAAGCTTTTTATCATGAAATAATATTCCCTTAAGTCTATTTTATCTGTTATTAACATAGTTTCCCTTTTTCTTTTAATTAATATTTGTCTTGTATTTCATTAACTGTTTTGTTACTTCAAACTTTTCCGTATCCTTGGGTTATTGGTTAGTTTCTTATAAACAGCATAAGACTATATTTTGGTTTTTGTCCAATCTTATGGTCTTTTAAAATGTTATTATAATTTGTAAAATATTTGTGTCCACAACTTACATTATTTCTTCTATTTGTCCTGTTTAATCTATCCTCCTTTTACATGCAGTTTTTGTGTTTGTTTTACTTCATATGTCTTTCTTAGTCCATTTCTCACCCTATAGTTTGGAACTTATACTATTTTTTACTGACTATACTTGTAATTTTAATACACAAATTAATGATGTTTAAAGTTAATTGATATCGTGACCTCCCTTCCTCCCCTTTGAACAATACAGAGAATATAAAATACCTGAACTCCAAATATCTCATTCAATTTACTTAACAATTTGTCCAATAGTTAAGCTCTGTCTCCCCTTCCCTGCAAAACAAGCTACACATTGTTTTATTGTATACTTCATTTCTATACATTTAGTTTCATGGTAGGTATGCCTTCTTGTGTCTCAAATTTTCCTTTAAATAAAAATTCTGCTTCTTTAAATGCATCCTTTACAGCAGGGGTGAGCAAACTACAGCACTTGGTCAGCCACCTATTTTTGTAAATGGAGTTTTGTTGGAGCATAGCTGCACCCATTCATTTACCTACTGACCATGGCTGATTTTGCATGGCTATAGCAGAGCTGAGTAGTTGCAACAGAGGCTGCATATATTTAATATCTGGCCCATTGAAAAGTCTGCCAATTTCTGCTTTAGAATGTCTTTTAACAAAGGGATATTCACAGAAAACACCTTTATTATCTGTTTATCTGAAATTAGTTTAATTTTGCCCTTGTTCTATAAAGAGCTTATGCTGAATACCCCAAATTAAGAGAACAGTAATTTTTTTTCAACACTTGAAAATATCTCACTTTCTTCTATTTTCCATTTTTGCTAGTGAGAAGTCATCTGTATCTAATTGTTGTTGCATTAGTGATTGTATCTTTCTCTTTGGCTGCTTTTAAGATTTTGTCTTTTAGTGTTCTACAGTTTCATTACAATATTTTTTAAGTGAATTTCATTTTATTCATTTGGCTTGGTATAGGTTGTACTTCCTATTCTATGGATTCTTGATCTGGAAAACTCACAGCCATCATTCTGCATATTGTCTTTCATTCATTCCTTTGAGTCTATCTTTCTGAGACTCTCATGGTACAAGGGGTAGCCCTTCTCACCCTGTCCTCCATGTTTCTTAACATGTCTTTTACACTTCTAATCTTATTGTCTCCCTGGATTGCATTGGACAATTTCTTTAGATCTATTGTCTAATTCGCCATTTCTTTCTTCAGCTGAATGTAGTCTGCTGTTTAATACATGTTTAATTTCAACCATCATGCTTCCATTTCCTTAAATTCTATCTTAATTCTTTTTCAAACCTACTTCGTCATTTTTGGTAATTTCCTGTTTCTTTCTCTCTCTTTAATCTCATCTGTTATTTACTTCAACATCACAAATTGTTATTCAGTATCTAGAGTCTTGGGGGTTTATATCTATTGTTCTGTTCTATCATGATCATTTCATCATACAACGCCTTGTTTCTTTGTGTGTTTGTTGATTGCGATTAAGTACTCTTATTTGATTAAACTTAATTTGCAAGAATCTAGAGGATCAAAATTGTAATTGCCTCTTGCACAGAGTTTTTAATTTGCTTCTGTAAATAAGCAGGTATCATTTGTAACCTGTATAAGTTTAATTTCCTTTTGTCCTAGGCTTGGCATATAAATCTTACGCAGTGTACCTAACCTGCATTTAGCCCTGGTCTTAATCTTGGCATCCCAGGGCAAGCCTGGCTTTCCCCCTTGTGTATCTATGTTATGTTCAACATGTAAGTTTCAGTTTTTGTCCTTTTCTCTTTAACCCTTTTTACCCTCAGAGATCTCCCTTGCTTTCACACAAAACAGCCATGTTTTAAAATGCTTTGTTGTATTGTAGTGGGATGGATCTTTAAGAATCCATATTAACAGATCAATGGAACAGGATAGAAAGCCCAGAGATAAACCCACGCACATATGGTCACCTTATCTTTGAAAAAGGAGGCAAGAATATACAATGGAGAAAAGACAGTCTCTTCAATACGTGGTGCTGGGAAAACTGGACAGCTACATGTAAAAGAATGAAATTAGAACACTCCCCGACACCATACACAAAAGTAAACTGTAAATGGATTAAAGACCTAAATGTAAGGCCAGACACATTTTTTTAGAGGAAAACACAGGCAGAACACTCTATGACATAAATCACTTCAAGATCCTTTGTGACCCACCTCCTAGAGAAATGGAAATAAAAACAAAAATAAACAAATGGGACCTAATGAAATTTAAAAGCTCTTGCACAGCAAAGGAAACAATGAACAAGATGAAAAGACAACCCTCAGAATGGGAGAAAATATTTGCAAATGAAGCAACTAACAAAGGATTAATCTCCAAAATATACAAGCAGCTCATGCAGCTCAATATCAATAAAACAAACAACCCAATCCAAAAATGGGCAGAAGACCTAAATAGACATTTCTCCAAAGAAGACATACAGATCGCCAACAAACATATGAAAGGATGCTCGACATCGCTAATCATTAGAGGAATGCAAATCAAAACTACAATGAGGTATCACCTCACACCAGTCAGAATGGCCATCATCAAAAAATCTACAAAGAATAAATGCTGGAGAGGGTGTAGAGAAAAGGGAACCCTCTTGCACTGTTGGTGGGAATGTAAATTGATACAGCCACTATGGAGAACAGTATGGAGGTTCCTTAAAAAACTAAAAATAGAACTACCATACGACCCAGCAACCCCAATACTGGGCATATACCCTGAGAAAACCATAATTCAAAAAGAGTCATGTACCACAATGTTCATTGCAGCACTATTTACAATAGCTAAGACATGGAAGCAACCTAAGTGTCCACAGAAAGATGAATGGATAAAGAAGATGTGGCACATATATACAGTGGAATATTACTCAGCCATAAAAGGAAACAAAATTGAGTTATTTGTAGTGAGGTAGATGGAACTAGAGTCTGTCATACAGAGTGAAGTAAGTCAGAAAGAGAAAAACAAATACTGTATGCTAACACATATATACGGAATCTAAAAAAAATTTTTTTAAATGGTTATGAAGAACCTAGGTGCAGGACAGGAATAAAGACGCAGACGTAGAGAATGGACTTGAGGACACAGGGAGGGGGAAGGGTAAGCTGGGACGAAGTGAGAGAGTGGCATGGACTTACATATACTACCAAACGTGAAATAGATAGCTAGTGGGAAGCAGCCGCATAGCACAGGGAGATCAGCTTGGTGCTTTGTGACCACCTAGAGGGATGGGATAGGGAGGGTGGGAGGGAGATGCAAAAGGGAGGGGATATGGGTATATATGTATATGTATAGATGATTCACTTTGTTATAAAGCAGCAACTAACACAACAATGTAAAGCAATTATACTCCAATAAAGATGTTAAAAAAATAAAGGTATCCCTATTAACATATTGTGAAAAGCAAAGTCCTCAAAAGTTTGTTCTTTTAGAAGGTTGACCAACACATATATCTTTATTTCTTAAATACTTTCGTAGGGACTTCCCTGGTGGCGCAGTGGTTAAGAATCCGCCTGCCAATGCTGGTGACACGGTTTCGATCCCTGGTCTGTGAAGATCCCACCTGCCGCAGAGCAATTAAGTCCATGCGCCTCAATTACTGAGCCCGCATGCCAAAACTACTGAGGCCCGCGTGCCTGGAGCCCCGGCTCCGAATCGAGAGGCCACTGCAATGAGAAGCCCGCACACTGCAACGAAGAATAGCCCCGGCTCACAGCAAATAGAGAAAGCCTGTGCACAGCAAGGAAAGACCCAATGCAACCAAAAATAAATAAACTTAAAAATAAATAAAATTTTAAAAAAATCTTTAAATACTTTTGTATAATGTGGCAGTTCTTATACACTGTATATTTCTCCCTGGGTACATTATACATGTATGTTTTAGAATCTAAAGGTAAACAATTTAACATTGCACAGCCATATAAAGTCATTCCTAGGCAGGCACTCAAAACAGTTTGCTAAATGAAAAGAATGTCTTAAAAAATACAGTAAATATGACATTTCACTGCTTTCAGAAATTATTTTTAAAAATCTATCTGAGCTTATTACTGTATATTAGAAAGAGCATACTGGTTAGAAGGAGGAAATCTGAAGTCATATTGTCTTTGTTTGAATCTCCACCTGACACTAAATAGCTGTGTGACTTGTATCTCAGTTTCCTCTTCAGTAAAATAATACTTACTTTATGAGGATATTGTAAGAATTAAATAAATTAATACATGAAAATGGCTTACAGAAGTGCCTGGCACATAGTAGACTCTATATAAATGTTAGCAATTATTAATATTATTATTAGTAATATTATATTATTACAAACTTATAAAATTATTTTCATTATTACTATGTCATTAACCAAATACCTCAAACACACAATTATTTATCCAGTAACAAATCAAAGAAGAGCCATTTCTAGCTTACATCATTTATATGTTTCTATCAAGAAAAAGGGGGGATGACAATTTTCACAGATCTTATGAGAATATAAATTCCTTCCATCCAGAGACATTGGAATATGACTGTACATGGAGTTGATAGGAAGTACCATCAAAACATGCATCCAATACAGCTAGATTACTTGGCAGGGAAGATAAAAAGATGAACTAAATATGGAAGCTAGATGTACTCTTGACCTCAAGTCTAGCTATTTACTGCTAAAAATTTAATACATATATATATATATGAATTATATATAAATATACACATACACAGCTTATAGGGATATTTTAACAATTAAATGAACTAATACATGTAAATGGTTTACAGAAGTGCCTGGCATACACACACACACATTGTTTTTAATACTCTAATAAGCTTTAAGAGATTTTTCTGGAAAAGAGTTTAGTTTCTTGTGTTCTTCCTCCCAATAAATTCCTCACTTGAAATTTGACTTTTCTGATAAACTAACTTAAAACATTGCCCAATGATACAATTAATAGTTGCTTTATTTTCCCCAAAAGTAAAATTTTAAAAAATCAATGTGCATATTACCCCCTCCCAAAGAAGCCTAAGAAACAGTCTATATTCCAACTATGCCTTTACTTGACAAATATATTAGCCTTAAGTTATAAGATAAAATTGTAGTAAAATAAAATTTTGAGTATAAGACACAAGCAGACTTCCACAGATCCTGACGTTTTGATTGCACTTCTCCATTTGATTCTTAACCTATTTAAATAGTTTAATCTGCCCAACTCAACATTTTTCAACATATGATAATGTCTTGTATATTTTTGTAACAGAAAATTTGTGGCAATTTTATTAAATGAAAAAAATATTAAGTTTATAAGTGTCTTCTTGTTCAGAGCTATATTTCTTTCACCATTAATGGATATTTAAGCTATGTAAGCCAGGGATCTCTTAGTACAGTTTTTACTAAACTCAAAAATCTTTTCTTCTTGCCTACGTATTCAATTTTGTCTCAAGTCCCTAAAATGATATTAGACAAACTGAATTTAAATCTGCATGCTTTCCAAAGAGATGGATGTTAGGACTACGAAGACATAGGCTAATTCTCTCAAAGTAAACAACCACATAAGAGTCCAGCACATTCCCACTAAATGCTTGTTAGGACTTTACCTAACCTTAAGAAGAGGCAAAACTCAGCCATATGGAATGACTGCTTCCTAGAAATTCCTGTTGCCTACCTTAAAAATGCATTCCTGTACTCCTGTATATACGCAACATGAAAGAAAAAACATTTAGATAATTAATACCAGTCATTAAAGTCTCTAAGAATGTAAAAGGTATGTGATCTACTTATCAGCTTTCCATCAAAATTACTTTTTTAACTAAATAGATTATAACTACCTCATGAAAAATAAGTTTATTCTTAGAAACCTTTATTTGCAATTGGAAGGATGGAAGGAATTTATATTCTCATAAGATCTGTGAAAATTGTCATCCCCCCTTTTTCTTGATAGAATTACAAGGTAGATGCTTTAGAAAGGAATCTAGAATGACAGTAAAAATTAATCAAATTATTTTCTCTGGTATTACCAAATCCAATTAAAAAATGCTATCAGTGAGAACAGGAAAGCATGATATACTATACACTGGCACCAACACTTCATCATCTTAACATTCAAGACAGTGTTTTTAGTTGAACTTTCTACGACCCGTGAAACTTATGAAAACGGAAAACTATCCTTTGAGAATGCCCCAAAGGATGTGCAGGTGCTGATGATTAAACAGTTTTAGCTTCAAGTTGCTCTTTATTGTAAAGTCAGTCTCAGATGAAACACCAAATTACTTATTAGCCCATCAGGGACTTAACATTACTGGCCCTTCATAATTATGCCATGAGTTTGTTTGCAATTCGTCCAAGTACTCTGTAAAATTTTCAAGCAAATGAGATTTTTCAAACTATTAAACAATGTCTTTAATAAATAAAGTATGAAATGTTCATAATTAAGGTTTTCCCAAAGTAGAACTTGATTTTTCCATTAAATATGTTCTCTTCTCTTGTGTTCTGAAGTGATATACTATAAAAATATTCTTTTTCTTTTTATCTCCCAATCATGAGGCTAAATAAAGGCACGATTAGGCACAAGACAGCAGCCATGAAGAATGGTGCTTAAAGATAGGCCTGTTGATACGACAGCATTTTTTTTTTTTTTGAGCTATTGCTAATCAGCTCTTCAAGGAAAACATCCAACAAAAGCCCAACAATATTCCATATAAACATGGTAATGTTTAAACATAACATAAAAAGTAGCCTTAAGCCAATAGTGGTTTTTCTGTCCTTCTCCCTTGTCCAGGACATGGAAGACCAGTATATCTGATGTACAAAGAATATGCCATTTTATTCATTTTCATTTGTGGTATCCTAGTTTAGTGCTATCTTTCCAATTACATGGGTTAATATACTTATTATGCTGTATCAGTTATGTAGTTGATTCCTTTTTTCTCCATTATCAATTGTTGTTCTTATTACTGTATTAAGATAATCCAGTCTTTACTTTTTGCTATATTATTTCCATAAACAAAATACTTAAAATGTAAAAGGGATATACAAATCACCAGTCATTTAGTCATACAGAAATCTGTCACTCAAATGCATTTATTATCCCACTAAGCAATGCATACTAAGAATAAATCTTATCAGTAAAGAGAAAAATTAAGCCAAGTAATCTAGGTGTGTCTTTATTGTGAAAAGCCTAAAGAACAAAGATTAGAAGAACCTAACAGAATTAATTTTCAAGGCTGCAAACCCAAATATTCAGCACCTGGAATTGATCTAATTCTTTAAATAAACAGATGCTAACGGGTAAGAAGAAAAGAAGATCCTATAGTTAGAATATTTATTTTGTTCTAGGTTTGTAGCTTTATACCTCTAAGTATGATCTCAGAATAACAATGGTGCCAGTGAAGATAATTTTCAAGTCGTAACCTCACCCAAATCAGCAAGGATAGAAGATACTTCCTATTATAATTACATAAGCTGGCTCAACATCCAATCACAGGACTTTTACATGATTTTCTTTTCTCTGATAGTGTAAAATGAGTCCATCTACAAGATTTAAGGAGCATACAGAAAATGCTTAATGCCTTGGAGTTCCTGCTGGTCACCTAGTTGGTCTATATAGTAATCAGAAATGACATTTAGAGTTGACAAGCATCAAATTGGGGTAATTTAAATGATTTGACAAAATGAGTTTTGTTCTAGCTGTACTCTATATGAAAAAAATTTACACTAAAAATACCTTCTCATTGGATGATTTCATTTTTGTTTGGCAAATCACTACTTTAGTCTGAGTATTCACTAGAAGGATAAATTGTATTTGATCAACACATGCAGCAAGACAAAATGAGTTATAACTGATTTTATATTTGTTTACTACATGGTATCCTTCAATTGTGTGAACCAAACATCAACTTAAAGTCTGCAAACAACATGAATGATAAATCTTTAACTAGATGAAACATAACTTTAACAAAACTGTAGATATAATCTAAAGACAAAGCTATTGATGGAAAATAGGTAGCCATTTATTTCAGAGTATTCTATATGGAAGCATAAAATAAAAAAGAGATAAAATCCTTAAACTATTGATCTTGTTAGAATGAAATGGGAAAGGTAAAAATTACTTCTATTCTCTGTAGAGACATCACTTATTTTGAGGGTATATGAACATTATGCTATTTGATCTTCAAACTGTAACATCCCTAAGGAACACATGCTGTTATTAATGGGGAGCTGAGGCTCAGGAGGTTAAGTAATCTGCCAAAGTCATAACACCCAAGGCACTCGGATGCCAAAGCCTGCACTCCCAGCCACTGCTGTCTCCCCAGTAGGGACGTGGACAGGAAAAACATCACTATTAAAAACAAACAAAGGGTGAGGCTTATCATAGGCAGAATTCAGCAATCACTTAAAATGTGAAGAAATCAGAGGAAATTATTTTTCTTTGACTGTCATCACACATAATTCAGATGGGAGGTATATATGTGGAAAACAAAATTTAGGGAGAAACAAACTGGACTTTATGGACTTTAATAACTGCAAAGTTCAGCACATATATCTAAACCCAGTGCAAAAAACAAAAAAAATACAAGGCTCCTCCACCTTTTGTGTATGCAACAGTAATCCCTTTTAAGGCAGGGATTGCTTTCTGCTGTCCTCAAAATCCTAACACTAAAGTGGGGTGTCCAGATATGCAGGGTCTTTGAACCTATTAATAAAGAAGGATGTCTAGTGACTTTTCCAGTACTTCAACATCCCAACAGAGAATGTTCATGTACTCAGGATAAAAGCTACATGAACCAAAAAGTCTGACTTCTTTAAGTGTAATCACATCAATTCTATACATGAATATATAATACTGTAAACTCAAAGGGTCTACATAGTTACATATGTCTAATTAAAACAGAAAAATGATATATTCTTAATAAGTAAAACTTATTAGAAAATTTGTATTCAAACATGTTACTTATAAGAAGACAAATAACAAAGGAATCCTAAGCATTTGCAAGTATTTCTCTAAGATGAGATGTTAAGTAAAATAAATGAGGTGTCAGGTGAAATTTGCTCAAGGAGTTAAGAGTGTTGTTGTACTGTGCTAATAATTCTGGTTAAAGAAAGAAAAATCTATTACAGAGAGGTGCTCTCTACCGCTCACTTTAACCCTCATCCCAGCCACGAGGCTTTGCATTAATAGGCCTCTAATTTTAAAAGTGAACATTTTATGCTTTGAAATAGAACCAGACCTGCAAACATTTTTCTATCGTGAGCTCATCAATGTAAATAGAAAGTTATTCTATCAAGGGGTGAGGAAATAAGGTGTGCCTTGTTCTGATTCCCTCTAGTAAGTTATAAAAAACACCCTTAAAAATTACATTTTGATTGTTCTTACAAACTCTCTGAGCAGCAATGTACTTGGAAATGGTAAAAAAAAAAAAAGAAAAGTACAGGCTTTGGAGTCAGGCAGGCCAGGCCTCCATTTATCCTGCCTCTGCCAATTCTGAAGTGTGTCTGCCAAGGCATGGATTTTCTTTCTCTAGCCTGCAGTTCCCTCCAGGTAACATTCTGTACCTCATAAAAATGTTGTGAAGACTAAATGGGATGACACACGAAGAGCACCTAGCACAGGGTCTTAGCAATTCCATCAGTGGCAGCTGTATTTGGTTGAAGATGATAGAAGAGGGGTAAGTTAAACTGTCACAATGAACAGCTGTTCCTCAGAGGAAGCCACAAGATCATGAAAGCTTCCCCCCTTGGTCTACTGGGCTTGAGGCAGGATACTGAAACAGATGTTCCTTTGTTAGCTATTGTAAAAAGTCTCTCAGGGAGGAAAAAGGAAGGAGGGAAGGAAGGAAGGAAGGAAGGAAGGAAGGAAGGAAGGAAGGAAGGAAGGAAGGAAGGTAGGAAGGAAGCTGAACAGCTATATCTATGCAAATTAGTTGAGAGATCCTAGTTAACACTGGTGAGACTCCCTGGCTTAGCATCTCCGTTCAGTCACTTGCTAGCTGTGTAACAACAGGCAAGTCACTATCTATCTAAGCCTCAGTTTCCTCATTTGTAAAATGGGAATAATTACAGTACACATACCACATCTATTTGTTGTTGTAAGGACAAAATGAATGAGAACACCTGGCACTTGGTTGGCAGTATATGTGTTAGCTATTAGAAAATGCCACCCATGGGCTTCCCTGGTGACGCAGTGGTTGAGAATCTGCCTGCCAATGCAGGGGACACGGGTTCGAGCCATGGTCTGGGAAAATCCCACATGCCGCGGAGCAACTAGGCCCGTGAGCCACAACTGCTGAGCCTGCGCGTCTGGAGCCTGTGCTCTGCAAAAAGAGAGGCCGCGACAGTGAGAGGCCCGCGCACCGCGATGAAGAGTGGCCCCCACTCACCGCAACTAGAGAAAGCCCTCGCACAGAAACGAAGACCCAACACAGCCATAAATAAATAAATAAATAAATAACAATTTTAAAAAAATGCCACCCACTGTAGATGGGGGCATCTGATACTAGATGAAGCAAATTCTGAGCACAGATTAGAAGTGCGAGTACAATAATTTACCCGGGCAAAATATGGAGGGAGTGCGCCAGGCATAGGGAACAACGAGCAGAGTGGCCAGAACTTGAAAGAAAACATTCCATGGAAAGCTGCTGTAGTGGAGAGCAGGTGTAGAATGAGGACAGGGCTCCAACTTCTTATGTGTAATACAAACGGACCGCCACTTTACTGGAAAATTTGCTGCTCATTCATGACCAGGGATCATGAATGTCAGTGGATGAAGTAACGGTGTAAACAAAGTTTAATGTATCAACTATACTTAACAATGTAAACATATCTTAAGAGTATCTTAAAGAGAAAATATATTTTTTTGCCTATTGTATTAATGTGGCTTTCCAGAACAAACCTTCAACATATTAAAGGTCCACATCTGTCCCTAATATTTTCATACTAACTCATTGAAATTAGCATGGTTTCCACAATTGAATTGTATGGAATTAAATAGCAACCTAAGAGATCAGAAGACATTGACAAATAGACATTTATTTGTCAGTAATTTCTATCAGTCTTGACACTGTGGTCTTTTTAAAGATACAGTGTCTAAAATTCAAGGAGTATAACCATAAAGAAAGGAAGAAAAAATTTGTGTGTGAAATTACACTTCCCTTACAGTCTTCTTTATGCTTATTTTTTTTTTCTTAATCAGTCATCAATTTTATACACATCACTGTATACATGTCAATCCCAATCGCCCAACTCAGCACACCACCATCCCCACCCCACCGCAGTTTTCTCCCCTTGGTGTCCATACGTTTGTTCTCTACATCTGTGTCTCAACTTCTGCCCTGCAACCCGGTTCATCTGTACCATTTTTCTAGGTTCCACATACATGCGTTAATATACGATATTTGTTTTTCTCTTTCTGACTTACTTCACACTGTATGACAGTCTCTAAATCCATCCACGTCTCAACAAATGACTCAGTTTTGTTCCTTTTTATGACAGAGTAATATTTCATTGTATATATGTACCACTTCTTCTTTATCCATTCGACTGTCGATGGGCATTTAGGTTGCTTCCATGACCTGGCTATTGTAAATAGTGCTGCAATGAACATTGGGGTGCATGTGTCTTTTTGAATTATGGTTTTCTCTGGGTATATGCCCAGTAGTGGGATTGCTGGGTGATATGATAATTCTATTTTTAGTTTTTTAAGGAACCTCCATATTGTTCTCCATAGTGGCTGTATCAATTTACATTCCCACCAACAGTGCAAGAGGGTTCCCTTTTCTCCACACCCACTCCAGCACTTGTTGTTTGTAGATTTTCTGATGAAGCCCATTCTAACTGGTGTGAGGTGATACCTCATTGTAGTTTTGATTTGCATTTCTCTAATAAATAGTGATGTTGAGCATCTTTTCATGTGCTTCTTGGCCATCCGTATGTCTTCTTTGGAGAAATGTCTATTTAGGTCTTCTGCCCAGTTTTGGATTGTGTTGTTTGTTTCTTTAATATTGAGCTGAATGAGCTGTTTATATATTTTGGAGATTAATCCTTTGTCCGTTGATTTCATTGCAAATATTTTCTCCCATTCTGAGGGTTGTCTTTTCGTCTTGTTTATGGTTTCCTTTGCTGTGCAAAAGCTTTGAAGTTTCATTAGGTCCCATTTGTTTATTTTTGTTTTTATTTCCATTACTCTAGGAGGTGGATCAAAAAAGATCTTGCTGGGATTTATGTCAAAGAGTGTTCTTCCTATGTTTTCCTCTAAGAGTTTTCTAGTGTCCGGTCTTACATTTAAGTCTCTAATCCATTTTGAGTTTATTTTTGTGTATGGTGTTAGGGAGTGTTCTAATTTCATTCTTTTACATGTAGCTGTCCACTTTTCCCAGCACCACTTATTGAAGAGACTGTCTTTTCTCCATTGTATATCCTTGCCTCCTTTGTCATACATTAGTTGACCATAGGTGTGTGGGTTTATCGCTGGGCTTTCTATCTTGTTCCATTGATCTATGTTTCTGTTTTTCTGCGAGTACCATATTGTCTTGATTACTTGATTACTGTAGCTTTGTAGTATAGTCTGAAGTCAGGAGTCTGATTCCTCCAGCTCCGTTTTTTTCCTTCAAGACTGCTTTGGCTATTCGGGGTCTTTTGTGTCTCCATACAAATTTTAAGATGATTTGTTCTAGTTCCATAAAAAATGCCATTGGTAATTTGATAGGGATTGCATTGAATCTGTAGATTGCTTTGGGTAGTAAAGTCATTTTCACAATATTGATTCTTCCAATCCAAGAACATGGTATATCTCTCCATCTGTTGGTATCATCCTTAATTTCTTTCATCAGTGTCTTATACTTTTCTGCATACAGGTCTTTTGTCTCCCTAGGTAGGTTTATTCCTAGGTATTTTATTCTTTTTGTTGCAATGGTAAATGGGAGTGTTTCCATAATTTCGCTTTCAGATTTTTCATCATTAGTGTATAGGAATGCAAGAGATTTCTGTGCATTAATTTTGTATCCTGCAACTTTACCAAATTCATTGATTAGCTCTAGTAGTTTTCTGGTGGCATTTTTAGGTTTCTCTATGTATAGTATCATGTCATCTGCAAACAGTGACAGTTTTACTTCTTCTTTTCCAATTTGGATTCCTTTTATCTCTTTTTCTTCTCTGATTGCCGTGGCTAGGACTTCCAAAACTATGTTGAATAATAGTGGTGAGAGTGGACATCCTTGTCTCGTTCCTGATCTTAGAGGAAATGCTTTTAGTTTTTCACCGTTGAGAATGATGTTTGCTATGGGTTTGTCGTATATGGCCTTTATTATGTTGAGGTAGGTTCCCTCTATGCCCACTTTATGGAGAGTTTTTATCATAAATCGGTGTCGAATTTTGTCAAAAGCTTTTTCTGCATCTATTGAGATGATCATATGGTTTTCATTCTTCAATTTTTAAATATGGTGTATCACATTCATTGATTTGCATATATTGAAGAATCCTTGCATCCCTGGGATAAATCCCACTTGACCATGATGTATGATCCTTTTAATGTGTTGTTGGATTCTGTTTGCTAGTATTTTGTTGAGGATTTTTGCATCTATATTCATCAGTGATATTGGTCTGTAATTTTCTTTTTTTGTAGTATCTTTGTCTGGTTTTGGTATCAGGGTGATGGTGGCCTCATAGAATGAGTTTGGGAGTGTTCCTCCCTCTGCAATATTTTGGAAGAGTTTGAGAAGGATGGGTGTTAGCTCTTCTCTAAATGTTTGATAGAATTCACCTGTGAAGCCATCTTGTCCTGGACTTTTGTTTGTTGGAAGATTTTTAATCACAGTTTCAATTTCATTACTTGAGATTGGTCTGTTCATATTTTCTGTTTCTTCCTGGTTCAGTCCTGCAAGGTTATACCTAAGAATTTGTCCATTTCTTCCAGGTTGTCCATTTTATTGGCATAGAGTTGCTTGTAGTAGTCTCTAGGATGCTTTGTATTTCTGCGGTGTCTGTTGTAACCTCTCCTTTTTCATTTCTAATTTTATTGATTTGAGTCCTTTCCCTTTTTTCTTGATGAGTCTGGCTAATGGCTTATCAATTTTGTTTATCTTCTGAAAGAACCAGCTTTTACTTTTATTGATCTTTGCTATTGTTTTATTTGTTTCTATTTCATTTATTTCCGCTCTGATCTTTATGGTTTCTTTCCTTCTGCTAACTTTGGGTGTTGTTTGTTCTTCTTTCTCTAGTTCCTTTAGGTGTAAGGTTAGATTGTTTACTTGAGATTTTTCTTGTTTCTTTAGGTAGGCTTGTATATCTATAAAGTTCCCTCTTAGAACTGCTTTTGCTCCATCCCATAGGTTTTGGATCATCATGTTTTCATTGTCATTTATCTCTAGGTATTTTTTGACTTCCTCTTTGATTTCTTCAGTGATCTCTTGGTTATTTACTAATGTCTTGTTTAGCCTCCATGTGTTTTTTTTTTTTTACGTTTTTTTCCCTGTAATTGATTTCTAATCTCATAGTGTTGTGGTCAGAAAAGTTGCCTGATATGATTTCAATTTTCTTAAATTTACTGAGGCTTGACTTGTGACCCAAGATGTGATCTATCCTGGAGAATGTTCCATGCGCACTTGAGAAGAACGTGTAATATGGTGTTTTTGGATGGAATGTCCTAGAAATATCAATTATATCTATCTGGTCTATTGTGTCATTTAAAGCTTCTGTTTCCTTATTGATTTTCATTTTGGATGATCTGTCCATTGGTGTAAGTGAGGTGTTAAAGTCCCCCACTATTATTGTGTTACTGTCGATTTCCTCTTTTATAGCTGTTAGCAGTTGCCTTATGTATTGAGGTGCTCCTATGTTGGGTGCATATATATTTATAATTGTTATATCTTCTTTCTGGATTGATCCCTTGATCATTATGTAGTGTCCTTCCTTGTCTCTTGTAACATTCTTTTTTTTATAGTCTGTTTTATCTGATATGAGTATAGCTACTCCAGCTTTCTTCTGATTTCCATTTGCATGGAATATCTTTTTCCATCCCCTCACTTTCAGTCTGTATGTGTCCCTAGGTCTGAAGTGGGTCTCTTGTAGACAGCATATATAGGGGTCTTGTTTTTGTATCCATTCAGCAAGCCTGTGTCTTTTGGTGGGAGCATTTAATCCATTCACGTTTAAGGTAATTATCGATACGTATGTTCCTATGACCATTTTCTTAATTGTTTTGGGTTTGTTTTTGTAGGTCCTTTTCTTCTCTTGTGTTTCCCACTTAGAGAAGTTCCTTTAGCATTTGTTGTAGAGCTGGTTTGGTGGTGCTGAATTCTCTTAGCTTTTGCTTGTCTGTAAAGCTTTTGATTTCTCCATCAAATCTAAAGACCATTGTCGGGTAGAGTAATCTTGGTTGTAGGTTCTTCCGTTTCATCACTTTAAGTATATCATGCCGCTCCCTTCTGGCTTGTAGAGTTTCTGCTGAGAAATCAGCTGTTAACCTTATGGGAGTTCCCTTGTATGTTATTTGTCGTTTTTCCCTTGCTGCTTTCAATAATTTTTCTTTGTCTTTAATTTTTGCCAATTTGATTAATATGTGTCTCGGCATGTTTCTCCTTGAGTCTATCCTCTATGGGACTCTCTGTGCTTCCTGGACTTGGGTGGCTATTTCCTTTCTCATTTTAGGGAAATTTTCGACTATAATCTCTTCAAATATTTTCTCCGGTCCTTTCTCTCTCCTCCTTCTGGGACCCCTATAATGCGAATGATCTTGCATTTAATGTTGTCCCAGAGGTCTCTTAGGCTGTCTTCATTTCTTTTCACTCTTTTTTCTTTATTCTGTTCTGCAGCAGTGAATTCCACCGTTCTGTCTTCCAGGTCACTTATCCGTTCTTCTGCCTCAGTTATTCTGCTATTGATTCCTTCTAATGTAGTTTTCATTTCAGTAATTTGTGGTGGCCCCCAAGCTGTAAGCTTATTCAGCTGTCTGCTTTCTGGAGAACTGCTTGTCTCTTTCTTGGTATGCACTCCTGACGCTGCGGTATTGAGCGTAAAAAAGGAAAATGGCTTGCGGCCAGTTTCGTTCCAGGTGCCTGCTCTGCATCTAAGAGCCCCTGGTTGTTCCCCAGAAGAAGGACGTGCT
This sequence comes from Eschrichtius robustus, assembly GCF_028021215.1. NCBI lineage: Eukaryota > Metazoa > Chordata > Mammalia > Artiodactyla > Eschrichtiidae > Eschrichtius > Eschrichtius robustus. Next base: position 33,503,106 of record NC_090841.1, read on the forward strand.
GCCCTGAGGGGGAAGTCTGTATCTCCAAAGAATGGCCCATAAGGCATGCTGACGCATAGATAGTGGCGCATAGATAGTGGCGACAGAATTATGTGGAAATACAAGGTTTACTGATTTTTTGTCTGATATTCGTTCTGTACTAAACCTATATATACATTCATGCTCTTTGAATAAACTTGCCTTGCAACCATCAGTTGTCTTGGCCCTTCTGATCCCATACTGGTGGTTTTCAGTTCCTTACCCCTCACCGCCAGGAACTTCTAGCTTTCTGCAGCCGGTCTGTGGCAGTTATTGTATTGTTCATCTCTGTTTGTTTGTTCTTTAATTCTTCTAGGTCTTTGTTAAACATTTCTTGCACCTTCATGATCTTTGCCTCCATTCTTATTTCAAGGTCGTGGATCATCTTCACTATCATTATTCTGAATTCTTTTTCTGGAAGGTTGCCTATCTCCACTTCATTTAGTTGTTTTTCTGGGGTTTTATCTTGTTCCTTCATCTGGTATATAGCCCTCTGCCTTTTCATCTTGCCTATCTTTCTGTGAATATGGTTTTTGGTCCACAGGCTGCAGGATTGTAGTTTTTCTTGCTTCTGCTGTCTGCCCTCTGTTGGTTGAGGCTATCTAAGAGGCTTGATGGGAGGCTCTGGTGGTGGGTAGAGGTGACTGTTGCTGTGGTGGTCAGAGCTCAGTAAAACTTTAATCCACTTGACTGTTGATGGGTGGGGCTGGGTTCCCTCCCTGTTGGTTGTTTTGCCTGAGGCAACCCAACACTGGAGCCTACCTGGGCTCTTTGGTGGGGCTAATGACACACTCTGGGAGGGCTCACGCCAAGTAGTACTTCCCAGAACTTCTGCTGCCAGTGTCCTTGTCCCCACGGTGAAAGAGAGCCACCTCCTGCCTCTGCAGGAGACCTTCCAACACTAGCAGGTAGGTCTGGTTCAGTCTCTCCCGGGGTCACTGCTCCTTCCCCTGGGTCCCGATGCACACACTATATTGTGTGCGGCCTCCAAGAGTGGGGTCTCTGTTTCCCCCAGTCCTGTCGAAGTCCTGCAATCAATTCCCACTGGGCTTCAAAGTCTGATTCTCTATGAATTCCTCCTCCCGTTGCCGGACCCCCAGGTTGGAAAGCCTGACGTGGGGCTCAGAACCTTCACTCCAGTGGGTGGACTTCTGTGGTATAAGTGTTCACCAGTCTGTGAGTCACCCACCCACCAGTTATGAGATTTGATTTTACTCTGATTGCACCCCTCCTACTGTCTCATTGTGGCTTCTCCTTTGTCTTTGGATGTGGGGTATCTTTCTTGGTGAGTTCCAGTGTCTTCCTGTCAATGATTGTCCAGCAGCTAGTTGTGATTCTGGTGTTCTCGCAAGAGGGAGTGAGAGCACATCCTTCTGCTCCGCCATCTTGGTTCGTCTCGCCAGTCCTTTTTATCTTTATGCTTATTTTTATTCTAAAGAAAATTTCCTCTCCAGATTATTTATTTAGATACAGTGTTTTATACTTAGCTCTAATGATTTTAATTTAGTACAATGTGTATATGAGTGTGTGTGTGTGTCTGTGTCTGTGTCTGTATGTATGTGTGTGTGATAGCAGCTACTTCTAGGACCCATGTAAACTCTGAAATAGGCAAAGTATAGCTGTCACTCTATGACCCTCCACCTTGAACCCTTCTCCATTCAAACACTTTCTCTCTCTGCCCACCACCTAGTAACAGAAATGCCAAGTTACCCAGAGAACTCCTACCAGATCTCCGGAAGATGTGGAATAGGTCTGGTTTCAAAACCAGACAATACGGCCTTGGTCTCTTTCTTCATTTGCCAAAGGGGGATAGAAACAGCAAAAAGATACAGAATTATCATGAAGATTGACTGAGATAATATATGGAAGTCATTTGGAAAAATGTCTGGTTCATAGAAAATACTCAGTATCTGATGGGTATTATTATTTTATATATGCATTTTATAATTTTATGCATAATTGTGTCATGGGGCCCCAAGACCACTCTCAGGATTGATAATTTGTTGGAAGGACTCACAGAACTCAGAAAAGTTGTTACACTCACTGTTAACAGTTTCTTACAGTGAAAGGATATAGATTAAAATCACAGTTGTCTTCTCCCAGTGGAGTTTCATTATTCCAGCAACAATGTGTGACAACACTTGTGATGTACTGCCAACCAGGGAAGCTCACCCAAGCCTTGAAGTCAAGAGTTATTGAGGGGACTTCCCTGGTGGTCCAGTTGTAAAGAATACACCTTCCAATGCAGGGGACATGGGTTCAATCCCTGGTTGGGGAACTAAGATCCCATATGCCTCAGGATAATTAAGCCCACGTGCCACAACTACTGAGCTCGGGTGCCTCTACTAGAGAGCCCGCATGCCGAAACTATAGAGCCCACTCACCCTGGAGCCTGCGCGCCACAAGTAAAGAAGCGAAAACCTGCATGCCACTACTAGAGAGAAGCCCATGCACCACAACAAAAGATCCCATGTGCTGCAACTAAGACACAATGCAGCCAAAAAACTAAAATAAAATTTAAATAAATAAATAAGAGTTATTGAGGTCAGTCATGCAGGCATGAATATAGGCTCCCTGCATGAATGACCTTGGCTACTCAGTCTCCAGCACCCCACAGACGACGAACTGACACAGTGTGGCCCAAGGTCCCTGGTGAACAAAAATAGGTGTTCACCGTAAATCACATTTTTTGCATAAACTATCTAGCTTGGCCCAAGGTCCCAGGTATACAAAGATGGCCATATCGGGCAGGATATTCCAAGGCTTAGAGCTGCTCTCTCCAGAGCCAGTTAAGGGCCACTACTTTCTCTAAAATGTACAGGGTTTGAGTACCTCAAGCCTACTGAGTTAACCCTTTACTGCATAATAATTTATTAAGCAACTACCATGCACCAGGAGCTATGATACTTAATATATATTATCTCATTTAATATTTAAATACTCTCATGAGAAAGGAATTAACATCCCCTTTTACAAATATGGAAACTGAGGCTCGAGAAGGTTAAAAGTATTCATAGTCATATATTAACTAGTGTGGAATCCAAACCTTGCTCTCTCAAACTGCAAAGCCTTTGCTACTTCCACTAAGCCATGTTGCCTCATAAAATGTTATAAAAATTAAAGTAGTATATTATACATCACAAATATAGGCACATAATAAATATATTTAATAGATTCATTTCTGGTAGCGAAAAAATAATTTAAAAAATCACTTTGAATTTGTGGAGGAAATAAACTAGAGCTGTGAGCAAATGTGCACTTATTGTAGACCAGCTTTCATTTAAAATATTGAGTTTTTATTGAAAGGTTATCTTGTCACAACCAGGTGATTATAATCAAGTCCAATAAATTCAGCAATAAAGTTTTCCTGAGATTAAAAAGAAATTCAACCTTCTTTAAATTCAACCTTCTTTTTCTTTACACCTCAAAACTTTTTAATCCCCACAAACATTTGCTGAAACACAAAAGTGACTCACCCATCTATTAAGAATAACGTAATTTTTCGTTGTAGAAATGTATTACCAGTTTCCCTAGAGGAAACAATGCTTTCTCACTCTAATACGTGTGTGGTTTTCTCCCCCATCTAATCAGCTAATACTTTTCAAAAGATCTTTTTAATGCCTAAATGAAAGGATTCCACATCAGAGACCTGACCTCCCTATTAAAGTATCTAAAGGAAACCCTAGGAATGTAAAATCCATTCAAAGGCAAATTGCAGGTAGCTTATTATACAATGCATTAAGAAAAGAAAAGGGGAAAAAAGCTTCATAAGAACTGCACAGAATTTGGTAAAATTATACCACAAAAATACAAATTGATCTTAAGTATAAAGAAACAAATTCATAGCCAAAAACTTATTACAAAAGTGCTTTGTAGTCAGCCAGGAGGGGAGTCTCTACGAAAGACTTCAGAATTTGTCACTTTTTCAATCAAAATTTCTGATTACAGCTTAATGTTGGGAAGGCCAAAAAAAGAACAAAACACACATTTTTCAATAGATTTAAAAATCTGAAAATTTTAAAGCTAACTTTCAATATCAGAAAAGGTAGATTTTACTACAGACAACAGGAGTAGAATGAAGTAATAAGAGTAATAATAGATGAAGTAATATAGATACAAACACTTTTAAAAAACAAGTTAAGATTTTTAACATACCATGAACATGGTTCTGAAGTTATTCAAATCAGTCAAAAAGTCTTCCACAGACACCTTCTTCACATCGATGGCATAGTACCCCATTATACTCTGGTATAACTTGTCCATGTTTTCATGTAATTTTGAAAGTTTCTCATAGTGTTCTTTTGCACTGATAACAAAGCTGTATATTACAGTTAAGGTATTCTGAAATTTACAAAGTAATGTTTTAGGGGAAAAAAATCCTATAAGTCCAATGTTTTAATTTAATTGTTAGCCATTATTACATATCTCCAAAGTGCCAAAATTAGCTCTAATAGTTAACCATTCTTACAATTCAATCTACACTGTACAGTGATGAAATCTTAAGTGTGCTTCCTAATTAACACTGGCGAAATTATCAGAAAAGTTATTTATATATTTAATATTTCTCTTTTACAATTAAGTACAAGGAAATTTTTCTTCCAATTTGCCTATCTTATCAGATCATGCAATATGATTTAAAATTATAGTTCAGTAGTTTCAGTGATATTGAAATCAATAACACAGGCATTGTGCATAGTAGTTAAAGTGGACAACCTGGGGTCAATTTCTAGCTCCTGCACTTAGTAGTATTGTGCCTGTGGACAAATGCCTTCATTTCTCTGTGCCACAATTTCGTCACCTGTAAAATGGGAATAATAATAATAACATCACTTATAGGGCTGTTGTGAGGACTAATGAGTTAATACATACAAAGTTCTTAGAAAAATAAATGGCATTTCGTCATACATATAAATACTTGGCCTTATTATTGCCCACTTATTCAACTTAAGCTCTACTTAAGGTTCTAAAAGCGATAAATTTTTTAAAAGTTACATTAAAAACTTCTTATATTGTGTAGGTAAATTCATGTTTTAACTTCTTTGGAAAATTGGTATACAATTTCTTCTATGAATTACATGATTTAAAATTATGATTACACACACACAGAAATGTTCTTTTCTCACTTATTTATGACAATTAGTCAAAAGCACACTGAGACCGAGAAGACTAACTTTCTGTGAATGTGGTGGTGGCATTAGAACACATTTTCTAAACAAACAATAGAATTTCCTTTGTGGTGTGACAGATTGCTGCGGTAGCCAGATAAAAAATCTCCACACCACATTCTGAAAAGATGACTCCGCTACAGCATCAGTCATAATTATCTATGGCTCTTTTAAACTGGGACATTAAACTTACTGAAGTCATTCTATTGTCTCTAACACAAAAGGATAAACAGATATTAACACATTTTTTCAGAAGTCAGAAAATAAGAATAACTAGACTGAGATTGAGAGAAAGAAATTAAAAAATGGAATGTTTATGTCTAAAAAGAAAAATTTTCCACAATTTCAAAAAGATATGGTTCCTCTGGTCAGAGCATTCTCCAGTAGAGGATGAAATAAGGAAAATGATCCAGGTCCTTTGTTTTGAGAAAAAGAATGAAAGAAAGAGGTAGCACTGCTGCCAGATACGTGGTGAACCTGGGGCAGAGAAGAATGCTGCTCCCACAAGGAAACAAGACATCCCCATCAATCACCTGTACCCATGTCTACAGTCAATCCACAGATTACATACTGCCCTTCCGTGCCTGTTTTATTTGTTTGTTTGTTTTTTTAATACTATGCTCTGCTTAGTTAAATATATAGTATTTTAGAAGAAAGACTAGACTAGAATGTAAGGAGTCTAGATTCTAATGCAAGAGGTGATTTTGATTTTTTTTTTTTTCTAATGAGCTTAGAAAATCTATGGATCTTTCTTTGGCTAGTTTAAACAGCAAAATGCCTCCTCATACTTTCTAAGAATCTAGATCATAATAGTGCCAGTGGTCGATGCATTTATAAGTAGCATCATTTTTTAATCCTTGGATGCACAAAAGATTTTGTATTAGTAAAATCACAAAATCATAAGAAATTATAATACAGTCACATGTTTCCATATACTTTGTCGCGTGAAACATCCATATTTGTGAAATGCTCTAGGTAAAGTAAATTTATGTAAATAAAAATCACATTTGAAATGCATTCAGAAACTATCATTAAATGGAACATATGGTGATTGATTTGTAATGTGCAGTAAGTATCCCTTCATTTACCTAGCAAATTCAGAAATCAACATTGGTTTAGATATTCAATCTATAAACTCTCACCTAAAATTTATGTCCCAGATAGAGATTATATCCACATGGATTATTTATATATCCTTAACTCCTGCCTAAAAGAGGAATCATTTTCTGCCTTTGCTTGTCCAAACCTATCATTCCAAGTTTGGTTCAATTCTTCCTCTTCCATGAAGCTGCCTTCTCTAATCTCTAGAACTATGAGTGATCATTTCTTCCACTGAATATATAGCACTTTTAGTCCAGGTATCTCTGTAATGAAGTTCTGTTTTCCCTTCTAGTCCAATCCCCTAGTAGTGTTTTGTTTTTGCCACGAGATCACCTGTGATTATCAGCCCTTTCTCTAGATGCTGTATTAAGTCTAATCATCTGCAACTACATTGGTGCCAAAGACTTATTTCACCCTACTGTCACCACTCAAACTTCGGTGGGAAGAGTAACAGGCCTCCTCAAAAGTCTGATGTAAGTCAAGGAACTTCTCTTCATAAAATTGCACATACACACATTCACACACACACACGAACACATAAAATTTGGATGTAATGCTAAGAGCTAACAGAGTTCCTAAAAATTAGGTACCCTGGACAACAGGTTGCACTACTATGGTGGGTGTTTCTAATTGTATGGTTCTACAGCTACTCCTTTTTTGCCCTTATCACTGCTTATAAGGCTTTGAGTTTTAATAAATATGAGTAATTTTATTCTAATACCTGGGAATATGCCCATTCACAGGAATCAGTTTGGCAAATAGGTTAAAATAAAGCTCTATTATTCAATAACACTTTTTAGGTTGTCAGGTTAAGAATCAAAAGTTAATGACATATCAGAAATATGCTTGAGCATACTTAAATAAAACAGTAAAATCCTATTAAATGATGTGATGGGAAAGAAGACCAAGAGCCCAAACCATGGAAACTACATGGTCTTGTTTTAACATCTAGAGAGATTTATAAGTTAATTTTCTTATCATTGTTATCTACAAAACAATGTACTCCCAAAGGAAAGTAAGTAGAGCTTTAAATAAGTGGAATTACCCACAAAAACGGTAAAATTGTGATTGAACTGAAGCAATTCTGGAAATAGCCAAATAAATTCTCAGAAGTTTAAAATGACTATTTGATAGAATGGAATAAATGGTTACCTTAATGAGGCACTCTACATCGTTACTGCTGGGTACCTTCTCATTAAGAGATGGAGGAACATTCAGATAAAAAATCAACATCATCCAAAAGAAAAAACAAACACAGGTGTTCTTGTGCCAATTGTTAAACTCCAGTTAGAAGTTAATGCCCATATCCATAGTAGTCATAAGGCTTTATTTTTATCCCCAGAAAGTTCTATATTTGTGAAGAGCTTTAGAAAAATAGGTGAGCTATACAACAAAATTAAACTTTGATAAAACTCATTACAGAAATATTGATATATAGCCAACTACTTGATATTTTTATAAAATCTATTTTCTTTTCCTTTACCAGGACTAAGGCCAAATTCTGATTAATTTCTACTTGAACAAGGATAATTTTCCCATTTGAAGGTACATGACAACCAGATCTGTGTTCACACACATTGAACCACAAATGTTTAGTGTTGGCCAACTAAGTAGTCAGAATGAGATGTGGGATTTAACTCCTGGTTAGCAAGTACTGTTCATTCCCAAGCCACTCAGCACAAATACATTCTACATTTATTCTCATGTTTTGCCCCCATTATTGCACCTTCCCCACCAAGGATGTCTATTACTTCCATTAATCCTCTTACAAGGACCAGCTCCAATCAGTCCTACAACTTTTATAGTCTAAAACCTTTTATAGATCTTCTTCAGTACCCAGGATCCAGCCAGCCAGCCAGCCAGGTGGGCAGCCAGTCTATAAGTAGTCACTAAACACCACTAAGTACCACTCTTCTAGACATGAGGAAAACCAGTAGTTAACAAGGTAAACAAAGTCCCTGCTTTCATGAAACATGAATTCTAGAGTGTGGTGACAGGTAATAAAGAAGTAAATTAATGAGATATTCAAACAATAATAAGCATTATGAAGAAAACAAAAGTTTGTGTGTGATATTGTATACAGTGACAGAGGCTAACTTATGCTGCATAGTGAGGGAAGTCCTGGCAGAGAAGGTGGCAGTGACTGAAGCATGACTGTCAAGAAGCCGCGAACACGACATTGTAAATGTAGTAAGACTTCTGAGAAGGAAGAGATCATCATAGACTTGAGGATTCATAGAGGATGAGGAGCAGGATATATATTTTTTTAACATCTTTAATGGAGTATAATTGCTTTACAATGGTGTGTTAGTTTCTGCTTTATAACAAAGTGAATCAGCTATACATATACATATATCCCCATATCTCTTCTCTCTTGCGTCTCCCTCCCACCCTCCCTAACCCACCCCTCTAGGTGGTCACAAAGCACCAAGCTCATCTCCCTGTGCTATATGGCTGCTTCCCACTAGCTATCTATTTTACATTTGGGAGTGTATATATGTCCATGCCGCTCTCTCACTTTATCCCAGCTTACCCTTCCCCCATCAAGTCCATTCTCTATGTCTGCATCTTTTTTTTTTTTTAACATCTTTATTGGAGTACAATTGCTTTACAATGGTGTGTTAGTTTCTGCTTTATAACAAAGTGAAAGAGTTATACATATACATATGTTCCCATATCTCTTCCCTCTTGCATCTCCCTCCCTCCCACCCTCCCTATCCCACCCCTCTAGGTGGTCACAAACAACTGAGCTGATTTCCCTGTGCTATGTGGCTGCTTCCCACTAGCTATCTATTTTACGTTTGGTAGTGTATTTATGTCCATGCCACCCTCTCACTTTGTCCCAGCTTACCCTTCCCCCACCCCGTATCCTCAAGTCCATTCTCTAGTAGGTCTGCGTCTTTATTCCCGTCTTGCCCCTAGGTTCTTCTGAAATTTTCGTTTTTATTTTTTTATTTTTTAGATTCCATATTTATGTGTTACCATACGGCATTTCTTTTTCTCTTTCTGACTTACTTCACTCTGTATGACAGTCTCTAATTCCACCCACCTCACTACAAATAACTCAATTTCGTTTCCTTTTATGGCTGAGTAATATTCTGTTGTATATATGTGCCACTTATTGTTTAACCATTCATCTGTCGATGGGCACTTAGGTTGCTTCCGTGTCCTGACTATTGTAAATAGTGCTGCAATGAATATTGTGGTACATGACTCTTTTTGAATTATGGTTTTCTCAGGGTATATGCCCAGTAGTGGGGTTGCTGGGTCATATGGTAGTTCTATTTTTAGTTTTTTAAGGAACCTCCATACTGTTCTCCATAGTGGCTGTATCAATTTACATTCCTACCAACAGTGCAATAGGGTACCCTTTGCTCCACACCCTCTGCAGCATTTATTTTTAATAGATTTTTTGATGATGGCCATTCTGACTGGTGTGAGGTGATACCTCACTGTAGTTTTGATTTGCATTTCTCTAATGATTAGTGATGTTAAGCATCCTTTCATGTGCTTGTTGGCAATCTGTATATCTTCTTTGGAGAAATGTCTATTTAGGTCTTCTGCCCATTTTTGGATTGGGTTTTTTGTTTTATTGATATTGAGCTGCATGAGCTGCTTGTATATTTTGGAGATTAATCCTTTGTCAGTTGTATCATTTGCAAATATTTTCTCCCATTCAGAGGGTTGTCTTTTCATCTTGTTTATTGTTTCCTTTGCTGTGCAAAAGATTTTAAGTTTCATTAGGTCCCATTAGTTTGCTTTTATTTCCATTTCTCTAGGAGGTGGGTCAAAAAGGAACTTCCTGTGATTTATGTCAGTGTTCTGAATATTTTTCCTCTAAGAGTATTCTAGTGTCTGGCCTTACATCTAGGTCTTTAATCCATTTTGAGTTTACTTTTGTGTGTGGTGTTAGGGAGTGTTCTAATTTCATTCTTTTACATGTAGCTGTCCAGTTTTCCCAGCATCACTTATTGAAGAGGCTGTCTTTTCCCCATTGTATATTCTTGCCTCCTTTATCAAAAATAAAGTGACCATATGTGTGAGAGTTCATCTCTGGGATTTCTGTCTTGTTCCATTGATCTATATTTCTGTTTTTGTGCCACTACCATACTGTCTTGATTACTGTAGCTTTGTAGTATAATCTGAAGTATGGGAGCCTGATTCCTCCAGCTCCATTTTCCCTTCTCAAGATTGCCTTGGTTATTCGGGGTCTTTTGTGTTTCCATACAAATTGTGAAATTTTTTGTTCTAGTTTTGTGAAAAATGCCATTGCTAGTTTGATAGGGATTGCACTGAATCTGTAAATTGCTTTGGGTAGTAGAGTCATTTTCACAATGTTGATTCTTCCAATCCAAGAACATGGTATATCTCTCCACCGTTTTGTATCATCATTAATTTCCTTCATCAGTGTCTTATAGTTTTCTGCATACAGGTCTTTTGTCTCCTTGGGTAGGTTTATTCCTAGATATTTTATCCTTTTTGTTGCAGTGGTGTATGGGAGTGTTTCCTTCTCTTTCAGATTTTTCATCATTAGTGTATAGGAATGCAAGAGATTTCTGTGCATTCATTTTGTATCCTGCTACTTTACCAAATTCATTGATTAGCCCTAGTACTTTTCTGGTAGCATCTTTAGTTTCCTCTATGTGTAGTATGATGTCATCTGCAAACAGTGACCACTTTACTTCTTCTTTTCCGATTTGGATTCCTTTTATTTCTTTTTCTTCTCTGATTGTTGTGGTTAAAACTTCCAAAACTATGTTGAATAACAGTGGTGAGAGTGGACAACCTTGTCTTGTTCCTGATCTTAGAGGAAATGGTTTTAGTTTCTCACCACTGAGAAAGATGTTGGCTGTGGTCTGTCATATATCCCCTTTATTATGTTGAGGTAAGTTCCCTATATGCCTATCTTCTGGAGCGTTTTAATCATAAATGGGTGTTCAATTTTGTTGAAAGCTTTTTCTGCATCTATTGAGACGATCATATGGTTTTTCTCCTTCACTTTGTTTATATGGTTTACCACATTGATTGATTTGCATATACTGAAGAATCCTTGCATTTCTGGGATAAACCCCACTTGATCACAGTGTATGATCCTTTAAATGTGCTGTTGGATTCTGTTTGCTAGTATTTTGTTGAGAATTTTTGCATCTATGTTCATCCGTGATATTGACCTGTATTTTTCTTTCTTTGTGACATCTTTATCTGGTTTAGGAATCAAGGTGACAGTCACCTTGTAGAATGAGTCTGGGAGTGTTCCTCCCTCTGATATATTTCAAAGAATTTGAGAAGGATAGGTGTTAGCTCCTCTCTAAATGCTTGATAGAATTCACCTGTGAAGCCATCTGGTCTTGGGCTTTTGCTTGTTGGAAAATTTTTAATTACAGTCCCAATTTCAGTGCTTGTGATTGGTCTGTTTATATTGTCTATTTCTTCCTGGTTTAGTCTTGGAAGGTTCTGCTTTTCTAAGAATTTGTCCATTTCTTCCAGGTTGTCCATTTTATCGGCATAGAGTTGCTTGTTGTAATCTCTCATGATCCTTTGTATTTCTGCAGTGTGAGTTGTTACTTCTTCTTTTTCATTTGTAATTCTATTGATTTGAGTCTTCTCCCTTTGTTTTCTCGATGAGTCTGGCTAATGATTCATAAATCTTTTTTGTCTTCTCAAAAAACCAGCTTTTAGTTTTATTGATGTTTGCTATTGTTTCCTTCATTTCTTTTTCATTTATTTCTGGTCTGATCTCTATGCTTTCTTTCCTTCTGCTAACTTTGGGGTTCTTTTGTTCTTCTGTCTCTACTTGCTTTAGGTGTAAGGTTAGGTTGTTTATTTGAGATGTTTCTTGTTTCTTGAGGTAGGATTGAATTGCAATAAACTTTCTTCGTAGAGCTGCTTTTGCTGCATCCCATAGGTTTTGGGTCATCGTGTTTCCATTGTCATATGTTTCTAGGTATTTTTTGATTTCCTCTTTGATTTCTTCAGTGATCTCTTGGTTATTTAGTAGTGTATTGTTTAGCCTCCATGTGTTTGTATTCTTTTCAGATTTTTTCCTGTAATTGATATCTTGTCTCATAGCGTTGTGGTCGGAAAAGATACTTGATATGATTTCAATTTTCTTAAATTTACCACGGCTTGATTTGTGACCCAAGATATGATCTCTCCTGGAAAATGTTCCATGAGCTCTTGAGAAGAAAGTGTATTCTGTTGTTTTTGGATGGAATGTCCTATAAATATCAATTAAGTCCATCTTGTTTAACGTGTCAATTAAAGCTTGAGTTTCCTTATTTATTTTCATTTTGGATGATCTATCCATTGGTGAAAGTGGGGTGTTAAAGTCCCCTACTATGATTGTGTTACTGTCGATTTCCCATATTATGGCTGTTAGCATTTGCCTTGTGTATTGATGTGCACCTATGTTGGGTGCATAAATATTTACAATTGTTATATCTTCTTCTTGGATTGATCCCTTGATCATTACGTAGTGTCCTTCTTTGTCTCTTGTAATAGTCTTTATTTTAAAGTCTAGTTTGCCTGATATGAGAATTGCTACTCCAGCTTTCCTTTGATTTCCATTTGCATGGATTATCTTTTTCCATCCCCTCACTTTCAGTCTGTATGTGTCCCTAGGTCTGAAGTGGGTCTCTTGTAGACAGCATATATACAGGTCTTGTTTTTCTATCCATTCAGCCAGTCTATATCTTTTGGTTGGAGCATTTAATCCATTTACATTTAAGGTAGTTATCAATATATATGTTCTTAGTACCATTTTCTTAACTGTTTTGGGTTTATTATTGTAGGTCTTCTCCTTCTCCTATGTTTCCTGCATAGAGAAGTTCATTTAGCATTTGTTGTAAAGCTGGTTTGGTGCTGCTGAATTCTCTTAGCCTTTGCTTGTCTGTAAAAGTTTTAATTTCTCTGTCCAATCTGAATGAGATCCTTGCTGGGTAGAGTAGTCTTGGTTGTAGGTTTTTCCCTTTCATCACTTTAAATATGTCCTGCCACTCCCTTCTGGTTTGCAGAGTTTCTGCTGAGAAATCAGCTGTTAACCTTATGGGGATTCCCTTGTATGTTATTTGTTGTTTTACTGTTGCTGCTTTTAATATTTTTTCTTTGCATTTAATTTTTGATAGTTTGATTTGTATGTATCATGGCATGTTTCTACTTGGATTTATCCTGTATGGGACTCTCAGTGCTTCCTGGAGTTGATTGACTATTTCCTTTCCCATATTAGGGAAGTTTTCAACTATAATCTCTTCTAATATTTTCTTAGTCCCTTTCTTTTTCTCTTCTTCTTCTGGGACCCCTATCATGCGAATGTTGGTGCATTTAATGTTGTCCAAGAAGTCTGTAAGATGGTCCTCTTTTTTTTCATTCTTTTCTCTTTATTCTGCTCTGCGGTAATTATTTCCACTATTTTATCTTGCAGGTCACTTATCCATTCTCTGCCTCAGTTATTCTGCTATTGATTCCTTCTAGAGAATTTTTAATTTCATTTATTGTGTTGTTCATCATTGTTTGTTTGCTCTTTAGCTCTTCTAAATCCTTGTTAAACGTTTCTTGTATTTTCTCCATTCTATTTCCAAGATTTTGGATCATCTCTACCATCATTACCCTGAATTCTTTTTCAGGTAGACTGCATATTTCCTCTTCATTTGTTTGGTCTGGTGGGTTTTTACCTTTCTCCTTCATCTGCTGTGTGTTTCTTTGTCTTTTCATTTCCCTTAACTTCCTGTGTTTGGGGTCTCCTTTTCGCAGGCTGCAGGTTCATAGTTCCCATTCCTTTTGGTGTCTGCCCCCAGTGGGTAAGGTTGGTTCAGTGGGTTGTGTAGGCTTCCTGGTGGAGGGGACTGGTGCCTGTGTTCTGGTGGATGAGGCTGGACCTTGTCTTTCTGGTGGGCAGGACCACATCCAGTGGTGTGTTTTGGGGTGTCTGTGAAGTATTATGCTTTTAGGCAACCTCTCTGCTAATGGATGGGGTTGTGTTCCTGTCTTGTTAGTTGTTTGGCATAGGGTGACCAGCACTGTAGCTTGCTGGTCGTTGAGTGGAGCTGGCTCTCAGAGTTTAAATGGAGATCTCTGGGAGAGCTTTCGCTGTTTGATATTACATGGAGCCAGGAGGTCTCTGGTGGACCAATGTCCTGAACTCGGATCTCCCACCTCAGAGGCACAGGCCTGACACCCGTCTGGAGCACCAAGACCCTGTCAGCCACACGACTCAGAAGAAAAGGGAGAAAGAAAGAAAGACAGACAGAAAGAAAGAAAGAAAGAAAGAAAGAAAGAAAGAAAGAAAGAAAGAAAGAAAGAAAGAAAGAAAGAAAGAAAGAAAGGAAGAAAGAAAGAAAGGAAGAAAGGAAGAAAGGAAGAAAGAAAGGAAGAAAGAACGAAAGAAAGAAAGAAAGAGAGAGAGAGAAAGAACAAAAGAAAGAGAGAAAGAAAGAAAGAGAGAAAGAGAGAAAGAAGGAAAGAGAGAAGGAAAGATAGAAGGAAGGAAGGAAAGAAAGAAAGAAAGAAAGAAAGAAAGAAAGAAAGAAAGAAAGAAAGGAAGGAAGAAAGAAAGAAAGAAAGAAAGAGAAAGAAAGAAAGAAAGAAAGAAAGGAAGAAAGGAAGAAAGAAAGGAAGAAAGAACGAAAGAAAGAAAGAAAGAGAGAGAGAGAAAGAACGAAAGAAAGAGAGAAAGAAAGAAAGAGAGAAAGAGAGAAAGAAGGAAAGAGAGAAGGAAAGATAGAAGGAAGGAAGGAAAGAAAGAAAGAAAGAAAGAAAGAAAGAAAGAAAGAAAGGAAGAAAGGAAGAAAGAAAGGAAGAACGAAAGAAAGAAAGAAAGAGAGAGAAAGAACGAAAGAAAGAGAGAAAGAGAGAGAGAGAAAGAACGAAAGAAAGAGAGAAAGAGAGAGAAAGAGAGAAAGAAGGAAAGAGAGAAGGAAAGATAGAAGGAAGGAAGGAAGGAAGGAAAGAAAGAAAGAAAGAAAGAAAGAAAGAAAGAAAGAAAGAAAGAAAGAAAGAAAGAAAGAAAGAAAGAAAAAGTTATTAAAGATAAAAAAAAGTAAAATGTAATTTAAAAAAAAAGACAGAAAGAAAGAAGAGAGCAACCAAACCAAAAAACAAAGCCACCAATGATAACCAGCGCTAAAAACTGTACTTCAAAAAAAAGAAGAAAAAAAAGGACAGACAGAACCCTAGGACAAATGGTAAAAACAAAGCTATACAGACAAAATCACACAAAGAAGCATACACATACACACTCACAAAAAGAGAAAAAGTAAAAAATATATATATATCTATATATTTTTTAAAAAAGGAAGAGAGCAACCAAATCAATAAACAAATCTACCAATGATAATAAACTGTAAATACTAAACTAAGATAAACATAAAACCAAAAACAAATTAGTTGCAGAAAGCAAACCCTAAGTCTACAGTTGCTCCCAATGTCCACTGCCTCAATTTTGGGATGATTCATTGTCTACTCAGGTATTCCAGAGATGCTGGGTACATCAAGTTGATTGTGCGGATTTAATCTGCTGCTCCTCAGGCTGCTGGGAGATATTTCCCTTTCTCTTCTTTGTTCGCATAGCTCCTGGGGTTCAGCTTTGGATTTGACCTTGCCTCTGCCTGTAGGTTGCCTGAGGGCATCTGTTCTTCGCTCAGACAGCACACAGTTAAAGTCGCAGCTGATTAGGCTCCTCTGGCTCACTCAGGCCGGAGGTATGGAATGCGGGGCGAGCCTGCGGCAGCAGACACCAACATAACATTGCAACAGCCTGAGGTGCACCATGTGTTCTCCCGGGGAAGTTGTCCCTGGATCACGGGACCCTGGCAGTGGCAGGCTGCACAGACTCCCAGGAGGGGAGGTGTGGATAGTGACCTGTGTTTGCACAGAGGCTTCTTGGTGGCTGCAGCAGCAGCCTTAACATCTCATGTCCATCTCTGGTGTTCGTGCTGATAGTCGCAGCTCGCGCCCATCTCTGGAGCTTGTTTAGGCGGCGCTCTTAATCCCCTCTCCTCGCGCACCCCAAAACAATGACTCTTGCCTCATAGGCAGTTCCAGACTTTTCCCAGACTCCCTCCCAGCTAGCTGTGGCGCACTAGCCCCCTTCAGGCTGTGTTCACGCAGCCAACCCCAGTCCTCTCCCTGGGATCCAACCTCCGAAGCCCGAGCCTCAGCTCCCAGCCCCCGACCACCCCGGCAGGTGAGCAGACAACCCTCTAGGGCTGGTGAGTGCTGGTCGGCACCGATCCTCTGTGCGGGCGCCTCTCCACTTTGCCCTCTGCACCCCTGTTGCTGCGCTCTCCTCCATGGCTCTGAAGCTTCCCCTCTGCCCACCCCCTGTCTCCACCAGCGAAGGGGCTTCTTAGTGTGTGGAAACTTTTCCTCCTTCACAGCTCCCTCCCAGAGCTGCAGGTCCCGTCCCTATTCTTTTGTGTTTGTTTTTTTATTTTTCCTTTTGCCCTACACAGGTACATGGTGAGTTTCTTGCCTTTTGGGAAGTCTGAGGTCTTCTGCCAGCGTTCAGTAGGTGTTTTGTAGGAGTTGTTCCACATGTACATGTATTTCTGATGTATTTGTGGGGAGGAAGGTGATCTCCACGTCTTACTCGTCTGCCATCTTGAAGGTCTCTTGAGCAGGATATTTTAATCTGAGTCTTAAAAGTTTATTAAGAATGGGTTAAATGGAAAACAGATGAGAGAGAAAGCAGAAAACAGGTGAGGGAGGAAAGAAGACTAATTCAAAAGAAAAAATCTGCTCTTACAAATCACTCAATTACGCAACTTCCCACTCTTGCAAATGGATCATGTCTTCTACTAGTTTACATCTCACCCATTCCACTCTTCTATTTTACTCCTAACCAGTTCAATTAAATAAAAATGTACTAAATTCGTTTACCTGAAAAATGCTGTGCTTTATGCAGTGTGGAATATAGATATAAGTAAGATGCAAGTCTTTCTCTCAGTTTTAGCATCTACGTAGTAATTTCAGGAGCATCCAAAATATTGTTATACAGCGTAACAACAAAAAAGAAAGTGTGAAAATAAAGTGAGATAACAATGAAGAAATTTAAAGACTATAAAATGGAAAAGAGTCAAATAACGTGTCACGTAAGTTGTGTGACAAATACAAAAATATAGAAATGTCTAGCAAAATGATTTTTTTCTAAGAGATTTGGGAGAGGGGGTAGGATGAGGAGAAAAGAGAAAGGTAAAGGCTTGTGCAAGGAGAATTTCAAGGGTGATGCTCTAGGATCTATTTGTTATTTTCCTCAAAATAACATATATTCCAGAATGTAAAGGTCAGAAGAAAGGAAAAAGCATCGCATGACACCAATCCTGGCATTTTCCTAATTTTCTCACTGATAAAGAATTTAATAAGTGTGTATACCTCACATATAATACTTCATATATAACAATACTGGTGACCCTACCACAAAACACATTACTCATTTTCAAGCAAATATTTACAGTGAAACTACTCTACTTTAATTATACTTTTGACCAGGCTTTGCAATTGAAAAGTAACATAATTATTACTAAAAAGTCAATGTGATATATATGAAATAATTGTGCATGCCTTTTAAAGAATGTACTAAATTTGTATTTTTTAATATTAAGAAGTGTATGTAAAGAAAGCAAGTACTCGCAGAATAAAAATACCGTAAACTATAGTTGAGTGGTATTCGTGAAATTTCATTTCGTAAAATTATAACAAAATTGTACACTATAGTTTAAAACAATTCAATTAACAGATTAACAGTTCACTAAATCATGACTGTTTAACGTAAATATCTATTTGCAAAAATGAATCCTTAACAACTTAGATAACACAAATATTCTATCAGAATTTGTTGATGATCCAAACATTTGATATGTGCTTCAGCTAATAAGCACTAATACTTAAAACATAAAATTCCAGTGTTAACAATCCAAACTTTAGTTAAACACATTTTTATTCATTGTGCATTTAGTTTCCAAAATCTTCCACTTTCTAAGATGTTAAGAAGCTCACAATTTGCCATTTTAATAAGATCTGTATAAATGCATTTAATATTCAAAATCTGACTTGTTGTCAGTCCCAATTAAAGTAAACAAAGCTTTGCAATGAATGAATTTAATAACTAAGATGAAAAGCAAACGAGTGCAATCTAATCTCAGCAAAGAATATTTATGATTATAAGCTTTGTCAATAGCGAAGTGCACCAACTGTTCATATATCTGACTTCCAAGAGATACATGAATGCTAATCAGTTCATTAGAGGCTTCTAGGTTGTGATATTTAGTGACAGGATGTAGGAGCTTTCTTGTCCATGGAGTATAATTGTACTCAGAATGAAAAATTGTTTCCAACAAAGCTTCATCCTTCCTATTTCTGATTTCCTGCTCATTGCTTTTTATGAGCTACATACCTTTCAAGAAGCTGACATCATTCAGCTTCTGTGTCATATGAACACAAGTATGCATAGGTCCTGAGATCATCTGCTGAGCAGGATTCTAACACCTTTATTCTAAGCTCAGGAATTTATCTCAGGTCCTATGTTCCAGGTAACTGAGCTTCATAATTAGTACACGTACAGTGTATTACCAGAAACTGTATGCAAGCAGAACCTTTCATAAAATGCTTTCTATCTATAGGGAACAATAAAAAGTGCCTCAGTGAACAGTTCTTAATGATTACAATAAATTGTCACATATGAATATTTTAATATGATAAAATTGGGGGGGGAAGCTAAGAATGATGAATCTGATACAATTCTGCAATAACAAATTTTGTTTAAAAAGCATACTTTGCCAAATTAGAAGGTGTGGCAAATACATATTTGATGGATAAACACAGACTTTAGTTTTAAAAAAACAACCTTCTCAAATGTAGTGATAAAGGCCTCCTGCCTAATAAAAGAAGAAACTGGGTGGGTAGGAAACATATGAAAGGAAACAAACACATTAGCCTGAATTGATTGTTGCTGGAGTGCCTTTTTATGATATTTCCCAAAAGAGACAGTGAAGAAAGCTAAAATTGAACTAATTCACAATTAAGCTGAAAGTATATGATACAATAAAATCTATGACAAGCCAGGTAATAATTTTGTGATTTGCCAAGTCTCAGGGGAGAAGAGATAGAAAGAGGAAAAGTAGTTACTTTATTTCAAGTATCACAGTTTAAAATAAAATATTAGGAATATCTATTTATAAGAGCTCGTTTAGAAGTGGGTTATCCTTTCATATAGAATTCTGCAGTCCATATGGAATTTTAATAATGCATAGTAGTGATACTTTATTAGAAGGCAAAAGATATCTAATTTCACAGAATGGTTTGGAAAGCAACTCAACATTAGTTTCTGGAAATAAAAAAAAAAGTTTACTACTTCAATTACTCATTAGAGATTAACTGACAAAGTTAGTGAAACCAAAGATAATTGAATTTAAAGGAACCTTAAATTAAGCAGGGCACAATCCTAATGCTATTAGTTTTTATGTATATATGTATATCCACACACACACTTCCACATAAACATACACACACACATATTTTGTCAATGTTATTTTGGGTCTAGAGAATACCTACACCAGTAGTGATTGGGATAGGTTCCATTTTGATTTTGGAACCATGCAGTATTTCTAAAGGAGATTTTAAAGTTTCTTGAATATGAGTTAATTTTTAATATATAACAACTCTTGAAATTAAGCTGACTAGTCACAACAGTTTATAAAGTCTTCATCTGCTTCCTAAAACATTTCAAAAGTGTCTAAATCACAACATGACATTAGATTCAAACTTCCTCAAATTGAGTTTTCCTATCCTTTCAGTTTACCATGAACATCAGAAGGAAATAGGGCATATGGAAGGAAAAAGATGAGACAACATACTATACAGATTGATAAAAAGGAAAAAAGGATTGAAATCAATAAACTTCTATATTATTCTTGATAGGTAAAAGCCTTGATAAATTTCCTTGCAAGAAGGCAAAGGTTAAACCTTCTATAATTTGGCTCTGTAGGGTGATCTCTCGTTATGCAAGTATACTTAAAATGTTAAGTAAATCGTACTCCTAATTGACTAGTGACTTAAGCTATTTAGATATCAAAGGATATGGACATCTTTGTCACAAACTTATCATGCAAGTCCTCAGGAGGGGGAAAGATTTTCAAATCTTTCTCAAGCTGTTGAAGCTGCCTTCCCATCTGCTTCAAATTCTTTTCCAGCGTTTCTACAGAAACTAAGAGAGAGAATATTATATGCATTAGAAGGACAAAATTATAATATAAAAAAGTAAAACACTCTAGAAACAAAACAATTGTGAAAAACCTTAAAATAATAATGGAAATCCACTAAAATAAATGAAAGGTAAATTTCACTTAAATTTTTTCATTTTTAAATCCAGAATGAAGACAATTTAATAAAAGATTATTTAAAACAGAAGATGAAATTTAGGAAAAGCTCACATGTACAAACCACATTTAAGAAATACTTTTTGTTGAAAATCAGAGTCCTTGACCTCTCAAAAACACACACAAAAAACAGTCTACTCAGAAAAAGAAGGCAAAGAAAGACAATGTTTTTAAAATTAAAACTATTTCAATATAATTTTAGCATTTTTCAAAATCATGATCTTTTGAGAGGGAAAAATAAAATATACATGGAAAAGATGGGGAAAGTATGCTCTTCTGTTCAAGGTCCCCCATGACAGGAATGAAAAGGTATCAGGGGTTATTTGAATAACATGTGAAACAAATGTCAAACTTTCTTTAGTGGTACTATGAGGACAATCTGTGTTTATTAACTAATAAAGATTTTTTTGTGTGTACATTCTTGCCTAGTGCAAATCACAAGTGATTCACATACAGCTAAGCCCAGGATGGATGGATAGATGGCTGGATGGAAGATAGATATACTATCATTTTAAATTAACATTTAAATTTAATGTGTTAGCACACCATTGAACAAAATCACACAATTAAAACATTATGATTAAGTTTGCCGATCAAATTTTATTACACACACACATCAAATTTGGGAAACACCTAGAGAAAAGACAAATAAAATCTGAGGAACTCCCATGTAACAAAAACCACAAGGCAAACACTGGGAAGGAACATAGGTGGATTATTTGTTTTTTTCTGACACTTAATACTTCATTCCAATAGCTACCAATTCTCCAATTCTCCAACGCCAACTGGGTGTCTCCCAATTCACTTCAATTCTGACACGCATTGCCTGGAGTTAGCCCAGAACCCACAGGTTTAAGGACTCAATCCCACAAGACTGCCCTCACTTCACAGGACAGTCACAAGCCCCAGGGATCACCCATACTTCTAACCAATGATAAACTCAAGGGTTCCCATGCCCTCCCCACCAACCCATTTATTTTTTATAATGTGAAAAATTATAATGTGAGTTCCCTCACAGAACTCAGGGAAGTACCTACTATACTTGCTACTACAGTTTTTATTATAAAGGATGTAACTCAGGAATAGCCAAATGGAAGACAGGCATAGGGCAAGGAATGGGGAGGGAGGGGGTAGCACAGTCTCCATGCTCTCTCCAGGTATGCTGCCCTCCCAGCATACCCCTGTGCTCACTACAGCAGAAGCTCCCTTAGCCTCGTCATTTCACTCTTATCGAAGCTTCACAACACAGGCACCACTGAGTACATCACTGGCTATTGGTGACTGAACTGGAGGTCAGAGGGTGGGCTGAAAGTTCTAACCCTCTAATCACATGGTTGGTACCTCTGTCAACCAGTGCCCCCATCCTGAAGCTCCCTAAGCTGGCCCTCCCCCCATCTGCCTTGAGTCATCTCAGTAGCACACAAAATACACTCTCATCATTTAAGAAAGATTTTAGGAATCAGGAAAAAGACCCAATATATAGTTTTTACTCTGCCACATGGACACTGAAGTGCATGTCTGGTCAGAAGGCAGAACTCCAGTACCTGTGAGGAGGTATAAGATGAGTACGTTTTTGATTTATGAGTTGTCACCCTCAGAGCTGCCTAACAGCCTGGGCAGCCCTCAGAGGAGACCAGCTGCTTGTAATTGAACATAGAGCTATCCCAGTGAGTGCTTCTCAGTGGGATGAGAGAAGGGCTTCAGGTTCAGAAGAAAGGCTTATTAGGGGATCCTTTGAGCCTCTTCCAACTCATTGGTAGCAGTGGGTCAGGGACTACGTTCTTTCACTGTGATATGAAGCAACTTCTCACTGGCTCAATTTCCACATGAGTGAAATACGAAGAATCTCGCCTCATACCTTTACCTCACTGATATTTCATAAAGATCAAATGCTATGATATAGGATGAAGAATTTTTTTTAAAATAAAATGGATTATGAGATGTTATTCTTATTCTTAGAACTCGGTAAGACATGAAGACCTTAAAGATTAAAGTAAGTAATATTAGAATCAAAGGAAACTTAAAAAAAAAACCATCATCATCACCGTCATCATCATCATCATCATGCCAGGAACAGTGTTGTAGAACTCAGGCTAAAAAGAAAAGCTGCTAATTTCAAGAGCAAAATGTTCGGGATGTTAGGAAGCTTTGGGGCATATTCAAACATTTAAGGTTGACATCATAAGGAGTAAGAAGGTTGTCTTAAAAAATGGTTCTGTGGCTACTCTACAGATGGAAATCCCATTAAGCCATTATTTAAGCTTCTTCAGCACTATCTGATTACATTTATATATTATAGTTAAGAGAATTTAAGTGTGATTGATCTACTTTTCACTGCTGGTTTTTAAATGAAGACCAAAGCACAACTGAAAGAAAGAAACGTGTGTGCAAATTCTAGGAGAATAAAATATAATCCAATGTTTGGGGCCATCTGATGAGTAAAACTAAAGAGTATTTAAGAATTTCTTTGGTGTTTTTCTTTTTCAGCAATTATATTTACAAAGATAGCACCTTTATACATCCGTGAACATAATTTAGCCATACTTTTCTCATGTGTCAAGTTTTTTGAGGTCAGTGACTATAATTTTTTGTATCAGAAATCCCAACTGGAGCAGAGAATTTTAAATTGTACACCCTCAAAGAAGTGTTAATTTACTGGTGTCTCTGTATCTGACCTGTGTATGAATTTTATCTTTCAACTTTGTCACATTTCTTGACCAAGAAATTAATCTTATTTTTATTTTTAATTCCTTTTCATTATTTAGAAGTAACAAAACATAGCCATCATCAAACAGAATTGAATAGACTTTTTTAAGGCAATTTCAATTTTTGCATTTTACTCAATATTCAATCAGATGGGATGTCCCTCAGTCACCTCAGATACCATGTGTCTCTGTCCCCAACTAACTGCCCATCTGTAATCTCCACACGTTAGTGGGCAGCAGAACCATAAATTCTGTTTCCTGTGCTAGAAACCTGCTAGTCTTGACCCTTCCCTCTCCTGAACCCTCAGATCCAAAGGATCGTGACATTCCTCGCATTTTACTTGACAAATAGGACCTACTTCCTTGCTAGGTTGAACACTATTCAAGGCATCTGGAACACTTTTCTCTGCCCTCTTGTCTCCTACTGTCTCTGTCAGAGCCATATCCACACTGTACATGGAAGTTTCCAGACAAACATTAATTTAAAGATGTCCCTTCCCTGCTTAAAAAACAGACAATAAACTGCTTACATGACAACATCAGAGTTCCACCCACAACTTGGTTCTACCTCCTAATCAGCCACACTTTACTCCCAAATCAACAGTCCTGCTTGTAGTTCCCTTCCTCCCAATCCCTTTCATCTATTCCGTACCTAATGCTGGAAATACTGTGTCTATTTGTCTTGCCCACTCCACCCAAGTCATTCTTATTCATACTCTACAATAAGAGTCCAAAACCCCAGTCAGGACCCTGGTGACGTGCCCTCCCTACCTGTCATACCTGGTAATTATCTCCATCTTTGCAATTACTACACTCTATTACTTTTATCTTTTTATGTGTCTTCCTCTCCCAACTAACTGGGGATTCCTAAGGGAAGAGAGCCATATTTTATTCATCTTTGTACCTTGGGTTACATAACATAGTGCAGATACTCAAATGTTTGTTGAAGGAATGGATTTTGTATTTAACTTTAACCTCTTGAGATAAAAGCATTAAAAATGGGAAAATATAACAGATTAAATATCTAAAACCTTAAAATCCAAGACACAGACTTTTCTCCAAGTGCCTAGTTATTATGATAATTATACACTAGAGGTGTTAGAAAAGTTCTGAATAAAAGTCAAAATCACAACCATAAATATTTAGATTTACAGAAATCATGAATATAGGCTCTCTGTAATACGATGGCCTCTATGATTTACCACGTTAAGATTTCAAATAAAAAAGGAGAAATTGTATACATTTAAGTAATCTCTGTAATTAAATAATAATCGTCTATGAATATCTCCTGGAGGTATTGGTCATTATTTTATAACAAGCTTACTAAGAAATGGCACAGTCATTCTTACATACCATGATACATTACAGGGAAGTTGATTCCTTTAAAGAATGCTTAAACAGCAACTTATTAACAAAAAACTGTAAACATTCAAACTAAATTACCCTCCCTATGCTCCTAGACACAATTGTTTTGTGAGAGAAACTAGGGCCTATAGCATTTCAAGCTTTCAACATAGTGATTTTTCCTAGACGATTGTAATAATAAAGGTATTAATAAAGCTGTAAGAATATTTCACAAATGCACGTTAGAAATAATAAAATGAATGGACAAGATGGACAAAAACCTCAGTACCATTAAAAGAAATCCCTAACATTAAGTAGGCGTAGAACAAAATCTAAGATCTACAGTATTATTATAACATTCATTAAGTTGACGGAAAAGCATAAAACTGAAATAAGATGGTAAAAAAAGCAGAAACTCAAAATAAATTGCAGTTTGGTTCATAACAGGCAAAGGTGTAAACTGAAAGAAGCAATGCTAAGTGACTGGCCAGTCATCCTCAGCTTGCCTTCTGCTCAGCTTTTCCTTCTTCCCATTGTTCTGATTCTTGATGGAACTCCACATAATAATACATTATAATTTGCATCCCCTAATTAATTTATTATATTGGGTTGGCCAAAAAGCTCGTTTGGGTTTTTCCATAAGATGTTACAGAAAAATCCGAATGAACTTCTTGGCCAACCCAGTACTACAGAGGACCCCTGACTTACGTTCCACTTAACGATTTTTCAACTTTACGATGGTGGGGAGAGCTATGCATTCAATAGAAACTATACTTCATACACTGAATGCTGATCTTTTCCCAGGATAGCAATATGGGTACACACTTTTGTGATGATGGACAGCAAGCCGCAGTTCCCAGTCAGCCATGCAAGAGTAAACAATCAATACACTTACAAACCATTCTGTACCCAGAGAACCATTCTGGTTTTCACTTTCAGCACAGTATTCAATAAACGGCATGAGCTATTCAACACCTTATTATAAATTAGGCTTAGTGTTAGATGATTTTGCCTAACTATAGGTTAATGTAAGTGTTCTGAACACGTGTAAGTTAGGCCAGGCTAAGCTATGAACTTTGGTAGGTTAGGTGTATTCAGTGAATTTTCAACTTATGGTATTTTCAGCTTGCAATGGGTTTATCTGGATGTAACATCATCATAAGTCAAGGAAGATCTATACATGCAATGAGGGTTTTGTTGTTACCTTTTTTATATACATCACACTGCAAGGGAATTGCCTATATTTGTTATGGAGTCTGGAGAGAGGACAGGTAGGCAGAAGGCAAGCAGAGGAAATGACAAGCACAACCAGTGAAAGGGCTCCAGTCGGTTCTGCTGACCCATTTCCCCCACTCTGGGCAGAAAAGAAGTAGCCTTGTCCTCTCTGACTATAAAGAGGCTGTTAAAGGCATAACAACCTTTTTACAAGAGAAAACAATTTTAGTGAGAGAAGCCTATCTAATGGAAAATCATGTTTACCTATAAGAATTTGAAAACTCCTTTCTGCAAATAAGATGTTCAAGAAAATGGTAAATATTAAAGAAAAGAGGCCCATAATAGAGATGTTTGTAACAATATTGAAAATATTCCCTCAAGATAATGGTTTTGTGTGCATGTTTGTGGGAGGGAGGTGTGGCTGCTTTTAATGTGTCCCATGATAAATATTAAGGATAGACTAACTGACATGAAAATTATGAGATGAGTTTTCATGTAAGGCTATTGGAGACGATGCAGCCTAACAAGTCCTGGACTGCATGCATATCTCTAAACTTGAAAAATTCCAAATTTTTTCTCCTGCTTAGGTCTTTCCCCTGAACTCCAACTGCCCGTTGAATATCTTTACTTAATATTTAATAGGCATCTTAAACTCACATTTTCAAATTGGAACTTATCTTCCTTCTGGAATCTGCTCCTGCACCTCAGTAAATGATTGGTGTTATGACTCCTCTCTTTCCCTCATACCCCACACACCCAATCACAGAGTAAATGCTGTTGATTTCTACCTTCAATGTAGGTGCATTGCTTAAATCCTTCTCACCTCCCTTGCTGCAACCTCTTGGTCCCAGCCAACATGCTCTCTCCCCTGGATTATTCTTACAGCATCAAACTGGTTTCACTGCATCTCCCCTTTGTTCCTCTACATTTTTCCCCAAAGAAGCAGCCAAAGCAATCCTTTGAAAATGCAAGTCAGATGTCACTCTTTTGCTCAAAGCCCTTCCAATGGCTCCCCATCTCAGAGCAAAGTCAAAATCCTTACAATGGCCAATAATGTCCTATTGGATCTGCTACCTTTCTGATCGTACCTCTTATTATGCCCTCCCCCTCCCTCCCTCCCTCTGATCCAGTCTCACATCCATATCTAGGGCTTAGGCCCCTGCTCCTCCCTCTGCCTAGAATGCTTCTCTCACATACCTTGCCATGCCTCCTCACTCCTCTGTCAGGCTTTCATGCAAAGCCCTTCTCTATGGGGCCTTCTCTGACCTCCCAACCTACATTCCAAAGAACAAACAAACAAACAAAAATGAACACCTGGCCTAGGATTCCACAGCTAACCACCTGACATAATATACATTGACTTCTTTCTTTGTTCTGTATCCACTACCTAAAATGTAAATTTCAAGAGAGCAGAGACATTTCCTTTGTGTTCATATACTACTCTATCCAGTACCTCAAACGGTACCTGAGACAGAAGAGGCATTCAGAAAACAACTCATGAAATACTGAGTGAATGAATCTTATGTAAGCCACTGTTACTTTTTTTTCTGTCACTCAAAGTCACTCTAATCCTTATTCTTTTTTGTTTGGTTGGTGTTTGTTTTTTGTGTTTGTCTAATCCTTATTAATACAAGTGCCTAGGACAGTGTCTGCCACACAGCAAGAGTTCAATAAACTTTTTGGAAAGAATTCTTTCCTTGTAGGGTCAAAACATCAAAAACTATTAATGATCACTAGTTCTTTTTTCCGTAAAATATGTAGTTTGACAGACAGCTACTGAGAAGCTGCCATCAAGGTGATAGACATATTTACATGACACAAGGGTCTCCCAACTGATCAGTTTTAAACCTTTGCTTTTGAGGACAGAGGGGAAGATTATCTAAGAAGACATTTTCTTTACGTTTTCCTATGAAGGAGAGTAAACATCTGTTTAGATGTTTCTATTACTTCTATCATCTATCTTCAGTATTAGTTCATATTTCCATATGGCATTCCTCAATAATTCTGGGCTGATAAATTTGATTTTACATAACATGCAAACACCTCCAGAAAAAAAATAACTGTAAGTTGTTGAAGAGTTGCTGGAGACTAGTTGTTTTCAAAGGTTGTTTAGTAGTAGGAACCCTTTTTCAAAAGAAATCTTTTATCAAAGTTCAAAATATGAATTAAAAATAGTGTCAGGCTGAAGCACAGAAGGGTAAATAGAATCCATTTTCCAAATTCCATTCCTTATGCTGTTATGTCCAATTGGAGAAAATGCATTGAGCTGTACATTTATGATTTGTGCAATTTCCTATATGTATATTATTATCTAATTTTTAGAAAGTACAACAGTTTTTCAATAACACAAATCTACAAAATTCTTGGCCTTGTACTCTAAAGCTTGCATGAGTTTTAGGCAAGACACAGTTGGAATCCGTTCAAACAATTTTCGAGAATATATATTAAAATTCTATAGTAATATATTAGATCCATGTTTACCTGCATCATTCATGACAGCATAGGCAGATGTGTGTAAACAAGGGGCAAGACAGGAATAAAGAAGCAGACCTACTAGAGAATGGACTTGAGGATACCGGGAGGGGGAAGGGTAAGCTGGGACAAAGTGAGAGAGTGGCATGGACATATATACACTACCAAACGTAGAATAGATAGCTAGTGGGAAGCAGCTGCATAGCACAGGGAGATCAGCTCAGTGCTTTGTGACCACCTAGAGGGGTGGGATAGGGAGGGTGGGAGGGAGGGAGACGCAAGAAGGAAGAGATATGGGGACATATGTATATGTATAGCTGATTCACTTTGTTATAAAGCAGAAACTAACACACCATTGTAAAGCAATTATACTCCAATAAAGATGTTAAAAAAAAAAAAGAAATAATCACTGAAAAACAACAGCAACAACAACTACAACAAATGTGGAGAATATTTACATAGTGCTAACTAGGTGCTACATACAAGCTTTATAAATATGTACACATACAAACCTATTTAATCCTCACACCAAACCTCTAAATTAATACTACTATTATCCCCATTTTATACATAAGAAAACTGAGTCCTAGAGAGGATAAGAAACTCATCCAAGGTTATTCCTCTGGCAATGGGCAGAGTTGGGGTTTGAACCCCAGTTGTCTAGCTTCAGAGTCCATGATTGTAATAATAGCCTCTCCTATAATATAATGCCTCTATCATGTTTTTATTTCACCCACTGAAATCATTTATTGGAATTATTGTAATTGTCACTGCCTGTCAATAAAAACTCCTTAAATTCAGCGGCATATTATGAATTTCAGCTTTAACTGCTTCAGTATTTGCATATGATGATATAAGAAAAAGGTATTTTGCAGCTCATCATCAACAATAACCCTTAAACACCAAAACATTTCACAACATAATATAAACGCTTTCTATATATAATGCTAACAGTGCAGTTACCCTTAACTATTTCATAATACTCAAGAGATGATGGTGCTGCCTCCATGCACTTATAGGATGGATGACAACGATGACTGGAGTGGGTTGAATAGTGTCCCCCAAACTCCATGTCCACCCAGAACATCAGAAAGTGCCTTATTTTGAAACAAGGTCTTTGCAAAGAGAATTAGTTAAAGATCTCAAGATGAAATAATCCTGGATCTAGGGTGGGCCCTGAATCAAGTGATTGCTGTCCTTAAAAAGAGAGGTGAGGATACAAAGACATGGAGAAGAAAGCAATATAAAAGCAGAGGCACAGGGATGCCAAGGATTGCTGGCAGCCACTAGAAGCTTAGAGAGAGGCATTGGATGGTTTCTCCCAAGAGACTACAGAAGAAACCAATGCTACTGACACCTTGATTTCAGATTTCTGTATTCCTGAACAGTTAGAGAATAAATTTATGTTGTTTAAAGTGACCTGGTATGTGGTGATACTTTATGGCAGCCCTAGGAAACTAAAACAACTACTAATTCAAGATTTTGCAAGCTATATAAACACAGTCTGGTTTTGGGAAGCAGTTGGCAATTCTACCTTCAGCATCTTATCAGCTCCATGCCTCTTCACCCAGTTGGTTACATGTCAATTTTGTGAGCAATGAGATTCAACAGACAGCCATAACTGTGTTTGCTTCATCCACTGCTTAGATTTCTTTATAGTATACAGATTTGTTATGTTAAGCTATCCTTCAAAATGCTGGGAAATTTTCTTTCATCTACCTGGTTTGTAATTTCTCACTTCATGTTGCAAAACTGAAGTACAGTAAATACTGCTTCCCAGCCATTAGTCTAAGAAAGCTCCAAGACCTTGGTCGTCACTGTTGATCCTGTCCTGTTACTTGATGTTAGCTATGGCTCATAGGTGACACTGATAGAACTATTCAAATAGCTATTTCAAATCTGTAGCTGGCCAAAAATCTGCAAACACTGTAAACTGTTAGTTTCTTGAAAAGATTAATGCTGTATTGATGCCACTTTCAGTCTGCTAACCTCCAAAAAAGATACAGAGGTCTTCCTGGTGTGTTTTTCTTCTTCATCATCATCTATCAGCCCAAGCAGCAGCCAATTCAGGAAATGTTCCTAGCTCAGTATCTCAAAAAGCAATCTTTAGCTGCAAGTAGTTCCTCCATGCCAGTGTTCTTCAATGTCACTCTAAAGAATCCTTAATCCTTCTAGAGATTTTGGCCATGTTCTGTCTATATTCCTTTCTGCTGCCTTCCAAAATAGTTTATATTTGCACCATAAAATAGTGTAATACAACCTTATCACACTCAGGTCTCCAATTTAAACTTTTGATGCCAACTCTACATAGATAATCCTTGGAAATAAACCGGCAGGACTTAAATAAAATGTTGCTCATCAAACAACTTGGACCTAGTGGCTCTTTACCAGTACACTGCACTCCCAGTACACTATAAATATTTTTCATAAATCCTGCAATTACCTTGTGAATGGTTCAGTTATATTTCATCATACCTTTTTATGTTAAAAGTGTTAATTTGCTGAATATAAAATTTTACATATATAGCCCTTTTAGTAAGTATATGGAAACCTACATGTGAATTGCCT
Source organism: Eschrichtius robustus (assembly GCF_028021215.1). Classification (NCBI taxonomy): domain Eukaryota; kingdom Metazoa; phylum Chordata; class Mammalia; order Artiodactyla; family Eschrichtiidae; genus Eschrichtius; species Eschrichtius robustus. The sequence goes on from NC_090841.1 coordinate 33,534,063, forward strand.
TTTAAAAATAAATTTATTTTTAAATTACATTTAGCTTGTAGTAATATTAAAATTGTTTTACAGTCCCTGAGTATATGTATTAGATGGCTACAGATGGTCAAAATAGTTGAGATATAACTACATAGGAGTCATAAACTAGCTTTCCAGACATAGCTTCTTACTCTTCATCTATATGTGGAATCAATGGTACACAAGTAGGAGACATCGAATACTTTCACTATTTCCACAGGACAATGAAAAAAGGAAAGGTAAAACCATCTATTCATACCTCACGTTTAGAAAACTGTCAACAGATAGTTCAGAGTGTTACTAGTCTTTGTTAGCTACTTGCTTATAAGAAAATTACAACTATTACAGTAGCAAAACAGGGAGAAGTGGTAAAGAAATACATGTAGGGATATAATGAGTAAAAGACATGATAAAACAAAACAAAAACTTAGTACCCTTAGTTCAGTGTAAATGAATGCATTCTAAAATAAGATCCAGGAGATGCCAGAGATCTCACCATGAAAATTAAATGTAAATGCTCATGAATATATTTATTTAGAAGGCCTCAATATTTCCTCATACATGTACTAATTTATGTGTCATCTATTCAAAAAAAGGAATTGAGGCATACTTGGAATTATTTAAAATCCTGTGATAATTCATGGTTTGTGTAAGAACCTTTGCTATTCCTAAATTGATTACTAGTGAACATCCAACACAGCAGATCTAGGACTGTTTCTTCAAATTATCTGATAAAGTCAAAAATCATGCAGTATGGTCCACTCTATTCTAAAGCCAAAAAACTAAGCAAGAAAAATGTCTTAAATAATTGGATTAGTTTGCTAGGGCTGCCATCACAAAATGCCACAGACTGGGTGGCTTAAACAAAAGAAATTAATTTTTTCACAGTTCAAGATGTTGGTAAGTTTGATTTCTTCTGAAGCATCTCTCTTTGGCTTGCAGGTAGCCACCTTCTCTCTGTGTCCTCACATGGTTGGTCTGGTATGCACACCCCTGATGTCTCCCTGGGTCTAAATTTCCTCTTCTTATAAGCACACATGTCAGATTGTACTAGGGCTCACCCTATGGGTCCCATTTTAACTTAAGCACCACTTTAAAGACCCTCTCTCCATATAGAGTCACATTCTGAGGTACCAGGGGTCAGGGCTTCAACATACAAAGGGCTTCAATATATGGGGACAGAATTCAGCCCATAACAGAATATATTTTGTGCTCTTTATTGACAATTAAAGCAATATCCTACATGGTTGTCTTCTGTAACTAAATTAGCTTACTATAAATGCCCCCACCATCAACAATGTGTCCTGTCAAATTATTTCATTGTATTGGCAGAAAGATACACTAAGAATGTGTATTTTCATAAGACTCTTAATACTTTACAACTGGTTTAAAATACCAAAATAATTTATTTATCTTGCAAAATTATGAGGCCCCAACTTTAATCTCCATGACATAATGGTTTCAACTAACACCATGTTGGTTGTGCTGTTAATTTTGTTGCATAATAAATATTTTTATATATTTACAATATACACTTAAAATATAAAATGCAGTTGAATTAATAACTAATACTGAATATCTAAACTATATATCCAACTTGCTAATACATTTTAATTGGCATTTTTGGAAGTCTATAGCATAAGGAGGTTAATGGAAGCCTTCGAAAATGTGTTCTGCTTGTTACAGCAGATGAATTTGAAATTTTCAAACACTGTGCATTTCCAGGTGGCAGCCACCTGGAAATTAAGCGTTCTAAGTGCTCACAGTAGGTGAATAAAAGACAAGCATTCAGTATTTAGTAAGGCATTTATCATAAAGTGTTGGAAAGTCATGAGGAATTGAAAACCAGATGTATTTGACTAGACAAATATTTGGGCCAGACCAAGGTATTACTAGCTAAAAGCAAACAAACAGTCTTAAAAGCAGAGAGGTCTATAAAATAGAACAAACAAAAACTCAAATATAAAACATCAAAGAATGCTCCTGAAAGGTGAAAATGTGGAAATGGAAAAAGTGAAAAAAATTAGAAATGGTCGATCATTAAATCCACTCTGATAATACACTGAATATTGTCCTTTCTCAAGAAGCTAATTTCATTCCCAGCAGTTCCAGGAATAGTCTCTAATCTAGAGTAGTAGTTCTTGAATAGTGGTCTAAGATTTTCTGGAAAACCTATGAATTTATCCTTAAAGAAAGATTGGAATACACAGAAACTTAGGTGAGGTTCCCAGCAAGCACCAGGAAAAAGTACCAAAGGGAAAGGGACATTTACCTTAAGGTACCTGACAAAGGAGAGATCTAGACAACATTCTAGGCCACAGCTGCCACTTCCCACAGAATCTACCACACAGCTCTCAGCTGACATGCTGAGGGCTAGGAGGCAGGGGAAGTGAGAAAAAGGAAATCAGAAGAAAGTGAGCCAAAAAGGAATTTCTCAAGTAAATAAAATCTGGGGAGGACAGAGTAAGGGAGTAGGAATCAAGAGCCACATTTTACAGCATATCATGATCTACACACTGAAGTGTAGCTGGAAATGGCAAGTAAGCTGTTGGATATGCAAGTGTGGAGCTCAGAAGGAAGTCTGGGATATAAATCTGTAAGTCATTAATGTAACGATGCTATTTAAGCCCTTGGAGACTAAAGAGATCACCTAAGGAGAAGCTACAGAGAGAAAAAAGAGAAGGACTCAGTATTAGGCTAATAATAAAAGCAATACTTAGAGGGTGCATAGAAAAAGGGGAGGAAGTTGCGTATATAAGGAGAGGAGACAGTTGTGAGTGAGGTAACCGGGGCTGCACCAAGACACAGAAACCACACCTTGGAAAAGCAGCAAGATAGAGCACAGTTTCTGACACAGTAATCACACAACACATGCTTGTTAAATGAATGAGTGAATAAGTGAGTTACAGACTAGACTAGCATGGTATCTCTAGAATTCAGAGTTAACTATCTAGGGAAAAATGGAAATATGTGGAAGAGCTATAATACCTTAAAAAAGACATGGGCTGAACAAGGTGACACTGTAAATTTACCTTGGTATTATTTTAATACACTCCAAAACCTCCAAAGTTTGGTCATATTTTCTATTCATTAATAAAATACCATTCCAAATTAATAATGAAACAGGTTATTGTGAAATAATCAATAAAACCATCATAGATTAGAGTTCGTTAATTTCAACTGTTTAGACAAGGGTAAAACGTATTCAACCCTTAGAAGTCCATAAAGGAAAGAAATATTACAATGGTATACAGAAATACAATAATGATCCAAAATATTTTCACTGAAATACAACAGAAAAGTTGTAAGCCGTTATCTTTTAGCAAAGAAGCAGCCCTAATGAAGTAGATTCTTGAACACTGTCATACGGGTAAGCTCATCAGTTACAATGAAAGCTCCCCCTGCTGATCCAGGAGTACCTAATGGCCAGGATTTGTTATGTCTCAAAAACAAAGGTATTATAAATTCATGTGATAGCTCACTGAGGAGATTTCGAATCTGGAAACTTTCAAATGATGATGTATAATATAAGAGCACTGAAATTTTCCAAAGAAAACATAGGCTTATTTCATCCAGAACATTACATTTATTCCTCTAAAATCCCATCCATTAATAGGGTAATAAACTCACGAAAAGAAATCTAGCTCAACAAACACCTACACTGTAAAAAAAATCTCTCAGTGATGGCTTTTCTATTTCAAATATGAAGTTGGCTGCTCCCTGTGAAACACATTCGCAGTATCTGCTGGCCCATACACATAGGCATGCCTCCGCTATAACAGATGGAAACTAAAACCCCCAAGGCCCTATAATGCCCCACAGAAACACCAAAAAAGAAAACAAACAGAAAAACATCATTACCAAGTTACAACACTGCAAGCAAACCCTTATGAAAGTTAAATATTTTTGAAAAGCAAAATATTGTAATATTTATACAGAATTTTAAGTACAATCAAATGAGTCAAAATAGATAAATGACATTTATCTTAATTCATAGCAAAAACTGCTAGAAAATATATTATACAAAAAAAAATACATCTGAAAGAGAAGTATGTTCCACCTTACTATTTTGTTTTAGAACGAGTAGGAAAAATAGTAAAGTGACCAGAAGTGCAAACTGCTATTATGAGAAAATGCCCACATTGATTTTATTTTTGCTAAAAACCTAATGCTGATGTAAGCTATTAACTACTCAACCATCTTTTCCCCAGAAAAAGAAATTCCTCTATATTTCAAGGCACTTGAAGGCAGCACTTCTTCATCTAGTACTCTGTTACTTATCAAGCTTAATATTCATCAAGAACACACATTTTCAATCCTTTTTCATCCCATTTACTTAAATTTTATTCCAGAATTCCAGAAATCTCGTTTTAAGAAAGTTGCCTTACTTGAATTAATGAACTAATCACTTAAAAGCTACGGTGAGTATCTGTGAGTTATTTTTAATGTTCTTTTCCTCTGTGCCTTTTTGGCCAGTCTCACACTGTTTAATATGAGAAGATGATTGGGATCATTTTCCCTTCTTAAATTCCCATAAAACACTTACACCTATACATAGGGACATTATCTTCTTATGCCATGAACATTTTAAGGTAGCACAAGGGAAAAGTAAAGAGTAATCCATTAGAACATTAGGATGCAAGAGTGAAAAGTTAAAAGATTTAATTTTTGCCTTAAAAATCCAGATTAACTGTTTCCAACTTTTTTTTTCAACAGACTATATAAGATATACACTTCAAAGAAACATATAAATCAGGAAAACGTGTGAAATAACATCTCATCCAATCACATGCCTCTCTGCAAAAAAAGTGCTACAATCCCCACTTTATAGAAGAAACAATTTAAACAGGGTATGAGGACAGCAGAAGCAAGAAGAACTACAGTCCTGCAGCCTGTGGAACAAAAACCACATTCACAGAAAGATAGACAAGATGAAAAGGCAGAGGGCTAGGTACCAGATGAAGGAACAAGAAAAAACCCCAGAAAAACAACTAAATGAAGTGGAGATAGGCAACCTTCCAGAACAAGAATTCAGAATAATAATAGTGAAGATGATCCAGGACCTCGGAAAAACAATGGAGGCACAGATCGAGACGATGCAAGAAATGTTTAACAAAGACCTAGAAGAATTAAAGAACAAACAAACACAGATGAACAATACAATAACTGAAATGAAAACTACACTAGAAGGAATCAATAGCAGAATAACTAACTGAGGCAGAAGAACGGATAAGTGACCTGGAGGAAAGAATGGTGGAATTCACTGCCACAGAACAGAATAAAGAAAAAAGAAAGAAAAGAAATGAAGACAGCCTAAGAGACCTCTAGGACAACATTAAACACAGTGACATTCACTTTATAGGGGTCCCAGAAGGAGAAGAGAAAGAGAAAGGACCAGAGAAAATATATGAAGAGATTACAGTCGAAAACTTCCCTAACATGGGAAAATAAATAGCCACCCAAGTCCAGGAAGCGCAGAGAGTCCCATACAGGATAAACCCAAGGAGAAACAGGCCGACACACATAGTAATCAAAGTGGCAAAAATTAAAGACAAAGAAAAATTATCGAAAGCAGGAAGGAAAAAACAACAAATAACATACAAGGGAACTCCCATAAGGTTAACAGCTGATTTCTCAGCAGAAACTCTACAAGCCAGAAGGGAGCGGCATGATATACTTAAAGTGATGAAAGGGAAAAACCTACAACCAAGATTATTCTAGCTGGTAAGGATCTCATTCAGATTCTATGGAGAAATCAAAAGCTTTACATACAAGCAAAAGCTAAGGGAATTCAGCACTACCAAACAAGATCTACAACAAATGCTAAAGGAACTTCTCTAAGTGGGAAACACAAGAGAATAAAAGAGAGAAATTGAGAAATTGGTCATAGGAACATACATATCGATAATTACCTTAAACGTGAATGGATTAAATGCTCCAACCGAAAGACACAGGCTTGCTGAATGGATACAAAAACAAGACCCATATATATGCTGTCTACAAGAGACCCACTTCAGACCTAGGGACACATACAGACTGAAAGTGAGGGGCTGGAAAAAGATATTCCATGCAAATGGAAATCAAAAGAAAGCTGGAGTAGCAATATTCATATCAGATAAAATAGACTGTAAAATAAAGAATGTTACAAGAGACAAGGAAGGACACTACATAATGATCAAGGGATCAATCCAAGAAGAAGATATAACAATTGTAAATATTTATGCACCCAACATAGGAGCAACTCAATACATAAGGCAACTGTTAACACCTATAAAAGAGGACATCGAGAGTAACACAATAATAGTGGGGGACTTTAACACCTCACTTACACCAATGGTCAGATAATCTAAACAGAAAATTAATAAGGAAACACAAGCTTTAAATGACACAATAGACCAGGTAGATTTAACTGATATTTACAGGACATTCCACCCCAAAACAGCAGATTACACTTTCTTCTCAAGTGCATACTGAACATTCTCCAGGATAGATCACATCTTGGGTCACAAATCAAGCCTCAGTAAATTTAAGAAAACTGAAATCATATCAAGCATCTTTTCTGACCACAACGCTATGAGATTAGATACAAATTACAGGGAAAAACACGTAAAAAACACAAACACATGGAGGCTAAACAATACATTACTAAATAGCAAAGAGATCACTGAAGAAATCAAAGAGGAAATCAAAAAATACCTAGAGACAAATGACAATGAAAACGCAATGAACCAAAACCTATGGAATGCAGAAGGAGCAGTTCTAAGAGGGAAGTTTATAGCAATACAAGCCTACCTCAAGAAACAAGAAAAATCTCAAATAAACAATCTATCCTTACACCAAAAGGGACGAGAGAAAGAAAAACAAACAAAACCCAGTTAGCAGAAGGAAAGAAATCATAAAGATCAGAGCAGAAATAAATGAAATAGAAACAAAGAAAACAATAGCAAAGATCAATAAAACTAAAAGCTGGTTCTTTCAGAAGATAAACAAAATTGACAAACCATTAGCCAGACTCATCAAGAAAAAGAGGGCGATGACTCAAATCAATAAAATTAGAAATGAAAAAGGATAAGTTACAAAAGACACCATAGAAATACAAAGCATCCTAGAGACTACTACAAGCAACTCTATGCCAATAAAATGGACAACCTGGAAGAAATGGACAAATTTTTAGAAAGGTAAAACCTTCCAAGACTGAACCAGGAAGAAAAAGAAAATATGAACAGACCAATCACAAGTAAAGAAATTGAAACTGTGATTAAAAATCTTCCAACAAACAGAAGTCCGGGACAGATGGCTTCACAGGTGAATTCTATCAAACATTTAGGGAAGAGCTAACACCCATCCTTCTCAAACTCATCCAAAAAACTGCGGAGGAAGGAACACTCCCAAACTCATTCTATGAGGCCACCATCACCCTGATACCAAAACCAGACAAAGATACTACAAAAAAAGAAAATTACAGATCAATATCACTGATGAATATACATGCAAAAATCCTCAACAAAATACTAGCAAACAGAATCCTGCAACACATTAGAAGGATCATACACCATGATCAAGTGGGATTTATCCCAGAGATGAAAGGATTCTTCAATATATGCAAATCAATGAATGTGATACACCATATTAACACACTGAAGAATAAAAAGCATATGATCATCTCAATAGATGCAGAAAAAGCTTTTGACAAAATTCAACACCCATTTATGATAAAAACTCTCCAGAGACTGGGCCGAGAGGGAACCTATCTCAACATAGTAAAGGCCCTATATGACAAACCCACAGCAAATATCATTCTCAATGGTGAAAAACTGAAAGCATTTCCTGTAAGCTCAGGAACAAGACAAGGATGTCCACACTCACCACTATTATTCAACATAGTTTTGGAAGTCATAGCCATGGCAATCAGAGAAGAAAAAGAAATAAAAGGATTACAAATTGGAAAAGAAGAAGTAAAACTGTCACTGTTTGCAGATGACATGATACTGTACATAGAGAATCCTAAAGATGACACCAGAAAACTACTAGAGCTAATCAATGAATTTGGTAAAGTTGCAGGATACAAAATTAATGCACAGAAATCTCTTGCATTGCTATACACTAATGATGAAAAATCTGAAAGAGAAATTAAGGAAACACTCCCATTTACCATTGCAACAAAAAGAATAAAATACCTAGGAATAAACCTACCGAGGGAGACAAAAGACCTGTATGCAGAAAACTATAAGATACTGATGAAAGAAATTACGGATGATACCAACAGATGGAGAGATATACCATGTTCTTGGATTGGAAGAATCAATATTGTGAAAATGACTATACTACCCAAAGCAATCTACAGATTCAATGCAATCCCTATCAAACTACTGATGGCATTTTTTACGGAACTAGAACAAAAAATCTTAAAATTTGTATGGAAACACAAAAGACCCTGAATAGCCAAAGCAGTCTTGAGGGAAGAAAACGGAGCTGGAGGAATCAGACTCCCTTACTTCAGACTATAATACAAAGCTACAGTAATCAAGACAATATGGTACTGGCACAAAAACAGAAACATAGATCAATGGAACAAGATAGAAAGCCCAGCGATAAACCCACACACCTATGGTCAACTAATGTATGACAAAGGAGGCAAGGATATACAATGGGGAAAAGACAGCCTCTTCAATAAGTGGTGCTGGGAAAACTGGACAGCTACGTGTAAGAGAATGAAATTAGAACACCCCCTAACACCATATACAAAAATAAACTCAAAATGGATTAGAAACCTAAATGTAAGACCAGACACTATTAAACTTTTAGAGGAAAACATATGAAGAACACTCTTTGACATAAATCACAGCAAGATCTTTTTTGACTCACCTTCTAGAGTAATGGAAATAAAAACAAAAATAAACAAATGGGACCTAAGGAAACTTCAAAGCTTTTGCACAGCAAAGGAAACCACAAACAAGACGAAAAGACAACCCTCAGAATGGGAGAAAATATTTGCAAATGAATCAACAGACAAAGGATTAATCTGCAAAATATATAAACAGCTCATGCAGCTTAATATTAAAAAAACAAACAACCCAATCCAAAAATGGACAGAAGACCTAAATAGACATTTCTCTAAAGAAGACATACAGAATGCAAAGAAGCACATGAAAAGATGCTCAACATCACTAATTATTAGAGAAATGCAAATCAAAACTACAATGAGGTATCACCTCACACTGGTCAGAAAGGCCATCATCAGAAAATCTACAAACAACAAATGCTGGAGAGGGTGTGGAGAAAAGGGAACCCTCTTGCACTGTTGGTGGGAATGTAAATTGATACAGCCACTATGGAGAACAGGATGGAGGTTCCTTAAAAAACTAAAAATAGAATTACCATATGATCCAGCAATCCCACTACTGGGCATATACCCAGAGAAAACCATAATTCAAAAAGACACATGCACGCCAATGTTCACTGCAGCACTATTTACAATAGCCAGGTCATGGAAGCAACCTAAATGCCCATCGACAGATGAACGGATAAAGAAGATGTGGTACATATATACGATGGAACATTACTCAGCCATAAAAAGGAACGAAATTGGGTCATTTGTTGAGACGTGGATGGATCTAGAGACTGTCATACAGAGTGAAGTAAGTCAGAAAGAGAAAAACAAATATCGTACATTAACGCATATATGTGGAACGTAGAAAAATGGTACAGATGAAGCGGTTTGCAGGGCAGAAATTGAGACACAGACGTAGAGAAGAAACGTATGGACACCAAGGGGGAAAAGCAGAGGGTGGGTGGGGGTGGTGGTGTGATGAATTGTGTGATTGGGATTGACATGTATACACTGATGTGTATAAAATTGATGACTAATAAGAACCTTCTGTATAAAAAAATAAATAAAATAAAGTTCAAAAAAATAAAAAAATAAACAGGGTATGAAATGATAAAAGTGATTTTTTTTACTTTAAGAAGAAAAATTCACTATAATACTGGAAAAAAGTATCCTTCTTTAAGCTGACAAATGATCAGTGGCCTATACAAAAAGAATAAAGATAGTCTCCCAGACCAAATGAGATGTCTTCCAAAATGTATATCCATACATTTGTATATATTCATACAAATGTGTATTCATAAATTCGTTTTTTTTTGAGGCAAGTAAAGTTTTTTTTCCCACAGAACTGATGTGATATATAACCTGGATGCTTCAGATGTTCAAAAAACTGCATAAGTCATATTCAAACCAAATATAAATAATAGGCCTATCCTATCTCTGACCCTTTCTATAACCAGATCTAAGCCCACAGCAGGGGCTAAGAAGGAGCTTAGAAACTGAGGTATTAGGAAGGGATGACTGGAATCTCTGGCAGTTTGGTGCCTACTGGGGCAGAGGAAGCAGGCTCTACCTGCAAGGCAGGCAGATGGAGATTCAGAATCAGTCCAAGTGGGACACTGACTACAGGTGCTTGGCTCAGATGCATAATCATCCCAGGTGCTTATGAATGACTCATCCAAAGAGAACTGCACTGGACACAGTGGAAGGGGCTTAGCAGCAGAGGGTGGGGCTGGCAGGTATTCACAAGGTTTAAACTGTAAAACTTCCAATGCAAGAACATGTTATATCTCTGCATCTGTTTGTATCATCTTTAATTTCTTTCATCAGTGTCTCATAGTTTTCTGCATACAGGTTTTTTGTCTCCTTAGGTAGGTTTATACCTAGGTATTTTATTCTTTTTTGTTGCAATGGTAAATGGGAGTGTTTCCTTAATTTCTCTTTCAGATTTTTCATGATTAGTGTATAGGAATGCATGAGATTTCTATGCATTAATTTTGTATCCTGCTACTTCACCAAATTCATTGATTAGCTCGAGTAGTTTTCTGGTAGCATCTTTAGTTTTCTCTATGTATAGTATCATGCCATCTGCAAACAGTGACAATTTTACTTCTTCTTTTCTGATTTGGATTCCTTTTATTTCTTTTTCTCCTCTGATTGCTGTGGCTAAAACTTCCAAAATGATGCTGAATAAGAGTGGTGAGAGTGGGCAACCTTGTCTTGTTCCTGATCTTAGTGGAAATGGTTTCAGTTTTTCAGCATTGAGAAAGATGTTGACTGTGGGTTTGTCATATATGGCCTTTATGATGTTGAGGTAATTTCCCTCTATGCCTATTTTCTGGAGAGTTTTTGTCATAAATGGGTGTTGAATTTTGCCAAAAGCTTTTTCTGCATCTATTGAGATGATCATATGGTTTTCCTCTTTCAATTTGTTAATATGGAGAGATATACCATGCTCTTGGATTGGAAGAATCAACGTTGTGAAAATGACTATACTACCCAAAGCAATCTACATATTCAATGCAATTCCTATCAAACTACCAATGGCATTTTTCACAGAACTAGAACAAAAAATTGCACAATTTGTATGGAAACACAAAAGGCCCCGAATAGCCAAGGCAATCTTGAGAAAGAAAAACGGAGCTGGAGGAATCAGGCTCCCTGACTTCAGACTATATTACAAAGCTACAGTAACCAAGACAGTTTGGTACAGGCAGAAAAACAGAAATATAGATCAGTGGAACAGGATAGAAAGCCCAGACATAAACCCACACACATATGGTCACCTTATCTTTGATAAACGAGGCAAGAATATACAATGGAGAAAAGACAGCCTCTTCAGTAAGTGGCACTGAGAAAACTGGACAGCTACATGTAAACAAATAAAATTAGAGCACTCTCTAACACCATACACCAAAATAAACTCAAAATGGATTAAAGACCTAAATGTAAGGCCAGACACTATCAAACTGTTAGAGGAAAACATAGGCAGAACACTGTATGACATAAATCACAGCAAGATCCTTTTTGACCCACCTCTTAGAGAAATGGAAATAAAAACAAACAAATGGGACCTAATGAAACTTAAAAACTTTTGCACGACAAAGTACACCATACACAAGATGAAAAGACAACCCTCAGAATGGGAGAAAATATTTGCAGATGAAGCAACTGACAAAGGATTAGTCTCCAAAACATACAAGCAGCTCATGCAGCTCATTATCAAAAAAACAAACAACCCAATCCAAAAATGGACAGAAGACCTAAATAGACATTTCTCGAAAGAATATATACATATTGCCAACAAACACATGAAAGGATGCTCAACATTGCCAGTCATTAGAGAAATGCAAATCAAAACTACAATGAGGTATCACCTCACACTGGTCAGAAAGGCCATCATCAGAAAATCTACAAACAACAAATGCTGGAGAGGGTGTGGAGAAAAGGGAACCCTCTTGCACTGTTGGTGGGAATGTAAATTGATACAGCCACTATGGAGAACAGGATGGAGGTTCCTTAAAAAACTAAAAATAGAACTACCATATGACCCAGCAACCCCACTACTGGGCATATACCCTGAGAAAACCATAATTCAAAAGGAGTCATGTACCACAATGTTCACTGCAGCTCTATTTACAATAGCCAGGCCATGGAAGCAACCTAAGTGTCCATCGATAGGTGAATGGATAAAGAAGATGTGGCACATATATACAATGAAATATTAATCAGCCATAAAAAGAAACAAAATTGAGTTATTTGTAGTGAGGTGGATGGACCTAGAGTCTGTCATACAGAGTGAAGTAAGTCAGAAAGAGAAAAACAAATACTGTATGCTAACACATATATATGGAATCTAAAAAAAAAAATGGTTATGAAGAACCTAGGGGCAGGACAGGAATAAAAACACAGAGGTAGAGAATAGATTTGAGGACACGGGGAGGGGGAAAGTTAAGCTGGGATGAAGTGAGAGAGTGGCATGGACATATACACACTACCAAATATAAAATAGCTAGTGGGAAGTAGCCACATAGCACAGGGAGATCAGCTCGGTGCTTTGTGTCCCCCTAGAGGGGTGGGATAGGGAGGGTGGGAGGGAGACGCAAGAGGGAGGAGATATGGGGCTATATGTATAGATAGAGCTGATTCACTTTGTTATACAGCAGCAACTAACACGACATTGTAAAGCAATTATACTCCAGTAAAGATGTTAAAAAAACCCAAAAAACTGCAAAACTACGTGTTTTTGAATATAGGGCCTCATTATCCAGTTAAAAAATTAAACTCATAGCTCCAATAATGACAAGTGATAAAGTAAATGTCCTACAACTTTCTCTCTATTTTTAAAATGACATATTTAGTATGAAAACACAGTGACAAAGTGGCAAGTATGTTCAAATAAAAGGCATTATTTTCTGTATCAACTGAAGACCCAGAGCACGAAAATCTTTTCTGTAAAAGCACAAACCTTTACTAGCTTTGTCCAAATGTTCCAAATCATCCACAAAATTGAGGATATCAGGGTAGTTTTCTTCACATATTTGCACAAGAAAATGAAGTAGTGTTGTTTTCTGATCTGCTGATTTTGTGTCCTTTAGCTAAATAGAATGAGAGAGAGAAAAAATACAGAGTCAAAAATATTTTGATAGTCTCTCTACTTAAATAATGTTAATACTGTTTTTTATAGATAAGAAATAAATGAGCTGTAAAATTAGTTAATGCTATTTTTGAAAAGGCACTATTTAAACACTTGAAAAGCTACTCTTCATATACTGTTGTTTGGTCTAAGTCATTAATATTTACTGTAAAGAAGGAATAAGCTTAATTCAATGTAGTATGCAATGTTTCATGGGGAGCGTATATAATAGGAACGTATATAATATCAGCACTTAAAACAATCCCACATGCTTGCTCATTTTTTCATTTGGCATGGATTTATAGAATGCCTACTAGGTACTGCAGGAGTCAGAGACACAACAACCAATAAGTCATTCCTCAAGAAGCCATTTAGTGGGGGGAGAAAAAAACCCCAGAAAATATGCATTTCCCCTGTGTGACAAAGAGTATAGTAAAAATAATCATACAGTATGCCTAGGAGGACAGGGCACCTGAACTGAACACCAGCAGGCAGGAAGTTGTATGGGTTGGGGAAGGGAAGGAAAAAACTCAAAGGCACAGTATCAGAGGCAGATGGAGAAGCATTTGAAAAAGACCATAGATGAGGAAGAAAGTGGCACTTTAGAGGAGTCCAAGTGACTCCAAAATAAAAGTATACGCGGCGGGGAGGGGGAAGTAGGGAGAGTAGAAAGAAATCGGAGGAGAAGGCCAGAAAATTAAAAGAAAGGCAGACCATGCTATGGATATAGGATTCTGATCCCTAAGAACTGGGAGGTTTTAAACTAGATGAGAGCTAATCAGACGTACATTTTAGAAAGCTCCTTCTAGCACAGTGTGGATAAAAGATTAGAGCAAGGGTAAGAACAGAGAAGGAAGAATCATTTTAAAAGCTGTAGCAATAATCCAGGCAGGGAAAGAAAACAGCCTGAGATGAGGTCACGCCTTAGGCATGAGATAATGGGACAGGGAGGGCATGGAAACCCACACGATGACATCTATTGAAACTGGACAGAAAGAATGAGAAAAAGATTTGGGTGGGGTGGAGAAAAAAAGAATTGTTTCAGTTTGGGGCAAGTGAACTTGACGTTTTTGCGTAACATCTAAGTGGAGACGTTGGGAAAGGATATAGATACATAGAGGTGTAGAACAGTGTTGTCAACCTTTTTTTCGTTATTGCTGGCTAACATGTTTTAGGCATATTTTTCCAAATCATTTGTACCTATGAAATTTTAAAATGATACATATACTGTATACCTGTTTATGTACTGCATGTACATCTGTGCTTTACACATAAAAACAGTAAGATAGGAAAGATGTTTTTGCTCCCCAAGAACCAATTTTCCATCCCTTGAGGGTGATAAACTGTAGAGAATACATAGTGAGAACTTAGAGGAGTGAACTATTCTAGGAGTACCGGTTTGTGAGCTCTTAGCCTCCAAAGCTAAAAAGTTGACCAAATAAACACAAATAAGTACACAGAATAAAAGAAAGGAGAACAGAGGCTTGAAGAGAAGACCAAGATGGATCAATCCTAATCTGAAAAGGCCAAGGAATGAATCAGAAGGGAGAAAGGGCTAGGCTACAACCTAGGTACATATAGAGGTCAGCTTAGGTTTTGTGAGTGATGGGGGTAGGGGGTGTTGGGTGTGAACACACGGCAAATACATAATCTGATAGTGTTCCCTACAAATGAGTAATCATCCAGATCAGATACACATATAAGGGGAGAAAAAATCACTCTTTTCACACCAGGATTTAATTTAGAGTTGGAAATTCTTGGTATACTTAACTGTGCACAACCCTATTGCTTACTTTCCAACAATTTTCTACCTTAAAATAAGTGTATACACACACATACACATATATATCCATATGTATTTTTTTCAAATTCTATGTCACTAAATATTATATCACTATCAGAAAAATATCAAATGAAAGCTACTATCCGATTGTGGCAGAAGGAGATATTCTGTGCCATCACAAATATTAACACACATGACTTATTAATGCACAAACTGTCTTGCCCCTGGAAACACAGAGCTACCCTACTATAGACAGCCAGGCTTTCACATGATTACTCTTATAACAGGTTCAAACGCTGCATTGGCCTTATTTAGCATGCAAACCATTCAGCAGCAATGGTTCCTGGCACTTTAAAAACTGACTGATATGAACAGAGTCCATTATTTGATGCCTCTTAAAAGGAACATAAATCACAACACTCATCTGAGTGTTCTGAAAAATTATTCCTCAAAAACTGACTCTGATCACTAGCTAGACTGATTGCCACTAATGTGTGAACGACCTGCTAAAACATAACACTAAAACTGGCCTTTAACTAGCTACGTCACCTTGGCCAAGTTACTGGACCTCAGATTCACATAAATAAAGTGAGAATATGGAACTGGACAGGAAAAGGAAACTCTTAATTCACTTTCCACTCCAAAAATATTAAATATACTTTACAGTGGACTTGTGTTAGTAGACATTGCAAAATCTATTTTAAAAAAACACTAGAATAAAAATGAAGAAACCTAGTTATAATCTCAGTTCAGAAGTTATTTTTGCATGCTTGGGTCAGTTAAAATCCTTCTGCTTCAGCTTTCACATACACTGAGAACGTTAATCCGATTTATAAAAGTTTCCTTTCAACTCTACAACTTCATTCATACTATCGTCTTTAATGGATAAGGCTAGGGTAAAAGTAGCAAACTTTCACAAATGTAATAGTTTTCCCTGGTACAACCAAGAGTCAGTATAAAAACTGTCCTTTGATTTTAATTTTGCTATTTTTTTTAAAGCACTCTAATGGTTTACTCTTCTGTTCCCCCACCTCCCTCTTTATAGCAATGACTGGAGAATATTGTTCCTTCGGTGGACTCCCAGTTCCTGACTGTCACCAGTTTACACCTTTCTTATCATGCTCCGTTCATGTGAAACTAGACACATGTCCTGTGTGGAATGTTGATTAAGACAAGCACCTGGAAAGAGCTTTCCAGGGCTATTTGTGATATAGCTAAATGGCCAGCAATTGCTAGGATTAATATATCAAGAAATCTCTATGATCCAACAATAAGCAACTGGATCAATCTTGATCTTTATTCATGAGCAATAAGAATTCAGAATTAGAATTCTGGAACATACTATAGGCTATAGCATCTACCAATTTAATAAATGTTAAGGATGCAAGTCAAACACAGATTCAAATATTTAGAGACAATCACAAAGCTAAACACTAACTTATGGAGGAGGTTGCTATCCTGGCTGTACTATTGAAAACATCAGCTGGTTAGCAATTCACATACTGGTCACAGCCTAATATTTAAAATATACTCACTGAATAATAAATAGAAGTAGAAGTCTCCCATCCCTCCAGAATCTATATTTAACAACCAGGAGACTTAAAAAAAAACACTCAAATTCCCAAATAAATCTGAAAATATACCTAATAAAAGATAAGGAGTTAAGAAACACAGAGAGTGACCATTTGTTGACAATGCATGGTTACTCATAAACTACTAGTTGCTCTAAATTCCAGGACAGAGATTCCTCATTCAGTTCCTAACGTTCTCAGGAAAAACTGCACAGTGCCGGGAAGGTATTCTTCCTGCCTCAATTACACTATTCCCTTCCTTCCTTCCTTCCCTCCCCCAAATCACTTAAAAAAAAAAAACAAAAACCCAAAACAAAAACCAACCAACAAACAAAAAAACCCTCCCAGAAAGCACATGAAAATATATGAAAGCACAGCAAAATATATTTATCACAGTCTTCGTTTACTTGCTCAATATTTTTTCACCTTTTGATAAACATTAACAACAAAAAGGGCACACTCTATTTCTACTAATTATTCATATCATACATAATCAGCGATTGAGCTAGAACAAGGAAAGCTTGAGAGATGGTGCTAATTTTGTTGAAGAGAAAAAACAACTTGAGCATACTCTGTAGTGCTAACTCTTGGAAAGAAAATGAAGCTAAAATATCTGGTTTAAAAATTTATTCTTAAGTTTAAAAAATATGCTTTATTTAAATTTTCACCGACATTGCTTGACAGGATTCCTTTGGTATCACTGTCAAGAGATTTATCTTACTGATGAGTAATCGTCACTGTTAAGGAGGACTTCTTGTTTATATATTGTTTCTTTAAGGAACATTTAATGTGGCATAGATGTCAAATAAACAAAAAGATGGATGGAGTTTCTTCAACCGCTCTGTTCATTCCAGACAAAATAATGTTAAAAGCAGATCCTGTAATAAATCATGGCCTAGTTGTCAGTCTGGATAGAACTCCTTTGTAGCTACAATGCAAGGTTTGGGAATATTTTTAAGCTATTCAGCACGAATTTGGATGACACTTAAAGAAAATTCCATTGTTTTAGCCACAAGAAAGAAAATTCCTAAAATAAAAACTAAGTATCGTCCTGGTGATTTTCAGAATCCAAAGAACTACAACCCCTTACACTCTGAATAATAAAACTTTATCTTAAGAATATTGTCAAATTTGTAGCTCTTCCCCATTATCATGTTCCTATACTTCAATTACGTTATCCAGACAGCAGTGACTCTTTGGATGTTGTGGACATTGCTGAACACCAGAAAAATGACAAAGTTATGAGGGTCTGTAATGGCTCCATGAACATTCTAGAAGACCCTACCTTGTAAACAGTATGAATGCTGAGGACAACAGCAGCCACTCTTATTTGTGTGGCACTTACTAGGAGACAGGGATTGGCCAAATAATACAATACCTGTTAAGTGCCTGAAACACACACCATCCCTATGAGGAAGGAACTGGTATTACACTCACTATTAAGAGGGCAAAAGAGATGTGAAACATCATGTAGCATACCCCAGATCACATAGCTACTATCCAGTAGAGCCAAGATTTATTTGAACCCACTTCTGTGTGAATCCAAAGCTCTTAACCACTATAAAATGCAGTTCCTCTACAAAATCTTTATTTAATATAGATTATTATGCATCAAAAGAAACAAAATTCTCAAAAACACAGTGGATAAAAATAGTAGTAAGACAGTAAAATAGTGTTCATTAATGCAATTTAAATAACTGAAGCCCTATAACCTGCTAATTCTAGCCTGGAAAGCCTCTATACCCCTACCCTGAGTCACTTCTAGTTCTAAAAGCATGGCATTCTTTCTATTGTTTTATCTATAAAATTAATAAAATGCTACCTGAATCTTACCTCAAATGCAAGGTCTTTCCATACTGCTAATAGATCAGTGTTCACAAAATATGATAAAAATATGGTTGAATGAAACTGTAAAGTTTCATCTTTAACAGACCCAACCAAGTATATTTACTAACATCATATTCCATCTTAAGTCATTTGCAGAATAAAGTGCTTTGTATATGTTTGAAACATCTCTAAATGTAAGTTACATGTACCCACATGAAAATGGATGTGTGAATATGAACTGCCAAAGAATATATCATAATTGCTCAGATATGAAGCTCAAAAGTCAATGCGTAGGTTCAAATTCACTAGTGAAACCAACTACAATTATAGAATGAACTGTTTCCTGATATGATAAATACATTTTTAAAAAACAATCACTGTGCTGATTAAATTTTTCAAAAATACTGTGTATCCCTCCAAAATGAATGGAAATTCAAAATCTTAGCATAAACAATATGCTTTGCATCATCTATGTCACTGCCATAACTATTAATACCTATAATAAAACTTCCATAGTGATTTTAAAGATAGGTAGCGATAAACTAATATTAGGTAAAATAGATATTAGATAAATTTATAGCATTCACATATTAAAAACATATTTATTGCTTAGTTTTCATTTTAAAATGATGAGAGTTGAAACATTAAATATGGAAGAAAATGCTTTAAATAATGTCAACTTCTATAATTAAACTGATTTCTGCTATATCTCCATAGACACACTATCTCTGAATTATATTTTAAACATATTTCTCTTGGATTTTAGTGAGCACTTCAGCATGAAAAGCATTTTTGCATTTTAGTAAAATTTTATCTTACTGCATTATTATATTGTTCAATGTTCTATTTATTTACACTATTCCCTTATTCCACAAGAGATTTAAAATAGCTCAGTGTTCTTTAGTTAATATAAATGGATCAAATACATTAATTTTAAATTAAATGGTTTTTATACTTAATTTTTTTAATTAACAGACTTTATGTTTTAGAGCAGTTTCAGCTTTAAGACAAATTGAGCAGAAAAGACATTCCCATATACTCTCTCCTCCACATACACAAATTCCCCTATCAGTAACATTTTGCATTAATGTGTTACATTTGTTAAAATTTATGTACCGATATTGATGATATTGATACATTATTATTAACTATTAATTATTAACCTCAGTTTACTTTTGGGTTCACTCTGTGTTCTAAAGTTGTATGGGTTTTGCCAAATGCATAATGTCACGTATCTACCATTACTGAGTCATAGGAAATAGTTTCAGCATCCTGAAAAATCCCCTGTCCTCCACCTATTCATCTCTTCCTTCTTCCCCCTCCCCCAAAACCTCCAGAAACCAATGATTTTTTTACTATCCATCTCTATAATTTTGTCCTTTCCAGAATGTCATATAGTTGGAATCAGAGTATGGAGGTTTTTCAGATTGACTTCTTTCACTTAGTATTATGCATTTCTCCATGTCTTTTCTTGGCTTAAGAGATTCTTTCTTTTTATGACTGATTTAATAGTCTATTGCAGGGGTCCCCAATGCTCAGGCCACAGACCAGTATGGGTCCGCGGCCTGTTAGGAACCTGGCCACACAGCAGGAGGTGAGCAGCGGGGAGGCGAGCAAGAGCAAGGGAAGCTTCATCTGCCACCCCCTGTCGTTCCCCATCGCTGGTCTATTGTATGACTATATGTATGACTATATCAGTGGGTTTTATCCATTCAGCTATTGAAGGACTTCTCGAGTTGCTTCCAAATTTTGGCAACCACGAATAAAACTGCTATAAACATTTGTATGCAGGTTTTTTACTCCTTGGAGTAAACAAGAATGTGATTACTGAATCCTATGTTAAATCTACATTTAGCTTTGTAACTGCCAGTCTTCTAAAGGTGCTGTACTATCTTGCATTCCTTCCATCAGTGAATGAGAGTTCCTGTTGTACCACATCCTCAGCAGCATTTGGTGCTGTCAGTGATTTGGATTTTAGCCATTCTAATAGATGTGTAATGGTGTCTTGTTGTTTTTTTAATTTGCAATTCCCTCACGACATATGATGTTGAGTATATTTTCATACAGTTATTTGCCATTTGTAAATCTTCAGTAAGATGTCTGTTCAGGCCTTTTTTTAAAAATTGGGTTGTTTTCTTATTGTTGAGTTTTAGAGTTCTTTGTATATTTTGGATACAAGTCTTTTGTCAGATAGGTGTTTTGCAAAGATTTTATCCCACTCTATGGACTGTCTTTTCACTTCACAGAGCAGAAGTTTTTAAATTCAAATAGTAGCTAACTTATAAATGTCCAGTTTTTCCAGCATCATTTCTTTAAAAAACTATTCTTTTCCATTGAATTACCTTTGCTGCTTTGTCCAGGATCAGTTGACTATACCTGTGTGGGTCTATTTCTGGGCTCTCTATTCTGTTCCACTGACTATCTATCTTTTTGCCCCAAATACCACAGTTTTGATTACTGTAATTTTATAGTAATTCTTGAAGTCAGTCCTTCCCCTTCCTCCTCCTCTTCTTCCTCCTTCTTCAGTGTTGTAATGACTGAGTCTTTCACATATCCATAAAAAATTTAGAATCAATCTGTCAATACCCACAAAATTACTTGCTGAGATTTTGATTGGAATTTCATTGACTATATGGATCAAGCTGGGGAGAACTGATAACTTAACAATATTGAATATTCCTTTCCATGAACATGGGGTATCTATTTCTTTATCAGATCTTTTTTTTATTTCTTTCATCAAAGTTTTGTCATCTTCCTCATACAAATATTGTAGAAAATTTTTGGTGCTAAAGTAAATGATATTCCATTTTTAATTTCAAATTCTAATTTTTCATTGCTGATATTAAAAAAGTAGTCAACATTTTAATGCCAATCTCATTTCCAGAAACTTTGTTCTAATTGCTTATTAGTTCCAGAAAGAGTTTTTCTTTCTTTCCTTTTTTTTTTTTTTTTTTGGTCAATTTTGGGGGATTTTCTACATAGGCAATCATTTTACCTATGAGCAAAGACAATTTTATTTATTCCTTCCCAATCTGTATACTTTTATGTCCTTTTCTTGTCTTGTTGCATTAAGCCAGGACCTCCAGTACAATGCTGAATAGAAATGGTGAGAAGGGACATGTTTCCTTGTTCCTGATCTTAGGGGAAAAATATTTAGTTTCTTATCATTAAGTATGATGCTCTCTGTAGTTTTTATAGACGTTCTTTATCAACTTAAGGGAATTCCCCTGTATTTCTAGTTTGTTGAAAGTTTTTGTCATGAATGGGTATTGTAGTTGATTAGCTGTCTTTTCTGCATATATTGATATGATCAAATGGTTTTTCTCCTTTAGAGCCTGTTGATTTGATAAATTACATTAATTGATTTTCAAATGTTAAACCAGCCTTCCATACCTGGAATATATCCCTCTTGGTCATGGTATCTAATTCTTTTTACATATTGTTGGCTTTGATTTATAATATTTTGTTGAGGATTTTTGCATCTATGTTCATAAGAGATATTGGTCTATAAGTTCCCTTTCTTGTAATGTTTTTGTCTGGTTTTGGTGTGCACTCATTTCATCATCAGACTCTTCCCTGCTACCTAAGCACATATGTTCACAAATACTATTCGCTAAGTATTACTATACAGATAATAGTGTTGCATGTTTTGTCTCTGATCCAGACCTTTGATAAAAGAAAGCTTCCTAGAGTATCAGGAATGGGGTATCTTGTTTAATTTTTTATTTTCATTTATAAAATGTGTAAAAACAGGAGACTAGATTGAACCAAAGATGGCTGGTAGGATTCATTACTACCTCTGATGGGTAGTAGCTATCTCTAAGCATGGTGTTAAGGAGGATTCTGAGGCTGTCTGCTTCAGGGAAAGGAAGTTTGACAGATTAGCAATGCTGGTTTTGAGAGTGGTGAGACGACAACACATAAGCAGTGCATTTGCTCTTCATGAGCAAAGCCACTTATCTTTTATAATTTGATTAAAGGAATAATTCTAATTTACAAGGTTTCATAGTAACTGAAAAAACAAAGGTAATGTGAATAAATTTACCAAAAACACTACTTAGTAAAGCTAATTAAATAATTCCTGGAAAATGCTATAGACTAAATGTGTTAACGAATGAGTCAAAGAGGGTTAAGGACTCTAAATAGTTTCACATTGCTTTGGAAGTCAGTATTTTTCAGTGATTTAATTGGCTGGATGTAAAACAAGAATGGCATTTGTTATCTGTAAGTCTTTGGCCAAAAACTGCTTTATTTTCCAAGGGTGCCAAAACTTACTAGGGTGGTTTTCCAATCTGATAAAGAATAAAAAGCCCTCTAAAATCCTTATAAAACACTAAATGCAGATGGAACAATGGATTTGTTTGGGAGAGGTCTTTCTTAAAAATAACTTCATGGAGTAAAGGAAAAGGTGATATACAAGAATCAAAATTTCACAAAGATTCACAGTGGCACCCCACGTGACTGTGACAGGCTTATGAAATAGAAACTGTCTGTGAGAGGCAGAGGGATTTGCCTCCTGCTTTTCATAATCACTGAAACTCTACTTTCCAAGGTCAAGTCCTGCAAAATAACTCAGAACACTGACCATCAACTTATTTCAGTTCCACCATGTGCCTGAGATTCATACTCCTTTCACTCCCTTTCTTCCCTTTCAGAATAATGTCCAGCCTGGCATGAAAGAAAAGTAGCAGTTTTGGAAATATTTTCACCTCTCATCCTTAAGTGAGGAAGTAGAGTTGTTTCATTTCTGATTTTGTTCTTGTGTTGGTTAGGTTTTGCTTTTGTGTGTTTGTTGGTTGGTTGGTTCCAGGCCACCAATTGGGGGTTTTTCATTCTGGGATAAGTAAGCAGGGCAGAAGACAGACAAAGTGATTTTCAGTCCAGTCTGTGCATTAAAATCACCTGGGGGAGCTTTTTAAAAATGCCACTAATCAGGATCCACATGCATACATGCTGAAGTAATTGATCTGACGTGAGGCTGATGCATCAGTATTTTTTAAAGGGCACTGTGGGTTGAGAATCGATGTCCCACAAGGAGAGCTGTTCACAACTTTAAGAAATCACTCACTTGAGTTGGTGACAGCATTAAAGAATGAGGAAACTAAACATTTTTTCTAAAAAATCTTCCCCGTCACAGCTTTGGTGAAGTTATTCTACTTTTGGTTAGCCTGTGCTCATGAAAGAAATATACAGACCAGATAAGAATTTCATGCACTAGAAAAGATAACTTAGACAAAAATCAATCTGACCTGCCACCACTGCCTTTTATCACCTAACTCCCAACACCAAGAGCCCCATTACTATGTATCCTTTGATAATTTCACCTTTGAGAGGAACTAGTTGCATATTCTATTGATAACAGAAAATTTCCTACAAAGTAATGATATGGATAAATTTATAGAGGAAATCAATAGTGAATTTTTCTGCAATTTTCCTCCAAATAACAGCATAAACTGATAGAAATAAGTTATTACAATTGGTAAACTCTTGCAAAATTTATATTTACTATCCCAATACAGGTAGTCACTTTATTTAGTTACATAGAACAAAGAGCTACAATTTACAGCTCCATCATCCAGTTGTATTGATTGAGATGATTTGTTATTCAGGAATCAAACATTTCAGTAGACATTAGTAAACATTATCAAACACATGTTATAGTCATTGTGCGTGGATTAATAACATCTGCTTTTTAAATAACAAGTTAAAATCATCTCATATATTTAATATGGTGTTGAACTTTGATGGTTGAGTCAACTTATTTTTTGCTAGAATGCTGATCTACCTGGCTCTACGCTCAGATTCACCACAATTACTAATTTCAACACTAATGACATACAAATTTTTCAAGGTGGGCATTTTGGTCAGGCAAGCACCTACTATTTGCTGCTTGTATTTCTAAGGTTACGAATTAACCAACAGCAGGTCCTAAAAAAAGAATATAATCTCAAACTGCTTATTATCCAAATTTATCTAAAGTTTAGTAATATCTTTGGAGGATTTTATGAATGACAAGCAGTCTGTCCATTCTTCTATATAGTCTGAGGTTTATCCTTTTAAAAAGTCAAGCCGCCAGAAAGCAAGGTGTTGAATACTTAACACCATTTTGCTTAAACTAGGGAAAGCATTACTGTAACTGAAAAGTACATATGTATCTTACTATGAGGGTTCTCTTGGAGTGTTACCCCATAAGAGGCTCTGAGTACATATTTGTCGGAGGAGGGGAGGGGAAGAGCAGAGAAGGGGAGATGGTTCTAAAAGAAAGAACCTCATGAAATGGATTTTTTCATTTGCTGTTTAAAAGAACACTGCTCAACACTGTATTTTCCCTTTATAATGACACAAACGTAAAATTTCTCGTGAAGTTCAGCTGTGGCTAATAAGAGAAACCACAATTTTTAGCTCATGAAAAGTTTCATGACCATGTTTTGCACTTCACTTTTTCCATCAGAAAGCCTCAAACCTATACGTCTACTTTAATTTATGTTTACATCTTAATATATTCTAGTCTATGATTACTTTATATCTCATATTTTACTTTTATATTTATTTATCATAGACCCTATTGAATCTTTAAGTAAAAGAAAGTAAAATCTTTTCTCTCTGAACTCATTTATTATAGTTAGTCATCTCAATTACAAATGTATACAAAGATATAATATAAACTCTAAAACCAAACTCCACTGCATACAGGATTCATGACTCATGTATTTATGTCTAAGCAACGCAAAGTTAACAATTTAATATGAATTTTCACACACTGTTCATACTTAAGCTAAATTTATAAAGGGCATTTAAAAGTAAAGATTTTGGATATAGAATAGTAAATGTCATATAATTACCCAGCATGTTCGAACAGATTAAAATATTACCCTGTCTTTCTACTGTCAAATAAATATGGAATTCCCTGTGTGGGGGCTTATCATCAAACCAAATGCTTTACACTCAGTGTGAAAATCACAATTGTCAACGATCAAGCTGCTACTTCTGATGACAAACATGATGAGATATCATCTTGTTCAATATATGCTTTCAACTTGACATGTAGGCTAATAAAAAATATGAAGTTGTAGTATTTATTTTGTTTCTTGTACAACATAAGGTTCCTTATAGGGATGATCAAAATAGCCAGTATCGTTGACTGAAAATACAGTCAACTCTATTACCTGGAGACAGATTAACTGGTTTGTAGCATGACTATAGTAAAATAGTAGCAGCATGCATTGTATTTGTAAGAGGTTTTAAATCACTATGCATCAGTGACTGTATATCAACATGAGAGGATTTCTATTTTCAGCTACGTAATAACATTGTCTCTACTCAACACTGTATGTACTGCATTGTGTCTACTGCACTGTTATCCATTCAACAGCTATTTGTTCAGTATTTACTATGTACCAAGTACTGTATTAGGGAATTCCACCTCATTAATCAGACCTAATCTCTTGTCTACACTTCTCTTTCAAGGAAGAAATAAGGGAGGGCACGTGGTCAACTTCCTGTGAGTTGGCTGTAGTTCTGAGATGCAAAATCTAAAGAGGAACAGACACTTGGCACTATGAAACAAACTCCAGTAGGTCTGTACGTGTGGAATTAACTTCTCCCCCCAACTCGCTCCTCATCCTGTTTTTCTTCCTTTGCTTCCCTTCTCAGAGAAAGCCTGAACCTGGCAGTCTTACTTGCCTCCTTATCCTTCAGCCTCCAAGTTCATAATCACCATGCCCTGACAATAACCAGATGTTCCTTAAATGTTCCTCCATCCCCTTTCCCCTTCTACCCCTTTACCACTACCTTATCTCAGACCTCCAACATCTCAAAGCACAGTGACAGTTTCGTAGTGGACACTCAAATATTTGGTAAAACATTTGAGTAAGGCAGCTTCAGTCAGATGCCTTCTAAGACACTGAGGTAAGCTAGGAGAAGGACACACCAAAATCAGCCTGAACTCATTTCTCTTTTGAGCAACTACTTCAAACATGTCAGTAGCAAGGAGTTATCTTTGACCCCTCCCTTTTTCCTTCACCATTCCCATCTATCTTCTCAGCTCCATTTCCTCTGGCATCCTCCCAGGTCACATGACACAGGTCAGCCAATCACCGATTCTCTCCCCACTCTACCCCCCACCCCCAACCCAGCACTGTCCAATAGAACTTCCAGCAATGATGGAAATGTGCCATATTTGCTGCCAGCATGTATGGACGCTGACTCACTTGAAACATGGTAAGTGTGAGGAATTAAATTTTTAATTTTATTTAAATAGTAATTGATTTAAATTTAAATATGTATGGCTAATGGTGACAGTACTGGGAAGTGCAGCTTACCCTTCTTCCATACTGCTGTTAGAATTATCTTCCTGGAAGACAGATGATAATATCACTTGACTTACAGAAGTAACATAAAACCTTCAATATAAGGTGTGACATTTGAGTCTCTTCACCATCTAGAGCCATTTACTATCACATTTACATTTTCTCCACTCCTCTCCCATCCAGGCTCCAACTGTGCCATGATATAACCCTTAGTGTGAACTGTTGACATTGCTTAGAATGCCCTTTCCTCTCAGGGAACATCCACTCATCCTTCCAGATCCAGCTCAAATTCCTGATCCTCTCTGAGTGTGAAACTGCCCTTCCTTAGCCAAGCTAGCCACTCTCTCTTAACTCTGCTGCCATAACTTTAGTATAGAGCTCCATTAAAATATCTAAGCATAATTAATGGCTTACATGTGAAAAATATGAGTCGCATTATCCCAGGTAAATATTAATCACATACATTAAATGAAATGATCAGGTCAAGCATTTGGCACAGGGGTAGGTAAGCACTCTATAAATGTACAGTCTTTAATACATGTATTATGAATCACATCATAATACTTGCTAGGAATCTTAACTGAACACAGCAGGCTAAGAAAACAAGGAGAGGAAAATAAAAAGATGGAGATGGGAGAGGGGAAAAGCTCACAAGTCACCGATACCAACAGAAAGCATAAGCCAGGGAAATTGTGTAAGAAAAGCCATGAAAGCACGAAGAGATCAACTATTCAGCAAACCCACAGCTAAAGCTGAACTTGTTTCTCACCTTCCAATCTAGCTGGTAATAGCAATAATCAAATTCCTTAATCAGGGAGCGTAGATGTTACGAGGTCAAGAACAAGAGAAAGCTTTTCTTGTGATGTGTAACTGAGAAGAATTTGTTGTAAGCTGATCAATAAAGCACTATTACTATGGCCCACTTCTTAAGACAGAGCTCTGTTATATACAACATTGAATACATATGCTGTAAGAAAATTTAAACTATGGAACAACCTGGAAGAAAAATAATCTCTAAGCTTACTCAATTTTCATCTCCTCTAAAATTATATTTAGATAGAAGCATTTCAAAATAATTAATGACATCCGAGTTATGTCTATTCTTAATATAATGATTTTCCCTTTATATAAAGCAGTCTCACTTTTCTCTCTAGTCAGCTTTCAAAAAAGAAAAATGCAAAGAAATATTTAAATAGTTAAAGGTAAAGATTTTAGTGGCAATTCCAAGCAATGCTCAATATATATACTGTCATATGCAGGTATTTATACTGAATGAATATTGGGTTTAAATAATATTTTGATGTTCCATTTCATCAGTTTGAGAAAGCACAGGTTTACAACATAATTTTGCTGTTAAACAAAATTCTTCAGTTGAATTTGCAGATCAGAGAAAATTAGCATTTGGATTTAGTTCAGAGGCTGAGTTGAGCTCAGTTCACTCTGGGTTTGGGGTTGATGGTTCAGTTTAAGTTCTCGGCAATGAGCACATCAAAATAAAAAATAAGTAATGTCATCAGGGCTGACATTTAAGAATAAGTGTTCAGGCAGATTATATGTTCTGAAAAAACAAACTCACTTTACAGAGGGAGCTAAGGTTAAATCCGAAGGTTTGCGCATTCCGGGAGCCAGCGTTCATGTAGTTTCCCATTAGCAACACAAGTTCCAGCAACTTGCTAAAGCTCCTGCTCTTCTTCATCTCTTCGCAGGCAGCACTGACAGCCATGATGTCAGGTTTGATGTTGTTCACCTGCTCTTCAAACTGAAGCTTAAAGAGAATAGCACTGAGCCGTGGCCGTAGTCTCTTCACATTGCTCATCTGATTGAAAAGAAAATAGCAGATTTCCTTTAAAATGCATGGTATACTTTAGTACTGTGCGGCTGCAAGGAATCTGGGATGATTTATTGGTATGACAGTACGGAAAAAGCAATATGTCCCCTAAAACTGAGAGCAGGAAGAGAGAAAAGCCCTGCGTGTTTTTGTGAGGAATCCTAAGTCATCACTCAAAGAAAACATTAAAAATTTAGATGCTCAGAAGCGAAGACCCAACACAGCCAAAAATAAATTAATTAATTAATTAATTAAATCCATGTTTAAAAAAAAAAATTTAGATGTTTGATGAAAAGAGAGCTTTACTTAAATGGCAAAGTTTAAGTAATAAAGTACATATATCTTTTTTTTTTTAAACAACTGAATTTTTAAAAGGTAACAGGATACAGAGGCAACAAATTACAAAGCATTCATAGCACTGGTTTAATTTTTGTTCAATACTGAAATATGCTGAGTCATGTTTAAAACATATTCAGAAAGGTCTAAAGAGGGTTTGTTTCTTCAAGTGGCAATTGCTGTCCACAGGAGCCCTGCTGACTAACAGTATGTGTTAGATTGAAGGAGAGTAAATAGGTCCCAATTTGTGCTAAATTGACTTTCTTCAGAAACACAGGACAGCAGAATGACTCCTGACACATGCTAAATTAGCAGAGTCAGAGTTAGAAAACATGGGCAGAGCAGGAGACAGAAGCGGTGCAAAGCCACAGGTCTGCCACGTGCCAGGTTAGCCCCATTTGGGACTCTGTGTTTCCTTACTGGGTATATAGGGGGTTGAAAATGTTAAAAGAAAAAAAGGGCTAGAGGGTCAGCAAGTTCTTGCCTTAAATTTACCCCCGAACCATGTGCTAGCAACACACGTGAGGCGGAAGAGCCTGAAGGCTGGAGACATACCACATTTAAGTTACATGTGGATTCCTTGACCAAACATGTTAGGAATTTGAGAGAAAAACAAATACCGTATGCTAACACATATATATGGAATCTAAGAAAGAAAAAAAAAGGTCATGAAGAACCTAGGGGTAAGACGGGAATAAAGACACAGACCTACTAGAGAATGGCCTTGAGGATATGGGGAGGGGGAAGGGTAAGCTGTGACAAAGTGAGAGAGTGGCATGGACATATATACACTACCAAACCAAACGTAAAATAGATAGCTAGTGGGAAGCAGCCGCATAGCACAGGGAGATCAGCTCTGTGCTTTGTGACCACCTAGAGGGGTGGGAGGGAGGGAGACGCAAGAGGGAAGAGATATGGGAACATATGTATATGTATAACTGATTCACTTTGTTATAAAGCAGAAACTAACACACCATTGTAAAGCAATTATACTCCAATAAAGATGTTAAAAAAAAAAACAAAAACAGATTGATGGGGCAGCAGTGGTAAAACAGGTGAACTTCAACAACGATTATAAACATCAAAAGCACTTTGAGGCAAGGTCAGGAAAAAAAAGTGACAGAACATGATAGGATCAAAATAGGGAATAGTTCTGTTAATCACTGACCCTGAAAAGCTAAAAAACAATGCCACATGAAGCTTATAGGATTTCCGTTAAAAACTATCTGCTCATAATATTACGATTGTTATTTAAAATAAAATGTACCATACAAAAGCCTGAACTTATTAGATTCTGATAGGATACTACAGACACTGCCTTAATGACTTAACAACATAACCAAGTGTACTCATCTAACAAAATCGGAGCAATAAAGAGCTCTCAGTAGATACCTCTGAGAGAATATCTTCAGAGGAACCAAGTTCTTACAGTCACTAAATAGTTTCTCAGCAAATAATATATCTAATTTACATATAGCATTCTCCCCAGCAACTTGACGTGTTAAATGCTTATGTGTATGCAACCAAGATTCTAAAAGCTCAACTAATATAATTAGTAAGAAGTCTCCTCTACAAAGTATTCTAAGGAATGTCTTAAAATTCCTTGAATTCAAGAAACATCTTCAAAATCCCATCTAGAGAAAATAAAAATTTTTCTCCTAGAAGAGAGTAAAGAAACTGTAAGCTCAAAAATGACATTTTTTTGAAGTACAAAGAAACATTACTAATAATGGTTTTATAAAATGAATTTTAGTAATATAAAAATTTATGAAAGACAAAGTGAGACCTTATCAGAATACCAATTCTTAGTGGGCATGAATCATTGTTTGGACATTGTATGTCTAGCACACAAAGTAGAGGTAAGCAGTGATTACTTCTGATAAAGTCATTTCATTTGTTTTAAAATGTTCCCAAATGGACTCACTTACCTGGAATTTGTACCCTTACTTAAATATTACAAATGTAATATTTGTACATATTCATATTATACCGGACCAATGCTGTACCACGCTCTGTTACATTTAATTTATCCTTTAGAATACTAAGACATATAAGGGAGCACTCACATGAGCACATACAGTTATGGCCATTCAGAAGGTGTATGATGGGCCCACGGCATCTCTGCTTTCAGCCTATGCCCTCATTCATGATTATGAAATCAGGTATTTGGTATTTTGCAATAAACAAGAGAAGAATTATCCAGTACCCCATGCAAAACATTAGTATTGCAAAATATATTAATTTTAACATATATTAATGTACTACTTCATGTGCAAAGAGAAAAAAGACTACTTAAATGCCTACATTAAACTACGCCGAAGTATGTTAAAGCTTTCCTGCTGACAAGCGAACCATATGTAGCCAGTACAAAGTAATTAATTTTCCTAGAAAAATATAACCTAGATTTGTATGAGTAATGAGTCTACCTGGCACTAGGACAGATACCTTGAAAAAATAGAGTAAGTCTATGACGTAATGCAGAACAAAGTGCTATGAGTTTATCAAATACCCTGACAAAGCCAAGTCAGGAAGGGTAACCTAAACAGATCTTTGAACACCTTTTTAAATTAGACGTCCTTTTCATATTGTTCTTTCTTCCAAATTCTGAAAAGTTAGTATTTTGGCTGCTGAGAAACAAATGCGTTTTAGTGAACAAAATTACTGCACTGGAAAGGAATTTGAGAGATCACCAGAACTAGATCCTGTACAGGGTCTACCATTTAGCCTACGCTAATCCCCTAGGCCAAATGGCTGCCCCTTCTATTTTAAAAATAACAAAAACAAAAAAAAGTCAATGAAAGCTAATGTTCTAAGATCTAATCTTGTAATCTATGAAGATAATAGCAGAGTTATTTTTCTCACTGGGCAAATCAAACTCTATTTCTTCAGATGGGATCAAAGAAAAAAGGTAAAAAGAGGGAAAATATATATATTTTTTAAATCCTGAAGAATGTTTCTTCACCCCCTCACATATTCTATCAACACTAGACATTTGCTGGGACTTCCCTGGTGGTCCAGTGGTTAAGAGTCGGCCTTCCAATGCAGGGGGACGTGGGTTCGATCCCTGGTCAGGGAACTGGGATCCCAAGTGCCGCAGGGCAACTACGCCTGTGCACTGTGGAGCCCGCGTGCCACAACTAAGACCCGATGCAGCCAAATGAATAAATATCTAAAAAAAACAAAAACAAAAAAAACACTGGACATTTGCATTCTGTTTGCTTGCCCAAGAATCTAGAACTATGACTTGTCTGCAAAAGACTAGACTGAATGCATAAATGGAGTGCTATGATGCTCAAATAATATTCTCAATGGTAACAGAAAGTCATAAAAAAAAGATGAAGAAAGGAAGGGTTACTGCAAAAGTTTAACTGTAAGATAGTTAATAATTAGAATGTTAGAAGAAATTAGAATTCATTTTTACAGAGGTATCCTTTACATTTATTATTACAGAGTCCTAGCAATGTAAACACATAGCACCAAAATCTGACAATAATGAGTTATAGTCTGAAGATCAACCTAAAGGCATAAAAAAGAAAGTAAAAATATTTTGGTTTTATTACTATCTTTTGAAAGCAGGCAGCAGTACTCCGGCAACCACCCCATCACACCACCACAGATGTCACGTGCCAGAATGAAAAAACCTTAAGAACAGTGACTGGATAAAATCAACAAACAATATCCAGAACACTAAGGGTAATTTTTATTTCAAAATTTTGCTTGTTGGCAATATACATGTTGTTGGAGCAGGTACAAAGTAAGATGAAAAGACCTTTAGAAAATCCGTGAACCAACAAGCATTGATTGACTGGGTGCCTACTCAGTGCTGCGAAAGGCACAGAAGTGGTGGTTGCTGCCCTTGTATCACTGAATTCTTTCCATCTGTCTTAAAGGGCAAAAAGGAGAAAAAGTCTTCAGGGAGATGTAATCTCCCATAATCTCACTATGGTTATCTTTTCCTCATATAATTTTAATTTTATCCATTATTTCACAGGGGGCAAAAAACAGAATCCATCTGACATTTTTACACCAACTACACTTAACACTATATCCTCTTTATTCAGTTTCTTTTATAAATATGAGATTTTCAGGAGCCAACTTATTCAAAACTTGTTGGGTTTTCCCCCACTTCTTGCCTGCAGCCTCGTGTAGGCGCACCTCAAAAGAAATTTGAGAACATCCTCTATATCTTCATTATTCTTCCCTAAGGTTGTGGTAAGACTAATTAATCATTCAACTTTCTTTCTAATACAAGTAACCTGCTGATTGAAAAGTTACTAGCTTGAGTCTTACTTGATTTACCACTCTAAACCTTTACGTTATACATGTTGTAAATACATAATTATAAGGAATAATGGGACGGCGTTTCTGTAAGGTTAAATGACTCCTTCAAGGTCACAGGGACAGCAGGGCATGAGCCTAGAGCTAACTTGCTGCCGACTAACTGTGAAATTCCACAACGTGGAAATTAATAACCGCAACCTAAAAGCCACCTGATACTCAAACTATCAATACTTCTACAATGTTTTCCTATGTGTAGGAACAGACTTTAATTTCCCCACGGTAGTTATTAGACAAAACACTATGGAGACAGGTTGACCCTGCTGTGAGCTCTGCCTGCTACTACTTCATATTTCTTTCCTTTCTTCTTGGTATACCTAACTACCCCTGTATGTTTCCAGATCCACTTTTGTTGTCCCGTTACACTGCACTCTCCACTCTTATTTCCATATTTGCTAATTCTTCCACTCCCTGTAAGAGAGGTGTGAGAAGCAAGGAGACTGTGAAAAAACGAGTGCATCTTTGTGAAAGACAAGACTAGAGAAAACGACAAAGGGTTGAGGGAGAAAAGTGACATCTGAGAAAGGAAGGTGATCTAATAACAGACTTAAGACACTTAGGAAAAAGTTTTGAACTTGATTTTTCTAATTAAACTATATGAAAAATGTCTTCCTTTACTGTTAGCTGGCCAATATTTTCATAATCTCCAGAATTCTCAGAAAAAAAAGTTCATTTCACTTTAGGAAAGGCATCAAAAACATAGCTATTCAAGTGCCTTATGCCTGGGTAGTGCTCAGAATATCAAGAGTATTTTTAAAATAAATGTGCCCTTATGATAATAAAACTCATAAGCTAAAATTATTTTTTTAAAACTACACAACAGCAAAGTACATTTTTGGTACTTTGCTGTGGCAAGGTCGCATTTTTTATATTTTTCCAAAGGAGCAAGGTAAAGCCAAGAATTATACCAAAAAAAAAAAAAAAAAAATTAAAAGGATAAAATGTATATTCCTCCAGGTAGTCAAGAAATAGACAATTAGCTATAGACATCAGATATGCTTTCTCTTTGTCTACAAATGCTTATCAATTCTGGACCACAAAGGATTTCACAGGAGGTCCAAATGAGTTCTGCAGATACTCAGGATCTGAAAGTGGTAAAGTTAGAGAGCGAGAGACTTCTTATTTAATTTGGCAGTCTTAGCAAACACTCAACACATAAGTTTCATATCTGATGAATTAAAAAGCTGGCATAAAACCCAGAACCTTTCTGGTGTCTTAAATTCATTCATGTCTGCTTCCAGACAATCCCCACCCTAACATAGGAAACCAATGTTTTGATTGCTATCACTATAACTAAGTTTTGCCTGTTCTTGAAATTTATATAAATGAAACTTTCAGGAAACACTTTTGGTGTCTGGCGTCTTTCACTCAATAAAATGACTTTGAGATTCACACACATGTTAGTATGATTGAGTACTGTTCCTTTTTATTAATGAGCAATATTTCATTGCAAGAATACACCAGTATTTGTTTAGCCTCTTTCCTAAACCAAAAAGTTGATGGACTTTTTGGTTTCTTCCCAGTTTGGGGCTGTGTAGTGGGTTGGAATGAATAGGCACTGGAAGGATAATTCCTAAACCAGGTACCTGTGAAGGTGACCTTATGTAGAAATAGGGTCTTTACAGATGTAATTAAAAGATCCCCAGATGAGATCATGCAGGATTCAGGGAGATCCCTAAACCTAATGCCATGTCATTTTACAAGAAAGGAGAAAGTCACACACAGGAGAAGGCAATGTGAAGACTGTGAAGATGGAGGCAGAGACTGGAGTGATGCTAAAAGTCAAGAAATACCAAACACTACAAGCAGCTACCAGACGCTAAGAGAGAGGCATGGAACAGATTCTTCCTCAGAGTCTCCAGAAGGAACCAACCCTGCCAACAGCTTGATGTAGGACTTTTGGTCTCCAGAAATATGACAGAATAAATTACTGTTGTTTTAAATCACTAACGTTGTGGACATTTGTTATGGCAGCCCAGGGAAACTAATACAGGATATTATGAATATTCTTGTATGAGTCTTTTCATTTCCATTAAATAGTATAGTGTAAATGCATACTTAACCTTATAAGAAATTGTCAAACTTTTTACAAAGTGGCTTATGACACTTTACGCCCCCTTTGCCAATGTTATGCTTTATTCTTGAAGCTTTTATTTTATCTTTGCACATTTAGGTCTATATTCCATCCCTCATTAACTGTTCTGCGTGGTGTGATGAAGGAGTTGAGATTCATTTTAGTCAATAGAATATCCAAGTTTTGCAGCATCATTTGGTACAAAGAAGTTCCTTTCTCTACTCACTAGCCTTAAAGTCTTTGTTGAAAAATCAACTGATGGTATCTTTGTGAATCTATTTCTATACTTTTAAGAAAAACATTTATATATCCTTAAGCCAAAACCTTACCGTCTTGATGTCAAATCAGTAGTCTAGGTCCTCCAAGTTTGTTCTTTTTCAAAATTGATTTTGTCCATTCCAGGTCCTTTGCATGCCATATGAATTTTTGTGATATCTTGTCAGTTACTATTATAAGACCTGCTGGGATTGATTGAGAATGTGTATCGTATGTGTATTAGGAATCTATAGATCATTTGAGGGAAAAATGAGATCTTAACAAATTGAGTCTTCCACTCTAGGAGCATGGTATGTATCACCATTTATTTACAACTTCTTCAAGTTCCCTCAGCAATAATTTGTAGTTTGCAGTGTAGAAAATTTGCACATGTTCAGTGAAATGCAACCTTAAGTATTTTACATTTTTTGATGCTATTGAAAATAGTACTATTTTTTATTTTGCTTTCCGATATATCATTGCTTATAGAGAAAAATACAACTGATTTTGGTACAGTGACTATTTTGTGACCTTCTAACAAAGTTTACTACAGATTCCTTACGTATTTACATAGATAATAAGTTGACTTACATCATTTCCAATGTACAGGCCTTTTATCTCATTTTCTTTTATTACACAAGTTAGAACATATATTATAATGCAGAAAAGTGATAAAAATAGATATCCTTGCCTGGTTTCCAATCATAAATGACAAATAATTTAATCTTTTCCAACTAAGTATGAGGATAGCTCCGTGTCTTCCATAGATGTCCTTTATCAGGTTGAGAAAGTTTCCTTCTATTTCTACTTGCTAAGAGTTTTTATATATCATAAACAAGATGCAATTCTGTCAAATGCTTTTTATTTTGAATCTAGATAATTATATGATTTTTCTCCCTATTTTCTGATAATATGGTCAACTACATTAATTAATTTTCAAATGTTAAACCAACCTTGCACAGCTTGGTAATGACACAGAGCTTTTTAGGCACTGCACTATTTGATACAAAAACGTTTTGACAATTTTTGTATATATGTTTATGTATGATGTGGGTCTCTAATTTTCTGTAGTAGATTCCCTTCTTTGATTCCTGATGGAAATATGAGAATTTAGTTTTCTTTTTCAGTGCTTTCATTTTCATTAGGTTTAAAATTATTTCTTCTTTGACCCACAAATAATTTAAAACTATGTTACCCAATTTTCAAACAGTGAGAGATGTTCTATTATTGTTGTTGTCCAATTTAATTCCAATTTACATAGAAAACATACTCTACAAGATTTCAGTCTTTTGAAAATTACTGAGACTTATTTTATGTTCCCATATGGTCTACCTTGGTGAATGTTCCACGTGTATTTGAAACGAATGTATATTCTGCAGTTATATGGGCAATGTTCTATAAATACCAATAAGAACAAGCTGGTTGATAGAACTGTCTTGATTTTCTAATTATTTACTGATTTGTTTCTTGAACTACTTTTTCTAGAATTTACTGAAAGGGGGCATTAAAGTCTCATTATGATTGTGAAGTTATCTGCTTCTCCATTTAATTCTACAGGTTTTGCTTCATGAATTTTAATGTTCTTTATTAGGTGCATGCATATTTAAGATGATTGTTTCTTGTAAATTACTCCTTGTATCCTTGTGTAATGCCTCTATTTCTTATAATATGATTTGTCTTGAAATACACATTCTCTGAAATATACAAAGCTATGCTACTTTTCTTATTGTCTAGTATCTGTTTTCCATTTGTCCTTTCTGCTTTTTACCTCTCTTTTATCCCTTCCTGCTTTTGTGTTTATCAAGCAATTTTTAGTATTCCATTTTATTTCTTCTACTGGTTTCTTAACTATATCTTTTTACTATATTTTTCCTGGTTGCTCTAGGACTACCAATATGCATCTTTATGTAGTCTATTTAGAGTGACTATTAAGTCAGTATTGTGCCGGTTCATAGGTTTCATTTCCTGCCTCCCCCTTCCAGCATTTCACTCACACTTCCCACCTTCCGGTTCATTTCATGTGTGTTATAATGTTACAACAGCATAATTCCATTTGTTCTACCCAATCATTTGTGCTACTATCATATCTTTTACTTCTATGTACATATAAACCTTATCCTGCAATGTTATTTTTTTAATTATTAGTTTTAAGTAAATTATGAGAAGAAAGAAAACATAGTTCATTGATTATTTCACATGGTTTCCATCCCTTTTTGTGGATATCACTTTTCATCTAGTATCATTTCCATTTGGCCTGCAGGACAACTTTAGCATTTCTTGTAGGGCAGGTCCGATGGTCACAAACTCTCTGTTTTCACAGAAATAAAAATGTATTTATTTTACCCTATTTTGGGAAGGGTATCTACTAAATGGAGAATTTTGAGTTTACTGAGTTCCTTTATTTCAACATTTAAAATACACCCTCCTGTTGACTTCTGCTTTCCATTATTTCTGCAAGGTCAGCTAAATCTCTCTCCTTGTTTTCCCCTCCTCAAATCACTTTCATGACTTTCTCTTTGTCTTTGTCTTTCAGCAGTTTGACTGGAATGTGCCAAAATGTCTTTCTCTTTATATTTATCCTGACTGGGGTTTGCTGAGGTTCTTGAACCCTAAGTTTATATTTTCCACTCAATTTGGCATTTCTTGGCCCTTATTTCTTCAAATATTTTGCCAGCCACAATCTCACTTTCTTCTCCTTTTGGGACTACAATTACAGGTGTTTTAGACTGTTTATCTCCAATATACTATTAACCCATATACTGAATATTTTAATTCAGTTATTGAACTTTTCAGTTTGAGAATTCCCATATGGCAAATTTTTATAGTTTTCATTTCCCTGCAAAGATTCCTTAATTAAGATCATGTTTTCCTTCAATTCTTAAAAGATAATTTCCTTTAGTTCTTTGAACATATTTATCATATCCACATTAAAGTCTTTGCATTTGAAATCTAAAACCTGGGCCGTCTTGTTTATTTGACTGTTTTTTTCTTTTACAATACATCCCATTTTATTAATCTTTACTTCTTAATTAAATGATGAAATGTTATAACAACTCTTGAGTTGTAATATTCCTTTGAAGAATGTTCCTTTTTGTTTTAGCAGGCAAATCAATCATTGGGTGATCACCTTAAATTTCTCGGTAGGCTTATTTATAGGCTTAATAGGCTTGAGCTTACACTTTGTTAGTGTGGCTCTGTGGAAAGTGGGAGTTGTTTCTCTAGTCCCTCTAACTTGGTAGGACTCATTCTTCCCAGAGAAGCCTGTAGACTCGATTATAGGTTTTCTTAGGGTGAGTCTACAGTAGGTACTCCTTTAGGATGTTGGTCTTCTTTCCTAAGGTATAACCTTTCCAGTTGTTTGAGTGAATGCCAAGTAAGCTAATGAGGTGTCAAGAAGCTATCTCTATTCTGGCAGGGCCAGAACTCCAATGCCTCTTAGGAATGTGGACCCCTAGTATCTCTCTTCTACCCTCACCGTGCAGCAGGTGCTATCTGGCAAATCTTGCTCAGCATATGGACAGCTCAGCCTCCAGGCACAGACTCCAGGGAGACTCCCACATGGAAAATTGGAGTCCCTTTCTGCACAGTTCATTCCCCTATAATGGCCTGCCCTGTTTCAGCTGCTATAAATTCTGATCCCTGCTTCCATGCTCCAGAGAAAACCACACTTTCTGCTCAAACCCCAGCTCTCTGTGCTATTATCGGAAAACTTTCGTCAGACCAAAAGCTGGGCATTCACAAGTTCATGCAGTTTCTATTCTCCCAAAGCTTGCAGGTTTTTTCTACTGGTTGTCTATGGCCTTAAAACAGAGGACCTGAATATTTTATCCATTTTATCATTGTTAGTGGTTTACCCAGATTTTTAAAAATTTATTCCTAAGTATTTTTATAGTTTTGTTACTGTAAATGGAATTTTAAAACCTTTTTATTACAATTTCAGTTTTAAGAATACAAAAAACTCTTTACCC
This sequence comes from Eschrichtius robustus, assembly GCF_028021215.1. Taxonomy (NCBI): domain Eukaryota; kingdom Metazoa; phylum Chordata; class Mammalia; order Artiodactyla; family Eschrichtiidae; genus Eschrichtius; species Eschrichtius robustus. The sequence continues at coordinate 33,573,824 of NC_090841.1, forward strand.
AGATTAACCAAGTGTTTCCATTTTGTATCATTTGCTCCATCATATTCTCTCTCTTCCTCTTCATATATATGTATTATAAAGGAAATACATATGTGTATATATACTATAATACAATACATAAATATTTAGCTAAGGTTATGTCCACCAGTTTTTCCAATCAATGTAAAGTTACATCTTCCCTATATAATTAATAAGTTACTTATAGGAAGATGCTTTGAGACTATATAAATATAGTATGTATACAATTTATTTTCATCAAATTTTCACCTTTGTGTTAATGGGGAGAGCCATTAAGTAGAATACCGGTTATAGTATTTACTGAACTTTATTAAAAATGCACTTTACAGACCTTTCTAGATGGCATCAAGAATGAGATATAAAATAAACCAGTCTATATCTACAACAATTACACCTTAAGCCACCACTGCGATAAAACTGCCTAACTCTACAGTAACTTAGTTTCATTAGTCCAGTCTCCCTTTTCCATTATGTTTCCAAAGTAGTCTTAGAAGAGAATATCGAGACCTGTATGATGAGATTTGCAGAATACAGGAAATGCTTCTCAGGCAGTAGATGATACTCAGATCTAAAAAGCAACCTTAAAACAATGTTGTTTGCAAAGTGATGAATCATAAGAGACCTTTTTGCTTACAGCTACAAAATGCTTTAGGCTTTATTTCAAATGAATGATGCATGGCTAGTAATTAGTATGTGACTATAATGATGTTTTGTTTTGTTTTTGCAAATGAAACACATTAAGCAGATTGTGCCATAAAATTTCAATACTACATAGATGGTCTAACTAGAAAGCATCATGTTTCTATACCAAAAAACAATAAAAAACAATCATAATTCCTATTATGGACTCAAATGCCCCACTTTTTAGTTGCCTATTTAGAAGATTTAAAATCCCAAAGAAGAAAAAGGAGTAACTGACAAAATTTCCAAAAACTTAATTTCAAGTTCAACAGCTCAATAATTTAAGCTCCTACATAAACATACTAAGTAATTTGTACTTATTATTAACTCAAGTTAGTCTTTAAATATCAAAACTAAATTTGCTCCAGTGATGAAGCATACAGAAACCAGTGCTAAAAGCAACTTCAAGTACAGTGGGCACCTACGGCAAACAAACACACAAGAGTGACCGCCACCATAAAAAATGAAGGACATCCTTTAATGTCATAAAACTATGGTTCACAGCTGAGCTGTACTAGTTACTAGTTGAGTGAACAAGTTGCCTCAGCTCTGAAATGGTAATGCCTATTTCTGGAGTTATGTGAGAGTCAGATATAATTACTCATTTATTTATGTATCAGAGTATTTACTGAATACTTATTATGTACCAAACTCTGTTTAAGGCCTTGGGGAATCACACTGAAAATAAGATGACAGGGACCTGGTCCAAATGGCTGTACTAAAGTAAACAGATGGAGAAAGGGAGAGAAAAAGACAGAAAAACAATAAAACAAATAGACAGGATCCCTGTAGTTAAGGATAAGTGCTCATGAATAAGTGGGATGATGGTGGGGGGGTACACCAGGATGATGAGCCCTACCACAGGAAAGTGGCACCTGGGCTGAAGCAGAGGTTGCAGCAGGAGTAAGTGCAAATCTGAGGTGGGAGCAAAAAACGAATGTGGCTGAGACACAGCGGACAATGAAGGCAGTGGTAAAATATAAGACTGAAGAAACAGACACAAGATTATCTTACAAATTATAATGAAACTAGAAACCATTAGAATGACCAGAAGGAAATTCCCCTTCTGGCCAAAGATGGAAAAACAGGGACTGGACTTATCTCCGTTCTCCCTGCCGCCCTGAGGCAACAGTTTTCAGGCACTGACTCCAGGCAGTGTGGGATGGTGGTGCCTGAGAAAGGGGAAACAGGTGTGCCCCGTGACCGTCCCAGCTTACTGTTTAGAAAGAGTTTCCAAACTGCAGCACAGGGAGAAGGAACCCAGGTGGAGGCAGGAGGTGTCCATGATTGAGAGGGAGGTGAGAGTCTGGGAATGCCAAGGCAGCTAGAATTCTCAGGACAGAGTATCAGAAAGGAAAGAGTAGCACAGACAGAAAGTTCCAGAGATCTCAAGAGTTTCCCGCTCATGTCTTTAACTGTAGTATCCACCACATGCATATGAGAAAACTACTGAAGGCTGGGGAAAGAATCAGTCAAAAGCACTGGAGGTAACAGTGCCCGATTCTCAGACAAAGCTGGGAACACTTTCTTGTTCTCAACAGGCAGAGTGGAAAAACCTCACAATTCATGGGACATTGAGTAGGGTACTCAGAAGGGTATTGCCTTAATTGTGGGGAAAAATAAGTTCTAGACTCAAGGCTACTCTGATACCATGTCACAAAGTTTAAAAACAAGCCATAAAAGTCTGAAACAGTTTCCAAGTAATTTAACTGCCTCCTAAAACAAAGTTCAAGAATATTTATAAGAATACAAAGGTATCTAGGGTACAGCATGGTAAAATTTTTGTTTGGAGCCCAAAGGATCAGGAAAATACAAACAATGAGGAAAAAATTTGATAGAAACAGACCTACAAATGCACAGATGATAGAAATACTAGATGAGAAATTTTAAAGTTATTATATTTCATATGTTTGAGAAGGTTGAGGAAAGATTAAGGATTTTAAGCAGAGACATGAGAGATATTTTTTCAAAAATACCTGAACTGAATTTCTAGAATAGAAAGGTATGATATCTGAGCTGACTAAATAGGAAAAACAGCAAATTAAACACCATAAAAGAAAGATTATTGAACTGGAATGCATGTCCAAAATGAAAAAAGAGGAAAAAGAAAATAAAAAGGGCATCAATGAGCTGCGGAACAACTTTAAGAAGCCTAACATATGTGTAGTAATAAAATAATATATGCGTAACTTACGTCTCTGATATAGAGGAGAGAAGGGAGGTATAGAAAAGATATCTGACAAACATAATGGCTAAAAAAATTCCAAATTTAAAGAGAATTATAAGCCAACAGATCCAAGAAACTCAATGAAACCCAAGGACAAAAATAGGATGAAAACTATACCCGAGATACATCATAATCAAATTATTCAAAACGAGCGATAAAGAAAGTCTTCAAAAGCAACCAGAGAAAAAAAGAAACATGTACAGAGGAACAAATTTAAGGGTGATGGCAGATTTCCTGCCCAAATAATTCAAACAAGAAGACAGTGCGGTAACATGTTTAAAGTGCTGAAAGAAAGAACTATCAACTTGGAATTTCATACCCATGAAAACACTTCAAAATGAAGGTTAAAAAAGACTTCCTCAGACATATAAAAACTGAAAGAATTCATTAGCACTGGAAGAAATGTTACAGGCAATTTTTCAGGCGGAAGAAAGATGATTCCAGATGGAAGATGTACACAACAGAGTGAAGAATGCTGGAGTATGTATATAAAAAAGACAACTGATTTGCTGAAAGTAAAAATAACAACATGTTATGAGTTTAAACATATGCCAAGGTAAGATGTGTGACAACAAGTGCACACAGCCCAAAATGGGAGAACATTGTTGTGAGGTTTCACACCACACTTAAGGTGGTATCATATCCTTGGAAGGTAGTTAAAAATATGTTATGTAAACCCTAAAACAACCACAAATGAAACAAAAAGTAATAACTAATTAACCAACAGAAAAATAAAGTTATTAAAATACTCAATCCAAGAGAAAAAGAATACCAAAGAACAGATGAGATAAATAGAAAATAAATAACAAGATGGGAGATTCAAATCCCACCATATCAGTAACCACATTAACAGAAAATGGCCCCTCTAGTTAAAAAAGAGAAATCATCACACTGGATTTAAAAACAGAAAAATCAATACTCAACTAATATGCTGCCTGTAACAACAGTAGGTTAAAAGGAAAAGGACAAAAAAAGATATACCATGTTATCACTAATCAAAATAAAGCTGGACTGGCTATATTAATATAACACAAAGTAAACTTCAGACCATTAGAGTATTTTAAGCTTGGAAGTGACATAATCACATTTACTTTTATAGTAAAAGATCTCTAGCTGCTATGTGGAAAAGGACAGAGCATTCAAAACATGAGGCATAGGGCCTGAAACACAATAGGTTATCAACAAATGGCAAACACAAAAATATATACAGTTATGATGGGCTGACCCAGCACCACCACCCCTGAGATTTTATCCTTTCTCAACAATATTATTCTAAAATGAATACCCATTCTTTATTCTACTTTAAATTTGTCTTCCCATTGCCATTTATTAACATGTATGAAACAAAAGCACCTTAGGCATGGCAACCCCTGCCTGACTTTCAGAATTTTATTTAACAAAAGAGGGATTATGAGAAATCATTAAAATACCATAAACAAGATACTTACATTAAAGAGGCACTTTGGCTAAATCCCCTAAACTCACAAGTGGTTAATTAATTACATGTTCAAGGTTAATCAGTGGACCAGGTAAAGGTTAGTCACAGAGTAAAAGGGAAAGTTGGAGCTGGACATCAGAAAGTCGAACTTGGATCCTTGGATGCGATGCCAGCCAGCTGACCCTTTTATCTCTATCTCCAGAAGCTGACCTCACCAGTGGGCACTAAAGTTTGGGGTGGTACTTCAGGGTGGCAGGGTCAGGGTAGTGGAAGTAAAAGAAAGTGACACAGGAAAAACTATGGCATAGATTAGCTTACTCAAAAGTAATAAAGAATAAGAGGGCCTTTTCCGGTAACATTTGTTATCTAAGTCATATTTTAAAATAATAACTCTCCTCAAAATACTCTTAAATGACAGACTCTTTGCCTCGACTTTATTTTTTCCTATGCCATTTTACAAATTCTTGCTCCTTCTCTAATACAAGGATATTAATGGCAAAGGTGTTTCTGTATTTATTCCAAACTGAAACTCATTAGGAATGACACCTTGCTGCATTTCTTAGTATTGATTGTTTGCAGTTTTTATTCTGTTTCTACATTAGGACAAATAAAGTTCATTCAGGGGCTTCTAAAAATAAATCAGTGGCCTTTCAGAAATTCATTCAGCGTTTGGGTTCATGCTTCAGTTCAAGCCATTGATTTGGTGGGTGCGTTTTGGGAGCGTTCAAATCAAATCACCCTGATACATTTTTCAGGCAACTCTTCTGCCCTTCAGTAATAAAGTATGTCTATTGCTTTGTCTGAAGATGACAGAGGGCCCAGGTCTGTGATCTGCACTTCAGGCAAAATGGGAGAAGTACGTGGATACTGACTAAGGTGTGGTAAGACAAAGGAAAGTCTGAAGGCAGGATTTAGACAAGGCACATAACTAACAAAGGATTAGGCTACAGCTAAGACCCATGGTTAGAAAAAAATAGATGGAAACCTGAATTTTGGGGTGGTTAAAGTTGAGGGGAAAAAGTAGTCTTCAACTGGCAAGAGAGGTAATTACTAAAGCCAACAGTCAGAATGAGAGAGTTCCAAAGGAGATTATAAAAATCCACTAAGAAATAAGAGGCTAAGAACAAGCAAAGCAAAAAAAAAAAAAAAAAAAAAGGCAAAAAGAGTACATAAAGTAATAGAATGAGAACAGAATAACAGACAATTAAGCAATAAAGGAAAGGACTGTCATGAAGCTAACTGAACTAGTTTCTTCTTAATTGCATTCAAAATATAGAATGCCTCAAAAAATTCTGGATCAGAAATTAGAAAAAGCATAAATAACGATAGTGTCAAGGAAACCCATAATACAAAGCTACTGGAACCTTAAATCCTTTCAGAATATACCAGCATTCAATTGATCAGAATGACTGAGGTGCTTTACTGCGGTGAGTAGTTCCAAGTGGAGCTACTTACAAAGTAAACACTGATAAAATAGGACTGAAAGACTCTACTTGCCCATAGCACAAAACTTCAGTAAAGCAGGGATGGGACTAGTCCTGAGCAAAAATGCAATGTAGGCTAAAGTCTACCTTTAAAAACCTTCCCTTTGCATTCATTAGCCTTTCCCACCTCTCGTATATATACAATTCTTCTTTTTTTTTTTTAAACATCTTTATTGGAGTATAATTGCTTTACAATGGTGCGCCAGTTTCTGCTTCATAACAAACTGAATCAGTCATACATATACATACGTTCCCACATCTCCTCCCTCCTGCGTTCTTTACCAATAGATCAGGAATCTTGTATTTAGAAGCAACACGGTATGGAGGAAACAAAATAAAATATGGAAATGTGGAGTCAGAAATCCTGAGTCTGAATCCTTCTCTTCTGTTTATGAGGTGGGGGGGTTCTGGGTTGTCACCTCTTCTATATGAGTTTCAGTTCTTATAAGCCTAAGAGGCTGTCATATCACAGGGATAGATGTACCAGGTAAATGTATATACATATACCTTGTGAACTGTGCATCACTAAAGCCAAATAATATAATTGTCATGTAATTACTTGACTGTGGTATAGTTGCTAATTTGATACAATACCTATGTCACTGACCTGAAACTCCAAAATTAATCTCTCTCCTTGCTCCTATTATCCAAACTCTCGTCTTCTAAGTGTAATAAGTCTCAGATACCATATTAAAAAATAATCAGACTAAACTAATGTAGAGTAAGTTTTTAATCTCCTCTAGCTCTCCTATTGCATGACATGATTTACAAGCAGAAGGTTAACCTGCTACATTATAATATCTCAGATAATTAAAATGAATTTGGAGTATTTTTTGGTCCTTGAGCACATTTTCTATAATAACCATCAAGCTATTATTGTATGCAACTGGGTGATTTTGATTTCACGAGATTCCTAAGGCGGAGACCCTCAGTTGGATATACCTAGTCAGAGAGCTAGAGGTTATTTCTGGCTCCAACACGTGCCACTAATACGAGACGTTCATCCTAATCAGGTTTTCAGTAATTTGAATTGTCCCCTTGAAAACTGGTCCCATGAACAGAAAATAAATACTCCAGCATCATATCTCATCATGAGACCTGAAGTCATGATAGCTGATCATAACTGAGATGGTTCATGAGTCAGTACTGGCCTTTAGGCCACACTCCTAACTGATGACCTTTGCTGCTTTGGACATTAAATTGTGTATATTTAAAAGTCAAAGTACAAAAAAGCCTGGGAGATCTAAAAAAAATGGTCAAAGAGTTATTAGAAAACAATTGTGGAGTGAATAAAATCATTGAGATAGAGGAGGGTATGAAACAGCTAACAGAATTGAGCACTTATTACTCACTATTGACTCCACACATGCACGCTCTCCCTTAAATCTCACTACAACCTAATGAGATAGGCTCTAAATTCACATACATTTTATAAATAAAGAAAATTAAATTGAGGGGTGTTAAGAAACTTCCCCAAAATTTTATAGCCAGTATATGGTACCTTAAGAATTCAAACCCAGGTCTGTCTAATTAGACTAGAAATGCAATGAAGGATATTTGAAGGAACCTGGAATACCAAGACAAAGTCATTTTAACCCAGATTTGTGTTTCAGTACTAGGAACATGTGGCATGGCAAGTCTCAGTAAGCCAAGAGCTAAATGGTTTTAGTTTTTCAGTATTTAAAATAAACCATAAAGCACCTTAGGGAAAGTTATTTACCCATCTATCAGATATTTATTAGTGATTATTACATGCCAGGTATTGTTCAAGACATTAGAAATTCACCAATAGGTGTCTAAGAGAATGATTCCTGCCATGATCACAGTCATTCTTATGATAAACTAATAGATAGGTTAATGGACAGAACATAATATAGTAAATGAGAAGGTAATGAGTGCTTGAGAGAAAGATAAAGCAGGGAAGAGGAAAAGAAGTGCTATGGGCAATTTCAAATAGGGTACTCAGAGAAGACCTCCAAAAGTTGACATAGGAAGAAAGATCAAAAGGACATGAGGAAGCAAGCCATTTAGATATATGTAGGAAATAAGTCCAAGGAGAATAAACAGCCAATGTAAACCTCCCAAGAATGTGATTGGCATGTTTGAAGAACAGTACAGAGGCCACGTGGTTAAAGCTGAGTTAGGGGAGAGTGGTAGAAAATGAGGCGCAAAACAGCGAGGCAGGGGCACATATGCAGAACCTTGTCAACTATAGCAAGGATTTAGGCTCCTCCTCTGAGGTGGGAAGCCAGTATAAGTTTATAGGTAGAGACAGAACATTATCTGCCTTATGTCACTAGCTGCTGTGTTAAGAACAGACTGTGATATAGATAAGTTGACACAGATATCACTTCTTAATATTATCAAATTATTTCACAACATTTTACATTTTACTTTCATGTCAGATAGAACACAAACAAAACTGCGTACCTTTTGCCACCACATGAAGAAAGGGGTAAGATCAATATAAATCACAGTTGAAAATTCAAAGTTTTTGAGAAACTCACTAGAGTTGGCAACTCAATGAAACAGCATATCATTCTGATTATGCTGTGTTTTTATTCGTTCTAATAAATTAAAGAATTGCAAAGTTATTTAATATAGCTGACATTCTACTAATTTCAGGGGAACAAAGGTAACAAAAGCTCATAAGAGAATTCATTCAGAGTTCAATTCCACTTATCCTCCCACTCTACAGAGAACACAATTGGTAGTATGTAAGTGATTTTTTCCCATTAATGGCAGGATTTGATATTACTATTTTGATGTAGATTTGAACTAAATGAACTCAATCCCTTGATTAAACGAGACTTTATCACAGAACATGCCTGCACACCTTTGGCATTTTAACTTTATCTTAGTTCATAAATATAGGCACTATACATTTATTATTATGATATATTAGAGATCATTCCATTTTCTTTCATATGAGAGCAAAATCTAGAGGCAAAGGTAGTTTTTTCTTCCTTTCCACAGATACACATTCTCATGACCACTAGCTTCTTTCCAAAGGTCCCTGATGAATTATATCCCACAAATGCCAAACAGCCCTCTCACCCTTCCTCATGCTTAGTTTTTGAAACAAACTGCAATAGTGTCACATTATAAAATCACCTTGTACAATTCCCTAGACCATGGATTGCAATTTTCCTCAGAGAGGTGGTAACCAGCAGCAAAAACAAACAAAACCTTGCTGATGATGAGTCTCTCTCAAGGGAGAAGATTGAGAAAACCAGTAAGGTTTGCATATTTTGCCTTACCCTTCACTGCCTCCTGTGTTACATTTCTAATTCACTCCCTGGCTGATCTCATCCAGTCCCACAGCTTTAAATTCCACATGTATGTGACTGGCTCCCAAATTTATGCCTCCAGCCCTGAACTCCCAGCTAACATCCTAACTACATATTTCATAGGTCCACTTAGATGTCTATAGGTGTTTTAAGTGATCTTCCCTCTCACAGTCTGTCTCTCTTACAAGTCTTTTCCTCTTCTCTGTAAACAGGATCTCCTATGTTTCAAATTGTACAAGCCAAGCACCTTGGGGGTCATCCTTGACTCCCTCTCATACCCTAAATCCAATCTGTCGGAAATCTCGGCTTCCCTACTTACAAAATACATATGGAATCTGCCCTTCTCACCAGAGACACTGCCATCAAGCCTGTCAAGCCACCACTATGTCTCACCTTAATCATTGTCATAGCATGTTAACTGGCCATTGCCTTCAATTTATGCCCCCACCCCGCAATCTGTTCCTCACACAACTGCCAGAATAATCAATCCGATCTAAATCTAAAGCACAGATAGGATAATTTCACTTCTTTGTTTAAAACTCTCCAATGGCTTTCTTAGGATAACGTCCACGGGCCTCACAACATGGCTACAAGATCCTGGTGGCATCTCTCTAATGTCCCCTCCTATTCCCACACCCTCTCATTCACTTTGCCACAGCCCCGGCCTCAAGTGTGTCACACGCACTTATCCCTCAAAGCCTGGCGCTTGTTGTCTCCTCTGTCTATAACATGCTTCCCCAAGACAGCCACACAGGCTTCTGCTCAGATGGGAGAGGCCTTCCCCAGCCATGTTAATCTCACATGTATGCACCGCCCTCATGCCACCACTTCCTGAGGAGTACTTAGTATTACTTGATATTACATCACGTTTTTGTTTCTGTGTATATTGTTACTATACTCAGCCAAAATGTAAGACCAAGAAGGAGTAAGAGACATGTTCACTGCAACAAACTCAGAGTCCAGAGCATTGCCCAGCACACAGTAGGTGTTCAATAAATATTTGCCAAATAAATGAACAAACGAATGAATCATTGCTGAACCAAGGAGACAGGTATTGAAATAAAACACATGAGACAGCAGTAGAGTTACCAATATAATCTCAAGGTCTAAATTCATCCATAAAACATCTGGTAATCCAAACCCTTGTAACACCAAAAGGCTGAGGCAACACTAATGGACCCGAAGCCATTTCCTCAGAAGCATCTAATGAGAACTCAGATCAATACTAGAGATGTTCTTAAATATACTCAGTCTATCAGCAGTGAAGCTATGTTAAGTTCAACCATAAAAAAGCCTCTAATTTTCTGTGAATTTCAGTATATTTGCCTAAATCGATACATCTGTTACACATTATTTTATACTACCTGTTAAACATGTAAAGAAAAAGGTGTAAATGGCCTTTTAAGAGTTTTGTCAACATGTACCCCCATTGAGTCATATGTAGGCAGAATTAAGAAGTAATCTGTGAGAGAAAAGATCTTCAGAGAAAATACTAGCATGGGCAAGACAGATATTAGCTGACAACTGATGTTTAACTACTTAAACCAACAGACATTAGCTGACAACTGATGTTTAACTACTTAAACCAACAGACATTAGCTGACAACTGATGTTTAACTACTTAAACCAACAGAATTTCTATAGGTTTCACTAAAAATTCAAACGGCACTGTGACCATTTTGACTTAGACTGCTAAAGGAGATGAAAAGCAGAAATCAGATCGTAAGGAAAATGATAGAAGTATTACATGTCTGAAGAATTTCAGGCTACAGATCAATGACAATTGAAAGCAAGCTAAATTAATAAGCCCTAAACTAGGTGGAAGAAAAGCCATCTGCGCTAGTGAGCCTATATTAAGTCCTGGATCCTGGTAGAAGCACGTCAAGAAGGTTGCAAAGCAAAGTGACAAGAATAACTGAACAACAGCTGAACGTTTGTGATCTTAAAAGAAGCAGACCTCTAAGATTTAAATAGCTATGGATAGAGTTATAACAGTTTATTATTCTAAACAAATGTCCTCCTGGGTAGATTTGCAGATGAGACTGCCAGAGTGCTATCTAGAACATCATGAAATGTGAAGGTCCTGGGACAACTGGACAGGTACCAAAAAGCAGCAACTGAAGACAAATAGAACTTCGCATTTTCCAGGAGGAGAGGCTGGCAAGATTTATGTCATTGACAGACAAGATTGAAGATGAATTATTAAAGAGAAAAGGAAATAGTAATTACAAGAAGCCAAAATGGGTCCTTGAAGAAGACACTGTAGTGCACTAATTCCATGTCTTTTGTTAAGTTTTAAAGTGATAATTCTGTGAAACATGAATGATTTTTTATCTGGACATTTGCAAAGCACTCAAAATAATCAACACTTGAGGAATGAGAGAGATGGATAGTTTAAATCTGGGAAAGCAATGGCTCAGTGGACATATTCTTTCAGGTCCCTCACCAATCTTGATCAGTCTTTTCTTAAATTGTTTCAATAAGCTGTGATTCTTATACCAAATCACAATTTCCTCAACACTTTTTAGAATATACAACCACTGAGTACCTGAGTATTGACAGACTTAAACACCATGGCCTTCTGAGTTAAAGAAGGATCAGGAAAAGGTCCAACGTAGGTGTGGTACCAGGAGAAAAGTGGAATACTGTGACAAGTCTACAAGTTAGGTGGCAGAATCATATAGGGTGATTATATTCTGTTTTGGAAAAAAGTGTGAATTTATACTTTTATGCCCAAAAGTGTTGGTTACTTGGTCTACTTTTGAATTAACCCATTCTTACCCAAAGAAATAATTGTCTGGAGACCCATTTTAACAAAAATTAAAATAACTATCTCAAAAGTATCTAACATTTTCATTTCAAAATGTGATTTTAAAAAAATACTCTGTATTATACCATAATGATGGATACATGTCATTATATATTTGTCCAAATCCACAGAATGCACAACACCAAGAGTGAACCCTATAGGGAGGTTGGGAGGGAGACACAAGAGGCAGGGGATATGGGGATATATGTATACATATAGCTGATTCAATTTGTTATAAAGCAGAAACTAACACACCATTGTAAACCAATTATACTCCAATAAAGATGTTTAAAAAAAAAAAAAAGAGTGAACCCTAAGGTAATCTATGGACTTTGGACAATTATGATGTGTCTGTGTAGGTTCATGAATGGTGAGAGATGTTGATAAAGGGGGAGGTTTGTGCAGATGGTGGAGGGTGGGGAGATACAGGAAATCTCTGTAACTTGCCCCCAATTTTTCTGTGAACCTTAAGCTGCTCTAAAAAGTATAATCTTAAAAACAATTTTTAACTTTCTTTTTATTTTACTGTTCTTGCTATATGTATTTTCCCTCCTTTCTGTTCATCTCTTCCTTATCTCATATAATCACTTAGCCAGTATCGTGTGGCCACCATGTACTGGAAGATGGGCCATGTGTCAGGAATATAAAGATAAGCATGGTATACTTCAGCCTGTCAAAAAGTTGCAAGCATAAATGAATACTATGACTATATTCCAGGGTAATAAGAACCATTTAGATATATGCACTGGGCATTATGGTAACAAAGAGGCAGGATCCTGAATTCTACAGGGAATAACAGAAATGCTAGGGAAAGAATTCCAGAAAGGGCTTCCTCAAAGCAAAAAGAAAGGGAAAGCAGCCTATTGACAGCCCTGAGTGTGGTGCCTTGAGAGCACAGCAAGTTGTGGAGGAAAGATGAAGCACAGGGAGAAAGTAAGACAGGGGGCAGGGCAGGAATTGCCTCTTTAAAGACCTAATGCTGGGTGACTGGGTGGCTAGGAAGGAGGGGATTATGGAGAAGTCTGAGGAAACACTTGGGGGTGATCAGTATGTTCATTATCTTAATTATGGTGATGGTTTCATGAGTGTACTTATGTCAAAATTAATCAAATTCTACAAATTTTAAATATGTGCATTGTACTGTATGTCAATTATACCTCAATGAAGTTTTTTTTGTTTGTTTGCTTTTAACACTTTAATGCCTATCTAAGAATTTTAGACACCCACGTAAAAGTTATGGTAAGCAACTGAAGTAGCTTAGGGAGCCAGTGAGGGATGGTCAGTGGCATTTCACTCCTTATTTTACAACTTTACAAGATGTTCCACACAATTAAAGGAAAGACTTAATCAACTGCTATTTATCACGTTCCTATTATATGCAAAGAACCAAGCTTGTCCCAAAACACAGAATGCTCCTTTAAGTAAGTAACCTGGATCTTCAATTCACTCATGTGAATTACAGATGTATTCTATTTAAATAAACACTCAAATTTGATACAATCGATAAAGTCACTAAGGTTGTTTGCATTATATAATCAACTTTAATTCCACACAAGAATTATGTAAAATAGTAAACAAACAAAATGCAGCTTACCTCAACATCTGTGTTTGTTTACATTATTTCTCTTTGGTAGAAAGGCAATGTTCAAAAGTAACACATCCAAAATGCTAATAACCAATGTCAATTAAAGACCAAATAGAATGTATAAAATATAACATGTAAATTAGAAATATGTTTTACTTTTGTCATGTATTACTTACACACAACTATCCAGGGTTCTATGTCCTATAGAGTATGGTATACAAATATAGTATTCAGAAATACGTGAATATCCATTAAATTGTACGTCCTTGAAGCTTTCTTTCAACTATCCTTCATTAAGGGAAGTTACAGAAAAAGTCATAGTAGGGACCATGAAATACCACATAGGAATTTCAAAACAACACATTATAAAAATAAAAGCCTCCAAAACATATTTCACGGTGAAAAGTTTCAGAACAATGTGCATATGAACATGCATACATTTGTAAATACAAAGAAATAGGATCAGAAAGTCAACAAAATGTTAAAAATGATCATTTATATGGAATGCAGTGGGTAGTGAGATACAAGGAGCTTCTACATTGTATTCAATATTTTTATATGCTATTTAAATGTTTTATAACAAGAATATTTAGGTGTATTTTAAAATAAGGCATTTTTAATGCAGGGAAATTTGCATGAACTTCCTACAACATTTTTTGATTTAAAAAAAAAAAAAAAAAAACAGGAGGTCTCTACTGCACAAAGTTTAAAAGCCCTGCCCTACAGTGACACCAAATGGTGGCAGATCAAAATACAGTACACAAACATAACATTGTTCAATTCAATCTCCTATAAACATTATGATTCCTTTGAAGAATTGGCAGCTTAACAGAACTAAATAATGTAGAAACAAATACTCAAAAACCTAGAATTTTTAATCAAAGAAAGTCTAGTATACAAGTTTCAAATGCAAATTTTAGGTCTCTTTCTAAGCTTCAGCTAAATCTTGTGATCCTATTAAATATTTACATATCTTATTTCTCACACAGTTAACCCTGCCACTGTGAGTACAATGATTTTACCTAATGGCTTATTGATCAGAAGATCACTGCAAATATAAAAAATACAGTCATGTAACTAAAATCAGGTTCTACACAATGGGAACCAACTTTTGGTAAGTAGGCAATATTTTGGGGAAATAAATGAGAAGGTTCTGGGGCTAAAGAGGGAAGGGAAGGATCCAAGAAAAGAGACAGGTAACTGATCCAATGAGTGAGAGTTTCTAGGAAGAATATTTTCATTTCCAAATCTTATTGATAGAAAATTAAGTTGAATAAAGCATGAGGCAAGGACATGTCAAATATGAACCAATTTCTCAGCAAAAAGTTGTGTCCTGGACTATGCAGGGAAAAGAATATTTCAAGTTCAGCACATCGGTTAGTACTCAGTGTCTTCTGCTCAAAACCTAAACCAACAAATAAAATTAGCATGTAAGCTGTCTCATTCATTTCAAGTCACACAGAAAGATATAGAGATGAACCACCTCCCAGAACGCTCCTCTAAAATAACAAAATACCATTTGACTAGAACACTTAGTCTCTCAACATTAAATGACAGCTTGTTCAGACTTTTTGATGGGTTATTGTTTTTCTTACGCCAAAATCCCCTGGAAAACAAAGGACATATAAATACACTATCAGCCACAAAACAAGTCAATAATAGCATTAAACTATTAGGTCCTGAATTCACAGCACTGGATATCAGTTCTAAAAGGTACCAGCCACAACCATGTCAACACCACTACTAGACTACAAGGCATAGACAGGGCCAGCTCTGGAACACCTGAGAACTGTCCTGCTCAAACTGGCCAATGCCCGAGTCAGAAGGGCTGCAGGGAGAATTAGTTCAGGGAGATACCTTAAGATTCTGAATTACCAGTAACAACAGATGAGTGACTAAACCCGTAGAACCATAAAAGTACCCAGGTCTAGTACTCCTGCATTAAGACTGTTTTTTAAAGAATAGAGATAATATCAGGATTAAAGAATTTTGCTTCCAATTTCAAGGGAGAAATCAATAAAAGTGGATATGAAACTCTGTATTACAGGAAACCTGGAGAGAATATAGACATAGCAAATACTTTAGTGGTTGAAAGAAAGCTTCAAGGACGTACAACTTAATGGATATTCACATATTTCTGAATACTATATTTGTATACCATACTCTATAGGACATAGAACCCTGGATAGTTGTATGTAAGTAATACATGACAAAAGTAAAACATATTTCTAATTTACATGTTATATTTTATACATTCTATTTGGTCTTTAATTGACATTGGTTATTAGCATTTTGGATGTGTTACTTTTGAACACTGCCTTTCTACCAAAGAGAAATAATGTAAACAAACACAGATGTTGAGGTAAGCTGCGTTTTGTTTGTTTACTATTTTACATAATTCTTGTGTGGAATTAAAGTTGATTATATAATGCAAACAACCTTAGTGACTTTATCGATTGTATCAAATTTGAGTGTTTATTTAAATAGAATACATCTGTAATTCACATGAGTCAAATTAATGAATTTACATAACTGGATAAAAGCAAAATGTAAACTGACTGGCAAGTAACATAACTGCAGGGTTTTAACTGATTTTTGTTAAAATGAAAACAATGCTAGAAATCAAAATATCAGTGTATAGAACCTGAAGATGAAACAGAGCTAACAGCAAGTCCATCTATGGTGAAAACAAATAAAAAGGCAAGCTTTGGCCCTATTTGGGGTGCAAAGGCTATCCCAACCCTTGACTCTTCCTTGTTTATGACTCTGTGATGATTTTTCATCTAGAAATTATTAGCACTTTAGGTTTAGTCAGTAAGTAAAGGCTTTTCTACAAGAGAAAAGTCTTGTAGGAATCTGCAGTTTAGCTTACCTCAAGATAACAGCCAGTCTTTGACATATACACAATTACATTAAGCATATCACTTTAAAAATAAAACAGCATTATGGGAATCTTTAAAAATGTACCTGGTTATTATAATCAGTTTCCTAAAACCACCAAATTTATATCATTTATACAATGTTGATAAATTGAAAACACATCACTCTAATGAATTAGTGAACTTATTGAGCTTTTAATCCAGAAAGGAGAACAGAAAACTTCAAGGCATTCCATGCTGTGTATCATTTTTTGGGTAACTCTCAAGTATTGTTTAGAACTTTAAGCAAGTTTTCCTGTCTTTTGGGGGATGGGTGGGAGTTTGAGAAGTAGGGAAAGCCAGATTGGAAATGGTGAATAATTGATATGGAAAAAAAGGTGAAGTTGAAGAACATTACCGTTTGTCAACCCCTCCCCCAAAAAAGAGTATATAGAAAGTTCTCATTTTTTTTCTTCAACTGTCTTTCTCCTTTCTTCACCAAAACAATTATATTTTAAAATGTTAGTACAACACAAACCAGAACTTGAAACAATATTTTTAGGAATATTCATAATCAACAGGTAATGAAGCTCTGTTCATATTTCCATAGCAGATGGCTTTCAACAGCGTCACTCCTTTCTCATTATATTCCATTTGTAGTCAGATATGATCCAGCATAGAATGTGTAGAGTCAAGGTCAAGTTTGTGTTGACATGTCCTGAAATGGAAGTGATCCATTTCTGTCTTAAAATCAAAACTATAACCTCTAGCCCTGCTATCTGGGATTATAATTGTTTTAACTTTCTGACCCCTCTGAGCACACTGCTTGTAAATCATACCTCTTTGATGTGAACTCTCGTTTTCAAAGGCGGGCATAACCTGGCTATTTAAATAAACCTGAAATATCTGCAAGTTTGAGTTCATTCTTCTGTGACAATCACTAGAAAGAACATGGGAATAGTTTTAAATCTCTGTGATGATATGCAACATAAAAGGTTACTCGTTAAATAGACATTTTCACATAAGTTTGTATGTGTTTCAGGCTTAATGTGGATGGGAATATTTCAAAATTATAATTTTACATGTTATGCTTTTCATTCAAGAGTCAAAAAAGATGGGCAAAAATCAAAACTCTAAGTAGTCTGTGGTTAAAAATGAATGCAAATTCTCCCATGTCTCATATGGAAGATGTTGTGTCAAATAGGGATCAAGAGAAAGACAGAGTGATCAGGTGAAAGAAAATAAATAAGGAAATAAAAAAAAAAAGAAAAGAGAAAAAAAAGATGAGGAGGAAAGAGTACTCTGGAGAATTGGGTAAAAAAAAAAAGCATTTTTCTAAAAATAATAAATTTAAAAGTTTTATAATAAAAATTATAAGGCTGTGAACAGGAAAAAGGTGCTTTATTTTCTTCTGAGTTCTATTCTGAGTTTGTGAACTTTGGGTGCAGGATGGAGGGTGAGGGAGGAGGGGAGGTGCTGTAGGGAGGGCTGAGTAGAATGGGTTCATGAAGACATAGGAAGGAGTTTAAGAGCAAACGTCGACAACATGCCAAATATAGTATGTAGACATAGTCCTTTAGTTATCCAACCCAAAATTTCAAAATTATATCAAATACAATTCCATCATGTCCCTGGAAGTTGGTAATAATATAGCTGAAGACTGCAGGAAAAAAATAATCTTATATATTAAAAAAATGAAATACTACTCTAAAATATCATCATGATGGCTGAGTGTAACCAATCTCAAAATGGTAATTTAATGGTAGAAGGAAAGAGCAGGAGAAAAGAAAGCTTGATAAAAAATCTTAAAGTTACAATACCGCTAATATATAACACTGGAAAGT
This sequence comes from Eschrichtius robustus, assembly GCF_028021215.1. Taxonomy (NCBI): domain Eukaryota; kingdom Metazoa; phylum Chordata; class Mammalia; order Artiodactyla; family Eschrichtiidae; genus Eschrichtius; species Eschrichtius robustus. The sequence continues at coordinate 33,592,058 of NC_090841.1, forward strand.
CTTTTTTCACCTCTTTAGACCCCACCTTCTATAAAGTAGGAGGCCGGAACAAGGTGATTATCAAGGTGCCTCAAAGATATTCTAAAACGTATTCATTTTTCACCCTCATTGCCAAGAAAGAGACTACATTTCTAATTTCAGAGTCTAAAATATGAGATGAACTGAAGTGAATGATTAGAACGAAAAACTGAAGCTACTCTTGCAATATGTTGGAATATACAGCTCTAGAATAAATCACAAATATACTCTCTAGTCTTAGGAGTGCAGGTTTCATTTTACATTTTGACATTAAAGAGAGAACTTAAAAAAACATCATGTTTATGCTTTTGAAAAAAATCCTTGGACTTCATTTACGGCTAGAATTTCAATATATATTTTAAAATCAAGATAATTTCCCATAAATATCCTCAGGTTTAAAAAAAGAAAGCAAGATGGTTTTTGAGCAATGATGATGTGAAAAGCCTTACATTTCCTTTTCTCTGTTTTCGCACTGTATAAAAATCCCCTCCAAAGAGAGCTGACACTGAGAAACAGTACTTACCACAACAGCGAACTGCTCGGGTTCACATAAATTGTTATAGTCACTCTTGAACTGAGACAGTGAATTTAACTGTTCTTGATCAGGAAGATGTTTCATTAAGTTCTAAAAATTAAAACCAAAAGAAAATATCTTCACTAAATGTGCTTCTTAAATTCTAGGAAAAATTTTTAATAAACTATGGGAAGGAAATCATTGAAGAAGTTAATCTTTAGTTTTATTTCTAGGTAACCTCCCTAATATTAAACCTTAGGCTACATTCTCTGCATCTTGAAAGCAACCAATTTTCCTCTTCTCTATCCAGGGTTACTATATATTCAAATCAAGCAGTACTGAATGTTTATTTGATTAGCTATATAATGGAGAAAGAAGAATTCAACCTATACCAAAGGAACAGCTTTCTCACCTGGATAAATGTGATCAATTACATTTCAGCTTTAGGGAATTAAATGTCAGAAATATCAGGCAAAGCCAAACATATTTTAACACTTCACTCACGGGGATAAAAGAAATCATCGTATTGCTACTAATAGGCAAGGGAAAGAATGGAAAAGAAATCAAGGGAATTGTAATGACAGCACTTGCAAGATTTAACCAATATGATTACAGTTTTAATAATGAAACTGAAGATATCTCTAAAACAAAGACAAAGTAACTTTTCTGATGTGAAAGAAAATTTGAAAAGGCATTGAAGGCACAGGATGATACACCTTGCAGATGAAAGCATATAGAGAGAACTTAAGTGCGTGGCTGTAACAGCCCTTTGCCTATATCATCTGCAGCCCAGAAACCACAGGTTCATTTGGTTGTTCTGGCTCCTTTGTCCATGCACAGCCTTTCCCAAGCCACACACTTAGACAACAGAAAGACTCCCAATGGAGAAAGACCAAGGGAACACATATAATTACGCTTCCCTGTTAAACCATCCCTTAGACAAAGTCTGTATAGATCCTTTGTATCAAAATATAATCGACTATAATAGTATTATAGCGAGTTAGTATACTGATATTAAAATTAAGAAAGAAAAGAGTGGTTGGTGCTCACAATTCCAAATTACACCATCAATAAACTCTGTACAAGCCCAAAGTCAAGTATAAATTATAATTAACCCTACATCATGCTGAATATATTTAAGGAGGAAAAAAACCCCCAAAGGTGTTATTAGTTAAAAAATAATGTTAGAGAATGTTACATATCAAAGAGTTAGATCAAAGAACAAGTTTTTGACTCACTGTGTACCTTTGGACATAAACTTGATTGACTGGCCAAAAACAAACAAAAAAGTGGCAATTTAAGATCATCCCTTAAAAAAGTATTCACGATTAATACTATCAAACTGAATAAAAACAATAAAAGTATTTTCCCATATAAACAGAAGTTTCTCTTAGTAGAATTGCCTGAGACCAAAACACCTGGTTATTAATATTTTCTTTTAATCATTCTAGGTGACATCTGATCTATTTGTTACATTGGGCTTCTGGATTTCTTCAGCATCCTTTTAGATAATCATCATATCCCCTTGAATACTTTTAGTTAATATATACTTAAGTTTTAATCTTTCATCACAAATTCATTAATTTTTCACTTCATTATTTTTGCTTTCTAAAGTAATGAAACTATTGTGATTTGTAAGAGTACAGGCCTGACCTTCCTTTGTCTCTCCCTTTATCATGTTTCCCATCCTAAGCTCCTATCGAACTAAATTCTTCATCTGCCCCCACACACCCAGCTTTTCCCTCACACGATCCCTCTGCTCTTTTCTACATACATGCCATATTCAACCTTTAAGGACCCTTACACACAGATATGCACACTTAGCACATTATCTAGTTCTAAAACAATCTCAACACAGCCATATTTATCCTGTATTATAGTTATATATAAATGCCATCTCCCTTGCCACTCCAGAAAGGTAAAGTCTATGTCCAATTGAGCCTAACACCATGCCCTGCACATGGTGAGCACTATGAAATACGTGCTAAATTAATTAATTAATTCATTCATTAAAGACTGATGGGACAAAGGTAAATGGGTAAACAATGAGGTGGAAAAATAACATGCAAAGATGACATCAATACTGACATCTTGTTATATGAATAAATAACTAGATATGCCATAATAAGATCATGACAATGAACAAAGCCTACCAAAATAATGATTATTACAAAGTAATGCTTTTTCCATGCCCTGTTCAAAACAGGCAAGTTCTTCACTTTACAATTAGAAAGTATTTTTAAAATTAAAAACAAGTCTTCAAATAGCATAAAATTCTTATTGTTAATGAATATATGAAGACTTTGCATATGTCCAAACTAAATTTTTAGATTTTAAATTCATAAGATTGGTTTTATATTTAGCAAATGTGGTAACCAGAATAATGCCCCAATCCCACTAAGAGGTTCACACCTAATCCCCAGAACCTGTGAAATATTAGGTAACATGACAAAGGGAATTAGGGTTTGGGATGGAATTAAAGTTGCTATCAGCTGACCCTAAACTAGAGCGATTATCCTGGATTATCCAATGTGCCCAGTGTAATCACAAAGGTCATTAAAAGTGGAAAAGGGAGAGAATAATAGAATAAGAGGAAGATGTGACTATATAAGACAGGAACAGAGAGCTGCAACATTGCTGGCTTGAGATTAAAGGGAGGCATCCACCAGCCAAGGAATGCGGGCAACCATGAGGAGCTGGAAAAGACAAAGAAATGAACTCTTCTCTGAAGCCTACGGAAAGCAATGCAAGTCTGCTAACACCTGGACTTTGGCACGGTAAGGCCCACACCAGACTTCTGTTCTACAAAAATGTAATACATTTGTTTTATAGTAAGCCACTAAATTTGTGGTAAATTGTTAAAGCAGTAATAGAAAACTAATATATTAATAAATTACATGGAACTGAATGTTCTTAGGACATGAATTTTAAAATGCAAACTTTTTTCCATCTCAAACAACAAAAGCCACATGATCATCCAAAATATTCATATAATCAAGTTAAAAGCTACTCTGTAAATATTTAACAAATACATTGTGAAAAATACATATGCATTAAGTAGAAATATTTTATTGAAGGGACTTGGAAATCTACTCTCAAGAACAAAGCACATTCACGATCAACAGGAATAAAGACAAAACGTAGTAAAGAGAAACTAGTAGAGAAAAAAAAAAAAGAAAACTCTTGAAGAAGGTTTGTTGAATTAGGTAGTTTATGAGCCTGAGACTCAGCACAAATCACTGATGGGATTATATATTACCACCACACTTAGAAGATAGGACAGACAAAACCAAGAACTTCCAAGGATACCACTTACTGATGGATTAAAACATCTAGAATATTTTTAATTAGTTGTTAACACTAACTAATAAGAATAAAAGGTAGCAAACTGAAGATATTATTCTCTCACTGTATGATTTGTGGTCTGCTTCTCCAACTTTAAATTCTATCAAGACATGCATTACTGTACCTTATGTATAGAACTCAGCAAGTAATTCTGAAACCATACTAGCATTTGTTAAATAATCCTGTGAGTAGAAAATATTTTAAAAATCTTCCAGCCTTCTGAATGATTCAGAATACCATGCAAACAAATTTCTAGAATTCATGGGAACACAAATGACTCAAGTAAGGGTTGTTAATCAAGGTAACTCTAAATAAAGAGAAAATTCCCTCAGTCTTCTATACCAAACAATAATACACCTTTATAAGACATATAAGCCCAAGAAAAACACATTCTATAAGGATTATACAAATAAATTTAAATTAGCATATTACTAGTCTTAACTGTAACAAAAACATAAACATAAGTGTAAAAGTAAACAATCTGCCTTTCAAAAACAGTCATTTGAAATAATTGAAATGTAATCATTTGATAGCATTATATTTAGTTTGCAGTTAAGAGAAGTTGCAGAGCTTTATCTCCTGGCAATGCAGAAGTTATGCTCAAACTAATTATGCAGCAATGATTTTCCAGTTGAATGATTTAGTTTAAGAATTTTGCTTCACTTACAGATTTCTATTTAATGAGAAGCTTGCAATGAAATATTGGAATTCAAGCTCTCTGCCTGTTTGTTTACCTGAATCATAGACTCTGCCAACTGTGTTTCATCCACTTCCAGTATCATCATTTTGATTTCCTCATATGGCACCCGAAAAGAACTCAGGAAGATTGCTAAGAGGAGGAGGAAAAAAAGAGGTTCATAATGAAGAAGGTAAGAAAACAATTTGAGATGTAGTTCTATGTATAAAATCAAAAATAATTCATAAAGTGAGAGATTTTAATTATTTAATATAATTACTGTGGGGGAAACTTTCATTAGCACATTTTATACTCTTCTCCAGTTCTAGAACTAGTGTTTAAACAACAGTCCTATATTATTATGCTGGTTCTGAGGTTGATTTTTAATGCTTAGTTATTAGCCTAACATAGAAATTGTGTCAATTTTGCTGTGATTTTAGAAAACTGAAATATGTTTAGAACACTATAGAGATATCACATTGTAATGAAAAGAATCATAAAACCCCAATATGTACATGTAATATTTATCTACACATGTGTGTTATTAGCCTGCATAATATCTTCTGGCCTTACTAAATAGTCCGGAAAAAAATTTTTTTTAAGAAAACTGCTAAGCAGTGCATTAACACTTTTCCAAGTTATAATAGCACTTCACTGTTCAGAAATATTGTAGACAATATGCCAGAGAAATACCTTTTTTATGTAACTAAAGCTTAAATATGCAATATTAGAACACAAATTTCAATGGAAAACTGTCCAAATGGACTAGATGGGATAATATGTTATTACTGAGAATTTCAACATTATTTACATTTTTATACCTCATACATCTTATGTTAAAACACAATGATCTCAAAAGTATATAAGAATATTTTCATAGCATTAGATTTAAGGCTTTTACTGTTTCCCCCCTTATTCTACTAGTATTATTGTTTCTTCTGTCCAGTGAAAGATGTCACTTCTTGAGCACACTCAGACCTTGCTACCACTCCCTACTACTTTGTTTTATACACCAAACATATCATTTTATTTGTAGGTATTTTCATATAAAAACACTATTTTACATAAGATAGAGAAAACATGATCTCTTCTTTCTTGGAGCAAGGTTGTATTCCTGAGGATACCATGGATCAACTACAGATGAACAACGAGAGCACCATCTGTGTTCTTATCATCAGCTTCATTCACACATTTTGAACTCACACAGTCATAAATGTGGGATAATAGTGCTAGAAATTATAAATGTGTATAATCCTCAATATCCCAAGAATAAGAGGGAACAAAGGAGCTAAATTATATTGTAAAAGATAGAGATTAGTGGAATTATAAAAGGATAACCCCATAGTAGACACTAGAAAGCACAAAAAGATAATAACTATATGATCTCAAAGAGATAATCAATGAATAATTGATATAGAGGGAATAAAATCTAAATCTGTACATCATGTAAAAACAAGTTGCATATGATTGTAGGATTAAATGTAAATATTAACAAATAGGAATACTAAAAGAAATTTAGCATGGCAAATTAGCTCATTTATGGTTAGAGAAGAACTTCTTAATCATAAAAATCAGTGAAAAACATGAAAAGATTGATATCTGACAAAATAAAAAGAAAACACTGAAACAATTAAAAGCGCTTAAAACAATTAAAAAGCAAGGAAATTGGGGGGATGAACCTGCCTCAAAATTCAGAGGGCTTTCTCCCACTTCATTTAGAATACAATGAGGTCCAAATAGGAAAATGAGGAAAATGTATGAAAACTCAAAGGAATAAGAAAAAAGTTACAAAAAAATAATATATGTTAAACATCAGAAGTAAGCAAATTGAGAAGGCAAGTTGTTAAGATAGTACCTGTATTGCAAACTTAGAAAGATAGTAAGATTAATCAGAATCCTTAAAATTCCCTTTGAGAGACAGTAAATTCTACTCAAGAAACCTAACCATGGACACAATAACAAAACATAGAAAAGGTTATAATGTTAAATGGAAAGATTAAAAGGAAAGAATTACACTGAGGCATAATATAGTAATTGAGAGAAAGAAATTACAGTTTTGTATTTCAGGCAGCATGGCAAAGTGGACAGAGAACCTTGAACTATTTTTAAAAAGTTATTTTTTATCTTAATCTTAAATCTATTTCTGAGCCGTAGTGAAAGAAAGGAAAATAGAAATCCTGGAGAAAATGAAATAATTACTTAAAGAAATGAAAGAAAAGTTTGAAACACTGGACAGGAAAGAAAAGAACATTAATAAAAAGAAACAAAGACTTGAGGGAGAAAAAAACTTTAAAAATAAAAATATATATATTTAGCTACTGAAATAGAAAACTCACATGGATTAGACATCAGATAAAGAGAAAATTGGTGACATAGGCAGAGAAGCTACCCAAAACACAAAGACAAAGAGATGGAAAAGTACTAGGTTAAGAGACACAGAAGATGAGTAAGGACACCTAAAAATGTCTTCTTGGAGTTCCAAAAGGAACACATGCACATACACACATGCATGCACACACACACACACACCACAGAAAAAGCATATTTAAAGAGAAAATGTCATTTTCCAGAATTTTAGAGAGAGACAAATCATCAGAACAAGGACGCTCAACAAGTCCTAAACATAATTTTTTCTTTAAAGCTACATTAGCTTCTTGTAAAACACTAAGCATGGCAGAGTTTGTACAGTGGGAACACTCAAGCTTTGAGACTGGAAGAGAAAATTGGTACGAATGCAGAACAGGTATATACTTAGGGTAGGGGTATACTTAGAGAAAAGCCAAACTTTTTCTGTAAACGGCTACATGGTAAATATTTTAGGTTTTGTGAGCTATACAGTCTGTCACAACTACTCAACTCTGCTATTGCAGCCCAAAAGCAGCCATAGATAATATGTAAAAGACGGCCCTGGCTAAGTTCCAATAAAACTTATTTAAAAAAACAGGCAATGGACGACATTTAGCCTGAGAACTATAGTATGCCACACCATTAGTATCACCAAAAGTAGGAAACAACCCAGAGGTCGAATGAAATAAAGTATAATATTCAAAGAATGTTATACACACTAAACTGCAATGAAAATGAATACACTATAGCTAGATGCATTAACATGGTATGATTTTATACATGTAATATTCAATATTAGTCAAAACCAACAACTTATTGTTTAGGAACATGTACGTGGTCGGTAAAACTGTAGAGAAAAAAGGAAGGGAATATTTAACCCAAGATTCAGGATAAGGTTACTTCTCACAGGAAGGGGGATAAGATTAGAGAGGGTCGTATATAAGTCCCTAAGTATTAGTAATGTTCCATTTCTTTAGGTATGAATGTTTGATTTATATATCATGCATTTTATATATTCTCTCATATGTGTAATATGTCATAACAATATATTTAAAACAAATTTAAATGAATAATATGAAAACAAAATGCATCTGGTGGAAAAAGGTGACATACTGTGTGGTAAAGGATTAAGTTTACCCAGGTAAGGTCTGGCTCCTATGAGGTACTCTGTAAGCCCTTGGAATGCCCTGTGTGATAACAGTGTCTTTGTTTACTGAGGGCATTCACTGGACCACACCAGACAGTCTATGCTAATAATGTGATTTATGGTGGGGGCTTTGGGTCACACAATATTAGCTTGAACTGTGGAGGGGCTGGGAACTAAGGCCATCATATGGGGGTTCAGCTATAATCAACACCCAGTAAAAACTCTGAACACCAAGGCTAGGGTGAGCATCTCTATTGGCAATAATCTGTGAGAAATGTCACATATCGTTGCTGGGAAAAGCTACTACTGTCCATGGCTCCACTGGGAGAGGACAACTACAAACTTTATGCTTACAACTCTCCTAGACTCTGCCCCACATGCCTCTTCCCTTTGCCAATTTTAATCTGTACCATTTTGCTGTAATAAACTATAACCATGAGTAAAACAGCTTTCAGTCAATTCTGTGAGTCCTTCTAAAAAATTATCAAACTTAAGAGTGGTCTTGGGGACCCCCAAATTTGCAACTGGTGTCAGAAGTGAAGGTAGTCTTGGGGACCCCCTAACTTTGCAAATAAAACAACTATATGATCTCACTTATACAATTATGTAATTATTAAAACATAAATAACATAATGTACAATTAATAATACATGTTTAACAACATACAATAATACATGAAAGAAAAAATTAAATGTGAATAGAAAAATCTATTTTGCAGACAGACGTAACTTATTCCTTAACTTTCTTCTATATTTGTAATTCATCCACTACTTTCAGGTATTATTCCATAATTAACATATATATTAAACAGATATATTTATAAAGATTGAACTATGGTTTTTTTTTTTATAGTTTATGAATAAGTTTTGGGGAAAACATTTGCTATAACTAAGGGCAAATAAACTACAGAAGAGTTGAAAGTGGCCTAATGCATAACACACAAATCAGAAAACAAGCATAGACCTTTAAAAAGAAAAATTTTTAAGTTATTGAGAATAATGAGATACTCATTTAAAGCTTAAAAAATATCCATTAAACTGAATCTTTGTACTAACATGCATTTTATCCTTCAAAAATGTGATTATATTGATCCCAGTGGGAAGCTTTGAATGCAGTGAAGGGGTGTAAAGTGTGCAGATTTTGGAACCAGTCACACATGTTTTCTGCAAGGGAACTTATAAATATTTAAACCTTTACATTAATTCCTAGGTTTCAGGGTTCCTCCCTTTATAGCTCTACTACCCACTCCAAAAAATCTGGTAAAACATATGAACCTTGTAAAACTCCCGAGCCATCTCTTGATCCTAGAATGGCTAGAATTCTATCTTTTACACTGAGCCCAGAGTCTGCCAAAACCTTTACAAACTCAAAATATAGGGATCCCAACCCACCTTTAAATAAATAGGTAAATAAATCTGTGGATTTTAGATCCTTTCCTCAAAACTCTGTGAAATATTTCAGTTAAGGGAAATCTAAGAGAAAGTATCTTAGATTTCTAAGTGATATGAGAGTCTTGTCACCATCACAAGACTCTTCTCAGAATTCAGTATCTCAGAAGACTCTGAATTTCCTAGACAAAAACCAGCTGTGAATCAGACTATAATTACAGTAAAGATTATAGGCTGCTAAAGCTTCTTAAAGCTTAAATCATAACACTTGCTACAATCAGAGAGGGTAAGAATAATCTGAGATGGATTACCTCATAATATAATAACCTGGTATGAATTCTGACCTTTTGATCTTATACTTTAAAACATGTATAACAATTAAATGAATGGATACATATGCCCTAGCTACAGCAACCCAGACAACAATGTCCTTCTTTATGATAATATAATTTTGTTATCTCTAAACAGGAATAAATATGCCCTATCCCTACAGGCCATTTTCAAAATCAGCAATCTTTTTCAAGTCACTAAACTGCTACACCCACCAGAACTGCTACACTGAACTGCTACCAGAACTGCTACACCCACCTACTTACAATGTCAATACTACTACCTACATGATGAGACTGTAGTAAAGGTTAAAGAGCCAAATACAGAACTAGCACATCAGCTATTACAATTAAATTTGAAATCCCATTTAGCACATGTGTGTAATATGTAAATAGAACCCTATTCAACAAGTCAATTATTCAACTTTGAGATGGCTATTTAGGCTATCTTATCATGGCTAACCCATCTAAAAAGAATTATACTCAAAATGATATTTCTTTAGGACACCTACCTAACAGGACAATTTGTAACGCAGGTCATAAACATTTTTTAAGACAAAAATCATCTTTCAAATCACAGAGTATAGAACTTTTTGACATTATCTAAGTTACTAATGCTTTTAACAGAGACAATGTTCCTTTAAGAGGGAAATTCCCTGAAATATCTGTATCACATAACAAACCCCAAAATTTCACTGGTCTAACCTCCCCTGAAAAACACATTTCTAATTCAGACTACATGTCCATCACATACCAGGAAGACAGGCTCTTTTACTTATCACCCTCATATCGGGATGATGAACACCAGTCTGGGTGTGGGGCAGAGAGCTCTGGAGCTGCTCCCATCAGCAATTAATGCTTCCACACAAAAGTTACCTCATCCCCACTGATATTTTCATTGGCCCAAGCAAGTCACATGGTACCACCTAACTTGAAAGGGGCAGGTATGTGCCCAGAAATAGAAAACTGTGTATTGGCCAATAGCACTAATGTCTGCACACTACCCATGGGGATCCTGTCAGGCTTACACTGCAGAAAAAGAGATGGCCCTCTGCCACAGTGAGTTGCAAAGCAAGAGGGTTCCAAAGCTTTCACAAAAGAAATGTCAACTCTGCCTTCTCTGTACGCTAACTTAACTCCCTCTTTAATCAATAGCATGGATCTTTATCCTCTCATCAAGAATTGTTTTGTCCCAATACTTGCAAAAAGCTCACTTGAGGCATGTAATAATTGAAAAGCAGACTAAAAGCCATGTTAGCTCTTCATGCCTCTAGACTCTCCACATTTTATCCCTCTTATAGCAACAGAAAAGTAATATATCCAGATCATACTATCTCAGTTCCAAATAGAACTATCTTTGATGCATTTAAGATGCAGTTAGAAATCAGTCAGAAGCAAAACTATTTGCCCTCTTCTCCCACAATAATTCAGTCAGGAAAACAATTCAATACTAAGAATTTAGCTCCTGTAACAATAATTAATCTAAAGTATTTCCAGTCAGTACTTTTGAGGAAAGGCTTTGAACTGCTCAGATGGGATAACAGGATTCATTTTAATCATCATCCTTATTTCCATTAACATTCCAACCTCCTTTGTGTGTGATCAAGTATCACAAATAATAGAGATTCAGCAGTATAGAAGAAATAATCCACTACCGATTTTTTTCAAAATATTATGTCATCACCTAAATTCCATAATTCTTTACTGTTATACTTAAAAGAAAGACTTTAAAGGGTAGGTCTCTTTTCAGTTACGGGAAATATATTTCCCTTTCTTAGTTTTATCTTCTAATATGCATTAATCTTTTGAAGAATTTAACTCATAATTTACCTAAAGGAAAGGAAAATTATCTTTGAATTTATTATAAATGATAATAATAAAATTAACATAAAATGAAAAGCGAGTCAAAAAGAAAGTGAAATAATTTAAAGGAACCAGTGTGTTCAGTGGTGTGTTTTGCTAATTTAATTGTATTGAAATCTGATACTTACAAAGGTTCTGGGCAACTTTAGAATCTAGAAATTTAAGTTCTTTAATTCTTTTCTTAATAGCTTTCTTCTCTTCAAAATCTTCCTCTTCTCTTCTCTCTGTAAAACCAAGGATAGATCCATGTTAAGGGTGGTAGGCACTTAATTGCCAAAAGACACGATATGCACTTTGTCATAAAAGAATCTAAAAAAAGATATAAATCGTTTCAATCAGTTATAAAAATAATAGAATAATAGATATCCAAAGACCTAAACTATTTCAGATGGGGAGTGGCGGCTCTTTCCCTAGAAAAACTACTAAGAGTAAATATTTAGAGGTCTAAACAGCAAAAACAAAAACAAAGTTGATGTGCACTATGGAAACCAATGCTATCAGGTGAAGAATAAGTACAGTTAGCTCCTTTGAACAATGTACAGTACACAATTATAAAAGTAAATGTATTACACTTAGGATAGGTTAAGAAGTTAGCTCTAAGAGTGCTAAACAAAGACAAACACCTAACTGTTCTACGTTTGATATACCTTGTTCATTTAAAAAGACAGCTCATATAAAACTCGAAGAGTAGAATGTCTACAATTTGTTTTCCAAATCTTTGAAAAATATTCAAATTTTGATACTCAACCTACTTTATCTGAGCTTTTAAAAATCAGCAAATGCATTTAACCTCTCTGTCCTTGCTAAAAAATAAGAGAATAAATACATCATGCTAAACAACAATATATGAACTGTGATTATAGCACAGCACCTGACAGTCAAGGTTAACAGCTGTAACCAATAAAGTGAACCTGTCTTCTTTCCTCTCTTTTGCATATATTGACAGCACTTCTGATGAAAGTAAGTCATCTTTACAAAATTAGGATCTTGATAACAAAGAACAACGGATCAAATTGTTTAGTTAGATATGTACAAATAAATCACTAATGTTGAGGAAGAATAACTTCGAAAACAATCTTCATATACAAGATAGCACATTATAATTAAATTCTTTGTATATCAGAAAAGCATTATAATTACATGTTTGGGTACATAGTGTGAAATAGGGATCAAATTTTATATTTTTCAAAATATTTATTAACTAAATCATTTTATGAATAATCAACCATGTTTCTCAACTGATTTTATATTACACTTTTATTCTATGTGTTTTCCTGGACTTCTAATTCTGCTCCATTGTTCCATGTACTACTCTTGTGCTATTATCATTCTGTCTTAAGCACTATAGGATTTATGATATATCTTACTATATAATTGGCTGTTCAAATTACTTTTCTTCCTTTTCTAAACTTGCTTCACTTTTCTCATTTATTTTTCCACAGGAACCTTAGAGTAATTCCGAAGTTCCAAAAATAAAATCCACTTGAATTGTATTTGAATTGCAAGGTATTTGTAAACAGATTCAGGCAAATTTGATATGTTGACAATTTCTAAACTTCCTTATCATGAACATGACATGTGTCTATAATTTTTCAACTTAACACAGCACTCTGCATAGGCATCCTGTATATTTATTGTTAGTGTTAGGTATCCTAAGTATGTCTATTACACTCCTATTATACTCCTAGGGGGTACTGGTTAATTCTACATTTCCCCACTATACTTTGCAACTAGTTACTGCTGGAATACAGAAACTGCTGAATTTTGCATATATGTTTTATAATCATTCACTTTACTTATTTACTCTTTCATTCAAATAAGAAGTATTTATTAAGCACCAACTAAAAGAGACCATGCTAGACAAAATGGAGATGTCTTGGCCTCAAAGAATTTAAGGACCAATCGAGAGGACTGCAAAGTAAATGGCAATTACAGTACATAGATATATCTTCAGTGTTTGGGTAAGAACCACAGGATACTAAAGAAAATTAACCCATACTTGCCAGGGATAGTCTTCATGGAATGAATGATATCTAAGTAAAAGCTAGAAAGCAAAAAGAAGTTAGCCAGGTGAGAAAGTTTTAGGGTGCGGGAAGGAAGGACACAGACAGATAATGGAAGGATAGTGTTTCAGGTTCTGCAAGAACTTGAAGGGCACAGAAAGAATTAAGAATAATAAGAGCTGGACTTCCCTGGTGGCGCAGTGGTTAAGAATCTGCCTACCAATGCAGGCGACAAGGGTTCGATCCCTGGTCCAGGAAGATCCCACATGCCATGGAGCAACTAAGTGCATGTGCCACAGCTACTGAGCCTGTGCTCTAGAGCCCGCAAGCCACAACTACTGAGCCTGCGTGTCACAACTACTGAGCCCGTGCTCCACAATAAGAGAAGCCACAGCAATGAGAAGCCTGCACGCCACAACGAAGAGTAGCACCAGTTCACCGCAACTAGAGAAAGCCCGCGTGCAGCAACGAAGACCCAATGCAGCCAAAAATTAATTAATTAATTTTTTTAGAAAAAGAAGAAGAGCACAGAATATTGGGTGTAAATAAATGACACCAGAAATTAATCAGACGCCAGATCATGCAAGACCTTTTAAGCCATGATAAGAATTCTGGCTTTTATCCTCAGAGCAATGTGGGGCCAGTGAAGGCTTAAGTATGACAGAGACATCAAAAGAACTGCATTTTAGAAAAAACTCAGCCTACTGAAGGTGAATTGAAAGAGTGGCAAAAATAATGGTAGAAGGGCAAAACAGAAGGGAGTTGTAGTAATCCAAATGAGAAAAAAATGGGACCTCATCCAGACCACCAGGATGGAGAGAATGGATGAGCCCTCAAAGCAGAATCCAGTCCAGACCCATCTCCTGAGTTTCAACTTGACTATCCAACTGCCTACTCTCACACCTCTACTTGGATGTCTAATGGGCACCTTCAACTTCACGTGTCCAAAACCCACATTCACACACCTCCACGCTGCTCTTCCTGGAATTTTCCTCATCTTAGAAATGGAAATGCTCTTATTGCAATTGCTCAAGTCACAAAGCTTGAAGTCATCCTCTTTCCATTAACCCAAAACTACATTTAGTCCATCAGTGAACCCCATCAATTCTAACTCTAAAATATTCACTAAAATTTAATATTTAATATTAAATTTAAAATTTAATATTCACTAAAATAAGCGGGGGCTACTATACTCCCCCGCTTGTGGCTACCATCCTTTCTCACCTGGATCGCAATTGCTTTCTAACTAGTCTCCCCATTTCCAAGCTTGACCAACTGCAGTCTCTTCACCACAGCGCAGCAAAAGACTCCTGTTAAACCTTAACAGAAAAGGTTTACTTCTCTTACTTCCTTATACAGAATAGCACCCCGACCCCCACCCAGTATTCTCTATCACCATCACTCTGCCTTTTTTCTCCTCCAAAGCACTTACTCCTCACATATCATAAATCTGATACTGTCTCTCTTCCCCTATTAGAAAGCAAGTTGTTAGAGGCAGGAACTTTGTTCACCGTTGTATATTGAGCACCAAGCCTGGAACATAGCAGAAGCTCAGTAAATGTCTGTTGGATGTATGTATGTAGGTATGTATGTACCTGCAGACTAAAGGAGAAAGAAGGGTTTAAGCAACCAGGCAGATGATGATGGTGCTGTTTATTTAATTCAGCAACAAATGAGGAACAGTTTTGACCTAGTCCAGTTTTAAACATGTGTAGTTTGAGGAGCTCTTTTACCTCCACATGGTCATGTACAAGAGGCAGCTGAATGTACAGAAGAGAAACCTGAAACAGTGATACAGGTATCAGTCCTAATAATTATTCTCCTGACTGTCACAGGTTCTCCAGGTTTCAGCAAATAATGATACATTTGTCTCCTTATTGCTAGTATTGAAATCTTTTCCTTGTCTTGTTATATTGGCTAAAATTTTCAGATGAAGGCGAGTAAAAATTTTATTAGTGAACTTCCTTTCCTTAACCTGACCAAATGGCAATCCTTTACTCTTTAGAAGATGTATACATTTTATTTTCCTATCTTTATCCTCAAGAAAAAGGCTGATTCTAAGTTTTTAAAAATCAGTTTGTCTCTCAACAGCAGTAACCTGTCACATTCTGAAACATTTTCTGGTCTACATAAAGAAAAAAGTCAAAGAAATGAATAACCTTAAATTTTAAATAATATTGACTGAACATCTACTAGGCATTGCACTGAACACTTTCTGCTGCACTTGCTTTTATAATTCTCATAAGAGTAATACTATTTCTGTGACTACTATCATCATCATCATAATCATGATGAGAAAGATAATGCTTAAGGTAAGTAGCTTTAAAAGCAACAGATCTGACAAAAGAATAAGGGTCACTACACTTTGACTCCAATATTCTTTCCACTAGTTGTAAAATATGTTAGGTGTCACATTAAAAAAAGAAAAAAAGTTTATCTAGCAATGTTGACCACTTCAACCTGCAAATCAGAAACTGAAGCAATTTTAACCAATTCTGCTTTTTTATAAAGACGACAAATTAGACTCATTGAGTTTAATGTATCAGCATACCCATAATGCAATGAAATCATGGCTTTCCTCTCTTCTCTGCTCCATATAGTCAAAGGATGGCTGGGGAAAGATGGAATGGAAATAGGGTAAAGGGAGGAAGAAGCAGAGTTTTCTAAGATAGAAAACAAGATTCAAAAAAAAAAAAAAAAAAAAAAAAAAAAACAGGTAGAAATCTGCTTATGTAGATATGAAACCAGATAATCAGTTTATTATCCAAACAGACTGATTTGGTTAAAATCTTTCATACTGAGAAATAATGAAAAGTACTGCTGGGGAAAAAAATACAGCCAGATAATGGACTGCCTCAAATCAGAATAAAATCAGTGAAAATGTTTATGCAAAGGTCACTGATAAAGCAGGATATACATGTTGACAACAACAGGGATGCATTAAAGAGGAATAAGAATAAAGGAGGCTGTTTAGCAGGAATGAAATTTTTTCACAAAATCCTATTTCAGTTTCCCATGCTGACAGTATCTCTGTGGAATACTAGCCAGGAGAGTGCAGGGTTCTGCAGGGAACTCAGGCTTGGAATCTCAATGCCACGTTCTGCATCCTGGCCCCACAGAGTACCATACACAGTCCACTGCGGCTTACATCCCTCACCTGGAGACACTGGACCTCTAAGGACTTGTGAGAATGAAGTGAAATGATCATTACCTTCCTGAAACCATCCCCAACCTCTGCAGTGACAGAGAAATAAGGGATAAGAAACAGAGTGCCTGACCACAGCTCAGGAGCCCAGAGGCGAGCACACTTTAGACTCATCCCATCCACTGGTGGAGCTCCTATTCTCAACCCAGTACCAATACATTTTCACGAAAAGACTAGCTCTCTTCAAGTATGAGCCATAAAGTCAGATTATTAGTGCCATCTGTACTTGTAATCTAGCTTTTCTGCCATTATAAGTCCGTGTTTAACCTTACTTCCTAGAGATGTTGAGTAAGCCTACATTTTTCCAAGAGAAGATTAATCCTGTTCAAGAATGGTTCTGATCACTAACACAGCATATGCCGCATTTCATGAGGGTTTTATGTCAGAAAGAAGTCAAAGATGACAAAACTCTATGTTGCCGAGAGCCATGAACTGAAAAAGTCTTTTTTAATTACATTTTCTCTTTATTCTTTTCCTATTTTCAAAGTTTCAAAAATAGCAGCAAAATTATATAAAGGATCTCCTTTCAAAATCTTTTCTTTCATACTAAATTTTCCATTAAATATCACAGTTCCATGGTACATGGTTATACATCTTATTCTAGTTCATTTTCCATTATTTTCTAATCAGATTGATTAAAAATGTGACCTTTTTCTAGGAATAGGATTCCACATAAATTTTACAGTGTATTATTTAACCACTGCAAACAATTCTAGAATATGCACAATTCTAGAATATGCACAATTCTCACAATTCTAAATGTGTGAGTAGCTAGTAGAGGCGCAAAATGTAATAAATACTATAGTTTCTCTTTCCACAGTTGAGTATTTTAAATCAGTAAATGTGACCAATAATTTTTTATTCTATTTTTGTCAGAGCTTCCTGAGTAACTATCTTATGACAATGTCTTTAAAATACTAAGCATTTTAATTTTTTTCTGGTTTTCATTTAGTACACGTGCTATTAAATTTTACATGTTGTATGTTTAAAATAAATTACCCTTTTTTTGTTCATTAGATTATTATAGCACTAGCCTTCAGAGGATAAAAGGAAGTGACTGAATGATTAAATAACCATTCTCTATGACACTGAGAGAAGCCAATAAAAATCATCTCAACTACAGAAATAAAGCGAACATAAATCATATGATTGGGAAACGAAAACTGAGGCCTACCACAACCTTCAAATGGGGTGAAAGGTGGGGGCAGGGAGAGAGCTATAAACTAGAGATTATTTGCACAGTTGTGGTTGTTTTTCTTCCTGACTTTTCTAACTACTGAGGTTCTAAGAGGCCAATAAAGAGTATCAAAAATTTATTGGGCTGAAATTTAGAAGCAAACAGACCTTGAATATGAAGTTTAACTACCTCATCTATCAGTGAGGAAACCTAAGTAGAGAAAACATGAGTTACTTGCCCGAGGTCACACAAAGGCCTCGGCTGTCACCAGATCCCAGACAAGAACACTGACCACTGCATCACAGGCCCAGAGAAGCTCTGGGGCAGGGAATCTGCAGCAGGAAAACAGTCTGCAACCAATCACATAAGAGGAAGTTAACTCCCCAAGCGTTGCTTTTTCAGGTAATGGAATTTTTCCATGCTGCACATGTTCACTGGGAGAGTAGGTGAGGCAGTGAGTGGACCTGGGGAAGGAAGAGAAATGCTTGGTCTCCTGAACACAATGAGCAGAATTTAAAGTTATGGGAAAAAACTATACTTCCAGAGGGAAAGTCGAGAATTCACCCATCACTACTCTCACATGGTGGCTCCCTTTGGACGAGGATCAGTTATTCAGCTACATGGGGTGAATGGAATGGACCTGGGAGTCTTAGGGGTGGTATTGAGAACAGGTGAATGGCTGAGAAAAGAAAGCAGATTTCTTAGAGTTAGTACTGTTGGAGTTGTGATAGGACGATATGGCTTCAAGGAAGATTTAGGCAGCTCGAAGACAGAAGATACAAAATACATAGAAAAAAGTGAAAACTTGGAATAAATTAGCATATTTTAAGTTGGCACTATCCCCTTGGCAAAATATCAAAGTAAACACTTTGGTACTGAAAACGATAATTGTATAAATAGCTTTACTCACATCTGGTCTGTCAAACCCAGTTTTAATATTTCTAGGCACAAAAATAAATGGCTATGTGCCTAACTGCAAAGAAAATAAGTAGGGCAGAAACAAACTATTTTTTTTACTCAAATATTAATATATGACTGCCATAACTAATCAGAGCATTTTACTAGCAAAAAGATGTCTGTTTGGCAACCCAAGGCTAAAAATTATATAGGATATAAAAAGACTAGTTGAAGCACTAAATATAATCTTATGGAATACATGATTTCAACACCAGTAACAATCAAAAGTATAGCAAATAAATGCACATTTCTCTATACGATTAGAAGACAAGGGTATAAAACAACTTTTCTTGAAGGATTTTTTCTCTATAACTCAAGTCCTATATGGATAAGGGAGAAGGATTTCACTACTTAACAAGCCTTGAACTAGAGGTGTAGCTAGATTTTTTTTTTAAATGATGTACAAAAGGATTATTAAGGCATTGAGAATGTACTTTATAAAAAACTTAAAACATATACTTCAAAATGATCACATGATTTCTACATACTTAACTAAAAGCATTTGTTTTCTACATCTCTTTTTCCTATATGAAAAAACAAGCTGATCAAAACAAACTGTTATGGAAACTACCTGATCTCTAAGGACCTTTGCCACCACAGAAATTAGCAATATCGCTCATCTCAAAAGTATTACCACTACAAACTAAAAGAACCACTTTCTTCAGGTTCCCTTGGGTGTAAACACCCCTTCGTGACCAAAGACTTAGATAGCAGAAAAAAAAGGAGTTCAAACCAAATAAAATTATCAACACCCTTCAAAATCACATATTCAACAACTTTTTTTAACTTAACAAGCTTTGCTGGGGTGAAAAATAAACCTAGGACAGTTAAGCCTATTTATCATGTATATCTTAGTGTTAATCGTTTTAATTAAATTAGTTACAAATTGAGATGAGTTTTGATTCAATAAACCATAGGTATGAGGGAAGAAAGTAAAAGGAATCATGAAAAAGTTAAACACTCAGCTACCAGAGAATGAAGCCCATTCTCACATGATCTTTCTTGGCTCATCACAACTTCTTATAACAACATCCCTTAATCGTATCCTCAAAATCTCCCCACTATAAGGAATGTTTCTAGAACCTACCCCTATGAATTATTTCTGAATGTTGCTGTTTCCTGGTCATGGAATAATATGTGCATTCATAAAAAATAATTTTTCTAACTATTGTTTTTGCCAGCACAAGCTACTCCCATATATCCTTTGATGATATTAGAAAGTAGAAATATACCTCTGCTAAAGAAATTACAAAGCAAAGACTAAAAGTTAATGTATGACATGCTAATGCATACACAAGAGAATCAACTGAAGGGGGAAAGAACCCTATTATGAAAAGAATGAGAACTCAGTGTACATTCCTAATTTAAAATAAGGATTAAGTCCAAATGAGGACACAGGTAATTCAGGATATCTAGCATGCCGTAGAATGGAAAGACTTAATAAGCCAACTTATTAGTATTTGTACACACCGTGCTAAGTAACCTTGGAATAGAAAAAGTAACAATAAATTATATTAACTGACAGATATAAAGCAATGCCATATTAAATAGGGAGAAGGTCGATGCTCTCACTCCCTCTTTCGAGAACACGGGAATCACAACTAACTGCTGAACAATCATCGACAGGAAGACAGTGGAACTCACCAAAAAAGACACCTCACATGGAAAGACAAAGGAGAAGCCGCAATGAGACAGTAGGAAGGGCGCTATCACAATAAAATCAAATCCCATAACTGCTGGGTGGGTGACTCACAAAATGGAGAAAACATATACCACAGAAGTCCACCCACTGGAGTGAAGGATCTGAGCCACACGTCATGCTTCCCAACCTGGGGGTCTGGCAACGGGAGGAGGAATTCCTAGAGAATCAGACTTTGAAGGCTAGTGGGATTTGACTGCAGGACTTCGGCACGACTAGGGGAAACAGAGACTCCACTCAGGGCACACAAAATGTAGTGTGTGCATCAGGACCCAGAGGAAGGAGCAGTGACCCCATAGGAGACTGAACCAGACCTACCTGCTAGTGTTGGAGGGTCTCCTGCAGAGGTGGGGGGCGGCTGTGGCTCACCAAGGGACAAGAACACTGGCAGCAGAAGTTCTGGAAAATACTCCTTGGCGCGAGCTCTCCCAGAGTCCACCATTAGCCTCAACAAAGAGTCCAGGTAGGCTCCAGTGCTGGGTCGCCTCAGGGCAAACAACCAACAGGGAGGGGACCCAGCCCCACCCATCAGCAGACAAGCAGATTACAGTTTTCCTGAGCTCTGCCCACCAGGGCAACAGCCAGCTCTACCCACCACCAGTCCCTCCCATCAGGAAACTTCCAAAAGCCTCTTAGAGAGCCTCATCCACGACAGAGCAGACAGCAGAAGAAGAACTACAACCCAGCAGCCTGTGGAAGAAAAACCACATTCACAGAAAGATAGACATGATGAAAAGGGAGAGGGCTATGTACCAGATGAAGGAACAAGATAAAACCCAAGAAAAACAACTAAATGAAATGGAGATAGGCAATATTCCAGAAAAAGAATTCAGAATAATGACAGTGAAGATGATCCAGGACCTCGGGAAAAGAATGGAGGCAAAGATTGAGAAGATGCAAGAATTCTTCAACAAAGATCTAGAAGAATTAAAGAACAAACAAACAGAGATGAGAAATACAATAACTGAAATGAAAAATACCCTAGAAGGAATCGATAGCAGAATAACTGAGGCAGAAGAATGGATAAGTGACCTGGAACAGAATGGTGGAATTCACTGCTGCGGGACAGAATAAAGAAAAAAGAATGAAAAGAAATGAAGACAGCCTAAGAGACCTCTGGGACAACATTAAACGCAACAACATTCGCATTATAGGGGTCCCAGAAGGAGAAGAAAGAGAGAAAGGACCCGAGAAAATATTTGAAGAGATTATACTCAAAAACTTCGCTAACGTGGGAAAGGAAATAGCCACCCAAGTCCATGAAGCGCAGAGAGTCCCATACAGGTTAAACCCAAGGAGAAACATGCCGAGACACATAGTAACCAAACTGGCAAAATTTAAAGACAAAGAAAAATTATGGAAAGCAGCAAGGGAAAAACGACAAATAACACACAAGGGAACTCCCATAACAGCTGATTTCTCAGCAGAAACTCTACAAGCCAGAAGGGAGTGGCATGATATACTTAAAATGATGAAAGGGAAGAACCTACAACCAAGATTACTCTACCCGGCAAGGATCTCATTCAGACTTGATGGAGAAATCAAAAGCTTTACAGACAAGCAAAAGCCAAGAGAATTCAGCACCGCCAAACCAGCTCTACAGCAAATGCTAAAGGAACTTCTCTAAGTGGGAAACACAAGAGAAGAAAAGGACCTACAAAAACAAACCCCAAACGATTAAGAAAATGGTCATAGGAACATACGTATCGATAATTACCTTAAATGTGAATGGATTAAATGCTCCAACCAAAAGACACAGGCTTGCTGAATGGATACAAAAACAAGACCCATACATATGCTGTCTACAAGAGACACACTTCAGACCTAGGGACACATACAGACTGAAAGTGAGGGGATGGAAAAAGATATTCCATGCAAATGGAAATCAAAAGAAAGCTGGGGTAGCTATACTCATATCAGACAAAATAGACTCTAAAATAAAGAATCTTACAAGAGACAAGGAAGGACACTATGTAATGATCAAGAGATCAATCCAAGAAGAAGACATAACAATTATAAATATATATGCACCCAACATAGGATCACCTCAATACATGAGGCAACTGCTAACAGCTCTAAAAGAGGAAATCGACAGTCACACAATAATAGTGCAGGACTTTAACACCTCACTTACACCAATGGACAGATCATCAAAACAGAAAAGTAACAAGGAAACACAAGCTTTAAATGACACAACAGACCAGATATATTTAATTGGTATGTATAGGACATTCCATCCCAAAACAGCAGATTACACTTTCTTCTCAAGTGCACGTGGAACATTCTCCAGGATAGATCACATCTTGGGTCACAAATCAAGCCTCAGTAAATGTAAGAAAATTGAAATCATGTCAAGCATCTTTTCTGACCACAATGCTATGAGACTAGATATCAATTACAGGGAAAAAAAAACGTAAAATACACAAACACATGGAGGCTAAAAAATACGTTACTAAATAACCAAGAGATCACTGAAGAAATCAAAGGGGAAATCAAAAAATACCTAGAGACAAATGACAATGAAAACACGATGATCCAAAACCTATGGGATGCAGCAAAAGCAGTTCTAAGAGGGAAGTTTATAGCTATACAAGCCTACCTCAAGAAAAAAGAAACATCTCAAATAAACAATCTCAACTTACACCTAAAGGAACTAGAGAAAGAGGAACAAACAAAACCCAAAGTTAGCAGAAGGAAAGAAATCATAGAGATCAGATCAGAAATAAATGAAATAGAAACAAAGAAAACAATAGCAAAGATCAATAAAACTAACAGCTGGTTCTTTGAGAAGATAAACAAAATTGATAAACCATTAGCCAGACTCATCAGGAAAGAGAGGGAGAGGACTCAAATCAATAAAATTAGAAATGAAAAAGGAGAAGTTACAACAGACACCACAGAAATACAAAGCATCCTAAGAGACTACTACAAACAACTCTATGCCAATAAAATGGACAACCTGGAGAAATGGACAAATTCTTAGAACGTTATAACCTTCCAAGACGGAACCAGGAAGAAATAGAAAATATGAACAGACCAATCACACGTAATGAAATTGAAACTATGATTAAAAATCTTCCAAAAAGTGACCTCATCTTTGTCAGTGCACAAAATGGCGCCTTACAGCCTACTGGTGACCCGGCTGCAGAAGACAGAATGACCTATAACAATCCCACTTGGCACAGTTGTTGAGAAGATGACATAAGATAACCTTTGTGGGGCTTCCCTGGTGGCGCAGTGGTTGAGAATCTGCCTGCTAATGCAGGGGACACGGGTTCGAGCCCTGGTCTGAGAAGATCCCACATGCCGCGGAGCAACTAGGCCCGTGAGCCACAACTACTGAGCCTGCGCGTCTGGAGCCTGTGTTCCGCAACAAGAGAGGCCGCGACAGTGAGAGGCCCACGCACCGCGATGAAGAGTGGCCCCCACTTGCCACAACTAGAGAAAGCCCTCGCACAGAAACGAAAACCCAACACAGCCAAAAATAATAAACAAATAAATTTAAAAAAAAAATCTTCTAACAAAAGTCCAGGACAAGATGGCTTCACAGGTGAATTCTATCAAACATTTAAAGAAGAGCTAACACCCATCCTTCTCAAACTCTTCCAATAAACTGCAGAGGAAGGAACACTCCCAAACTCATTCTATGAGGCCACCATCACCCTGATACCAAAACCAGACAAACATACTACAAAAAAATAAAATTACAGACCAATATCACTGATGAATATACATGCAAAAATCCTCAACAAAATACTAGCAAACAGAATCCAACAACACGTTAAAAGGATCATACCCCATGATCAAGTGGGATTTATCCCAGAGATGCAAGGATTCTTCAATATACATAAATCAATCAATGTGATACACCATATGAACAAACTGAAAAATAAAAACCATATGCTCATCTCAATAGATGCAGAAAAAGCTTTTGACAAAATTCAACACCCATTTAACATAAAAACTCTCCAGAAAGTGGGCATAGAGGGAAACTATTTCAACATAATACAGGTCATATACGACAAACCCACAGCAAACATCATTCTCAATGGCGAAAAACTGAAAGCATTTCCTCTAAGATCAGAAACAAGACAAGGATGCCCACTCTCACCACTATTATTCAACATAGTTTTGGAAGTCCTAGCCATGGCAATAAGAGAAGAAAAAGAAATAAAAGGAATACAAATTGGAAAAGAAGAAGTAAAACTGTCACTGTTTGCAGATGACATGATACTATACATAGAGAATCCTAAAGATGTCACCAGAAAACTACTAGAGCTAATCAATGAATTTGGTAATGTTGCAGGATACAAAATTAATGCACAGAACTCTCTTGTATTCCTATATACTAATGATGAAAAAATCTGAAAGAGAAATTAAGGAAACACTCCCATTTACCATGGCAACAAAAAGAATAAAATACCTAGGAATAAACCTACCGAGGGAGACAAAAGACCTGTATGCAGAAAACTATAAGACACTGATGAAAGAAATTAAGGATGATACCAACAGATGAGATATATACCATGTTCTTGGATTGGAAGAATCAATATAGTGAAAATGACTATACTACCCAAAGCAATCTACAGATTCAATGCAATCCCTATCAAATTACCAATGGCATTTTTTACAGAACTAGAACAAAAAGTCTTAAAATTTGTATGGAGACACAAAAGACCCTGAATAGCCAAAGCAGTCTGGAGGGAAAAAAACGGAGCTAGAGGAATCAGCCTCACTGAATTCAAACTATACTACAAAGCTACAGTAATCAAGACAATATGGTACTGGCACAAAAACAGAAACATAGATCAATGGAACAGGACAGAAAGCCCAGAGATAAATCCACACACCTATGGTCAACTAATGCATGACAAAGGAGGCAAGGATATACGATGGAGAAAAGACAGTCTCTTCAATAAGTGGTGATGGGGAAACTGGACAGCTACATGTAAAAGAATGAAATTAGAACACCCCCTAACACCACACACAAAAATAAACTCAAAATAGATTAGAGACCTAAATGTAAGACCAGGCACTATAAAAACTCTTAGAGGAAAACATAGGAAAAACACTCTTTGACATAAATCACAGCAAGATCTTTTTTGATCCACCTCCGAGAGTAATGGAAATAAAAACAAAAATAAACAAATGGGACCTAATGCAACTTAAAAGCTTTTGCACAGCCAAGGAAACCATAAACAAGACGAAAAGACAACCCTCAGAATGGGAGAAAATATTTGCGAATGAATCATCAGACAAAGGGTTAATCTCCAAAATATATAAACAGCTCATGCAGCTCAATATTAAAACAACAAACAACCCAATCCAGAAATGGGCAGAAGACCTAAATAGACATTTCTCTAAAGAAGACATACAGATGGCCAAGAAGCACATGAAGAGCTGCTTAACATCACTAATTTTTACAGAAATGCAAATCAAAACTACAATGAGGTATCACCTCACACCAGTTTGAATGGGCATCATCAGAAAATCTACAAACAACAAATGATGGAGAGGGTGTGGAGAACAGTGAACCCTCTTGCACTGTTGGTGGGAATGTAAATTGATACAGCCACTATGGAGAACAGTATGGAGGTTCCTTAAAAAACTAAAAGTAAAATTACCATATGACCCAGCAATCCCATTACTGGGCATATACCCAGAGAAAACCATAATTCAAAAAGACACATGCACGCCAATGTTCATGGCAGCACTATTTACAATAGCCAGGTCATGGAAGCAACCTAAATGCCCATCGACAGACAAATGGATAAAGAAGATGTGGTGCATATATACAATGGAATATTACTCAGCCATAAAAATGAACGAAATTGGGTCATTTGTAGAGATGTGGATGGACCTAGAGACTGTCATACAGAGTGAAGTAAGTCAGAAAGAGAAAAACAAACATCGTATATTAATGCATATATGTGGAACCTACAAAATGGAACAGATGAACCAGTTTGCCGAGCAGAAATTGAGACACAGATGTAGAGAACAAACATATGGACACCAAGGGAGGAAAGAGGCAGGGGGTCGGGTGGGGTGTGATGAATTGGGAGATTGGGATTGACATGTATACACTGATGTGTATAAAATGGATGACTAATAAGAAAAAAAAATTAAAAGCAAACATTAAAAAAAAAAAAGAAAACCAGTAATATAAATAAATAAATAAATAGGGAGCAGGTCATCCCTGATGTATCAGTGTGCATGGAAAACAACACAGAGTTTCATCAAAGTGGCTTGCAGGACTATCCAAAACTTGGTACGAGAAATGTGATCAGACATAAAAATGACCATTATTCCAAAATACTGAGAAAGAATTTCAGGTTTCAGAAGCAGAATTTTACAATGAACATAATTCTATTCAATGACAGCATGCTTACATTCTTCAGGATCTTGTATTCTTGCAAAAAACTAATCAGAGTGTGGAGGATACACACAAATTTCACATTAACATTTTAGTGTTAGGAAAAGAAAAATGAAGCTCTGGTACTCTATCATAAAAACCTTGGACTTGTCTCCAACTATGGGCTTGGCGTTGCCCTGGGAAAGGGGTATATATGTCGTCTCTGATCAAAAAAATGCCATAGTGTGTGTGTGCGTGTGTGTGTGTGCGTGTGTGTGTGCGTGTGCGTGTGCGTGTGTGCGCGCACGCGCGCACGGGAGCCAGTATAGGGAGGAAGAGATGGAGACAATGCCTGGATGTTTATTCAATTCAACCTTAATTATACAGCCTTTCTGATAAGTAGTTATCCTGTCCCTCTGATTTTATATTCCTGTCTCTGATAGCTCAGTTGAAAATTCAAGTTATTTCCCTGATTTCTCAGTTATTGAATCTTTATTCCTCTGTGTTCCAGGATACTGCCCATGTTCTAGATCATTCTGGTCTCCAGGTGCTCTACCTAAATGGAGCTCCATTATTTGTCTGGGCTATTTTCTAGAATCAACTATTACGTGCTAATTTCCTTCCCATAACCACCTGAACTTTGGCTCATGTACACACCTGTTTTCCAGTGCATCACCTTCCTTTGATGCAACCCAAATGTTCCATATATACCTTTCCACTATAGGGAAGTGGTTAAGGGAGCACTAGGAGGGTACATGTTATACTGTGACTGGGGAAATGTTCTAAAAATATCTTTATTTGGCAGACAAGCAATTGGGGAGTTAGTGCTTGATGGGTACAGAGTGTCAGTTGGAGAAGATGAAAAAGTTCTAGTGATGGATGGTGGTAATGGCTGTGCAACAATGTGAATGTATTTAATGCCATAGAACTGTGCTTCAAAATAATTTAAATTGTAAAATTCTGTTATGTAAATTAACCACAATTTTCAAAAATAGGAAAACTATTTATTAAGGCTGGATTTCAAACCATGTTTTAAATAA
Organism: Eschrichtius robustus; assembly: GCF_028021215.1. Lineage (NCBI taxonomy): Eukaryota > Metazoa > Chordata > Mammalia > Artiodactyla > Eschrichtiidae > Eschrichtius > Eschrichtius robustus. The sequence continues at coordinate 33,620,117 of NC_090841.1, forward strand.
TATTAATTTGACCTCTTCTTGATTTGGAAATATATGTAGGAATGAGTACAAACTTTTTTTTTTAAAAGAAGAAACAGAAATCTAAGTGATTCCAAAATTCTTCAACCAGACGAAGCTGGGATCACTTAAAATGCATATGGTTTTTCCCACTTTCCCAAGAAGTGGTGAGGCCAAGATGGTACTTACTCTGCACAACACCCCCACACATATACAGTGGTTTGACTACTTCTCTGATGACACAGAAAATACTGCTACAAAAGAATCCTTCCTCTATTACCCCTCACCCTGGATTATCTCTTCAAATTGCACAAGGAATTTAATTCTTGGGCGATTCAGTGTTTTAAGTACCTAATCATATTTCCATGTTCTTGAATGTCACAACCCTGCTCTCAGATTTCTAAGAATATGGTAGCCTACGTCAACTACTCTGCAATTAGAGATGACAAGTGAGAAAACAAGGGTGGATTTTTATACAAAAGGAGATCTAATTCCCCTTCTCACTTCTTCTTATCCCTCCACTTTAAGAGGTTAGGCACAGAGTGTAGCCCTCCCGCCTTTTAATTCCTTCCTTGCTTAAGTGTTGGCACAGGTAAGAGAGCCTGACATTCTCCAGCACTGGAATTGACCCTCTCATCTCCTTGGTTGCTGCTCCATCTAGGCAGCTGCTACATGGGTTCTTAGCCTCAAACCACTTACCTGAGGCCAGAGAGTCCTATTTAGCATATTCAGACAAAAGCCACTGTAATAAAATGGTTTTGTCTTCCTGTGCTGTGTGTGGATCCCTATGGGTATATCTTACCAAGGAAAAAGGAGAGCTGATCCAAGACTGGATTCAGAAACCCCTGATGCTTTATAATCTCCAAGCCCAACAAAAATTCCTAAGAATTTAAGAGGAACATAATTTCCACCTCCTTCCAAATGTCTATATTTAGAGTTACTGGTTTTTAAATCATAATTTCCCAATGTCTTCCAGCCTGCCTCCTGAAAACCATCTTACATTTAGTAGACTAACCAAATGTGCTATTAAAAGGAAAAAAGAAAGTACTTAACAGACCATTCTGTGAAAGGGGAAGGGAAGAAATCTTTCATTAATGGGAATGCAGTGGCTTAAATCTTATTAGAGAATCTCACTTTCAACTCAATTACTTCACAGTTATGTTGGGCCACCTGACACTTGAGCAGAGAAGCATTAACATCTTAGTGGAGAAGAATCTTTACAGGAACTGAAACATCACTTACTGTAAACTATCTAACCTTACTAATTAAAAACTATCTCTAGTTTAAATGCTTCATGAAAATCTCAGGCATTAAAAGTTAATGATCAAAAGACATATACCAACAAGCCAATGCAGAGCAGGAAATGAAATATTAAACAAAACAACAATTTTGACATCTAGGAACACCTATTAATTGGGACTTTCTGGTGCATGTCAAAATTCCTAATCTTTAAAATGCTTTAATATACTGTATTTCTATTCTTAAGACTATTCTACTTCATGCTAGAAACATCAACTCCATATATCAAATGATTACTTGAATTTCTGGAAGCTTCAAATCCGTTTTTCCCCAATTAAAATGGATAGTAAAAAAATCATCTAATAAAAATCTCAATTTACAACAAGAAAACTAAAGCAGAGTGAGGCTAAGAGTCTGACAAATGCACATCAGGATTCTGGACTCCTGTTCTTGGACTTATTCCACTGGAAATTTTACTATCCTGGACATTTGAAACCTATCTAGTTTACCTATCAGTAGAAACTGCAAATGTGATGATGTGAGAAGTGAACAGAATTAAAGGCGGAGAGTCATCCTACCCTGCAGAGAAAGTAGAGCCAGATAATAAGTGGAGATGATAACTGAAGATTAATTTTTTTTCTTTGCTGAGATTTTTCCCACAGCCTTGCCATTTCAGGATCAATGGCATTTATTTCCTCTGGGGGAAAGATAACACTTAGAATAAGAGGTCATCATCCCTCAACACTGAGTATAAAATTAGATTACTGTTAATATCTACAGCGAGACAAAAGTCTTGAAAGCTATGTGGTTCAATTGCAAGAACTGAGTACTTAGAGGGAAAAAATTTTTAATGCATTTGCAGAATTTTCCTTTAACTACATAAAACTGAGGACAGGATCCCACAAGCAGTGGAAAGGAAAGATGCAGAATGTAAGGGAAGCACAAAGTCTTAGACACAGGAAAGACAAAAAAGCCCTTCTTGGGCCAATGGAGAATTTGTAGGGGATCAGATTTTAGACCCAACTGTAGAGGGTGTGCTCCCCTCCTCCTCCCACCGATGGAAGTGGGCTGGGGGAGAGGCCTGGGGAGTAAAGAGACACCAAAGAGGGTTTGGAAACCTCAGAGCAGACTGTCTCTCAGTGGCCTTTTACCAACACAGGGCAAGCTCTGGAGAAGAATGGCGCCCGCACATTTAGACAGTGAGGGCACCTGTAAGAGTATCTTGCTCTGTAAACGGGGGCGTGCAAGTGCTAAAGCATCAGTAGACATATTTTCAGAAATATGTGCTATACTACATTAGACTTCTCAAATAATGATTGAGAAATTCACACTGGATGTAAATTCCCCTGCAATTCTAATAGGAAAACAATCTATACAAGCAGCAAATATTATATTCTAAACTTTAAAGACTAAGTTGGTGAGAGGAACTGCAAAAAAATATTTCTTCCCAATATGTACATACAAATGCCCCAAAGAAAAGTAACATATAAAATATACTTTACTATTGACATATAAAACTTGACCTCAAATTATCAAATTTAAAATCGTATCCCAATACTTAGTCCTCCTAGGTTACTTGAATACTCACAATACTTTCTCAGCTTTTCACAAGCTGCTCCTTCTAAGCCTGAGGAAGATATATGCAACTTTTCACTTCATCAATTACTTCTGTCCTCACAGTTGAGCAAACATTCTTCAGGAATAAACATTACACAGATTCCCTGTATTACAAATGGGTGTCTCTTTTGATCACTGGCACCATTTGGAATAATTAACTATCAAATATATTGCCTTCTGAATGCAGTTTACTGAATTAATGGAACCTTGTGTATGTAATATACTTGACAAAAATTTCTTCCACTTCAGAAAGCTAAGGTCATTCCTAAGCTGTGACTGTTTAAAAATAAAACAAATGACTTACATATCTTGTTACAATTTTGGGGATTCATTTACATTGACTAAGGCAAAGTCACCGTTTTACCTTCTGATTAAACAATACACATATAAAATATATAAGAATTTTTTTTTAAAAAAGACTGAACATACTATTCCAGCTAATTGCCAAATTATTCTGGAATTGTTCTCTAGGAAAAAGAAATTAATTTTAAAATTCATTATAAGACAATTCAAACAGTATAAAAGTACATAAAGTGAAGGTTCCTTTACACGTTACTATAAATATTCCCCAAAGAAAATTAGTACTGGTAATGATAGTTACTGGTAAAAAAAACTGCTACTGGTAGTCTTCTAAAAGGCTACACATAAAATGGGTATGAGTATAAACACAAACAGATGTATATTATGTGTATACCAAACTACATTTTAGGTTTTTTTTTTTTTTCTTTTTAACCAAATTAGCTTTTACCATATATAATATTTTATATTTTACTTGTTTCACAAAGCAATAAACCCTTAACATTTTTCCATATTCATATTTATGGATTGACCACATTCTTTTTAACAGCTTCATAGTATATCTCCTAGGTACCGTAATTCAACAATATCATAATTTAACTATTTTCCTTATTGGTGAGTATTTGTTTCTAAACTTTTGCTATCAAAAATGTCATTACAGTGAACATCCTTATACATATATTTTTTCCTATGTGTATAAGCTTTGTTGTGTCTACTTTTAACTGTGCCTAAGTGATAATCTCATTCCCTTATAAGAAAAAAAGAAGTATGATCAATTTATCACTATTAGCACAGTTCTTCTACTACCTGGATAAAACAGATTTTTTAAAATTTATTTTGGTAGCTTTTAAATGTTATACTAAAATGAACTCTGATTTTACTGATATGTAACTGAGGCCAGGAGAACTAACCTCTCTAAGGCCATACAACTACCTAGTGGTAGATTCAAGACTAGAATCCAGCTTGATTCTAGGCCATTCTCACTGTACCATACTCCACTTCCTGGAAGAGGACATCCAGGGCAGAGAGCCCTGTTAGAGCAGTGATAACAACTGGACCTGTAATGGTTGTCAGTATGGAGCTCCCCAAGGATGCCTTTGCCACTATAAAGACAATCTTAAGTTTCACTCACTCACTCACTCACTCAGAAGGCACTGAGGCTATCCACAGAAGAACTGAGAAAGTAAAACAGTCTCTGTCCTTAAAGAATTTTAGTTAAAGTTGGAGCAATAAGATGGGCAGAGATAAAATTATAGAATAATACAATCACTTACATAAAGTGGAAAGTTTTAGAGAACTCAGCATCATTTGATACATATCCAATCAAAAGCCCAGTAAAAGAGTTTATTGAAAGCATGACTAAAAGAAATGAGGCCAATCAAGAAAAAAGATGCATGGAGGTTCAGAGAAGCAAAAAGAATAACATATGGCCAGATTGATCAGGGAAATCTTCATGGAGTAAGGGGTATCAGATGTGGGCCTTAAAAGATGAATAGACAGGACTAGAATGCATTCATTTTCTCTCACCCCCATAAAGAGTCGCTTTCTGTATATAAATAAATATATGAATTTGTATACACACACAATATAGTAAAATATAGTCCTGAATAAGTTTTCTATAGAATGTAGAAGGAAAGTTGAGTAAGAAACAAATCCAAAGGGCAAGAGCTTCGGTTGTTTCCAGTCTTATTCCACTTAAGGCAGCTGCAGAACAAGAGGGTTTAATTTAAGAATTATCATCACACATGAACTCCTCCTGAATCTCTGAGACAAAAGAGAAACCAATTCTTACAGGGAAGCAGAATTAAAGCAATGGACACCATGATTTGTATGCAATGGGATTTTTGATAGTTTATTTATTTAAATATATTTATTTATTAATGCAGAGTTGAGTCAAAAACTAATTAGTTTCAACCAAACTTTTCTGTGTGTTAGAAATAAAGGGGCTATAGACCTTTTCACCTCTTTTAAGAGAAGCGAGGCAAAGCCTCTAAAAAGAACTCGCCGTTAGCATCAATCTTTCTAGGCTCGTAGCAGGCCACTTCCTAGCTTTGTAACACCACCACCACCCCACCTGGCCAGCAATGCCATCATCATCACCATCTACCTTCCTATGCCTAAGTTAGCAGGCATTTCAATAGTGTGTCAATTCTTCCTCTGCCCCCACCATTCCTTCTGCAGGAACAGCGTTCTCCTTCCTCCCTGCTTTCAAAAATCATAGTCATCCTTCAGAACAACTCAGATTTTCCAAACAGTCCAGGCTTCAGACTTCATCTCCTGCCATTCTCTGTTTCACATAATATGCCCAAACCATACTGAACTTGATGGATCCTAGGTTACAGATTCTTTCCAACCTGAGGAACTTTGAACATGCGATTTCCTACATCTGGAGATCTTGTCCCTTGATCCCTTGCCTGGCAAATTCCTACTTCTTTTTGAGTCTCCATTTAAATGTCATGACCTCAGAGGCTTTCCATGACCATCCTCTCCAATCCAGCACCTATCAAAACTTGCTCATTACTTTCAGAGCACATTCAAAAACTATGGTTATTTTTCTTTATCTACCTATTCATTTTCTATCTTCTCCATTTGAAAATACACTACACGAAGGCAGGATCTGTATCTGTCTTGCTCAGCACTGCATCTCAGGAGATAGCACAGTACCTTTTATAGGGTAGACATCCAATATTATTTGTTGTTTGGCTGACTGGTTGTTTGGTCAGCTGGCTGGTCGACTGAGCTGCATGATTTGCCATGATTTATTCAATAACCAAAACCAGAGCCATTGCTTGCTGATGGCAGATAACTTCAATCCTAGTCATAGAATTAAGAAGTAGCTAGCCCTGAGGGAGTATGATTTGTATATCCAATTTCACTCACTGACAGAAAAAAAGCCACAGGAGCACGAAAACTTAAGCACTTAATACAATAGGGATTACAGAGCTCTGAGGAGAAATAGTCCTTAAGCACAAAGCTGCTGGGCTAGAGATAAGAAGGCCCCTCTTCTGCAGAGGAGTATCGATCCGCAGAATAGATGTGGGAACCAGTGCCAAGAGGAACGGGTGGGTATTCCTGTCCTGTTTCTTTCAGAACTCAGGGTGTGTGCATGAGCATTTTCTATAATAATTATGAATTAATTGTTATTTAAACCTATAAATTAAATTTTTAAAAGCAAGCTTTACACATTAAAAATATGCTTATATAAAAAAATTAAGAATAACCTTCTGGGTTATTATTAAAAACTCTTACATTAAATAGGCAATGAATTATAGGGAATATAAAAAAGAAAGAAAATATTTCTCAATGATCAACAAATAAACCCAAGTGCATCCAATGATGGTTCTATTGGCAAAGGCTTTAAGTCTACTATGTTTAGCCATCAAATTTTTCACCTATTAAATGATAAAATGATCACTATAGATCCTATTAACTTTACCAGTTAATGTTTATTTAACAAACATTCCTACTTTTTCTGTTACAAGATGCAAAGCACTATGATCATTATGGGTGGTCCTTTCGGCTAAAAAGGTTAAAAACAAGTATCTGTATAACGTTTTACACTTTACAAAGCATAGTTTCCAGTTGGAACACCAAGTTCTAGTTTATCAGTAACGAAGAAAATGATGAGAAAAAAAAGCCCTATCAACACTACTTCATACTGTTCCTTATACTGTCATTTCTTCAAAAAAAAAAACAAAACAAAAAAACTGTACAGTTCTTGTTCAATATATAGCACAGGAAATACAATGTTCGCAAAAATCAACCCAAAAGATTCCAAAAGAATATATACACAGCTAATTTTAATTAGTATACAAATAACAAAATACAGGCAAACAGACACAAAGGAAAGGACATGTTGCTGATGAATATTGGCCCAGGCTTATCAACATGAACAGCTACTGGATACAATAATTTGATCATACTTAAAATTGCAGTTATTAGTCTAAAAAAACATAAGTACATAATAGACATGTTGAAAAATTTGTTAAACGACACCACCACTGCCAGGCACATCTTTAAAATAATGTGTAATATAAAATGAGAGAATGTGAAAATCTAGTACAATAGAAAAAAATGGAAATTGTAAAATAAAACTGATGGCTGAAGTGTGGTGCTGCACTGGGGGTCAACAACACTGTGTCTATTGTTCAGCTGAAACACACAATCTGCCTTTAGATACCACTATAATGTTCAATCAAAAACTGTCAATCAGCACCATTTGTTTGTAATCCCTCATCAGAACCCATTGCCTCAGTCTGAACATTCACAGGAAAGAATGCAGAGAGCATATCTGCAACCACTTAACCTTCATCAACCAACATTCATGCACACTCATTAACATTTTTTCATGCCACTTTCAAGCATGACACAGCTCATACCAGAATAATAATTCGCTGATAATTGTTCAAGACAACAGCTGGACAGGCAGAGTGCAGAGGTGAACACTCTCATAGATTATGGGGTACAGTAATGCATTACAATTAGTATAAAAACTCATATGCTCATGTTCAATAGTTTTCAAAAAAAGTTAAGAAAATGTCATTAGCAAAAACAGCGATCCTAACTTTAACTCTGCATGGCCCATTGTCTGGTTCTCTTAACACTTTACTGTTTTGAAATAAACCAATGGCAACCATCAACCCCAGTTACTGCACCATTGCATTAATAGAAGCAATAATTTTGATGCAGTACCATCAGACATAATCTAAACCTATGATCTAATTTAAAGACTACCAAGAGGGAAGGGAGAGTTTCACATCTTTCTAATAACATTGTTTTGTAATAAATCTCATAAGATTATTGTTTATTAAAAAAAAGTGGGACTAAATACTATGCTTTAAAAATGTGAATTCAGAGAAATTAATACCACTGAAGAAACCTGGAATGATATCAATAAAAAAGAAATCCTAGATATAGAAGGGAACTTAGAGAATATCCAGTCCAATGTCCCATTAATAAAAGCTTCAACAGCTACTCTACTTCTTTGCCATGATGCAATACAAATAAAATGAAATTAATATGATAATGATAAATTAGTTGCCATTTATGAAGTAATGTGAATCAGGTATCATGCTAGGTATTCAATAGACATAGTCTCTTAATAATACTTTAAGAAGCTATTAACCTTCTTTTTCAAATGAGAAAATTGAAGTTAATCTGAAAAAGAGTGAAAATTTATCCAAAGTCAAAAAAACCCCAAACAAACAGAAAAAAAAAAAAAAAAGTCTGATTCCAAAGCTGAAGGTTTTCACTGGTAATTTCTGCATTAGAATCTTGTTTCTATTTCCATTATTTCATTCTAACATTCTGGCTGCACAATTGTTAGAATTAGACCTATCTCTGCAAGGTTTTTATAGTAAGTCCCCTACATATGAACGAGCTCCGTTCCGAGAGCTCATTCATAAGTCCAAATTTGTTCGTAAGTCCAACAAAGCTGGCCTAGGTACCCAACTAACACAACTGGCTACACAGTACTGTACTGTAATAGGTTTACAATACTTTTCATACAAATAATACATAAAAAAACAAACACAAAAAATGAAGAAAACATTTTTAATCTTACAGTACCTTGAAAAGTACAGTAGTACAGTACAACAGCTGGCATACAGGAGCTGGCATTGAGCGAACAGGCAAGAAGAGTGACTGACTGGAGGAGGAAGAGGAGGTGGGAGATGGTAGAGCTGAAGGATCGTCAGCAATAGGAGACAGAGAGCAAGCTGCAATTTCACTCACGCCTGACATTGATCATGGCACAGGTTCTGGTTCCTTGCTGGAACAAGATGCACGTTCACATCTTTGAAAGCTCACAACGTTAAGGTTCGTATGTAGGGGACTTACTGCATTCCAGGACACAGCACTTAATGTTCCACAGTTTGCTCTTCTCATGTCCAAGAAACCTGCTCTTAGCATTCATAAAATCTCTAACCCTGTACTTCTACCTAGTTTCCCTCTGACACTCCACCAGCCTTCATTTATTTCACCACCCACCTTAGATTTCCAGATCAAACTTCTTAAGGTATCTCCTACTATGTCTTTTCCGTCTTGCTTATTTGACATTTAACCACAAATGTCTGGGAGGTGGATCACCAAACCTAAGTAAATACAATGTCCGTTTCTCTGCAGTCCTATTTCCAATTAGTGATCATTGTTGAAGGAAACCACATAACCTACATTGGGGTCCACTATGCTTTAATAATATTCAATATAATCTAAAATAAGACCTCAGTAACACAACCCAGGGGTCAGCAAACTATAGGCCCATCTGCCACCTGTTTTGTAAACAAAGTATTAACTGGAACACAGCCATGACCAATAGTTAAAATAGAGTCTGTGGCTACTTTTGTACTAAAACAGCACAGGGGCATAAGTATGACAGAAGCTATAAGCCCACAAAGACTGAAATAGTTACTATTTCGCCTTTTATAGAAAAGCTTTGCCACGCTATGCTGGAGATCCATAACAGCATTTCAAGTCAACTGGATAAAAACCCATTTGTCTTCAGCCTAGAATCTACAGACACCAGCCTAATTCATGCTATAAACCTAAATTACCCCGTGGTTCTACAATTCTTTCCAAAGTCCATCAGCTGATGATTATCTAAACTTGGTTGATTATACATCCACAAATCTCTCTCATATGTATGCATTCCCATGGAAGTATCCTAGATTCAGGACTTCATCACCAATCCCCTGGTAATTAAATTAGTCTCTTAACTGATATTCCAGCCCCTGGACTTTCTACTATGTCACAGAGCAGCTCGATACTGAATTTTCATGCCGAAGCATAGATTATATCATGTTATACATTTATTCAAAACAGTCCAACCTTTGTGATAGAATTTAATACATTTAATATTTTCAATTATTAACTTAATATATATAAATGAGTGACAGAACAAAATTTAAATCCTGAATTTTGCACATAAAGACCTCCATAATATGAACACGACTCTTTCCAGGTTCATCTTCCAGGTTCATCATTGCCCTATCCATCTCCCCATCTCCACAGAGACTGAAGTACACTCCATCAGTACTCTTAACTTCCAAGCCTACATATTTGCCAAACATGCCCAGCAAACATGTTCACAGTTTCAGCTCCCTCTCTTTGTGTGTTCACTCACTCATCCATCCAACTGGCTTATAAAGCACAATTAACATCAGGTACTGGCCTGAGTGAAGGGAATGCAGTAGGGAGAAGACATGTATCTGCGCATGGAAAGATTACAATCTAATAGGAAAAGGAACATTAAATAAACAAACAGACATGAATTTTACTTGAATCACAAACCAGTGTAATGAATGAAAAACAAAGGGCAATGTGGGACTGAATTACAAAGGGATCTACCCTAATCTGGGACGTTAGAGAAGGCATTTCTCTAAGAAAATGACACATAAGCCAAGAAATGAATTATGTATGGGGGGTCAGCAAGGTGAAGCTACCTCCTTCACAAGGTCTTTTCTAATTACCCCAGTGTAAATCAACAGATTTTTAAATATGTCTAATAGTTGTGATATAATGACTTGATGTAATATGGTCAGTCAAGATATGATAAAAGCTACTTAGCATAGAAAGTATGTATGAAAGTAACAAAAAATTATACTGCATATACAAATCTTGAAAGGATAAAAGGAAATACAGTCAAATCCTATAATTAATTCAAGTAAGGTAGTAGAGTTTAGGGTGGTATTTTTTCTTTCAGCCACTTCTAAATTTTCTCTAACATAATAGTTTTATAGCAGTTTAAATAGTTAAGTGAATTATCTTTACATAATTTTAATAAAAACATAAGTAATATTTGTTGATTATTAACACACATATAATACTTTATAGTTATAATACAGAATAACCCATATAACATTTATCTTTCATGTAAAATTGCAAGCTTCCCAGTTATAATACCTTTGAATCCTATACCACATTTCACTCAATAAATTTGTTATATTTAAATATTATTTGTATCTTGAGGTTTCTCTGCTTGTTTAAAGATTTATTAGCGTCTATAAGAAAAGGAGTTAACATACTTGATTTTTTTTTATTGTGCCCAAATCTTTATAAAAGGATGGTTTTCAGTAAACTTTGAATTTTTTTTTAAAGCTCAAAATCAATACTTATCAAAAAAAAAAAAAAAAGAAAAATAAATATTAGCAAGGATGTGGAGAAACTGGAACCCTTGTATGTTGTTGGTGGGAATGTAAAGTAATTCAGCTGCTTTGGAAAACAGTTGGCAGTTCCTCAAAAAACTAAACATAGAATTACCATAGGATACAGCAATTCCACTCAAAAAAATCAACCCAAAAGGGTTGAAATCAGGTACTCAAACAAATACACGTACAAAAATGTTCAGAGCATCACTATTCACAATAGCCAAAAGGAGGAAACAGCACAAATCCATCAAAGGAAGAATGGATAAACAAATCATGGTATAATACATACAAGGGAATATTATTCAGCCATTAAAAGGAACGTAGTAGTGATATATGTTACAATGTGGACGATTCTCAAAACTGATAGGCTGAAAGAAGCCAGATACAAAAGGCCACATATGGCATGATCCCATCTAAATCAAACATCCAGCTTAGATCAATTCAGAGACAGAAAACAGACTGCTGGTTGCCAGGGCTGGAGGGAAGAGACAATGGGGAGAAACTGGTTAATGGTACAGGATTTTACTTTAGACTGATGCAAATGATCTGTAACTAGATAGAGGGGGTGGTGGCGCATGTACTAAATGCCACTGAATTGTATACTTTGGTTAATTTTATGTGATGTGAATTGTACCTCAATTAACAACAACTATAAAAAAATCAATACCCAACAAAGGAGCAATTTTAAGGAAAAAAAAAAACAAACAACTAAGAACAATAAAATGTGATGTGTTACAATCTGTTTGCTAACAGTTATTCCTGGAGTTTGCAGACATCAAATAAGGTCCATCCAACGATAACAGAATTTACCTAAACTTTTTCCTCCTTCTTATACAGATTCTTGCTGCTAAAACAGGAAAAAAAAGGTGAAGCATTTTAGCATCTAGATTCTGAACTTATCCCACTCTCAACCACCTTCATTATTCTCTGAATTTTTTACCTAATTTAGCCTGTTATTCACTCAGAGCTAAAGTCATCAGTGGTAGAGTTAATTGGAATCGAGATCATTTAAATAATTCTACTCTCCTTCCAAAATTCCTATTTGCTTAAAATGAGAAAAGACAGTTTGCCTGAGGAGGTTGAAATTATTATATTTCTGCTTTAAAGGAATAAAAAAACATTAATTTCAGCCAACATTAATTTGGTGCCCACTAGGTGCCAGGCAGTCCCCTAGGTACTTAGGGACTAAGTAACATTTCGTTTACATCAGTAAACGAAACAAAGATCCCTCTCCTAAGGGGTCTAAATTCCAATTGGCGCGGAGAGAGAGAAAGACAAATGTATACCTGCTAAATAAGTAATAAACAATATGTTAGAAGGTGATAAATGACATTTAAAAAAAAGAAAAACAAGGTAGGGAGAATTGGGTTGGAGAGGTTGGGGGCGAACACAGGCAGTGTGGCAGTACTAAACTGGGGGTAAGTACAGGAGCCTCATTGAGAAGGTGACATTTAAATCAAGACTTGGAGGTGGTAAGGGGCTGACTCGAGCAGATACCTGGAATAACAGTGTTCCAGGCAGGAAAGAGCCCAAGGCAGGAGTCTACCTGGTATGTCTGAGGTGAACCACAGAGGCTCTCCAGTGTGACGGCAGTGAAAGAACTGAGACGAAGGTTGCAGCAGAGGAAGTGAGAAAGCAGAGGAGCAGGAGCGAGAATGGTTTCCAAAGCTTCAGCCCTCTCCCAGCAGAAAGGGCTGACCCACGTAACGGCAGACAGGACAGCTGCACGGAGGTGGAAGCCAGGCAGGCTCTCCAGTGCTAACCTGGTGAATGACACATTGGCAACAAGGCAGCAGTGGCTCCCATGGGGAATTTTCCTAGGAGATAAAGAATGGGTAGGGACTGCAAATTAAAACATTCAGAGTAAGTGATGAGGACCCAGAGAGAGGCAATGCAATGCATGGCCAAATTTAATGGAAAAAGTAGACCAAATTTACTGGAGAATGGTGTGTAGAATAGAAAAATAGCAAGAAGTATACAGCTAAAAATACAATTTGGAGCTGAATGCAGAAGGCTACAAATGCCAGACAGGGAAGGCCTTTTTTCTTTTAATCCCTTAGAATGAGTGCACATATGGGAGATCAGTAGGGATGACAAATCTGAAGACAGTTTATATTACTGTCTTAAAAACAGGAAGACTATGAGAAAACAATACGAAAAAAAGGTTTGAAGAAAGTACATAATGAGTGAAATGGCTATCATGGCTTCTAAAGTTTAAAGGACCAAAACAGAAGATACGTCATTATGCTGCACTGTTAGTCAAGGTAGCTGGTCTCAAGGTCATTTCCACACCAATGCGTATCGACTGTCCACCCAGGCTCCCCCCGATATGCTCCCGCGCCTTTCCCTCCCTCCTTTTCTCTAGTGTTCCAACAGGAGAGAGAGGAACGAACACAAGGCATGAAGTTAAGAAGAAGTAAACCCTTGACTTTCAACTTCTTTCTAATGATGCGACCTTGAGGATTAGATTTTTAACTTCTCCAGGCAACAGCTTCTCACACTAACTCTTATAATGTGGGGACCAAGCCTGGTTAGGAGCTGAGCAAGCACCCACTTCCCCTTTACTTTGGAAGTCAGTTCCTTTCTCTCATTCTTTTTTTGCTTCCACCAGCTGTTCTGGCCTTCTGATAACTCTAGAATAATCAAGAATAATGAGAAATTTTGAGTTATTGAGATTGTAGGTTATACTTATTCATCAAGAACACACTGACGAAAATGGCTCTTTTGACAAAGCACACCTCAGAGGTACAAAAGTGGGCATGGTACTATCATGTCAGTTTCGTTCTCTGCACTCAACAATCTTGCTGAGGAAAAATGATAGCTAAAAAAAAAAAAAAAACCCAGTAATCCACTGATTAGTCATTTTTGGATTGCCTAGTCTACGGAACAGTATTCTTTCAGATATATACATATAGGTGTATATATACATATATGTACATATACACACATATAGAGTAAATTCTATTACAAAAGTACTGTCGCCACACTGAAGTTGACACAAACTGCTGTTTTCCTTGCTATTGGTACTGAAAGCAGATAAGTTTAATGGAAATACAAATGACTGGTCAATTTTAAAAGCTCATATTCACTTTTACAGATAGATAAGATTTTAAATGAAGTTAAATAAAACTTGGGAAAATTAAAAAATATTATTCAGAAAACGGATAGTTTTTAAACAAAAACTTAAAAGCTCTAAAAACTAATGTCCATCATTTAAAAACAAACATAATTATCCCACTGGCTACTTCAGCGCTTCTGGGTTGAATCTCACACTAACGGGACCAAGAACGCCAAACTATCCCACTGTGACCTGTGAAACCCTCAAAAATAATTGGTTCTCTAATTGAAAAAGAAAAGAAGATTAAAGAATGGAGAAGAGCCCTTCCTCTGCTTCAGGAGGAATGAGTCTCAGGCAACATGATGACAGAAGAGTAGACTGGCAAGTAACTGAGCCAACAATTAAATTAAAATAAATTGCTTACTTTGTGTGAAATGTGGTTGTATTAGATCTTTTGATAAATGTGATTTCCCTCAGTGGTGAAATTTTTCCAATTAAAATAAACTTTTTATATATTGTATTTAAATTATCCAGTGAAATATGCAATTATAATAACATATTTCCCAGCCTGTAATGAAACTGTATGTTCATATTAGGTCTGAGTAATATTTGGATTAGGAAAAGGTCCCTCTTCCAGAAGTCCCTATTATATAAATATTATATAAACATTTATAAATATATAAATGTTACATAAATATAATAAATATTATTCAGATAAAAACATGTTGTGAAACATTGTAAAACAAGAGTAACAATCTGTACTTTAAAATATAATTAAACTTTAAGGTGAGGAAATTAAGTTTTTCAACAAGGCAATATAGAAACAGTCATCTCCCAAAAGTTTATAATGTATAAAATGTAACACATTTCTTTTTCTAAATTAGAACCAGTCTTTCTTTCTTCCTTATATAGTAACAAGTGAAAGTCAAGAACCAATTTGTTTTTAAATACTAGTGGTTCTTTACCCTAGCTTTTTGAAGGGTATTTCTGGCTTGGAAAAAAAAAAAAAATTAAGTAAAAACATATATACAGAACTTACTAACATCTTAGAAAAAATGAAATTAATAGTATACATTACAAACTGGAAAATATACAGTAGGCTGTGATACCTGTTCACATTAATTAAATATAGTATATTTAAATAAAGAAGAGGAAAAATCATTCCTGGCACTTAGACATGATATGAGGATTTTTCCTAAAACTCCGGAAAGGCACTTGGCTGTGGTAACAAAAACATGTGTTGGTGTAATTAGTAAAGATCCAAAGCTCAATAAACATTTAGTGAACAGAACAAATGATTTAAACAGTTAAGCCAAAATGCCCCAGGACCCAAAAATGACATTCCTATAAAGGGAATGCAGGGCTAAAGGAGACTGACATAAGTTTAATGAGCGGAATCAACAGGGCCAAGTACCTTGTGAAATGATGCAATTTTATGGCATCCAGTTATCCCAACCCCCGTCCTCCTCTGTCAGAGGTGTCCACGTCCTAATCCTTAAAGTCTGTGAATATCTTACCTTACATGGAAAAGGGAACTTTGCCAGTGTGGTTAAGGTTAAAGACCCTAAGATCAGGAGAGTCTCCTGGACGATCCAGATGGGCCCAATTTAATCACATGAGTCTTTAAAGAACCTCTCCTGACATAGGTTAGAGTCTGAGAAACATGTACTCAAGGAAATCAGGTGAGGAAGACTCAGCTCACTGCTGCTGGTTTTGAAGAATCTAGAAGGAGGCCACAAACTGAGGAATGTGGGCAGCCTCTGGAAGCTGGAAAAGGCAAGGGACAGATTCTCCCTGAGAGCCTCCAGAACATAGCCCTTGATTTTAGCCCAGTGAGACTACCCTACAGAACTGTAAGATGGTAAATTTGCGTTATTTAAGCTGCTAAATTTGGAGTAATTTGTTAGAGCAGCAATAAAAAAACTAAGACAAAGCCCCACCTGTGAGCATAATAATTCCTCCCACCTTTGCCAGCTAAACTATGCTGAAACTGGAGGGAAAGAGAAGAAAACGGATGAGAAGCTAACCTAGAGTCCTGACATCATTGGGATACTGAATTTACTAACTCTGGGACTACCAACCACCAGACTTCCCTTTTAAATCACTTTTAACTGGGTACTGTCTCCCGCAGGCAAACTTTCTCACAGAGTCACCAGAAAAGATCGATTTACATACACTAATGCAGCATGTAAGTTTCTAAGTTCATCATCCAATCTTAGATTTGGGGGCTGTGAGTCATTCTGAGATAAACACTTTTCACTTCAAGAGTTTTGCCTCCCCTATCTATTACTAGACAGGCTGTCAGAGAAGAAGAAATACCAACACCCATTTTCAATTAAGTTCCAGACATCTGGTCATGTATTTCCTTAATTTGTCACCAGTTCAGGAAACAAGAGTTAGGCTAAACCATATGTATAAAATACAACTCTATACAGGTGACCTAAATAATTTCTTTAGCTTACATCACAGAGCTGGAGGAGTAACCTATTCTTGAGAAATTATCACTCCTGTGAACATCATGCTAGCACTCTATGAAATGAAGAAGATGAACAGTTATCATCCTTCCTGCAAACCCTGGGGGGAATTTAGGCCATCAGTTCTACTTGGTACTCTTATTTGCCTATCAACTAAAGGTTCCCTACGCCTTAATGCGCCCCAGTTCCACAATGACATTAAGCTGTCCGTACCAACCTCGTTAGGTTGAAACTGTAAGTAAGTGTCAAAAATAATGAATTATTAACACGATCCAGTAAGGTTTTATACAGAACTGAATGAGCTTTCCAAGATCACTCTCGAATCATCAGCTCAATGCTCTAAAACGGAATCACATCAAGAAAAACAAAGTTAAATTTTTCAATTTTTAAAGTTCATGAAATTACACACCAGCTCCATTAATGGGCACCAGCTCCATTAACGACATAAACTGAAAGAAAAAAAAAAAAAAATCACAGAAAAACTTTTAAAAAAAGAGGGAAATAAAATCCCAAACAGGTCTTTACATTTATTCCTGATTCAACAGATCCTTCTCTACAGAAACTTAATAAAGCATTTGACAGTTAAGATGTACACAAAAATGAAAGAAACAAGAGGTACAGACCAGTATTCTAAAAGTCTTCATAAGTGGCTATTAACATAGGTCCGTTAACAGAGCAGTTTCATGGTTTAGAAAGCTTCATTTGGAAATGAGGCCAGGGACTTCCCTGGTGGCGCAGTGGTTAAGAATCCGCCTGCTAATGAAGGCAACAAGGGTTTGAGCCCTGGTCTGGGAAGATCCCACATGCCACAGAGCAACTAAGCCCGTGCACCACAACTACTGAGCCTGCGCTCTAGAGCCCGTGAGCCATAACTACTGATCCTGCATGCTGCAGCTACTGAAGTCCACGCGGCTAGAGCCCGTGCTCCGCAACAAGACAAGCCACCAGAATGAGAAGCCCACGCACTGCAAGGAAGAGTAGCCCCAGCTCTCCGCAACTAGAGGAAGCCCGCACGCAGCAACGAAGACCCAACACAGCCAAAAATAAATAAATAAATTTATTTAAAAAAAAAAAAAAAAAAAAAAGAAGTGAGGCCAAGCTGGAGGGAGGTCATTTAACTTGTTACCATTACGGAAGATTCAGAGATGATACACAAAACATTACAAGTAAAAATGAGCCTGCATTTTCAGAATTTAAGTTCAGCTAAAATTTCCTGAGCAACTACAATGAACTGGGCATTGCAAAAGATGTTTTAAAATATTCATTATATAATCCTCACAATAAACTTATGAGCTAGATCTTATCTCCCCCATTTTAGACAGGAAAGACCTACAGCTGTAAGGGCTGGGGTCGCACACTTGTAGGTGGACTCCACAGTGCCTCACTTCTCCTGCAGACTCCACAGCGTGATGTTAGTATTTACAGTTCAAATACTTACAGAAGTGAAGAGAGGTACCAAATGATGAAAGATGGTCTTAATAAAAAACGGCAGGTTTTTAAAGCCTTTAATATAAATTGCGGGATGAGGATGAACCGCTGTGGGGCAGTGGTAAGGTGGCAGGAGATGAGAGGAAAATTATTTTAAATCAAAGAAGAGCACTTTAAATAAAACATAATAGGATTTCTTTTAATCAGAGAAGCAGCATGGCATAGCAGAAGGAGAGATGGCTTTACACTCAGATCTGTATTCCATTCACAGTGGCGGCTCCTTTTAGCTGAACTTCACTTGAAGAGCACAACTTTTTCTAACCGATAAAATGTATGTATACAACATTTGCCTGGGCCCCTTCGCAGGATTGTTTTGGGGAGCAAATAAAATGATATAAATGAAATAAACATAACTGCTAAAAAGAAGGACCCATTATTAATACTGTTGTTTTATTACTGTCTAATTAGGGAATAAGTTTTCTATTTTTTTTCCATTTTTGATATACGCTTTTATTAACAAATGCATTATGGTCTGTTAACATGGATTTAAAAAATGGATGGCCAGATGTTGGAACCACCATAAAAAAATTATTCTAAGTTGGATGAAATATCTCATTACAAATAACACACTAGCCCTTTCAATTACAAAACAAACAAACCCAAAAACCACATACCTGTGAATAGGGAGCAGTTGAGGCGAGGCCCCTGACCTCCACCTCACTCCCACCTCTACATGCTGCAGCAGGGTCCATAACCTTTTTTGCCATGGAGCCCCATTGGCAATCAGAGAAGTAGACCCCTTCTCAGAATAATTTTTAAATGCATAATTTAAATACATAAGATTTCAAAGGAAGCAAATTGTTCTCGAACGCAGTTATTAAAATGCACTGTTTATGGACTGGTAACAAACATGTCTGGCAACCATGGAGATGGACTGCTCAGATCTCCCTTTAGGAAAGAACTTTCCACTCGGTTACAAAGGAGCACACTTAGCTGACAGGCTCCAAGCCGTGAGCACCCTCAGGACCCTCCTCAGTTTTGGAGCCCCAGCCAAGGACTGAGCATGGCAAGAAGTAGCCAGGCCTGGCCATCAGGGCCCAACCTGGGACTCCTCTGGCAGGCATTCTGGGCTCCAGCACTCCCTCCCAGCTGCGTTGCCTGAGAATTTCTCAGATTTTCATCATAGTCCCAGGTTCTTACTGCCTAGTCCTGCTCTCAACCGCCTTTTACCTTTCACATGCATTACCCATCCCTTGCCCCTTAAAAAAACCCTCCTGCACTTCAACATCTCAGCATCTGCTTCCTGGAGGACCCAACAGACAAAATATGCTTCTTTATTAATGTCTTAAGTAACAAGGTCTAGCTGCAGGTCTAATAACTACTCTAATTTTGAAGTAGTGATGAGCTTCAATGATATTTCAATGTACCTGAAGCAATTCTCATGTGATATGAAAGTACGTATGAACCTTACAGGTAGAAACGACATAGGTACTGCTGTGTTTGTTGCCTATATTTATCATTGAACGAAAAACTAAATTTCAGTTAGAGGTTAATGAAAGTGATGATGCTAATTTTTTTCTCCTTATCCAAGTTCATAGGCCACAAGTTAAGAACTCCTGGCGTAGTGTGTGTCTGACTTTGAAATATCCATTCTTTTAAGGCACAGACACCTACTTAGACAAGTCAGAGCTGTGATAAGCAAAGGTCTCTAAACTGGCATTCTCCTCAGATGCGATGACAGCCAAGAAAGCTTGTGGTAAACATAGAACATGTTCAAGGTATCAGAGCATATGCCCAAATGACCTAACCTTGAGGGACCAAAACAACAACAACAACAACACCCAGCTTACCTAAACACATGAATATATAATCACCTCCAAACCTAACTTATGAAATTCAAAGTTATAAAATTACAATAAAGTTATTTCCACAGAAAGTTTTTTATTCTGTTACAAAAGAATTTACTACACTGTTTATTTTTTATTTTTTACTTTTTTTTGATTTCCTCTTTGATTTCTTCAGTGATCTCTTGGTTATTCAGGAACATATTGTTTAGCCTCCATGTGTTTGTGTTTTTTACGTTTTTTTCCCTGTAATTCATTTCTAATCTCATAGCGTTGTGGTCAGAAAAGATGCTTGATATGATTTCAATTTTCTTAAATTTACTGAGGCTTGATCTGTGACCCAAGATGTGATCTATCCTGGAGAATGTTCCGTGAGCACTTGAGAAGAACGTGTAATCTGCTGTTTTTGGATGGAATGTCCTAGAAATATCAATTAAATCTACCTGGTCTATTGTGTCATTTAAGGCTTCTGTTTCCTTATTGATTTTCATTTTGGATGATCTGTCCATTGGTGTAAGTGAGGTGTTAAAGTCCCCCACTATTATTGTGTTACTGTCAATTTCCTCTTTTTATAGCTGTTAGCAGTTGCCTTATGTATTGAGGTGATCCTATGTTGGGTGCATATATATTTATAATTGTTATATCTTCTTCTTGGATTGATCCCTTGATCATTATGTAGTGTCCTTCCTTGTCTCTTGTAACATTCTTTATTTTAAAGTCTATTTTATCGGATATGAGTATAGCTACTCCAGCTTTCTTTTGATTTCCATTTGCATGGAATATCTTTTTCCATCCCCTCACTTTCAGTCTGTATGTGTTCCTAGGTCTGAAGTGGGTCTCTTGTAGGCAGCATATATATGGGTCTTGTTTTTGTATCCATTCAGCAAGCCTGTGTCTTTTGGTTGGGGCATTTAATCCATTCACGTTTAAGGTAATTATCGATATGTATGTTCCTATGACCATTTTCTTAATTGTTTTGGGTTTGTTTTTGTAGGTCCTTTTCTTCTCTTGTGTTTCCCACTTAGAGAAGTTCCTTTAGCATTTGTTGTAGAGCTGGTTTGGTGGTGCTGAATTCTCTTAGCTTTTGCTTGTCTGTAAAGCTTTTGATCTCTCCATCAAATCTAAATGAGATCCTTGTCGGGTAGAGTAATCTTGGTTGTAGGTTCTTCCCTTTCATCACTTTAAGTATATCGTGTCACTCCCTTCTGGCTTGTAGAGTTTCTGCTGAGAAATCAGCTGTTAACCTTATGGGAGTTCCCTTGTATGTTATTTGTCATTTTAACCTTGTTGCTTTCAATAATTTTTCTTTGTCTTTAATTTTTGCCAATTTGATTACTGCGTGTCTCAGTGTGTTTCTCCTTGGGTTTATCCTGTATGGGACTCGCTGCACTTCCTGGACTTGGGTGGCTATTTCCTTTCCCATGTTAGGGAAGTTTTCAACTATAATCTCTTCAAATATTTTCTGTGGTCCTTTCTCTCTCTCTTCTCCTTCTGGGACCCCTATAATGCGAATGTTGCTGCGTTTAATGTTGTCCCAGAGGTCTCTTAGGCTGTCTTCATTTCTTTTCATTCTTTTTTCTTTAGTCTGTTCTGCAGCAGTGAATTCCACCATTCTGTCTTCCAGGTCACTTATCCGTTCTTCTGCCTCAGTTATGCTGCTATTGATTCCTTCTAGTGTAGTTTTCATTTCAGTTATTGTATTGTTCATCTCTGTTTGTTTGTTCTTTAATTCTTCTAGGTCTTTGTTAAACATTTCTGGCATCTTCTCGATCTTTGCCTCCATTCTTATTCCGAGGTCCTGGATCATCTTCACTATCATTATTCTGAATTCTTTTTCTGGAAGGTTGCCTATCTCCACTTCATTTAGTTGTTTTTCTGGGGTTTTATCTTGTTCCTTCATCTGGTATATAGCCCTCTGCCTTTTCATCTTGTCTGTCTTTCTGTGAATGTGTTTTTTGTTCCACAGGCTGCAGGATTATAGTTTTTCTTGCTTCTGCTGTCTGCCCTCTACACTGTTTATTTAATATCGAATTCCTATAGCATGGAATCCAGCAAGAAGCGCTTATCTCCTTATGACTCTCCTACCACTATCCCACTCCCTCCCTGTGCTCCAGGGATGGATCCAGGTACAGTGCTAACTCCATGTGATTCTCTCTCTTCCAAGCCTGGCAAGTGGTGTGTGTGGAGGAGGGCATGGGGGTCAGAGAGAGTAGAGAAGAGAGGAAGTGAATGGCCAGATTTACAAAATATTATTTTAAGATTAAAATAGCACATTCAGAAGGAGGAGCCTCATTTATATTTTCAGGAGAGTAATGGTGTGCACTAACTATGAGTGGGAGTCCTGAGTGATAGAACGTACTGCAGACAAGGCAATCGAAAAATGCACTTTGAGCAATCAGAGGGCAACAAGAGATGCCAGGGTAAATGGGGAAGAGGACAGAAGATGCAGGAAATGGAGAGAAATCCTAAGAGACAAAATCCTAAGCGATGACAATGGAATGTAATGACTTTACAATTTTGTTAAGGTTTGACAGCTACAGGCGCACCACTGAAAATGCTATCAGAATTAAAATACCAAGATGAGCTACTTGTAATACGGAAGGGAGACAGCATCCCCCAATCTACCACTAGTCAAGTGACACTAGTTGAATCCAGTGCCCTAATACCATTCCTTTCTCCAGTGGAAGAAGAAAAAAAGAGAATAGAAAAAAGGAAAGAAAAAAAAGCCATGTTTATGGGCATACCCCGCCCCCCAATACAGTACACACAAGTCCAAGCCTCCTCCTTTTCTGTTTATAGCATCAGTACAATATATAAGAAACATGTCTATTTACAGGGACCTTTAAACCTTCTATCACACCATGCCAAAGATATGCTGGGTAACCAAGTGTGTAACTGAAGCATTTTGTGGACTTGAAAGTTGCCTGTGGCTCCAACCTAAATAACCCCTTTCTTTACGCTCTCTCTTTAGGTTTTATTTCTCTAAGGCTTTCAGAATAAATTTCTGTTTCTTTTGCAACCCAACAGAGAATATAATTGCTAACAATGAGATACTCTCTAATGGCGAAACAAGCAAGACATTCCTGACCTATCTCATAATTTCCTTAAGTTCTTTTGAGATTCAGCCACAGACAAGAACCAAAATAAATCCCTAGAGAAATATTTAATTCGCCACTGACTTCCTCCCCAATCTTCCCAAATTAGTGTTTGTCAAATGTCTTTTCAGAAACCTTTAAGATGTTGAAGATATGTTACATTTATTTTGGCATCATCTCTATATTAACATGCTCCCAAGAACCATATTTCTGTTATAAATTATATTGTTCATCTTAATGTAGGCTTCTGAGGTAGTTCAGGATTTTTTATACACTTTGGTTCATACAGAGGAATAAATTGTGTTTCAGAGACAAAGCAACAAACTCAGCACAGCCAAGTCACTGGGATACTCCATGGTTTATCACTCCCTACCCCAATACTTTGTCCACTGAACTATGATGTCAGAAATCTAAGCTTGATTTGTTTTTAAGTGCATAATCCATTAACTGTTTCCATATGCCATAACTGTTCAGTTGAGAAGTTATTTATAAACCAGTTTATTGGCCCTATCTGGCAAATATGATGCACCTGTTATAAAATTTGATTACCTCAGAAAGCTAACAATTGTGGAATCACATTTTCATAATAAATCAGTCTACGAGAATTAGACTATTCATATACTTTCAGAAAGCCCTTTAATCCCTATTAAGTTAACAGTTTGTGAATAATGAAAGTAATTAATATTAATTTTAGTCGATAAATCCAACACCAATAACCTGTTAGTATACGTTAATCCATTTTCCAACAGCCTGTAAAAATTAACCAACAGATGCTTCCACTCTGGTAAAAAAATATGCAGGTCATTAGCATTATTTTGATGATACCAAATGTTCAATATAGTATATGAACATTGTGATTAAATTTCTGAGAGATATACAAACAATGTTTTTTATAACCTTGTTAAGTCTTAACAGAAGCCAGAGACAGTAAAACATGGCAGTCTCTTCTACAATCAAGATTAGCACTGGTTGTCCCACTCCTTGTTCTTAGACTTCACCTGCGAACTTGACTGCGCTTCACCGAGGCCACAGAGTAACATGAGTACAGGGCCCCTCACCACAGCGTCCTCAGTGCCAAACACAAGGCCTCACATACAACGTGTTCCCTGTAAATACTTGTCGACTTGAACAACGGTAGCCAAATAGGATAAAGAGAAAAAGCAGAAGAAATTAAAGAGGCAGATGAGAAAAAGAAAAGAAAAAGATGATCAGGAAAAATGCCTACATGTTATTTTCAAAAGAATCTAAACTATGGAAAGCTAAGATGTATCTCAGAAGTTTAGGATGAAGAGAAGCAAGGAAAACAAAGTGAGATACTTAATAGGGAAATAAAGTATAAAAAAGAAAATGATAGGCTTCCCTGGTGGCGCAGTGGTTAAGAATCCGCCTACCAATGCAGGGGACACGGGTTCGAGCCCTGGTCCAGGAAGATCCCACATGCCATGGAGCAACTAAGTCCATGTGCCACAACTACTGAGCCCACAAGCCACAGCTACTGAAGCCCGTGCGCCTAGAGCCCGTGTTCCGCAGCAAGAGAAGCCACTGCAATGAGAAGCCCACGCACCGCAACAAAAGAGTAGCCCGTGCTTGCCGCAACTGGAGAAAGCCCAGCAACAAAGACCCCATGCAGCCAAAATAAATAAATAAATACACAAATAAAATGAATTTTAAAAAAAAAAAGAAAATGATACTACTGAATCAGAAAAAAAAAAATGTTGATTTCATAGGAAATGGCTTAGACGGGGGTTTCCGTACTCCTTAAGATATGACACAAGACACGCCCCACTGAAGCAATGCTATAAAAGTCACAGGGAGGGGATTAGTTTAGAAAGCAAAGTAAGTAAACTCTAACTGGAAAAAAAAGAAGGACTATAATAAAGGGCAACATGAGTTAAGAGGAAATGTCCAACTCGCTTACCAAGAACACCATGCTCCATCTACGAGTCAGTGGGGCAGAGTGCTATTGTGGGGAGTCAGAACTGTCTTGCAATCGTAGACCAAGAGCAAAACCTCAGCAGAGATGTGGTAAAGATTAAACAAGGTCACATGAAGAAGACCCAGCTCAGGGCTGGTATACCACAGGTACTCAGTAGGGATTATTAGTTCCTCTTCCTTTTCCAACTCCCAGGGTATGAGACCTCTGAAACCCAACAATCTTAACCTAAATGTCTCATAAACTTAAAGCAGTGTAAAATAAATAGCCATACTTAGTGACAAAAAATAAAGAACATGAGAGAAAATCCCAAGGTTCTTTTTAGATTATTGGATTCAGTTCCTTTTTTTTTTTTTTTTTTTTTTTTTTTTCCTTTCTGCCAATTTCAAATGCTTAGGAAGCACAAAGATTGGCATCTACCATTTAAAATGCCTGGAATGGAACATTCAACTATGTCAGAGAAAGAGCCCTCGTTCTCAGTCCAAACAGGTACTTCAATAAAAAAAAAAAAAAAAAATCTTTTCTCTAAAAATCCACAATTCTTCAGTAATCTGAATTCTTTGTCCTTCCCTGCCAAGTTGTGATGCAAGCCAATGATGACAATCAACTAGCAGCCCGTGCCTCTATCTCCCCCTGCCTGCTAGACAGTGGAGAGCAACTATATTTCTACCTGGAACTCAACAATGAATAATAGGTTTAATTTTGAATTCTGCAGAAATGACAAAATTGATTCAAAGTAACCTTTGGTGTCACGTGAAACAGGCAAATATTAGCAGCCAGGCCACGAATAAAGAGACAAGGAGCAACCTATCCACCAGCCCTCTGTCTTGTCAAAGTTTTCTAGGCACCTTTCTCTTGCCTTCCTTTCTGACCTTTCCTATAAAATATCTACTGAAGTCCTGTCTTTCTGAAAGCAGCAGTTAATAGCCTTTTCTAGTGAAATACTAATAATTCCAAAAGGAACACTTAAGGCTCCTCAAATAATGCTTTCTAGGAATTATTCTTTAAAATCCAAACCAAAAAATAGTCACCTTCTCATCTCGCCACCTGTTGGCATTGTGAAATGTTGGCACTGCCCCGTGTTACAACCCTGGGCTTCCCCATCTTTCTGTTGATCATGGAAATATCATCTACTGTCCCAGAAAAGAGGAAGCAGCATTTGAGCTGAGAGATAAGAAGTCATAGCCTCTGCCAGCCTCTAAGTCAAACCAAAGAGAGATTCAGGGCAGCGTGGATGCATGCACCAAGCCAGAGAGGCACTGATATATGGAATATTCAGAAAAGGATCATTATTTCCTCACCTTAACCTTTACAACTAGTATTAGATTGAGCAAATATGTTGATTTTTTTCAACCTTAAATCGTAAGACTACAGTTAGATAACAAGAATTTTTTAAAGGTCCAATTATTTCATTTAGGGCCAACACTACAGCTAAATTAAAGACATGCTAACAAGTTTCCCTTTTGAGCCTCATTAATTAAGAAAGTAATCAGAGTAAAGAGGGAAAAAAAACAGAGAAGCTGGATCGCAGAATTACTTAAATAGCTTTTAGGTACCACCCTTTCTACCTACTAGAAAAGCAGAGGGAAAACTAATCAATTCCAGATTATGAAATCTGAAATTCTGAAGTGTTTTACATGTAAATACACATTTTAAATGCCATATAGTTTCCTTGATTGCCTGAAGAGTGCACTAATCTTATTCAAAGAAAATTTTGATTCTCCATAATCAAAAGATAAAATTAAGATCTGCTTACTTCACCAGTTTTCCTATGATAAGCTTGCTAAGAAAATGCCCCTGGTTTTCAAAGATCAAAATATATCATTTTTACTATTTTGGTCAAGACCAATGCTGTTCCAAAATGTCTGATAAAGGCTTTGGATTTAACACAAATTCTAGAAATCTAATTTACAATTACCTTTTAGAGTTTCTAACTTACAATTCTTTTTTTAAAAGTTTTTAATTTATATTTTAGAAAGCATTTCAAAGAAAAGCAAATGATTTTTTTGCTATCTGCCAACATCCTTTGGTTGCTGTGATGATCAAGTTAAATCACGTATACAAAGCATCTAGCATGGTGCCTAGTACACAGTGGGTACTTTAAGAAGTCAATTCTTCTGTCTACACCAAGCCTTCCCATCTCCATCCAGATGGAGAAAAGCCCGTGCACAGCAACGAAGACCGAGAGCAGCCAAAAATTTAAAAAATAATAATAATAATTTTTAAAAATAATTAAAACAAACAAAAAAAACATAATGACTGACCTAAGTGCCTTGTACTACAAACCTAAAATGTGTTACTTAAAAATGAACTGGGGGGGGAGGAGAGAAGATGGCGGAAGAGTAAGACGCGGAGATCACCTTCCTTCCCACAGATACAGTAGAAATACATCTACACGTGGAACTGCTCCTACAGAACACCCACTGAACGCTGGCAGAAAACGTCAGACCTCCCAAAAGGCAAGAAAATCCCCACGTACTTGGGTAGGGCAAAAGAAAAAAGAAATAACAGAGACAAAAGAACAGGGACGGGACCTGCACCAGGGGGAGGGAGCTGTGAAGGAGGAAAGATTTCCACGCACTAGGAAGCCCCTTCGCGGGCAGAGACTGTGGGTGGCGGAGGGGGGAGCTTCGGAGCCACGGAGGAGAGCACAGCCACAGGGGTGCGGAGGGCAAAGCGGAGAGATTCCCGCACGGAGGCTCGGAGCCGAGCAGCACTCACCAGCCCGAGAGGCTTGTCTGCTCACTCGCCGGGGCGGGCGGGGCTGGGAGCTGAGGCTCGGGCTTCGGTCGGATCGGATCGCAGGGAGAGGACTGGGGTTGGGGGCGTGAACACAGCCTGAAGGGGTTAGCGCACCACAGCTGGCTGGGAGGGAGGCCGGGAAAAAGTCTGCAGCTGCCGAAGAGGCAAGAGACTTTTTCTTGCCTCTTTGTTTAGCGGCGCGCAGGGAGGGGGGATTCAGAGCACCGCCTAAACGAAATCCAGAGACTGGCGCGAGCCGCAGCGATCAGCGCGGACCCCAGAGACGAGCGTGAGACGCTGGGGCTGCTGCTGCCGCCTCCAAAAATCCTGTGTGCAAGCACAGGACACTCTCCACACCGCCCCTCCCGGGAGCCTGTGCAGCCCGCCACTGCCAGGGTCCCGTGATCCAGGGACAACTTTCCCGGGAGAACGCACGGCGCGCCTCAGGCTGGTGCAACGTCACTCCGGCCTCTGCCGCCGCAGGCTCGCCCCACCTCCTCCGTATCCCTCCCTCCCCCCGGCCTGAGTGAGCCAGAGCCCCCGAAGCAGCTGCTCCTTTAACCCCGTCCTGTCTGGGCGGGGAACAGACGCCCTCAGGCGACCTACACGCAGAGGCGGGTCCAAATCCAAAGCTGATCCCCAGGAGCTGTGCGAACAGAGAAGAGAAGGGGAAATCTCTCCCAGCAGCCTCAGAAGCAGCGGATTAAAGCTCCACAAACAACTTGATGTGCCTGCATCTGTTGAATAACTGAATAGACAACGAATCATCCCAAATTCAGGAGGTGGACTTTGGGAGCAGGATATATTAATTTTTCCCCTTTTCCTTTTTTTGTGAGTGTATATGTAAATGCTTCTGGGTGAGATTTTGTCTGTATAGCTCTGCTTTATAATAGCTTTATTTTACTTCACTATATTATACCCTCTTTCTTTCTTTCTTTCTTTCTTTCTTTCTTTCTTTCTTTCTTTCTATTTTTTCTCCCTTTTAATCTGAGCCGTGTGGACGAAAGGCTCTTGGTGCTCCAGCCAGGCATCAGGGCCATACCTCTGAGGTGGGAGAGCCAACTTCAGGACACTGGTCCACAAGAGACCTCCCAGCTCCACGTAATACCGAATGGCAAAAATCTCTCAGAGATCTCCATCTCAACATCAAGACCCAGCATCACTCAATGACCAGCAAGCTACAGTGCTGAACACCCTATGCCAAACAACTAGCAAGACAGGAACACAGACCCATCCATTAGCAGAGAGGCTGCCTAAAATCATAATAAGGCCACAGACACCCCCAAAATACACCACCAGACGTGGACGTGCCCAACCAGAAAGACAAGATCCAGACTCATCCACCAGAACTCAGGCACTAGTTCCCTCCACCAGGAAGCCTACACAACCCACTGAACCAACCTTAGCCACGGGGGACAGATACCAAAAACAACGGGAACTACGAACCTGCAGCCTGTGAAAAGGAGACCCCAAACACAGTAAGATAAGCAAAATGAGACGACAGAAAAACACACAGCAGATGAAGGAGCAGGGTCAAAACACACCAGACTTAACAAATGAAGAGGAAATAGGTAGTCTACCTGAAAAAGAATTCAGAATAATGAGAGTAAGGATGATCCAAAATCTGGGAAATAGAATAGACAAAATGCAAGAAACATTTAACAAGGACGTAGAAGAACTAAAGAGGAACCAAGCAACGATGAAAAACACAATAAATGAAATTAAAAATACTCTAGACGGGATCAATAGCAGAATAACTGAGGCAGAAGAAAGGATAAGTGACCTGGAAAATAAAATGGTGGAAATAACTACTGCAGAGCAGGATAAAGAAAAAAGAATGAAAAGAACTGAGGACAGTCTCAGAGACCTCTGGGACAACATTAAACGCACCAACATTCGAATTATAGGGGTCCCAGAAGAAGAAGAGAAAAAGAAAGGGACTGAGAAAATATCTGAAGAGATTATAGTTGAAAACTTCCCTAATATGGGAAAGGAAATAGTTAATCAAGTCCTGGAAGCACAGAGAGTCCCATACAGGATAAACCCAAGGAGAAACACCCCAAGACACATATTAATCAAACTGTCAAAAATTAAATATAAGGAAAACATATTAAAGGCAGCAAGGGAAAAACAACAAATAACACACAAGGGAATCCCCATAAGGTTAACAGCTGATCTTTCAGCAGAAACTCTACAAGCCAGAAGGGAGTGGCAGGATATACTTAAAGTGATGAAGGAGAAAAACCTACAACCAAGATTACTCTACCCAGCAAGGATCTCATTCAGATGTGATGGAGAAACTAAAACCTTTACAGACAAGCAAAAGCTGAGAGAGTTCAGCACCACCAAACCAGCTTTACAACAAATACTAAAGGAACTTCCTTAGGCAAGAAACACAAGAGAAGGAAAACACCTACAATAACAAACCCAAAACATTTAAGAAAATGGGAATAGGAACATACATATCGATAATTACCTTGAGTGTAAATGGATTAAATGCTCCCACCAAAAGACACAGGCTGGCTGAATGGATACAAAAACAAGACCCATATATATGCTGTCTACAAGAGACCCACTTCAGACCTAGAGACACATACAGACTGAAAGTGAGGGGATGGAAAAAGATATTCCATGCACATGGAAATCAAAAGAAAGCTGGAGTAGCAATTCTCATATCAGACAAAATAGACTTTAAAATAAAGACTATTACAAGAGACAAAGAAGGACACTATATAATGATCAAGGGATCGATCCAAGAGGAAGGTATAACAATTGTAAATATTTATGCACCCAACATAGGAGCACCTCAATACATAAGGCAAATACTAACAGCCATAAAAGGGGAAATCGACAGCAACACAAACATAGTAGGGGACTTTAACACCCCACTTACACCAATGGACAGATCATCCAAAATGAAAATAAATAAGGAAACACAAGCTTTAAATGATACACTAAACAAGATGGACTTAATTGATATTTATAGGACATTCCACCCAAAAACAACAGAACACACATTTTTCTCAAGTGCTCATGGAACATTCTCCAGGATAGATCATATCTTGGGTCACAAATCAAGCCTTGGTAAATTTAAGAAAATTGAAATCGTATCAAGTATCTTTTCCGACCACAACGCTATGAGACTAGATATCAATTACAGGAAAAGATCTGTAAAAAATACAAACACATGGAGGCTACACAATACACTACTTAATAACGAAGTGATCACTGAAGAAATCAAAGGGGAAATCAAAAAATACCTAGAAACAAAGGACAATGGAGATACGACGACCCAAAACCTATGGGACGCAGCAAAAGCAGTGCTAAGAGGGAAGTTTATAGCAATACAAGCCTACCTCAAGAAACAGGAAACATCTCGAGTAAACAACCTAACCTTGCACCTAAAGCAATTAGAGAAAGAAGAACAAAAAAACCCCAAAGCCAGCAGAAGGAAAGAAATCATAAAGATTAGGTCAGAAATAAATGAAAAAGAAATGAAGGAAACAATAGCAAAAATCAATGAAACTAAAAGCTGGTTCTTTGAGAAGATAAACAAAATTGATAAACCATTAGCCAGACTCATCAAGAGAAAAAGGGAGAAGACTCAAATCAATAGAATTAGAAATGAAAAAGGAGAAGTAACCACTGACACTGCAGAAATACAAACGATCATGAGAGATTACTACAAGCAACTCTATGCCAATAAAATGGACAACCTGGAAGAAATGGACAGATTCTTAGAAATGCACAACCTGCCGAGACTGAACCAGGAAGAAATAGAAAATATGAACAGACCAATCACAAGCACTGAAATTGAAACTGTGATTAAAAATCTTCCAACACACAAAAGCCCAGGACCAGATGGCTTCACAGGCGAATTCTATCAAACATTTAGAGAAGAGCTAACACCTATCCTTCTCAAACTCTTCCAAAATACCGCAGAGGGAGGAACACTCCCCAACTCATTCTACGAGGCCACCGTCACCCTGATACCAAAACCAGACAAATGTGTCACAAAGAAAGAAAACTACAGGCCAATATCACTGATGAACATAGATGCAAAAATCCTCAACAAAATACTAGCAAACAGAATCCAACAGCACATTAAAAGGATCGTACACCATGATCAAGTGGGGTTTATCCCAGGAATGCAAGGATTCTTCAATATACGCAAATCAATCAACGTGATACATCACATTAACAAATTGAAGGAGAAAAACCATATGATCATCTCAATAGATGCAGAGAAAGCTTTCGACAAAATTCAACACCCATTTATGATAAAAGCCCTGCAGAAAGTAGGCATAGAGGGAACTTTCCTCAACATAATAAAGGCCATATATGACAAACCCACAGCCAACATTGTCCTCAATGGTGAAAAACTGAAACCATTTCCACTAAGATCAGGAACAAGACAAGGTTGCCCACTCTCACCACTATTATTCAACAGAGTTTTGGAAGTGTTAGCCCCAGCAATCAGAGAAGACAAAGAAATAAAAGGAATCCAAATCGGAAAAGAAGAAGTAAAGCTGTCACTATTTGCAGATGACATGATACTATACATAGAGAATCCTAAAGATGCTACCAGAAAACTCCTAGAGCTAATCAATGAATTTGGTAAAGTAGCAGGATACAAAATTAATGCACAGAAATCTCTTGCATTTCTATACACTAATGATGAAAAATCTGAAAGTGAAATTAAGAAAACACTCCCGTTTACCATTGCAACA
Organism: Eschrichtius robustus; assembly: GCF_028021215.1. Taxonomy (NCBI): domain Eukaryota; kingdom Metazoa; phylum Chordata; class Mammalia; order Artiodactyla; family Eschrichtiidae; genus Eschrichtius; species Eschrichtius robustus. The sequence continues at coordinate 33,652,715 of NC_090841.1, forward strand.
AAAAGAATAAAATATCTAGGAGTAAACCTACCTAAGGAGACCAAAGACCTGTATGCAGAAAATTATTAGACACTGATGAAAGAAATTAAAGATGATACAAATAGATGGAGAGATATACCATGTTCCTGGATTGGAAGAATCAACATTGTGAAAATGACTCTACTACCCAAAGCAATCTACAGATTCAATGCAATCCCTATCAAACTACCACTGGCATTTTTCACAGAACTAGAACAAAAAATTTCACAATTTGTATGGAAACACAAAAGACCCCGAATAGCCAAAGCAGTCTTGAGAACGAAAAATGGAGCTGGGGGAATCAGGCTCCCTGACTTCAGACTATATTACAAAGCTTCAGTAATCAAGACAGTTTGGTACTGGCACAAAAACAGAAATATAGATCAATGGAACAGGATAGAAAGCCCAGAGATAAACCCACACACATATGGTCACCTTATCTTTGATAAAGGAGGCAAGCATATACAGTGGAGAAAAGACAGCCTCTTCAATAAGTGGTGCTGGGAAAATTGGACAGGTGCATGTAAAAGTATGAAATTAGAACACTCCCTGACACCAAGCACAAAAATAAACTCAAAATGGATTAAAGACCTAAGTGTAAGGGCAGACACTATCAAACTCTTAGAGGAAAACATAGGCAGAACACTCTATGACATACATCACAGCAAGATTCTTTTTGACCCAGCTCCCAGAGAAATGGAAATAAGAACACAAATAAACAAATGGGACCTAATGCAACTTCAAAGCTTTTGCACAGCAAAGGAAACCATAAACAAGACCAAAAGACAACCCTCAGGATGGGAGAAAATATTTGCAAATGAAGCAACTGACAAAGGATTAATCTCCAAGATTTACAAGCAGCTCATGCAGCTCAATAACAAAAAAACCAACAACCCAATCCAAAAATGGGCAGAAGACCTAAATAGACAATTTCTCCAAAGAAGATATACAGATGGCCTACAGACACATGAAAGAATGCTCAACATCATTAATCATTAGAGAAATGCAAATCAAAACTACAATGAGATATCATCTCACACCGGTCAGAATGGCCATCATCAAAAAATCCAGAAACAATAAATGCTGGAGAGGGTGTGGAGAAAAGGGAACACTCTTGCACTGTTGGTGGGAATGTAAATTGATACAGCCACTATGGAGAACAGTATGGAGGTTCCTTAAAAAACTACAAATAGAACTACCATACGACCCAGCAATCCCACTACTGGGCATATACCCTGAGAAAACCATACGTCAAAAAGAGTCATGTACCAAAATGTTCATTGCAGCTCTATTTACAATAGCCAGGACATGGAAGCAACCTAAATGTCCATCGACAGATGAATGGATAAAGAAGATGTGGCACATATATACCATGGAATATTACTCAGCCATAAAAAGAAATGAAATGGAGGTATTTGTAATGAGGTGGATGGAGTTAGAGTCTGTCATACAGAGTGAAGTAAGTCAGAAAGAGAAAAACAAATACAGTATGCTAACACATATATATGGAATCTAAGGGAAAAAAAAAAAAAAAAAAGGCCATGAAGACATGAAGAACCTAGTGGCAAGACGGGAATAAAGACACAGACCTACTAGAGAATGGACTTGAGGATAATGGGGAGGGGGTGGGGTGAGATGTGACAGGGTGAGAGAGTGTCATGGACATATATACACTACCAAATGTAAAATAGATAGCTAGTGGGAAGCAGCCGCATAGCACAGGGAGATCAGCTCGGTGCTTTGTGACCACCTAGAGGGGTGGGATGGGGAGGGTGGGAGGGAGGGAGATGCAAGAGGGAAGAGAAATGGGAACATATTGTATATGTATAACTGATTCACTTTGTTATAAAGCAGAAGCTAATACACCATTGTAAGGCAATTATACTTCAGTAAAGATGTTTAAAAAAAAAAAAAATGAACTGAACAGTGTATGTGCATATCAGCCCTGAAACATAAGTGGTAGGCCCATGACACTGGATGAGACAAAATCAAATTTCAGACAAGAGTAATTCCTAAACATAATTGTTAAAAAGAGAAAAATCACATTGTACAGGTAAAAGCTATCTGTGATGGCTTTTGAAAATGAATTCCATTGCATTTAATGAAAAAATGTTATAATCCACTCATAGACTCTATTTCAAACTAATTTTCAAGATGCTCTATAAATTTGATATTTCTATCCCATGTGAGTCATACTAATTAATTATGTGATAGTCACTGCAACATTAAAGGGTGGCAAAATTCTGACTAGAGGAAGACTTACATTTTGTTTTCATTTTTCTATTTCTCATTGACTACAGGGAATTTTCACACCAAAATTTTCTCTGAAAATACCCTCCTTTATGAAAGTCTAATTTAGAATATCTTCAAAGAAGGTATTATAAAGAAATTTTTTTTTTAATAAATGTATTTATTTATTTATTTATTTTTGGCTGTGTTGGGTCTTCATTTCTGTGCAAGGGCTTTCTCTAGTTGTGGAGAGCGGGGGCCACTCTTCATCGCGGTGCGCGGGCCTCTCACTATCGCGGCCTCCCTTGTTGCGGAGCACAGGCTCCAGACGCGCAGGCTCAATAATTGTGGCTCACGGGCCCAGTTGCTCCGCGGCATGTGGGATCTTCCCAGACCAGGGCTCGAACCCGTGTCCCCTGCATTAGCAGGCGAATTCTCAACCACTGCACCACCAGGGAAGCCCCAGGAAATTTTTTTAAGTTTTGTATTAAATCATTTGTATTTTAAAAATTGTTCAATTGATACTCTATATAAAAAATTAACTTCAGATTATTCATTGGATTATTCATTTATCCATTAGTAACATAAAAATACCATTTATATGACACAATACTTTCTAAAGGTAAGCATATAAAAAGTTACAGTATTAAAATACTAAGAGTAACAAATAACCAAGATATTAAACTTACCTTTTGGTTGGCAACAAAACGTATTCTCAAGTTTACAAAGCAAATCCATATTTTCATACTTATTTTCATTTGCTTTTACCCAGAAACAGTCTTCAGTCATTTCCTGAGGTCTGATCTGCAACCAGAGAGAAGACAGATTCACAAACAGTTGAGTGTTTCATCTGTCTCCCACACCCAATCACCATGTATACACCCAGTGCCCCAGAGCTGCCAGCAGATATTTATGAAGTAATCTCTGTAAGATTTTTTCCCAAAGTATGTTCAATGAAATACAAGTTCTACAGGAAGTTAAGGTGTTATCAGGGGAAAAAAAAGGTTCCACTCTCAAATACTTGGGGATTTGAAGTTGAATGAAATGAAGTTTGTTTCTTCTCAATTATACTTCTCCTAGTCTTTAGCAATGCTCAATTTATGTGACCATGAAACCATCATTCTGCAGGATTCAGAATTCCTATGTCTCGACTAACTATCCACTTCTGACAAGTAGTAATACTTTTCCCAATGCTACCAACATAAAAAAAGTTCCTAAGAATACTAATTTTTTTGTACTTTTGAAAAACACTTCAAAATACAGAGTATAACCACAATAATGTTGAACTGCCAATTTAATTACAATCAAATCCCATTGTAACAACTAACATCAACTCCTACCCAATTTATAAACCAGAGAGCTTTAGTCAATAGCAAAGGGCTTTGACTCAACATTTTTATTTAAAATAATGCCTGTTTATTTAATGTCATTTTCAATAGGGTTCCCATTGGAAACTATATACAATTATATTTAAGTTTTAATCTAGGTAACAGTATTATTTCTCTATTTATTTCTGTTTTACCTTTAACCAATTCAATCTTCTCATGTTGGTCTCCGGTTTAAATTCTTTCTTTGGTTTTAACCCAAAAGGCAGGGTTGGTGGTGGGGGAGAGGTTCGTCCACTGAGAAATCCCAGGGGAGGTGGTGGAGGCACAGGACCACCACCAAATGGCATGGGCATTCCTGGAAGGGGAGGGGGTGCAGGTGGGGGTGGAGGGGGCACGCCTCCACAAGAGGACAGTGGTGGCGGTGGAGGAAGTGCTGCGTGGCCAGTTCCATTTTCTTTTGAAGAAGGCAAATAGGTACCAGGTGGCAAGGCACCAAACTATAGGGGAAGGAAAAAGAAGAAATATGACAAAGAACTCTCTACAAAACACGCTGAAGTACACTTTTCTCAAAAATAAGGTATTATTTTAAACCAAAAACAACTGAATTTCAGTAACATCATGTGGTTTAACCTAAAAACAAAATTTCAAAGATATTTTTTCCCAATTTAAGAATATTATAGCTTTTGTTTTCATAAAAATGTAATTGTCAGAAATATTACTCCCCGTTTTGAGGTAGTTATGGCCAACCAGGTGGAGATGTCCAGGAGGCAAATGGCAATATGGGTCTAAAAGATCTGAAAGTCAGCAGTCTCTACAGGACAGCTGAAGAAGCCATGGGTGTAGATATGTTCACCCAGAGTATGTAGCATGAGGAAAGGTTTATATACAGAATTCTACAGGACACCAGCATTTAAGTGGTAAGTTAAAAAAAATAAGATCCAGAAAAGGAGAGGTAAATAATATTGCCACATCATGCCTTTGCCCTTGAGAAAAAAAATCTAAGATTCTTAGTAGGACCTGCAAGAGCATGTCACGATCTGGTCCCTGTGACCACTAGGCACTTCTGTCCTTATGTTTCCATGGCATAATAACAATAGATGCATTTTTACTATCATAAAGGTGATCTGGGTTGATAAATAATTTTTTGTGATATGGTTATTTCCTGAAATTACTAACTTCAACTCTGAGCCATATAGCTATAGGAGTATTAATAAATCATTTAAAAGTTTTATGGCACAATTATGGAAAATAGATCATGTATAAAGGCTTGAAGTCGATATCCAAGGTCAGCACAAAGAAAAAGTATTTAAGAGAAGTTGAGACCACAGTCAAAAAACATGCCTTATCAAAAAACATTAAGTATAAAGAAGAATCACTTTAGTGTTATGCTGGGTTGCTGTGATCATGAATAGCACAGCCCTCTCAATGTTAAGGATGTATGTACATTATACTCACACTCAGTATACATTTATGGTTAACAATTAATGTCTTAAAACAAAGGTATGGTTGAATTTTTGCTCTAGATTTTGATGGGTGTGACAGACTTATCACTGAGGGGGCCAGACACTGTGACCACCTTGCCCCCCATTCTATCGCCAGCACCTAAGAGTACTTGGCCGTTAAGTGACTGAAGGAATGAAGTCACAGATAATAAAACATATTTTATTCATAACCTTTATAATCAGCATAGCTTTGATCAAAGAGAAGTATATTGAGACAAATGCATAGATTTCATGAGAAATACAAACTTATCCAAAGGAAGTATTTGTCAGTTGTTATTCAAAAATGAATATTGTGTCCAGTGTCAAGTCTCTAATTACAGGCTTTCCTCTAATAGACATAAACAAACGTCATCATTGTACACAATTTAAAACAACACAGGAGATTCCTTGATTTAATCTGTTTCAAAATGTAAATATATTCCCATTTTATATAAAAGCACATGCAGCAATAACATATCCAAGGATGGTGAATATGTTTTCTATAAACTGAAATTTTCTAGAGTAGATTTACGAGTAATGCTTCAACTGGGAAAAATTAAAAAGGAAGGAAAGTCTAAATTTATACTAGCCCAGACCAGGAAAAACTTTTCATGAATATTTCAGCCATTGTCTATAACTCAATCTGAAATTTAAAAACACAAATGTTTCTTTAATATGAGAGACAAAGAGCCACATAAGAAAGATGAAAACTTTCAACAAATTGTGGTACCTTCTCTTGCAGCACTAAAGAAAGATGATCATTGAGAATTTTCTTGTAGATAGATTCTAATTTTTTTTTTTTTTTCCAAAACTGAACACTAACAGATAGCTCTTAGGGTATCTTCAGACAGACTCTGCAACAAAACTATACACTAAAGTATAAAAGAAAACAAACTCTCAAAATAACATAGGAAATAGTATACCTAAGACTATTTCAACATAACCATAAATTAGGATGAAAGGAAAACAGCAAAACTATACTTACTGCTCATCATCTTATGTGTAAATCTACATGAAAAAATTTAGCTGTGAAAATTCTACTTCCTTACTTTCATCCATTTAAAACATGCAGATGATGTATTTCTTGCTACCTAAATGCTTTATGTGTAGAGAGCGTACGTGAGTGTATGTATTATCTGCTCCATAATCCAGATTTGCTCTCTTTTTTGTCATTCTTTAAATCTGTTTACTTTTGGAAATTGAAAAATTATCAGAAAATGTTCTCATTCAGCTAGAGGTTATCTTTCACTGCAAGGTACCCATAGGCTGAAGGTTTTGAAAAATAAATAGCTTGAGCAATAATTTTCTGTAGTGGGATAAAGATCATTGATGAATGACAAATCTAAGAATAAAAGACTTTCTTACCCTTAATGCTTAATTACCTAGCAAACACATGACATCAGGTGCAAAACCCAAACGAAACATAAGGAAGCAGATTAGTAAAAGTTTAGACATTCTTAAAAATGCAAACAGAGAAAAAGGGGCAAAATAATTTTAAAAATAAACACAGCAGAATAGAAATACATATAAACAATAATATGAAAACATACAAGGGAAATTAAAGTTTCAACATTTTGATGCTATGAAGATATGATATGACCTTTGTTCCCCTGGTGAGCTTTCAATACCCAAATTCACTCCAGGTTGATGGTATTTTACCTGTGATTTAAAAGCTTGTAACTCTGCTTGAAGCTCGTTAATCTTTGCTTCTTTTTTCTGCAACTGAGCCTGAGTTTCTTGGTGTTCGGTAAACTCTTTTTCAAACTGAAAAGGAAAAAAGAAAAAAAAACAAAAACACACAAGAAAGAGAGAAAGATGAAAATAAAAAGCACTATTCTTCATCTAGAAATTTGATTCTAATGATCTGTTGGTAGAACATAAACTTTTATGAAAGGAGTGGTAGGTTTTTGCTAAGTCACCCACAGCTTTTCTCTAGGTCCCTCCGGGTCCCACCAAAATCATTCATTTGCAAAGGAGCAGACAAAGCCAGAAATGAAATGTGTGACCATCTCCTCTCAGCAGAACAAACTGGGCCCACAGTTATCCAGAACCCTGGCATTTTTCTTAAAAGTCCCTAAATATCATTGCAACTTTGTGTAAAATAATAGAGAGCTAGGCATTGTACTGAATTCCCTGACCCCTACCTGCAAAAACTTATACTTGAAACTTGTCTTAAGTTTGTCAACATGATTTAAAAGAATTCCACTTTAATATTTTATTAATAAATAACTCCACTTTGTAAATGCATCAATTACTTTCTTTTTTCTTACTACAACATCATGAGGGTTAAGGACCTGATGCAGGCTCTAACCTTCAACAACAGTTTAAGAGGATAAAGTCCATTTTATTTATCATTAATCTTTGGGAAATTAACGATAAATTAGTCTTTCAAGTCCTTAGTGCAACACTTTGTGGGAGGAAAGCAAATAATAAAATTTGGTGAATCCAAAGAGTTTTCTAATTGATACAGTCACTCATCACAAGTCACCATCCTGTATTCAAACAGCTCCACCTTGCCATCATCATGACTAAAAACCTCTACTAGCAGAGGAGAATTCAAATAGAGTACTGTCTCATAATCAAGAACAAGTATTTGACTGCCTTTTAAAAATTAAAAAAAAAAAAAAAAAATCATTTAAAAAAATACAAATATTTCACAAATGTAGCCTTGAGAGAGTTAGGGTTGGGCTCAGGGTTAGGATTAGGGTTAGGGGCTCCATACACTGATGGCTTCCAAGTCCCTATCACTAGCTCAGCTTCACATCTGCATTCCAGACTGTAAGCCAGTCTATAAATATATTTCCAACTTAATGAACATTTTTCAAGACTAAGAAAGCATTCCAGTATTTTCAAAGCCAATATTATCTTCTTCTCTACAAACTTTGTTTTTTGAATACTGCTGTTCCATCTAAAAGATACCACATATATCATGACTCCTTTGCTCTTAAACCTTTAGTGGCTTCATTATAAAAGCCATACTCATTAACCTAATATCTAAGTACACCCTGATAACTGGTCCTATACCGTCATTTTCCTTTATTCAATAAATATCTAATAGCATGACTATTATGTGTTTCTCAGAGTAGCAGGGACTAGGGGTACAGAGTTTAAGAGAGCACGATCACTGTGTTTAGTAAGCATAGTGTCTGGTGGCAAAGTCAAAGCAAACTAACCACCCAAAATCTATGAAAATTACCAGCAATAAAGAGAGAAAGACTGGAGGCATGTGCATCATTCCTGGAGGAATGATGCTTGATCTCAGGTTTAAAGAACTTGAGTCATTAGCTGAGAAGTGTAGCTTGCATTTCAAATAGAGTGATTAGCACAGAGTGTACATGAATGACAAGCCATCCCCTGTAAGGGGCACAAAAGGAGATATGAGACCAAACTGCACAGGATGAAGCTGGAGGTACATAGGAGTGCAACTGTGGAAAGAAATTTCACAATAAACCAAGAAGCTTTCTTCTTTTTTGTAAAAACTAAAAACTATAGAGAGCTATTAGGGTATTTATCATAAGAAAACAACATAATCGAATTTGCACTTTGGAAAACCCAACTAGGAGCAGTGTGGACAACGGACTGAAAGATAAATACTAGAGGCATAGAAATGAGTGTAGACCTACTGAAGTTATCCAAGCAAGAACTGAAGCCCTTCCTAAATGAAGGTAGAAAATAGGGTAATGGAAAGAAAAGAAATATATATATATATATAAACACAATCCAAAATATTAGTGTCTGACTGAACAAAGGAAATGAGCGAGGGGAATATATCTAAGATCACAACATTGTTCTGTTGCTTTGCAAGCTGGCAACAAAGTATTATAATTTGAGGGAATGACATATTTATGGGCAAGAACGATGAATTTGGTTTTGGAGGTATTAAGTTTGAGGTACCTTTGGGAAATTCAAAATAAATTTATATATGCCTCCAGGACTTCCTTGGTGGCGCAGTGGTTAAGAATCCACCTGCGAATGCAGGGGACATGGGTTCGAGCCCTGGTCCAGGAAGATCCCACATGCCACAGAGCAACTAAGCCCGTGTGCCACAACTACTGAGCCTGCGCTCTAGAGCTCGCATGCCACAACTACTGAGCCCGCGTGCCACAACTACTGAAGTCCACGCACCTAGAGCCCGTGCTCTGCAACAAGAGAAGACACTGCAATGAGAAGGCTGTGCACCTCAACGAAGAGCAGCCCCCGCTCACCGCAACTAGAGAAAGCCCGCACACAGCGACAAAGACCCAATGCAGCCAAAAATAAAAAATAAATAAATTTATTTTTTAAAAAAATTTATATATGCCTCCTCCTCGGCCATCTCACCTTCTTGCCTCACACTAATCCATCAGGGCTCACATTAGCTCTTACTTCCTTGGGTAAGTCTTCCCTGGCCACACAAGATCTATAGGCTTACAAACCACATAGGGTTTTCCTACCACAACAATTATCACACTGTAATACAAAATTATCAAAAGGTAGTATCACACACCTCAATAACAACCCACCAACCTGGAAGCTGACTAATAGCGAGAACCTTTTCTATTTTATTCATCACCTTTCCAAAGCTTTATACTTATAATTAAACTCAGTAAGTATTTGTTGAGTGAAGTCATGAGCCTGTTTCTGTCACACCTTCCTTTATATGTTGTATAACCACGTCAATATCATATAGTAAAGGTCCCCAATCTCCCAGCCTCAAAAATCTTTGACAGGTCATTTTCTCTACTCTCCTTTATACGACTGCTCAGCCAATGTTTCCTGCTACTTAGCAAGAAATAAAAAACTAAATTCTTATGAGAGTAAGAATGAAGAAGTCTTTTTCACAATATCAATATGTACACTATCCTATCTTATAGGCCTTAGAATAAGATGCAAATGGAAAAAGAATTATTTATAGGAATAAAAATAAAACTATCAAAACAACCAGTCATAATTAGTACACTCAAAGGAAACTTATTAAATTAACTTGACCATACTGAGAGTATCTGTATTACTTAACAAAGAGATAAATTTCTACAACTTCCCCTATAAAAGGATCAGACGAAATATAAAGTGTGCTTTAGCATTTTTATATATATAGTCAAATCACAGTAGCCTTGGGGATAAAATGAATCTCCCTTAAAGACGTACTTTATAAAAACTGATATGATAGGCTTCTTCTCCAAAAGAGTTAGCAGAGCAGTATTATGCTTACAAAATTACACACAAAAATGTCAAGAATCACAGTTAAGGTTGAAGCTCTGCTTAATTTCATTCCCTAGGGTAAATGTGTTAGTGCATCTGTACAAGAAGGTGGATAACTCAATATTCTCTATGTACTTTCTGACATTTCTGGTCTTCATTTTTCAAATTTATGCACTAAAATAAAGAATGTGTCTAGCAACCATGATAGCTTCCTGCCTAAAGCAAAGTATTTACATGTGTCCTTATAAAGCTATCAGAAAAAAATTCTTGCTGACACATACAAAATGGTATGCAATAGAAATCTTTTATGGAGCAAACAATATTTTCTGAATATACCTAAGACATATAACTGCTGACTAAATGGAGAAAACTAACTTTGAACAAGGTCTTTCTTCTATTTACATGAAAAGCTTACAATTTTAAAACAATGTCTTAAGAAAGTTATCAAGTTTAACACCAGTCGTATATGAATATTGTATGCCTAAAAATGATCATAAAAGCAAATGTAGGGGAGAACTTCAAGACGGCAGAGGAGTAAGACGTGGAGATCGCCTTCCTCCCCACAAATACATCAGAAATACAACTACATGTGGAACAACTCCTACAGAACATCTACTGAACAGAAGACCTGTTCAGAAGACCTCAGACATCCCAAAGGCAAGAAACTCCCCAAGTACCTGGGTAGGGCAAAAGAAAAAAGAAAAAACAGGGACAAAAGAATAGGGACAGTACCTGCACCTCTGGGAGGGAGCTGTGAAGGAGGAAAAGTTTCCACACACTAGGAAGCCCCTTCACTGGTGGAGACGGGGGGTGGCGGGGGGGAAGCTTTGGAGCCACAGAGGAGAGCACAGCAAAAGGGGTGCAGAGGGCAAAGTGGAGAGATTCCCACACAGACGATCGGTGCCGACCAGCACTCAGCAGCCCAAGAGGCTTGTCTGCTCACCCGCCGGGGCGGGTGTGGGCTGGGAGCTGAGGCTCGGGCTTCAGAGGTCAGATGCCAGGGAGAGGACTGGGGTTGGCTGCATGAACACAGCCTGAAGGGGGCTAGTGGGCCACAGCGAGCCGGGAGGGAGTCCGGGAAAAAGTCTGGACCTGCCTAAGAGGCAAGACATTGTTTCCAGGTGGGTGAGGAGAGGGGATTCAGAGCACAACCTAAACGAGCTCCAGAGACAGTCACGAGCCACGGCTATCAGCGCGGACACCAGAGACAAGCATGAAACGCTAAGGCTGCTGCTGCAGCCACCAAGAAGGCTGTGCGCACGCACAGGTCACTATCCACACCTCCCCTCCTGGGAGCCTGTGCAGCCCGCCACTGCCAGGGTCCGGTGATCCAGGGACACTTCTCCAGGAGAACACACGGCTCGCCTCAGGCTGTTGCAACATCCGCCGGCCTCTGCCGCTGCAGGCTCCCCCCGCATTCCATACCCCTCCCTCCTCCCGGCTTCAGTGAGCCAGAGCCCACGAATCAGCTGCTACTTTAACCCTTCCTGTCTGAGCAAAGAACAGACGCCAGAGGGCGACCTACATGCAGAGGCAGAGCTAATCCAAAGCTGAACCCCAGGAGCTGTGCAAACAAAGAAGAGAAAGGGAAATTTCTCCCAGCAGCCTCAGGACCAGCAGATTATATCTTCACAATCAACTTAATGTAGCCTGCATTGGTGGAATACCTGAATAGACAACGAATCATCCCAAAATTGAGGCGGTGAACTTTGGGAGCAACTGTAGACTTGGTTTGCTTTCTGCATCTAATTTGTTCCTGGATTTACGTTTATCTTAGTTTAGCATTTAGAGTTTATTATCATTGGTAGATTTGTTTATTAATTTGGTTGCTCTCTTCCTCCTTTTTCTTTTTTTATATATAGATATATATATTTCTTTCCTTTTTCTCTTTTTTTTAGTGTGTATGTGTATGCTTCTTTGTGTGATTTTGTCTGTATAGCTTTGCTTTTACCATTTGTCCTAGAGTTCTGTCTGTGCATTTTTTTTTTTTTAAGTATAGTTTTTTAGTGCTTGTTATCATTGGTGGATTTGTTTTTTGGTTTTGTTACTCTCATCTTTCTTTCTTCTTTTTATTACTTTTTAACTTTTTTTATTTTTAATAATTTTTTTAAATTATTTAATTTAATTTTATTTTTCTCTTTCTTTTTTTACCTCCCTTTTCCTCTGAGCCGTGTGGATGACAGGGTCTTGGTGCTCCGGCCGGGTGTCAGGACTGCGCCTCTAAGGTGGGAAAGCTGAGTTCAGGACATTGGTCCACCAGGGACCTCCCGGCTCCATGTAATATCAAATGGTGAAACCTCACCAAGAGATCTCCATCTGAACGCTAAAACCCAGCTCCACTCAACGACCAGCAAGCTACAGAGCAAGACACCCTATGCCAAACAACCAGCAAGACAGGAACACAACCCCACCCATTAGCAAAGAGGCTGCCTAAAATCATAAGGTCACAGACACCCAAAAACACACCACCAGACGCAGTCCTCCCAACCAAAAAGACAAGATCCAGCCTCATCGACGAGAACACAGGCACTAGTCCCCTCCACAACCCACTGAAACAACCTTAGCCCCTGGGGTCAGAAACCAAAAACAACAGGAACTATGAACCTGCAGCCTGCAAAAAGGAGACCCCAAACACAGTAAGTTAAGCAAAATGAGAAGACAGAGAAACACACGGCAGAAGAAGGAGCAAGGTAAAAATCCATCAGACCATACAAATGAAGAGGAAATAGGCAGTCTACCTGAAAAAGAATTCAGAGTAATGATAGTAAAGATGATCTAAAATCTTGGAACTAGAATGGAGAAAATACAAGAAACATTTAACAAGGACCTAGAAGAATTAAAGAGCAAACAAACAATGATGAACAACACAATAAATGAAATGAAAAATTCTCTAGAAGGAATCAATAGCAGAATAACTGAGGCAGAAGAACGCAGAAGTGACCTGGAATATGAAATAGTGTAAATAACTACTGCAGAGCAGAATAAACAAAAAAGAATGAAAAGAATTGAGGACAATCTCAGAGACCTCTGGGACAACATTAAATGCACCAACATTCGAATTATAGGAGTCCAAGAAAAAGAAAAGAAAAAGAAAGGGTCTGAGAAAATATTTGAAGAGATTATAGTTGAAAATTTCACTAATAAGGGAAAGGAAATAGTCAATCAAGTCCAGGAAGCACAGAGAGTGCTTATACAGGATAAATCCAAGGAGAAACACGCCAAGACACATACTAATTAAACTCTCAAATATTAAATACAAAGAACAAATATTAAAGCAGCAAGGGAAAAACAACAAATAACACACAAGGGAATGCCCATAAGGTTAACAGCTGACTTTTCAGCAGAAACTCTGCAAGCCAGAAGGGAGTGGCAGAACCTATTTAAAGTGATAACAGGGAAAAACCTACAACCAAGACTACTCTACCCAGCAAGGATCTCATTCAGATTCGATGGAGAAATTAAAACCTTTACAGACAAGCAAAAGCTAAGAGAATTCAGCACCACTAAACCAGCTTTACAAAAAATGCTAAAGGAACTTCTCTAGGCAGGAAACACAAGAGAAGGAAAAGACCTACAATAACAAACCCAAATCAACTAAGAAAATGGTAATAGGAACATACATATCGATAATTACCTTAAATGTAAATGGATTAAATGCTCCAACCAAAAGACACAGACTGGCTGAATGGATACAAAACAAGACCCGTATAATATGCTGTCTAAAAGAGACCCACTTCAGACCTAGGGACACATACAGACTGCAAGTGAGGGGATGGAAAAGATATTCCATGCAAATGGAAATCAAAAGAAAGCTGGGGTAGCAATTTTCATATCAGACAAAATGGACTTTAAAATAAAGACTATTACACGAGACAAAGAAGGACATTACATAATGATCAAGTGATCAATCCAAGAAGGATGTAACAATTATAAATATTTATGCACCCAAAATAAGAGCACCTCAATACATAAGGCAAATGCTAACAGCCATAAAAGGAGAAATTGACAGTAACACAATCATAGTAGGGAAGTTAACACCCCACTTTCACCAATGGACAGATCATCCAAAATGAAAATAAATAAAGAAACACAAGCTTTATACAATACATTAAACAAGATGGACTTAATTGATATTTATAGGACATTCCATCCAAAAACAACAGAATACACTTTCTTCTCAAGTGCTCATGGAACATTTTCCAGGATAGATCATACCTTGGGTCACAAATCAAGCCTTGGTAAACTTAAGAAAATTGAAATCATATCAAGTATCTTTTCCAATCACAATGCTATGAGACTAGATATCAATTACAGGAAAAAATATGTAAAAAATACAAACACATGGAGGCTAAACAATACACTCCTTAATAATAACCAAGAGATCACTGAAGAAATCAAAAAGGAAACCAAAATTACCTAGAAACAAATGGCAATGAAAACACGACAACCCAATACCTACGGGATGCAGCAAACGCAGTTCTAAGAGGGAAGTTTACAGCAATACAATTCTACTTCAAGAAACAAGAAATATGTCAAATAAATAACCTAACCTTACACCTAAAGCAATTAGAGAAAGAAGAACAAAAAAACCTCAAAGTTAGCAGAAGGAAAGAAATCATAAGGATCAGATCAGAAATAAATGAAAAAGAAATGAAAGAAACAATAAAATAGATCAATAAAACTAAAAGCTGGTTCTTTGAGAAGATAAAAGAATTGATAAACCATTAGCCAGACTCATCAAGAAAAAAAGGGAGAAGACTCAAATCAATAGAATTAGAAAGAAAAAGGAGAAGTAACAACTCACATTGCAGAAATACAAAAGATCATGAGAGATTACTACAAGCAACTCTATGCCAATAAAATGGACAACCTGGAAGAAACGGACAAATTCTTAGAAAAGTACAACCTTCCGAGACTGAACCAGGAAGAAATAGAAAATATAAACACACCAGTCACAAGCATTGAAATTGAGACTGTGATTAAAAATCTTCCAACAAACAAAAGCTCACGACCAGAGGGCTTCACAGGTGAATTCTATCAAGCATTTAGAGAGCTAACACCTATCCTTTTCAAACTCTTCCAAAATATAGCAGAGGGAGGAACACTCCCAAACTCATTCTACGAGGCCACCATCACCCTGATACCAAAGCCAGACAAAGATGTCACAAAGAAAGAAAACTATAGGCCAATATCTCTGATGAACATAGATGCACAAATCCTCAACAAAATACTAGCAAACAGAATCCAACAGCATGTTAAAAGGATCATACACCATGATCAAGTGGGGTTTATCCCAGGAATGCAAGGACTCTTCAATATATGCAAATCAATGTGATAAAACATGTTAACAAACTGAAGGAGGAAAACCATATGATCATCGCAACAGATGCACATAAAGGTTTTGACAAAATTCAACACCCATTTATGATAAAAACTCTCCAGAAAGTAGGCACAGAGGGAACCTACCTCAACATAATAAACACCATATATGACAAACCCACTGCAAGCATCATACTCAATGGTGAAAAACTGAAAGCATTTCCTCTAAGATCAGGAACAAGACAAGGATGTCCACTCTCGCCACTATTATTCAACATAGTTTTGGAAGTCATAGCCACGGCAATCAGAGAAGAAAAAGAAATAAAAGGAATACAAATTGGAAAAGAAGAAGTAAAACTGTCACTGTTTGCAGATGACATGATACTATACATAGAGAATCCTAAAGCAGCCACCAGAAAACTACTAGAACTAATCACTGAATTTGGTAAGGTTGCAGGATACAGAATTAATGCACAAAATCTCTGGCATTCTTAAACACCTACAACGAAAAATCAGAAAGTGAAATTAAGGAAACACTCCCATTTACCACTGCAACATTAAGAATAAAATACTTAGGAATAAACCTACCTAAGGAGATAAAAGACCTCTATGCAGAAAACTATAAGACACTGATGAAAGAAATTAAAGATGATACAAACAGATGGAGAGATATACTATGTTCTTGGATTGGAAGAATCAACATTGTGAAAATGACTATACTACCCAAAGCAATATACAGATTCAATGCAATCCCTATCAAACTACCAATGGTATTTTTCACAGAACTAGAACAAAAAATTTCACAATTTATATGGAAACACAAAAGTCCCCGAATAGCCAAAGCAATCTTGAGAATGAAAAATGGAGCTGGAGGAATCAGGCTCCCTGACTTCAGACTCTACTACAAAGCTACAGTAATCAAGACAGTATGGTGCTGGCACAAAAACAGAAATATAGATCAATGGAACAAGGTAGAAAGCCCAGACATAAACTCCCGTCCATATGGTCACCTTATTTTTGATAAAGGAGGCAAGAATATACAATGGAGAAAAGACGGACGGCCTCTTCAATAAGTGGTGCTGGAAAAACTGGACAGCTACATGTAAAAGAATGAAATTAGAACACTCCCTAACACCATACACAAAAATAAACTCAAAATGGATTAAAGACCTAAATGTAAGGCCAAACACTATAAAACTCTTAGAGGAAAATATAGGTTTTGCAAATATGTTCCTATAAAAGGCTTTCATCTTCAAGAAATTCATGGAAAAGACTCTGACAAGTACAGGTTTCTGGTAACTGACTGTACTGCTGAACTGAATGAATAAGCATTTTCAGAACTCTAATGAAAAACTGATGAACTCATAAAAGTGCTAACAAAAGATCAAGATGAAAAAAAAAATTAATTACATGGGACTGAGTGAACTGATGAGGATGAGTATAATTTTTGTGACTTTCTGTCTGAATTAAAAAAAAAAAAATCCCACAAGGACTCAGAGGCAAAGAATATACAAATCAATTTTCACTGCAAAGTAAAGGAGCTGTTACAGTGGAGGATTACTGGACTGAATGTCAATATTATGACATAGTATGAGTGTGTTTCATGTTTGGTAATTGCAATCATTGTTGCTTTTGTTGTGGTCATCCATGTACAATGCTTGGTGTCAGTCTATTTATCTCTTGTAAAAATAAAATACAGTGTGTGTGTGTGTGTGTGTGGGAAAAAAAAAAAAAAAACATAGGCAGAACACTCTGTTACATAAATAAATCACAGCAAGATCCTTTTTGACGTACCTCCTACAGAAATGGAAATACAAACAAAAATAAACAAATGGGACCTAATGAAACTTAAAAGCTTTTGCACAGCAAAGGAACCGATAAGCAAGACAAAAAGACAACCTTCAGAATGGGAGAAAATATTTGCAAATGAAGCAACTGACAAAGGATTAATCTCCAAAATACACAAGCAGCTCACAGAGCTCAATATCAAAAAAACGAACAACCCAATCCAAAAATGGGCAGAAGACCTAAATAGACATTTCTCCAAAAAAGATATACAGATTGCCAACAAACACGTGAAAGAACGCTCAACATCATTAATCATTAGAGAAATGCGAATCAAAACTACAATGAGGTATCACCTCACACTGGTCAGAATGGCCATCATCAGAAAATCTACAAACAATAAATGCTGGAGAGGGTGTGCAGAAAAGGGAACCCTCCTGCACTGTTGGTGGGAATGTAAATTGATACAGCCACTATGGAGAACAGTATGGAGATTCCTTAAAAAACTAAAAATAGAACTACCATATGACCCAGCAATCCCACTCCTGGGCATATACCCTGAGAAAACCATAATTCAAAAAGAGTCATGTACCAGAGTGTTCACTGCAGCTCTATCTACAATAGCCAGGACACAGAAGCAACCTAAGTGTCCATCAACAGATGAATGGATAAAGAAGATGTGGCACATATATACAATGGAATATTACTCAGCCATAAAATGAAACGAAACTGAGTTATTTGTAGTGAGGTGGATGGACCTAGAGACAGTCCTACAGAGTGAAGTAAGTCAGAAAGAGAAAAACAAATACCGTATGCTAACACATATATATGGAATCTTAAAAAAAAAAAAAAAAAAAAAGGTTCTGAAGAACCTAGGGGCAGGACAGGATTAAAGACGCAGACATAGAGAATGGACTTGAGGACACAGGGAGGGGGAAGGGTAAGCTGGGACGAAGTGAGAGAGTGGCATGGACTTACATATACTACCAAACGTAAAATAGATAGCTAGTGGGAAGCAGCCGCATAGCACATGGAGATCAGCTCGGTGCTTTGTGACCACCTAGAGGGGTGGGATAGGGAGGGTGGGAGGGAGACACAAGAGGCAGGAGATATGGGGATATATGTATATGTATAGTTGATTCACTGTGTTACAAAGCAGAAACTAACACACCATTGTAAAGCAATTATACTCCATAAAGATGTTAAAAAAAAGAAAGCAAATTTAAACTATCTGGGATGAATTCAAATCAAGCACTTGAAAGTTTGCTACTACTTTCCCACGATGAATTGAAGTATTTACTGAGCTTGGAATACAGAGTCAGTGGGGTGAAAGGTCACCATACAACACAAACATCTATCAACTGGAACACTTATGACACTTAATTTAAAGGATCTATTAATTTGTTTCCCCCTGTAAACAAAGTTGCTTCGCAGCAATGGCGATATCATATCCACAGCTGTAATCCAAGCCTGCAGCCAAAGGCCTGGGAGATAATATCCTCTCACTAAGTATTTGGTGAAACTTAGGACTTCTTGGACAGGACACTTACAAAGTTTTTCATAAGTTACAAATAACTTATGAAAGTGTCTACCATTTGCAAGTTATGTTTTATCTTAAAAGTCTATAAAAAATGTACAATTCTCTCAAGATTCATTTAGGGCTTGACACATCAAAAATGTAGTCTCTGGCATAGTGCCTAACTCAGTGTAAATGTTCCTTTCATATGTGTTCATTGAGGTGGTGGTAGCAGTAATTACCATGATTCCTCAAATGTGAGGAACCAGCCCTAAGAATTCAAATCAGAGTGACTACTTAAAATGTAAAGAATCCAACAACAAAAAAATAAAATAAAATTTAAAAGTAAAATTTAAAAAACAGAGAAAAAGTCTAATAGATACCCATTAAGTAGAGATAAAAGCACAAAACACTACCTTAAAGAAAAGTAGGGAATGGCTAGATGGTCAGCAATACTATTGGCCAGAAACAAATGAAACTGCTGACATCCAATACTTTTTATCTATGAAAATGACAATTTTATGTGGTTCCACTTAGTCTAATGAAGTAACTTTAATCAAAACAGAAAGCAAGTTAAACTTCTTCTCTTAAAATTTTTAGACATAATTCCAATCTTAAGGGACTGAATTATATGATGTCTTGAGAAATACTCCAATCTTAAAATGCTGACTCTATACATTGTCAATCATTTATTCATTCAATTCATCCAAAGAATATGTTTTAGTTCTCAGTCCAGGAATTGTTCTAGGTGCCAGGATAGTGAATAAAGCAAACACAAATCCCTCATAAAGTTTATTCCAGAGGGAGAAATAGACAAGACATTCTCATATACACACACAGATACCTAAATGATGCAAAATGTCAGATGGTGATAAATACGACAGTAGAAAAACAAGAAGCACAGGGAGGGTCAGAGTTGGGAGTGGGGAGTTTAAATGTTTAAATATAATGGTCCAGGAAGTCCTCCTCAGAGAATGGCATTTGTGCAAATACCTGAAGGAGGTAAAGAAGGAAGTGAGTAGAAGGCACAGAGTCCATGAGGCAGAAGCAGAGCTGCAGGAGCCCCCATATAGTCTTGTGAAGTTAGTCAAATTACTTACTTTCTTGTTAAGTTCTGATGCTTTCTCTTCAAACTCTTCTAGTTTCACCTGATCTATGCAAATATCTAAAATTGCAATGACAAAATTTTTCTTAAATTCATTGTTACTTTAAAAGTTTAGAAAGAAAAAAATCACAGAGAAAAATTAGAATTGGTGTCAGTAATAAAATAAACAAAATGGTGAAACATATAATGTTAGAATGGAGAAGGATTTTCTAAGCATGATACCAAGGTCACAAAATATAAGGAGAAAGATAAACCCAATTACAATTCTAACTTTGTATTAGGCAAAAGGAGGAGGGAGTTCAACTGTAACATACAATACTGAAAGGTTGCTATCCTCGATTCATAAATATTTTGAAAAAATAGAAGAGGATAGTCAATACCAACTAGGAAAGTGTGCAATAGTAATGAGCAGAAAATTAGGAATAAAAAAATTAAAAATTGCTAAATCATAAGAACAGATACTTGATTTTCCCTAGTAATATGAAAATATAAAAATTTTTAATGAGAAATAAGCAAAGATTAAATGAACCCTAATGTCAAGTATTGGAGATAGCACAGGGAGCCCTACTCTCCTAAAAACAGTGGAAGTATAATTAAGGAACTTTGCTGATGAGAAACTATGCAATATGTACTAAAACTTAAAATTAATATTTTCTTTCACCCAGTAATGTATTTCTAGAACTTTGCCTTTAAGCAAGAATATTCATTAAAATACTATGTTAGCAAAAAACTGCAAATAACTTAAATGCCCACCAATAATAGATTGACTAATAAGCTCTGATATGTATCCACATGATGGGATACTTTGCAGGAGAAGTAATTCATATGATGAATGAATTCATTATGGATGTCTTATGAATGTACTGTATCCCTTCTTTCTTTTTTTAATGAAAGTAATAATGAACATGGTTTAAGAAAACATACCACAGAACAAGTTAGGAGAAGCAAGAGTCAACCAAATCATTGCGTCCAAAACTCAGTCCCGCTTCCTAAATGCTTCCTCTTACAGCTCTGGTGGTTAGCTTCCTAACTCTAAATAAAGTGTGTACACCATTATTTTCTGATTTAACTATTTAGGACATTATAGATAACTTCCTACTATGAAATAAGAAAACACTGTTTCCTATCTAATCCCAATTTTTGATAATTTTTTACTTTCATTTGGCTGGCTCTGTAGCACTAAATTAATACTTAATCCTCTGATTCCTGTTGCACAGACAGCATCTCTTGAATCCCTCTTTAATATATGGAGTTATCTGTGCCCTATACTTTCCAATATCTGTCTCCCCTACTGTCTTCTCTCACCTAAGCGTGTAAATACAGGGACACTCTCTTCTGTATTTAAGTCTTCTGCATTGTGTCTATAAGTTTATTCTAAACATTTATAATCAATAAACACAATGAACTTATTATAACTATGTAACATGTTTCACTTATGTAGCCAAGAAGTATTCAAAGATTATATAGTAGTTCCTTCTCAAGAATTCAATGTCAAAACCTCTCACCTACTCAAGAAAAAATATTCCTAATGTCCTGGTAGAAAAAGTTTTCTCTTCAGACACTGTTCAGAATCATTCCACATTTTAGTTTGCTGCATATTTAGAGCATATTTTTCTTCATTTCTATGTCCCTCCCACCCCCAGGAACTCCTA
This sequence comes from Eschrichtius robustus, assembly GCF_028021215.1. Taxonomy (NCBI): domain Eukaryota; kingdom Metazoa; phylum Chordata; class Mammalia; order Artiodactyla; family Eschrichtiidae; genus Eschrichtius; species Eschrichtius robustus. The sequence goes on from NC_090841.1 coordinate 33,674,329, forward strand.
ATTTCTTCTCTCCTGCAGAGAGAAACAAGTATTCACTTTATCAGTCTCACTAGTATTATCTACTCCTTTCTCATTCTATACATTCCACATTTCTTCCTGAACTCAAATATTATATGAAGAAAAAACAACTTCACGCAAATAATAGATATTCCTTTTTAATGTTAAACCAAGATTTGACATATGGTAACTTCTTAAACATTAGTTACAATGTGGAATCGGGTATGATGTCAATGACCATTTTGTACTCTGTTACTTTTAAATCATTTAGACACATCAAGCCCTGGTCATTTGGGAAAGAGTGGTTTGCAGAGTCATGCAGATCCTCCAAATGGTGACACATCTCATCATACAATATCAAAATAATCAGATAGGGTAATACCACCACTGATCTCATCAGAAAAAAATTTAAAACTGCAAAGCTGCCAAGATGATGGTAGCAAGTACAAGTTTTCCAAAACTCAAATATTTACTTGAATATTGCAATTTTATCATTGGTAACATATTCTGTCATTTTCATTGAAGTTACAGACACATTTCATTTCATTTTTAGGAAAGTGTGTGCCAAACACTCACATCTGAGTAGCCAGAATTTGTATGACAATCCTTTTTTCAAAGTTAAAAAAAAAAAAAAAAAAAGCAGGCATTTCAGCTGGCAACTCAGACGATTACACAAGTATTTCCTGTTGGACTCTGGTTTGCAGCACAAGTGATTCACACATACAATATATTGAATATTGAATATATTCACACAGAATATTGAAATGATGTGTGTGCAAAGGTAAATATTTAATAAAATTAACATTTTTTTAGTTCTTTATCAAGGACATTCTTAAATAAAAAATGGCACTTTTTTTGTTTCATTTCTTTTGTTTTACTGAGAATAAAGAATCCCATGGCTACTAATACAGTTTGGTGCCACTGCCTTGATTCACAACAAAATACCAGCAGTTTCCCCAATATTGCTCTGAAAATATCCATAGAGTAAAAATGGCAAATAACTGTCTCAGTATTGTTATGAAAATAGTTTTGACTATTAGGACCTCCTGAAAAGGTATCCAGGACCCTCTGGAGTCTACAGGTCACACTGTGAGAAACAACACTCTAGCACTAACCCATGGGTAAGGGGCATAAGGTATTTCCATTTAAATAACAGAGAAACACTCACCAACAAACTGACTTAAATCTAAGTCTAGTCTTTTTCGATATGTGAAGTCTGGATCCATCCCATCTCTATGCAGTACAATCTGGGATACACACTCATCAATTAACTTGAAGTACTGTTGCCTAGAACCAAGGAAAAGAATAAATGTACACTCTATTAGTGTAGCTTTACATCAAAACAAAATATTTCAGTAGCTTGATTTCTAGTTCAATAATATACAATTGTATAGTTTCAACAGTTGACATACAGATCTAACATGGGAGTGAGAGTAAATACAACTGCTACTTTCCTTCTAATGATTTTAACACATTATATTTTTTATGATCTTTTAGCTATAAATACAGTGTGCTTTAAAGATCATTTTCTTACAAAAGTCAGAATCTTGACTTAATTAGTAGGCAGTAAGAAAGAGAATATTAAAATGAAGTGATATGTACTTAAAAGCGTCCTCAGCAGAGACCATCAACCTATCACTGTGCCATACTGAAAGAGCTACCATTAATTCATTTTATTAATACAAACCAAAAGATATATTTTCTAAAAAATTATCTGGAAGGTTCTTTAAACCATACAGTTCACTGTTTTTAGAATGCTTGTGATACTGTGAATTATAAACAATATCAAATGAATGTTCCTTACTCAAAAGAAAGCTAGAAAAATTCAGTATAACAATTTTTGTCCAAAATTTAAATTTAATTAAAATCCCCAAATAGGCTTCATGTGTTAGTACAATTAAGTTCAATCCACCTGTGTTAGTAATAAGCTTAAAAAACATCCCTTAAAACTCAAGCCAACAAACGTGATAGAAATATCCAGAAGATTTTACAAACAAAACCAAACTACAGTGATAGAGAGAGTGATAGAGAGGTTGGGTAATATTCTAATGAGTACAGTCCTCCATCCGAACCACCACTTAGGACTATTTCTTCTCAATGACTTTTTGCACAGTTTTCCTCTCCAACTCCTTCTCACCACGTATGAGATGATGCCTCCAGCTACTTGAGATTTCCTTCCCTGTATACTATGACGTACTGCCCTGGACCTATTTACCTGGTACCTAATAAACCATCCATTATGCTGAATAAAATTCAGTACAGCTTAACATTAGCAAATAAGACAATGTTCATTAACTGTCATAGAGTAAAAATATTCAAGACATAGTATTCTTGGATACAAATTAAAGCAAGAAGGTATTATCAATGCTTTCCTCAATTTTTTCAACTTCTTTCAATGAAATAATCTCCCATTCCCTAATATTTTAGCTATAATAACCACATTTACACTTGAGGTACATAAATGGCACACATGTTTCTATCTATCACAATTAAAAACTGAGATGATGCACTCTGTCCCTTTTTTACTCTTATTTAATGTTATCTTGATGTTGTTTTAATAAAAACAAGGCTTAAATTAACACAAGCTATTGTGTGTAATTTTTTTAAAAACATAATGTCATTAAGTGTTTTCTCACTTCCACCATCCTAAATTATGAGCTCATTTATAATGTAGCTGAAAATTCATGCAAAAAGTCTTTCAGTAAGGCAATACTAGTAAAGAACAATGTACTTCTGGATTCCAGAAATGTAAATCTAGAAAATAATCTCTATGAGTGATATTGATAAGGTAGTGAATATGTCAGAGGAATATGTAAACAACTTAATTAAGGGATAAACATAAATGTCATTACTTCATTAATAAAAGTCATTTTTGTTGGAGAATATTTTGAAATCACCTTCACTTTCTCTGCAGTTTTTTTTTTTTTTTTTACCAAATATCAGAAATTATCTCCCATGCACATTCAACTAACATGCTATTTTGCACACAATAAGCCATTAATAATTTGTTACAGAATTGAATTTGATCTTATATCCACCTTCCAATTATCTTACTGCATTTGATTTTTCTTGGGGACCTTTGATGTACATTCTCCAATAGAGTTCCATTTCAGTAAAATTTCCTTTCGTTCCAGATGTGAAAATAAGCAAAGATTTTAATTTTCCTATCCACTAATTCTTTTAAATGAGAATATTTTGCATTCTACAATGAAAATTAACTGATAAAAAACTTCAAAAATTGTACTTATTAATGTCAATATTAATTTTAAATGTTCATCAATCGAAAATGTTCAGATAACTGAATATTTCTGAAAGGTGAAATCTAGGTCCATTCGAGATAGTAAAACCGAAAACTGAAGGTAAAACCAAAAGAAAAAGATTTATGAATCTTGGACTGCACAGCAAAAAGAGTAAAATTTACTGTATGTTAATTAAAAGGATGAATATATAATAAACATGTTATGTAAGTGACCACAATTCTGACTCTATCTTGTAATAAATATATACTCACTCTAAGAATCAACAACAACAATAATAGTAATAAATAACTGAGAATTCTGGAACATAGGAAAGAATCGATGGGATCATCTTCACTACAGCAGTCATGGGAAGAATTCTGCCTTCATAGCAACCATATCTAGAACAAAGACCAAGGGCCTCAGGCTTAAAGAGCCAAGAAAGAAGGCAACATAGAGGAGTATCAAACTTAAAAGGTACTGCTCAAAAAATGACCAAACTAGATGAACTTCTATGCCTCACTAAGGTCACTTTGGTAATGCTACAATGTAATATTTCTTTAGACTCTTGATTCCACTAAAGTGAAAGGCTCACCTGAGCGTGCCCCACTACAGTTGTGCTTTTTAATCTGTTTTGAAGTTAGACACAACCACATGCCCCCCAGAACACAGATGAAGGGATTAAATAACCCCCTTTGTAACACTATAGACACATTCAACACTTCGAAAGCAAACAGCAGTCTTAAATTCTTGGAAATTCAAGTGGCAAAAAGTCAGAGGTTGACAGGACCAACCACACAGGTATCAAGAAAAGGATGGGGCTACTTTAGAATAAATGGAAGTTTCAAGTTTATTTTTAGGTAAATCTTCAGGAGAGTACAGTATTACAATTAGTGGGGTACCTATGATACTTAAAAATATTATTAATCAAGTATTAGTATTTTTTATCTAGCATTTATAAAGTGGTTAAATATTTAAAGTGTCTTATTTTAATAAAATATGAGAAAGAAGCAAATGAAGTCTCAAAACAGCTTCCTGAACTCTATTTTAGAATACCATTGGGATTTCCCAATTCTACAAAGGAAAGAGGTAGGGTGGATGATCTGTACTCATCTCGAAGAACCTAAAGTTTTACCATGTTTAGACTTTTATTCTATTCACTTGTTAGGTACATCAAAAACCTAAATTACACCCTCTGACATCACCTAGAGGACACAGCCTGAATGAGACTGTCTAGCAACTCCTTCTACTTGAAATTGGAGTAAGAAAAGACATACTACCCATAGTATTTGAGAATAAAATTTCAGCAAAATTAAATTAAAGGTGACCAAAATGGTTTTATATTCAAAGATCTCAGCTTCCTTCATAAAACAGTAATAAAAGAGTTAAGAGGGTATAGAGAACATTTATTGAGCATACACCATATGCCAGATATTTGGCTAGGAGTCTCACGCATGTTACCATTTTAATCTTCATAACAATCCAGCAGCTTAAGTGTTACTATCCATATCTAACTACAGATAGACATGGATAAACAATTATTTTCTGTAAGCAATTTGTTACGCTCAAGATGCCTAGGATATAATCAAACTTGAAAAGTCATTTGTCTAGCTTTCTGATACATTAGCAACATTAAACACAACTGCATTATTAAGGAACTTGCTAGCTACTTAAACACTAATAAAAGTGATGTTTAGTATCTGCCATTCCTACTGCCTAGGGACTAACCAGAAAACATTATTCATCACGCAGTAAACTAGTAATTTGTTGCTAGTTTGCATTTTTATTCAGCTGAAAAGTTGTAACCAAGAATCTGCTGGAGCTTAGAAAGTAATAGTAGTATCATTTTATACCATCTTCTACCTAAATATATGCCCAGAGGAAACAGTGCATTCTATGAATCAATATTATGAAAGAAATACAAAACCTAAAAATATTTGCTTGCCCAAATCAAACATCAGGTGAATTTCACAATTAAAAGAATTTTATTAGTGAAAGAAAATATTAGAATACAGCTTCCTCTTACCTTATAAAATAATCATTTCGAATCAGCAAAAGATGCTGCAGAATTGAAATGAAATATCCCTCTGCTCTGGTTTCCTTAACTGTGTTCCACACCATGTTGTGAAGATCATTCGCTTCAGTAAACTGATTAAGGAATATGTGGATTTATTTATCCTCTATACCGAACAACTGCAATAATGTGACACGGAATCTGCTCTGTAAGGCTTCAAAAGATTATTGTGTATCTTAACCTAAAATAGGCATCATATATACTCAGCATATAGTAAAACACATGTAGTTAGGAATGAGAATAGAGGGAAAACTATGTGCAAATGACAACGTGACCTGACACTTCCTGGCTCCTCCTCCACAATCAACTCCAACCAATATTCCTCTCTTGAGCCAAGATACTGCTGGCAGAAAGAGTAGTGGGCAGCTGGTTGCGAACGAAGTCTTTGGGTTCTGGGGGAGCCCTGACCAAGAGGGCTGGTGCTAGGCATTACCTACCATGGGGCAGCCCCAGTGGAAGACAGAAAGGTGGCAGATCTCTGGACAAGCACAGACAGGTGCAGATGCACAGAATTAACAAAGGCCCATATGAGGGTACACCCAAGGTACGGGGTGGAACTAACCAGCAGGCTAAGGGCACCTATTCCTAACGATGAAGGCGCTAGGGGGAGGGGAGGTGCCAAACAAAAAGAACAGATTGTACATGTATACATAAGAGGCTTGTCTAAAAAGCATCCATTTGTAGATTGTAACATCCATTTGCATAGGCATGTATTCACAAAAACACACATAAAATAATAAAAAAGGTTTATACAAACATCCTTCTGATTCAATAAAGGTTTGATTTTATATCATTTATCTAGAAATGGTTTCAGAAGTTTAATATTTTATGGGGTGGGGGCTGTTTAAGGGTTAGCAATAATTTTACATATTTGATTAGACTTCAGAACAAAAGGATATTCAAGTTCAGCTCTAATATCTTCGAGGCGATGGAAGAACTCAATCAAATCTTCTTCCTTATGCTCATCAAAGACTTTAAGTTGGATATCCAGGCCATCATTCTTAATACGTTTTAAATTCTAGAGATATTAAATAGGAATTATAAGGAACGGTTTTGTTTTTAACAGTGCAAAAAATTAATGAAAAACATAAACAATAAACCAACCATTCAACTTGATTTACAGCATTCAAACACTTAAAGTGTTAAACAATACTCAAACCTTATCATCTATTTCAAAAATAGATTTTATACTCAAGCCTTTTTTCCCACAGATAAATTATTCTTGAAGGTAATTTATCTAAATTTCCCCCTACTCAAGTACTTCTCTAATTTAAATATCAATAAGGAGACAGCAGGACACTTACTGGCAATATCTCTTTCAATCCACAACGCATAAATTCATTTCTGATGTGAAGCCTGAAGTCCAAATCATCAGGAGATGTAACAAGAGCATTGATAAGCTGCATACATGCTACCTACAATAAATTACACAGCAAGACTTAGACTTGGATTCTGACATTAAAGAAGGAGTAATAGAACTGAAACATCAAGGCTGTGTTCCAAGTATTATCAAATATCTTCCTTCACAGGTGAGTCTATAAAAACGATAATTTGTATGTAAAATATTTTAGTCAATTATAAATTAGACAAGAAATATAGTTGCAGTGGAATTTTTAATTCACTCCAACCAAAAGTTAAGTTCTTGTCCAAAAATATCATTCCATACACATAAGACATAAACTGAACACACACTAGTTGAAAAACTACAAATATCCTTAGATAGATCCTATCCTAAAATAGGATAATAAAATAATTTCCCATTCATCAAGAGGAACCCAAAGACTTTAAGTCAACGAGAGTTAACAAAGGCCTGAAACTAGTTAATGGGGTTGTTATAACCAAAAATTATATTATGAACATTGCACAGCCAATTACTAGACGTTAACTTATCAGGCAATGGTTCCTACACTTTGACAAAAATTCGGCTTACCGTGTGTTATGCTTATTAAGAAGACATAAAGGAATAACATAGCTAACTAAATGCTTTAGTATATAACTTAAATGACGAAAATTAAAAATCGCTGTATTTTCCCATTCATATTTAACACTCCAACTTTCAACCTGGATCTCCTTTTTTTTAAATCCCTGGCTTAATTATATCTTTTCATTATCCAAAATCTATATAATGGAAGCAAAAGAGGTTGCTTCTAGAGAAGCAAAGAATTCTTTGCTGTTGTTGATGATGTTATTTTTCTAAGTCCACATTCTACCAAAATCTAACAAGAAAGACCAGCTTACTGATCAATGTGTTTAACCTCATGCTGTTCCCTAAATTGTCCTTTCTCCATCCCTTAAGGCAAGGTTTATATGAATTTAAAATGCCATTTTGGGATTAAGACACCAACAGGGGTCTCAGTTCCTGCTGGTTGAAATATACTGTAATTGTTCTATTTGATATCTAAACACTAAAATCTGGCCAGCATGCCTCTACTGTCAAAACTTGAAAAAGAGGGAAAAGGAAAACATATTTAAAAGAAAAAAAGAAAAAACTTAAAACGGCGTCTACCTTTCCAGTACACGTTCAACTCAGCTGTAACCAGTTCATGTCAAAAAGTCAAGTTTAAAATGCTTTCTTTCCACTTCCTTGCCAGTCATTACCCAATACCCACAAATGTTTTCTTCAGCATTTTAAAAGATCTCAAACAGCATACAAATAATTAAATTAGCATACTAATTTAATTTCTCTACGTTCAGAGAAATTAAATTAGTATTAGTCACCAGGTTTCCAGGAAAAGATGCAAATTATAGACAACTCAAAGAAAGCAGCAAAAATAAACAACATAAAAATTAGCAGCAAATATCACCTAAATGGAAAGTTGATATGTGTAGAATAATATTAGCATGAAATTGAGGAGAAAGAAGGGAAAAGAATCATCCAAATTATTCCCAGGAAACGTTTTAAAAGGCAATTTTTCACAAAAGGGAAACTAGGAACTGACTTAAGCTGAAATAATGAATTTAATTCTTTAGGCTCCCTTCCCAATTGTAACAGTAATTTGCCACTATCATGACCTACAACCACTCTTTGATTAATTTATATCATGTAAACATATGTCTACATACAGTAAAATGTATTGATTAATGTCCTTACAGATAAAAAATTCTATAATCAAGGTAAAGACCTAAGAGTTCCTTCTAGGTTTCTAATACATATATTGAGACATTTAGACATTTTTTTATCACATGATTTCACACTGGCAGAGCATACCAGCATAAGTGAGAGCCAGTCTGGCATCTATCCCATATAACTCAATTCCTAGAGACAGTAGAAAAGGCTCAGGAACTAAAAAGGTAAAATAGGACATGTTGCCTACCCTAGCGAAGATAAGTAGGTTCAGTAACACAAATATACTATGTACTGTAAGAGATGTGCTCAGTATATGATGAGAATGTGGAGACAGTAAATAAAAACAAGGACAGCTGAGGAACAGTACTGACTCTTAAGGATTAATAGGGAGACAGCCAGATGAAAAGGAGGACCAAGATGTTTAAAGCAGAGCAATTTACATGTTCAAAGACTTAGGTTCTTTTGCTGAATTACAAGGAATTCAGACTTCCTGAGCAGTTTGTAAGGCGGGAAGTGGGAGAGCAGGGGAAGGACTCAATAAAGATGAAGCCAGACAGATGAGGCACAGCTTCATGTGCCGAGTCAGAACTTTCTGACTCAGCTGAAAATAGGGGAAATCGTAAAGGATTTTATGCAGAGGAGCGGCGATAATAGAGGTAATAGATCCAAGTTAAGAAGCTACCAGAGAAGTAGCTTCGTTGAGCAATGAGGAGGTCTTGAACAACATTTGAAAAACATTTGATGGCTGGGTGAATATGCGGTTGAGGCATAAGAAAAGAATTTACAAGTCCTCCCACCTTTGTTGTTCAACTAGATAGGAGGTGGGACCATTAACAGAGACATAAAATGCAAGGAAAGAAACAAATTTCACAGGAGAATAGGATAAATCCTGCTTTTAAAATTCTGAGATTGAAATGTACATTAGGAATCATACATTCATTTAAGAAATTAGTTAGTGAATGCTGGAATATTAACAGAAGCTCAAGGAAATAATGAAATTGTGATATTCATCATAAAGAATTAATCATTATGTTCTGTTTGATGTTCCAAAAATGTAGCATATATGATCTCCATTAATATGCATTAATTATGCCATACTAACAGTTTCAACAGCAGGCAAAAGCTACCTTCCTCTGGAACTGACAAGGGTAAGAAAACAAGAGTTTCTGCCCTCCTGGGAGCATCCTAAGTTATCTGAAGGTTCTATCTTTGGGTACCAGACCTTCTCTGTTTACTAGCTCATGCATTTCATTCCTTCCAAGCCTGTTAATGATGTCTACTAAGCACTTCTTGGTGCTAGGGATGCAGTTACGAAATGAAAAAGACAGAAATCACTACTGTAGAAAGAGAGGAGGCAAGATTGAATCCACAGTTTGAATTGCCTGGGCAATTCAAAGGCTGACATTTATTAAGATAGAAAAAATATCAGCATAAACAGAGGAAACAGGCTTGGGAAGAAAGATCAGGACTTAAGTTTTGGAGATGTTAAGTTGGAAATATTGTCTATTATTGATCTTCATCGAAAAAACTAGAAAAGGAAATTGGATATAGGAGACTCCAGTTGGAGAAAGAGATTACCATAGCATTTGTATGTAAAAACCAAGATCTTAGATGGAATCATCGAGAGAGTAGTAAAGAGAGAGAAGAGGAGGTACAAGAACTGGTTGGGACATTTCAATTGTAGGTTTTGATTTGAAGGTTGAGGAAATGAGTTAAAGAAAAGTAAAAAGCTATCAACGTGGTAGAAGATAAATGAAGAGACTGTGGTGTCCTGGAAGAATGGGAGAAAAGCGTGTCAACAGGGAGAGTGATCAACTGTGTCAGATGCTCTAATAGGTCAAAGAAGATAACTACCACTGCATCCGGCAAATTGGTGACTTGACAAGAAGTTTCTACAAAGGGACAGAACTGCTGTTGCACATGGAAAACATTTTCCTTCTCACATGTACCATATGCAACCAGTAAATGAAAGCATACGATTAAGATTGGCTCTAAAATATTCTCCTTGCTCCATATGTACCTTTATACTTTAGAAATACTGCTTATTAACCTTTGGTTTAAACAAGGCTTATAAGTAAGACACATCTTTAGGTGTTAGATATGTACTCAGTTCTAATGATTTGGAAAGTAAATGCTATAAACTCATTTGTTACTCTTGCCCCAATTATAAAAAGGAGGCTCACATGAGAAAAGGTATTTTTAACGTAACTTCTAGCTGTAAAGATGTGTCTGCACACACAGGCACGCACATATCCAGCTAGAATTCAGGACAGTTGAGGATTTCCTCAAGAGCAGCAACAGACTGAAAATGTCCTACAAAAGCTGAGACCAGCAAACCCCACACAGCCAAGGATTAGGAAAATAAGCAGCCAAAACAGTAATTACAAATAGTGGGACAAATGTCAGCAATGTTGTAAACTAGAAGGGTAAAGACATATAACAGGGGACAAAGTAGATAAACTGTAAGCAAAAATCTCAAAGATATTCAATATGAGGGATAGAGCTTGTCAAAGGCAATCTTAAGAACAAGGCAAATGATCAAAGGAAAATCATTAGAAGTAGAAAGAGGTTAAACAGCAAGACAAAGACACATGCCGGAATTTACATCACTTAATCAGCAAAGCAGCTTTCTGCCCTTGAAAATGAAGTGAGAAGGTTTCTTCATATGTGAATATGTATCACCTAAATTTCTTCTAGTACACAATTTAATTTACTGCTATCACTATGTGCAACACAAACAGGAGAAAAAATAAACACTTTATGCATCTTTAACCTTTGGTTCCCAACCCTTTTCAGACAAACAAGTTTAAGCACAAAATTCCAGGTATACTAACAGCAGTGATTCTTGAGCCTCAAACACAGGCCTGTCCAGGTTTTTCAAAGGCCACCAGCACAGATGCTTTCTCCATGATTATGTGGAAGGAATTGAAAAGGTATCCAACAAACAGCAAAAGCAAACATTCTTTAGAAAGTTCACACTTGGCCAACATACTCATCCTGAATATAACATGTTTTCACATGTAAAATGATGGCTATACTACAATGAAAACATATCAGCTTCCTAAGCTAAATTCAGACTGGAAACAAGCACCAGTAAAGTACTTAAATAAAAATTCTATCAGAATCTGTGAATACTTACTATCTGGGCCCGGAAGACACAGGTTAGACCGCTATTCGTCTTCTCTACCCCATAGCAGAAATCATCTGTCTCTCTTTGCACAATCAAATTCTACATTATCAAGTTAAAATGAGTAAATGATGCTTATAGAGAAATATCTTGCCTCCAGTGCAACTAAAGAAACTCCAAAGAATTTTAAAATCTCATGCGTTAATTCAGAATATAAACTAAAATAGACTACTACATCATGTAGACAAACACAGAAAGAGTAAAGTATATTAGCATATGTAAAGTCCTATAATTTTACTTATATTTCCAATTAAATATTCGGTAAATGATAGACACAGTAAGAGGACAAGTCAGAGCTTGAGGTAACTGCATATATCCCATACAGAGGCAGAGAAATAAACTGAAGGATTCAAGAGGCCCTAATTTATATGAACAGGAACAGTTGGGTTCAAGACAGAACTTGGATTTTTAAATGTTTATTCAGACACTCCCCCTGAGACATCATGAATTTCTTCTGTGTTCTCCCATTTTGTTGAAACTCCTAGTATCGCAATTTTCATATGAAACATTAGCCAGCTATAAATTCCTGAGAATAAGTTTCTTAAGGACTTAAGCAGTGTATTTCATTCATCTTTATAGTTCTAATATCTAGCAGAACCCTGAACGGCAATCTCTGAATAATTAACTAATTGACTGGTTAACTATGAAACTTTGCAGTTACCTTGAGTCGTGAATTAAGTGTATCTTTTTGGTGGTCTATTGTAGCATAAGTGAAAAAATGTATTACACAGACTCAGAAAATTGGCAGTATACTCTAGGACAAAAATGTTATTTTTAGTTTAGTCGGTGTGTGCTCCACATGACAACATGAGTTCACGTTAGTATATTATTTTACTCTGTTTCTTTAATGTTTATTAGCTTAATGGCGTATTATTTACTAGTCCATTTTAATATGTTTAACATTTTGATTCATACAGATACAGTAACCAAAATGCTGCAAACCTCAATAAAAGTAGTGGTAAAAAAGAGAGGAATTAAAATAAATTGATCTCTGCATCCTTCTGGAACACCCCAACAATGATCCTAAAGATAAACGTTCTACTATACTCTGTATTCTTCATTTGGTCCTTCATTAAATGTACGAATGACTTACTTGATATTAAAAATAACTCTAGTTAACATTGACTTTTTTGAGGGGGTAGGAGATACTTGAAACAAAAAGAAACAGTAAATCAAGATATGACTATTCATTGTAGGAAGACCTTCACTTGGTCTCTGCAAAATTAAACTTGGGTACATTTTGAGCATTTAAGGGGTAAGGGAAACAACAGAAGCTAATAAACTTGGCTAAATTCAAAAAGGCATTGTAACTTATTTGTTTCAATGTCGTATTTGTCGATTATTGCCAAGTAACATATTTCAAAGTACAGTGATAATTGAACTAAGAGTGATTTTTTTTCCTACTCTGGTTTTAACATTTTAATGAACCTAAACTACTTGTATAATGGGGGAAATATCTCAATTTTTTAACATTAAAAAAACGCCATTTTTCCCTACTATCATGGAAGAAATTCAATCCATCAAATTTTCAAAGAGCTATTCTGTAATTGAACTCAATGAAATCCACAGAGAGTGAAGAGGTTTTTGGGGGTTTTTGTTTTGTTTTTAAGTTAAGAAAACTTTGTCTTTACGGCAGCCATGAGAATGCACTTTCAGTCTTTGACTGCAGTGAGTATAAATGACCAACAGCCCTGGCTGCTGCCCTATGACATCCATCACAACAGGTGAGCTGGAGCTGCACTTCCCATGGGCTCCCCCAGCCAACTTCTGATCACAGCAAGATTACTAAAATGTGCCTGATCCTGGGATGCCCAGGACTTTGGCTGGAGGATTCCCCAACCACCTTGCCAAGTCCTCACAGAAATGCACAGCAACCTATGACACTTCCACCCAACGCTTCTTCCTTCCCTCTCTCCTTCACCTGGGGTCAGATCCGCATTGAGTTTGACATCTCCCAGCCTCCCCCAACTCCCTCTTCAGGTTCCCTTAAAGGCATTTCCCCTAGTCCCCTGCACATCAAATCCCTTGCTTCTCAAGGGACCCAGATGAACAGTCTTGGTTCCATACAAAAAGTTTCAGCAAGAGTATCATTTTCAAATTGTCTAACTCATAAGTATTATAAATGAAGTTCATATTTAGCAGAACACTTTCAGTTTTTCTTATTGTTCTCTAAATGTGACCACCCTCTGCACTTTCATATGTAACCATAAGATACTTGTTAAGACCTGAATGTGTCTATAACATAATTTTCCTCTAGTAACAGTTCCAGAGACACTGAAGACTTGGATTATATTCCTAGTTTTTGCTTCTTTGGAAAATACATTCCAGAATAGAGGAATATCTACCATAGGAATCCTAAAAGGATCTACCAACCACTCCTGTCCACTGAATCTTAGAAGGATATATCTACCATCCTTGTCCACTGTTTCATTAACATCTTCACGAGATATTAAAAAGCCCAAAGAGGGGCTTCTCTGGAAGGCGCAGTGGTTGGGAATCTGCCTGCCAATGCAGGGAACACAGGTTCAAGCCCTGGTCCGGGAAGATCCCACATGCCGTGGAGCAACTAGGCCTGTGCGCCACAACTGCTGAGCCTGTGCACCTAGAGCCCGTGCTCCACAACAAGAGAAGCCACCACAATGAGAAGCCCGTGCACCGCAACAAAGAGTAGCCCCCGCTCACTGCAACTAGAGAAAGCCCGCCCGCAGCAACGAAGACCCAATGCAGCCAAAGATAAATAAATAAATAAATAAATAATTTTTTTAAAAGGCCAAAGATATGATGTTGCACAATAATGTGAATGTACTTAATGTCACTGAACTGTAAACTTAAAAATGGTTTAAATGGTAAATTTAATGTTATGTATATTGTACCACAATTAAAAAAAAAAAAAAAAAAAAAAAAACCTAAAGAGGATAATGGCTATGTGTTTCAATAGTGGGTAAAGAAATTACAAGACTTGGGTTATTTTTACTAGGTAATAGTAAAAATAAGTGGTCTGCAGAAATACAGCAAAAATCCAGCTAACTATAAGTATCTAAAGAATATACTAAGTCAAATTTTGAGAAACCAGGAGGTTTAAAGGTTAAAAGGATTTAATTATATTTTAAGTGATCAAGCTCAGAAACTAAAGTTGCTGCAGGTCGACATCAAAGCACCAAAGACAAGAGAACAAGAATTTTGCCCCTCTGAAACAAGCATCCCCAGCTCTCCCCTTATTCATGTTTGCTCTCTTACAGAACTCGTTCTTCTCCTCTCTGATTAAGAAACTTTAGAAAACATGTTTTCCCTTTAGTCAGTAACTAGTGTAGGGAAAATAAGTACTCTGTAGTATCACATGAACCGAAATTAGTGAAGGTTTTGTTCCATTCACTCAGCATCAAGGTACAACAAATGCATACCTTTGTGTATACAGAAACAACACCAGGAGCATCAGGCTGAAGGAAAAGAAGCCAAAAAAGGTGACAGAAGGAGGTGCAACGGTCTGCTCTCTGCTGCCAGGCAATTCTCTCTGTGTCTCTGCATGTATTGCAAGTAGACGTACAGATGGCTTTTCTTCTGCGAGACCCTGACAAGGATGTCTGTATAGCAAACCACCTTGGAAGAAAGAGACAGCATCTCCCCTCCAGAGCAAAAGGGCAGGCAGACCCACAGCCCATTCTGAAAGACCTGTGCTCTCCAAGCTCCTGTAACACAACCTGCCATTGCAGCCATGTCTTCAGACAGTCCCTCCAAAATAAAGACTGGACTCAATTATTTCCTGAACTGAGAACCCAAAAGTTTATCAGCTGGCTGCGAGGCCTTGTTGAAAGCACTGTCACCTGGTAGCCCCCCAACTGATAGAGATCCCAATTGGGGGTCCCCAACAACTATAAACAACATGTTCCTTCCAGGAACACCATGTGCACCTTCAAAACTATGTATCTTGTGGGAAAGCCAGGCATTAGCTTGCCTCTCTCTCCAAAAACACCATGACTTACACCTCAGAGGTGCACATAAGAGATGCTCAGGTGTGTGAGGAAACAGTGCCAGCACATGTACAGCCTCAGGCAACTGTGGCCATCTCTGCACACCCAGGCCAACTTTGGTTACTCTGGGGAGTTTCCTGGAGAGAACACTGATCACTACATATGTGCACCTGCAGACAGTTATCCCTACGATGAGTCACTGAATCAGAACAGATGATGCGAAATGTGTCCCTGGTTTTAGCTGAAGTGATCAGTGACACTGCGTCAGCCCTGCAAGGCACTCAGGTCAGCTTTAACTCACTGCCAGGGTTGCTACAGATGAAAGACTTGCCCCAGATGTCCTCCTTGCTAAACAAAGGGAAGTCTGTGCAATCATTAATACCTCAGGCCGAATGAAAGAGCAACAGAAGAAGATAAGAAAGTCTCCTGGTGTCCTAAGATAGACCTTGATGGTTTACGGGATTTGTTCAGCTGACGGGATCTGGGACCTGGAAGGCATGCCTGAGGTCAGTACTGCAGGGCAGCCTCAAACCTGCTGCTTGAAGCACTGCTGACAAGCAGGCTTAATTAAATACTCTAGGAGAGTAATGGAATGGATCTCATCACAGCCTGTATCATCAGTCAGAGTAACTACTGCCCATGATAGCAGACTTGGATTCTCTAAGCTCAGGGTGTCGTCCCTATAACACAACCCACTGCAACTGGAAACTGGGGTTGACAAAGCTGATACTTGAGCTACTGCTATGGCTGTGGGTAACTGAAGTCCTTTGCTTTTGACCTAGGAGTTTGTGTCTTTTGACAGCAGCACCCGTACAAGTGTGGCAGACTAACACGGTAGTTTACAAGTGGCATAAAACCACAGATCCTTTGTGTTCTTGACACTCCAGGAGTCCCGGAAGATATCATAGGAAGGAGGTACAGCGTGCCATCACTGAGGACACAGATGCAGAGGAAAAGTCAAATAGCCAACCCCAAAAACTCCAGGATTCCCACACTTTGATTCCTTTCCTAACAAAAAAACTACCACAATTCCATCAGTCCTATGCCCAACAACATGGGTTTGAACAAACTCTTTAGGATCTAGATAATGCTTCTGACACTCGAGCAAAGTATGGCTCTAACAAGAGAACAAAGAAGACACACATGGAAAGAAAAAATAATAATAAGAGGAGAGAAATGAAAATAACAATGAAAATCAAAGTGTGACAGATACTAGAGATCGGTGCACTCACATTATTCCACCCCTCTTCTAAGGACGACCCAGCCAACACAAGGAGCTAATCACACACATGAAGACTGGACCCTATCAGAATCAGAGGTAGTCACGTTTTCTTCATCATTATTACTAGCAGACTTAAGTAAATGTAACAATGCTCCCTTAAAAAGTACTTTGGAATAAATATACTTTGCACTAAAAAGAACAATGAGGATTTTTTTTTTAATTTTACTATCTCCTATTTTCTCCAATTTAAAAGCAAACAATTGGTTTCTATTTTATTCAGAGACAAACAAGTTTTAGTTTTAATTTGATTTGCTAATATCACCCCTGACTAGTACATTTTAATAAATGCAACTTAAATAGCTAACGGAAAAAAATGTGTAATTAGAGCAATAGCTTTATGGGAAAATTGATAACCAGCTAGTTCTAAAATATTTTTTATTTTTGTTAACTTTAGAAACACGCAGAGAGAAAAGTATTTAGATATTACTAAACTACTGCTTGATCATTTTAAAGGAAATAGAACACAATTAGCAACCCCAGAAAAGAGGACCTACTTACTTTTTTCCCCCTAAGTTAGCTATCAGGAAAACAATGACTTTACTCTTAACTTAAGCTTGCTACCTGCTAGCTATTTCATACATTTGGCTTAATAGGAAGAAGAAACATCCATTAGAGTATAAACGCACAACAAAATGGTTAAGCAGGGAATATTAGAATTGAGAACAATTCTTTCCATTGTCTATTCTTAATCAAGACCACACAAATTTAACCTGAACTTATCAGAAAAATAAGAAAGAAATGAATTTAAATGATGCTTAAATGACCTTTCACTTCTCACTGAAAATTAAACTTTAAAAACTATATCAAGGGGGGTCCGGGGCAAGATGGCGGAAGAGTAAGACGCGGAGATCACCTTCCTTCCCACAGATACGGTAGAAATACATCTACACGTGGAACTGCTCCTACAGAACACCCACTGAACGCTGGCAGAAGACGTCAGACCTCCCAAAAGGCAAGAAAATCCCCACGTACTTGGGTAGGGCAAAAGAAAAAAGAAATAACAGAGACAAAAGAATAGGGACGGCACCTGCACCAGTGGGAGGGAGCTGTGAAGGAGGAAAGGTTTCCACACACTAGGAAGCCCCTTCGTGGGCAGAGACTGCGGGTGGCAGAGGGGGGAAGCTTCGGAGCCACGGAGGAGAGCACAGCCACAGGGGTGGGGAGGGCAAAGCAGAGAGATTCCCGCACAGAGGAGCGGTGCCGAGCAGCACTCACCAGCCCGAGAGGCTTGTCTGCTCACCCGCTGGGGCGGGCGGGGGCTAGGAGCTGAGGCTCGGGCTTTGGTCGGAGCGCAGGGAGAGGACTGGGGTTGGGGGCGTGAACACAGCCTGAAGGGGTTAGCGCACCACAGCTAGCTGGGAGGGAGCCCGGGAAAAAGTCTGCAGCTGCCGAAGAGGCAAGGGACTTCTTCTTGCCTCTTTGTTTCGCGGCGCGCAAGGAGAGGGGATTCAGAGCACCGCCTAAATGAACTCCAGAGACGGGCGCGAGCCGCGACTATCAGCGCGGACCCCAGAGACGGGCGCGAGCCGAGGTTATCAGCGCGGACCACAGAGACCGGCATGAGACGCTAAGGCTGCTGCTGCCGCCACCAAGAAGCCTGTGTGCGAGCACAGGTCACTCTCCACACTGCCCCTCCCGGGAGCCGGTGCAGCCCGCCACGGCCAGGCTCCCGTGATCCGGGGACAACTTCCCCAGGAGAACACACGGCGCGCCTCAGGCTGCTGCAACGGCACGCCGGCTTCTGCCGCGCCACAGGCTCGCCCCGCCTCCTCCTTACCGCTCCCTCCCCCTGGCCTGACTGAGCAAGAGCCCCCGAATCAGCTGCTCCTTTAACCCCGTTCTGTCTGGGCGGGGAACAGACGCCCTCAGGCGACCTACATGCAGAGGCGGGTCCAAATCCAAAGCTGAACCCCAGGAGCTGTATGAACAAAGAAGAGAAAGGGAAATCTCCCCAAGCAGCATCAGAAGCAGCGGATTAAAGCTCCACAAACAACTTGATGTGCCTGCATCAGTTGAATACATGAATAGACAACGAATCATCCCAAATTTAGGAGGTGGACTTTGGGAGCAGGATATATTAATTTTTCCCCTTTTCCTTTTTTTGTGAGCATATATGTGTATGCTACTGGGTGAGATTTTGTCTGTATAGATTTGCTCTCACCGTTAGTCCTAGGGTTAGGTCTGTCCGTTTTTTTTTGTTTTTTGTTTCTTAACTTAAAAAAAATTTTTTCCCTAATAAATGTTTTCTTAATAATTTTTTACTTATTTTCTATTTTTAAAAAAAAATTTAAAAAAAACTTTTAATAAGTTTTTTCACATTTTTTATTTTAAAAAATTAAAAACGTTTTTTCTTAATAAATTTTTTTCTTAATAATGTTTTTCTTATTTTTTATTATAAAAAATTAATAAATCTATTTTTTAAAATTAAAAAAAAATTTTTTTCTAAATACATGTATTATTGATAATTTTTTTTTCTTATTTTGTATTATAAGAGCTTTATTTTATTTTATTTTATCCTCTTTCTTTCTTTCTATTTTTTCTCCCTTTTATTCTGAGCCGTGTGGACGAAAGGCTCTTGGTGCTCCAGCCAGGCATCAGGGCCGTGCCTCTGAGGTGGGAGAGCCAACTTCAGGACACTGGTCCACAAGAGACCTCCCAGCTCCACGTAATACCGAACGGCAAAAATCTCTCAGAGATCTCCATCTCAACATCAAGACCCAGCATCACTCAATGACCAGCAAGCTACAGTGCTGGACACCCTATGCCAAACAACTAGCAAGACAGGAACACAGCCCCATCCATTAGCAGAGAGGCTGCCTAAAATCATAATAAGGCCACAGACACCCCAAAATACACCACCAGACGTGGACGTGCCCACCAGAAAGACAAGATCCAGCCTCATCCACCAGAGCTCAAGCACTAGTTCCCTCCACCAGGAAGCCTACACAACCCACTGAACCAACCTTAGCCACTGGGGACAGATACCAAAAACAATGGGAACTACGAACCTGCAGCCAGCGAAAAGGAGACCCCAAACACAGTAAGATAAGCAAAATGAGACGACAGAAAAACACACAGCAGATGAAGAAGCAGGGTCAAAACACACCAGACCTAACAAATGAAGAGGAAATAGGTAGTCTACCTGAAAAAGAATTCAGAATAATGAGAGTAAGGATGATCCAAAATCTGGGAAATAGAATAGACAAAATGCAAGAAACATTTAACAAGGACGTAGAAGAACTAAAGAGGAACCAAGCAACGATGAAAAACACAATAAATGAAATTAAAAATACTCTAGATGGGATCAATAGCAGAACAACTGAGGCAGAAGAACGGATAAGTGACCTGGAAGATAAAATGGTGGAAATAACTACTGCAGAGCAGGATAAAGAACAAAGAATGAAAAGAACTGAGGACAGTCTCAGAGACCTCTGGGACAACATTAAACGCACCAACATTCGAATTATAGGGGTCCCAGAAGAAGAAGAGAAAAAGAAAGGGACTGAGAAAATATTTGAAGAGATTATAGTTGAAAACTTCCCTAATATGGGAAAGGAAATAGTTAATCAAGTCCTGGAAGCACAGAGAGTCCCATACAGGATAAACCCAAGGAGAAACACGCCAAGACACATATTAATCAAACTGTCAAAAATTAAATATAAAGAAAACATATTAAAAGCAGCAGGGGAAAAACAACAAATTACACACAAGGGAATCCCCATAAGGTTAACAGCTGATCTTTCAGCAGAAACTCTGCAAGCCAGAAGGGAGTGGAAGGATATACTTAAAGTGATGAAGGAGAAAAACCTACAACCAAGATTACTCTACCCAGCAAGGACCTCAATCAGATTTGATGGAGAAATTAAAAGCTTTACAGACAAGCGAAAGCTGAGAGAGTTCAGCACCACCAAACCAGCTTTACAACAAATGCTAAAGGAACTTTTCTAGGCAAGAAACACAAGAGAAGGAAAACACCTACAATAACAAACCCAAAACATTTAAGAAAATGGGAATAGGAACATACATATCGATAATTACCTTGAACGTAAATGGATTAAATGCTCCCACCAAAAGACACAAACTGGCTGAACGGATACAGAAACAAGACCCATATATATGCTGTCTACAAGAGACCCACTTCAGACCTAGAGACACATACAGACTGAGAGTGAGGGGATGGAAAAAGATATTCCATGCAAAGGGAAATCAAAAGAAAGCTGGCGTAGCAATTCTCATATCAGACAAAATAGACTTTAAAATAAAGACTATTACAAGAGACAAAGAAGGACACTATATAATGATCAAAGGATCGATCCAAGAGGAAGGTATAACAATTGTAAATATTTATGCACCCAACATAGGAGCACCTCAATACATAAGGCAAATACTAACAGCCATAAAAGGGGAAATCGACAGTAACACAATCATAGTAGGGGACTTTAACACCCCACTTTCACCAATGGACAGATCATCCAAAATGAAAATAAATAAGGAAACACAAGCTTCAAATGATACATTAAACAAGATGGACTTAATTGATATTTATAGGACATTCCACCCAAAAACAACAGAATGCACCTTTTTCTCAAGTGCTCATGGAACATTCTCCAGGATAGATCATATCTTGGGTCACAAATCAAGCCTTGGTAAATTTAAGAAAATTGAAATCGTATCAAGTATCTTTTCCGACCACAACGCTATGAGACTAGATATCAATTACAGGAAAAGATCTGTAAAAAATACAAACACATGGAGGCTACACAATACACTACTTAATAACGAAGTGATCACTGAAGAAATCAAAGGGGAAATCAAAAAATACCTAGAAACAAATGACAATGGAGACACGACGACCCAAAACCTATGGGATGCAGCAAAAGCAGTTCTAAGAGGGAAGTTTATAGCAATACAAGCCCACCTCAAGAAACAGGAAACATCTCGAATAAACAACCTAACCCTGCACCTAAAGCAATTAGAGAAAGAAGAACAAAAAAACCCCAAAGCTAACAGAAGGAAAGAAATCATAAACATCAGATCAGAAATAAATGAAAAAGAAATGAAGGAAACAATAGCAAAGATCAATGAAACTAAAAGCTGGTTCTTTGAGAAGATAAACAAAACTGATAAACCATTAGCCAGACTCATCAAGAGAAAAAGGGAGAAGACTCAAATCAATAGAACTAGAAATGAAAAAGGAGAAGTAACCACTGACACTGCAGAAATACAAACGATCATGAGAGATTACTACAAGCAGCTCTATGCCAATGAAATGGACAACCTGGAAGAAATGGACAGATTCTTAGAAATGCACAACCTGCCGAGACTGAACCAGGAAGAAATAGAAAATATGAACAGACCAATCACAAGCACTGAAATTGAAACTGTGATTAAAAATCTTCCAACACACAAAAGCCCAGGACCAGATGGCTTCACAGGCGAATTCTATCAAACATTTAGAGAAGAGCTAACACCTATCCTTCTCAAACTCTTCCAAAATACCGCAGAGGGAGGAACACTCCCCAACTCATTCTACGAGGCCACCGTCACCCTGATACCAAAACCAGACAAATGTGTCACAAAGAAAGAAAACTACAGGCCAATATCACTGATGAACATAGATGCAAAAATCCTCAACAAAATACTAGCAAACAGAATCCAACAGCACATTAAAAGGATCATACACCATGATCAAGTGGGGTTTATCCCAGGAATGCAAGGATTCTTCAATATACGCAAATCAATCAACGTGATACATCATATTAACAAATTGAAGGAGAAAAACCATATGATCATCTCAATAGATGCAGAGAAAGCTTTCGACAAAATTCAACACCCATTTATGATAAAAGCCCTGCAGAAAGTAGGCATAGAGGGAACTTTCCTCAACATAGTAAAGGCCATATATGACAAACCCACAGCCAACATTGTCCTCAATGGTGAAAAACTGAAACCATTTCCACTAAGATCAGGAACAAGACAAGGTTGCCCACTCTCACCACTATTATTCAACAGAGTTTTGGAAGTGTTAGCCCCAGCAATCAGAGAAGAAAAAGAAATAAAAGGAATCCAAATCGGAAAAGAAGAAGTAAAGCTGTCACTGTTTGCAGATGACATGATACTATACATAGAGAATCCTAAAGATGCTACCAGAAAACTACTAGAGCTAATCAATGAATTTGGTAAAGTGGCAGGATACAAAATTAATGCACAGAAATCTCTTGCATTCCTATATACTAATGATGAAAAATCTGAAAGTGAAATTAAGAAAACACTCCCATTTACCATTGCAACAAACAGAATAAAATATCTAGGAATAAACCTACCTAAGGAGACAAAAGACCTGTATGCAGAAAATTACAAGACACTGATGAAAGAAATTAACGATGATACAAATAGATGGAGAGATATACCATGTTCCTGGATTGGAAGAATCAACATTGTGAAAATGACTCTACTACCCAAAGCAATCTACAGATTCAATGCAATCCCTATCAAACTACCACTGGCATTTTTCACAGAACTAGAACAAAAAATTTCACAATTTGTATGGAGACACAAAAGACCCCGAATAGCCAAAGCAATCTTGAGAACGAAAAATGGAGCTGGGGGAATCAGGCTCCCTGACTTCAGACTATATTACAAAGCTTCAGTAATCAAGACAGTTTGGTACTGGCACAAAAACAGAAATATAGATCAATGGAACAGGATAGAAAGCCCAGAGATAAGCCCACGCACATATGGTCACCTTATCTTTGATAAAGGAGGCAAGCATATACAGTGGAGAAAAGACAGCCTCTTCAATAAGTGGTGCTGGGAAAACTGGACAGGTACATGTAAAAGTATGAAATTAGAACACTCCCTGACACCAAGCACAAAAATAAACTCAAAATGGATTAAAGACCTAAGTGTATGGCCAGACACTATCAAACTCTTAGAGGAAAACATAGGCAGAACACTCTATGACATACATCACAGCAAGATCCTTTTTGACCCAGCTCCTAGAGAAATGGAAATAAAAACACCAAGAAACAAATGGGACCTAATGAAACTTCAAAGCTTTTGCACAGCAAAGGAAACCATAAACAAGACCAAAAGACAACCCTCAGGATGGGAGAAAATATTTGCAAATGAAGCAACTGACAAAGGATTAATCTCCAAGATTTACAAGCAGCTCATGCAGCTCAATAACAAAAAAACAAACAACCCAACCCAAAAATGGGCAGAAGACCTAAATAGACATTTCTCCAAAGAAGATATACAGATTGCCAACAGACACATGAAAAAATGCTCAACATCATTAATCATTAGAGAAATGCAAATCAAAACTACGTGAAAAAATGCTCAACATCATTAATCATTAGAGAAATGCAAATCAAAACTACAATGAGGTATCATCTCACACCGGTCAGCATGGCCATCATCAAAAAATCTACAAACAATAAATGCTGGAGAGGGTGTGGAGAAAAGGGAACACTCTTGCACTGTTGGTGGGAATGTAAATTGATACAGTCACTATGGAGAACAGTATGGAGGTTCCTTAAAAAACTAAAAATAGAACTACCATACGACCCCGCAATCCCACTACTGGGCATATACCCTGAGAAAACCATAATTCAAAAAGAGTCATGTACCAAAATATTCATTGCAGCTCTGTTTACAATAGCCAGGACATGGAAGCAACCTAGGTGTCCATCATCGGATGAATGGATAAAGAAGATGTGGCACATATATACAATGGAATATTACTCAGCCATAAAAAGAAATGAAATGGAGGTATTTGTAATGAGGTGGATGGAGTTAGAGTCTGTCATACAGAGTGAAGTAAGTCAGAAAGAGAAAAACAAATACAGTATGCTAACACATATATACGGAATCTAAGGAAAAAAAAAAAAAAAAAAGGCCATGAAGAACCTAGTGGCAAGACGGGAATAAAGACACAGACCTACTAGAGAATGGGCTTGAGGATATGGGGAGGGGGAGGGGTGAGATGTGACAGGGTGAGAGAGTGGCATGGACATATATACACTACCAAATGTAAAATAGATAGCTAGTGGGAAGCAGCCGCATAGCACAGGGAGATCAGCTCGGTGCTTTGTGACCACCTAGAGGGGTGGGATAGGGAGGGAGATGCAAGAGGGAAGAGATATGGGAACATATGTATATGTATAACTGATTCACTTTGTTATAAAGTAGAAACAAACACACCATTGTAAAGCAATTATACTCCAATAAAGATGTTTAAAAAAAAAAAAACTATATCAAGAAATTTTAGTGTTTATATAGGACATCAAAAAATAACAACACTACTAAGTGTAACAGAAAATATACTTAATTACAACTTAAGGAATTAGTTTCATAAAAGCTAATATAATCAGCCACCTGTATCCTGATAAAAATTCCTCAAGCAATTTCCACAGCTGTCCAGAAAGAGGTTGCTGCTAGCCCCTCCTCTCCATCCTTAATGCCTTAACACTAAATATGGCACATAAGCCGTCATTAAGAAAGAAATCATCCCCACAAATATTCACAGTAGCATTGTTCATGATAACCAAAAAGTTTAAAACAGCCCACATGCCCACCACCTGACAACTGATAAACGAAATGCGGGATACCATACAGCAGCATCATATACGGCACCAACAACAACCACAACAAAATGAGGCTCTGATGCATCCTACAGCATGGATGAACCTTGAAAATACTATGCTAAGTGAAAGAAGGAAGAAAAGACCACATACTCTGTGATTTCACTGATACCAAACATCTGGAATACGAAACTCTATAGACGGAGAAATTAGAGTACTGGCTGCCTACAGCTAGAGATAATGAGGGCACCGTGGGGTGACGGCCAGGGCATGAGGGCTTTCTTTTGGGGATGATGAAAATGTACTAAAATTGATTGTGGTGAAAATTGCACCGTTCTGCATATACATAAGAAAAACATGGAATTGCACACTTTAAATGAATAAATTTTATCTCAATAAAACTGTTTAAAAAAAATCATTTCAAAATTATATCAATTCTCTAGACGAATATATTTTCATTTCTTCAAGTCTTACTGTCTTCTATGGAGTAGTAATCTTAATTTCCAGTTTTTAATTAATAGTTCTCTTTATCATATTTTATCATAACTATAAAATTTTTTTTCTATAACTTAGCACCTTCAGTAAAATCAGAGTAACTACCCATAATAGAAATGAATAAATTTACCCAAGAATTTTTTTGATTCATGTAGTTTGCCTTCAAGTTCATACAGTAATCAGGATTTTAAAAGACCAGATAGATTTAGTTTAATGTCTGATAGCCAAAACAAATCTAATATGCCAAATAACCAAGAATTTTAAGGTTGCAACAGTCAAACTTTCCAATTAATGAGTCAATCATGTCATTTACCTAGGCAAAACTTGACTTTGTTCTTAACGAGCCCTTCTTTATCCTTTCCCTCACAGCTTTCAACCATCAAATGATGTAATACTGTTGTGAAAAAAGTTGGAACCCCAATTTTATCAAGATTTTTTAAACCTTTTATTTTGAAGTAATTATAGATTCATTGGAAGTTGCAAAAAAAAAAAAAAAAAAAAAAAAAAAAAAAAAAAAAAAACCACGTACAGGTTGGTCCTGAGTACTATTCACACAATTCCTCCCATTGGTAACATCCTGCATCATTATAGTACAATACCAAAACCAAGAAGTTGAAATTGGCACAATCCACAGAGCTTTTTCAGATTTTACCAGCTTTACACTCATCTGTGTATGCGTGTACAGTTCTATGCAATTTCATCACGTGTACAGATTTGTGTAACCATCACCACAATCAAGATACAGAACTGCTTTAATTGCATGACACTCCTTCCTGCTATTTATTTACAGCCACACCCAACACTTTCCCGGACCCCATTCCAAATCTTTGGCAACCAGTAAAGCAGTAAACTGTTCTTAGAGAACTGTTCTCTATAATTTGGTAATTTCAAGAATGTTATATAAATGAAATCACACAGTGTGTAACCTTTTAGGACTGGCATTTTTCAATCTGCATAATTCTCTGAAGATTCACGCAAGTTGCGTAAGTCAGTAGTTCATTCCTCTTGGATGTGGAATAGTATTATATGTACGGTGTACCACAGTGTAACCATTCACCTGTTGAGGGACACCGGGGTTGTTCCCAGTGTGGGGCTATGACAAATAAACCTGCTATAAAAATTTGTGCATGCATTTTTGTGTGAACATAAGTTTTCATTAGCAAGTTTTCATTAAATGCTGGGTTGTACAGTTAAGTATCAATTTTAATATCAACACTGGTAATGTTTCTTTAAAAAATGAAGATCACATTTAATCTCCACTGACTTTAGTTTTTTAATTTACCAAAATTACTTTTTAAAGCTAGCATTTACTGAACGCTTCTGCTAATGAACCAAGCAGCATACTAAGCATTTAAACCTATATCCTATGTAATCCTTGCATCAACAATGAGCTAGGTACTGAGATTATTGCCATCTTCCAACTGAGAAAACTGAAGTATAGAAAAGATTTGGGAACTGATCCAGAGTCACTAAAGATATGATGTGAAGAGCTGGGACTCAAATTCAAGCCTGCCTGACTCAGAACTCTATTGTTTTCATCATTGCTGTAACATGTGTGTCATTAAATACAAAAAGTATGTATTAGGACCAAAAGGTCTTTACCTAGGGGATAAACTTTACAAGGGACTATTACATTTCATAGTTAGATTTTTAAACTAGACATAATTTCTAATAAACTGCACAAATTACCAAAATTAATCTAATAACCTACTGGTATTTACACAAACAGCTGTGCAAGTAAAAGTTACATGAGTACTAGAGGAAAACCCAGATAAAGTAATTGTTCAGCTTTTCTCTACACAGTTTCTTTTAGGCTCACTCTTCATTAGTCCTGTGGTGAACAGGAAATCTGGTGCCAATGAGAAATGAGAAGGGAAGGGAAATGAGGGTAATGGTATATGGATTAACAGACCCCAGCCCACGGAGCAACTGAAGGAGCAGGGTTGAGGTCAGCGGTGGACACGAAGCCCAGGCCCCCACTCCCAGATGTGGAAGGAGGAGCTCTTTTCCAGAAGCTCCAGGAACTGGACCCACGCAACAGTGACCGTACACGTACTCAGATCTTCAAGTCTGCATACTGTCCCGAGAAACCAGTCACACAGGGTTGCTCACCACCATTCACAAACGCTGTCACCAGAAGCAGATTCACAAAATACCGTCTTCAGAAATGTCATAGTGAATTATTAATTTGACAGTCCCTAACATTTTCTGATTTTTCATCAAATGCCATGTTTATTTTTTATTAATTTAACACCAAGATCTGGCTTTTCTATTCCAACCACAATGAGAAACAATTAAATGGCTAAGGTACACAGAGCTTTCAAGTAAAAATTAAAACTATAATATTTTACTATTAAGTGTGAAACAGATTTACTTCATAACTATTAGCACCTTGGTTTCCAAATTTTATCGCACACTAGAATCACCTGAGGATCTTTCAAAAATCCCAATAGCCAGGTCCCAACCACACCAATTAAATTTTTTAAAATTTGAAGGTAGGAATCAGGCATCGATAATTCCTTAAAAATACTTAGGTTTGATTAGCAATGATTGTAACAATAGTTACAGCAATAAAATCCTTGTGTCTTTAAAAAAAGGGAGAAATTAAATGAATATTAGACATGCAGCTTGGGTACTATAATGTTTCAAGTCTAAATGTGACTTTTTGGGAGCGCTTAAAAATCTTTGAAAGGATTTTTCTAAGTGTATCTTGGTCTTTTTACTCATGGACACTCTCAACTTTTCAGATATAAAACTAATACAACGAGAAGCCACAATTCACTCAATTGCCTAGACTTCTTAAAAATTATAAAAATCAACAATTGAGATAACAATTCATGGACTATGATTATATATTTCACAGAGAAATCTAGTAAATCAACTTCTAGGAACCTAAGGAAATAATTATAGGTGTACATAA
Source organism: Eschrichtius robustus (assembly GCF_028021215.1). Lineage (NCBI taxonomy): Eukaryota > Metazoa > Chordata > Mammalia > Artiodactyla > Eschrichtiidae > Eschrichtius > Eschrichtius robustus. Next base: position 33,703,140 of record NC_090841.1, read on the forward strand.
ATTTGTATCTATAAGATAAATTATGATATGTTAGAATTCTGTATTTATTAAAAATGCTATAAAATATTAAATGGCATGTGCGGTTTCATACTACAGTATTAAATATAAGTCAGTCAGAAAACAGTTACAAAACACAGTATGAATGATAAACATGAAACCTACTTGCAATTGAACTGAATTGTGCCGAAGACCTTCCACAATAGAAGAAAATCTGTCAATTTTTCTTTCTTCTCCAGCTGATGTTAAAGCTTCTAAAACTTCTTCAAGGCTATTGGAAAATTTGAAATTATAAAGTAAATTGCAAACAGCAAATAACCCAAATAACTCCAACTAAGTCCAAACTGAGCGGCGCAACAGTCATCGGCCCACAGGACCTCTACATGGACAATTTTTAAATGCATGCAGGAGGTTTCACTTACAGGGCTCTGCCTACCCTTATAGGAGGGAGGGCCATTTCTGTTTGTTCTTTCGGTTGTTCAGTTTGTATATCTTTATCATTTATAAAAAGTACTTTAAATAATTTTTAAATGTTTTCTTGTAATAAGAACATTAATATTCCTTAAAAAGAAAAACAGGTTTATTTTTATTTATCTTTTGATATGTATGTAATGGTCTTTTAGTTACAGGTCTAGCAATTGTGGATAATGTCTTTAAAGTTAAAACTTTAGTATGTACTTTACTGTCAAGGACCTTGCACCCTCAACCATTACATTATCAATTACTCACTTATTATTGAATTAATTCTATCCAAAAAAAAAAAAAAAAAAAATCATAAGAAACAGAACCAATTTGTATATTTTTCAGTCTTCATTTAGAATGAGTTCAGAACTGTTTAAATATAATGAAGAAATTCATAGAAACATGTTAGCCCATAACTACTGTATTGATTAAGAGAAAAAAATTACTACTCAAACATTTCTGTTCAGCCAATATAAATCTAAATCACCTGCTTAAGTATAGTTCATTTTTTTAAAGTAAATTCTAGACTAAAATAGAATAATGAAAACATTATATGACTGAAACTGTATTAAATTATTATGTAATGAGAGAAATAAGTTGAGAAGACTTACATGCTTTCCTCCCCTACAATGCACATTGCAGAAAGGAGTTTAACCACATCCGTCATCATACTGGGCTTCTCAGGATCAATGGCTCTGGCTAACAAAGAAAGACTCCTCTCTTCACTCATAATTCTTTCCAAGCCATACTACAACATTTTGGAAATAAGAGGTTAAATTTTAGTGGTTAGTTGAAAAAATAGTGCCCTGAAGGAAATGTAGTTATTTTTTAAATGTTTATAAGATAATATATGTGTACATGTAGTAAAGCCAGAAAATATAAAGAATGCATAGCATCCTAAAAAAATTCATAGAAGTATTCCCTTTACATTAAGAACTATGAGAATCAATCAAATACAGATAACCCCTCAAAGGTAATTTTACAGCAATATGACGGATAATTACTAAGACAGATAAGTGGCCAACTAGAGAAAGAGAGAAGCAGTGAGGAATACTGAGATTTCCCAACAGGAACATAGAAAATGAACAGACTGATACTGAACCAGACACTGAGGCCGTGAGGAGCTCTCCTGGGAAGGACGGTTGGTAAGAGGTACCACAAATAAATGCACAGATCACTGTCCCAGAGAAACATAATGTGAACCACATGTGCAATGTAAAATTTCAAACAAAAAGTAAAACTGATTTTAATAGAATTATCCCAATATACCCAAAATATTATCATTTTAACATATAATCAATATAAAACATTTATTGATGAGATATTTTTACTTTTTTTTTCTTCCTAAGTATTCAAAATCTAGTGTGTATTGTACACGTACAGCACATCTCAGTTCAGACTAGCCACATTTCAAGGGCTCAGTAGCCACATGTGGCAACCACATTACACAGTGCGGGTCTAGATAGTAACACTTAGTTCATAAACAGGCAAAAGCTGAAGGGTGATTCGGGCTGATACCATGTAGAAACTGCCATAAGAACATGTGTATTCTGATCTGAACGATATTTTGCTATCAGAAAGACAATGCAGTTGTAAACACATTATATAAATGGAATGATTGAGAAGAATGAGGCCAAAGTTTGCTACTGCCAGGATGTCACATTCAATTGGAAGATAAGGAGTTATGTTAACGACTTAGTGTTTTGATTTAAGGATGTATACATCTCTTAGGGTCCACTTACAATCTATGGAAGATAAGTATCAAATAACAGAGGATGAACAGAAGCAATAAAACAGTACTATTTATCTACCATACATCCCAGAGGATCCTTTTAAAGAGTGAGAATTTAGTTGATTAGAATTACTACTAAGCACTAAAAAGGAACTTAAGCCCAATTACAGACCTATGAACTCAAAATCAGCACTAGGTATTGGTATCAAAGTAAAATCTATAACAAGCTTAGATCCAAATGCTTTGAACGTTATGAATGTTATGAAAACTTATTTATAAGTTTCCTGTCTTCTATATCGCATTTACGTAAAGAAGCTTCACACTGTGGTGAAATATGGCACTTGCTTGAAACCACTATCTAAAGAACACAGGTACAAAGAAGGAAGTACAAACAGAAGGGTCAAGGGCCCCAAGGTATGATTTTTGAAGGGACTTCTCTGTCCTATTTGGTGACAGGGAAACGTTTACAAGGAAACAGCTAAACCAGCCAGGAGATGCTCACTTTTGTGATACCCTGGGCTGTTTCATAACTGGAAACAAAGAAAAGTAGGCATGAGGTCAGAGACTACAATATGCCTCGACAATCATTCCAGGGAATTGTCAGAGTTTTGTAATGTACCACTTAGACCCAATTCAAAAAGTCAACCAGCCAATGATTACCAAGTACCAAAGGGCTGGCTCTGTCCTAATAAACCTGAGACTGAGTAAAGTTTGCCTTCAGCACTTCCTCCTTCACTTCCCCCACTCTGGGCTGGCCTGAGCCAGCACCTGCCCTTTGGGAATCAGAATCCTGTGGCTCCTCCAGCCATTCAAAGCAACTCACACTGATTTCCTCTAAGGGATACCACCTACCTTCTCTGTCAGGCCCTCTTACCCTAAACCATGTGTCAAGAGTGGAATAGGAGCATTCTCTGATCTCCTAGTTTCGACCAGTGTCTTGTGAACTCAAAGCTGCATCACTGGCAATATTCTCTGACTTCGCTAATGGAAAATTGTATGGTGCTCATTTTGAGACTGGAATGAGGCCAGATTACCACTACTGAGTATCTAGAATTAAAGACTGAACTGCTGCCTACTTGTATAAAATTACTCTCATTCAATTATTTAAAAAAACAAAGCAAAACTAAACCCATTGACTCTGTGAGAGAAACAGTCAACTTACCAGTGCTGGCACTTAAAGTGCATTAAATGAAGGCTATTACAAGGTTAGAGAGATGGTGACAAATTTTGGAAGGTCTAAGAATGTCTCTCCACTGAATGTCAAGGATCCACTCCAGATTTTAGGAAAACTCACATGTTCTAAACTGAGGACCAGTGCCAGGTTCCCTCTGCATTCTACTTGAGGCCTATTATTACCTAATAGGTGGAACTGCAGGCCACTGAAGGTGTGTTAGGCAGGGGAAGGTGAATACCCTAAATCCCTGTGTCAGATGCCCTACATGAAAACTGGTGCTGAATGACTACCCACGGTGAGTTAATACCAGCAGCAGAGATAACGTAGGGAGGGTGCTGGCTTCAGGAACAAGGCACCCTCGTTGGGGGTACACACCTTAACACAAAAAGTTAACTGACAAAAATGAAACCCCTGTTCCGACTACCTCTTAATTTAAAGGTATTTAACCTTTCATCTTGACTTTTATTTTCTTCCTAATAGATATTCAAAATCTTCTTCTATTTAAACACTACTATAAAGTTCAATTTAGTATTATAAAAAAATTCAATTTCATACAATGATATCAGATTCACTCATAATATCAATTATATAATTAATTACTAGTACCAAATAAGGTACTAGTACATACATTTTTTCTCTTAAAGCCTATATTTTTCATCATTCAATGAACTTTTATAAAGACTGCACAGTAAGGTAGAGGAAAAAGCATCAACCAATCTTGGAAAAAAAATATTTACCAAAAAATTTCACATATAATTATGTTTAGAATTCAGACATTATAATTCCAAGTATCAGTAACTTTTTATTCGTATCAGCATGACAGTAATAAATGCAAATGACAATATATTCCAGCTCCACATAAACTATAAACAAAATAATCCATTATTATAACAATAAATCACATTATATTAATTAGAATATAAATACATAGTTTACTCCCTTTCCAATTCAGTCTTAAACCAAGTAGGAATATTATCTTCTATATACCACTTCACTTTAACCATGACATTCTTAAATTCAAATTATGATCCAAATGCCCCGTGCCCCTTTGTTCTGGAAAAACGTTTCTGGGTTTTCGCTACGCTTAGCCTTCCCGTCACCAATGAAATTTCCAGTTTCTATATTCTTATTTTAGAAGCCCCCCCACCCCGCCTGAAAGCAAGTGTTATACACTCAGTGTGAAAAGATGTCTCCCTATGAGCAATTTGATTCCTTTATTCACTCACTCTTAAAACATACTCTACAAAGGCTACATAATATATCTAAAATCGAATTCTCACAGAACAGTGAGTTCAGTACAGAAAGTACTTGTGATTTCTACATCAGATATTTTCCCTGAAAATCGTATCTGATTGGAGGAAGCAGGGAGGTGAAAAATATTTCATTGGTTAAAAATAGAAAACTTAACTCCAGAAAATGATGAAAAATCCATAAATAATTCAATTTAAAAAATAATTAGAAAATATAAATATTTGCTGCATTTAATAAAAAGAAATGTAAATGTTAATAATTTAAGTACAAGTACTTAAGTACGAAGTTCTCTAAAAATTTATTTTAAAAATGAGGATAAGGCAAAAATATTAAAAATTAAAATTAATCAGAAATACACAGTTTTGCTATAAAACACAAATCACCCAACATAGGTAAAATTTCCTCTCCCGCTGTCTAATGAATGAAAACCCCTATCATTACTGCACGCATCATGAGGTAGATATGTTTAGATGTTAGAGCTAGAGACATGGCATGGAGTAAAGCTAATTTCTCCAATTAACAGTATGAAAAAAAGGAAACACAGTTAGATAAACCCAGCTTCAGTACAGAGCATAAACCATTTCTCTCTTCTAATGTATCTTCTTTAAATATTCAAACTGCAGACCTGCCATATTATATTTGGTTTCAATATTACAGTTGACTCTTGAACATCACAGGGGTTAGGGGCACCAGCTCCTCATGCAGTCAAAAATCCGAGTATAATTTCTGACTCCCCCAAAACTTAACTACTAATAGCCTACTCTTGACCAGAAGTCTTACCAATAACACAGAGTTGATTAACACATATTTTGTATCTTATATGTATTATATACTATATTCTTACAATAAAGTAAGGTAGAGAAAAGAAAATGTTATTTTTAAAAAGCAGAAGGAAGAAAAAATACACTTACAGTACAAATATATATTTATTTTTAAAAATCCACATATAAGTGAACCAGTGCAGTTCAAACACATATTGTTCAAGGGTCAACTGTACTTGCATTAAGCATCATTGCTCCTCCACCTCTGGGACCTGTTCATATCTGTTCACATTAATTTCATTAAAAATTTAAATCTCTAGACTATAAAAACTAAGTCTTTCCAACTTAATTCTTTGGTAATAAGTATTACTGCAGACCACATTTAATAATCGTGTATGATTTCAAAGCTGATTCATGCTACACTTCTGAAAATTAAAAGAGAAGAAGGAAGGGAGGAAGAGAAGGGAACAAAAAAGAGGACAGACAGGGAGGTAGAGAGGTAGGGAGGAAGGACAGGAGGAAAAGAAAATTAATCTGTGCATGAAGGGTTAAGCACTAGAAGAGGATCTATTCATCCCCATGTTTCTCCTGTTGAGAGACAGTTGATTTGATAGAAAACTAGAAATCAATACTTCAATATTTTTTTCCATTATATACTGAAGAGCTTATCAAAGCAATGTATCACTTTAGTGCAAATTCTATATTACATAACCCTTCTTTCATAAGAATTTCTGTAAGAACTGATAAAGAACAACTACAATACAATTACCTATGTACATACCTGGGTGTTCATCAAGGCCTTTAGACACTGTATGACTTTGTGCTGATTCTTCTTTATAATTTTTTCTTGTCTGCATAAAAGATATCAATGTTGGAACCATCACTGGACATGCAAATGTAGCTTAATTAGAAATAATGATTAGCAATACTTACATTTTGCCACTAATCAGCTTTTCCAAAATGTCCAGTAATAATCCAAGCCCCTCATGTTCAAAGTTCTCCACCCAACTGAAAAACAGAAGAAAGGGTAGTCATATATTAAGTCAGTATTCTAGTTTGGAATATCACAATAATGCTATATACTCACAAATATTTTGTACTTGTTATATTCTAGTCATAAATACAATAAAAGAATAACACTATGTATAAAATCATTCATGATTCATAATCTTTGTGAAAAAAGGAGCGATGATGTGATAAGCCAGTGATGTGCTGAACCCAGCTTGCACTTGGCTTGTGAGAGCTGAGTGTGCCCAGCTCTTCCATGCCCCATGTCCATTGACATCACGTTAGTAGCTTAAAACCTGCCATGTTGGAAGTATTGACACTACAGAAATCAGCAAATGCTGCCAATCAGAGCATCCCCTCACCCAGAGCTGGTTGTTAAACATTTAACAGCACACCACTGGACAAGCCTCACTCTGGACTATTCCAAAGAGCAGATATTGGGCAAGTGAGCAATATTTAAAGAGAAAAGATTCCGGTCTACATAAAGAAAAAGATTACTGAAAAAATTAGTCAAAATATTGTAAAAGCATGTTCTAGGAGAATTTTCCAAACCACTAAAATACATCTTTATAAATGTTAACAATTTCTTAACTTTCAAAGTTCAGTTGTATTTTTAAAAAGAGCTTTATCATTATTTTTAAGTGAATATTTTCATCCTGACCCAACCACCTCTATTCCATTAAACCCATTAATATAATCAAAGTATGTATGTAATTAGGATAGCACTGCCAATAGACAACAGCTCACCTTGATTATAGAAAAACTACCTTAGGGGAAATCAGTGTTGATTTGGAAAGCCTAGCACAATAAATAAAATAATGTTAACAATCCGTCTCCCAAAAAGTGGGGGAAAGAAAAAGATATAATATGATATATATGTGTATTTCTTTGTATATATGTGCTTGTATACCTATTTGTTTGTATGTATGGTTTTATGTGTGTATGTGTGTCTGCGTGTAGCCTTTGAAAAATGGAATATTAATAACAAACTTTCATCCAATAATCAAAAGCAGGATGTTATAAAGCATAAAAAATTTAAGTCACATACCAGAATATAATACCATTTTCTTACTTAAGACACAGTATTACATTCCTTAGAAAATAAGAGAAAACACCAAATGTAATATATTTGCATGAAAAATAAAAATATAATTTTAAAAGTTCCAGTGACTTCCCTGGTGGTCCAGTGGTTAAGACTCGGCGCTTCCACTGCAGGGGGCGCAGGTTCGATCCCTTATTGTGGAACTAAGATCCCACATTTTCGGCATGGTGCGGCCAAAAATTTCTTTTAAAAATTCCCTCTTCTTCACTTGTACACTTCTGTGAACATGGCTTAATCACCTACAAATAGTCAGAGTTTCTGATTTTAACCACCCCACCCCCAAGAAAAGAATTTGCCATTTAGATTGGCAGACTCACCTCAGACTATTTTACTCATCTCTTCTCTATGAAAACCACAGAATAACCAATTCAAGAATGCACTTAAACAGGAAAGATACTCCCGTGTAAAAGAAAAGACTGAAGATCACTATTATAGCTAAGGTGAAGAAAAAAAGTTCAATATAAGTTGGTGTTTTCAAACCAGGATGCTGCTTCAAAAGTTAAGAGTTTACTCTCCACTATCAGCATCGCACAGATTACTTGTAGGCATTTCAAATCTTGCTTTCATATTTCATGAAAACGCCTATAGCATCCCACTTAACTGTATGCCTTGTTGACATCCAATTCTGTATTTATTCTTATTTCACTTGCAGCAGGGAAGCTTGAAATCAAACACACAAGGAGTAATTTGAGCGTTTTGCTTGGACTGGCACTGAGATGTGTGGACAGGCTCTGTTCATCAGACCCTCCTGTCTTAGTACCTCACAGTAAGACTTCAGTATTTTGTTTGAAGTGTTTCAACAATCTCCATATTCAAAAGTATATCCATAAAGATATCGTAAAGCTAATATAAATGGTTTAGGATTCTTCATGCTGCTATCACCTTCAATCATCATAGAGAATAAAGTTACTATTCCTAAAACTGCCTTATAACAAAATATACAAAGTATTTTAAAATCATGTTAATGTAACAAAACGATTTTCTTGCACATCATATGCTCATGTTGGAGCCCACTATAAAATTCAGGAAGCATATCAATCCAGGTAAATCAAGTCTGAGTAATAAATAATAGAACACAGCTATTTTGAAGATGTATCACCCCTATTATAACAACTATTTAACTATAGAATACTGGGACCCACAGAATTTCTCAAATCAACTATTTCTGGACCCACTAAATAACTCTCTTCTACAATGCAGAACATGAGTCATTAAAGTAAAACTTATGTTCACTCATGCATATTACATATGAACTAATTATAAAAGAAACTTACTAAGATTGAATGTAAAGAAGCATTATACCCAATTACTTTACATTACAACCTTTTAACTCACGGTGGGAATTAGTTTCTTGACAATGATAAAATCAGAGATTAGCAACAGCCTTCCGAAAGCCAGACTATACCTTACATCATAAAACATATCAATAACAAGGAAAGTCAGACAGGGTGCAGGGAAAGGAAGATAAGATGCTTGATAACAAAAGAAACACTAATATGTAAACATAAAAAGAAAGCTGATGAAAGTACTTATTGAAAAGGTAATATTATAATACAAACTAAATGTGCATAAAAAGTTTCCATGTTTTTCTTAAAAATTTGCAAGGCCAACATATTGTTGTATTAACAAGTTATCATTCACAAACCCATTCTCTCAAAACCCTTGCCCTCACCCCTGCTATTTTCAGCAATGCTATTTTTAAGAATAGGAGCAAATATCACTTCCTATCTCTTCTGGAAAAGATGTTCAAGATAAAAAAGTGATATTGAGTAGGCAGGTCTGCAGTGCTGACAGAGGTTTATTAAAATCGATAGCTTTCTACAGAAATGAAAAATTTCTCATCATCAATGTAAGAAGCAACCTGGAAAAAAATTATCAACTGATCTATAAATAACGATCAATATTCAGGAAACAAAATCTGTGCTATTTACTCTGTGCCTGTCAGCATAGTGCCATAGGGCATTATGTGGTTTAACTAAAACCTGCATTCATGGATGAATAAGCACTGGGCAAATGTTTTTTATTTGTGAATAGAAGTGACACAGATTAGTATGACATGTGTAAAGGAAAAAAAAAAAAAAAAAAAACGCTTTAAAACAGCAGAAAGTAATGTGCTAAGTACTAATTTAACACAAAATCTACCTCTTAAAATTCCATAACAGGAGAAGGTGAGATTTCCACTATCGAGAAACAATGGAAAAGAGCTGCAGCTGCTCACTGGAGAATTGAAAGATCGAGATAGAGAGCTCAAAGATATGGGTGCGCTACATCAGAGACAACTTCTTTCACAGGAAGAGGATCGGCAGAAAGTGTTGACTTTGGAAGAATGTTGCAGCAAATTAGAAGGAAACTTTATGTCTTGATTCCATCAAGGATGAATCTGGAAATGAAAACAGACAACAACTCTCTCAGGCACCTTAACCGGACAGCAGCTACTATTAGAAGCCCTCTTTTTGAAGAGAGAGGGATGCCTACTGTCCCCATTCCTCAGACAGGGTGATCACAGAGAGGACATTCAGATGTTTATCCTGTGGTTTGTGAGCAACCTGTATTTTCCAGAGATTTCACAATGCAACTATCCTTTAAGAAACTACTGCTAGGGTGGACCTTCAAGATGGTGGAGGAGTAAGACGTGGAGATCAACTTCCTCCACACAAGTACATCAAAAATACATCTATGTGGGGAACAACTCCTACAGAACACCTACTGAATGCTGGCAGAGGACCTCAAATGTCCCAAAGGGCAAGAAAATCCCCACGTACCTGGCCATGTGGCTGACAGGGTCTTGGTGCTCCGGTCTGCTGTCAGGCCTGAGCCTCTGAGGTGGGAGAGCGGAGTTCAGGACACTGGACCACCAGAGAACTCCTGGCCCCATGTGATATCAATCGCCGAGAGCTCTCCCAGAGACCTAAGACTCAGCTCCACCCAATGGCCAGAAAGCTCCAGTGCTGGACGCCCCATGCCAAACGACTAGCAAGACAAGAAAACAACCCTTTAGGCAGAGAGGCTGCCTAAAGTCACAATAAGTTGACAGACACCACAAAACACACCATTTGACACAGCCCTGCCCACCAGAAAGACAAGATGCAGCCCCACCCACCAGAACACAGGTACTAGTCCCCTCCACCAGGAAGCCTACACAACACACTGAACCAACCTTACCCACTGGGGGCAGACACCAAAACCAACTGGAACTACGAACATGCAGCCTGCAAAAAGGAGACCCCAAACACAGTAAGTTAAGCAAAATGGGAAGACAGAGAAATATGCAGCAGATGAAGGAGCTAGGTAAAAACCCACCAGACCAAACAAATGAAGAGGAAATGGGCAGTCTACCTGAAAAAGAATTCAGAGTAATGATAGTAAAGATGATCCAAAATCTTGGAAATAGAATGGAGAAAATACAAGAAACATTCAACAAGGACACAGAAGAACTAAAGAGCAAACAAACAATGATGAACAACATAATAAATGAAATTAAAAATTCTCTAAAAGAAACCAACAGAAGAATAACTGAGGCAGAAAAATGGATAAGTGACGTGGAAGATAAAATAGTGGAAATAACTACCACAGAGCAGAATAAAGAAATAAGAATGAAAAAAATTGAGGACAGTCTCAGAGACTTCTGGGACAACATTAAATGCACCAACATTCAAATTATAGGGGTCCAAGAAGAAGAAGAGAAAAAGAAAGGGTCTGAGAAAATATTTGAAGAGATTATAGTTGAAAACTTCCCTAACGTGGGAAAGGAAATAGTCAGTCAAGTCCAGGAAGCACAGAGAGTCCCAAACAGGATAAATCCAAGGAGAAACACGCCAAGACACACATTAATCAAACTGTCAAAAATTAAATACAAAGAAAAAAATATTAAAAGCAGCAAGGGAAAAGCAACAAATAACATACAAGGGAATCCCCATAAGGTTTAAGGTTAAAAACTGATTTTTCAGCAGAAACTCTGCAAGCCAGAAGGGAGTGGCAGGACATATTTAAAGTGATGAAGGAGAAAGACCTACAGCCAAGATTACTCTACCCAGCAAGGATCTCATTCAGATTCAACAGAGAAATTAAAACCTTTACAGACAAGCAAAAGCTAAGAGAATTCAACACCACCAAAGCAGCTTTACAACACATGCTAAAGGAACTTCTCTAGGCAGGAAGCACAAAAGAAGGAAAAGACCTACAAAAACAAACCCAAAACAATTAAGAAAGTGGTAATAGGAACATACATATCGATAATTACCTTAAATGTAAATGGATTAAATGCTCCAACCAAAAGATATAGACTGGCTGAATGAATGCAAAAACAAGACCCTTATATATGCTGTGTACAAGAGACCCACTTCAGACCTAGGGACATATACAGACTGAAAGTGAGGGGATGGAAAAAGATATTCCATGCAAATGGAAATCAAAAGAAAGCTGGAGTAGCAATTCTCATATCAGACAAAATAGACTTTAAAATAAACACTATTACAAAAGACAAAGAAGGACACTACATAATGATCAAGGGATCAATCCAAGGAGATATAACAAATGTAAATATTTATGCACTTAACATAGGAGCACCTCAATACATAAGGCAAATACTAACAGCCATAAAAGGGGAAATCGACAGTAACACAATCATAGTAGGGGACTTTAACACCCCACTTTCACCAATGGACACATCATCCAAAATGAAAATAAATAAGGAAACACAGCCTTTAAGAGACACATTAAACAAGACGGACTGAACTGATATTTATAGGACATTCCATCCAAAAACAACAGAATACACTTTCTTCTCAAGTGCTCATGGAATATTCTCCAGGATACATCATATCTTCGGTCACAGATCAAGCCTTGGTAAATTTAAGAAAACTGAAATCATATCAAGTATCTTTTCCGACCACAACTCCATGAGACTAGATATCAATTACAGGGAAAAAAATGGTAAAAAATATAAACACATGGAGGGTAAACAATAAAGTACTAAATAACCAAGAGATCACTGAAGAAATCAAAGAGGACATCAAAAAATACCTAGAAACAAGGAAACAACCTAACCTTACACCTAAAGCAATTAGAGAAACAAGAACAAAAGAAAACCCAGTGTTAGCAGAAGGAAAGAAATCATAAAGATCAGATCAGAAATAAATGAAAAAGAAATAAAGGACACAATAGCAAAGATAAATAAAACTGAAACCTGGTTCTTTGAAAAGATATAAAAAAAATTGATGAGCCACTAGCCAGACTCATCAAGACAAAAAGGGAGAAGACTCAGATCAACAGAATTAGAAATGAAAAGAGAGAAGTAACAACTGACACTGCAGAAATACAAAGGATCATGAGAGATTACTACAAGCAACTGTATCCCAACAGAATGGACAACCTGGAAGAAATGGACAAATTCTTAGCAAAGCACAACCTTCCAAAACTGAACCAGGAAGAAATGGAAAATATGGACAGACCAATCACAAGTAATGTAATTGAAACTGTGATTAAAACTCTTCCAACAGGGCTTCCCTAGTGGCGCAGTGGGTGAGAAGCTGCCTGCCAATGCAGGAGACATGGGTTCGATCCCTGGTCTGGGGAGACCTCACATGCCACGGAGCAACTAACTTGTATGCCACAACTACTAAGCCTATGCTCTAGAGCCCATCAGCCACAACTACTGAGCCCGCGCACCTAGAATCCGTGCCCCGCAGCAAGAGAAGCCACCGCAACAAGAAGCCTGCAGGCAGCACCAAAGACCCAAAACAGCCAAAAATAAATAAATTAAATAAATAAATTTATTTTTTAAAAAAATCTTCCAAGAAACAAAAGCCCAGGACCAGATGCCTTCACAGGCAAATTCTATCAAACTTTTAGAGAAGCGCTAACAGCTATCCTTCTCAAACTCTTCCAAAATATAGCAGAGGGAGGAACACTCCCCAACTCATTCTACGAGGCCACCATCACCCTGATACCAAAACCAGACAAAGATGTCACAAGAAAAGAAAACTACAGGCCAATATCACTGATGAACATAGATGCAAAAGTCCTCAACAAAATAGTAGCAAACAGAATCCAACAGCACATTACAAGGATCATACACCACGACCAAGTGGGGTTTATCACAGGGATGAGAGGATTCTACAATATACGCAAATCAATCAATGTGATACACCATATTAACAAACTGAAGGATAAAAACCATACAATAATCTCAATAGATGCAGAAAAAGCTCTTGACGAAATTAAACACCCATTTATGATAAAAACTCTCCAGAAAGTAGGCAGAGGGAGCTTACTTCAACATAATAAAGGCCATATATGGCAAACCCACAGCCAACTTCGTTCTCAATGGTGAAAAACTGAAACCATTTCCTCTAACATCAGGAACAAGAAAAGGATGTCCACTCTCACCACTATTATTCAACATAGTTTTGGAAGTTTTAGCCACAGCAATCAGAGAAGAAAAAGAAATAAAAGGAATCCAAATTAGAAAAGAAGAAGTAAAACTGTCACTGTTTGCAGATGGCATGATACTATACATAGAGAATCCTAAAGATGCTACCAGAAAACTCCTAGAGCTAATCAATGAATTTGGTAAAGTAGCAGGATACAAAATTAATGCACAGAAATCCCTTGCATTCCTATATACTAATGAGGAAAAACTCTGAAAAGAAATTAAGGAAACACTCCCATTTACCGTTGCAACAGAAAGAAAAAATACCAAGGAACAAACCTACCTAAGGAGACAAAAGACCTCTATGCAGAAAACTATAAGACACTGATTAATGAAACCAAACACGATACAAACAGATGGAGAGATATACCATGTTCTTGGATTGGAAGAATCAACATTGCGAAAATGACTATACTACCCAAAGCAATCTACAGATTCAATGCAATCCCTATCAAACTACCAATGGCATTTTTCACAGAACTAGAACAAAAACTTTCACAGTTTGTATGGAAACACAAAATACCCTGAATACCCAAAGCATTACTGAGAAAGAAAAACGGAGCTGGAGGAATCAGGCTCCGTGAATTCAGACTATACTACAAAGCTACAGTAATCAAGACAGTATGGTACTGGCACAATAACAGAAATACAGATCAATGGAACAGGATAGAAAGTCCAGGCATAAACTCATGCACATATGGTCACCTTATCTTTGATAAAGGAGGCAGCAAAATGCAATGGAGAAAAGACAGCCCCTTTAATAAGTGGTGCTGGGAAAACTGGACAGCTACGTATAAAAGAATAAAATTAGAACACTTCCTAACACCATATACAAAAATAAACTCAAAATGGATTAAAGACCTAAATGTAAGGCCAGACACTATCAAACTCTTAGAGAAGAAGTTAGGAAGAACACTCTTTGACATAAATCACAGCAAAATCCTTTTTGACCCATCTCCTAGAGAAATGGAAATAAAAACACAAACAAACAAATGAGACCTAATGAAACTTCAAAGCTTTTGCACAGCAAAGGAAACCATAAACAAGATGAAAAGACAACCCTCAGAATGGGAGAAAGTATTTGCCAAAGAAGCAACTGACAAAGGATTAATCTCCAAAAGATACAAGCAGCTCATGCAGCTCAATATCAAAAAAACAAACAACCCAATCCAAAAATGGGCAGAAGATCTACATAGATATTTCTCCAAAAAAGATATACAGATTGCCAACAAACACATGAAAGAATGCTCAACATCACTAATCATTACAGAAATGCAAATCAAAACTACAATGAAGTATCACCTCACACCAGTCAGAATGTCCATCATCAAAAAATCTACAAAGAATAAATGCTGGAGAGGGTGTGGAGAAAAGGGAACACTCTTGCACTGTTGGTGGGAATGTAAATTGATACAGCCACTATGGAGAACAGTATGGAGTTTCCTTAAAAAACTAAAAATAGAACTACCATATGACCCACCAATCCCACTACTGGGCATATACCCTGAGAATACCATAGTTCTAAAAGAGTCAAGTACCACAATGTTCATTGCATCACTATTTACAATAGCCAGGACATGGAAGCAACCTAAGTGTCTCTCGACAGACGAATGGATAAAGAAGATGTGGCACACATATACAATGGAATATTACTCAGCCATAAAAAGAAATGAAATTGAGTTATTTGTAGTGAGGTGGAGGGACCTAGAGTCTGTCATACAGAGTAAAGTAAGTCAGAAAGAGAAAATCAAATACCATATGCTAACACATATATATGGAATCTAAAAAAAAAAAAAAAAAAATGGTTCTAACAAACCTAGGGGCAGGACAGGAATAAAGATGCAGACATAGAGGATGGACATGAGGACACGGGGAGGAGGAAGGGTAAGCTGGGACGAAGTGGGAGAGCAGCACTGACATATATACACTACCAAATGTAAAATACATAGCTAGTGGGAAGCAGCCGCATCGCACAGGGAGATCAGCTCGGTGCTTTGTGACCCCCTAGAAAGGTGGGATAGGGAGGGTGGGAGGGAGACGCAAGAGGGAGGGGATATGGGGATATATGTACACGTATAGCTGATTCACTTTGTTATACAGCAGAAACTAACACACCAGTGTAAAGCAATTATACTCCAATAAAGATGTTTAAAAAAAAAAGTTCCATAACTGGAAATACCAAAGCCTTCTCTTTGAATTGCTTCAAGAAAAACTTCTAAGTGTATTTCCATTTAGCACTTCCTAGTAGGGGTCTCAATGTAGGAGAAAAGAAGAGGTGAAAAGGTAACAGAAGAATTAAAAAGAGGAGGGAGAGGGGCAACTGGTCTCTAGGATTAAATGTTCAAACCACCTTCAAATGTTCAAGGCAGCCTCGGCTTGGAAATTGTTATTGCTTCCAGAGACAGAGGATGAAATCAAAAGTGCAGAGTGGTTTCCAGTGTAATTTTGGGTTTATGAAGCAAATACAGTCACCACATAAAGCAGAAATGGTAATCAGGTCTCAAATTTACTTCCTGGCCAAAGGAAGAAATCACTATCTATATATGTTTCCCATAGACTAAAGTTAAAGTTATTACCTCTCTTCCCAAGTGTGCTCTAAGGAAGAGACAGACAAATGCATCATGGATTGTCAAAGGTGGAAAAAACCTACCAGATAATAAGGGCAACCTCACCTGTTACATACACCTGCAGGATAGGGACTATTTCTTATTTGTCTTTAAATCCCAGCACCTAGCACAGATTAAGCACTAAAATAGTTTTGGAGTGAAAGTGAAACTCCTTCCACTTTTATATACAGTTGACCCTTGAACAACACAGGGCTTAAGGTCACTGACCCTCCATTTAGTCAAAAATCGGTGTATAACTTATAGTCAGCCCTCCACATCTTTATCTGCGGTACCTCCATATCCGCGGTTCAGCATCCGCAGATTCAACCAACCTCAGATTGTGTAGTGTAGTAATATATACAATTGAAAAAAATCTGCTTATAAGTGGACCCATGTAGTTCAAACCTATGTTGTTCAAGGGTCAACTGTATAAGGAAAGGGACACAGAGAGAAGTTAAGGTCGCTTAGAAATAGCACTAAGTCTGCCGATGCATGCCCTAGCTCATGACCTTAACTTTATATATTTAGAAAAAGGCACCAAGTGATGACGCCTTCCACGCAGCATCACTGACACTGTTTCAACCTTCATGCCAGAAACATCAATTCTGATTCTAGAACTGGTACTTATACATACTTAACCAAGGAGGATAAATCTGAGTCCTTGTCCTACATCACACTTTAGGACTTGACTGACTGCTGCTCAAAGGATGATGTTTCACCACTACTAAAACAAATGCTCATTAACTAAGTCAGTCAGCCTTTAGTAGGGGCTCACTGTGTGCTCGATACTGCACTAGGGGTGAGAAATACAAAGCTGAATAAAACATGTTCTCTGCCCTTTAAAAAAATTCACAGACTATTGGTTGAAACAAATGTCGAGCAAAATTATTTCCATAACGTAAGACGTGCGATAACCATGGTGCTAAGGGAACAGAAAGAAGGTGCAGCATCTACCTCTCCTGGGAACAAAGCAGCTGATGTCTGCCCTGAGTCTTGAAGGACAAGACACAGAAAGAAAGAGAAGTCGCTAAGCCAGAGGGAATACATGCAAAAACTTTAAATATGAAAGGCATGGCCTGTCCTAAGCACAAGTGGCTGTATCTGAGATAAAACCAAACAGGTAGGAAGGAGCTTGTGAAAAACCTATATACAGTCAGCACTCCATATCCATGGGATCAACAAATTGCAGATCGAAAACATTTGAAAAAAAGAAAATTCAAAAGAATTCAAAAGGCAAAAGTTGAACTTGCCACACACCAGCAACTATTTACATAGCATTTCTGTTGTATTTACAACCATTTGCCTAGCCTTTACATTATTAGGTATTATAAGTAATCTAGAGATGATTTAAAGTATACAGGAGAATGTACCTAGGTTATATGCAAATACTATACTATTTTATGTAGGGAACCTGCGCACCCTCAGATTTTGGTACTGATCCCCCGCAGATACCAAGGGAGGACTGAACAATGCCATGGGCAATAAGAAGCCACTACAGGGTTTAGGCATACGTGGTAGACAGAGTAATCCCACCCCTACCCCTCAAAGATGGCCATGTCCTAACATCAGAACCTATGAATACCCTACATAGCAAAGGGGGAATTAAAAACGGAATTAAAGTTGCTACCAGATGATTTTAAAATAGGGAGATTACTCTAGATTATCCAGATGGACCAAATCTAATTACGTAATTCATTAAAGCTGAGACCCTTTCCCAGGTGGGTTAGAGAGATGAAATGGAAGAAAGAAGAGATTCAAAGCATGAGATGGACTCAACGTGCCTTTACAGTCTTTAAAGATGGAGGAAGGGGAATATGAACCAAGGAATGTGGGTGGAATCTAAAAAGCTGAGACAAACCTAAACTGACAGCTAGCAAGGAAACAGGGATGCCAGTCTCATGAATGCAGGGAATTGAATTCTAATAACCCAAATGATCAAGCAAACAGGGTTGAGTCTCCTCATTCTTGAACACACAATATGTCTCCATTTATTAAGACCTTCTTTGATTTCCTTCACCATGATTTCACAGTTTTCTGCATAAAAGTCCTGTACACAATTTGTTTAGACTTACACCAGAGTATTTTTTTTGTTTGCTTTTTTTGGAGCAGTGGTAAATAGTGTTGTTTTCCAAAAGTCATTGCTAGAATATAGAAGCACAATTGATCGTTTTGTTCAGGTAAAAAACAGATAATATAAATTTACCCTCTGAATATTTAAGTGTTCAGTACAGTACTGTCAACTGCATTCCCACTGTTGTACAACAGAGCTCTAAAACTTTTCCTCTTGTGAAGCACATTGGATTTTTGTTTATCTTGAATCCTGCAATCTTGCTGAACTCAGTGATTAGTTCTAGTTCAAAAAGAACTTTTCTGTGTAAACAACTATGTCACCTGTAAATAGGGACAGTTTTATTTCCTCCTTTCTGATTCATATGCGTTTTATTTCATTGTGGCCTCATTGCTCTGGCGAGAACTTCTAGCACTGTGTCAATTTGTAGATTCATGTTATCAAGTTAAAGTACCCCTCTGTATCAGTTTCCTAGGGTTGCTATAACAAAGTATCACACAGTGGGTGACTTAAAACAACAAAATTATTCTCATAGTTCTGGAGGCTGGAAGCTCAAAATTAAATTCTCAGCAGAATCAGGCTCCCACTGAGGCTATGGATAGAATCCTTCTTTGCCTCCTCTTAGCTTCCGGTGGTAGCTGTTAATCTAGGATTCCCATACCTCTGTCATCACGTTGTGTGCTCTCGATGTCTCTTTTCTTCTTATAAGGACACCTGTTATATCAGATTAAGAGTCCATTCTACTCCCTATGATCCCATCTTAATTAATCTGCAATAAAGTCACATTTCTAAGGTGCAAGTTAGGACTTAAACATATCTTTCTGGGGAACACAATCCAATCCATAACATCTATTCTTATTTTCCTGACAGTTTTTATCGTGAAATAGGGGTTAAGTTTTATCAAATGCTTTGTCTGCATCAATTGATAGGATCACGCGACTGTTCTTCTCTAGCCTTGTCCATATAGTATATTACAATAAGGATTTTTGTGTCTCTATTCATGATGGACATTGCTCTGTAAAGGTGGAGGTTTCAGGTTTGTTTTTGTTTTGTCTTGTTATTGTTTTTGTCTGGTTTACTATCTGTACAAACTTCATAAACTGCAAACTGTTCCCTGCTCTTGTATTTTCTGGAAGAGACTGTGTAGAATTGATATTATTTTTCTTCACATATTTGGTAGAATTCTCTAGTGAAATCATCTGTACTTGATCTTTCAAGGAGTTTCAAATTAGTAATTCAACTTCCTTAATAGAGGACTATTCAAATTTTCTATCTCATATTGGGAATGTTGTAGTACTTTATGCTTTTCAAAGAACTGGTCTTTTTCAACTAAGTTGTCAATTTTGTGTGTTTACAGTTGTTTGTAGCATTCCCTTATTACCCTCTTGATGTAGGGTCTATAGTGATATTCTCTGTTTTCATTCCTGATATTGGTAATTTGTGTCTTCCCTTTTTTTCCTCATCAGTATTAACAAAGGCTTGTCAATTTTATTAATCTCTCCAAAGAACCAGCTCCTTGCTTCATTGATTTACTCTATTGTTTTTCTGGTTTCAATTTAATTGATTTCTGCTGTTTATTATTTCCCTCCTTCTGCTTGCTTTGGGCTTACTTGCTTTTCATTTTTTTAAGATTCTTTTTTTTTTTTTTTTGGTGGCACCACACAGCTTGTGGGATCTTAGTTCCCTGATCAGGGATTGAACCCAAGGCCCTGGCAGTGAGAGCACGGAGTCCTAACCACTGGACCGCCAGGGAATTCCCTATTTTTTTTTAGATTCTTAAGGTGATAACTAAAATTATTAATGTGAGCCTTTTCCTTTTTTCTAATGTATGTGTTTAGTGCTACAGTACTGCTTTAGATGTGTCCCACAAATTTTGAAATGTGGTATTCCCATTTTCATTATGTTTAGTATATTTTTTTATTTCCTTCAAGACTTCTTCTTTGACCCAAGGACTATACAGAAGTGTGTTGTTTACTTTCCAAATGTTCAGAAGTCTTCCTGTGATCTTTCTGTTAGTGATTTCTAGTTTGAGTCCATTTTGGTGAGAGAACACATTTAGTATGATTTCAATTCTTTTAAATTTGATGAGGTTTGCTCTGTAGCCCAGGATATGGTCTGTCTTGGTATATGTTCTGTGGTAATAAGAAAAGAATGTGTATTCTTTTATCATTGGATGGAGTCTTCTATAAATATATACTTTTACTTGATGGTGGTGTTGAATTTTTTATACACCCTTAGTGATTTTCTGTCCACATGTTGTTATCAATTATTGACTTAGTTGTTACGTCTCCATATCTAATTGTGGATTTATCTGTTTTTCCTTTCAGTTCTGTTATTTCTTGCTTCATGTGTTTTGCACATCTGTGATTTGACACATACACGTTTAGGATTGAGCTTCTGGTGGTTTGACTCTTATTATATAGAATCAATCTCTTTTACTTCTTTACTCTGAGGTCTAAATTATATTAAAAATAGCCACAACTGCTTTCTTTTGATTAACATTTGTATATGTCTATTATCCTTTTACTTTCCATTTGCCTATATCAATATATTTGAAGTAAATTTCTAATAGAAAATATATAACTAGTGATATTTTTAATCCACTCTGCAAATCTCCTTTAATTAGCATATAACCATTTACACCTAATGTAATTATTGATATGTTAAGGCTTCAGCCTACCATTTATTTTTTGGTTTTTGTTTGTTCGTTTTATCTTCTTTTTCCTGACTTCCCGTGGTTACTTGAACATGTTTTAGAATTCCATTTTGATTTACCTAGTGTGTTTTTTATGTGTATCTCTTTGTATGGCCTTTTCAGTGTTTGCTCTAGATATCATGTCAGAATATATCACAGTTAATTGGTGTCACCACTTCACAAGTTTGAGTGAATTATAGAAATCTTCCCTCCTGTTACGGACTGAAAAGTGTCCCTCAAATTTCAAATGTCAAAACCCAAACCCACAATGTGACTATATTTGTAGATACGGCCTTTAAAGTGGTAATTAAGGTTAATTGAGGTCATAAGGGTAGGGCCCTGATCCAGTCTGACTAGTGTCCTTACAAGAGCAGGAGACACCAGGGATGCAGAGAAAAGGCCAAGTGTGGACACAGTAAGACAGTGGCCATCTACACGTCTAGGAAAGAGGCCTCAGAAGAAACCAACCCTGCTGGCACCTTGATCTTAAGGTTTCAGGCCTCCAGAACTGTGAGAAAATAAATTTCTGTTGTTTAAGTCATCCAGTCTGTAGTATATTGTTAAGACAGCTCTCCCTTTACTCTTCCCATTTATAGAATCATTGTTTTTTAAGTATTTCTTCTACATGGATTCAGAACTACATCAGACAGCATTATAAATTTTGCTTCCACCATCAAACATAATTTACAGAAATCACGAGAAGGAAAGTATATTGTATATACCCTTATCTTTACTTACAGCATTCTTTCTTTTCTTACTAATATTCCAAGGTTCTTTCTTTTATCTTTTCCTCTGTTTAGAAAATGTTCTTTAGTCATGCTATTAGGCTAAGTTTACTGGCTACAAATTCTCTTGGTTTTCTTTCGTCTAAGTATGCCTTGATTTTCCCTTCATTCCTGAAGGATATTTTCACAGTATGTAAGATTCTGAGCTGACTGTTCTTTTCTGTCTTCATTTGAAAACTTTTGCCACTTGCTTTTGGCCTCCACGGTCTGATGAGAAATCCAATGTCATTCAAATTGCTTTTTCACATAACTGAAGTGTCATTTCTTGCTGCTTTCAAGATTTTTCTCTCTAAAAAATCTTAGTTCTCAGACGCTTTACTATGATTTGTCTTAGCGTGAATTTCTTTGGGTTTATCCTGTTTGTGGTTCATTCAGTTTTTTGAATCTGTAGGTTGATGTCTTTTGCCAAATTTGGGGAGTGTGCAGCCATTGTTTCTTCAAGTAATTTTTTATCCTGCTCTCTTTCTCAAATCCTTCCAAGACTCTGAAGACAGCAACGTTAGATCTTTAGTTATAGTACCATAGGCCCCTAAGGCTCTGTTCTTTTTTTTTTTAGTGTTCTCTCTATTGTTCAGATTAGGTAATTTGTAATTTTTATTATCCTATACCGCAGTTCACTAACCCTTTCCTCTCATTCCTACATTTTGCTATTGAGCCCCCTCCAGTAAGTTTGGTTTTTTTTTTTTTTTTTTTAATTTCAGTTATCATATTTTTCAATTCTACGATTTCCATCTGGACCTTTAAAGAAGAATAAAGTTTCTCCTATTTCCTTGTTGAAGCTTTCTATTTTTTCTTTTGTTTCAGCATATGCGTAATTGCTCATTAGGATAGTTTTATGATGGCTGCTTTAAAAATCCTTGTCAGATAATTCTAATATCTATGTCATCTCAGTATTGGCATCTATTAATTATCTTTTTTATCTTATCAGTTTGAGATCTTCCTGCTTCTTGGGATGACAGGTTTTTATATTGAATCCTGGAAACTTGGGGTACTAAGCTAGGAGACTTTGGGCCTATTTAAATCTCTTATTTTTAAGCTGGCTTCTTGTGATGCTGCTCCAGTGGAGGAGGGAGAGGCAGCACATCAAGACTGCAAGGTGGGAACAGAAGTCCAGGTTCTGCACCTGGCCTCCACTCACATCTCTGAAGAGAGGTTCCCTGTTACTGTGGGCATGGTGGGTGTGTGGGCTCCCCACCTGGCCTCCGTGGTACCTCCCTGGCAGGGAAAGATAGGACTGCCTCATTATCCTCTCCATGGAACTTCCACTGGCACCAACAAGGGAGGTAGGGAGGAGGGTTATCTTGTTACCCATGGATTGTGGTGCAAGTTTTGATTCTCTACTTGGTGCCCAATGACACCATCGCAGTGGGGAGAGGGAAGAGCTCCTCGCTACTGCTGTCTGGGGGTCTAAGTCCAGGCTCCGTACTAGGCTTTGATGGTGGGGGTGGGGACGGGGCACTATTTTTCTTCTGTGGTATTTGGTAGGCATACACTGGTTACTGTCATAGTTTTCTGTCTTGCTGGCTGCCCCTTTCATGGTCCCCTGGCTTAAGAGTAGTAGTAGCCTTTTATTGGGATTTTGTCTATGCTCTTTAGTATTTCTAGGTTGCTGACTTCTTTAGGTCCAAATCTGGGATAGAAGAGGCAAAAAGAAAATTCACAGAACTCACCACCATGTTGTTCCTTGGGTCCCAAGTTTCCTAGCCTATGTGCCATTTTGTATTTATTTCATATACAACGTCTTATTTTTTTAGTTGTGCTTAGTGAGGAATAGGTAAAAGTACATCTACTCCATCTTCTTAGAAACACAAGTTTGAAACATCTACAGTTAACATGTGAGAATCGGCAGAAACTCCCAACCAAGGCACCTGAGAAAAGGCAGTGAAGATGATATAACAAATCTTAAGGAATGCACCAGAAACTAATACAACACTGTAAATCAATACTTCATAAATAAATAAATTTTTTTAAAAAAACAAATCATAAGAAGAGAGAAAATAGATAAGAGTCAAGGGTCAACTGCTGAAGTGAGGTCAAATAAAAACTGAAAAGAACCATTAAAAGCTGAATTCAAGACCAGTTTATAAATAACTCCGTATTAGTAAAATCCTGATTGCAGAAGAATTAGAAAAAGAAAAAGGGTGGTTAGAATAGACATAATAAACGTAATAGGGGATAAAGATTTGATGGGAAATATCTGAAGGAGAAACAAGAAGAGGTAAACAAACAAATAATTAAAATAGGGTATAACAAGCATTAGGACAAACGTAAGCAAAGGATGCTAAAGAAGCAGGTAAGATAACTACCTAACATGGCAGGGGCTAGAAAAAAATCCTCAGTCAAAGAAAATTTTATGCCTACAATCTTCACATGGAAAGATGCTAACATATCTTCAGTTTAAAAAGCAGATATGGTAATACGGTGATTTCTACTTTTTTCCAAAAATATGTGTTTTTGTTCATATATAGGAAATGTGTCACGTATGCGGAGCTATACAGACACATTCTTAATTATCTCCTAATCAGCTCACTCATTCACCTGCCAGTTTCCATTCCATGTGTGAAACACTGGCTAACATCCATGGCAAAGTGAGCATTCCAGGCAAGTGTTCTACTCTCTCATACATCCACATGCTTCTGCTCCCACCAAGAATCAGCTGGATTGGTTTTCAAATCCATTTTTGCCAGTTGTACTTATTACTATAATTATGTAATTTAAATTACATAAACAGACAACATATCATTGGGAAAGGAGTTGTTGTTCCTATGAGAACTAAGTCTAATGCTTTGGAAACATTTTTTAAAAGATGACATTTAAACGGTGCCATAGAAGTGATGTAGACGGAAGCGTAAATATATTGAGAGATCATCAAAAAGACTTTTTTTTAAAGAGTAAGAATCCTATCCTCAGGTTACTTTGTAGAGCCCCCACTTTCCTGTTCCCCAGTAAAACACCATCATCAGGGCGACAACGCATCATGACTACGGTTTATGCAGTCAGCCTTTGTCTCCTCCAAGAAAAGCTCTGGGTTCCACATCGAATATCTACAGAAAAAAATGGATGTTTACGTTTTGAATTTTTTTTAAAAAAAGGGTATATGTGAATCATTTAGTTTATGATTCCCTGCTTTAACCAGCTTTTTTCAAATAAACAGCAATAGAGGTGAACAAGAGAACCTCCTCACACACACCCACTCCTACCCAAGAAGTTACAGTGTCCAAGTAGGTGATGCTATTCATTTCTCCTTCATTTTGCTTTTATGTAGTGTTTATTTTCCTGTCATGAATTTATATTTTTAATAGTAAGACAGCATTTTTTAATTACCAAAAACAATAATTTTACATGAACGCCTAGGGAACCATAAAGTTATTTTGCTAAAAATCAACATAAGGAGCTTCTTGAAAGAGGAAAAAATACATCACTGGTCACATGTGACAAAGTAACAAATTTCAGACCTTAAACGTAGAAGGTCAGCTTTAATACGTATAATATCCAGATCCAATTTACATTCCTATGTCAGAGCAATATATCACCAATGCTGAATATAATTATAGCTTATTTTAAGCTTTCATTTTTACCTACTCTTAGCAAGGTGACTAATTAATTAAGATGAAGAGTTCTGGGGAGAGTACAAAGCAATTAACATGCCCTGTAGGGCAAAACAAACATACACCTACATCCCATTCAACAGTCCATCCACAAAAATGACACTAAATTATATAGGTGGACAGGGAATTCAGGAACTAAATAATGTTCTGATTGTAAAATCTACCAAACTTCAAAATACAACCATTATATGTATATTTTCTAGGAATTGACTTTTAAAGAAATTATGTATTTAAAACTAGCTACTTATTCCCCCCTCTAATATTAGATGAAATAATGAAGTAACAAACTGAATAATCCATTCTCATAGTTACTTTTTAGCTACAACATATTCAAGGGGATAAAATGTCTAGAGAAAGTATTCCAAATAAAAAGTAAAGAAAACCAGATGAACTGCAATGACGAAAAACAAAGCACCTTATACAAGAAACATGAGTTCTTTACCTTTAGATGAAAAGATAGTAGGAGAACTACAGATTTAAAATAACATATATCACTAAGCGCTCTAATGAAAACTTAAGCCTACTATTAAAAGTAACATATTGCAGAAATTGAAATCGTTTAAAACTATTAAATAGTTTAAGTATTAGTAAGCAAATTTCTTAGTATCAAATGCATCATTACTTTAGGAAAGCATTAACTGAATTATTCATTTTAAATACAGATTAATTTGACAGCCAACAAATGGGGAAAGAAAAATTGTCATCACACTTCAGGCCTTCCACCATCTGTTCCCACCCTAAACACTTGCTACTACTGCCCAATACTAGTCTAATAGATTAGATCAGTCTATAAATTTAATTATTAAGTCCATAATCTGCCCTTGATTCTGTCAAGTTCATTCCTAGCTTCACTCATAATGCTCCCTTCCACAGAATTACCTCTTCTCTAACCAATGAAACGATTTCATCTTTCAAGGGCCAGTTCAAGTTTCCTCCTTGTCTGAACTCTCACTAATTTAAATTTCTCCATTTGCTCAAAGGGTTTCATTCCCGTGACCCCAGATATTCCTCCAGTTACTGCCCATTTATTTCTCTCCTTTCTTTTATAGCAGAAAGTCTCAAATGATTTTATCACAAGTGTAATCAGTACATCTTCATCCATTCACTCCATCTCACTTCAATCTGGCTTCTGCCACGCAGACTCCACAAAATTACTTTTCTCAAAGGTCACTAACAGCCCTCCCCTTGCTAATTCCCACTGTATTACCTCGCCCCACCTCAGCAGCATTCTATGTGGTTTGCCACCCGCCTCTTTTGAAACACTCTTCCTCTCTTAGGTTCAGGAAACCAGCCTCCTGGATTTTCCTCCTCCCCACTAGCCAGAGCTCAATCTGTTTTCCTAGCTTCTCCTCCCTTTCTGTGCCACAAATAATTGCTGAGTTCCTCAGAGCTTCTTCCAGGAACTCTTCTGTACCTTGCTCTTTCTGGATGCATGTGCACACATACACACACCCCAACCCTGGATCTCTGCCATTCTCAGAGCTTTATGTACAATCCACATATAAACAACAGTACATATCTCCACTCCACATTTCTCCACTGAGCTGCAGACTCACATATCTGGCTCCCTGCCCAATATCTCAAATTGTGAAACTCTTGGACATATCAAACTTAACATGTTTAAAAGAGATATTTGATTTTCTTCTCCAAAATGCATGGAATCAGTAACAATCATTTTCCTCTCTCCCAGCATGGATGAAGAATGTCACCTGCCATGCACAAAGGATGTTGTAGACATCAGCCTCTGTAGCCACCCCCAGTGGTGCACACTGAGGGAATTCAGGGTGGAGAAAAACATGATACTGGCCCTGGATAGTTAAGGTGCATATCAAAGGAACAATTTCAAAAAGCCCAGACTCTTGCATCTTCCCATACACAGAAAACTGCTAAATTCATTAACTTGAGATGTCTGGTTTTCTTCAATTAGCAGTAATTTTTTGATATTCTGACTACCTGGGTTTTTTTTTTTTTACAAAAACTCCTATATATCCTGGCTCCTCCCTCACCACTTCAGAACAGTCCCTCAGAGCTATCTGAGAGGCTGTGTCCTGGGCTTAAGTCCTCAGTAAGTCTGCTAAATAAAACATAATTCTCAACTTTTAGGTTGTGCAATTTTTTTTCAGTCAACACCAGTTAACAGCACTACCATCGACCTCTTTGCTCAAGTCAAAAATCCAGGTACCATTTTTGGGTTCTCCTTTTCATTCACAGCCCACATCCAATCCATCAACATGTCCTACTGTTTCTACTTCACTTTATCTGCAAAATCTACCCAGCTCCTCGCCCACTACTACCATCCTTATCCAAGCCCCCCTCATCCCTCCTGTGGCTACTTCCACAGCCTCCCCTCTGCTCTCCCTGTCCACTCTCTCCCATCTTGAATCTAGTCTCTCCACAGCAGCAGGAGTGACCTTTTTAAACAGGTAAGTTAGAATACATCATTTCCTGCTTTAAACTCCTTAAGAGCCTCCCACTTACTTAGAATAAAAATCCAATTTCCCTACCATGACTTTTAAGACCCTCATGACCTGGCCACTGCCCACCTCTCTGACGGTCCCATCCGCCTGCCACTGTTTCTCCACCTCAGGTCTCTGCTGCCCAAGAGATGCTCCAGGCCCAGCACCAATGCCTAAGCTTCTCTTATCTAGTTCCTTGTCCTTCTGATCTCTTAAACTTCACCATCTCAGAAAGACTTTCTCTGACCAGCTTGCATCTAAAAGCTCTCTATGCTTTACTGTTGGTCCCATACTTTTTCTTGACTGAACTGATGATATCTTTTATTTACTTCTATTTTCTATGACTTTCCCCAGTATGCCTCTTGTTACTGTGGTACCTCAAACAGGTAGAATATTACACCCTCGGCTGTACTCTAGTGGCATGTTATCCATGCCACATACTTAAGGACTTAATTAGATAAGAGCTGGTGGTACATTTATTCTTTAATGTTTGTTAGACATTTCTCTCCAAATGGAATCTTAGCAATGTGAGGACCAGGAGAAGTGCTTGCACCTCTTCTAGTTTTGTAACAGGGAGGTCCATACAGACACTCAAATACCTGGCCTTCTATCCTGAAGAATGAGCAAGACAGGCTCATGCATACCACTTCATTTTATGCTTTAATTTCCCTGTTCTCTCCTTACTATTCAAGTTCATTTAACCTGCACTCTGATCTTCTCTTCTGAGCCCCATATTAAGGTTCTACAACAATTGAACATTTTGTCCCCCTCCTCAGAAATTGACAGCATGACAGAGGAAGCAGCCATACCTAGACTCAAGAGTGCAAAGGCTCAAAACAAATGCACAAGGAAAACTACATGAATTTCTGATCTCTACAACTGTGTTGTCCAATAGGTAGCCACTAGTGACATGTGGATACTTAAATTTAAATTAATTAAAATTTGATTGCTCAGTCACAGTAGCCACATTTCAAGTGCTTGATAGCCACCTGTGATGAGTTCGAAACACCACAGACACAGAGCATTTCCATCGCTGTACAAAGTTACTGGACTTCTGTTCAAATGAGCCTAATTTCTCTTTGGCCCTGCAGAGACACTCCAGGTGACCTTACTGGTTCTAACCTTAATGTGAGTGTTTCTTTTCTGTTACCTTTTATAAATTTTAACATACAAAAGATGTTTAACATATGAAAAGTATACCTATTTCTTTCTGATGTACATTACCCCTGTAACAAAATAAACAGAAGTCTGTGGCCAGTATAAAATAGAGTTTTACTCTATACGATTTTCTGAATCAAAGAAATTAAAACTTCCTTCTATTACCAATATATTGTGCCTCCTTTAATATTAAGGCCTTTCTTTATTTATAGTTATATATTTCTCTATGTATAGTTATGTCAGAGAATATCAAGACAAGGATCATCTAATTTAAATTCTTTACTTAACCCACTCAGCAATATACTCAACACATAATGTCAAGACCAAAAAATTAGTCTCAGAACTAAACTATATAAATTTTCGTTTGTAGGATACCAAATAACTAGAAGCTTTAGTGCCTGCAGTACAAATAATTTTTCCACTGAAAATATTTATCTTTACCAAAGAAACCAAAGTATTCAGTAAATAACATCATACTGATAGCTATTATAGATTTGAACACAGAAGGTTTACATTTCTGAAACGCAGACCGAAAAGAAGAACGTTTCTTATATTTTG
This sequence comes from Eschrichtius robustus, assembly GCF_028021215.1. Lineage (NCBI taxonomy): Eukaryota > Metazoa > Chordata > Mammalia > Artiodactyla > Eschrichtiidae > Eschrichtius > Eschrichtius robustus. Next base: position 33,732,991 of record NC_090841.1, read on the forward strand.
CCTTTACATCCATAAGAAATTGTTTAAGATTAACAGCAGTTTTTTTTTTCCCAAATTGCAGTAATCAAATCTTTTCAAATAATTAGTTTTCATTCATATATTCTCCCTTTTATGCCTGAATATCAAACTACTCTATTTTAAAAGCAAAAATTTGAGACCCTATGTTACATTGTAACTGACTTTATATTTGAATAGGATTTTTTTTAATTAATCTTGGCTATTCAAACAGCAATTTATATTTCACTTTGAATAGACTGGGAGACATATATTTTAAAATAGATTGGCAGCACTTTAGAATTCTAGGACTTTTCATGTCAAGTATAAATTGAGCTATATAGCTCTTATTCACCATTTGCAGAAAATATGTATTTCTCTTTTAAGAGCAATTACTCTATTTTCGATGTACTCTACTTTTATTGTTAACCTTGCATTCAAAGTCAAAGCTTTAAGATACAGGTAAAGTTAACTTTGAAACCAAATAATTATAATACATTTTAATATATCTATAAGCCAAAACCAAGCTACAGTATGAATGACAATACACAAAGGAGAAAGCCTCCCAACTAGTGGGGAACATTCAACCTTCTAGAGAGTCTCTCAGAAAAATGACACCAGCTTTGGAGCTGCTGTGAAAAATGCATTGGAAAGTAATGGCTTGCCCTTCAAAAATATCAAGTTAGCATTCACTTGAAAACGTTAATAACTATTTTCTTCCAGGGCATTTTTCATTAATATTTCATTCATTTAAAGCACTTTGGAAAGAACAGCAAGCAAAATGGTCTAAAATTAGAGGTAATTCTCAACAAATATTTCTTTAATAAGCAATACTGTCATAAAAGTTACAAATCCTGAATGATAATTTACACATAAATAATGCAAGGCATATCCCAAGATATATGGCAATGTCTAAAGAGGTAAAGAAGAATATTAACATCCTACCTTACGCTTTGACTTCTTACTGGAAAACAACCTGGAAAAAATGCTTGTAAGAGGTAAAAGTAAGCACATCTCTGAGGAAATTTCTGTTTAAAAAAAACATGAACCTCACTAATATTTTTAATCTACCAAAGGGGATGTTTCTATGATGTGCCATATTGCCAATTTCCTCATCCTGACCACAGGTAGCCAAAGTGAAGGCCACCATGGACCATAGCTATAGCACTGCGTGTCAGACCAGCCTCTCCTTTCCTTTCCTACTTTTTATAGTTGGTATGAAGCCCACTCCCTTAGCCTTATCCCACCAAGACTATAGTTCCTGCTGTAGGCAGCCTCCCTTAATCACTCTTTGATTCTCTTGGTGTGAATGTCTACTCATCCTTGGAGGTTTTAAAAAATAAGCTTTAATCTTTAAGACTTTAACTTCATATGTATTCCCATAGTCTTGAACATAACTTTGAGAATATAATAATCATGCAATAAATATATCAAAGAAATATGCAGCTACTCAGAAGAACCAAGGCATTTAAGCAGCACTGTATAATAAAATATAACAGAAATGGTTATGTATGTGTTGTCCAATATGGTAGCCACAGCCACATGTGTCTACTGAGCACGTGAAATGTTGCCCTTTTTTTCATTAAACTTTAATTAATTAAATTTAAATAGCCACAAGTGACTAGTAGCTACTGTATTGAACAGCACAGGAAAGAAAACACAGAGTCATCTACATTACTTACCTTCCTGACATCATTACTGAAGAGAAAGAAAGAGAAAGAAAGGAAAGGAATGTACCTTACCAAGGAACACCTTTACTCCTCTTGCCCATTCAGAAATTGTCACTGTAAATCTGTATAAACTGCTAGTTTTTCTAAGCCTGATTTAAAAAAAAAAAACTTTTTATCTCATGTCTTTATTTAAATTCCAAAACACCATGAGAATAAAAATAAACTGGAGCATATTATAACATTATCCTCCTTCCCTCATATAGTCTTCTACTATATTCCCCATAAAGCAACATTGGGCGTTACTTCTGGTCACTCCCTCTACCTCCTTATTGGAATATCCCCCAAGAAAAATTACTTTATCAAATTGGTGAAAGTGGAGAAAAAACCAGATTGCTCCTGCCTGCATAGGAAGCTGGCCTGCAGTTACCTATTCTCTCTACCTACGACTACATGGTAAGTGATTCAGTGGGAAGAAGTAAGAGGTATATTTCACCTTCAAGCCCCAGTTTTGCTTTTCACTCTAGCTTTTCCAGCAGTACAGCTGATTTTGTTTCTTACCCTGCTTCTGCATCTACTTTTTAAATGTATTTCAGAATGCAAAAGCAAAAAGACGGTGTAATTAGCATCATCATAAAACCCAGTATTTTGCATGTGTACGTGCCAAACAGGATAGCAGTTGAATTACAGGAAACTGAATAAATGGTAACAGGTCTCTTTTTGCGGGATTTAGGGGTGAGTCACAGAGAAAGAAGACTTTGGGAGGCCAAGCAAAAGACAGATACTGAAAAAGTGCTGAAGCAAATGCAGGACCTGAGAGATGACTGTTTATTTCACTTGACCAAGTTGACTGTGCTTAAATAGAGGTCGTTTCAAGAAATTCAGAGCAGGGTAACCCTTTGTATCTTAGAAAGTTTTTGACCTGATTCAAGTCCTGAGGCACATTATAAAAGCACTTTTGTTTATATCTTCTAATACTAAAATAAAGAACTTAAATGCCCAATGAAACTAAAAACTGGAAAAAACAAAAATTTAACACTTATTGACCTATTATGTATCCCAATAAATAATGCACTGGTACTCAGCCCCATTTCTTCTCACTCTTCTTCCCCACTTCTATTCTGTTCTGTTGTTGTCTCAAAGGGGCTGAACCTGCAGGCTGCAGTTCCCAGGCTTTGTAATCAACTGCTCTCTGCTAGGTTTGACCAGAGGGAAGGTGAAGAAAGAATAACAAGGATGTTTCTCTCCCTCTCTCTCCCTTGGCAGTTTCTCTGCAACAGTTGCATCTTCCCCATGGATCCAGTTTCTTCCACACTACACCAGGCTGTGAGCTTCCAGAGCATTGCCTTTCCCTCCAGCACAGGGGTGGAGCAACTTCCGGCTGTTGCTAACCTCCACTACCTCACTGCTCCCTATTTGGTTTCTCAGTCTTTCCATCACCTATTTAACCAATTTCTGGCATTAACTTCTTTTTTAAAAAGCGTATAGCATGCACTCTGGTTCCTGTTTTCCTCTTAGGACCCTGACAACATGTATAATACACACATATACATATATGTGCATTACAGTTTGATTCTGATTTCATCTCCAACTTCTTCCTAGGAAAGCATCTTTGGTAAGACCAAGGAAATAAACAGAAACTCTTTAAGAATCATAATATGGTATAATAAAGCTTTAAGAAGAGAAACGTTTGACTTGTAGATGTTTTAGTTTGAGTGCGCTAAAGAGCCTGCACCACCCTTACCCCACCACAATGTCATTGATAGAATTCACTGACCAAGAGGAGGGACTCTGCAGGCACGGTTGAAGGATGAAGGCCTGGGGGGATTGGCAGTGATAATAAAGGAGGGACAAGAAGCCTTCCTCACTCAAGTAACACCCAATCTCTACATCATATTCATTGTCCCTTCCCCCAACTATGGGAGGGAGAGAGGATGTAGGAAACCCAGACTTTTACTGGGTTCACTCTCTCCATGAATTTCTTGGATGTTTCTGAGGAATATTAACACACCCACAAATGTCTAATGTCAAAGTATGATTTTCAAAAAGATAAAAACATTGCTCACCCAAATAAAGTCAGCAGTGTCAAATACTTACCACATTAATGGGAGAACCAGCAAGATGGTGAGGCTGGTTCAAAAAGAATTGGAAAAACATCACAAGATATATAGTGAGTTAAAGAAAGGACAGTAGAAGAAGAACAACAATTTAAATATAAAACTAATTAATATCCTGCAGGGCAATAAACCTGCAACTTCTGGGGTTTATCTTTAAAAAATAAAAATTAAAAAAGCAAGCAACAGTAAGGTAAAAGAATATAATACTAACATATGCATTAAAAATTTAGGGCAAAGGCACACAAGACCCTATTAACAGTTCACCACTGAGCAGCAGGCTTTGATAATCAAATGACAAAAGAGATGAAGACTTTTTCTTTTCTGGTTATACCCGTCTAAGAAATTCAGATTTTTGACATAAGAATATAATGCCTTTATAATTTAAAATTTCTTATCCAGCTTTTTTTTTCCTGGTATTAAACTAAATATCCACAACCACCCTCCCAACAACAGTCACTGAGACATGATTTTAAAATTGTGTCTGAGGTGACAAGAAAGTACAGTCTCCTCAAAAGCAAAATTTAGAGAGAGAGAAAGAGAGAGGAATTTAGACAGGTAAGCCTGCCTCAAGCCTCATCTGCTAAGGGGGAAAAACAGGAAGCCCTGGAAACCCAACATCTCCTTTGTGGTAGCTGAGCAGAGCGAATGGAACAAGTGTTACAGCCTCAAGCCCACCATCAAGCCTGAGAAACACCGGCAAAAAGCAAGGCTCTCAAAGGGCCACACCTTAAGCAAGAAGGTGACCTAGCAATAAACCTGCCCAGTAAAGGGGGACATCAAGGCAAACTTCTTCTGATAATTCATAACCCAGTCACACATATATGTGGAGGAAAAAAAAACCAAAAAACAAAAACCTCAAGCGGGTCATTTTAGTTTAAGGCGGCCCTGGATCATTACGTTCCCAGTAGTAGAAAAACATTAATTCATTCTAGCAAAATATCTTCAAAATAAATCTCAAAGAAAAAGTTCCAAGGAATAGGAGGTTACACTCTAAAATTACAAAACACACAAAGAAATAAGAAATGAGTAAAGGTGAAAAAATAAATAAACAAATAACCAACACCAGGAGTAAGCCTAGGAAACCTTTATTTACTAAAATTACAGAGAATATAAAATATTTAATATGTTTAGAGAAATAATAAATAGGATAAAAATAAGCAAGGAGCATTATGAAAAATTATGAAAAAAGATAAGGAGTTCTAAAACAGCCAAAAATATTATGAGGATGAAATTATAATAATGGAAATTTAAAATACAACTTATAAATTAAATAGCAGATTAGACAATGGTGAAGAAATAATTAGGAAACCAGAAGATATTACAAAGTATTTCCAGAATACAGTACAGAGAGACAAACAGATGGAAACTTCAAAGAGATTAGGAAATAGTGGTGTATGGAGTAAGAAGCGCTAACACATACAAAACTGGGGGAGGGGGGAATCAATATTCAAAGAGTTAATGGCTGAAATTTTCACAGAACTTATGAAAGACACCAATCATATTCAGGAAGCCCAAAAAATCCCTAGTAAAAACAAATAAGAAAGAAATTCCACCTAGACACATAGAACAAACTATAGAACACCAAAAACAAAACATAATAAAACCAGAGAGAAAAGGCAGATTACCTAGAAGAGCACGAGTTTTAGATAAAAGAGCCTACCTCTCAAAAACAGCAATGTAAGGCAGAAGAAAAAATAATATCTTCAATGGACTAAGAAAAGATATCAAAAAACCTCAATTTCATGCCCTGAGGAAAACTATTCTTCAAAAGTAAAGGCAAATAAAGTCACTTTCAAACAAATAAAAGAAAGTTTTACCATCAAAGGACTCTCACTAGAGGAATGTAATGATATACTTGAGCAAAAGTAAAATCAGAAAAAAATGCACAAGAACCAAAAAAGAATGATGAGTACGTATGTGTATAAACATATATACATAAATGGATATTTGTAGTATATCTCAGTAGTAACAATAGCTAACTTACAATACGAAAAAAGAAAAAAGAGAAAATTAAAATATCACACAGAACTAGCATACAAATCAAGAGAGGATGATTGGTGTTAACGTATTTTAGGTTCAGATGAAGAGAGACTGCTTTTTCGTGTCCCTTTTAAGTACACACATGTACAGTTTCCTTTTTAAGTGTGCGCATGTTAAATTTCTCTTCTGTTTTAAGATCGAAGAGAATGTCTTCCAAATTAGTAAATGAGGAAAAATGAAATGAGAAATTTAAAATCTATCAAAAGAATTTGAGGAAGAAGGAAGAAGAAGAATACAGAAAAGAATGGGGGAGGGGTGAGCAGGAGGAGGAGGAAGAGGAACATGGAAAAAGCAGCATAAACTGAAAATTCAAAATGAAATGTCATATAAATCCCAATATATTTCTACAATTGATCTGAACAAAGATTATCAGACAAGATTTTTTTAAAAAAGCATCCATGTCCTATTTACAAAGGATGTTCCTAAAATATAAGAACAAGGTATGAACAATGATTAATTGTGATAAAATGTGAGTAGCTGCACACAGCATACATAAATATATGAAATACTGAGAGGAAAATGCAAGTCTTCAAAGAGTACATGGAAGATGATGCCATTTAAATAATGTTCAAAAGATGTAAAACCAAGCAATATATTAGGAATACATATATGGTAATCTATAATGCAAAGAAATCCAAAATTCAGGACAGTGGTCACCACGGAATAGTGCAAGAAAGGGACACTGAATTAAGGAGGGAGGCATAGAAGCTTCAAAGTTATAGGCTGTAATCTATATGCTAGCCTCATTAGTAGGTGAGTGGGCACTTATTTCACTGTAATGACAAACAACCTTTTTTATATGTTTAACATTTTATAAAAATAACTTTTATAGTAAGTCAAACTATTAGTAACTTCAAATTTTTGTCTTGACTTTTTCTCTTCAGATCAGGTTGACACCAAGAAATACAGTGATCTCGTTGCTTGCCACAAGCCTCCTGTCTCTATCCTCACGTGCAGTACGTGGCACAAAGCATTCAGCACCTCCAAAGATAAGCTCTCCTACCAGCTTTATGTTTTCAAGCCCAGAAATGCAGGAAAACTACACTCCAAACATAGCACTGATTAAATGGAATAATGACACATACAGGCTGCTTACTTGCTCTGCAGTAAACATATATTTTACTGCAAAATTTTCTAAACTGATCTTCTCGAAGTTACAGTTATTAACTTAATCAAATCTAGTTCCAAAACCTCCTTAGAAATCTTCTAACAAAATGATAAATTGTAAAATATTTCTTGTAAACTTCAAAATGCACACGTTAAGCATGAGTAAAGGAAGATAATGCCTAAAATCACAAAACACAAAGATCTAAGAAGACTGGTATTTCTGAGACAGAAACCTTATCCTTGACGGCCACGTCAACTTGAGCAAATGAAGATGCATTCTATAACTAATTTGCTATATGCAAAGATGAGTATGGCCTAAAACGCTTAATATCAATCATAATGATGTTAGTGTCTACCTTTTTATGTTTCTACCTCCACGTATTTGAAAGCTCAAACATAATTGTTGACTATGTTGAGATCCACTAAAATTTATGTTTGATAATTTGAAGAAATTGGTCTTTTCACTTGTGTTCCAAAAATAAAGCTACTATGTCTTTAAGCTCAAAACTGTCCTTGATGTTGAATAATCAATAAAACTTCAAACAGAAGAACTATGTGATCTTCAAATCAACTCTTTATAAAACAAGGCCAATAATTTGGTACTTAAAGCGCTGGTTTTCACATAATTCACTATGCAGATAGTCAAAGGATGACATGTCTCATAATTGCTACGCAGAGTTTCAGAGGTTGGTGAATGGCTCTAAAATACTGCATATCAGGGATGGGGTGGTGCGGGGGTGGTCTACTTTTTCCTTGATTTTTGATTTAAATAAATCCTGATCCCAAACCAGCATTGGAGAACTGTCATTAATTAGTTCACTTGCTTCTTTTTCCATTGTATTCACAGACATTAAAGAATTTCACTCTGATTTTCTCAATAATACTACAGATCTAATAATAATCTCAAAAGCTTACAAAAAGTTGGAATTCCTTCTCTCTTGAAATTTAGTCACATACTGTACATAAAAAAGAAAATATGAAAAACTGACTTTATCAGCAGACACATCATAACTAACTGCAAAGTCCAAAGATTTGATCAGAAATAGCTTCAAGTTTTACATGTTCAGCTAAGCCATTCCTCTGATTGGAGCACTGGGCACAGAAATACTCGTGAGTGTCTCAATTTTCTATCTACGTAAAGTGCCATGATTTCAGAAAAATTTCTCCAATGATATGGTTTTCTACTCTCTCCAATTAAAAAGACTACTTCGTAGGAAACAGCAACACTTGTGAATTGCTGATAATATATTCTATTGTACGTATATTGGCTCAATAGAACTGGCCACTCTCAGGGAAATAATTCCACAAATTTTTATTTTTGAAATATTTATTCTTTCATGAAAGAAACATACAGCATTATTTCCCAGTGTCTTTATATGGAATTACAATAAATAATTGTATCCATTGTAATATGCCTGAATTCATACATAAAATTCTCTCACAGTTATTCTTTCACTATCATGTTCATCTACTCAAAATATGAAAAATTAGAAGAGGTAATGGCAGGGCCTATTTCTTATTATACTGAAATTCCATGGTTATTTCCAGTGCCCAGTAGCTGCCAGATAAACTGAAAAATGACTGTAGCTCCCCAGTTGACCCAAAAATACCCTCTTCCTACATTTCAACTCCACAGGAATAGGGCCTGGACCTGCTTTGCTATTTACTCAAGCCCCACATCTAAGATGGTACTTGGAAACGAAACATTGGTACTTGGAAACCAGCAGGTGCTCAATAACCATTTTTTAAATGAAAACATTTAACACGTAAAGATTAAGCTGGAGACCAGAGCTCTCCATGTATGACTATACCTGTCAAATAAATAAACTCCTAATTCAACTTAGTTTCTAGCAATAGCCAACATAAGACTGAAGAAGGTTAAAATTGTTTCAATCAACAAATCTTCACTTAGCACTTTCTATGTGCTAAAAGCACTGTGCCTGGTAAAGAGAGGTATATAAGACATATGAAATCCCTGGTCTCATGCCCACCATTAATTTACAACCTAGAGAACACACTGAAAGTGATAAAATATGGAAAAATAAAGATAAAATTGAAATAATAGAGATTCTTTGTTCACTCTTCATACTCCTTAGTTAAACCTCACTTTCATGTCTCTCAGCAGGTAGGGTCTTTTTATTTTAAATGCTTATACTGTCAAGGATCTTTATCATACTGTAGCCAAACTTCAGAAACATCCAGAATATCAGAGTATCAAAAAAATTCTTTTATATATCATTAACCTCCAATCATAGTTTTTCATTCTGGCCCTCTAGCCCTTTGTCTATACTTTATACACACACACACACATATATGCATACATATATATATATACATATATATGTATATAGAGCTAGGGCTAGAAAATATTTATATATATTTATGCAGAAATAAGCATTCATTATACAATAAGAAATCAAAACTAATCTACCTTAGACTCTTGCAGCTCAGAAATTCTGATTCTATGACTGTTCAGACATTTTATAACAATTCCTACTTAAAATTTTTCAAGAATATGCTGGACTAAAAGGTCTAAAAACTGATTTATCAAGACACCTATTGTAGTTACAGTAGCTAGATACAGGGCACCCAGTTAAATTTGGAATTCTGGAAAAACAACAAATAATTTTTTAACGTAACTACGTCTAAAACCCAGATTTTACTGGGCGTCCTATATTTTTATTTGCTAAGTCTGACAACGCTAACCTATGGGCTCCTATAAAGATACCAATTCCAATAAAGGAAATAATAAATTAATAGTATTTCTTGCTATATCAAACAGGAATGAGCCAATATATATGTACAATACCAAAATTCAGAGTGAAACTCAGCCCCATTAAATTGACAGTTTCTGATGACTGTTCTCTTTTGAAAAACACCTTAAGCTTTTAAAAATCCTAAGAAAAAAAAAAAAAGAATGACTTTTTTAAAAGTCCACAGGCTATATATCACTCAGTAATAAACACAAAAGGTACTATTGAGACTGTATTTCCACATGCATATAAAAATTATGTATTCAATTTTTACCTTGAGAAGTTGTTGAGATAGACCACCTATTTACTCACAGGCACCATGAAGTACTGCATAAAAGTGGCAGATCATGGCATCTGTTTAATTCAGTAATATGCCCTCATATTCAGATAGACAATTACCTCACGGGATTACTCGTCAAAGACACACGGAGGGACTCCAGGCACGTGAAAAGCCTCTCATCTGCAGACCCCATCTTCAGTTCATGGATGAATTCCTGAGGTGAGATCTGTCGACTACTCTTAACACTTCCCTGTAAAATAAGTTTAAAAAATTTAATTCATGTTGTGTGAAGATTATCCATTAAAATAGTAACTACATTAATCCCACCTTTCATATTAACAGTGGCACACAACTACTCTGAGTAGCATTATTTTGAGAGGATGATTTCCTTACTTCTGCCCATAAATCTATAATCCATGGTATCCACAAAAGATAGCAACATAATATCAAAAGGTTTTCAAATTAAAATAATTGCTTTGTCAAATCCAGACTATCATGGAAAACGTAGGAAATATCTGAAAATATACCAATGTGTTTTAGGCACATGCAAAATAAAAACCAAAACTTAATACAAGAATGACCCTATTAAAATTAATATTCCAAGCAACACAGAAAAAGCTGTAAATCATTAAGCACCTAGTTCAAGGCAATACAGACACAGAGATTATCAAAACCTAAGTATGGAAGGAGAAACCCAAGCAAGGAAACAGTACTATTCAGTGCAGTCTAATTCCTCTAACATGCCACCAAGGGACCAAAGGAGGAACACCCAACTTGGCAGAACGGACAAGGGAAGCCAAAGGGAAGGTATGTAAGAGTTAGGTAGGCAAAGACTTAGACAAGAATATCTTTCAGACTAAAACATCACACAAAAGCACACACCCAAAAAGAAAAACAAAAGCACATAGCACATACAACTGAAGATAGACGCCAGGTCCTGGAGTGGTAGAGCACCGCCACACAAACAGCTTTTCCAGGGGGTTTGGAAGCATCACACCGGCAGCAGTATGAAATACATATGAGAAGAGCTGGAGTTCATTCATTATTCAACAAACATTAATTCCCTACTAAGTGCCTGTCGCTGTGCTAAGTGCTGAAAAAAACCAGTGAACAAGAGACAAAGATACCTACCTGCACGGAGCTTTATTCTCCACGGAGAAGAATAAAGAATGACAGACAATAAATGTAAAATAATTAACATACGTCTCACTGTAGTGTTAAGTGCTATAGAGAAAAATAAAAACAGGAGGAGGAATAAGCAGCATTAGGAGGTGGGATGCAATTTCAAACAGGGTGGTCAAAGAAAAAAGAAAGCTTCACAGAAAAGACTCTGAAGGCCTCAAACCTGAAAGTTAGAATAAAGGTTTGAAGGAGGTGAGAGCTCTAAACATGCAGATATCTGGAAAAAATTTGTGATGGAGGGGACTGTAGGCCTTACAGGCCACCAAAGAACTTGACTTTTACTCTGAGATCAGAAGCATCAGAAGCAGAAAGGCCTGTTGAGAAGGTATGTGTTTATTCCAGATGAGAAATGATGAGGATGCCGAACTAATAATAAACTCCAGAATTATATCTATTTAAATTACAGATTACAAATCTAATGGGAAAGGAACTGTACATGCCCAAAAGCAGCTAAGTTGGGATGGTAGGAAATTAGATGTATTTTTTCATTTCTTTTTATTTTTATTAATTTGCTACAATGTTGCACAAGGAAACATTCCCAATAATGCAAAACAAATTAGCCCTGGGAAACAGGTGATTTTCATCAATAGCAAGTCATAATTTACTAAAGAAAAATATGCCATTCCATGAAATGGGAGCTAACTGAATCCACATTCTATAGGGTCCTTACAGCAAAGTTCCTAAAGAGGTGAGTTCAGGCATCCAAAAACCCGAACAATGCTTTAATTTGCTTTAATGACCCAGAATAGGGCACTTAATGAACAGAATGTCCCCATTAATAAAGTCTTCCAGGTATTATAACTTCCATGTTGGTCAAATCAACATGTTGGTCCCCCTAAAATTGGGAACAAGAGAAGACATGTCAGCTCTCACCATTCCTATTCAGTATTGTAGTGAAGGTCCTAGATAGTGCAGTAAGGCAGTAACAACAACAGACACACAGATTAGAAAGGAAGAAGTAGATATGTCTATTAGCAAATGAGATGATTATCTACACGAATTTAGCAAACTCACAGAATAAAATTCAATACAGAAAAACAATTTTTTTTTCCTAACTACTACCAGCAATTAGAAAATAAAACTTTTAAATATATCATTTTCTAACAGCATCAAAAAATTACAAAATCATTAGGAAAATTTTTAACAAAAGAAGGGAAATATCTATACACTGAAAACTATAAAACATTGTGGAGAGAAAGAAGACCTAAATAAATGAAGGTGCTATACCATGTTCCTGGATCAGATGACTCAATATCAAGAAATCCACTAATAAATACATTTAAAAAATAATAATTTATAGATTCAATATAATCACCATCAATGTTCCAGCAAGCTTTTTTGAAGAAATTGAGAAGCAGGTTCTAAAATTAATATGGAAATGCAGAGAACCTACAATAGAACAATTTTGAAAAAGAATAAAGTTGGGGGCTTACTTTATCTGATTTCAAGATTTACTGAAAAGCTACAGTAATCAAAGTAGAATTCATGGAACATTAACAGAACAGAAGAGAGTACAGAAATATACTTGAATCTATGTAGTCAATGATTCTCAACAAAGATCTCAATGTAATTCAATGGGGTAAGAAGAATCTTTTCAACAACTGGTGTTAGAATAATTGAACATCCACATGAAAGAATGTGGACCTAAATTCTAGACCTAAATGTAAAAGCTAAAATTACAAAATGTCTAGAAGAACACATAGTGAAAATCTTCACTACCCTGAGGAAGGCAAAGGTTCTTAGGATACAAAAGCACTAACTATAAAGTTGGATTTCATCAAAATGTAAACCTTCCACTTTTCAAAAGGCTCTTTTTTTATTAAGATAGCTTCATTAAGAAAATGAAAGGTAAGCCACAGACTGAGAAAACATTGCAATACCTGTCAAGAACTGTGCAGAGGCTGAGATTTTACCCTACATACAAGCTAAGTTAGCCTGTTACTATTTCATGAATTCTGACAGAAAACACAAGACTCCTCAGTTAGAGACAAAAGGACTCTATTATACATGTTGGTTCCCTAACCCACCAACCCACAGGGATGATGCAGAGATCCCTGATGAATGATGGATACCTACACACGCGGTGGACTGTATAACAAGGGAAGAACACTGAGCTTGGGGGAATCACCACTTTCATAGTGAACAGTAACAAACCCGCTCATTATCCACAGAGATATAACTTCACCTCTAAAGTTGCCTCACTGTAAACGCAGTCCTGAGAAATGACCTGGATAAAGAATGGTCAGGCCTTGCATGTTGGCATAACCAGAAAGAATATACAGGGATATCCGGGGCCCATGGTAGACTGTCTCTCCCAACGATAAATATATCTCATAAACAGCAGTCCCCAACCTTTTTGGCGCCAGGGACCAGTTTCGTGGAAGACAATTTTTCCACAGACCGAGGGGTTTGGGGGGATGGTTCAGGCAGTAATGCGAGTGATGGGAAGCGGCAGACGAAGCTTCACTCGCTTGCCTGCCGTTCACCTCCTGCTGTGTGGCCCGGTTCCTAACAGCGCTGGGGTTGGGGACCCCTGTCATAAAGGATTTCTATTCAAACCATTTAATGAACTCCTACAATTCAATAGTAATAAGACAAACAGTCCATTTAAAAACATGAATAACAGACTTTGCAAAAGAAGATGTATGAATGGTCAATAAGCATATGAAATGATGTTCAAGATCATTTGTCATCAGGGAAATGCAAAATAAAACCAAAAACAAAATAATGCTACATACCTCCTGGAATGGTGAAGGTGTGAAGCACCTGGAACTCTCCTACACAACTAGTGGAGATGTAAAACAGTACCACCACTTATAAAACAGTTTAGAGATTTCTTTTAAAGTTAAATAGACACTGACTCAGCAAGTGCACAACTAGGTGTTAAGTAGGAGGGGAAAAAATCCATACAACATTCAGAACAGCTTTATTCATAAAAGCCAAAGACTGGGAACAATGCAAGCATTCATCAACAAGTTGTTCTATATCCATACAATGGAATACTATGCAACAATGAAAAATTTCACTACTGATAATGCAACAAGATAGATGAATCCAAAAAACTATGCTGAGTTAAAGAAGTCAAACCAAAAAAAGAGAACATAATGTTTGGTTCCCTTTATAGGAAAGACCGAGGCCAATCTGTCAATCTTTTCTCTGGGGCCACTCTGGTTCAAGACACAGAAGCTGAGCTGTTAATTATCGGTGTGTTTGATTAGAGAATGAAGGTAAACGCAGACAACATTTTAAATGGGGCAGCAAGTAGACTTTCCCAATAAACACTGGGAAAAACAGAATAAACTTACTGGGAAAAACTAATTCTTTATTTTAACCATATTAGGTTTTTCCAGTTTGAAACATTTACTGTGTAAAGGCCTCTGCATTTTCACCTGAGATTCCTGCCTTGACACCCTCCCCTCTTACCCAAACCCTCAGCATCACTACTATGCAGGCTCCTCGCACTGGCTACTCCCAGACATCAGTTAGATCTGGGCCAAAACTAACTTCCCGGGAGGACTTTTTTATAAGCCACACAAACTGAGTCCCCCACCCCATCTATGGATTCCTTTTTCAAAACACTCACCACTCTGTATTGTAATAACTTTAATTGCTATTTATTGCTTAAAGGGTATATTGAGTACCTACTGTGTGCCGACATTGTTTATATGATGTGGCTACACTGGTGACATAAAAGTCAAAGATGACTCCTAGGTTTGGGGCCTAAGCCAAAATGTAGTGCTAACTACTTAAATGGAAAAGGTGGAAGAAAAAGAATGAGTAATAGAGGAAGCAGCTATTTAAAAGTCATAAGTTTGATCAAATGACATTTTTTTCTGTCTAAGAAAATAAAATCCGAGCAGAGACCAGAATAAAGAAAAGCAGGGAACATGGGCATTCTGGAAGAAGGGTATTTCAAGCAAACAGAAGAGCAAATACAAAGCCCTAAGGTAGGAATGAACTCGGCATATTTGAAGGACAGCAAGAAGATTCAACTAAATCCCAGTGAGTGTGACAAAGAGTTATAGATGACAAGCACAGATAAGACAGGCAGACATCTAATCCTGGAAGCAGGGGACTGACAAACCACAGCCAAATGTTTTTGTATGACTTGAGCTAAGAATGGTTTTCACATTTTGAAAGCTTGTAAAAAAGAAGAGGAAGAGGAGGAGAAGACAGAGAAAGAAGGGAAAGAAACAACAGCAGAAACAACTAAAAGCATACATAACACCCTAGCCTAAAATGCTTAGGATCTGGCCATTTAAGAAAAAGTTTACTGGCTCCTGATAAGGTCTTAAAAACCATGGTAGAGACTTTGGTAGAGACTTTTTATTCTAAGTGGATGGAAAAACATGCATAGAAATTATAAGACAGAACAAACATTTTTAGAAGATTATTCTAACTACTGTGTGGCACCAGACTCTAAGTGGCAAAACATGAAACAAGGAAACAAATTAGAAGCCTTCTACATTGTCTGGTGAAGAGTTGACAGCAGCCTAGTATATGACGCCAGTGATGGAAGGCATAGATTTGCTCAATATGAGGAAGATCAGATCAGACTTTCTGATAGTTTGGGTGTGAGGGGTGAGGTGTGAAAGAATTAAAATTCAAAGATGATGACAAAGCTTTTGGTCTCAACAACTAAGGGAATGGTGTCACCATCTACTGATTACTGTGACCCTGACAAGAGCAGCTTGAATGGTGGATTGGAGATAAGCCTGATCAGAAATTCAAGGGAGAAAGCAAGAAGAAGAAGGGACAACTCTTTTAAGAAGATTCTGTAAATGGGAGCAAAGAACAAGGGCAGTAGCTAGAAAGGAACCTGTGGTGTGATTTGGGGTGTTGGGGGGAAAACCACAACATGTTTGCATGCTGATGGGAATAACCAAGCAAAGAGGAAGATATTGAAGATGCAAAGGGTAGGTATAGATGCAGGAAAACAAACAAGTGAACAACAACAAAAAACCCTTGAGTAGGTGACAGAGGATGTGACCTACTATACAAGAGGAAGGATTGACCTTACACAATTGCAGGGAAAGTGGATCATTCTAAGAAGAGCAAAAGCAGAATGAATCTAAGGGAACAGATTCAGGTAGCTTGTTAGATCTGGTGACTAGGAAGTAAGGTGTGGCAGTTCTACTCTGATTACATCAACAGTCTCGGTGATAGAAGCAGCAATATAATCAGCTAAAAGTGAGGATGCAGAGCTAAAGGTATGAGAGGAGATATGAAATCATTTTCAGAAAGTAAAAAAGCACGCTGACAAAGGCCATGTGGTAGAATATCTGTTAACGTATCTGTTAAAGGCTCGCTTTGTCAACTGTGGTCATTCAGAAAACACTAGTCAATGTGGCTGTGTGCTCCCTCCCAGATGTATGTTGTGCTGATGTGCAAATGCAGAGGAGGTGGGAAGTTCCATCTAACCAAGGGCAGAGTTTATATGAACAGAGAGGCAAATGAACTGAAGATTTATGTAAGATAACAAAGGACTGTGTGTCTAAGGTCAATAAGACAAGAAGTAAGAGCATGGTGAGGGTGGGGAGGAGATGGACATGAAAAAATGGTACAGTCAATAGATTAGCAGTTCTAAAAGGGTTATAGAAGTCTTAAAGTGGGAATGTTAAGTAAGTAAGTAGGTCAGGAAAGGAAAGGAAGTTTGTAAACCATATTTAGAGGTGGTATTTTATCAATATTATCCAAGGTAATGGGTGGGTGAGATTGGGTGGAAAAACAAAAATTGTTGGGAGTGATAAAGTCAAGGAAATAAGAGGATGGAATATTAGATTGATCATCTATGTGAATGATCAAGTCAGGAAGGATGATGACAGTGGAGGGAGCAGGAAGAAAAGCAATAAGCTAGGTCAGCAAACCTCCTGGGAATAGTCAGCACCTCTGTGTGGTATCATCTTCTCCATTAGAACACATCTACTAGGGCAGCGTCTGCTTCTGGGAGCCTAATGCAGCACTGCGTCACCAGTCCCTGGTAAAGTGCCTAGCATTCAATGAATGAATGAATGAGGTTATAAAATGGAAGGCACACATGGACTAAGGATTACAAGAAAGGAGAGGCAGATACGTCACACCAAAAAAAAAAAATTCTGAAGAATGAATGCTTAGCTAGAAAGGACTATTTCAATTTAAAGACATAGGAAATAGACCAGATAATTGGGAGATTAGTTTTCAGCACCATTTCCCCCCTTTTATTATATTACTATCAAAATACAGGTACAAAAGAAAGGAAATTGAGGGGAGAAAATATTATGTTACATGAATAATCAGAAATATTCCTTTTAAACACAGCCCTTCCAGTGTTTCTTTCATTTTACATAACTTCAAAGGAAGCAGCCAGGAAGAGGAGGAAGATACTCACGTCTGCATACCTCTAAGTCCATTAGCCATGAAGACAAAAATATTTAGAAAGCTTTATCCCCTGTGGTATCAAAACACATTAGCAAGAGAAGGATGTCCACCTGACATCACAAAAATTAGAATGATATTTATCCAACATAGTTTTTAAACCTTTTTTAATCCCTTAGTAAATTTTACTCTAAAATACCATATGCAGGATAAAAAGAAAAGTACATACACTACTCTTGTCATATTTTTTATTAAAAAATATCCTAAGGTACAAAGAGTAATATACCCTTTCACAACTTATTTCCCTTACCTGTTCTATTTCTCTAAAATCAAACATTCATTCTTTTGCTATGTAACTATTAAAGGTAATAGTAACCATTTCCTTTGACCTGTCTTAGAGCAGATTCATTTGTACCTGCCTCGATGCCTGCGTTTCATCTCGGTTTAGGTGTAAGACTTATTCAGCATATTTCTTCATTATTCTGTCTCATTTATTTGTTTGCAGAGTAATTTGGAATACCATTTCTATGACAAATTAAAAATACTGTATTTTGTTTTGTTGTATTTCCGAGTTACTAGTGAAAAGTACTAAAGAGCTGACTTTCTTTCCTTTTTCAAATAACTGAACTATTTCTATACAACCATGGAGAATACACCATTTAATGATGACCTGATTTTTAAAATAATAAAAGTAAAAAGCTAAATCTAGAAAGTCTGCATGCTCTGCAGGAAGCTGACACAGCATAATGCCCATGTGGGTGAGGACAATGGCCTTATAGTCCCTAGTAAAGTGTTTAACACACGGTAGGTTGCTTTAAGCAAAACTTTGCCTACATTATCTGAGACATCACAGAATTCAGAAACTGTATCCTTAAAATACTACTCCAATCACTGTAAACTATCACTCAACTTGTTAAATCGTATCTTATTCCTCTCAGAAAGTAGGTAGCCTGTACCAAAATTCACCGTGCAGCATCTCCAACCTCAGGGAATTGTTTAGTTTTTTTATTACACCTAAACCTATCAAGAAAAATCAGCATTTCTTAACATGAAGACCCAAAATATAGCCTCTAGAGGTTAAAAACTTAAAATATTGGGGGACTGTAAGAATAGACTGAAGATTTAAGTGCTTTTTGTATGAAGATATGAAGAGTTACTGGACTCAAGATCCTTCTCCATGACATTCACTTTGTAATTTTCAGTAGGTTAACTTCAGAATACAGAAAAATTCCATCAACATAAAGCCAAAATAGTCAAAACACCTAAGTTCTCATAGTAATGAGTATGTGTACTCTTGCAAGGGTGTGTATATGTCTAGCTCTATGTCTGTCTATTTATGTCAGTAACAAATTAACTGCCTCAGATTCTCTTTAGCATTGCGATTCCCAAATTCTTGGTACCTATTCAGATGATGAGACTTGTGAAGATAAATAAGATGATATGAAATATGGAGACTATTTAAAGAAAAAGTTTGCATTGATAATGACAACATTTTAAGAAAACAGCAGAGTCAGCACTGTACAAAAAAGGGGTAGCACAGTTGCTGCCAAGGGGGTAATTAAAATCTAAATTACTATCATGTGTATTGCTATTAAAATGAATTGTGACAATTTCCTTGCATTTTTCAAATGATTTCTAGCATCTCCAATGTTACTGATCAAAAGAAACATCAACCTGTGTCATTGCAGTATGAATTACCTGTTTTCAGAACATTTGTGATCCCAATAGATCTCCACTGCCAATAAAACCTGTCATTCAGAGATGATATTATGCTATTATGCTATATTATGATATTATGATGTTACGATATTGTTTCATAGTAGAAACAACGAGCGATGAAAAGTACTACAGAAAGGAGCATTCACTAACAAAATTAAGTTTAGCAAAGAACTCCCTTAAAGAGTTATTTTTTTCCATAAGCATTTAATGAACACCATTATGAACCAAAACTTCTGCCTATAATTTTAAAGGCTGCTTTTAGTGTAGAGTAAAAATACCATATGTTAAAAGTTTAGAATTACCAAGTACATTTTACAAAGAAACATGACAAAATACAGAAAATCTACTGCTCTTTCCCCTTTCAGTTTCTAAAACATCTTTATAGAGAAAAAAAAGAAACTGATTGACCCCATACTAATTTTAGTCACTAAGAAGTTAAGTTGAATAAATAATAAAAGAAATTCAACACACTATATTTCTCTTATTATCCATCAATACCTAACTAGCATCGATTTCGCTTCCATTCACAGGAAAGCTTTCCTTTGCTGGCCCATTGCCTTCAAAAGACACTTGACTATTTAGACAATTTTATGTATTTAAAAAGTGTTGCTCCAACTGCTGAATGCATTATAACATTTCCACCTGCTTACCATGACCAGAACTAAGGTGTTCTTTAGCTTTTAAGCCTCAAAAAGGATATACCATAACAGTTAACAGTCAGCTGCTTCTACCAGAGGATAGTTACTGAATAAACCACAGTGAGCCACACCCAACAGACACAGTGCAAAAACTATAGCACCACACACCATGAACACATAGCATGAAATACAACATGCACTTATAAAGAATGAAGATATCACTATGAACTGACATGGCATGCTTATCAGGACATATTTTGAAGTGGAAAAATTATAAAAGAATATCTATAGTATAATACTTTGTATATTATAAAAGAGAAATAAGAAAATATACATATATCTGTTTATTTGTACAGGAAGACACAGGAAGGAATAACCAGGAACTAATGAGACTATCCCTTCCAGAGGTGAAAGGGAACATGGTAGATAAGATGGGGGAGTAGGACACCTAAGAGAAAGGATGGTAGGTGACAAGTCTCAGAATATACCTTTTTGTATAGTTCAGATTTTTGGAACTATGGTGATGTTTCATATACTCAAAAAGAAAAAAAATCAAAGGACAATGGGAAGGAAATCCTAAAATGAAATGAATCCAAATACAAATGGATTTCAAATGGATAGTAATGGCAGAGAAATAAGCCAGAATATGAAATTTGAAGGTGTGGTTTTGGGAGGTGGGGGTATTTAGATAGATAGATAGAGAGAGAGAGAGAGAGAGAGAGAGAGAAAGAGAGAGAGAGATACATAAAGATAGGGAAAGAAATATATATAAGATGGGTGTCTGTATACACATATCATGTGTTTTCCACATATGGATACACATATATTATATATGTATACATTATACATACATATATGCAATATCCAAAAATGCACAACAAAAATATATATACGTGTCATACATACAAGCATATACATGTATGTATGTATGTCTACATGCACATACATACACATGTTTATGTCCTAGCTCTGTCTGAAGGGCCTAGAAGTAAAGCCATTCTATTAGTAGAAGACCTAGCACCCAGATAATGATTTTTAAATTGCATTCTCCACAAAAAGGATAAGGGCTAGGACAGAACAAGATGATCTTGGAAGATTTTATGCAAGACAGTAAGGAAGTGCTCAAAGAATGAAGGGGATATGCCTAAGGACAAAAGACCAGCTTGAAAGGGTTTCTATTAGTCAAATATACAGGGGGGTAGGGGATGTAGAATGACTGCTTAAAGGACATGTGGTCCCCTTTGGGGTTGATGAAAATGTTCTGGAACTAGATGGTAGCAATGGTTACACAACACTGTGAAGATAATAAATGCCAATGAATTGTACAGTTTAAAATGGTTAAAGTGATGAATTTTATATTACCACAAGAAACTTTTTAAAAATTTATAAAACAGAAAAAAATAAATTTTTAGTGTTAGAAGTCAGAACAGGAAATATCTTGGGGAGGAGGAAGGGGAATGACTGGGACACTGGAGCTTGCTAGCGCTGTCCTAGTTCTCCAGCTGAGTCTTGATTACATGGGTGCACTTACTCTGTAATAGTTTATCTAGCACTACACTAAAGATATGTGGACTTTATGAATGTAAAGTACTAAAAATCCATTTTAAAATTTGCTAATTTTGATGCCTTATGCTATTCCTAAGGTTAGATAGGTACATGCAAATGGAATTCCTTTTAAATCTTTAATTTACATTTAAAAAACATGCCACTTAGGAGGAGCTTCAAGATGGCGGAAGAGTAAGACGTGGAGATCACCTTCCTCCCCACAAATACATCAAAAATACATCTACATGTGGAACAACTCCTACAGAACACCTACTGAATGTTGGCAGAAGACCTCAGACCTCCCAAAAGGCAAGAAACTCCCCACATACCTGGGTAGGGCAAAAGAAAAAACCAAGACAAAAGAATAGGGACAGGACCTGCACCAGTGGGAGGGAGCTGTGAAAAAGGAAAGGTTTATACACACTAGGAAGGCACTTTGCAGACGGAGACTGCGGTGGCGGGGGGGGGGGGGGGGGGCGGAAAGCTTCAGAGCCACGGAGGAGAGTGCAACAACAGGAGTGCAGAGGGCAAAGCGGAGAGATTCCCGCATAGAGGATCAGTGCCAACCAGCACTCACCAGCCCGAGAGGCTTGTCTGCTCATCCGCCGGGCAGGGACTGGGAGCTGAGGCTCGGGCTTTGGTCAGATCGCAGGGAGAGGACTGGGGTTGGCTGCGTGAACACAGCCTGAAGGGGGCTAGTGTGCCACAGCTAGCCGGGAGGGAGTCCGGGAAAAAGTCTGGAGATGCCAAAGAGGCAAGAGACTTTTTCCTGCCTCTTTGTTTCCTGGTGCGAGAGGAGAGGGGATTAAGAGCGCCGCCTAAACGAGCTCCAGAGATGGGTGCGAGCCGCAGCTATCAGCGCAGACCCCAGAGACGGGCATGAGACGCTAAGGCTGCTGCTGCCGCCACCAAGAAGCCTGTGTGCAAGCAGAGGTCACTCCCTACACCTCCCCTCCCAGGAGCCTGAGCAGCCCACAAATGCCAGGGTCCCGTGATCCAGGGACAACTTCCCCAGGAGAATTCACAGTGTGCCTCACGATGGTGCAACGTCACACTGGCTTCTGCCGCCGCAGGCTCACCCCGCACTCCGTACGGCCTGAGTGAGCCAGAGCCCCCGAAACAGCTGCTCCTTTAACCCCGTCCTGTCTGAGTGAAGAACAGACGCCCTCAGGCGACCTGCACGCAGAGGCTGGTCCAAATCCAAAGCTGAACCTCAGGAGCTGTGCGAACAAAGAAGAGAAAGGGAAATCTCTCCCAGCAGCATCAGGAGCAGCGGATTAAATCTCCAGAATCAACTTGACGGACCCTGCATCTGTGGAATACCTGAATAAACAACGAATCATCCCAAATTGAGGAGGCGGACCTCGGGAGCAACGATATATATATTTTTTTTCCCTTTTCCTCTTTTTGTCAGTGTGTATGTGTATGCTTCTGTGTGAAATTTTGTCTGTATAGCTTGGTGTTACCATTTCTCCTAGGGTTCTGTCTCTCCGTTTTTTTTTTAATTACTTTTTTAAAATGTTTTTTAATAATTATGTTTTTTACTTTAATAACTTTATTTTATTTTATCTTCTTCTTTCTTGCTTTCTTTTTTTTTTTCCTCCCTTTTATTCTGAGCCGTGGGGTTGACAGGCTCCTGGTGCTCCAGCCAGGCATCAGGGCTGTGCTTCTGAGGTGGCAGAGCCAAGTTCAGGACACTGGTCCACAAAAGACCTCCCAGCTCCACATAATACCAAATGGTGAAAATCTCCCAGAGATCTCCATCTCAATGCCAAGACCCAGCTCCACTCAACAACCAGCAAGCTACAGTGCTGGACACCCTATGCCAAACAACTAGCAAGACAGGAACACAACCCCATCTATTAGCAGAGAGGCTACCTAAAATCATAATAAGGCCACAGAAACCCCAAAATACACCACCAGACGTGGACGTGCCCACCAGAAAGACAAGATCCAGACTCATCCACCAGAACTCAGGCACTAGTCCCCTCCACCAGGAAGCCTACACAACCCACTGAACCAAATTTACCTACTAGGGACAGACACCAAAAACAACAGGAACTACGAACATGCGGCCTGTGAAAAGGAGACCCCAAACACAGTAAGTTAAGCAAAATGAGAAGACAGACAAACACACAGCAGACGAAGGAGCAAGGCAAAAACCCACCAGACCTAACAAATGAAGAGGAAATAGGCACTCCACCTGAAAAAGAATTCAGAATAATGATAGTAAAGATGATCCAAAATCTTGGGAATACAATGGAGAACATACAATAAACGTTTAGCAAGGACCTAGAATAACTAAAGAGCAAACACTGATGAACAACACAATAAATGAAATTAAAAATTCTCTAGAAGGGATCAATAGCAGAATAACTGAGGCAGAAGAACGGATAAGTGACCTGGAAGACAAAATAGTAGAAATAACTACTGCAGAGCAGAATAAAGAAAAAAGAATGAAAAGAATTGAGGACAGTCTCAGAGACCTCTGGGACAACATTAAACACACCAACATTCGAATTACAGGGGTTCCAGAAGAAGAAGAGAAAAAGAAAGGGATTGAGAAAATATTTGAAGAGATTATAGTTGAAAACTTTCCTAATATGGGAAAGGAAACAGTTAATCAAGTCCAGGACGCACAGAGATTCCCATACAGGATAAACCAAGGAGAAACACGCCAAGACACATATTAATCAAACTATCAAAAATGAAATACAAGGAAAAAAATATTAAACGCAGCAAGGGAAAAACAACAAATCACACATAAGGGAATCCCCATAAGGTTAGCAGCTGATCTTTCAGCAGAAAATCTGCAAGCCAGAAGGGAGTGGCAAGACATATTTAAAGCGATGAAGGAGAAAAACCTACAACCAAGATTACTTTACCCAGCAAGGATCTCATTCAGATTTGACGGAGAAATTAAAACCTTTACAAACAAGCAAAAGCTAAGAGAATTCAGCACCACCAAACCAACTTTACAACAAATGCTAAAGGAACTTCTCTAGGCAGGAAAGACAAGAGAAGGAAAAGACCTACAAGAACAAACCCAAAACAATTAAGAAAATGATAAAAGGAACATACATATCGATAATTACCTTAAATGTAAATGGATCAAATGCTCCAACCAAAAGACATAGACTGGCTGAATGGATACAAAAACAAGACGGGTATATATGCTGTCTACAAGAGACCCACTTCAGCCCTAGGGACACATACAGACTGCAAGTGAGGGGATGGAAAAAGATATTGCATGCAAATGGAAATTAAAAGAAAGCTGGAGTAGCAATTCTCACATCAGACAAAACAGACTTTAAAACAAGACTATTACAACAAACACAGAAGGACACTACATAATGATCAAGGGATCGATCCAAGAAGAAGATATAACAACTGTAAATATTTATGCACCCAACATAGGAGCACCTCAATACATAAGGCAAATACTAACAGCCATAAAAGGGGAAATCGACAGCAACACAATCATAGTAGGGGACTTTACCACCCTACTTTCACCAGTGGACAGATCATCCAAAGTGAAAATAAATAAGGAAACACAAGTTTAAAATGATACACTAAACAAGATGGACTTAAATGATATTTACAGGACATTCCATCCAAAAAAAACAGAATAAACATTCTTCTCAAGTGCTCATGGAACATTCTCCAGGGTAGATCATATGTTGGGTCACAAATGAAGCCTTGGTAAATTTAAGAAAGTTGAAATCGTATCCAGTATCTTTTCCGACCACAACGCTATGAGACTAGATATCAATTACACGGAAAAATCTGTAAAAAATACAAACACATGGAGGTTAAACAATACACTACTTAATAACCAATAGATCACTGAAGAAATCAAAGAGGACATAAAAAAATACCTAGGAACAAATGACAACGAAAACACCATGACCCAAAACCTATGGGATGCAGCAAAAGCAGTTCTAAGAGGGAAGTTTATAGCAATACAATCCTACCTTAAGAAACAAGAAACATGTCAAATAAACAACCTAACCTTATATCTAAAGCAATTAGAAAAAGAAGAACCAAAAAACCCCAAAGTTAGCAGAAGGAAAGAAATCATAAAGATCAGATCAGAAATAAATGAAAAAGAAATGGAGACAATAGCAAAGATCAATAAAACTAAAAGCTGGTTCTTCGAGAACATAAACAAAATTGATAAACCATTAGCCAGATTCATCAAGAAAAAAAGGGAGAAGACTCAAATCAATAGAATTAGAAATGAAAAAGGAAAAGTAACAACTGACATTGCAGAAATAAAAAGGATCATGAGAGATTACTACAAGCAACTATATGCCAATAACATGGACAATCTGGAAGAAATGGACAAATTCTTAGAAATGCACAACCTTCCAAGACTGAACCAGGAAGAAATAGAAAATATGAACAGACCAATCACAAGCACTGAAATTGAAACTGTGATTAAAAATCTTGCAACAAACAAAAGCCCAGGACCAGATGGCTTCACAGGCGAATTCTTTAAAACATTTAGAGAAGACCTAACACCTATCCTTCTCAAACTCTTCCAAAATATAGCAGAGGGAGGAACACTTCCAAACTCATTCTACGAGGCCACCATCACTCTGATACCAAAACCAGACAAACATGTCACAAAGAAAGAAAACTACAGGCCAATATCACTGATGAACATAGATGCAAAAATCCTCAACAAAATACTAGCAAACAGAATCCAACAGCACATTAAAAGGATCATACACCATGATCAAGTGGGATTTAACTCAGGAATGCAAGGATTTTTCAATATACGCAAATCAAACAATGTGATACACCATATTAACAAATTGAAGGAGAAAAACCATATGATCATCTCAACAGATGCACAGAAAGCTTTTGACAAAATTCAACACCCATTTATTATAAAAACTCTCCAGAAAGTAGGCATAGAGGGAACTTTCCTCAACATGATAAAGGCCATATATGACAAAACCCACAGCCAACATCATCCTCAATGATGAAAAACTGAAACGATTTCCACTAAGATCAGGAACAAGACAAGGTTGCCCACTCTCACCACAATTATTCAACAGAGTTTTCGAAGTTTTAGCCACAGCAATCAGAGAAGAAAAAGAAATAAAAGGAATACAAATCAGAAAAGAAGAGGTAAAGCTGTCACTGTTTGCAGATGACATGATACTATACATAGAGAATCCTAAAGATGCTACCAGAAAACTCCTAGAGCTAATCAATGAATTTGGTAAAGTAGCAGGATACAAAATTAATGCAAAGAAATCTCTTGCATCCCTATACACGAATGATGAAAAATCTGAAAGTGAAATTAAGAAAACACTCCCATTTACTATTGCAACAAAAAGAATAAAATACCTAGGAATAAACCTACCTAAGGAGACAAAAGACCTGTATGCAGAAAATTATAAGACACTGATGAAAGAAATTAAAGATGATACAAATAGATGGAGAGATATACCATGTTCTTGGATTGGAAGAATCAACATTGTGAAAATGACTCTATTACCCAAAGCAATCTACAGACTCAATGCAATCCCTATCAAACTACCACTGGCATTTTTCACAGAACTAGAACAAAAACTTTCACAATTTGTATGGAAACACAAAAGACCCCAGATATCCAAAGCAATCTTGAGAACGAAAAATGGAGCTGGAGGAAACAGGCTCCCTGACTTCAGACTATACTACAAAGCTACAGTAATCAAGACAGTATGGTACCGGCACAGAAACAGAAATTTAGATCAGTGGAACAGGATGAAAAGCCCAGAGTAAACCCATGCACATATGGGCACTTTATCTTTGATAAAGGAGGCAAGAATATACAGTGGAGTTGAGACAGCCTCTTCAATAAGTGGTGCTGGGAAAACTGGACAGCTACATGTAAAAGTATGAAATTAGAACACTCCCTAACACCATACACAAAAGTAAACTCAAAATGGATTAAAGACCTAAATGTAAGGCCAGACACTATCAAACTCTTAGAGGAAAACATAGGCAAAACACTCTATGACATAAATCACAGCAAGATCCTTTTTGACCCACCTCCTTGAGAAATGGAAATAAAAACAAAAATAAACAAATGGGACCGAATGAAACTTAACAGCTTTTGCACAGCAAAGGAAACCATAAACAAGACCAAAAGACAACCCTCAGAATGGGAGAAAATATTTGCAAATGAAGCAACTGACAAAGGATTAATCTCCAAGATTTACAAGCAGCTCGTGCAGCTCAATAACAAAAAAACAAACAACCCAATCCAAAAATGGGCAGAAGACCTAAATAGACATTTCTCCAAAGAAGATATACAGATTGCCAACAGACACATGAAAGAATGCTCAACATCATTAATCACTAGAGAAATGCAAATCAAAACTGCAATGAGATATCATCTCACGCCGGTCAGAATGGCCATCATCAAAAAATCTACAAACAATAAATGCTGGAGAGGGTGTGGAGAAAAGGGAACACTCTTGCACTGTTGCTGGGAATGTAAATTGATACAGTCACTATGGAGAACGGTATGGAGGTTCCTTAAAAAACTAAAAATAGAACTACCGTACGACCCAGCAATCCCACTACTGGGCATATACCCTGAGAAAACCATAATTCAAAAAGAGTCCTGTACCAAAATATTCACTGCAGCTCTATTTACAATAGCCAGGACATGGAAGCAACCTAAGTATCCATCAACAGATGAATGGATAAAGAAGATGTGGCACATATATACAATGCAATATTACTCAGCCATTAAAAGAAACGAAACTGAGTTATTTGTAGTGAGGTGGATGGACCTAGAGAGTGTCATACAGAGTGAAGCCAGAAAGAGAAAAACAAATACCGTATGCTAACACATATATATGGAATCTAAAAAAAAAAAAAAAAAAATGGTCATGAAGAACCTAGGGGCAAGATGGGAATAAGGACACAGACTTACTAGCGAATGCACTTGAGGATACGGGGAGGGGGAAGGGTAAGCTGGGACAAAGTGAGAGAGTGGCATGGACATATATACACTACCAAACGTAAAATAGATAGCTAGTGGGAAGCAGCCACATAGCACAGGGAGATCACCTCGGTGTTTTGTGACCACCTAGAGGGGTGGGATAGGGAGGGTAGGAGGGAGGGAGATGCAAGAGGTTAGAGATTTGGGGACATATGTATATGTATAGCTGATTAATTTTGTTATAAAGCAGGTACTAACACACCATTGTAAAGCAATTTTACTCCAATAAAGATGTTAAAAAAATGCCATTTAAAATACTTTATACAGAATATTGTATATTTCCCTGCTAAAACATCAAATTAAATAAAAAAAGTTACACTAAGTCAAATAAGGCCAACTTGTTTTTGTTTAGCATCTTCAGTATATTTTTTGGAAATGGGGGGAAAAAAGCCCAAATCTGGGGGTGGAGGGAGCTGATTAAATAAACATGGATGTTCTAATTTGCCAGTCTCTATTTGATGGTTCAATGAAGGATAAAGATTTATTTGGCATATCTGAAAACATAGAACAACATGTTCTGATGCTTTAAGTCATTGGTTCCTTATCTTCTTCACTGTGTTGATTATGTTTATGTAGAAAGAAATAACACAACACAACTTTATTGGGCATTTACCGAAAAAGGTTGTGGTGGGGTGAGGAGCTAGAAAACACCAGCTGTTCCAGTCTTTAAAATTAGGCAATTTGTTTTTCCACCCCTCAAGGTAATTACACAATTATTTGCCTCCACAATTCTGAATACTACTTTCAAGTGTCACTGTCACATTTATAGTGTAAGCCCATCTTCCTTTGTTTCTTCTTTCTTTTTCTTGATTTATAGAAGAAAACCACCCTGCCTCTTCATATATACATGCTAGCCTACAAATCTAATCTGTTTATATTAGTAAAAATCTCAAAAACATATAACAGCACAAAATCTAATACACTTCTAAAGCTGTCACTGTTTGCAGATGACATGATACTATACATAGAGAATCCTAAAGATGCTACCAGAAAACTCCTAGAGCTAATCAATGAATTTGGTAAAGTAGCAGGATACAAAATTAATGCAAAGAAATCTCTTGCATCCCTATACACGAATGATGAAAAATCTGAAAGTGAAATTAAGAAAGCACTCCCATTTACTATTGCAACAAAAAGAATAAAATACCTAGGAATAAACCTACCTAAGGAGACAAAAGACCTGTATGCAGAAAATTATAAGACACTGATGAAAGAAATTAAAGATGATACAAATAGATGGAGAGATATACCATGTTCTTGGATTGGAAGAATCAACATTGTGAAAATGACTCTACTACCCAAAGCAATCTACAGACTCAATGCAATCCCTGTCAAACTACCACTGGCATTTTTCACAGAACTAGAACAAAAACTTTCACAATTTGTATGGAAACACAAAAGACCCCAGATATCCAAAGCAATCTTGAGAACGAAAAATGGAGCTGGAGGAATCAGGCTCCCTGACTTCAGACTATACTACAAAGCTACAGTAATCAAGACAGTATGGCACAGGCACAAAACCAGAAATATAGATCAAAAGAACACGATAGAAAGCCCAGAGATAAACCCATGCACATATGGTCACCTTATCTTTGATAAAGGAGGCAAGAATATACAGTGGAGTTCAGACAGCCTCTTCAATAAGTGGTGCTGGGAAAACTGGACAGGTACATGTAAAAGTATGAAATTAGAACACTCCCTGACACCATACACAAAAATAAACTCAAAATGGATTAAAGACCTAAATGTAAGGCCAGACACTATCAAACTCTTAGAGGAAAACATAGGCAAAACACTCTATGACATAAATCACAGCAAGATCCTTTTTGACCCACCTCCTTGAGAAATGGAAATAAAAACAAAAATAAACAAATGGGACCTAATGAAACTTCAAAGGATTTGCACAGCAAAGGAAACCATAAACAAGACCAAAAGACAGCCCTCAGAATGGGAGAAAATATTTGCAAATGAAGCAACTGACAAAGGATTAATCTCCAAGATTTACAAGCAGCTCGTGCAGCTCAATAACAAAAAAACAAACAACCCAATCCAAAAATGGGCAGAAGACCTAAATAGACATTTCTCCAAAAAAGATATACAGATTGCTAACAAACATATGAAAGAATGCTCAACATCATTAATCATTAGAGAAATGCAAATCAAAACTACAATGAGATATCATCTCACACCGGTCAGAATGGCCATCATCAAAAAATCTAGAAACAATAAATGCTGGAGAGGGTGTGGAGAAAAGGGAACACTCTTGCACTGTTGGTGGGAATGTAAATTGATACAGCCACTATGGAGAACAGTATGGAGGTTCCTTAAAAAACTACAAATAGAACTACCATATGACCCAGCAATCCCACTACTGGGCATATACACTGAGAAAAGCATAATTCAAAAAGAGTCATGTACCAAAATGTTCATTGCAGCTCTATTTACAATAGCCAGGACATGGAAGCAACCTAAGTATCCATCAACAGATGAATGGATAAAGAAGATGTGGCACATATATACAATGGAATATTACTCAGCCATAAAAAGAAACGAAATGGAGTTATTTGTTGTGACGTGGATGGAGTTAGAGTCTGTCATACAGAGTGAAGTAAGTCAGAAAGAGAAAAACAAATACAGTATGCTAACACATATATATGGAATCTAAGGGAAAAAAAAAAAAAAGGTCATGAAGAACCTAGTGGTAAGACGGGATAAAGACACAGACCTACTAGAGAATGGACTTGAGGATATGGGGAGGGGGAAGGGTAAGCTGTGACAAAGTGAGAGAGTGGCATGGACATATATACACTACCAAACGTAAAATAGATGGCTAGTGGGAAGCAACCGCATAGCACAGGGAGATCAGTTCGGTGCTTTGTGACCACCTAGAGGGGTGGGAGGGAGGGAGATGCAAGAGGGCAGAGATATGGGAACATATGTATATGTATAACTGATTCACTTTGTTATGAAGCAGAAACTAACACACCATTGTAATGCAATTATACTCCAATGAAGATGTCAAAAAAAAAATTTATTACACTTCTGAGAATATTCTTCTTATAAATAACATTAACAGCTATATATAGAACAAAAATAAATAGCAGAGAGGAAGAAACAAGATCTTTGCATCAGAATCTCATTCCACTCTGACCTATGATTTCCTCGGTGTAAAATATTTACAGTGCTTACGGAGTGGAGGAAGCTGTGCAACTGAAATACACTTGAAATATACTTGTATTATCTGATTTTGTCATAATAAACAAATATTCCCTTCTCTTAAATTAGGTTTTAAAGCTGTGTAGTATACAGATCAAAGCAAAGGAAGGAAGGACTCACAGTCTGTAGGGTGGGTGAGAGAAGGAGCCGCATGAACTAATGAATTCATCAAAATGAGAAGCAACTCAAGTCCAAAAGGGGTTAGATGTTCACCCTCCTTGAAACTAAGTATATAGATATGAAAAGGCTGAAACTGTCTCAAATTTCTTAGTATTTCCCAGAATCCCTGGCCTTATTATGTTCTAAGCAGATACTATATAAATGCTTCTTAAGTAAATGAGAAAGTAAAGAGGGTAATGGATCTGAATTGACTGAGCAGCTACTGTTCTCCTGCTAACAACATCCAAAAAAGGTTAAAAACTTTGATAGTAGCACAGTAACAATTTTATAAGTTTATAATTTCTAGGATGTTCTATAAAACCTATCTATCCATCTAAGAATTGATTCAATAATAACCATCTGTATCTTTTATGTACCAACCATTATTATGAACACTGAGACTCAAAACCGTTAGGAGAAAATCCTGTCCATGAGGTGCTCATCATCAGGCGAGAAAGAGCATCTAAACAGTTATAAGATGGGGGAGGCTGGATATGAATCCATTCTCAGTGAGCAGAAGGGAGGATGTCCCAACTGTCATCTGGATAATCGGGGAAGGCTGCCCATTAGAGATAATTCAAGAACCAAGTCTTAAAGGATGGGGAATGCAAAGTAGAATAACACAGACAACAGTTACGTGAAAGAGCCAGTGCCTTTCAGGAACTACGTGTCTACATACATCACTGGTGGTGTAGGGAGGAGAGAGAATGCAGTCAGAAAATACACAGGAACCAGAACACACAAGGTGCCTACTTCACACCAAGGAAAGTAGACTTTCACCCACATATAATAGGAAGTCGTTGCAGAATTGGAAATAAAATACAATAAGCTGTATGTTAGACAGATACTCTGGCAATAGCGAGGAAGGCAGAAACGTGAGCCTCTAGAACGCTTATAAGGTTAGAGAGACAAGGCCAGTTCAGAACTTGTAAGAAAGAACTCATCTTCTCAGCTCTATTATAACCTTAAAAAGAAAGGAAGAGGCAGACAGACAGAAAAGCAGAGAGAAGGTGAGAGAGGGAAGGAGGGAGGGATGAACAAATGAGTTACTAGAGTTGGTCACGAAAGTGGGTTCACCTCACATTACGGAAACCTAACATGTTCTGTCTCCAAGGCACTTAAGAGACAAAATACAGGAAGAATCGTTTCTCCTGTAATTAGACACAAAGGACTCTCTCTCTAAACACCCCACTCTTCTCAAAAATACTCAGTGCTCTACCAAAAAAAAAATATTTTTCCAAGCCTACCTTTTCAACCCCATATCCCACTGTTCTCTTTCATAGGAACTTCACTGCAGACAAAAGAACAAATTCCCATCCACATGTGCACATCACAGTTTTCCCCACATACATGCATCTTTGCGGGTGTGCTTCCTACAGCCTGCTATACTTCCACATCCCTGCACTTCCAAATGTTTAAATCCTACCTGTCCTTCATTCTTACTCATGCCACCTTCCCATGAAAACCTCCAAATTCCCACTTTCTTATTCACTTATTTCTCCTATTGTACTTTAATTATTCTGCCTGGTTTCATTAATATATTTATACATTTTATGACTTCTACCAGATTAAAAACTCCTTGGGAATAAGATAAATGTTGGGTTTATATGTTTATATGCATCCCAGAAAACAGGAACTCAAACCATTTAAGAAATTTAAAAATCTTACCTTCATCAAAACTATTAATACATTAGGGCAGTTGGTTAAAACAATAGTGACACTCATTCATTCATTCAAAAATATTTGCAGAGCATCTATTACATGCAGGCAGTGTTCTATATGTTAAAAATAGTGAAATGAACAAAACCATCAAAAATTCCTATTAAGTTTTGGAAATATACTGTTGAGATTTTTACCTATTTGGTAGGTAATTCTTTCCTTCCCAGAGTAGTTCCAGTATCACTACTACTTAGACAGTGATTCAGTATATTTCCTTTCAATTACCTCCTAAACCTTTCCTTCAGGTATCTACCAAGCACTGCCCCTCATGAACCTTATGGATAAATAAGAATATCTGTCCTGGTAGAAAGGATGAACATGTCAGATTCTCAAACTCTGTGGTACTCTGGAAGAACATGAACAAAAGTACTACTAGTAAAAAAATAATTAATACAAGTTCCTCGCGTTCTCAGACCCAACCTTATATTACATATTTATTGATTATCTGTCTCCTCTGTTAAAGTACAGGCTACATGAGAGCAGGGATATGGTCAGCTTTGTTCATCACAATAACCCTACTGCCTAGAACACTGCCAGGCACAGAGCAATATTTCTTTAAAGAAAAAAAAAAAAAAATGAATGGATGAATGAATGAGAGTTAAACATCTCTATTATTCTAAGAGATACACTGCTACTATAATGACTCAAAATAAAGATCATGACTTGGAGACCAGCCCTGTGTCAATCCATCAACATTTTTCATCTCTGGACTGGATCTTAAAAAACAATTTTTGGGGCTTCCCTGGTGGCACAGTGGTTAAGAATCTGCCTGCCAATGCAGGGGACACGGGTTCGATCCCCGGTCTGGGAAGATCCCACATGCCGTGGTGCAACTAAGCCCACATGCCACAACTACTGAGCCTGTACTCTAGAGCCCGTGAGCCACAACTACTGAGCCCGCCTGCCACAACTACTGAGGCCCACGCATCTAGAGCCCATGCTCCGCAACGGGAGAAGCCACCACAACGAGAAGCCCATGGGCACCGCAACAAAGAGTAGCCCCTGCTCGCTGAAACTAGAGAAAGCCCGCACAGCAACGAAGACCCAATGCAGCCAAAAATAAATAAATTAAATAAATAAATTTTTTTTAAAAATTTTTTTCAAAAAATCCCCTGGGTAGTTTATAAAATAGGCTACCTTCCCAGCCCCTGTCATTAACTTGTACTGTCATCACTGCTAACACAAGAGGAGGGTAAATCCACTCATCATAGCTTTGAGCAACAAAACACAGTGCTCCATAAAGAACTGTACACATTCGGGTATAGGAAGGAGATAAGGTAATTAAGTATCTAATTGTCAACAGAAAACCAATGAGAAAATACAGTGGTCCTGAAAAGGCATTATTTAATCACTGCTGTGATTGATATATTTCAGAATGATGAATAATGCTCACGATCTGCAGAAACTTACACATTCCCTACAAATTATTACTAAATAACAAAATAAAATATGACTTTTAATAAAACATATTTCTTGATAAATAGGCTAAGAAAATTCAAGTAGATAATATTAATTTACAGGAATATAATTTTAATGCCATTTCCATTCACTGATATGTATCATAAGCAGAGGCCACTTACTAAGCATAAACTGGGTTTATTACTACCACACCCAGATGTAATAACGGAAAAGCAATAAATTCACACTTGAATTTTTAAGTAAG
Source organism: Eschrichtius robustus (assembly GCF_028021215.1). Taxonomy (NCBI): domain Eukaryota; kingdom Metazoa; phylum Chordata; class Mammalia; order Artiodactyla; family Eschrichtiidae; genus Eschrichtius; species Eschrichtius robustus. Next base: position 33,768,153 of record NC_090841.1, read on the forward strand.
AATGCATAAAACAAAATTATAAAGCTTTAAGTATAAGAAAAGCAAATATCCTATATGTTATAAATATGTTAACACTTGAATTCCTGATAAAAAAAACTAAATTCTGGAATATGTAATTGGTTTTCCCTTTTTTACAGCTACCACCTCACAGGTCATGATTTATAATTAAATACAGCGGCGCTGCTGGTAAATGTTTTACAACCATCTCTCAGGGAAAGAAAAACAACTTACTGGTAGTATTTGCCAATGTATGGGATGTAAATACTCCCAAATGGCCGATTACAAGCAACAAATGCAATGTCACTAAATGTGACAGAGAAACTGGCTCTAGACCACCAGTGAAAAATACACTGTGCTAGACTAATTTGTGTTTGGCACATACTGTACTTATAAATCATGGATTTATTCATCAGTAACTTACTGTACATACGCTACATTGAGGGTTGGATGGAGGCATGATAAAAATTACACAATTCCTGCCTTCAGTGAAATTAGAGTTCTTGCGAAAATTGGAGTGGCACAATGGCATGTGAATTTCAAATTACTTAAAAATCTAAAACAAACATATTTCTTTCATCTTCACATTTACAACAGCTAATATTCATCTTAGGTTGCTCAGCCACAAATCTCACTTCATCCTGTCTCAATATTAAGTAACAAGTTAAACCTAAATATAGCAAAGTGACAATGAATTAAACATTTCTTCTTAAGAGTTTTATGCTTATTACATGTATGTAATCAGTACTCTAAATTATATTTTTTAAAATTATTTTCTTGCTAAAAGTCTGATTCTCTTTTAATTTGCATCTTCCAATACATTTACTCAACCAATATTATTAAGCATTTTATATATGGGGGGGCACAAGCATGCCTGGTGTGTGTGTGTGTGTGTGTGTGTGTGTGTGTGTGAGAGAGAGAGAGAGAGAGAGAGAGATTCATTAGGCATATACATTTCTTTATTCAACATTTATTAAATGCCAGATATACATATATACACTGATAGCAGACCCCTTGCTAGGATGAGAAGATACAAAAGTGATTAAGATATGTCATTGCCTCAAGTTTATTTCCTTCACAGTAAATCTATTAGTCATCTTCAATTTATGCCCAAAGATCAGGGTCTTCAATGTTTCTCAACTTCTTTAATTTGAGCAGTGGGATTTAAAACATAGCATTCTCAGAAGGAACTGGGGGGTGGGGGTGGGTAGGTGAAGGGGATTAAGAGTACAAACCTCCAGGGCTTCCCTGGTGGCGCAGTGGTTGAGAGTCTGCCTGCCAGTGCAGGGGACATGGGTTCGAGCCCTGGTCTAGGAAGATCCCACATGCCGTGGAGCGGCTGGGCCCGTGAGCCACAGTTACTGAGCCTGCGCGTCTGGAGCCTGTGCCCCGCAACAAGAGAGGCCGCGACAGTGAAAGGCCCGCGCACCGCGATGAAGAGTGGCCCCCGCTTGCCACAACTAGAGAAAGCCCTCGCACAGAAACGAAGACCCAACGCAGCCATAAATAAATAAAATAAATAAATAAAAATTAAAAAAAACAGAGTACAAACCTCCAGTGTTATTATTATATAATAAATAAGTCATGGGGATGCAATACACAGCATAAAGAATATGGACAATAATTTGTAATAACTTTGCATGGGTACAGATGGTTATTAGACTTATCATGGTGATCATTTCATAATGTATGCAAATGTCAAGTCATTTTGTAGTATACCTGAAATACAATATTGTACATCAACTATATTTCAATGTAAAACGTTATTGATACATGTGACATTCTGTAATCCTTTAGTATAATTTCTGAGTATAACCAAACCTGTATTGCAGTCTTGATAAGGTTTTCATAATTTTTAAAACTCTTAATTTCTTTATTCATGTGTGTGTGTATACATATATATATAAAACTTCTCATAAATCCATAAAAGTGAAATTTTTTACCTAGCTGTTCTTTCCCCACCTTCCCATTGTAAGGTAACCCATGTAAAAAGCCTGGTATATATAACCTTCCATATTTTAACCCATGCTCACATAATTTCATACATATATACATACATACATACATACACACACACACACACACACACACACACACACACAACTATACAGGTAGAAAGTTTATTTTTTAATGTTATCATCTTACATAATTTTCTTTTCGGTTATTGTCTTGTTCATCTCCGTTTGTTTGTTCTTTAGTTCTTCTAGGTCCTTGTTAAACTTTTCTTGTTATCTTCTCAATCCGTGCCTCCATTCTTTTTCCAAGATCTTGAATCATCTTTACTATCATTACTCGGAATCCTTTTTCAGATAGATTGTTTATCTCCTCTTCATTTAGTTGTTCTTGTAGGTTTTTATCTTACTCCTTTGTCTGCAACATATTTCTTTATCATCTCATTTTGTCAAACTTTACTGTGTTTGTGGTCTCCTTTCCACAGGCTGCAGGATTGCAATTCCTCTTGTTTCTGGTGTCTGCCCCCTAGTGGGTGAGGTTGTTCCAGAGGCTTGTGCTATTATCCCCTTGATAGGGGGGTTTTGTTGTGGTGACCAGGGCCTGCCCTAGAGATTGAGTGGGGCCTCCCCTTTGTTCTGTGGTTGTCACTGTCAGGGGCGGGGGCTGCTCCCTAGTTGTTGCAGTTGAGGCCCCTGGATCTGTTTCTCAGCTGTGATTCTGATCTATGGTGCGAGGTAAGTGGGACTGGAGCACTCCCACTAGGAGAGAAGCCACTGAGTTTTCTTCCTTTGGAGCTGTTCACCTGTGAATGTGCTCTGTTGCATTCCCTTTCGCCTGTTGTGCGGGCACACAAAGTACACTGCTGTTGGCACTGCTCTCAGTCCTGCCTTAACTGGGTTTATGCCAGCAATTGGCCCTGGTGACCCTCAGGCGTTGTTTTCACTCGGCCACCAGCACAGGTCCACTGAGATCAGGTCCCAGAGCTGCACTAGTCATGCACCTGGACCCGCTGTGGGAGCTATGGAGGCCGCTTGAACTCTGGCCTGGCCCAACCCCCACGTGTACGTGCCCACAGAGCCCACGGCTGCTAAAGCCAGACCCGTCCCAGCTGCAGGAGCACTGGTTGTCCTTTCGGATGTTTCGCAGGCGCTGAATTTTGGAAGTCATCAGCAGTGGTGTAACTCTGCAGTTCATGCAGCCGCAAGGAGAGATTTCAGCTCTTTTTCCTTAGTCACATAGCCCCTGGGGCTCAGCTGTGGTTTCAGCCCCTCCTCTAGGCAAATTTCCTAGTGGGGGCACCTATCTGCACCCTCCCGGGCCAGCAGGGCAGGTCCCAGCACCCACTGACAGATTTCCTAGTAGGGAGAGCTATCCGCGCCTCATCTTACATAATTTTCTGCATCTTGCTCTTCTCTGATTCACACCTCATGGAAGTTTCTCAAATTATCTAGTATAACTCTAATTCATTCTTCTTAATATTGGCATAATACTCCCCGGTATGGCTACCCATAATTTATTTAGCCATTGCCTTTTGTTTCCAGGTTTTTAACTTAGTAAATAATAATGAAAGAAGCACCCTTGTGCGTATGTCCTCATCTATTAGTGCTTTTGCTCCGTCCTCACAGATTCCCAGGAGTGGAATCCCTGGGTCGAAGAGCATGTATATTTGCCTTTTTCATAAACATTTAAGATAGCTTTCCAAAAATGCTGTATTCATTTTACAGCTCCACCAGCAACATATGAAGGTACTTTTTCCCCACATTCCCACTTAAACAGTAAAACTATCTGATGGATATAGTTACTTTAATTTGAATATCCATAACTACAAATCTTTACATATGTATTTATCTTCTTGGATGTGTTCTTAGCCCATTTTTCTATTGGATTTTTTTTCTAGTCAACTCATGAAAGCTCACCGTAGGGTAACAGATATTAGCCCTGTGTCAAAATCATTAGTAATATTTTTTACTACATCTATTGTCTTTTACCTATGCTTAGTTTGCTATACAAACTCTTCTTTGAACACTTGATTATGCCTATGTTTTCTTTTACAGTTTCAAGGTTTCCATTTCTGGGAGAAAGATGTTCTGTAGTCAGAAGACAACACCAATGTTCAGAGGCCAAGGGGAAAGGGGAGAGAAGGTCCTGGCATTAGATCTTCATTTTAGCCATCCCTTCTCTTCCAGGTAGGAGTCAATAAATCAATAAATTGCCTTTTCTGCTCAAGTTAGTTCAGGGTAGGCTTCTATCACTGACAACTAAAAGAGATTTGATTGATACTGCAATGTTCTTACCCAAATGAATTGCTAAGTTTGATACAAGGTGGGTTTTATGACAGTACCAGAAAATCAGTACTATATAAATTATTTCCTATTCTCATTACCCATGTCAATGTTCCTAAGTCTCCACATGTTTATAAAGAGAAAATATCACTACATGGTTTAAGAAAAATGAATCAAATTATTTCTTAATGCACAACAGCTAAAGCTTTTGAAACTTATGTATAATTGACAGTATTATTTAAATTACCCTTAAGAACTACAGTAATAGTACACTCAGAGCTTCCATTTGACAAATGTGTCTTTTTCTTAGCACACAATTTCACACAATTTTTATCCTTTGAATTTTCTATCTTTTTATACCGTAAGTGAGGTAAGCTTCATTTCCAGATACTGGGCTAGAAAGTTATGGATATGATGGCTAATCCTTAGTTTTAGAAAGTACAATTTTACATGGTTGTTCTCATTTTAAAACTTAGATTCCTGAAGGCTTTGTTCCTATATATATATAATTCTACCATTCTTCCTCTTCACATTTAGAGGAAGATGAGAAAAGAAAGTTGGGCTACATAATAACCATTTAATAACAACCACATAAGGCAAAATTTATGTCAACATTTTCCTGCCCCAAATACCCAGTGCTGAGATCATCTCATGCTGGGAGGAAAGGAGTGAGAATGCAGACACGCAGGCTCAGCACACAGGAGCTCTGAATCTGGGCAAAAACAGAGCCATGAACCCCTATCAAGATCTCTAGGAAATTTTAATAAAGCTCACACTGCATTTACACAACTTGATGGGCTATTGCAACGCCTTCCCTGAGCTTTACAAGCCACACTTCAAGGCGGCAGCAGACTCACGGAAGCACTGAGTGCTGTTTGCAGCACCCACGCAATGGGATCTTGAGGAAGCCTCCAGACACCTCCTCCCAACAATGGCCAAACATAAATCCAGAAGCAACATTTGTCTTTAGTCCCCAGACCTCATTCCCAACACACACACCACACTCAGACTTATCCATACCCAGTGGTATCACGAAGATGGGATGACGGCCAATCACTCGGTACTGACCTCATCCGTTATACTGTTTCTGCACTACTTCTCTTTGACTCCCAGACTCATGGAAGCACTTGTTTAACATGAACGCCTCAGAACCACATGTTGTTTCCTTCTTTGAATGATTTCCTAGGCATGTATTCTAGCTTCTTACTTGACCTTCTGGTATTTACTTGCTCCTCAGCCTGGCCTTAACCTCGGAGTCACTTGAATTGGTGCTATTTGCCGGATCAGAATTGTTCTGGTCTATTTGTAGTCAAATGGAAGATGATATCAAGGTTCTCATTTATCATCTTCCTTTACTGTGCCTTCTACTTGTCCCCTATCAGGACAGGCTGTATCAGTCTGTACTGTATCCCCTGGAACTCTAGGCTTCTGTAGACGTGGTCGGAGTTGACCATAGGAGGGTTAACCATGGCCTCTAAGGCCCACTACTCTTTTTCAACAGAACAGATCCACTTTTATCTTTGAGATATGACGGGGGAGTAGGGAGGGAGCTATATAAGACTATATAGTTACAAAAAGGTTCTTACACTAAAGAGAATTTTCATTAGTAGTTGTTTATATTTTCCAACCTCACATGGGCCCTCAAGAAGCTTTCAGATATTTTTATTCATATTCCATTCCTTCAATACCTGTTTAAATCCCATCGGCTCTTTTCAAAGCTCTATCCCTATCTCTGCCCTATTCTTAGTGTTATGACTTTGCCCCTTAATTCACTAAGAACAGTGAAACTAGGCAGTTGACTCAACTTTCCTCTTCCATCAAGGAAACCAGTTTTCTTCTATCTTTACCAGACTCCCTGCCCAGAAAAACATGTGTGCTTCTTTATTCTTATGACTTTTAACATTAAACCATCAGTCTAATCCCAGTCCTTATTTCCCTCTTTCTCTGTAGTGAGTCCTTTTCTACAAACCTTTCAACCAGACCCACCCTCTCACCCAAACCTCCCTCAATTCTGCTTCCCCTCAGGCTACTAATTCATTTCTTTTTTTCTATCACCACTAAAACACTGACAAGTATGGTGTGTATTCACTATCCCCCCTTCCTCAATATGCATTCACTTCTTAAGCCTTCATAGATTTGGTTACCTCTGCCCTCATCAGCCCTCTCCCAGAGTTTCTCTTACAAATGACCATCAGGGAACTCCTAACCCATGTCTCTTCTCGGTCCCCCTCTCCTAGTCTCCCCGAAGCAAAACCTTTTTTTTGTATTTTTCCACCTGAGCCTCCTCTCCCTAGACTATCCCTTCTAATTCTTCTCTAGCTGTCTATATCATATCTCTAGATGAAGATACAGCTGTAGCACCTTTCCAGAATCTCCTCCTCTATCCACTTAACAGAAGCTTTCACAATGGTTCCATCATTTCTCTCTTCTTGCTAAGTTAACTTCATTGAGAAGTTTTCAACCATGTCTTTATACCAAGGAACATGAAAACTAATCTCCGGCATGACCAATTTCTGACATGCCATGACCAATTTCTTGAATTTCAGGAAAAAATACCTACTTCTTGAACTTTTATATACACAAACACTAAAATTTTCTTGAAATGGGACATTGGATAATGCCAAAAAACACTTAGAGGACAAATGTATTTTTTACAAAGAGTATCTTACACTACTTACTATAAATTACAGTTACTAAGGGTCTTTAACCAGTCTCAGAACAAAAGGAGTTGTAACATAATTAGGACAACATTAAAAGAAAAAAAAGAAAAACATCAGAAATAATGCTGGCACTTTAAAAAACAAAGAATATACCTTTCATTAGTACTACTAGATGCTTTACCTAGCATATATGCCAGACACCATGTGTGTGGTAATAACATTCCGTATTTCATTCTTTCCACAACTACATCTTGAGGTTGGTATTCTCAACCACATTTTCCATTCTGAATAAAACTAACCAAAAATGTTTAACAACAGTTATCTCTGGTGAAGAAATTGTGGATGGTTTTCATTTTTTTCTTTTTGGTTTATATGTATTTTCTGCAATGATTATATATTACTTTTGAAAACATATTAAGATGAAGACATCAAGTGTTTGAAAGCAGGAAATCTAACTGAGAAACATTTCCTGGTAAAGGAAGGAATCAAAGAATTTTCAGAAATGAAAAGCAACTTAGATGTTATCAGATCTAGCCCGCTAATTTTTCATATTGAAAAAAAATCAATTTTAGTAATACTTAATAAATTCTAAGGCAGACAGAAAAATCACATGAAATACTTCAAGTATAAATAATTCTTTTCATATATTTGAATGTAGTAATACACCTCTTATGAGTCAAGTCTCCAAGGTTTCCTATATTTTTCATTTATTATGGTATTTGCATCATCCAGCATTGTCACGCATAGGTAAGTGCTTAATAAACACTATTTGGCAATGATCACAAACTGAACATTTAAATTATTCATAGATTTATCCAGATGTTTCCAAAACTTAAGTTCTGTAAATAAAAGTGATTATTAAATGAGTGCCAATTTACTACAAGAATGTAAAATGAATCTGTGCGCTATTCCAAGTTACATTCAAAAGCTCTGCAAACAGCATACTATTAGCTCTGCTGATTTATTTTTATTTTCCTAATTGAAATGTGGTCCGTGTTATCAGGCCATCTGCGCCATGGCAAAATGACATGGTAAACAAGATAAAAATGGTATTTTCTGTTAGCAACAACATCAGATTTTGTTTCTGCCAAGAAAATATTATTCTAAAGAGACAGTTTCTGGTACCAATACCGAAAACTTGGATAAAGGAAGCCGAAGTAGGAGCAGCCTGTAGGAGACTGCGGAGAGTCCAGGGTCTCCCCGCTAACCCCCTCAAGACAGAGTATGAGGCCTTCTCAACATGGCTGCAGGCGACAATCCAGCACTTTAACATGCACTTAGGGCCCATGTATTCCACTGTACTCGTTTCACCTGCCAATACATTTTGTCTCTACTAAACTGTGAGCTCCTTGATGTACTTGAGACCTTGTCTTAACTGACATTAGCTTCCCCAAGTTTCTCGCATGTAGTAGAAGAAAGACCAGATTACTACAGCTTAAAATCAAGCAGCAAGCACCTGGCAACATGCAAAAGTCTGATATAATCTGGTAGATGGTTGTCCCGCTCTTCCCCCCACATCATCCTCTTTGCTTTTTGTCCAAAAACAACCCTGTTCATCTTGAGAAATACACAAAAACATCAAAAAGCAGGTCACCCATAATCCCACTACTCCTTTTTGTTTGAGTACGAGACAAAATGGGAATTCTTGCCTCAGTTTCTCCAATTCTAGGCCAAAATGACAGACAGCTGTGAGTGCTTTTAACAAGTTTGGTTAGAATACATAAAGAGTTTTCCTTTAAATGAATAAATACACACAGGTACCAACTCATTCACATATACATGTACATCCTCACACAACAACTTCCTTTAAACAAAAAGTGGTTCATACTATACATGTGCTTCTATATCATTTTCTATATCAGCTAACTTTCCAAATCATAAACTCATTCATTTTAATAGCTGTATTATCGATCACTACATGAAGGTGCTATAAATTACTTAATCATTTCTCCATTGATGGTTATTTTGGTTATTTTAAATTTCTTTGACATTTTACCCAGTGCTACAAGGGACAACCTCATACATAGATCTTTATATATTAAAGCTATTGATAAAAATAGATTCAAAATCTGGGACTGTTAAATCAGTAGGGTATGCAAGTTTTTTATTTTGAAAGATACTGCCAAATTATACTCCCAAAAGGTTGAATTGCTTTATATTTCTACACCCTCACCAAACACTTACTGTCAGCACTCTTTTTTAGCTTTTCTATTTTGACAGATGAAAAATGCTCTCCATACCTATTTTAATTTACATGCTGAGATTGAACATCGTTTCAAGTGGCTGTTTGCCATTTGTAAGCAAATTGCTTACTCATACTAAGGAAAAAATTTCCTATTGGGTTATTCATCTTTTTCCTAATGATTTGTAGGTGTTCCTTACACGTTAGTGATATGTTAGCAACTATTTTCTTCCAGTTTTTTATGTCTTCTAACTTTGTTTACTCCCTCCCTCTCCCTGTCACTGCCCATATAGAAGTTTTGAGTTATTATATTAACAAATGTACCCATCTTTTCCTTTACAATTTCTGGATTTAAACTTGCTTAAAAACACTGTCTCACTCCAAGATTATTTTTAGTAATATCACCCCAGAATGATATTCTACATTTCATATAACTTACCCAGCCTAGCAAAGATGAGTTTTCCTTACTGAAGAGATAGGCCTAATCTTAAAACTTCAGTCTTGACTAACTTAAAGTTCCCCTTTCCTCAGTGAGGCCCTCACTCGGACTAGGAAATCTATAATGTTGAACAGGGCTGTGGATCTTCACTATCTTTCCACCTTGTCCTTCAATTCCATCATCCCTATTCACCAGGTTTCCTCCAACACCTTCAGGCCTGAACAGAGAGAGAGTAGGGAGGAAAGAAAGTTAAGATGTAGAAAACTGCTGTAATCAGGTATCACTGTCACACTCGGGTGCCACTGTCCTCTGGATATGGCTGATAGGCAAATGCTGCCTCCTTCTGTGGGATGCACATGTGGGTTACTCAGACTCCCTTGCTGAGACTTGGCAGTCCACCCCACCTAGACTCTCTCTGTTGGGGGTCATTGCACGTGCAGGTGGGCCCCTTGGGCAAAACTCCTTCCAAGACAACTCAAAGTCAACTCCCTTCGGAGAGGTCCACATCCAGTCAATGTTCTGGTACAAGTCCAACTTGTTCCAACAATAGGTCTAAGCCTTTCTCCTTGCTCTGCCACCAAAGCAGTTCACATAGCCCTTACCTTTAGAGCCACCATTCACAAATAGAGTCAGTTTCTAATTCCTATGTGTCCTTAAATTGGAAGGGATACAGTCAGCTTCTCAGTGGTTCTCTCAAATGTCCACTCATTTGGTTCTACTCCCTTAAAAGGTGTTGGAGATAATGCCATAGCTGACACCTGTATCTCCAAAGAAAGCCTCTCTATCAATCTTCTATTTTTTACATATTTGCTAACCTATTCTTATTGAGCCTGGAATTGAATGAGCTAATGGTAGCACAATCCGTTTCACAATCACTTTTCATGGCCACATTGCTCTGGTATCTGCTATCATTATCCCACTTGCTATCCTTGACCTTTGTACTTCTGCCAAAATGCTAACACAGTAGGAGAAGTCACATTTAATATTTCTGCTATAGAAACCTTAGTTTTACTGTTATAATAATTCCTTTTTAGACTTTTTCAGAATCAAAACAGCCTTAATACTACTGTAGCTGAATGCCTTATCTTGGGTTGATAGATTTTTTTTCTTTCCTTCTTTATGATGTCTTATACTTCCTAAATTTTCTGTAACAATGCATTTTTTTTGAAATAAGAAAAAAAAAAGATTGTTAGAATTGTTACAGTTTAAGTACCTTTATTCAGTCCATTCCCCATTAGTCACACTTAACTTAGATTTTGTTATTAACTTTAAATAAGCTTTATACAAAAGTAAATAATTGCTTACAGCCATTCTATTCATTCATTTTTTTATTTCTATTTTGTATTAAGATGATATTTGAATTCTGATCATATCTCACAAGAACACCAGGCCTCTACAGAACTTTTAATGTGAAAAGTATTTAGAAATCATATACTTTTCTCAGTAAGGAAGAACAGACAAAACAACAGGATAGTAAGAAATTATACCATATGGGTTAAAGACCACCTCATTAAGTGATACTCTAGCTTTTTAAGATGTATCTTTGATTTTAATAATTTAAAATTTGAGCATCTGAATAAATGAATGACACTTAGAATGTTACTTGACTACTAAATAAGTTGATCTTAGAATTTCTAATCATTTTGATTATTTAAACAGCCTTTGTCTCCTAAGAAAATCTTTTAAAATGACAGGGGGAAATATATAAAGATCACAAGCTATAAAAATAAAAATTCTTAGCGAAAGAGTAAAATGAGGACACCAGTTCCTGTCACATTCTCCTCTAAAAGGAGTGAAGAAGTGAACCTCAAGGGAGGTACATTTTACCAACTGTTAAGATACCCCCATATCTTAAATTACAACTGACTTCAGATAATGAATTAGGAAAATCAAAATATAACCGATAATTAGCCTCCTATTTAAATGACCCAAGAGATTACACATGTGCACCAAGATCAAGTATGACCTCAAGATAAAATGAATTTATTTTAATTACAATAAAAAGTATGGCCTCCAGAATTGCAGGGTACGCTAACAGTGGTGAGTATGTGCTATAAGAGGAAGCAGTCTGCAGGCCTACCTGCAGACATGTCCAGAGACCCAGAGTTCTTCAGAGAGCCCCACTAAGACTCCCCAGGAAAAGGGGTGCCAGAAATATTAACACAATCATCTAATTTGTGCTGCATCAGGTATTCCCTGCCTTCATGGGGTTTCTAGTCCATCACATTAACTCAACTAATTTAATTCATACATGAAGTATGAGGACGGTTCAGATAGGAAAATCATATGATGCTATGGGCACACACCCCATTATCTTCATAGTGGATCATCCAACAAACCAAGTAGGCAACTCTCTGCCATTTGGCATCTAACATAGACTAGCCTAAAAAGAGAGAAGAAAATATAAGAATTTTCTCCTTAATAATAGTATTTCTGATTACGGATTGTTAAAGTGATATTTGGATTTTAATACATCAGCCCCTATTAGCTTAGATTGTATACCTGCCCACAAAATACATACTGAGTCTTAGAATGCTGACCGGTCAAGTTTGTGAGGCTTCAAACTCCATCACTTGTAGACAGTCATGAATTCACAAAGGTAATACTGTCACAAAGGAGTCTATCTTGTCCAGATAACACATTAGCTCGATGCATGTCTTTCTTCTGTCTTTTTCCTCCAAGTACAGTACACAAAGGCAGAGCCAGGGCACGTTGTACCTTCTCTGGGCCCTCAAGCACTAACCAAATTGGCAAAGAGAGTGGCAGTACTGAGGTCAAAACAGCACAAACTGAGTCTTTAATTAAATGTGGCTAAGTGCAGGATGGGAGCTAGATAGCGGTACAAGAATAGAGGAACTAGTACAGGCAAGAACAAGAAAGAGTTGATGTGGACAAGATGGAAGTCAACAGGAACTTCGGGGAACAAAGGTTTCCCCATGAACAAAGGTTACTGCAGGTTTGGACATGCTCCCAGAACATTCCTGAATGGGTATGATAGATTCCATTATAAGAGGATGAATTTAATGGGTAATTAAAGTTAAAAGGAGATTTAAAATTGGGGGTTAGAGTATAATTTTTAGAAGAAAACTGATAAAAAAAAAATTTTTAAGTTAAAAGTTTACTTTTAAAAAGGCACCAAGCCCAGAAAGTTGTATAGTTCTTGAAAATAACAAGTCATCAAGTAATTTGTAGGTTGTGCAAAAATATGTGAGTAGGGAAAAAAGGCATATTTATCTGTTTGTCATGAATCTAGCATAAAGTGTGATAAAAACTAAACAAAAAAAGAAAAACCAAATGGGTTTGTGAATGAGGCAAAATTTTCTAATGAATTATTAAAACTTTGATTTATATCTTAATGATATCTTCAATTCATATTATATATTAGGGATAAAATATTAATACATTAATTTATATCACAGTAAGTCCCCTACATACGAACCTTCAAGTTGCGAACTTTCAAAGATGCAAACGTGCGTTCGCATGTCCAATCATGTAAGGTGTGAGTGAAATTGCAGCTTGCCCTCCGCCTCCTATTCTGACGATCCTTCAGTTCTACCATCTCCCACCTCCTTCCCCTCCTCTAGTCAGTAAATCTTCTCGCCTGTTCACTTCATGCCAGCCCCTGTATGCCAGCTGTTGTACTGTACTACTGTACTTTTCAAGGTACTGTACTGTAAGATTAAAAATGTTTTCTTTATTTGTTGTGTTTGTTTTTTAATGTATTATTTGTGTGGAAAGTATTATAAGCCTACTATAGTAGAGTACTATATAGCCGATTGTGTTAGCTGGGTAGCTAGGCTAACTTTGTTGGACTTACAAACAAATTGGACTCTTACGAATGCACTCTCCAAACAGAACTCGATTGTATGCAGGGGACTTAGCGTAATATATATGAAGTATTAATACAATGGACATGTTTAAAATAAACGTTTATTGGCTTAGTGGCACATATGATCAGCTTTTTTTAAATTGATAGGGTAAGTGATCAAAAATTTTTGGAGACTACTGACCTAAAATACAGGAAACGAGCCAGAAGCTTCTGTTAACCATCTAGATATACCATGGAAAGAACCTGCATGAATGAAGCCAAGACACAGGGAAACAGTGCTAAGAGATACGGAAGACCGAGTCCTTACGTCACCTGAGAACTCAGATCCAGGCCTGCCTGAAGCCAGCATATCCCAGGGCTTCCCAGATGCAGGAACCAACATGTTCCTGTTTTTCTGAGTCACTTGGAGTTGAGTCGGTCACTTCTAACAGAGGGTAGAACATTCACATAGGGTAACAAATAAAACAAGTTACAGAAAATTGTATTTTTACGACCCCACTGGAGAGAGAAAGGAAAGAAAAAAATAAAGTTCACCAGAGTGTGAATTGTTTAAGGTGCTAGAGACAGACATCCAGTATCAGGCTCTCCACTAGTCTGTAACAGAGTGATTGATGCCCGAAGTATGCTGTAGGCGACACAGTTACTCCTATGAATCAAATTCTGTAAATACCAAGAGGTGATTTTTTTAAATAAACCCCAAACTGTTTATGATGTATGATAATATTGTTCTTGTTACGGTAATAATATACGAGAATGAAAAAAGTTGTTTCTGTGACAAATTAATGCTTAGAAACATCAAGATTAGGCTGAGTTGCTTTAAAAAAACTTGTTTTCAAATTAGGTATGATCAAGAGAACTGAAAAGATCTCACTGTAAAAATCATACAAATTCTCATAGGTCTGAACTTAGACTGTTTTTACAAATATAAATTCTTGGCTGAATTAAAATACACAAGCGGAGATCACAGATGATGCTTCATGCTTTATGTAGGAAAAATCAAAGTAGGAACAACTCCTACTCAAAGAAAAGGGCTTGGCTCTGTATTCAAATACTGAGATGTGAACATATAATTTTAGGTTCTAAGTAGAAAAAAGACTGTATGTACTTTTTTATGATGACCAGTTTTAATAATTCGTATTCAACTTTTTATTCCAATATAATCAGACTTAAGAATGCTTCATCTGTAGCATTCACACAGTCCCATTTTACACTTTAAACTTTGATAAGATGACTTATCAAGAGACTTAAGACAAAGATAACATACGAGACTTTATTTAATCATTGCCCTACTTCTCATCCCATAATTCCCATACAAACACTCCTAAATTGTATTATTTAGTAAACTAAGTTTTCAAGGGGCATAATGAATTTTCTGAAATCACAAAGCTAAAAGTAACAAAGCTGGATTCTCAACTCCTAAAAACAAAGTATAGTCTGCCGTGATGAATAAAATAACCTTTTATAAAATATTGCAGAACACAGCTTTAATTCACACCATCCAGAAAACAATATAATGTATTCTTTGTTCCTATTTCAAATCATTAATATTACTATACTATTTCAGTAATTTTCTTAGTATTTAAAAATAGTATCTAAATATACTCACCATTTTTGTAATTTATTTTACTACTATATATATAATAAAGTCCTAATGTCCATAACATTTTACAATGTGTTACAGAAATTGATGAGTTTAATTACTTAATGTTCACAGATCAATTTGAAATAAATTGAAAATGAGCACGCCGTACGCTCTACTTAATCTTGTTACAAACTTGTTTCAAAATTCACTTCCTAATTTGCAACCCAGTAGGTTATATTTTAAAATAATAAATAGAAAACTTTCTTTTACATCTCAGCAGTTTAAAGCCAAAGCAACTAAAGGTAAGAAGAGTCCAACTAGTCAAAAGGTCTCACCTCAAGGGGAAAAAAAGTCCTATGCTTTTATTATCTAAACCAACACATCTGGCTTGTTTGTTATACTCTTTTTCTTTTTAAAAATGGGAATGAAGTAACAATATACTTCTGTCTCTGTCTATAGAATAATTTTCAAATGAATTACAGGCATAAAAGGTAGAAAAAATTGGTAGACAAATGAAATAACGAAGGAAAATAATCATTCAAAGTCAATTCTGGTTGGTTAAGGATGGCACGGAACTACATACGTAAGATGAATAATACATTTTCATTCTAAGTAATACAGGTACCTGCATAAGGGGTCACACATCACTTCTCACATTGCTAAACCATTTTAAAGCACAAGGTGATAGAAACTCTCAGATGCCTATGAACTCCATTTACATGGAGTACATCACTGTAATTTTTTAAATGCATTCATATTCAAATCTGAGAAACATGATTCTGAGGCTCATCAGGCCTGCTTAATTGCACCAACATCTGCAATCAATTTAAATTCTTTAAGATAGTCTTTCAGCACTTGAAGTGATTTCATGCTGTGATAGATTTAACACACTCACTAATTTATAGACACACACAAGCAGATGAGACCTATTTTTCCAGGGGTGTGGTTAAAGTACTGAAGGGCAGTCTGAATTTCCCAACTATCAGTGGGATATAAAAAAGAATGCATTTTGCATAACTTACTTAAATTATATAAGATGATAGCACTGCACAAACATAGTATAGAAATTAAGACTAAAACTAGTGTTTTATTTAATTCTATTTGTAGGTCATGGACCATTAAGAGGTTTGATGACAGTTTACCGGTGAAATAAACAGCAAAATCTAGAGCTATCAGTTGACATTATATAGGAAAAAGTCATGCATTAATATATCATCATTTTCTACCCTGAAAGTCAAGAGGGGCTGGGGGCGAGCAAGAGGAAGAATACTAACAATCCAGAAATGGTTTTCTAACCAAACACATAAACTGACATAAAATAAGGAAAAGAATACAAAATTCAAAAATCAGAAGACTAGAGGACCTGGGCAGATGGCAGCAGCAGCATAGTTTTTGAAAGTGCCTGGATCTCCACAGAAAAAGAAACAAAACAACTAAATAGCAAAACCAAAAACCCAACAATATTGAGCAATAAGGTATCTCCATGACCCTCAAAATACAAGCAGCTGGAGAGAAACCACTAACAGTCACAAGATCTGCACAGCATCAAGGTCTGTGTGGAAAGAAGCAGAGAAATAAACACGATGTCTGATGATGTGAAAACAGGAGAAATCTAAAGTAGCCCAGAGGTATTCTTTAGCAATTTGAGAACAGCAGCTGAAAATGAGTGGTGTTTGGCCCACACCAGCTGTGGGTCAGTGTAGGAAGCAGAAAAGAGCTGAAGAGGCTGGAGCTGTCAATGTCCTCTGAGTCCCAACACTGAGGTCAGGGCTCCCTTCCAGGACAGGACCCCACAATGTGGAGAAAGTGTTGAGAGTGAAATCAACACGGAGCTAAACATTCCTACTGACCACAAAAACATAACCATAATACATGGCAAACTGCAACTTACGATTTCAAAATGAACTAAGAGACATTTAAAAAATATATAAAACATGAAAAAAAATACCTAAAGCAGAATTAGAAAAACTCAGACAAGTGAGGTGAGAAAACTCAGGAAAAAGAATGGAAATAAATCACTTCAGAAATGAAGCCTGAACTAGAAGAAATATAAGAACAAAAAATAATAAATCATATTATAAGAGATTCAGAAATGAAATACAGAATTTTTTTTCAAAAAAAATCAAAAAGAAATGAATAAGGTAAAAGTATTTGGGAAAAAGTGGCATATTGAAGATATATAAAAATCCAACATACCGATAATAGGATCCATGAAGAAGAAAACCAAAGCAAGTACATAATGAAAGGGTATCTGCATATTTTATAATCCCAAGTCAGACATAAAAATAAAGAGAGCTAGTAATCTATAGGGAATGAAAATTAGTTATCTGCAGACCTTTTAAGAGCAATGCTGTCATGCTTTATGACAGAAAAATTTTTAAATTGTGGGACTTCCCTGGCGGTCCAGTGGTTAAGAATCTGTGCTTCCACTGCAGGGGGCATGTGTTCAATCCCTGGTCGGGGAACCAAGGTCCCGCATGCCACGAGGCCAAAAATAAAAATAAAATTAAAAAAAAAAAGAAAAAAGAAAAAAATTGTAAATTTAAGATCTTGCAGGAAAAAAACATGTGAGCCAAAGATTTTATATCCAGTAAAACTGACTAAACAATAAAGGGCTAATACTGCTATCAACATGAAAAACTCAGGGAATACTGTTTCCATGACCTCTTCAGACAAATCTACTAAAGAACAAACTTCAGACAAACAAAATGACTAAGAGAAATATTAACAAAAGGACTGGTTGTGAGCATTAAAATATAGTTACTCACAGAATTAAAGACTAACTAGGGGTTAAATACAGTTAGTAAATGCTAAAGGAGTATAAAATGTAATGGCTATATGCTCCATGTAGATATAGTACAAGAAAAACAACAGCTGGAGATGTGGGCAGCACGTGCAAAAGAAAAAAATTTTAAATACATACACATAAATACATACGCATACTTTTTTCCTTTGCTCTCTCTCCACTGAAAAGGCCTACAAACAGTGATTAACCCACTAGCAATAAGTATCCTTGACCCCCAGATTGTTCTTGAAATATCATCTCCCACTAAAAGAAATGACAGATTCCAGGTCTAGTGTGGGAAAAGAGGGGAGTCTGCAGTAATCTTACCTTACCAGATAGAAATGAAACAATGTAAAATAACAGGGCCGTGCCAACCAAAATGACTAGAAGCCAACTGGACAAGGTCCCACTGGTTGAAGATGGGACAATTTAAGCTTCACTAAGAATAATAACATTAAAAATAATATACCACCTTTAGAGGATGATAGGGAACCAATTCAATATCTTGAAAACTGGCAAATAAAAGAATCAAGCATTTATCCTAAATTTCCTATATCATAAGGTAATCAGTATTTGAGAGAAAATGTCTCTTTATAAATATATTCCAACTAATAAATGAAAATAAAATTACAGAATTTTAATGATAAACTGGACATGAAGTACTCCCTAATACAGAACATACCTCCTACAGTCTTACCAAAGGGATCAAACCTGAGTCTGATCAAGCCTCTGGATCTAGCTGCCACTTTGCAGGAAATACAAAGGAAAGAGAAACATGTTAACTTTACCACGAGTATGCAATCGGCAAAATACAGACTGCCTTAGATAAAATAAAGGGAACTTGAAGATTAAAAAAAGTTAAAGATATTCCAATTTTAAAATATAAGCAACAATAAACTGTGGTGTCTGGTGGTATAATTTTGGGAGATAAAATTAAAGAAAGTCAAGGAAGTAGTTCCTATAGAAGTCAAGGTAGTGATTTAGGAAAAAAAGCAAGATTTGAGACAGGGTAGATGGAGGGCTTTCTAAGGTGCCTGACAAGGTTCTTTTTATTGATCTGGGTGGTGTTCTTATGATAACTTATTAAGCTACATATTTATTTGTTGGTGTTTTCTATAACTGTGTTTTATTTTATAAATCAAAAGTTAAAAAAATCAGAAACCCTGGTTTCTAGTCCTAGCTACTAACTGGGGGCTGTCGCACACTTCATTTGCAAAATGTAGAGATGCTCTAAGATAATTCCAGACGTAATGTAAATAAAAAACCACCTCAGTAACTGCAAAAATCTCTACTAAATGAAAGAGTATAACAAAGCCATCCTTAACCAAAAAAAAGGGGGCAGAATATGATTTTTAACTCACCAAAACAATGCAATACAGCTTTCCCAACGGCTACCAAAGAAAAAAAAAAAGAGAGAAAAATCTAGCGTAACAGTAATAATATACAAGGAGTAGATAAAACCTAAGATTGTCTGAATTTTCTTTCAGACAATTTTATTTTCATACCTCAAAGAATCCCAAGGGCAGAGTTCCCAGTTTATGTAACCTACCCTGGGAAACTTCTGACAGTAAAAGAATTTGAAATAATTTTTACATTGAGGGTAAGAAGCTATACCAACCACACTTATTTTCTTGAGGGTGGGGAGAAACCATTATATTGTACCAGTTAGGAAATGGTAGTAAATCAGGGAAGCATGAAATTAGGAATGAATGCCTTTTGTATATCAAGATGATTAACCCATTATGGACTTTTAAAGTATGTATAGAATTTATTCTCTTTAGGAATAAGTAAGAACTGAAAGGATGTCTCTCAAGTACAAACCAAAATAAAGAGGGGTTTATTAAGTTTACTGCCACCTTTGAAGCTTTAAAACCAGACACACTCTTCTCCTCCTTGCTCATACCTGTTCTACTGGGCATCCTTTTCCAAAAAAGACCAAGTTCCTCCATCTGTTACAGTAGATAACCTTCCCCCCTTTGATGACTTTTACAAGAGGCCAAGGGTCGGAGAATTTCTTCATAGCTACAGTATGCCCTTTGAACATTCATTTTGACGTTATGCATGTGCAAACTAGCGTGGAACCCACAATGGCTTGATAACAGTTTTATGAGTCATGTTCACCATGTTCAGCCTTTCAATCCTATTAAATTCTAGTCTTTGGCTGAATTAACGTTACACTAAAAGACTCTCATCTTGTCCGGCCCAGTAGTTCTCATCCTTGACTGTACCCTAGAAACACTGAGAGAACATTACTAAATACTGATGCCTGGGGCCCACCTGACTTAATTGTAAATGACAGGACCCAGATATCAAGATTTTTAAAGCTCCCCAGATGATTCTAATGGATATCAAGGTTGAGCGCCACTGTACCTGGCAACTTTTTTTCCTATTTCTTCAATTACCTAATAGAAGAAATTTTCACATATTGAGGTATGGGGACATTATTCTGGCTTATACATGAGTTAATTTGTATTCTATGCTGACTAAAACAGCCTGTTTGTGGCCTATCAAACATACACTGTACATCTGCTTTAATCACTAAAGAAAAGTGTGCACTGACCAGGAGTAAAGAATGTCCATGTTAAAAATAAAGATTAAATGCCTCCCTTCCTGAGAGGCCAATGCTGATACTCCTTAAATGATAAGACTCCCTTCCCAGATGCCAAGACCATACTGTGTACATGCTGATCTGTGTTTTGGGTATTTTTCTGAAACCCTGAAGGAATGTATCCCTGACTTGTTTGATGTTCTTTGTTCTGACAAGACATAAAACTGTGCTGAAAACCGTGCTTCTCCGGAGCAGTTCCTCAGAGTTATCTGAGAGGCTGTCTCCCAAGCTATAGTCTTCAGTTTGGCTCAAATAAAACTCTTTTCTAGTCCCATTATAGATCATTTATTGATTATTTGCATTGACATACCTTTTCCCTTCATTCACTGAAAAACAATTGCACATAATACATAGCATTTTTCTCAATTTTTCACTTATTCCTTCAGAACTGTTCCTTCTTTCAAAAGGTTCATTCCATACGGATATTTGCTCTTCACTTTCATCTCCATTATAATCACATGCCTCTTCTTTCTGGCACTTTCAAAGTTTTCACTACTTTTGCAGTTATCAGACATAAGCTTAATTATATTCATTAAAGTCTAAAAAGTAAGCATGAACATAGAAAAATATCTTAGATCAAGAAACACCTCAATAACCAAGATGAAAACAACCTCAGAATGACCTCTAATGCCACAACTGGTGTAAGCACCATTGGCCCTGTCAGGCTCTAAAATTCTAGTAAATTTTACTAGTAAATAACAATGTTTCTGTATCTGGCGAATCTTTTAAAAAGTGCTGTAATGAAAGAAAAGACGTCTTAACGAGCCATAAGATTTTTAAAAGACCAAAAATACACAATTCTAGTTTGAACCTAATATAATTTCATCCTACAAAAAAAAAAGAGAAGATGACTGTTTTCTTCATATTCATCTCCTGCCTAAACAAAAACACAATGCAGTAACAGCAGAGAACACTATACACCACTGGTGCTGCTCAGAACGACTTGTAAGAAAGCTGGATGAATCTGAGCTGTTAGAAGATAATTTTAATTGTACATAAATAAAACCTGTCCTATATAGGCACAAATAGAAATTAAAATGCCAGACAGATTAGGAAATACTCTTAAGAAGAAGCTGGTTCATTGCCCTGAGGCTCTGAAATTTTCTCCTCGTCAGCAAGCAAGACCTGGAGACAAACAGGCAAAGTATTGTAAGGGTACTGATGATAAACAGGTAAGTGTCTAATACTGAGTACCAGCCACTTTTACCAAGCTTTTGTGTGGCAGGGATGCTTTGATCAAATCCCTAACCTGAAATGTAAGCCAAAAAATAACCCGTGTTTATTTTACCAAGAATGCATCACTATTTATGGTTCATCTAAGTTTCTAGTGGTTAAAATATAAGCTTTTTAAATAACAACGATGACAAAAAATAGAGGAAATAAAACAAGGACAACAACGACTTGATTTACCTGTATCTGACAATGTTTCCAAAATTTACATATGAAACTGAAATCTAAAACATAAAATACACACTGAAAGTTATGAAAACACCCTCAATCAAGTCTAGATTTTCTACTTGGAGAAAACGTTCATACATACAAATGAACACACAACTAATATTTTCTCAAAACACAGTTCTCTTCTGATCAAAATATGCCTAGAAGGCTGATACTGCAGAAAACTCTGTCCTCCATGTTTGAGAACACCATGACCTACTGAGCTAGAACAAGTGATAATACCTTTCAAAATACTTTTGAACACTACATATACACACCTCTATACATACACATACGTGAAAGTCTATAATCCTGCGCTTACGAACTCAATTTACACTCAGTCATTTCATCATGCTTTTTGAGAAACTTTTGTTACAATCTTTCTATGTGCCTTTTAAAATTATGTTCTATAATACTTGTTATTTAACTTTATTTTTTTATCAAAGAAGACTAAGCAAGAACTACAGAAATACTTCAGAAAGGATTCAAGGAGTAAAGCTAAACGCCATCCAAACTTTTCTAACAAATGCCTCGGAGGAGCCCTTGCAGTCACTTGACTGCAGTCTAGATTGACTAGGAAAGAAAAAAATTAGAGACAAAGTCAAAGGAAGCTAGTAAACTTCCAGGAGCACTTATAAAAGAGGATTTCTGCTTCATTCCCTGAAAAAAGAAATCAGAAAGGAAAAAACTAAATACAGATAGGGAATAAAGGATGGATGTTATAATTATGCACCTTAGAAATGAGATTAGGCCCTTTTTATTTCATGTCAGCCCACCTAAAATGAGCTTGTTACTTGCAGCTGGGATACAGTTTCCAATGACATATTGGGGGGCGGCGGGGGACGTCAAGGAGCCTGTAAGAACTTTGGATTCCAACCTAGTGCAATCCTCAGGAACTAGAAGTATACATTTTGAAGAGAGATTTTTAAAGCATTATATCCACACCTAATGGTACAGCCAAAAAAGACCATGTGCTGATAGGTCGTAGTTGTAGTGGTTGTAGTCTGTATAGAAGTAAACTGCCTGGACAGTGTCATCATCTCAATATATAAAAATAAATTAGGAAAAAAAGAAAAAGAAGATGAATGGTTCTTAGAGACATAATCGTTCTTAAAGACATCATAAAGGTGTTATACTACACAGCATAAAACAAAATGTCCCTCAAAACTCTTTAAATGTCTCTCTCTCTCTCCCCCTGAAACTCCACCTCCCCACAGAGGACCAGACATCTTTCTGGTTCTCCTGTCCTATCGCTCAAACACGCCTGGCCGATTCTCCTCTTCCTCCTTTCACTTTCTGGGATATAGGTTTTGGCCTCTCTAAGTTGTTTCTAGTTTTGAATTGCCACGCATCACCCTGAAAAAGCCTAAAAGTGGAACAGCAAATTCTTTCTTCTCAACAAATAGAAAAGAGATTTTATTTTTACTAATCCTTTGCAATGGGTTGGGGTGGGAGCAGGGGGATGTAGGCAACTCATTGATCTAAATCCTACTCTCTACAGCTATCCTCTTTAACACATTCTTTAGTTGCATATAAATTAATCCATGGTTTTCTGTTAACCCTGTCATGGGAGACTTCCATATTACCCAGACAAAACACACCCAGAAAATACACACAACATATACACTGATGTCACAGATAAAGGGTATGATATACCTAAACAAAAAAGAAATAAGAAAAGGAAAACTTGGTGAAGGCAGCAACTCTATTAGGATATATCTCCCAAGCCTGGTTGGTTCCACTCAAAGCACAAGAATCTTGACTACAAAAATCATAACTTAATATCTGAAGGGGGCTTTAAAAAATGTTTAAGGAAAAAAAGGATTAAAAATAATTGAACCACACATAATAAAAGAGAATTATACTCACAGTTGGGTTAAGCATAATTAAATACATTTATATGGTAGATTTGTATTTTAAATTCTAGCTCACTTCCGTTTAGAAAATAGGAAAATTCTTTGGCAACTGTGGTTTAAGAGATCCTCTCTTGTTCTAGAATTTTCTTCATCCTACCTTGTTCAGGAACTGTGGGTTCTCTTCCATTTGGACTATCGTGTCACATCCTACTTATAAGGTCCTTACCACTAATTGCAGAATAGTCTTACCCTCCAGCAAGTAATCGTACATAGGTAAAATCTGTATCGTTCTGTTTTGAAAGAAGTTTTCTCCAATAAACTTGCTGCTAAGCACAAGTCATTTACCAAGGGATGGACACCTGGCCTTGTAGTGCCTCCCCATCTATGCTCTGAGTATACTGGGTGAGGGGAAGATCTTGTAAGATACTCCTTTGGATGGAAAGAGAAATTTCCATAGTGAATTAAAGAGATAGCCCACATAGGCCAAAGTGTATCTGGATGGTCTATCAGGATGTTTACAGCAGCAAAGCAAAAACCCAGCTGAAAGCAGCTTCAATAAGAACTGGCATCACCTCACATAATAGAAGAGTCTGGAGGCAGGACTGCACTGGGCCAGAGCAGCAGCTCCATGACGTCAGGCGTCAAGCACCCCACACACCCTCACAGCCACGACAAGTAGCAGGGAAAGGCAGCTTTCCTGCTCTGGACCCTTTTATGAGGGAGAGAAACCGTTCTCAGAAGCCCCCACCAGACCTGGCCATCAGACTGTACTGGCCAAACCTGGATCACATACCCACGCCCTAGGAACTTAGAAACACGTCTATCTGGCATTTTTAGCCTCAAATATAATATTTGCTTAGTAAATTTTAATAATCTTTCCTAACTGAAGAAATTCAGTCTTACTATTTGGCCACCTAAACTGAAACCTACTAAGATCTTGGAAACAACCTAGTTTGATCAATGGTTTTTATTGTTTTTTTGTTTTTTCCTATTTTAAAACCAAGCTGATCTACTTTAGGGCTAGTTTGAGTGTTAACATTTCAAAAGCGTTTTCAAAAAAATCAACTGGAGCCATCAATACTATTTGCCAAAAAATAATATTAATGCTTACCCACAAAAGAGAATCTCAAAGCAAATTCTAAGGCTAAAATGGTAACATCTGACAAAGTCCCCACATCCTCCCTAGAACAACCTATCTAGGAGCTTTGTTTTTCTCAGAGAAACTTTTTCAGTACTCATTAACCTAAATATACTGGCGTAACAAAGTCCATATCCTAGAGTTAATAAAATGTGTTTTTACTTCCAGAGCAAAAATAGATGACTGGTCAGCTTGAACCTTCTACCATGTTAACCATTTGCCGAATTATTCAGAACCCTCCTAGGAAAAGCCATGACTCTCCACACACCAATTAAATGCTTTAATCATACTTTAGATAACTAATCTATTTCAATCCTGATAATCTAATTACTTAATTCTGGTAAATAAATTCCAGCCCAAGTCCAAAATAATTAGAGGATTAAACTTTAAAATCAGTGAATGTAAGCTGAAACAGATCCACTGTGAAGAAGTTCAAAATGGTTTATTCTATTAAAAAGTCTGTTTATCTGAAATCCCAGAATTAAACTGCACTATTATGCTAGGGTTTTCTATGCCAGTTCTAACTAATATATTATCTCTTGTAATTATATTAAGTGGATTCATGCTTGTTGGATTTTAAATTCCCTAACAGGAGACTCTGCCCTGATGACTCTACATAAAACAGGTACAGCATCTCCACTCCCCCTGCATTTTTTTCCCCACATCACATTTCACCTCCCATTACATGTGTTTGTGTGTTTCTGTCATTTGTGTCTCATTGCTCCATAGGATACAATGACGCACTATCTTGGTGCTCAATCGCCAGGGCCTTAAATACAGACACTTTTATTAAGTGCCTGACACACAGATGCTTAATAAATGTGTTGAGTGAACAAATGAACTTCTAGAAATGTAGACTCACTAATAAGAAATTTGTATTTTTACTGAGGTACATTTACTTATATTTTTAATTGTGGTGTAATGATTTCAACAGTAAGAATTTCGACAGTAAATCACAAAGAAAAATAAAAAACAAACAATTGCTACTACAACCACTGCTACCGCAAGAGGCAGCCACCAGTTAAAAATCTGTTACGGGGGCTTCCCTGGTGGCGCAGAGGTTGAGGGTCTACCTGCCAATGCAGGGGACACGGGTTCGAGCCCTGGTCTGGGAAGATCCCACATGCCGGAGAGCAACTAGGCCCGTGAGCCACAACTACTGAGCCTGCGCGTCTGGAGCTTGTGCTCCGCAGCAAGAGAGGCCGCGACAGTGAGAGGCCCACGCACCGCGATGAAGAGTCGCCCCCACTTGCCGCAACTAGAGAAAGCCCTCGCACAGAAACAAAGACCCAACACAGCCAAAAATAAATATAAATAAATAAAAATTTTAAAAAAAAAATCTGTTAAGTTCTAATCACAGAATAAACAATTTAATTCTAACAACAAGCCTATGGTGTAGGTATTAGCCCCATCTTATGGACGAGGGGATTGAGGATCAGAAAGATAAAATAAGATGTCCAAGACCAAACAGAGGATAGTCAATCCAAATCACGGGAGCCCTGACTCCTAAATCCCCACTGTTAATTTGTGATGGCCAAGTACCATCAAGGGACAAAAGCAATTTACATCTCAATGGCAAGATACAGAGCCCATAGAAAGAACTGGGAAAAGCACAGTACTCAGTGAATTCTACATCTGAACATCAGGCAGCCAAAAAATGAGACATGTTTAAAAATTAAACATCACTTGAATCTTTCTTCCAAAAGAAATACCTCAGAATCACTGACTAGTCTAGTAGATAAATGGAGTTAAAGTATAAATAACTTATATTCTTGTACGCTGGCCTTGGGTTAAAGTATCCAGTGAAAACTACAGTGTGTTTAGTTATTTTTCTCCAATCCAATTCTATTTTACATTCAACCAAAAGCATTTTCTACTGTCTTTCTACCGAGCCTTTTCTTCTTCATTAGCTTCCATTTTATATTTTTCATCCAATCCACTTAGTCACAATTTTTTTCATGACAACAAAGCTCATTTGTTGTTCCATGAAATAAATATAATTGATTCTGTGTGCCGGTCATGTTTCTCAGACATTTAGTTATTACTTCCACTCACATATTTCATGTTTCCCTAGAAAAGTGGCAGCCACGTGGATTCTTAACGCTCCTTTCAGTGTCTACATTTATAATTTGTTACAAGCTAATTTCATCCACAGGGAAACTCACATTAAAAGATATGCCTCTAAGCCACTATTATGTATCCTGATTTAGGTAGTTAGAGTAAAATCAGTCTCACTTTTCTACAATACAAGTATTATCCCAGTTTATAAGTGACATTAGAAATCAATACCCATCTTAATTCACTAACAAGGAGGGGTGTCCTAGAGTGAGTGGACCAAGCAGCCACGGTGCTTCGTAACAGTGTGAGTGGCCAAAAAGCAAAAGCAGTTTAAAAGTTACAAGGTAAGAAATACTTTCAAATTAAACAAACTTATTATAATACTTGTACCTTTAATTATACATACAAAAGCTCTATGATTACAGTTGCCCGCAAACTTAGGCACTTCATTAGACAAATGTATTGTTTTCCATACCACAACATGCTTCAGCAGTACTTCTCAACTTGACAGTTTTACTTACTGTCTTGGAAGCAGTATTAATGTACTGCATCACCATTTCTTTTTTGGTACTGAAGTCCTTTTCCCGCAATGGTGCCTTTTTATCTTCATTTAAATTCATATCTTCCTGGAAAACACAATTAAAAAGCCTCGCTTTAGAATCTAAGTAGAGCAACAATTCTACATACACAATGAACAGAAAATCAATAATTTGTGACTACAGCAGCATTAACCGTTTTGGAATGATTTACATGTGGCTCTGCCAGGAGAAAAAAGAGAAAGGACCTGGAGACACAGAGAACAGACTATTCTAGATCGTTTTAGCAGGTAAAACACTTACCAGGAAAACTTTTTAAATTCACAGCAGGCTAGTAACATTACGTTCACGTCACTATAGATAATTAAGACAGTGGCAGATTTCTGCCTTCCATAAGCTTATTAGGATTCACAACTTATACATAACTGTGAAATGTATATATTGCATATAAAGATATATTTATCTACAGAAATTATAAATATTATATATTATATGCAATATATAATATTTATAATTTCTGTAGATAAATGTATTTTAAAATATAAACATATGTTTACAACAGCTGTACCTGAAGCCATCTTGCACCATTCTGAAAGCGCTGCTCCATACGTCATAAGAATTAAAAGGTACATAAGCCAATCCCTTTCCAGATTCTGATAAGCTACAAGCACATACCAAACACCTAATACTGATCCTAGCAAGAGGTGAAGCATCCTGCAGTTTTACCTGTCTCTTCTCCACCCCTATCAAAAATATTCGTTAATTAATTTATCGCATGTTCTAAATCACATAAAAGTGGCACCCATAAAAAGAAGTACCACCTAAAAACCTAACATTTCTCAACAGCACCAATCAAAATAAAGGTTTAAGTACGCTAGATCTTGCTACAGGCCTAATTCTGACTAAAACTACAAGCCAAGAATATCCACATAAAGATATGAATTGCGACCAGAATCTATCAGCTCAGCTGACGAAGGAAGGGAGGCTGAGGTAAGACAGAAGTGGCTGAAGGAGAGGGCAGCTCAACTGGATTTCCTCCTGATCTTAGCCTTGGGTCATCTGTGTGCAATGTAGGACGTCTTAATGTATATAAACTACATAGCCACTCAGAAGAGTGCCCATAAAAACCAGGACTTTGGATCACCTAGGGAGCCCAGAAAGTTTAATTTCTTCTACGTTTTACAAGGGTCCTACAGTTCAGACACTGTCGTTTATGCCTTTAGCTGACTCAGTTTTTGGCTACCAAAACTTTGAAGCAATTAAAAGTCAAAATTCCCTTCATTTCACCTTGATATAAAACTTAAGATCTTAGAAGTTGTCCCATTTGACACTCCAATAAAAGGCAGCAATTAGTAATGTCACTCTTGGCTACTCTGGTTAGAAATATCCTATTATGTGAATAATGGTTTATTTTGTTTCTTTTTTTTTTTTTTCTCTAAGCCAGTGATTTTCAATACGCCTTAACACCACTTAGGAAGCATTCTAGAAATGTCTCGGGGCATTTTGGTTGTCATGGTGACTGAGGTGACGCTACCAGCATTTACAGGGGAAAGGTGTGCTAGACATTCTGCTACACATGAGCTAATCCTACACAATAAGAAAACTGTCCTGCATCCCACAGAGAGATACACAGAGAGAACAAGAGAGGGAAAACCATAATTATCTACGCCTAGACTCTAATTCAACGAAATTAGATGTACAACAGAATATGTAAATTGTTACATATTTAATACTTCATATATTATGTAACTTAATATACATTGAATTTTCCAAGAATCCAACTACTCTGTAAATTATAGTTACACTGTTTTTGTTTTAAGCTTTACCATCATTTGTGTTCCATTTCTGAAATTTAGGTATCCCAGGACAATCCTAGCAAAAGGTGAAGGACCTAGCTTACTTAAACCTTCACCTTTTGCTGCTTGTGGTATCTGAATCAACAGAACAGCACACCTACATCAACCTACATCGTAGCTGTTGTACCCACAGTGGCATGAGGCAAAGACTCCAGAATGTGACTTTATTGTGCCTTCTTGAGTAGTCGATGGCCAACTGTTTACACTGAAATACATACTGTTTTATTATATAGTACAGTAAGGCATTATATGTTGATTTTTTTTTAAATTATGAGTGGAGACAGCTTATATAATCTATAAAGAATTTAACTAAGAAAAAGTAATGAGGAAGTTAAGGAGCAATTGTTATAAAAGTTGTGTGTGGGGGGCACCTAAGAGCACTGAGAACATCTGTTTTAAATTATTCACTGTATTTTTTATTTTCTGTCTAATGGCCAAATGTGATCCAGCCTCTTTAACCAGCAAATTAAAATACTTAATAGATATAGAAAACTAAAAAACAGAAAACCCATTAGCTGTGGCTGAAATCAAAATAAAATTTTAAGGTGGAGGGTTGTAAGAAAGAAAAGGCTACTGCTTTCTTTCTGCAAAGGCATCTTCAAGATGACATGAGCTTATACACAAAAGTTGTATGTTTGGAATTACGGAAGAAACCCAGAGTTCTCCCAACTTCTTTCCTCTGGCTTACCCCACCTCTCTTGTCTAAATATGACACTCAACTCCATAACAAAAGTTTGATGACAGTGCCTGCTTAAAAACAAGAGGAAACAAAGAAGAAATGACACTACAGAGAAGTTTGGAATCAACTACATAATCGCACAAACCTTCCAGGATCGCTCACTAGGTAGGTAACTTCATCTAACAGATGGTCCTTCTCTTTACATCCAGAAGAAATGGCACTCGAAAGAGTAAGGAAAGTTCTGCCCTTTACAAAAGAGAAATAAGGGAGTGATGGAAAGAAAAAAAAAAATATGTATGTATCTATGGAATAGGGTACAGGATTTTTAGAATAGATTTTGAATCTTTATCAGTGGAGAACAGGGCTAAAAAAGAAGAAAACTCTACAAGACACTGACACTGAACCTCTGAGGGTCACAGAGTCCTAGTGAAATGTATTGGAAGCTTCTTCCTAGAAAATGCACATCCATATTTTATGTTACAGTTCCAATTCAAGTTAAGCTGAACATCTTCCAAAGCTATCCAAGAACCTGGAGGTGGGAGGCAATGGGGGAGCCAAGTATCTCTATTTAATAAGCCCCTGCCATAAGGCAAAACCTTCAGCATGAGATTTTGAATATCACATAGTCCATGTATGTATTACACAACAGAAAATACAGGCCCATAGAAATGAAATGACTTTTCAGAGCTATCTGGTTGTTAGAAGCTTGAGAACTGAAGCCCACACACCCAGTCTAGTGCAGTTTCCAGATAACTGTAAAGGGTCTCTTGTGAGCAAGTCATCAGTTTTCACATTAGTGAGTTCACAGCTGGTTAGTATGATCATATCGCATTTCCTTTGTCTTAGGTCACGTTCCCTAGAGGCAGACCTGGGACAGGGATGCAGGTGCAGGTGATTAATGAGGGGGATGCTCTCAGGAAAAGGGGACTGAGACAGGGACATTCGAAAATGTGGCCTCAGCTGGATTCTCGCTTCAGCCTGAAATGCACAGCAGTAGATAGTACCTGGAGGGAGAGGCCAGCCTTGACACCACCCGAGTCAGTCAGCCATTAGCTGCAGGACCCCAGTTCCCTGAGGCCAAATCTCTGGATTAAGAGGGCAGCTGGGAACCACCAGGAGCCAACACTCACACCTGGGTACGCCCACAACCAGCCTGGTGAAGGGGGTCTTGGAGGGGCACCAACAGTGTCCACTACACCATTTGAAAATAACTTACTTTATATTATAATAAGGCTTCTTTCTAAGCAGAACTGAATAATACAGAAACCCACATTTATGGCCTACACAAGCAATATAAACCTCTGTGTGTTAACCAATTCTTCCATTCAAACATAGGTCAGGACATGTAGTACACTGTATAGATACAAAATGATACTGTAGCTACAGATTTTATAACAGCCCTGAAAAACAGTTTACTTCAATATATATCTATATATTGATATATATGTAACTCAATAAATACCTATAATAAATAAAATAATAAACAGGAATTACATAGAACACATAATTGTATAAGGCCTGAGGAATGATTTGAATGAGGCTAATATTTCAGTGGATATGAGATAAATATCTATTTCTTTAAATGGAAAAACCTTATCAGTTGGCTATTTAACTGAATATAGCTCATTTAAAAATATTTTTTGAGTAGTCATCAATCAAAACTTTAGTGTCTGTCAATCTGAAGAGGTTTTGTTGTGAAAGTTCTATTAATACCTTAGCAACGTACATTATGAATTAACTCACTTATAGCACTACCTTCATATACATGCTTAAACACAGTTTTTTGCCTGGGGAAATTGGGAGTTGCAGCATCAAAAAGTAATTTTCCTCTAGTTAATTACTTTCTAATTAAAAACTATACTTAAATTGAATCACTGTGCTACTTCACTATGTGAGTCTGACTGGCACTAGGGGCAGATTTCAGAAATACAGGGAAGAAATACTGAAGAAAAAAATTAAGGGGCATGCTAAAAAATAAGCAGGATTCTTGGATAGTGTCAAGGTCATGAGAGATGAGGAAGTACCACTGACCAGGAGATGAAAGAGACATGGCAAACCAAACATAAGATGTGATGCTGGGCTGGAACCTAGAACAGGAAAAGCACATGAGTGAGAAAACTGCTAAAACCTGAATAAAGTCTGTGGTTTGGTAACTACTGTACCAACATTAATTTCTTAGTATTAATAACTGCACTAAAGTTATATAAGATGCTGGCATTAGAAGAAGTTGGGGGAAGGGTATAAAAGAATTCTCTGTACTACTTTTGCAACTCTTCTGTAAGTCTAAGTTTATTTCAAAATAAAGTTTTTTAAAAACTAAATTAAAATATTCATAAAAATTCTGCTTTAAAAAATAATTTGAAAAGAACAAGAAAAATGGAACATCCTACATTCTTTAAAAACACAGTAGTTTTTTAAACCTCCACTAAATAAAAGTTTGTAGTGTACTGGCCACAATAAATACACACAAACTTGATGGAGGAGAGGGAAGTAAAGAAACCACTATCAAGACAAATCTGAGGCTACCGAGAGGAAGAGTTAAGACACAGGTAACAGAAGTCCATTCAAAACCTAAAGGTCAGGCATCCTTAGGAATTTTCCAAAACACAAAGTTCAAGTTGCTCACATGTCTTCCCATTTTCATTCCAGATCTGCTCTCTGAACCATCCTTCTCACTCATTCTCCCAGCAACACTTGCTACACCTTTTCACAAGGACCTGGTATTTCTATAATCTTAAATAACGGTTAAGTCTGAGCCAGGCACTGTGCTAAACACTTATAAGCACAATTTATTTAATACTCAGTAATAACCCTTTGAGGTATGTACTATCCTCTCTTTATTGGTGAGAGAACTGAAACTGACGGAAATCCTGTAAGTTGGCCACAGTCCTGTAGCTTAGATTTGTCTCTCCATTCTTATTTCCATATTATTTATCTCCATTATCTAAAATCCCACTTCCTCTGGGGCTAATGCCATCTGACATGCTCGGCAGCCAACACCTTGTGTTGACTCCTCTGCCAGCCCATGCCTTCACACCCACAACCAGCAATCTTCATTTCCACTTTCCTCAGCCACGGTCTTCATGACCACACCTGGGCCTTTTCATTAGCTAAAAACTGTTCCACCTCTATTATCATCATAATCTCCAAGATCCTTTTCTCTGACCTCAATCTTCTATCTTTTCACTTCTCCCACTCCCAAGCCACCTATTTTCTGACCTCAATAAAACCTCCAGTGTCATGACCCCCTCCATTTTCTCCCAATTAGGCTTTTATGGTCCATCACTTCCTACAACATTGATGGGAAATCCTAGTAGTCTCTCCTCACATTCCCTAGAGTACTCATTTCAAACTTGCCATTCTCCAGGAGCTATGAAACCATTGCTTCTACCTACCATTTTCGGTAAGCAAATTTTAATTTCCTCCATGAAAAGGAACCTATAATTCAATTTCCTGTTTCCTCTATTACCAATTTATTTGCACACTAGTTTTTCTGTGCCAACTCTTGCCTCTGTCCATAGATAATCCCATTCATTTATGCTCTGGATCCTCTTTCCTCTCACCTCCTAAAAGGGCACTGCACATCAATTACCCTGTTTTAATCCCGTTTCACTAAACTCTTCTCAGTTGGTTGGGTCTCAGTATATAAACATGTTAATCCTTAATGGATTAAAAATTAAAAGAAAAAAGCCTCCCCTCAACCCTAGCTCTCCTTTGTATATGTCATTCTTTTTCCGCCTTCACAGATAATTTTCTTTAATTTATTTATTTATTTCTGGCTGTGTTGGGTCTTCGTTTCTGTGCGAGGGCTTTCTTTAGTTGCAGCGAGCGGGGGCCACTCTTCATCGCGGTGCGCGGGCCTCTCACTGTCGCGGCCTCTCTTGTTGCGGAGCACAGGCTCCAGACGCGCAGGCTCAGTAGTTGTGGCTCACAGGCCCAGTTGCTCCGCGGCATGTGGGATCTTCCCAGACCAGGGCTCGAACCCGTGTCCCCTGCATTGGCAGGCAGATTCTCAACCACTGCGCCACCAGGGAAGCCCCTACAGATAATTTTTAAAAGAACTTTTTTCTACACTTGCTGTCTCTTTTATATTGCATATACTTTTTAGATATTTGTCAAATGAGATATAATAAAACTTCCCAAATAGAATTTGCTAATCCTATTTTGGGACAAACATGAAATGCGGGTAATTTTCTCGGAAATGGAGCTGGAGCCAGAGATAATACTCACAGCCCCAGCCTTGAACAGTACTGGAGACAAAGTCCAGCTCCAGAGGCAGGGTCTCCAGGCAGTGGTACTGGCACAGGTAAAACTGGCCAAGCTAAAATCCATCATGTCTTCAGGGAGCACTAGCAGAACCACACACAACCTCTGTGACCTGGAACCGTCAATGTGTGGTTGAGCTGTGCAAAGTAGCACCTGCTTGAGAGGTGAATAGCGCCGAGATCCCACCAAGACTTCACTCACCAGGCTGTGTGACTTCGTGAGGTGCTGTGTCCTCTCAGAGGAAAGAAGGTGTACACATTTTTCTAACTTGCACAAGGACACCAAATGGGTATTTGTGGCCCTGACCTGGAAACCAGGTCAATGACATGTAGTCAAGCCAGCAGCTTTTTTTTTTTTTAATTTATTTATTTATTTATTTTTAACACTTTATACTGTATTTATTTTATGTATGTATGTATGTATGGCTGTGTTGGGTCTTCGTTTCTGTACGAGGGCTTCCTCTAGTTGCGGCAAGCGGGGGCCACTCTTCATCGCGGTGCGCGGGCCTCTCAGTATCACGGCCTCTCTTGTTGCGGAGCACAGGCTCCAGACGCGCAGGCTCAGCAATTGTGGCTCACGGGCCCAGTTGCTCCGCGGCATGTGGGATCTTCCCAGACCAGGGCTCGAACCCGTGTCCCCTGCATTGGCAGGCAGACTCTCAACCACTGCGCCACCAGGGAAGCCCAAGCCAGCAGCTTTTAAGATGCTCCAAAGGATTTTTCCTGTGTGTCAGATGGGGCCAGAAGTTCCCACAAACCAGGAAAATCCAAGTTTGCTACTATCTTTAGACACCTTGACTCCATCCTAGGCTGATAAAACACCAACCCAAAAGAAATACCTTCTACGTCTTCTCTGGCAAAACTGAGAGAGAAAACAAAGATGTAATCTTAATACTGCTGCACATACATGCAATTAGTGAGCACCAAGGAGTAATCAAGCAGAGAATGGCAAACAGAGAGTGGACATTTTTTCAACTGAATTACAAACATTAGACTCACTATTTTCATTCATGGATGTGGATTTTATAAGACAGCATGTTCATTAAATTTACATACATCAAGTTGAGTGGGATAGTTAACGCCATGGAGAGTCAGACTAAATTTAAAATGATTGACTTATTTGGAGAATTAAGTGAATATACAAGCAGCAAATTGAAGATGGTCAGGTGTGAGGAAATTTACCCAGAGAGGAAAAACACTACAGACAGGCAGAAGCATGACTAGAGTTATAAAATCGATCCTGGAAAAACAGTACAATAACGGATCAAAACATTCATAAGGATCAATAAGCATAATATTAAAAGGTAAAAATTGGAAGCACAGCAATATCAAAACCAAACATTCTCATTAAGTCAACAGCTATCATCTCATTTCAGTAGTGTTCAATGCTTTGTTTCATGGGTTAAAGTCAAAATAATTGTTCTTGGTAGCAGTTTTGCTAATATTTTTTTTCACGACAGCCACAAATTGGTTCTACGTTTTAAGAGGTCCACAGTGATCCCCTAATTACTTCTCCTGAGACCTCAGAGCTCAACATCCTACAAGAGCAATTTTACCCATACTTCTTCTAAAGGTATAATTCTGTTCTTCACCACATTGGAATTCATCTTCCATATCACACAATGTCAAAAGGTCTTGCTGATGTTTATCCCTACTGAGGAATGTTCTTACTACCATGAGTGGTTTAGTGCCAAATAAAAACATCAAAGATTTCATGATCTCATTCCAGGTAATTATATACTCCCAAATAGTGCACATTAACTGAATCTCATGTAGTTCTGCAATTTAATATATTATATTCTTAGATTAGGCTTAAGTAAAATTAGAAAACCTGTAAAAGATAAATACAACCAAAACCCTGAAACTTGGAATAACTTTATTACTACTTTATATTGAAGAGGCCCATAAATATGCTAAAGCTATAAAATATTTTATCTTTCTTTGTCCATCATTTTTACTACGTTCTTATATAAACCTTTATATAAGGTTTTATAACCTTTATATAATCCTTTCATTTTTTTACATAACTGTGATTATAAAGAGGTCAGATTTTTTGGTTTCACCAATAGTGGGGTTGGATTCACTCTTCTATCCACAATGTCCTTACTTAATCCCAATTAAAATTAAAAGGAAATCAGACAGCTAGCTCATTAACAGGACAGCAGCCAGAAAATAGCATTTACCCAGAGATTGACAACAAACTCATAAACGTTGTTATTCAACCAAATATTCTAACTGGAGTTTATAGAAAGAGTGCAAACTATTTCAATTTGAAACCAAATTACAATTTAACCTAATGCCAGTATCAGGGAATAAACAAACATAGAAGAAACTTAAATATCACTTTTTTTCTCACATGCTATAAATTTTAGCAGAATAGACAAGAAATGAGATGAATATGCAGCATGCTGCACAACTCTACTTTGGAATATAATCTGGCTGAAACTGTTCAAGCTTATGCATAAGCACCTACAATCACAGGCAACTGTTATGCAATCCAGCAGAAAAGAACACTGCTACTTATAAAAAGGGTTTCATTCACTTATTTGCTTTTCAACTTTTCTAAACAAATGGCCATTTCTTCGTAAATTACATAAAGGATAAAATGGTTATTTCACAAAGCACAAAGGCTGACGTTTCTAGAGAAGAAAATAAGACTAAAAAAAAGCCTTCATCGTTTGGAAAGGCTGTACCTGCACACTTCCTAATTAGTGAAAGAGCAAGCTTAAACATTAACATAACCTTCATCCTTTTAAAACTCTCCTTTCTAACCATTTGACTGGTTCCACGAACTCCCACCAGGCAAAATCTAAGGCTCCTAAATCATTTATTTTCTCATTTATCTGGATCTAGAAGAAACAACGAGGCACTGACATTATCCCCCTGACAAACACAACCCAAGAATCAAGTTGACAATAGCCTTACACTTCTACCCTCTCTTCCTCCTCCTCCCATTTGGATTATTATTTGGATTGCTTTTAAACAACCTCTCCCTGAATTTTTCAATTTCTGCCTGAAGGAGAGGGAGATGGGTGACAACTAATAGATCAGAACAAAGCATTACCATAGAACCTCTCTCGTTTTATCTGGTCAACCCAAAATATACTTTTATAGTTTATAAGAAATAAAAAACACCCATGATACGGAAAAGTAGATTTGTAAAAAATGCTAATACTTGAAATAAACGAACTGCTAGTAACACCCATGATACAGAAAAGTAAATTTGTAAAAAACGCTAATACTTGAAATAAGCAAACTGCTAGTAGGAATCTATAGCAGTCAATTAGCACTTAAAGAACTAACACAAACGAGTTTTCCTTGGTGTTTCATTCAGACTCCTGGTGACCCTTAAGACATCACTTACACATCCAACACAATAGGTGTTCATTTGTCTGACTGAAGAAATAGCTATGCATAAATCTTTAACACCAACAATGAAAGCAGAAAAAAAGATTAAAAATGAAAAAAGAAAAATTATCTTTAGCGTGTACCCAGAGAGTGGCAATGTGGAATAAAGATAGCAATAAGAACCCTCCTCCCACCAACTGTACCAAAAAGTATCAAATTCAATTTTATCAGTTCACTTGAGCTCTTCTTTCTTCCTCTGGACCTTAGTTTCAAAGATATCTGAGTTGACTACAAAGCTAAGAACACAAAGACATCTCAGTATTTAACTCTATGTGTACTAATTTATATCTTTTCTTGCTTAGACATGGTATTCACCAAAGCAGAAGAAACAGACTAACTCATTCAACAATACATGAAGTATGCACTGTGAAGACACGAAGGGAACAAGGATGAATAAAGTTAAATGTTCATAGTCCAATAAAATAGAGTTCTTATGAAAAGATTAGAAAACTGATCTAATGACATAATAAATAAAAGAAAACATAAATGTATCATACATAGCCACTCATTTAATCAGTAATGGAGGATATACTCAGTTTAAAGGATAAAAATTAGCAGAACTACACGTCTACCTCATTGGAAGGCGAGTGTAGTGAAGGGCTAGCCAACTTAATTCAAATAACTGAAATGTAAAATGAAAAAAAGGCCTTTACCAAATACTTTAGGAACAGGAAAGAAAAAAAAAATTAACTCTTTTCTGGGGCTTTCTACTCCGTGCAATGAAAGGAAAAAGAAAGGAATAAGAATAGGAAAAGATACAAAAGTTAGTCACAGATATTCTGATTACATACATAGAAAAATATGAGGAACTCTACAAATAATAAAAACTGAGAGTTCAATAAGATTACTGAATACCAAAAGCAACACACAAATTAATAATCTTCATAAAAATGTTAATTTTTTAAAAATACTAGTTACATTTTAGAAATAAACCAAGGATTAAAGCTCATAAAAGATGTACACGACCTCTAGGGAGAAAATTATAAACTTGTACAGTTCAGGAACAGAGAAAATTGAAATAAATAAACAGATAGATATAAGATATCCAATGTTCACAGAAAAATTTAATATTACAAAGGCATTTATCCTGTCTAAATCAATAAATTTATTGCAATTCCAATCAAGATCCCAACAGGGTTTAGAATAAAACTTAACTAATTGATTGTAAAATTAATATAAAATCACAAAGGGGCCAAGAAGAGCCAGGACAATTTTGAAGTAGGGAAGGGGGTCCTAGATATGTAGGCTTATTATACAGTTATATTAATTAAGACAATGGGTATAAATGCAGAGCTAGACAAACAGACCAATGGACAAAATCAAACCTCAGAAACAAACCCACATATGAGCAATACCTTGATGTATAACAGTGGAGATATTACAAATGATGGACAAGAATGGCTATTCAATAAATGCTGCTAGAAAAACTAGTTATCCATGTAGGAAAAGTATTGGATCCAATCTCTCATGTCAGACATAAAGATATCATAATTCTAACAATTTTAGGAATATAGAAGAACAGATCTATGATGTCAGGATAGAGAAGGATTTCTTAAATAATACACTTATGACATATTTAAGACCGTTTAAAAATCAAAATGGAGCAACTATGGCTCAGGCATCCAAAATGGAGCCAGACCATTGTTGATGTGGTTTCAGATACATTCCTGCATCTCTAAGAACTTGAATTTTCTCTGAACTGTATCAAACTCAAGAACAGGACCAGCCATTTCAAAACAGTATCTCCTAGTATCTGCTAGCTGCACCCTTGTAGTTTTCTAACAGAGAAGAACAAACCTGACTCCATATTGTATCTGTTCCTTTAGCTCTAACCTTTGTGCTCTGTTGCCTTGCTTAGTCATGCTGACTCTGCATCTTTGTAAAAGAAGTTGCCTATAGCCTAAAATATACATGATAGCCCATTCTTAAGGGTCTGCCTCCCAGGCTTGACCTCTAAGGTATAAAACTTTCATTCCTATAGAGATAAAAAGTTCCGGAACAGAAATAACATTTGTGTTGTTGAAGATTTACAGGAACATTGTGATCAGACCTAAGTGGACAGCTGCAAGAACAAGGGATTCCTGCACCAAGAAGTCTGCAACAACAAGCCACACCTCCACCTCTTTTAGTATAAAAGCCTGAAATCTAACTCGGGTAAGATGGTTCGTTGGGACCCTAGTCCACCATCTTCTAGGTCTGCTGGCTTTCTGAATAAAGTCACTATTCTTTGCCCCAACGTCTCAGCCTCTCCATTTATTGGCCTGTCATGCAAGGAGCAAGTTAGCAGCTTGGACTCCGTAGCAGTTTCAAAGTCCATCCCCCTTCACAGTTATGTAATCAGTTCAGACCCCAGCCAATCCCTGATTAACAAGCACCCTTACTTCTTTCCAACTCCAGTCCTAATTCTTGACAAACAACTTATGGAAATAACCTTGCAGTTTTTTGCCTTTATAACCCTCCCCCATTTTGTAGTCCAAAGGAACACAATTCAAATGGTCCTTGAATCTTTATCTCCTGGGCTGCAATCCTAACAAACCCTAAATAAACACCTGTTTATTCAATCAGGTCTCTGTTTCTGAAATTTTGATTAACAATACAAAAAGCAGAAACCATAAAAAGATTTACAAATCTGGCCACATTGATTTTTACATTTCTGTACTTTCATCCATCCTACCACCCCCAAAAGGAAGTAAAAAGACAAGACTCAGACTGGGACAAGATACTTACAACTCATATAAACTGACACGAGCATTAAGGATATGTGATGAATTCTACAAATCAATAGGAAAAAGAAAAAAACCTCAGTGGAAAAAACTGGCAAAAGATATGAACAAGAAATTCACAGAAGAGTAAACCAAAGGGCCATTAACTGTGTGAAGAAATGTTCAACCTCACTTATGATCAAAGAAAAAAAAATTGTTTAAAGTATTAGGTAACCTGTTTATATCCAACAGACTTTCAAAACTTAAAAAGCCTTATTATACCAATGCAAACTCAGTGACATTCTACAAATTAATCAGGTGGAATCTTCAAGTGTCAAATTCATAAGATACAAGATTAAGGACCTCTTCTAGACTGAGGAGATTTTAAAACATGACAACTGAATACAACACACAGTTCTCAACAGGATTCTTTTGCTATAAAGAGCACTGCTGGTACTACTGGTAAAACTTAAGACTGTGAGGATTAGTTGACAGAAATTGATCAGTGTTAGCCTCCTGATGGTGGTGGTTATATTGTGGTTGAGTAGGAGGATGTCCTTTTTTGTAGACTAATACTAAAATATTAAGGTATTATGAGGCATTGAGTCAGCAACTTACCAGCAAGTAGTTCAGAAAAAAAGTTTTTTTCCTGTACATTTATCATTAAAGACACAGAAAACTTTTTTTTTTAACATATAGGAATAAAACCAACAGATTCAGGGTATTGTTCACCTTTGGGAATTAAAGAAGAATGTGATTGAAAGGAGTACACAAAGTATTTCAATTAATTATCTATGTTCTATCCTTTTTTGTATACCTCACATACCCTATTTAAAAACACCACTGAACAAAGATAGATTCAACTTGATAGTACATCCTGAAAATTGTTTCAAAATTAACTTCTGAATGTCTTTTGTATTATCTATACTATGTTTCCCCACACTTAAAGCTAAAATATGTATTAAATAGTAGGTCATCTAAGATCTTAATGCCAATAAACACTTCAAACGCATGCTTAACAGATAATGCTGATGGCATTTTATAAATGTGCTCCCTCCTACATTACAATACAGCCTAGTAAACATCTTCCCAAGAAAAGATTAGAGCATTACTATTCATACTTAAGTACTTCATGCAACTTTATTAGACCATTTCTTCCATGCTTACAAATGATGACAGGAGGTCCAGAAATTAAATAATTTTTGTCAGAGTAATTCTGTCATCATTGGCATTCATTTAATGCCTGTTGATGATCACATCTTGATAGATGATCTTTCTTGCAGCTTTCGTTCTCTCAACAAATAGTGAAAGTGAGAAAACAAAAAGAAGATATTAATGCGTGAAATCTCTCTTCCTATTCATTATTTTAAC
This sequence comes from Eschrichtius robustus, assembly GCF_028021215.1. Taxonomy (NCBI): domain Eukaryota; kingdom Metazoa; phylum Chordata; class Mammalia; order Artiodactyla; family Eschrichtiidae; genus Eschrichtius; species Eschrichtius robustus. Next base: position 33,809,776 of record NC_090841.1, read on the forward strand.
ATTTTTGTATTATTTAGCAAACTGGCAATTAAAGCTAATTTCCACCTAAACACAGTACTGAAGGTGAAAAGAAATGTAAAGTCTTAGAAATCTTAAAAGTTAGAAAGATGCACCTAATTCAACAGGCAGTTATTTGGGATGATAAACCAGTTGGATGATGCTGCATGGAATTAATCTAGCAGAGACACATATCAAAATAATACATAAAGGCTCCCATCAAGCCTCTTAGATACCCTCAAGCACCAGAGGGCAGACAGCAGAAGCAAGAAAAACTACAATCCTGCAGCCTGTGGAACAAAAACCACATTCACAGAAAGATAGGCAAGATGAAAAGGCAGAGGGCTATATACCAGATGAAGGAACAAGATAAAACCCCAGAAAAACAACTAAATGAAGTGGAGATAGGCAACCTTCCAGAAAAAGAATTCAGAATAATGATAGTGAAGATGATCCAGGACCTCGGAATAAGAATGGAGGCAAAGATCGAGAAGATGCAAGAAATATTTAACAAAGACCTAGAAGAATTAAAGAACAAACAAACAGAGATGAACAATACAATAACTGAAATGAAAACTACACTAGAAGGAACCAATAGCAGAATAACTGAGGCAGAAGAACGGATAAGTAACCTGAAAGACAGAATGGTGGAGTTCACTGTTGTGGAACAGAATAAAGAAAAAAGAATGAAAAGAAATGAAGACAGCCTAAGAGACCTCTGGGACAACATTAAATGCAACAACATTCGCATTATAGGGGTCCCAGAAGGAGGAGAGAGAAAGGAACAGAGAAAATATTTGAAGAGATTATAGTCAAAAACTTCCCTAACATGGGAATGGAAATAGCCACCCAAGTCCAGGAAGCGCAGAGAGTCCCATACAGGATAAACCCAAGGAGAAACACGCCGAGACACACAGTAATCAAATTGGCAAAAATTAAAGACAAAGAAAAATTATGGAAAGCAGCAAGGGAAAAATGACAAATAACATACAAGGGAGCTCCCATAAGGTTAACAGCTGATTTCTCAGCAGAAACTCTACAAGCCAGAAGGGAGTGGCATGATATACTTAAAGTGATGAAAGGGAAGAACCTACAACCAAGATTACTCTACCCGGCAAGTATCTCATTCAGGTTTGATGGAGAAATCAAAAGCTTTACAGACAAGCAAAAGCTAACAGAAATCAGCACCACCAAACCAGCTCTACAACAAATGCTAAAGGAACTTCTCTAAGTGGGAAACACAAGAGAAGAAAAGGACCTACAAAAACAAACCCAAAACAATTAAGAAAATGGTCATAGGAACATACATATCGATAATTACCTTAAACGTGAATGGATTAAATGCCCCAACCAAAAGACACAGGCTTGCTGAATGGATACAAAAACAAGACCCATATATATGCTGCCTACAAGAGACCCACTTCAGACCTAGGGACACATACAGACTGAAAGTGAGGGGATGGAAAAAGATATTCCATGCAAATGGAAATCAAAAGAAAGCTGGAGTAGCTATACTCATATCCGATAAAATAGACTTTAAAATAAAGAATGTTACAAGAGACAAGGAAGGACACTCCATAATGATCAAGGGATCAATCCAAGAAGAAGATATAACAATTATAAATATATATGCACCCAACATAGGAGCACCTCAATACATAAGGCAACTGCTAACAGCTATAAAAGAGGAAATCGACAGTAACACAATAATAGTGGGGGACTTTAACACCTCACTTACACCAATGGACAGATCATACAAAATGAAAATAAATAAGGAAACAGAAGCTTTAAATGACACAATAGACCAGATAGATTTAATTGATATTTATAGGACATTCCATCCAAAAACAGATTACACTTTCTTCTCAAGTGCGCATGGAACATTCTCCAGGATAGATCACATCTTGGGTCACAAATTATGCCTCAGTAAATTTAAGAAAATTGAAATCATATCAAGCATCTTTTCTGACCACAACGCTATGAGATTAGAAATGAATTACAGGGAAAAAAACGTGAAAAGTACAAACACATGGAGGCTAAACAATACGTTACTAAATAACCAAGAGATCACTGAAGAAATCAAAGAGGAAATCAAAAAACACCTAGAGACAAATAACAATGAAAACACGACGATCCAAAACCTATGGGATGCAGCACAAGCAGTTCTAAGAGGGAAGTTTATAGCTATACAAGCCAACCTAAAGAAACAAGAAAAATCTCAAATAAACAACCTAAACTTACACCTAAAGGAACTACAGAAAGAAGAAGAAGCAAAACCCAAAGTTAGCAGAAGGAAAGAAATCATAAAGATCAGAGCAGAAATAAATGAAATAGAAACAAAGAAAACAATAGCAAAGATCAATAAAACTAAAAGCTGGTTCTTTGAGAAGATAAACAAAATTGATAAGCCATTAGCCAGACTCATCAAGAAAAAGAGGGAGAGGACTCAAATCAACAAAATCAGAAATGAAAAAGGAGAAGTTACAACAGACACCGCAGAAATACAAAACATCCTAAGAGACTACTACAAGCAACTTTATGCCAATAAAATGGACAAACTGGAAGAAATGGACAAATTCTTAGAAAGGTATAACCTTCCAAGACTGAACCAGGAAGAAACAGAAAATATGAACAGACCAATCACAAGTAATGAAATTGAAACTGTGATTAAAAATCTTCCAACAAACAAAAGTCCAGGACCAGATGGCTTCACAGGTGAATTCTATCAAACATTTAGAGAAGAGCTAACACCCATCCTTCTCAAACTCTTCCAAAAAATTGCAGAGGAAGGAACACTCTCAAACTCATTCTATGAGGCCACCATCACCCTGATACCAAAACCAGACAAAGATACTACAAAAAAAAAATTACAGACCAATATCACTGATGAATATAGATGCAAAAATCCTCAACAAAATACTAGCAAACAGAATCCAACAGCACATTAAAAGGATCATACACCACGATCAAGTGGGATTTACCCCAGGGATGCAAGGATTCTTCAATATACGCAAATCAATCAATGTGATACACCATATTAACAAATTGAAGAATAAAAACCATATGATCATCTCAATAGATGCAGAAAAAGCTTTTGAAAAAATTCAACACCCATTTATGATAAAAACTCTCCAGAAAGTGGGCATAGAGGGAACATACTTCAACATAATAAAGGCCATATATGACAAACCCACAGCAAACATCATTCTCAACGGTGAAAAACTGAAAGCATTTCCTCTAAGATCAGGAACGAGACAAGGATGTCCCCTCTCACCACTATTACTCAACATAGTTTTGGAAGTCCTAGCCACGGCAATCAGAGAAGAAAAAGAAATAAAAGGAATACAAACTGGAAAAGAAGAAGTAAAACTGAGAATCCTAAAAATGCCACCAGAAAACTACTAGAGTTTACCAATGAATTTGGTAAAGCTGCAAGATACAAAATTAATGCACAGAAATCTCTTTCATTCCTATACACTAATGATGAAAAATCTGAAAGAGAAATTATGGAAACACTGCCATTTACCATTGCAACAAAAAGAATAAAATACCTAGGAATAAACTTACCTAGGGAGACAAAAGACCTGTATGCAGAAAACTATAAGACACTGATGAAAGAATTTAAAGATGATACCAACAGATGGAGAGATATACCATGTTCTTGGATTGGAAGAATCAATATTGAGAAAATGACTATACTACCCAAAGCAATCTACAGATTCAATGCAATCCCTATCAAATTACCAATGGCATTTTTTACAGAGCTAGAACAAATCATCTTAAAATTTGTATGGAGACACAAAAGATCCCGAATAGCCAAAGCAGTCTTGAGGGAAAAAAACGGAGCTGGAGGAATCAGACTCCCTGACTTCAGACTATACTACAAAGCTACAGTAATCAAGACAATATGGTACTGGCACAAAAACAGAAACATAGATCAATGGAACAAGATAGAAAGCCCAGAGATAAACCCACGCATCTATGGTCAACTAATCTATGACAAAGGAGGCAAAGATATACAATGGAGAAAAGACAGTCTCTTCAATAAGTGGTGCTGGGAAAACTGGACAGCTACATGTAAAAGAATGAAATTAGAATACTCCCTAACGCCATACACAAAAATAAACTCAAAACGGATTTGAGACTTAAATGTAAGACTGGACACTATAAAACTCTTAGAGAAAAACATTGGAAGAACACTCTTTGACATAAATCACAGCAAGACCTTTTTTGATCCACCTCCTAGAGTAATGGAAATAAAAACAAAAATAAACAAATGGGACCTAATGAAACTTCAAAGCTTTTGCACAGCAGAGGAAACCATAAACAAGACGAAAAGACGACCCTCAGAATGGGAGAGAATATTTGCAAATGAATCAACGGACAAAGGATTAATCTCCAAAATATATAAACAGCTCATGCAGCTCAATATTAAAGAAACAAACAACCCAATCCAAAAATGGGCAGAAGACCTAAACAGACATTTCTTCAAAGAAGACATACAGATGGCCAAGAAGCACATGAAAAGCTGCTCAACATCACTAATTATTAGAGAAATGCAAATCAAAACTACAATGAGGTATCACCTCACACCAGTTAGAATGGGCATCATCAGAAAATCTACAAACAACAAATGCTGGAGAGGGTGTGGAGAAAAGGGAACCCTCTTGCACTGTTGGTGGGAATGTAAATTGATACAGCCACTATGGAGAACAGTATGGAGGTTCCTTAAAAAACTAAAAATAGAATTACCATATGATCCAGCAATCCCACTACTGGGCATATACCCAGAGAAAACCATAATTCAAAAAGACACATGCACCCCAGTGTTCATTGCAGCACTACTTACAATAGCCAGGTCATGGAAGCAACCTAAATGCCCGTCGACAGACGAATGGATAAAGAAGATGTGGTACATATATACAATGGAATATTACTCAGCCATAAAAAGGAACAAAATTGAGTCATTTTTTGAGGCGTGGATGGATCTAGAGACTGTCATACAAAGTGAAGTAAGTCAGAAAGAGAAAAACAAATATCGTATATTAACGCATGTATGTGGAACTTAAAAAATGGTACAGATGAAACAGTTTGCAGGGCAGAAGTTGAGACACAGATGTAGAGAACAAACGTATGGACACCAAGGGGGGGAAACCGCGGTGGGGTGGGGATGGTGGTGTGCTGAATTGGGCGATTGGGATTGACATGTATACACTGATGTGTATAAAATTGATGACTGATTAAAATAATAATAATAATAATAATAAATAAAGGATAAATTACACAAGGGACTTATACACAAGCAGCTCTGAGGGGTGAAATGTCTGTACACTGAACACTGTAAGTCACTGACGAGAAAAGCTGCAAAAGACACAAATAAATGGAAAAATGTTTTGTGTTCTTGGGTTGGAAGAATTAGTATTGTTAAAATGTTCATCCTACTCAAAGCCATCTATATATTCAATGCAATCCCTATCACGATTCCAATGGCATTTTTATAGAAACAGTCCTACAATTTGTATGGAACCACCAAAAACCATGAATAACCAAAGCAATCTTGAAAAAGAACAAAGCTGGAGACATCACACTTCTCAATTTCAAGCTATATTACAAAGCTATAGTAATCAATACATTACGGTACTGGTATGAAAACAAACATAAAGAACAACAGAACAGAATCAAGAGTCCAGAAATAAACCCATGCATATATGGTCAACTAATATTTGAAATGGGAGCCAACAATACTCAATGGGGAGAGATAGTCTCCTCAATAAAGGAGGAGAAACTGGATAATCACATGCAAAAAAAAAAAGAAAGAAAGAAACTGGACTCCACCTTATACCACTCACAAAAATTAACTCAAAATGGATTAAAGACTTAAATTTAAGACGTGAAACTCTAAAACTCCTAGAAGAAAACATAGAGGAAAAGCTCCTTCATGTTGGTTTTGGCAATGAGTTTTTTGAACATGACACCAAAAGCACAAGCAACAAAAACAAAAATAAACGTGAAGGGTTTCATCAAATTAAACAGCTTCTGCACAGCAAAAAAAAAGCCATCAACAAAATTAAAAGGCAACTTATGAAATGGGAGAAAATATTTGCAAACCACATATCTGGTAAGAAGTTAATATCCAAAATACATAAGGAACACATATAACTCAAAAGCAAAGAAACAAAATCTGATTAAAAATGGGAAGAACTAAATAAACATTTTTCCAAAAGGGTTAAACACATGGCCAACAGGTACATGAAAAGGGACTCAACATCATTAATCATTCAGGGAAATGCGAATCAGAACCACAATGATTATATCACCTCACACAGTCAGAATGGCTGTTTTCAAAAAAAAAATATCAAGTGCTGGGGAGGATGTGAAAGAAAAGAACCCTTATGCATTGCTGGTGGAGTGTAAATTGTTATAACCACTATGGAAAATAGTATGGAGGTTCCTCAAAAAATTAAAAATAGAACTATCATATGATTCAACAATTCCACTTCTGGGTATTTATTCGAAGAAAGCAAAAACACTTACTTGAAAAGATACCTTCATGCCTATGTCCACTGCAGTATTATTTACAATAGCCAAGATAGAGAAACAACCTAAGTGTCTGTTGAGAAATGAATGGATAAAGAAACTGTGGTGTGTGTGTGTGCACTCCTATATATACATATACATATGAATACTATCCAGCCGTAAAAAAGGAAGTCCTGTCATTTGTGACAACATGGATAGGCCCTGAGGGCACTATGCTAAGTGAAATAAATCAGACAGAGAAAGAAAAATGCTGTGTGTTATCACTTGTATGTGGAATCTAAAAATACCAAACTCATAGAAACAGGGTTCATTGGTGGTTGCCAGGGACTGAGGGGTGGGGAAAGTGGGTGAAGGTAGTCAAAGGATACAAATTTACAGTTATAAAATGAATAAATTCTCAGGATGTAATGTACAGAATGGTGACTCTAGTCTAAAAAAATATTATATAGTTGAAAGTTGCTCAGAGTAAACCTTAAAGTTCTCACCACAGGGAAAAAAATGATAATTATGTGAGGTGATGGACGTGTTAACTGACCTTATTGTGGCAATCATTTTAAAAAATATACCTCTATCAAATCATCACATTGTATACTTTAAGTTTACACAATGTTAAATGTCAATTTTATCTCAATAAAACTGGAAAAAAATAAGAAAATAAATTCAGTTTCTGGCTTGTTGAGGTTTAACATCTCTTAGAGAGCTCGATTACAGCTGCTCTTTGTAGAAGACACAGCAAAGAGTCAGAATATAGGGAATATTCTACAGTATGAAAGGGCTCCAATCCCCTAGAAGGAGTGTGTAGGGAACAATTGATAAAGAAAAGACAAGAGGGACAGAGGCAACACTCTGAGGAAATAAAAAGAAGAGGAGGCATGGAAAGTAAACTGGTATGAATTGGCTAGAGAGGAGAAAAATCAGGAAAAGGAAAAAAGTGTCACGGTACCCAAAGGAAAATGAGAAACACAAACAAGAGGACAGCTGTGCTGTGTTACATGTTGCAAACAGGATCTGATGATTGCCATTTACAGTTAGAGGGGTAAACATCTACGGCAAAACAACGGCAAAAATGAAAAGCTATTGGTAGAAAGAGCCAGAGTAAACTATTCTTTGTGGAGGACAGGCTCTGAATGGAACAAGATAAAGGACAGGAAATGTGGCAAAGGACACATGAGCTTCCCATGGACAGGATATGGATCCCAGGGAGAAGCAGGCCCAGGCCATCTAAGAGATACTGCATCCCAAAGGTGACCCCACCAGAGGAATGCTCTCATGGAAGCCTGGGCAGAAGGCCAAAGGAGACGTCACCAGTGACAAGGGAATTATAGGTGAGACTGGGAGCAGGGAAGTCATGAAAATACCACAGGAGAAAGGAATCCGCATTTGTAATCCCCTATACCTCTGACAGGCAAAATGGTCCCCCAAAGATATCCATGCCCTAATCCCTGGCTTCTGTAAATATGTCAAATGACATGGCAGAAGGGGCTCTGCAGATGTAATTAAGGTTACAAACTTTAAAACAGGGAAATTATTTTGGATTTTCTGGGTGGGCCCAAGCTAATACATGAACCCTAAAAAGCAGAGGACTTTCTCCAGATGGAGGCAAGAGATGCCACAGAAGGGGAATTCAGAGAAATTCTAAGTGTGAGATGGATTTGATGTATCTGAGATGTAAGGGCCCATGTGAAGGATAGGAAAGAGGCCTCTCAAAGCTAAGGCAGCCCCCAGAGGACAATCAGGGAGAAAACTGGGACCTCAGTCCTACAACATCAGGGAACTCTGCCAACAAAATGAAATCGGAAGAGGATTCTCCCCAAAGCCTCTGATAAGAGCCCAGCCATCTGACACCGATTTCAGCCTTGTCAGCCTACAGAAACCAGCTGAGTCGACCTGGACTTCAGCCTACAAAACTACGAGACAATACAGTGGTGTGGTTTTAAGCCACCAAATCTGTGGGAATTTGTCATGGTCAGCAATAAAACTAACACAACACCCCACGGCACCAGTGCCAGATTATAAATACCCTCGGCCAGCAAAGTATTTTTATTCCTCCTCCCCTCATCTCCAATGTCATCCTGGAGGAGATAGGTTCAGTCTGGAGAGCAGGAAAGAAGGGAAACGCAGTGTGGGGAAACAGAGCAGAGCCCACCAGAGCCCCAAGCACGGCCACGACCACGACCCCAAGCATGGCCTCAAGCATGGCCACGACCACAGCCCCAAGCACAGCCACGACCACAGCCCAAAGCACAGCCACGACCACGGCCCCAAGCACGGCCCTGACTACGGCCCCAAGCACGGCCCCAAGCACAGCCACAAGCATGGCCACAAGCACAGCCATGACCATGACCCCAACCACAGCCACAACCACGGCCCCAAGCACAGCCCTGACCACAGCCCCAAGCACGGCCCCAAGCACGGCCCCAAGCACAGCCATGACCACGGCCCCAAGCACAGCCCCAAGCACGGGCCTGACCATGGTCCCAAGCACGGCCACAACCACGGCCACAACCACGGCCCCAAGCACGGCCACAACCACGGCCCCAAGCACAGCCACAACCACAGCCACGACCACAGCCTGCCCTGGAGGCTTTAAGTGGAGCAGCCTTGAAAGAGGGAAAGTGAGAGGCTTTCTCTGGATAAAAGTTAACTTATTTAAATTAAACTAGGGTTTTCATTATCTGAAAGCAAACAGAAAACTCTGGGACCTGCGGTGAATTTTATCCAGGGGCAGGAAAGAATAAGCTGAAAGAGCTGGTTTAAAGGGGCACTGGCTGGAACAAACAAGTCACTTTCAATCTGTACCTACCATGTTCACCTTGGTCAAAAAGCCAGCTACACAGATCTACTGTGAGTTCAAGAGCAACCACTGAAATTTGACATCCATAAATCAAAGCTGTATACACAGCAATGCTCACACAACTATTTCACATATCTAAGATCTAAAGAGAAACCAAGATGAGCTTTCAGATAAAAATTCTGCTTTCACTGGATGGCAAACAGGAAAAAAGGCCCTTAAGAAGTAGCATAACTAAAAATTCATCACTACTTTTAAAAAGTGCACTGAAAATTTTACCCAGCGACCAACTAAATTAATTTCCTAAATAAAAGTGAAATGAGTACAAATGTTGAAGGATTACACTGTACTTCGCATTCATTAAGTAATCAAGTCAACACACTGTCTTTCAAAGGACCATCTTGAGGAGGGAAAAGAGGTGTTCTTCAAAACAAAGATTTTACTTCATGAAAAAATCATCTAAGTACCTTTGATAACGTTAAACAAGATTTTTTTAAACTGTACAATGCCAAAACAAAGAATCTAGGTACAACCTCTAAATGAAACCTCTTTTTGGCAAATGCCAAAAAATGAATATGGCAAATTATTCAATGTTGCTTCCTCAAAAGAATTTTTATTAATAAAAATGGTATGGATAGGTGCAAGCCAAAAATAAAACCCAACCTAATCTAGCATCCTCCCCAGACATAAAAACAGCTTTAAATTTGTCAAAGATGTGGTATCCCACCTGACAAGCCTGAGAAATATCACTAGTCCACATTTAAAGGAGAAAGACCCTTCTCAGCTTTACAATCTCCAGCAGGTTTTCCCTGCATTGACCACTGTGATATGGTCAAGGTATCAAAAAAGGAGAAAAAAAAAAACAAACCTATTCTTTATTTTTTTTAAAGCCTTTAGTTGTGACAAACTCACTCATTAGCAAATTGGGCAGCCCTGAGAAAGCAATAATTCATTTTACTTCTGCTGAGTAAAGTGAGTTTGACTGCAAAAGATCTTCTGCCAACAAGGAGACCTGTTTAAAATTTAACAAGTGGGGCTTCCCTGGTAGCACAGTGGTTAGGAATCCTCCTGTCAGTGCAGGGCACACGGGTTCAAGCCCTGGTCCAGGAAGATCCCACATGCCGCGGAGCAACTAAGCCCGTGCACCACAACTACTGAGCCTGCGCTCTAGAGCCCGCGAGCCACAACTACTGAAGCCCGCGCGCCTATAGCCCGTGCTCCACAACAAGAGAAGCCACCGCAATGAGAAGCCCGCACTCTGCAACGAGGAGTGGCCCCCGCTCGCCGCAACTAGAGAAAGCCCGCAGGCAGCAACGAAGACCCAACACAGCCAAAAATAAATAAATATAATTAATTAATTTAAAACTAAAAAAAAAAGATTTAACAAGTGATCTGGCCCAGTTATTAAATGTGTAAACACTTCAAAAATGCCAAAATCCATCTGCCCTGTTCATACAATTAAAATTGATACTCTTAGCTAGGAGAAGGGTAAGAAAGACTAACAGAAAAATACTTCTAAAGTCATCATGTTCAGAACAGAATACGATCAACTATGTTCTGTACTTCCTAGGTAGTTGTACTTTAACAACTACTAGCTGCTGTAAGCCTCCATAAATGTCTAACATCACTGGCCTACTTGCTTTACTTACTCAGATGACACCAGCAATTATGAGCCAGAAGAAAAATTTTTCGTAACAAGGTAGTCACAAGTGAACCAAAAAAGTACCATTCCAGAATCTCACGGATAATTTAGGTAGTGGTTCCACATATGAGACATGAATGAGGGGGCACTTTATTATCTTGAGTCCTCAAAGGTAGTCTTGAAGAAATCTACCTTACACAAGTCTCATTGACAGATGCAAAGGCTAGCAAAAATGGTTACGTTCTTTTGTTCTAGATTGAAATTATATCAACTTGTGATGATAAAAGAATTACAAAGGCACACCACAAATTCAGTGAGTTCAAGTGCAGATTTAACTGTTGCAGGACTATGCAAACCTGGTTATCATGAGAACTGAGAAAGGACTCAAACAAGGTCCAAAAATCAGCACACTTAACAATGCACACAGCAGAGAGCTGTGACCGTCATTCTCAAATGCAACCGACCCAGACAGACCACTTAGATAATCTATTTAAGGCAAAAGTATATCATTTGATACTTTAGAGGTTTATGTTTTTATGTATTTCTGTGTAAAACAACTGGTATGACATTTTTCTTCGGATTCTTATTTTTGTAATCCTAAAACTCTATGCCTTAAGTACTATCTTAATGACATCAGAAATCACCTATGGAACCTGAGCTTCAGACATGTGTGGTTCCATTAACATGAGCCAAAGCAAAGGCTTTTTTTTACATCAAACGTTTTATAAGGAATCAAAATTCTTACCATCATCTTTTCAAAAAGCTCTAAGAGTTCCTTCTCGGACAGTGGCTTTGGAATGTTTTCATTCATCTCTGAAGAGCAATCATTGCTTGAAAATGCAGTCTTCAGGTTGGAAAGTGGAGTCCTTTCTTTCTTGCTCCCTGGAATTCTTATGCTGGCAAATCTGTCCAGCTATGAAGAAAGATAAAATAAATAGCACACACGTAAGTATTCCCTTCTCCAACAATATTTACCTAATTCCCAAAATGAAAAAACAAACAGGGTCAATTACATTATCACTGTGATTTCATCAGGAGGCATTCAATTAATTCAGCACTTAATCTTTACAATTAAAAGAAATAATAAATATAATAATAAGCGTCTTCATAACCATCCTGTCTAAAGGCAGAAGAGATACACAACCTCAAAAGATTCCTTCTAATCTTAAGATTATAGAATTAAGAGTCTAATAAGTGACGTTTGCTTTACAGATTAACAAATTAAGCATTTTTACAAAGGTAACTTAGCTAATTTAGTGGTTGGCAATCTAACTAGTACTCAGTGTCCTGCCCCCCAGCCCCTCATCCAGTGTCCTTTTCATAGTACAGACTATGGGATGGGGAGGTGGGGGAGCAGGGCATGATTTAGGCATTTTAAAAATTGACTTTTACTTACACCTCCATAACTTGTTGGCCTGATAGACATCACATTTCTCTTTATTCAGGTTGGTCTGTATTTGAACTTCATGAACAACTATAGAGTAGCTAAAGCCTCAGGGAATAAAACTGGATTTTGGCTGCAATGAGATTTCTTCTACAATTATATCATCAAATAGTCCACGGATATTTGAAAATGCGTAGATTAGTTTACAAAGTTAATTGTTCATTCATTGAAAATTGCTTGAATTTCACAAGTTCTATTCCTAATAGAGAACCCAGACACATACAGTGTTTCAAGTGGTAACCAGCAAAAAAGGTAAAGAAGTGTGTACTTAAAAAGCACAATGATTCTGGAATTGTTCAGCATAACTGTGCACACATTAAGCTACTATTTTCACCATATATATGTGTAGTACATAGTCCTGTACTATTCATTGTAGCAGCTACTGGCTACGTGTGGTTATTTAAATGTAAACTAGATTTTTAAATTCAGTTCCTTAGTTGCCCTAGTCACATACCAAGTGCTCAAGAACCACAAGAGACTAGTGGCTCCCATATTGGCCAAAGCACACAAAGTACATTTCTATCATGACAGAAGGTTCTACTGAATAGGGCTACTAGAGCCCATTAAAGAAATATAACACTTAAAATTCTCTGTTTAAAAGGACAGTAAGTCACAGTATTGATTATTCACTTCACTAAAGAAATAGGACTTTTTTCAAATAATGATATGCAAAGTTAATAATGTTTATCTTTCAAAATAGGTCTTTAAGTTCACTTTGGAGATAATCCCTAGGAAAAACACCATTTACTATACACTCACACATGCTCCATCTAACATGAACTAAACATTAAAGTACTAACAATATGACAGCTTCTGGCAGGATTACAAAGTAGTCACAAAACACCACTGCCCTCATCCTAACAACAAAAGAAGCCAGATACCCTACAAAATTGTACTTGCTACTGTTTTCAACCCATCAGGAAGCTGAGGAAACAAGAAAACCTGTAAGAACTAAATACTGGGACGTGACAAACTGCTTTTATCCCTGACGAACAGCTGAAGAAAAATAAAGGTAAAGAAAAACCAGCCAAGTTTTTTTTTATGAACTTTGACAGCTGCATGGGTACTGGCATGAGAGATTAGAATTCCAAAGGCCTCGGTCATGAAGCCCCAACCATGGAGCAAGTCTGCACCCTCCTACCAACTCTTTCGCTCAAGTCTTCACCAGCTACATGGGGTAGGAGGCCAATGGCTGGGGGCAGAGCAGGAAAGCTGAGCGGGATGCTTGCTCCCTGAGGCATAAGAGGTCTCTCCCAATGCAAAGCAGCTGCTCTCCGAACGCTCTGGACCAGACAGAAGACCTGAGAGAAATCCAGGCCTTCAGAGAGCACACAACAGCTGAGCACAGCTGACAGAGAGCACACGAAGGCTGGGAGTAGGATAACAGGTCTCTCTGAAGAAACAGAGAGCCAGCAATGGAACTGAAAACAAAAAAGAGAATGCTACAGTAACCCTAAAAATGGGCATCAGGACTTTAAAGCAGAAAGAAATATTCGACGGTTTTCAAAGCTAAAGTTCAGTTGTAATGTCAAAAAGCAGATTGCCAGAATCTCATTAGCACTCAGATCCTAAGCCCTCAAAACATCTGAGGCCACAGGTGAGCTGAATAAAAAACTGAAGCAGCAGGAAACCAAATCCAGCTCAACTAGAGATCACAGTGACTCAGACCCCATTCCAACAGCCTGAAAGAAGGGCATGCATGCCCTTTCTTGGAAGCAAACATTATTTAATTCCTACTGTAATTAAATAAAATGCCCACCATACAATCAAATATTGCTAGACACACAAAGGAGCAAGAAATGTGGCCCACAGTCAAAAGAAATCACCTAGAGATGGCCCAGAGGGTAGAATTACTAAACAGACTATTTAAAATAAGATTTATAAAAATATGCTAAAGGATATAATGAAGAGTGGCCATCATGCATGAAGGATGGAGAATTTCAACAGCAAACCATGGATACTATTTTTTTTTACTCTATTAGAATGAAAAATGTATCAGAAATGAAGACTTCATTAGATGGCTTTAACAGAACCTGAACATTGCTGAGGAAAGAATTGGTGAACCTAAACACATATCAATAGAAAGTATCTAAACTGAAACAAAAAGGAAAAACAAAATGGGAAAAGGGAAAAAAAAGAATAGAGTAACCACAATCCATGATACAATATGAAATGTAACACAAGGGTAACTGGGGTCCAGAAGCAGAAGAGAGAGGATAGATAGATAGACATATACATATATCAATTCACAGATCCAAGAAGCTCAGCAAACCCTAGAAAGAATACCAAGATAACAAACAAAAAACACACAAACAAAAAAAAAACCTAGGAGCCTCATAGTCAAACTGCTGAAAATTAAAAATAAATGGAAAACCACAAAAGTACAGCCAGAGAAAAGAAGACATACATAGAACAAAAATGATACAAATGAAAATTTCTCACCAGAAACAATGCCAGCAAAAGACAAGGGAATGGCATCTTTGAGGTACTGAAAGAAAAATACCTTTATCCTAGAATTCTATGTTTAGTAAAAATACTTTTCATAAATAGAAGCAAAAGAAAGACATTTCCAGACAGACAAAAGCTAAAGAATCTGTCTGCAGCAGATCTCCTCTACAAAAAGTGCCAAAAGAAGCTTTTCAGGCAGAATTGATAGAAATGGAATCCCATATTTACAAAAAGAAATGAAGAGCAATGGAGAGGTTGCTCTATTAGAAGCTGGTGATACAAAGATAAATTAGCTATTTAGAACGTAAGCAACAAATAACAATCCAGTGGAGGAGACAAGAACCTAGACAGGTAATTATAAAGCTATGTAGACAATGTAGCAAGAAGTGTATACAGTGTATCACACTAGCAAAGAAGAGGGGCATCTAACTCACCAACATAAACTTTCCCTGCTTTGAAATAACCCAGAAACATAAAATTATCTCCACATGAATATATGTCCAGAAGTTATGTCTCTATGTACATCAGTACTCCAATCCTCGATACTTGTTTTAAAAAACTAGGGACACCCAACAGCTGTTTTAAGAAATGGGGCTGGTTCCTCTGTCTGTCTTCTGAATCACTACTTCATTGCCATCATTTCTATACATGTAATATCAATTCTTGAGTGTAGAAACTATGCTAACTCCTCTTCACACACCACACACACACACACACACACAAAAAGTTAATTAATATGCTAAACTTATAATGAAGTGAAATTAAGCAAAACATCATTAATGCAACATCAATATTATAAATGTAAACATGTCAATAAATGGGAATAGTAAGTTTAAGCAATCCACAAGCTAATTTGTGAATACTTAACTTCCAACAGTGTTAGAAGAAATCAAAATTTTAGTTTTCACCAAAAGTCAAAAATTTTTTTAAATAAAAATCTCTAAAAGTCATAAAGGGCGCTGGGCAAGATGGCGGAAGAGTAAGACGTGGAGATCACCTTCCTTCCCACAGATACATTAGAAATACATCTACACGTGGAACTGCTCCTACAGAACACCCATTGAATGCTGGCAGAAGACGTCAGACCTCCCAAAAGGCAAGAAACTCCCCACGTACTTGGGTAGGACAAAAGAAAACAGAAATAACAGAGACAAAAGAATGGGGACGGGACCTGCACCAGTGGGAGGGAGCTGTGAAGGAGGAAAGGTTTCCACACACTAGGAAGCCCCTTCGCGGGTGGAGACTGCGGGTGGCAGAGGGGGGAAGCTTCGGAGCCACGGAGGAGAGCGCAGCCAAAGGGGTGCGGAGGGCAAAGCGGAGAGATTCCTGCACAGAAGATCGGTGCCGACCAGTGCTCACCAGCCCGAGAGGCTTGTCTGCTCACCCGCTGGGGCGGGCGGGGGCTGGGAGCTGAGGCTCGGGCTTCGGTCGGATCCCAGGGAGAGGACTGGGGTTGGCTGCGTGAACACAGCCTGAAGGGGTTAGTGCACCACAGCTAGCCGGGAGGGAGTCCGGGAAAAAGTCTGCAGCTGCCTAAGAGGCAAGAGACTTTTTCTTGCCTCTTTGTTTCACGGTGCGTAGGGAGAGGGGATTCAGAGCGCCGCCTAAACGAGCTCCAGAGACGGGCGCGAGCCACGGCTATCAGCGCAGACCCCAGAGACGGGCATGAGACGCTAAGGCTGCTGCTGCAGACACCAAGAAGCCTGTGTGCGAGCACAGGTCACTATACACACCGCCCCTCCTGGGAGCCTGTGCAGCCCGCCACTGCCAGGCTCCCGTGATACAGGGACAACTCCCCGAGGAGAACGCACGGTGCGCCTCAGGCTGCTGCAACATCACGCCAGCCTCTGCCGCCGCAGGCTCGCCCCGCACCGGTACCCTTCCCTCCCAGCGGCCTGAGTGACCCAGAGCCACTGAAGCAGCTGCTCCTTTAACCCCGTCCTGTCTGAGCGAAGAACAGACGCCCTCAGGCGACCTACATGCAGAGGCGGGTCCAAATCCAACACTGAACCCTGTGAGCTGTACAAACAAAGAAGAGAAAGGGAAATTTCTCCCAGCAGCCTCAGAAGCAGTGGATTAAAGCTCCACAAACCACTTGATGTACCCGCATCTGTTGAATACCTGAATAGACAACGAATCATCCCAAATTCAGGAGGTGGACCTTGGGAGCAGGACATATTAATTTTTCCCCTTTTCCTTTTTTTGTGAGTGTATAGGTGTATGCTTCTGGGTGAGATTTTGTCTGTATAGCTTTGCTGTCACCATTTGTCCTAGGTTTCGGTCCTCCCTATTTTTTTGTTGTTTTGTTTATTTTTTTACTTAAAAAATTTTTTTCTTAATAAATTTTTTCTTAATAATTTTTTCCGTAGTTTTATTTTAAAAAATAAAAAAAAATTTTTTCTTAATAATATTTTCTTATTATTATAAAAAATTAATAAATTTATTTTTTAAAATTTAAAAAAACTTTTCTTAATAAATTTATTCTTGATAAATTTTTCTTATTTTTTATTATAATAGCTTTATTTTATTTTATTTTATCCTCTTGCTTTCTTTCTATTTTTTCTCCCTTTTATTCTGAGCCGTGCGGATGAAAGGCTCTTGGTGCTTCAGCCAGGCATCAGGGCTGTGCCTCTGAGGTGGGAGAGCCAACTTCAGGACACTGGTCCAAAAGAGACCTCCCAGCTCCACATAATACCAAACGGCAAAAATCTCTCAGAGATCTCCATCTCAACAACAAGACCCAGCTTCACTCAACAACCAGCAAGCTACAGTGCTGGACACCCTATGCCAAACAACTAGCAAGACAGGAACACAGCACCATCCATCAGCAGAGAGGCTGCCTGAAATCATAATAAGGCCACAGACACCCCAAAACACACCACCAGACGTGGACGTGCCCACCAAAAAGACAAGATCCAGCCTCATCCACCAGAACACAGGCACTAGTCCCCTCCACCAGGAAGCCTACACAACCCACTGAACCAACCTTAGCCACTGGGGACAGATACCAAAAAAAACAGGAACTACGAACCTGCAACATGCGAAAAGGAGACCCCAAAAACAGTACGATAAGCAAAATGAGAAGACAGAAAAACACACAGAAGATAAAAGAGCAAGGTCAAAACAAACAAGACCTAACAAATGAAGAGGAAATAGGCAGTCTACCTGAAAAAGAATTCAGAATAATGATAGTAAAGATGATCCAAAATCTTGGAAATAGAATAGACAAAATGCAAGAAACATTTAACAAGGACGTAGAAGAACTAAAGAGGAACCAAGCAAAGATGAAAAACACAATAAATGAAATTAAAAATACTCTAGAAGGGATCAATAGCAGAATAACTGAGGCAGAAGAACGGACAAGTGACCTGGAAGATAAAAGAGTGGAACTAACTACTGTAGAGCAGAATAAAGAGAAAAGAATGAAAAGAACTGAGGACAGTCTCAGAGACCTCTGGGACAACATTAAACGCACCAACATTCGAATTATAGGGGTCCCAGAAGAAGAAGAGAAAAAGAAAGGGACTGAGAAAATATTTGAAGAGATTATAGTTGAAAACTTCCCTAATATGGGAAAGGAAATAGTTAATCAAGTCCTGGAAGCACAGAGAGTCCCATAAAGGATAAATCCAAGGAGAAACACGCCAAGACACATATTAATCAAACTGTCAAAAATTAAATATAAAGAAAACATATTAAAAGCAGCAAGGGAAAAACAACAAATAACACAAAAGGGAATCCCCATAAGGTTAACAGCTGATCTTTCAGCAGAAACTCTGCAAGCCAGAAGGGAGTGGCAGGATATACTTAAAGTGATGAAGGAGAAAAACCTACAACCAAGATAGCTCAACCCGGGCTTCCCTGGTGGCGCAGTGGCTGAGAATCTGCCTGCCAATGCAGGGGACACGGGTTCGAGCCCTGGTCTGGGAAGATCCCACATGCCGCAGAGCAACTAGGCCCGTGAGCCACAACTACTGAGCCTGCGCGTCTGGAGCTTGTGCTCCGCAACAAGAGAGGCCACGACAGTGAGAGACCCGCGCACCGCGATGAAGAATGGCCCCCGCTCGCCACGACTAGAGAAAGCCCTCACACAGAAACGAAGACTCAACACAGCCAAAAAACTAATAATAAATAAATAAATATTTTTTTAAAAAAAATAAAAACACATTGCTCAACCCAGCAAGGATCTCATTCAGATTTGATGGAGAAATTAAAACCTCTACAGACAAGCAAAACCTGAGAGAGTTCAGCACAACCAAACCAGCTTTACAACAAATGCTAAAGGAACTTCTCTAGGCAACGAACACAAGAGAAGGAAAACACCTACAATAACAAACCCAAAACATTTAAGAAAATGGGAATAGGAACATACATATCGATAATTACCTTGAATGTAAATGGATTAAATGCTCCCACCAAAAGACACAGACTGGCTGAATGGATACAAAAACAAGACCCATATATATGCTGTCTACAAGAGACCCACTTCAGACCTAGGGACACATACAGACTGAAAGTGAGGGGATGGAAAAAGATATTGCATGCAAATGGAAATCAAAAGAAAGCAGGAGTAGCAATTCTCATATCAGACAAAATAGACTTTAAAATAAAGACTATTACAAGAGACAAAGAAGGACACTATATAATGATCAAGGGATCGATCCAAGAGGAAGGTATAACAATTGTAAATATTTATGCACCCAACATAGGAGCACCTCAATACATAAGGCAAATACAAACAGCCATAAAAGGGGAAATCGACAGTAACACAAGCATAGTAGGGGACTTTAACACCCCACTTTCACCAATGGACAGATCATCCAAAATGAAAATAAATAAATAAACACAAGCTTTAAATGATACATTAAACAAAATGGACTTAATTGATATTTATAGGACACTACACCCAAAAACAACAGAATACACATTTTTCTCAAGTGCTCATGGAACATTCTCCAGGACAGATCACATCTTGGGTCACAAATCAAGCCTTGGTAAATTTAAGAAAATTGAAATCGTATCAAGTATCTTTTCCGACCACAACGCTATGAGACTACATATCAATTACAGGAAAAGATCTGTAAAAAATACAAACACATGGAGGCTACACAACACACTACTTAATAACGAAGTGATCACTGAAGAAATCAAAGGGGAAATCAAAAAATACCTAGAAACAAATGACAGTGGAGACACGACGACCCAAAACCTATGGGATGCAGCAAAAGCAGTTCTAAGAGGGAAGTTTATAGCTATACAAGCCTACCTCAAGAAACAATAAAAAACTCAAATAAACAATCTACCTTACACCTAAAGGAATTAGAGAAAGAAGAACAAAAAACCCCAAAGCCAGCAGAAGGAAAGAAATCATAAAGATCAGATCAGAAATAAATGAAAAAGAACTGAGGAAGACAATAGCAAAGACCAATAAAACTAAAAGCTGGTTCTTCAAGAACATAAACAAAATTGATAAACCATTAGCCAGATTCATCAAGAGAAAAAGGGAGAAGACTCAAATCAATAGAATTAGAAATGAAAAAGGAGAAGTAGCCACTGGCACTGCAGAAATACAAACGATCATGAGAGATTACTACAAACAACTCTATGCCAATAAAATGGACAACCTGGAAGAAATGGTCAAATTCTTAGAAATGCACAACCTTCCGACACTGAACCAGGAAGAAATAGAAAATATGAACAGACCAATCACAAGCACTGAAATTGAAACTGTGATTAAAAATCTTCCAACAAACAAAAGCCCAGGACCAGATGGCTTCACAGGCGAATTTTATCAAAAATTTAGAAAACAGCTAACACCTATCCTTCTCAAACTCTTCCAAAATATAGCAGAGGGAGGAACACTCCCAAACTAATTCTACGAGGCCACCATCACCCAGATACCCAAAACAGACAAAGATGTCACAAAGAAAGAAAACTACAGGCCAATATCACTGATGAACATAGATGCAAAAATCCTCAACAAAATACTAGCAAACAGAATCCAACAGAACATTAAAAGGATCATACACCATGATCAAGTGGGGTTTATCCCAGGAATGCAAGGATTCTTCAATATACGCAAATCAATCAATGTGATACACCATATTAACAAATTGAAGGAGAAAAACCATATGATCATCTCAATAGATGCAGAGAAAGCTTTCGACAAAATTCAACATCCATTTATGATAAAAGCCCTGCAGAAAGTAGGCATAGAGGGAACTTTCCTCAACATAATAAAGGCCATATATGACAAACCCACAGCCAACATTGTCCTCAATGGTGAAAAACTGAAACCATTTCCACTAAGATCAGGAACAAGACAAGGTTGCCCACTCTCACCACTATTATTCAACATAGTTTTGGAAGTGCTAGCCACAGCAATCAGAGAAGACAAAGAAATAAAAGGAATCCAAATCGGAAAAGAAGAAGTAAAGCTGTCACTATTTGCAGATGACATGATACTATACATAGAGAATCCTAAAGATGCTACCAGAAAACTCCTAGAGCTAATCAATGAATTTGGTAAAGTAGCAGGATACAAAATAAATGCACAGAAATCTCTTGCATTTCTATACATTAATGACGAAAAATCTGAAAGTGAAATTAAGAAAACACTCCCATTTACCATTGCAACAAAAAGAATAAAATATCTAGGAATAAACCTACCTAAGGAGACAAAAGACCTGTATGCAGAAAATTATAAGACACTGATGAAAGAAATTAAAGATGATACAAATAGATGGAGAGATATACCATGTTCCTGGATTGGAAGAATCAACATTGTGAAAATGACTCTACTACCCAAAGCAATCTACAGATTCAATGCAGTCCCTATCAAACTACCACTGGCATTTTTCACAGAACTAGAACAAAAAATTTCACAATTTGTATGGAAACACAAAAGACCCCGAATAGCCAAAGCAATCTTGAGAACGAAAAATGGAGCTGGGGGAATCAGGCTCCCTGACTTCAGACTGTATTACAAAGCTTCAGTAATCAAGACAGTTTGGTACTGGTACAAAAACAGAAATATAGATCAATGGAACAGGATAGAAAGCCCAGAGATAAACCCACACACATATGGTCACCTTATCTTTGATAAAGGTGGCAAGAATATACAGTGGAGAAAAGACAGCCTCTTCAATAAGTGGTGCTGGGAAAATTGGACAGGTACATGTAAAAGTATGAAATTAGAACACTCCCTGACACCATGCACAAAAATAAACTCAAAATGGATTAAAGACCTAAGTGTAAGGGCAGACACTATCAAACTCTTAGAGGAAAACATAGGCAGAACACTCTATGACATACATCACAGCAAGATTCTTTTTGACCCAGCTCCCAGAGAAATGGAAATAAGAACACAAATAAACAAATGGGACCTAATGAAACTTAAAAGCTTTTGCACAGCAAAGGAAACCATAAACAAGACCAAAAGACAACCATCAGAATGGGAGAAAATATTTGCAAATGAAGCAACTGACAAAGGATTAATCTCCAAGATTTACAAGCAGCTCATGCAGCTCAATAACAAAAAAACCAACAACCCAATCCAAAAATGGGCAGAAGACCTAAATAGACATTTCTCCAAAGAAGATATACAGATGGCCTACAGACACATGAAAGAATGCTCAACATCATTAATCATTAGAGAAATGCAAATCAAAACTACAATGAGATATCATCTCACACCAGTCAGAATGGCCATCATCAAAAAATCTAGAAACAATAAATGCTGGAGAGGGTGTGGAGGAAAGGGAACACTCTTGCACTGTTGGTGGGAATGTAAATTGATACAGCCACTATGGAGAACAGTATGGAGGTTCCTGAAAAAACTACAAATAGAACTACCATACGACCCAGCAATCCCAATACTGGGCATATACCCTGAGAAAACCATAGGTCAAAAAGAGTCATGTACCAAAATGTTCATTGCAGCTCTATTTACAATAGCCAGGACATGGAAGCAACGTAAATGTCCATCGACAGATGAATGGATAAAGAAGATGTGGCACATATATACAATGGAATATTACTCAGCCATAAAAAGAAATGAAATGGAGGTATTTGTAATGAGGTGGATGGAGTTAGAGTCTGTCATACAGAGTGAAGTAAGTCAGAAAGAGAAAAACAAATACAGTATGCTAACACATATATACGGAATCTAAGGAAAAAAAAAAAAAAAAAAAAAAAAAAGGCCATGAAGAACCTAGTGGCAAGACGGGAATAAAGACACAGACCTACTAGAGAATGGACTTGAGGATATGGGGAGGGGGTGGGGTGAGATGTGACAGGGTAAGAGAGTGTCATGGACATATATACACTACCAAATGTAAAATAGATAACTAGTGGGAAGCAGCCGCATAGCACAGGGAGATCAGCTCGGTGCTTTTTGACCACCTAGAGGGGTGGGATGGGGAGGGTGGGAGGGAGGGAGATGCAAGAGGGAAGAGAAATGGGAACATATTGTATATGTATAACTGATTCACTTTGTTATAAAGCAGAAGCTAACACACCATTGTAAGGCAATTATACTTCAATAAAGATGTTTTAAAAAAAAAAAAAAAAAAAAAAAGATCATACACCATGATCAAGTGGGGTTTATCCCAGGAATGCAAGGATTCTTCAACATACGCAAATCAATCAATGTGATACACCATATTAACAAATTGAAGGAGAAAAACCATATGATCATCTCAATAGATGCAGAGAAAGCTTTCGACAAAATTCAACACCCATTTATGATAAAAGCCCTGCAGAAAGTAGGCATAGAGGGAACTTTCCTCAACATAATAAAGGCCATATATGACAAACCCACAGCCAACATCGTCCTCAATGGTGAAAAACTGAAACCATTTCCACTAAGATCAGGAACAAGACAAGGTTGCCCACTCTCACCACTATTATTCAACATAGTTTTGGAAGTGTTAGCCACAGCAATCAGAGAAGAAAAAGAAATAAAAGGAAACCAAACAGGAAAAGAAGAAGTAAAGCTGTCACTGTTTGCAGATGACATGATACTATACATAGAGAATCCTAAAGATGCTACCAGAAAACTCCTAGAGCTAATCAATGAATTTGGTAAAGTAGCAGGATACAAAATTAATGCACAGAAATCTCTTGCATTCCTATACACTAATGAGGAAAAATCTGAAAGTGAAATTAAGAAAACACTCCCGTTTACCACTGCAACAAAAAGAATAAAATATCTAGGAATACACCTACCTAAGGAGACAAAAGACCTGTATGCAGAAAATTATAAGACACTGATGAAAGAAATTAAAGATGATACAAATAGATGGAGAGATATACCATGTTCTTGGATTGGAAGAATCAACATTGTGAAAATGACTCTATTACCCAAAGCAATCTACAGACTCAATGCAATCCCTATCAAACTACCACTGGCATTTTTCACAGAACTAGAACAAAAAATTTCACAATTTGTATGGAAACACAAAAGACCCCGAATAGCCAAAGCAGTCTTGAGAACGAAAAATGGAGCTGGAGGAATCAGGCTCCCTGACTTTAGACTCTACTACAAAGCTACAGTAATCAAGACAGTATGGTACTGGAACAAAAACAGAAATATAGATCAATGGAACAGGATAGAAAGCCCAGAGATAAACCCACGCACATATGGTCGCCTTATCTTTGATAAAGGAGGCAAGAATATACAATGGAGAAAAGACTGTCTCTTCAATAAGTGTTGCTCAGAAAACTGGACAGCTACATGTAAAAGAATGAAATTAGAACACTCCCTAACACCATATACAAAAGTAAATTCAAAATGGATTAAAGATCTAAATGTAAGGCCAGACACCATCAAACTCTTAGAGGAAAACATAGGCAGAACACTGTATGACATAAATCACAGCAAGATCCTTTTTGACCCAACTCCTCGAGAAATGGAAATAAAAACACAAAGAAACAAATGGGACCTAATGAAACTTAAAAGCTTTTGCACAGCAAAGGAAACCATAAACAAGACCAAAAGACAACCCTCAGAACGGGAGAAAATATTTGCAAATGAAGCAACTGACAAAGGATTAATCTCCAAAACATCCAAGCACCTCATGCAGCTCAGTAACAAAACAGCAAACAACCCAATCCAAAAATGGGCAGAAGACCTAAATAGACATTTCTCCAAAGAAGATATATAGATTGCCAACAAACACATGAAAGAATGCTCAACATCATTAATCATTAGAGAAATGCAAATCAAAACTACAATGAGATATCATCTCACACCAGTCAGAATGGCCATCATCAAAAAATCTAGAAACAATAAATGCTGGAGAGGGTGTGGAGAAAAGGGAACACTCTTGCACTGTTGGTGGGAATGTAAATTGATACAGCCACTATGGAGAACAGTGTGGAGGTTCCTTAAAAAACTAAAAATAGAACTACCATACGACCCAGCAATCCCACTACTGGGCATATACCCTGAGAAAACCATAATTCAAAAAGAGTCATGTACCTCAATGTTCATTGCAGTTGTATTTACAATAGCCAGGACATGGAAGCAACCTAAGTGTCCATCAACAGATGAATGGATAAAGAAGACGTGGCACATATATACAATGGAATATTACTTAGCCATAAAAAGGAACAATACTGAGTTATTTGTAGTGAGGTGGATGAACCTAGAGACTGTCATACAGAGTGAAGCAGGTCAGAAAGAGGAAAACAAATACTGTATGCTAACACATATATATGGAATCTAAAAAAAATGGTCAGAAGAACCTAGGGGCAAGACGGGAATAAAGATGCAGACCTACTAGAGAATGGACTTGAGTATATGGCGAGGGGGAAGGGTAAGCTGGGACAAAGTGAGAGAGTGGCATGGACACATATACACTACCAAACGTAAAATAGATGGCTAGTGGGAAGCAACCGCATAGCACAGGGAGATCAGCTCGGTGCTTTGTGACCACCTAGAGGGTTGGGGTAGGGAGGGTGGGAGGGAGGGAGATGCAAGAGGGAAGAGATATACGGACATATGTGTATATATATAACTGATTCACTTTGTTATAAAGCAGAAACTAACACACCATTGTAAAGCAATTATATTCTAATAAAGATGTTTAAAAATAAAAGGAAGAAATGTAATTATTAGTCATCTTAGAATTTGAAAAGTCAGAAAAACTACTTGTGATCATAAACGTGCTTCCTTGGAACCCAGAAGGGAGTATTTTCATGCAACCCAGGAGAATTATTAAGCAAATAAAAGTTCACTTTAAGTAATGAATTAATTCTATTTGAGGGACTTCCCTGGTGGTGCAGTGGTTAAGACCCTGTGCTCCCAATGCAGGGGGCCCGGGTTCAATCCCTGGTCAGGGAACTAGATCCCACATGCATGCCTCAACTAAGAGTTCGCATGCCACAACTAAGGAGTCCACATGCTGCAACTAAGGAGCTGGCGAGCCGCAACTAAATCCTGGTACAACCAAGTAAATAAATAAATAAATAAATATTTTTTTAAAAATTCTATTTGAACACATATACCTGAAATCCAGAAAAATATATCGCTTAAAATTATGAATTTTCATGCAATCTTGTACTACATTTAAGAGAAGGAAAAAACTTAACAGCTAAAATAAGTTGGCTTTTTAATTAGCTTTATTACTAACCAAGCAACTTGCTGATTAAAAACATGGCTCCAGAGTCTGACTTCTGAATCCTGCCCAGTCCCTCGCTTGCTGGGTTACCCTAACCAAACTACTTAAAATTTCCACAACAGTATCTTTGATGAAGAACTGGTTAAATACACAGAAGACTGAGAGAATCCTATTATAGTGCTATTTGGAGGTGGTACACCACAATTAATATGGCAGTGAGTTGTTAATAGGAAATAAAACTACTACTCACCTTTCAGCTTCAGGTTAAAAGGCTGACCACTCTATCTAAAGTAGAACATGAGCTCACCCACTCCCCTTTCTCTGTCACAGCACACGGTTTATTTCCTTCATATGTCCTGATATATGACTTACGAAAACCTGTAATTTTCATATACTTTGTAATTGTTGACTCTGCCTCTTTCCCACCAAAATGTAAGTTCCATGCTAGACAAACCATCAACTGTCTTATTTGTGGTGGCCAGTCTCTAGGACAGCCCCCAATGATCCCCTGACTTGTGTAACCAACAGCACACTGTGAAAATTATGGAGTGTCATTTCCAAGACTAGGTCATAAGAGACATTACAGCTTTTGTCTTGCTCCCTCTTGGATCACTCACTCTAGGATATGCCAGCTGCCAGATCATGAGGACACTCAAGAAGACCTAGGGGGAGGCCCAAAGGGCAAAGAACTGAGCTAAAGAAGCTAGAGAAGCAGGGAGGCGTCTTGCCGACAGCCATGTGCTTAAGCCATCCCGGAAGCCCCAGTCAAACCTTCAGATATGAGAGCTCTAGACAACATCTTCACCGCAACCTCCTGAGACACCAAGTCAGAACCACCCAGCTAAGCAAAGTCCAAACTCCTGAACCACAGAAACAATATGAGATAATAAATGTTTGCTGTTTTGGCTTTGTTTGTTACACAGCAGCAGGTAACTGTTACAGCCACTGTTATGTGTTCAGCCTATGGAACAGTTGCTGGCAGAAAGCTAGCAGTCAATAAGTACTTGAAGGTATGGATAAATAAGCAATTACTAGAGATAAAACACATAAAACATAGTGCCATCCCACAAATGTTTACCACTTAAGGGAAAAATATAATAACAAATTACAAATAAAGTATTGTAAATGCCCTCAAGAAAATCTTAAGTAAATTAGCAACAGATAGAGACCAGCGATTAATTCTGGAGTTGAGAAGGAACCTCAAGAGAGGCTTTGGAAAGGGGATACACAGGGAACCTGGTGAGGCTGATATGAGAATTACAGGAGATGGTGCATGTTACAAGCTAAGCAGTGTACCTGTGCTGTTCCATGGTCTTTACTAAAATGCTAGTGACATCACTGTTACAAAGAGACATCGTTGTGGGGAGGAAAACTGGCCGTTCATTGTTTCAGGTGTGATAAGCTAACCACACCAGTCATAGGTACAATCACCCAATAATAATTCCCACAAACCCACCAACTACCTCATTCTGCCTTCAATGTTCCTAAATATTACAAATGGGCATTTCCCACTTTTAACTTGTATTATTGAAATTTATGAAAAGTTCTTTAGCCAGACGCTTCTCTGAAAAGATGAAAAAGTGCCACCCCCCCAAAAAAAATTAACTACTTACAATGATTTGCTCACATTTAGATTTCATATAGTATTTTAATATTATTAAATGAGAAACATACTTATTATTGAAATTCCTTTAAATTGCTTGAAAATAAGTTACCACATGCAATATGTATTCCACAGCCAAGTGCCACGTGCAGAGCAGACAATGGAAATGCCCACGTAGGGAAGAATGAAGGCCTCAGTCTTTCTTTATCTGTGATAAAGTCACATGTCCAATCCTACTGTGCATGTGTTCGGTTGCTCATTTGTTTTTTTGTTTTGCCTATGTTTATAATTTTTTTAAATACTAAGTTTCACTTAAAGGTTAATTAAAAAGATTTAATCCTTTCCCATTAAGTTCAATAACACCATGAATTCTACCACAGACCCCTTGGTGGTCCATGGACCACAGGTTAAGAGTTCCTGGTACGTAGATATGGAATAATAACAGAAATAGTGGTGGAAAAGAAAGTAACTCAAGTTCTAATGCTTGCAGTGAATCAATGGGAGGGACTAGATGACCTACAGTTGAGACCAACATGGAGAAATGAAATAAAATTGCTCAAGAAGTGCTGGAAGCTTTTGAATGAAGAGCTACCAGGGAAATAAAGTCCTCAAATAACCCCTAGGTTTCAAGTAGAGCAAGAGGAAAGCAAACATTCAAAGATAACAGGCTTTGAGTTCCAAAGAGCACAGTAGGAGGGTTTTCGAAGGCTGGAGAAGTTGGGAGATACTGTCAGATTTGAAAAATAAACAGACCTGGATGGGGGAGAAGCACATAGGTGCTTAATGAAGATGTGGATTGATTATGACTTCTGATGTTGACTCTGGTCAGTAGAAAAGTGATTTTAATTGTAATAACTTTAATGAAAATCAACTAGGAAACGTAAATCAAACCATGTGGACTGTATCTTCTCAATTTATCTTCTCTCTGCCCTCTGCCCCTACTGCCACTGCCCTAGTTCAGGCCACCTGGACAATTGCTGCAGTCTCCTAACTTGCCCCTGTGTCTTCACTGCCCCCTACCTCTAACCCTCCCCAGGCTACTCTCTGCACAGATGTCAATTTGATCTTACCGAAACGCAAATCAAATCATGTCCCTCACTCCTGTGCTTAAAACCTTCAGCCTTTGTAACCCCATTACTCAGAGGATGACCCTCAAATATCTTACCATGGCTCAAAGGTCCACTTTAATCTAAATCTTACTTCCTCTCCAGACAATGTCTTCACTGCTCCACCACCCTTATATGATCTAGATGTAATGAATAATCTAGAGTCTTCTACACATGCACAAGCTATCCCTCGTGCCTAGAACCTATCCACACCCACAACTCCTATCCCATCCCCTTTATCTGGCTAATTTCAACTCAATCCTTAGCTTTCAGTTTGAACTACATCTCAGATAGGAGCCTTTCTGACACCTCAAGACTGGATTAGATGCCCACAGACCTAGTGCTTTCCATTATATTGTATGTATACTACTCTGAAACTGCCTTTCATCATACATATGTTTACTCAACAAACCTTTAAGTCCTTGAGAACAAGAATTGTTATTTTATTCACTAAATGTTCCTGGAACTTGGCATGGTCCTAAGCATGTAGTGGGTGTTCTATTAATATTTGTCAACTGTGTTAATTAATGAATAGCTTCCTACCTTCCATGCCCAGGACACAAGCTACTGCATCTTGCACTTCTAAATCCTTCTCAACTATATTTTAAAAAAGGAATAATTAACACAGCGTATCACGGAGAATGCCAGACATTATGCCTTTTATATATTAAATTTAAAAACCCAGACTCTTCCCAACACTGTTATTTCAAAGAGCAGTCCCCTACACTAAAAACAAGTATGAATTTCTGTAATTTAATACCATGGTATAAGATAGTAAGGAAAATACCCACTCAAAGGAAAAGAGCACAAATACATTTTAAAAGAATTTAATATTCAAAATACCTCAAAGTTATATATACCCACATCTACTCAAATACAGTTTCTAATTGCATATATTCAAACATTATAATACTATATGCTTGAAAGGAAATGTAAATTAGCTCTGTAAATAAGTATCAGACTATTTTTAAGATACAGACCAATACTACCCATACACAAAAATTATCTGAAGACATCAACAATGGCTTTCTACTTGCCAACCTGACACTTCCACTGGGAATCCATTCCACTGATATCCAGGAAGTAAAATTATTACAGGGTAAAAAAATTACTACCACTCCTGCCAGCCTGTATTCCAACCTGTCCTTTAAAACTCAGCTGACAAGGCACCTTCTCTATGAAGTCTTCTCAAAGACCAAAGTTGACCTTACCACTGTGCCATTCCAGCCCATATCACTGCACTACAACTGTATACTGGTTGTGTACACATCTGTTTCCCCACTGTTCCCAGAGGGCAGAGACAGATTATTCATTTCTGTATTCCTATAATAGTACTAAGCCCTCAATAAAGGCTTCATGAATGAATGGATAAAAGGATGAATAAACAAGTCTGCATACCCTACTACATCTTAACATATTCAACTCTGAGAGCTCTTGATCTTATTCCCAAGTTTCTACTGATTTGAAGAGGAGCTCTCTAAACCAGCCCATAAATATTTAAAAAGTCCAAGATAGCACTTAAGTGTTACTACTGAAAATCTAAGTACAGGAAGCTCTAATTAACTCATATTAATGGACTCAGAAAGGCCCACCCAACTTAGTAAACAGTTTAAGTTTTATAGAACTTATTTTCACTTATATTCAGTTGTCCCAGTCCATGCTGGTATATCTACTTTACACAGAATATTTTGAATATATAGTTTTACAGAAAAGCTATGGAATATATTATCATACTTTTTGCTTTATCATTCGTTTTTAACTTAAAAAGGAAAAATAAGAATAAAAGTGCAAAATAAAACAAATTATAGTACAGAAAGCTTTATATCTTACTAGGCCAATATGATAAAATTATTTTAAATTACTCTTTTCCATTGAGCTTTTTTTTAAAGTCAATGATTTCGGTCCCGTGACCGCACTTGCGAGTTAGACACAAAATCAGATAATCAAAATCATTTTACTTTCTTTCATAAGTATGACATTTAATTTAACATATATCCCACAAGACACAGCACATCTAGGTAGGCACAGGAATAGTCTGCAGGTAGACAAAATCCAGGCCTGTCAGGCACATCCATCTGGAAACTCATCTTCAAGTGAACCAGTCTCACAGAAAACACCCAGGAATATGCTGGAGTGGTCTGGCAGCAGTTAGTTATACTGAGTGAGTCTGAAGGCCCATGGAGAACAGGGAAAGCTTCTCAAAGCACTCATCAGAATGCACACCCAGACCATGAACCCCTCAGCGTCTCTAAGACCCCATTCCCGTGGGGAACTTGGAGGGGAACCGGGAAAGTCTGCACGTATACCTGGCAGCAGGCTGCCATTGTTGCTAGATCTGTGATTTCCATACAGAAGTTTTTCTACGTCCTTTGAAATTAAGAAAACTTATATCCTTTACCTGTTGCCATCTCTCAGTCACACACATCATTATTCCTTTGGGACAGACCTTTTTCAGTTTTGTTCACTAGAAATATTCAAAACAGTTCATTTCTTATCACAGAAAAATTCTTAGATACAATATGTCTTTACAATTATAATTTTCTCAGGATTAAGATCGATGGCTATGATACAACTTTTCCTTGTAAGTTTCAAGGTCAGTAGTCTCATATGGGTGGCTGCAAGAGAAAAGCAGAAAATAAGGAGATGTATTGAATACGTCTAGATTTTACACTGGCACTCTGAGTGGAGAAAGGGATAGGACTTAAGTGGCAGTATAACTCTCCTGGTAAAGATCATGTTCTCTGGGGACAGTCTGCCAGTTTTCCTGGCTGCCTCATGTGACTTTGAACAAGTTACTTATACTATCTCTTGCCTCAGTTTCTCTGTGTTTGAAAAAGGGAATAATAATAATGCCCACTCAGAGGCTTGTTGTGAAAACTGAATGTGTTTATAAAGCTAACATATGGAACGCTACTTGGCACATAGCTAGTAATTAATTGTCCTTACTATCACATAACACTCCCTTTTCCAATCAGCAGCTGTGTTTCTACATTCTCTAAGTAAATTCTCCAGCAACTTATCTTACATCTTTCTATTCCCTGGAAGATTCCTGCATGTTGACTGAGAGACGTATACCAAGTTAGAGAAGCAGGGTCCTACCATGGAGGCCTTATGTGCCATGTCAAAAAGCTTTAGGCTTGACCTATAGATAACAGGTGCAATTAAGCAGTTTCAAATAGGATAAAATATGGTCAGACATGCAATTTAGATAGGTCACTCTGGTTGCTGTGCAGGAAGTTGGCTTTTTAGGAAGCAATAGTAAGTTGTGAGAGCCCTGATGAGATAATAAAGGGACTAGTGCTCTCATAGAAGACTTGAGAGAAGAATATTCAAGAAATAATCAGAAACACTGGAAGGGTGAAGTTACCATCTATGAAAATATAGGAATAGAAATGTGTTTAAGAGGGAAGTAAAGCGTTTAATTTGGGGCACACAGAGTTTCAAGTAAAAATAAGACATCCATGTGAAGGTATTCTAGGTCAATGCATGAATGTCTCAACTTGAGGGAAAGATCATGGACAGAGATATACACAAAGATATACACAAAGATACACTAAGTCAAGTACTATACACACAGGAAAGGAGCAATGGCTTCAGGAAAGCAACCTGAGAAATGACAATAGTTTTAAAATAGGCAAAGGAAAAACACACACAATAGAGACAGAAAAGGAAAAATCAGAGGGATATGAAAACGTATAAAGTTTGGTGCCACAGAAGCCAAGAAATCTTTGTTTTTCAAAGAGGAAGGAAATAACTGTATCAGGCAGAGCAGAGAAATCCATTAAATTTCCAAAGACTAAAAAGTAATGACTATCACTGGGGATAAAAAGGATTATTTTATAATGATAAACTGAAACAACAATCCAAAATGTATATGCACTCAGTTGCAGAGCTTCATAAAACATGAAGCAAAAGCTGAAAGAACTAAAAAGAAAAATTTAAAAATCCAAAATTATACTTGGAGATTTCAACACTCCTCAGTAATTTTTAGAAAAAGCAGATGGAAAATCAGAATATACAAGATGTGAACAACACTATCAACCACCTTGGCCTATTAGCTATTTATGGACCAATTCTAACAAAAGCAGAATACACACGGAACTTCCACCAGGACAGACCACATTCTGGGACAGAAAGCAAGACTTAAATTGAAAAAGACTGAAATCACACAAAGTATGGTCACTGGCCACAAGGGAATTAAATTACAAATCAGTAACAGAAAGATATCAGGAAAATCTTCAAATATTTGAAAATTAAACAACATATATCTAAATAATCAATGGGTAAAAGAAGAAATCAACAGGAAATTTAAAACTATTTTGAATATTCAGAAGACTAGCAGCTAAAGCAGCTCTCAGAAGGAAATTTATAGCATAAAATTCTTATTAGAAAACAAAGTTCTCAAATCAATTATTTAAGCTTCCACCTTAAGAAGCCAGAAAAAGAATAAAGCAAAAGTATAGAAATGATAAAGATTAACAAATAAATGAAAATAAAATAAAGAAAATTCGTGAAACCAAAACCTGGTTCTTTGAAAAGATCAATAAAATTGACAAACCTCTAGACAAACTAATCAGGGAAAAAACAGAAGACAAATTATCAATATCAGAATTGGAAAAGGGGGAAATAAATACAGATCCTACATTAAAAAGATAAGGAAATATCACAAATAATTCATAATTCAACAACATAGATAATATGAAAAAAAATTTCTTAAAAGACAAACTACCAGGTCTCACTCAAGAAGAAACAGAAAATTTGAGTAGTCCTATATTTAGTAATAGACATTTCTTTTCAAACAAGATAGGAATGGCAAATAAGCACGTGAAAAGACGTCCAACATCACTAGTCACTGGAGGAAACAATTTGTCAGTATCTTATAAAGTTAAAACCACATGACTCGCCCTCCAAAATGAAAACATATGTCCAAAAACAATTGCACTCAAATGTTCATAGCAGTTTTTCCTAACAGCCAAAAACTGGAAACAACCCAAACTGTTGAATATATAAACCAACTTTAGTATTACCACACAAGGGAATACTATTCAGTAATAAAAAGAACAAATTTCTGATACACCCAATCACTAGATGAGTCTCAAAAGCATTATGCTAAGTAAAAGAAGCCAGACACAATGGCAAAATAAAATGTAATGCCATTTATATGAAATTCTAGAGAATGAACTACTGTATAGTTCAGAAAACTGATCAGTATTTTCCAAGAGCTGGGAAGGGGGAAGAGAATTGACTGCAAAGGACACAGCGGAAACTTTTTGAGGTGATGGAAATGTTTTATATAACTGTAGTGTATGCATGATTGTATACATTTGTCAAAATTCAGACTGCACTTTTAAAATTAATACATTATATTATGTGTAAATCATACCTCAATTTTTAAAAGTGCATATTACTAATCACTAATATTGTAAATGCATGGTTTACCAAGCATTTTAGTATATATTACTTAATTCAGCTCTTATAAAACCCCTATAAACAAGGATGCCAAGGCTCAAAAGCTAAATGACATTCAAAGCTAGTACATGGCAGAGCTGGCACCCGAACCCCGCTCCCCTACATTCACCTACATGTAATGAAGAGCAGACACTAATGGAGATCTCAGAACTTCCTCTAACTGCTGTACAGGACGATGTCTGTTTTGCTAGCTGTAATTGTGGACTATCTGGTGTCTTGAAGTCAATTTAGTGGAATGGATCACCTTTCTTTTTTTTCATAGAATGGAGAGGAGTAAAAAGGAGTAGAAAGGAAGGAAAAGAAAATGATTAGAGTTCATTACGCTTAGAAACATTAAATATTGGTTCTTAAAAAAACTTCTGTTTTGACAGAGAGAATGTCTGTATGTGTGCTGGGCTACAAAATAAAGTGTGTTTCTTACTGTGGGTCCTAGTCAAAAAAGCTTGAAAACCACTGCTGAAGGCCACACAAGGGATTACAATAGTAACGTTGGCTGCAGAGAGATGAAAGGAGAGATGAAGACCAGCAGGAGCACTGTACTTTAGACAAACAGTTGTGAGGGACAAGGGAGAAAAAAGCAGGTCAAAAATAATGCCTACCCCACAAAAACACCCAGTGGACACTTTGACGGAAAACTCAGCATTGTGACATCCACATTCAGTTTCGTCCAGCTTACCTTTTCACACGTGCCCTCCTTCACTGTCCTCCTCCCAACCTTTTTGCCTCTACGAGGAAAGCTTTCCTTTCAACCCAGGTATAAACAATGAAGCGTTGTAAGCTAAATGCTTTTTTTCACCTTCATATTACCCTAGCACCTTGGACAGCACTTTATACATAGTGGGTGCCCAAATATTCGTAGAGCAAACGCTGTTTAAAGTATATTAGATCTGCCTAGGGGCCTCAAGGCTACAGTAATACTTCTTTCCTTTAACCCAACAGTGTCCTGTGAAATTAAATTCTGATAGTAATTTAAGAAATAACCTTGAGGGCTTCCCTGGTGGTGCAGTGGTTGAGAATCCACCTGCCGATGCAGGGGACACGGGTTCGAGCCCTGGTCTGGGAAGATCCCACATGCCACGGAGCAACTAGGCCCGTGAGCCACA
This sequence comes from Eschrichtius robustus, assembly GCF_028021215.1. Lineage (NCBI taxonomy): Eukaryota > Metazoa > Chordata > Mammalia > Artiodactyla > Eschrichtiidae > Eschrichtius > Eschrichtius robustus. The sequence continues at coordinate 33,845,540 of NC_090841.1, forward strand.
ACTACTGAGCCTGCGCGTCTGGCGCCTGTGCTCCGCAGCAAGAGAGGCCGCGATAGTGAGAGGCCCGCGCACCGCGATGAAGAGTGGCCCCCGCTCGCCGCAACTAGAGAAAGCCCTCGCACAGAAACGAAGACCCAACACAGCCAAAAATAAAATAAATAAATTTATAAAAAAAAAAAAAAGAAATAACCTTGAAATGTGAAGTACTTTTGCAGGGCTTTAACCAAAAGCAACCTAAAGAGATGGGTTTCTAACATTAATGTTTCCCAGGATGTTTCAATTTAATGTTTTTAAAATACTGTTATTCAAACATATGACTACAGCAGACGTCACTCTTATATTTCTTCTCTCAAGTCCTGCCCAAAAAAGGCTATTCACGTTAGGAAGTTCTAAATTAAAAGCACACATGCAACACATGTTGCAAGGGTGGCAAACTTCAATTACAAAACATATCGCTAGCACACATCAAAGCATCATGGCAAATGTTTCCCTGCACTCTGACTCACCAGAAATAGTTTAAAGAGCCCTCAAAATATCCAGCTATCGTCTCCCTCCTCAAAGCTCTGCATTGCTCTGTAACACACATACCCTGTAAGGGTCAACTGCAAATAAGTCAGTCACACCACCCCTCTGTCCACACATTGGGAAGTATTTTTTAAAGGGGGTAAAAATGGACAGAACTGAATGCAGTAGTCAAGATACTTGAGCTTAAATGAGACTCACCAAAACCCTGTGAGGAAGGCAGAGAAGGTATAAAATTAGTCCTGCTTTACTGATAAGTGAACAATCTAATAATTGATCTGCCAAGGTCACAGAGCTAAGAAGTGGTGAAGTTCTGTCTTCCAACGAGAGTCTTCTGATTCCAAGTCCAAATCTCTTTCCACACAGCATCAATCAACAATGGCCAAGAAAGAACTGAGTTGTCGGTGTCTCCTGTACAAGACAGCCGTGCTTATTCTCTGACCTCCACAACAATGGGCCAGCTGCCTAAACTAGACTGCCTGCTCAATCCTTCCCTGGAAGGAGAGGGTAGCAAGAAATCCAGGACAGTCAATCATGTGAACATCTAAGATGAAGGTAGGTCAAGGCCACAGTCAGAAATCCAGCCAGGTGGTCAGAAAGGCTGACAACAGGTCCTGGTCAAAGCTTCTCTACTCTGTGCAAAGGCAAGACTCCATCTCCAGGAAGCTTGACCAGGACCAAGCCAGGCCCAGATCCCAGGAAACCACAATACCAGGCAGGTTATCAAAAGAGAGACACGTTCTTTCATTTGTTGAACAAATTTATGAAAATGCTTAACATGTGCCAGACAACATGCCTGGAAGTATTAATAACAACACATTGTCTCTGGGTTCAAAAGGTTTAAACCAGTGAGAAAGACAGACCATAGGCCATCATCAAAAAAATCTACAAACAAATAGATGCTGGAAAGGGTATGGAGAAAAGGGAACCCTCCTACACTGTAAACTGGGAATGTAAATTGGTATAACCGTTATGGAGACCAGTACGGAGGTTCCTTAAAAAACTAAATATAGAGCTACCATATGATCTGGCAATCCAACTCTTGGGCATATATCTGGAGAAAACCATAATTCGAAAAGATACATGCACCCCAATATTCACTGCAGCACTATTCACAATAGCCTAGACATGGAAGCAACCTAAATGTCCATCAACAGAGGAAAGGATAAAGAAGACGTGGTACATATATACAATGGAATTTTACTCACCCATAAAAAAGAACTAAATAATGCCATTTGCAGCAACATGGTTGGACCTGGAGATTATCATACTAAGTGAAGTAAGTCAGACAGAGAAAGACAAATATCATATGATATCATTACACATGGAATCTAATAAAAAATGATACAAAGGAACTTATTTACAAAACAGAAACTGACTCACAGATCTGGAAATCAAACTTATGGTTACCAAAGGGGAAATATGGCAGGAAGCGATAAATTAGGAGATTGGGATTAACATATACACACTACTATATATAAAATAGATAACTAATAAGGACCTACTGTATAGCACAGGGAACTCTACTCAATGTTCTGTAATAACCTATATGGGAAAAGAATCTGAAAAAGAATGGATATATGTATATGCATAACTGATTCACTTTGCTGTATATCTGAGATTAACAGAACATTGTAAGTCACCTATACTCCAATAAAAATTAAAACAAAAAAAGACAGACAGACCATAAATCATGTACTGCTTTGATAAAAATATGCACAGGCGGGCTTCCCTGGTGGCGCAGTGGTTGAGAGTCTGCCTGCCAATGCAGGGGACACAGGTTCGAGCCCTGGTCTGGGAGGATCCCACATGCCGCGGAGCGGCTGGGCCCGTGAGCCACAACTGCTGAGCCTGTGCATCTGGAGCCTGTGCTCCGCAACAGGAGAGGCCGAGATAGTGAGAGGCCCGCGCACCACGATGAAGAGTGGCCCCCACTTGCCACAACTAGAGAAAGCCCTCGCACAGAAACGAAGACCCAACACAGCCATAAATAAATTAATTAATTAATTAAAATTAAACAAAAAAAAGTAGAGGAATTTAAACAAAAACTCCTAAAGAAACTCAACATTTTAAAAAAAAAAAAAAAAAAAAAGAGTGGCCCCCGCTTGCCGCAACTAGAGAAAGCCCTCGCACAGAAACGAAGACCCAGCACAGCCAAAAATAAATAAATAAATTTAAAAATATATATATATATGCACAGGGGACCATGGTAAAACCCAAAAGTTCTGACCCTACCAAGCCGAGGGGCAAGGATGAGGGGAGAGGCAAGGAATGGAGACAGGATGGAGAGAGAGAGAAAGTCTTCACTGAGGAGGAACCCATTTACTAATGTAAGATCAGAGTACGATAGCTTCCAGAGTGGCCCACTGAAGCCACTCCACAACACGACTCTGTTTCTAGAACTTGGGAGAGAGATTATGGGTTGGCAAAGTGCAAAGACAGAGTCATGAAACAAAGGTAAGAGTGGGGTCTGAATGAAAAGAGGAAAAAAAAAATGTAGAGTGCCCATAAAATATGAACAAACCTCAAGAATATCATAACATAGAATACTATTCAGCAACAGAAAGGAAGCACTCACACACACCACAACATGGATGAACCTTGAAAACATTATGCCAAGTGGAAGAATTCAGTCACAAAAGAGCAGGTAAGACTCCATTTATATAAAATGTCCAGAAGAGGCAAATCTATAGACAGAAAGTAGATTGGCCATTGCCTAGGGCTGAGCGAGTTGGGAATAATTCGGGAGAGACTATTCACAGGTATAGTATATTTTATATTAAAATTCTATATAGCACATTCTATATAAAAAGAATATATATATTCTTTTTGGGTAATGAAAATGTTCTTAAATTGATTGTGGTGATGGTTTTACAACTCTGCAAATATGCTAAAAACCATTGAATCATACACTTTAAACGGGTGAACTACATGCTATGTGAATTATACCTCAGTAAGGCTTTGCAAATATACCACTGTAGAGTCTCATAAAAGTTCATACTTAATAATTGCACATGGTTTTATTATTGGCCTTAGGAGCCATGTGAAGGCTAAGTCAGCACAGCAAGTGGGTGGGTTTGGAGCTACATGGAACAAGACTCAAGCCACAGCTACACCACCTGAGAGCTGTGCATACTTGGGCAATCTACCTACTTAGGCTGCCTGAGCCCCGATGCACTCAGCACTAAAATAAGTACATCACCCACCTTGCAAGGTGAGAAGTTATATACATAATCTGCATAAGTGCTCAGTATTACTACCGTTTCTGCATATTATCCTATGAGAAATAAATGTTACCCAGAAAAGTTTACATAAATATCCTTTTCTTAGATACAATCCAGAGGAATAAAACATAGCATTCTGATTCAATTTTTTAAATCGTGCATGTCCAGATCTACATCTCATTCATCTTTGTATGCCCACCTAAACCATGTGCCTAAGATGGTACTTTGGATATCGGGGGTACTAAACACTTTTTGAGTGCTCAGTGTGTTCTAGGCACTGTTTCATATTCGACATAAAGTGAAGCTGAATTCAAATCCTAGTTATCGAAGTGCTGTGCTTGGTCCTCTATATCATGCTTCTGTATTTTTGGTGCTACTGTTTATTTGGGTCTTGTTGTTATTCTCATTGTTATTTTTTACCGTTAACCAAGAGTTACATTCAAAAATATACTTCTCAGAAAAATTCATTTGAATATATAAGAATCTGTAATGGTGATATAAAATGTTAAGTACTTATAAGAAAGCTGATTATTTTCAGCATGCAGAATATAGGATAAGGCATGCTTAGTTCTCTCGTTTTTAAACAAAACTTTTTAAAAATATATGTGTGATATTTTAGTCTGGTTTACTTTAATTAGCAACTACATATTTTTGAAAAGCTGACATGTCTTTAGCTATCCTTTGTACCTCTTTTTGAAGTGTGCGATTCACCCTCAAAGAAAGAGAGGTGATTTGAGTGATTCCAAGTTGACTAACAACTTGTGATTAAACAAAATTTTTAAATGAACATACTGACTAGTCCCTTTTACTATTTGAAAGCAACAATCTAATGTATTTCACCAGTTCTACCTCTTACTTTAGCACTATAAAAAGAGTCCATTTCCAAAACATGCAGTTTGTAGCAATTTCAAAGGTGTTAGTGCAGCACACCATCAACATTACATGGTTAGTTAAGATTCACAACAAAGGAAACAACAAGGATAATCTTACCATATCATCCGTCAGTGTCCTAATATTTAAATGCTGCAAATGAAAGAAACCAATCATATCAGTAATTTATAACAGCTTTTTTAATTTTAGTTAATAGAGTACATTTAAAATTCTACAATGCTAAGTTGAATGTAATTCAATTTCTGACAGTCTAATAAAAATGCATTATATATTGTTTTAATCACTTTCTCAAAAAGATGGACAAAAGTTACCTTGAATGTCATAGTCTCCTAAAATTTCTTGTCTTTGTAAACCTCACAAACTAGAAACCTCACTGTAGTACAATAAATATATTCTCCCAAATAATAGTATTAGTATTAGCTACCATACAGACTTAGAACGCAATGGATATAGGGGTTTAAATAAGATTTTCAGAAAATTTTTCAAATTATAAAAGTGAAACTTTAAATCTACCATTAGCATGCAGCATAATAGATAATGAAGTACTTTGCTGGCTAATTAACTTAAACAATTCTAATAAAAGAGAAGAGAGTACTGGAATGACTATTTGCATCTTTAACATCGGTTTGATTTATCACCAGTTGGTGACAGTAGACACTTTTCAATTTCATTGCTACTTCTTTGAGAACCCTTTTGCCGATTTCCTTGCTAGACAAACACAAGGCCACTTTAGAAAGTGAATAAATTAGTTTCCTGCAAAGTGGAGCTCAAAAGCAAAATTAAGCATTTAGGGGGAAAAAACAATCCAAGTTTTATAAATTCTGGAGTTGGGGAAGATTTTGTATTTAAGTAGCTGGAATCAATTTCCAATTCTCCTTCTTCTTATTCATTGTAGCATTAGACCTTTAAAAGGGCAGAGAAAGTGTCAAGCACATTTCCTAAACAGGAAATCAGGTCAGGTCTACAAAAAGTATAAAAGGACATGTGTTAGCAATCATCATCTAACGGAATAAGTGGCAAATAGGTATCAATAAATTCAATATTTATTGACAGAATGAAATTTATCATTCATGCTTGTAACTAGAATTCACTTTTTTTTTTTTTAACATCTTTACTGGAGTATAATTGCTTTACACTGGTGTGTTAGTTTCTGCTTTATAACAAAATGAATCAGTTATACATATACATATATCCCCATATCTCTTCCCTCTTGCATCTCCCTCCCTCCCACCCTCCCTATCCCACCCCTCTAGGTGGTCACAAAGCACCAAGCTGATCTCCCTGTGCTATGCAGCTGCTTCCCACTAGCTATCTATTTTACATTTGGCAGTGTATATTTGTCCATGTCACTCTCTCACTTTGTCCCAGCTTACCCTTCCCCCTCCCCGTATCCTCAAGTCCATTCTCTAGTAAGTCTGCGTCTTTATTCCCGTCTTCCCCCTGGGTTCTTCATGACCTTTTTTTTTCTTTTTTCTTAGATTCCATATATATGTGTTAGCATACGGTATTTGTTTTTCTCTTTCTGACTTACTTCACTCTGTATGACAGACTCTAGGTCCATCCACCTCACTACAAATAACTCAATTTTGTTTTTTTTATGGCTAAGTAATATTCCATTGTATATATGTGCCACATCTTCTTTATCCATTCATCCATTGATGGACACTTAGGTTGCCTCCATGTCCTGGCTATTGTAAATAGAGCTGCAATGAACATTGCGGTACATGACTCTTTTTGAATTATGGTTTTCTCAGGGTATATGCCCAGTAGTGGGATTGCTGGGTCGTATGGTAGTTCTATTTTTAGTTTTTTAAGGAACCTCCACACTGTTCTCCATAGTGGCTGTATCAATTTACATTCCCATCAACAGTGTATGAGGGTTCCCTTTTCTTCACACCCTCTCCAGCATTTATTGTTTGTAGATTTTTTGATGATGGCACTTTTATGCTAATGAATCTACCTCGACGATGATCCAGGTTAAAAATCTGTACAGTGTAAATCACTATCCCAGATTCTCCACCCTTTCAGAGAAGATGTTCCTTCTTCTAGGGCAGGAAAAACAGTAACTGGAGGGACACAGCTTGAGCTTTGCTTATACCAAAGAGAATGCAGCTGGATAAGTGACCATGCCAGTTCTAGACTGAACTATGTGATCAGTAGACCACATATGCTGACCTAGGAACAATGAAGTAATAATACTGGATTAACAAAAGTTTAATGTTGAATCCTGCGCTGTAAAATTTACTTTTAATCACTATTAACTTCAGCAGTTGAAATTAACAAGTATGCACAGAGGTCCGTGAGAGTGGGTGTGATCCTGAGGCACTTAGGGTCACAATCTCATCCCAGAGACCATGACTAGAATTGAACCCAAATCCACATGGCTACTGTATGTGTGCTTTCCCACCAGTAGAGATTTCCAGCCCACTGCATTTGGTTAACCACTTGGCTCTCTCACTCTCCAACCAGAGGTATCACCCCAGTCACAACTCACATGACACCTGAAAGGGATCATTTCAAGTTCCTCTGACAAGAAAAAAGGAATAGAGCCAACTTCTGACACAACAGCATTCTAAGTGGCCTAATGCTTGAAAAGTAAGGCTAATGAAAAAGTATCATGCAGAAATCCTACTTGGAATAGGATGCCACAATAAAGCAAAAACATGTACTTACACAAATGAAATATTCCAAAATGCCAGTTTGAGTTGCTTTGAGGAAAATGCCATAAAGTGATGTTAAAGAAGAGAGAAGAAACAATGAAAGCAGACAAACAATTTTAAGAGAAATGAGACTAGGGCCTATGTAAGATTTATGAACTAAAAACTGCACAGAAGATACAGAAAGTATTATACAGAACACGTAGGGAATGTAGGTTACATGATGTAAAATTCAGAAGATGTAAATAACCAAGAGGAATGTTTTTATTTACCTTCAACGGCCTAAAATAGGACAGGCTTTTAAATTAGAGTTGGACTCATAACTTTCAGAAAAAGAGTAGTCACTCTTGAGTAGAAACAAGACACATAAGGATTCATTTTTTTGGTCATAGTTTTTTTTTAATTTTTTTTTAATATCCTTAAACTATTTCATTGAGGATCTAGCAACTCAATTAATTTGTTAAATGCTTGGCCTGTTTTTTAAAAACTACACAGGCATGCATGTAAGTCCAATTACAAACTATATTATTATACACAATCTTTCACAAAAAAGAACACACAATGAATTACAACAGAATTATAATGCTTACATAGAAAAATAAGAAAACTCAAAGGGATGTAAGCGTGGGAAGTTTAACAGTCTGAGAAACAAGCAAGAAGTTAAGGTCAGGTTCACTATTCCTTCTCTTCTGGGAAACACTTATCTATCAATTCTCACCATCAGCAAGAGAAGCCAGTAGGGCAGGATGACAGTAAATTCAAGGGCCCATGACAGGACTAGAGATGTTGACTAACAGAGTAAACAGCTGGAAAACTCATCTAAAAATGTTGGTTTCTATTTCCAAACAGTAGAGACAGAATAAGTTTCAATTCAAGATTCAGCTTTCAGAAAACAGAGATTACACAGGTATTTGTTTACCCACATGCAATCTGAAAGAAACCACTAAACACAAGCTAGCATTAAAAAATTTGAGTAGATCTAAGTGTGAGTAATTTCCCCTAAAAACTTAAATGTCTAATCACAGTCCACTTCCAGTATGATTGGGGGAAAAAAAGAAAGAAACACTAAATATTTAGTGAAAAGATGTAAAGGTTAGATCAAGTGGCATCCTTTTGTAGGATCTTGGAATGCTAACATTAATTCAAGTTTATGGTAAAGTTTACATTATCTCAAAGTCCTACCTGTTTAGATTACAGACTTCTAAAAAGTGGAGGGAGAGGGAGAAGAGAACGACTGACATAAAATCCTCAGATAACTCTGTGGGGTTTTGGCCTTGCTTTTGGAGATACAAAACTACAAGGGTGACATCCTTAATGTATAAAAGAAAAAAAAACTTTATTATAAAAAATTATTGCTTTTATACTAGTACTTGAAGTACTGTTCAAATGTCTGGTTAACTAAGACACTTAAAAAAATGAGGGGCTTCCCTGGTGGCGCAGTGGTTGAGAGTCTGCCTGCTAGTGCAGTGGACACGCGTTCGAGCCCTGGTCTGGGAAGATCCCACATGCCACGGAGCAACTAGGCCCGTGAGCCACAATCACTGAGCCTGCGCGTCTGGAGCCTGTGCTCGGCAACAAGAGAGGCCGCGATAATGAGAGGCCCGCGCACCGCGATGAGGAGTGGCCCCCGCTTGCCGCAACTGGAGAAAGCCCTCGCACAGAAACGAAGACCCAACACAGCCAAATATAAATTAATTAATTAATTTTTTTTAAAAAATGAATGAGTATTTCTGTTTTATAGCTACCAGCATGCTCTTTACTATGTGGTCTGGTTGGGGAAAACAGGAACTGCCCATATCAATCCAGTTCATGAGTAGAATTTGCTAACATCCACACCAAGTAGGAAACAGAAACATAAAACCACTATTAAATGGAATCAAATAGGAACACTTTTAAAAATAACAACCTGATAGCAACATTAGGGTTATATTTGCCAGGGGGGAAAAAAGTTAAAAGCATACAATTTTAAACATATTAAAACACTTACACCTAGATGTGACTTTGTGACCTTTAGTTACATTATTTAGCCTATGACTCTATAGTGTTAATAATGCTTTATGACAATGAGATAGAATAAAAGTGGTGATAATATCAAAATATAAACAACTCTGAACACAGGACCACTGGTAATTGGTTACGGTGTGGTACTAAAGCACACTGGAGCTCTTTTCCGAAGCCAGACCTCACCCTTCTTCCTGTGGGCCTATGTTTCTCAAACTGCTAATTCTATTTCTCCCTAAAAAGAAAGCAGCTCTACATGTAGACAGGTTTTCTGCTAATGACAGTTCCTAGGATGAATGGTCAAGAGGATCACTCTGGAATTGAAAGAGAGAACAAGTCTTTATAGATTTTTCTTCAAAAGAACATAGAATCAAAAAGAGGGTGGGGGCAGTTTTGACAGAAACACAGAACAGAGGCCTCTATATTCCCATTTAAGCAAGGCATCAAAACCTTTATTGAAGGCAGTACATGATGTCAAAAAATAGATCCAGAGCTTTCAGAGCACTGTGCAACATGCTGTCAATATCGAGGTATGGAGAACACCACCACCAACTTAGTTGACAAATAAGTAACAAAGACCAAATAAATTATGTAATACAAAGCAACATACAAACCCCTGAGGTTCACATGCAATGAAAAAAAGATTCAAAGCTGTAACCTAAGGGTTTTAGCAAATTTTACATTTTCTTTCATTAGTTGGCACATATGGATTAGCAGACAGCAAAGGCTCTGTCCACTGATGTCCTTAGACACGTGAAGGCCCACCGGGCATCAAGCTAGCAGGCTCAGATCACTGTCAGCAGAGGCAATACACAGTAATATTTCAGAATAATCTTTAGCTGTTGCAATTTAATTCTATTAAGTTTATACCACTTAACTGGGTCATTATGAGAAATTACCAACAAGAGGAAAAATTAAAAAGATTAAAGCCTCTGAACACAAGTGACTTGGACCCAATTCTCATAAACTAGACGCTCCAGACCAAGTGGTTTTCAGCTTGTTAGTGTGCACAAGAAAAACATCAAGACTTTCTTTGTAAAAGTAGATGGCAGGACCTCAGCTTCCCAAGATCCTGGTGCAGTAGGTCTAAGGTGGGGCTTAGGAACCTGTACACTTAAGGGGCTCGAGGGCACTGCTGCTGCAGCGAGCCTAGGACCACACTCCACCACTATCAGCATTAAACATCCCCTGGGCTGCACACAGACCAATGTCTGTCACATGCCTCATTTAAAATCTATGTCCCTGAAACAAATGAAAAAAAGGGTGCAGACAGGAAGCACAGAGGATTTTAAAGAAGTGAGAGACAGGGAGCTGGTACGGTTGGGACAGGCTTTAGTGCCCTGAAGTGACTGGCACCAATTAGCACTGATTTAAGAAAATTCAACAATCTCTGAGTGCAGGATGAATAACCAATTGCATCAATTATTCAAATACTTAGTCTCTCTCTAAGGTACAATAATTCAATCTCATAAGCATATATTTAGTACTTAAGTATCAAAAATTGTTCATTATATCAAACCACGACATGACACTATTTGCTTGAAAAAATGGGTGACAGGTTCTGATCAACAGAACACAGTTACACCTTAAGGGGAAAGGGCCAGGCTCAGTCCTCTCTTAATCGTAATCTGTTTAATCATAATTATAATCTGCTCAAAGTTTTGTTTTAAAGTCCAGCTTATTCCCTTCCACTAATACACTTATAAATATGTATTTTAATCTAGTAACATTTCTTGTCCACACACCTGTCTTTATTTTAATATCAATGCCGATTATAAAGATTGTAGCAATGTGAAATAATACTACTAGCAACTGTGACACTAAACACACCTGTGGATGGGTCTAAGAGGTATCTCCCCAGCAACTACAAGACACACCTAGATGTGAAAATATTGTTTTTCAAGGACCCCAGATTTAACAGCTCAGGAGGGTCCAAAAATAATATTGAAGCTTTCCCAGCACTGAGGACAAGAGTAGAGCTGGCTCTTTGATACTATAAAGTAAAGCTTTTAAGCTGCCTCGCTCTTCATGTGGTCATTTTTTTAGTTTGAGGTGGAGAAAAGTGAGAGAGGAGATGTTACGAACAGGTGAGAATCAGAAAAAGCTCACCAGCGTCTTTTAATCTGTTCATTTACTCAAAACTGTAATCCTGCCCATCTTAGGATGATAAACACCTGTCCACTGCCCATTTTCCAAGGCTTATGCACTCTTAGCATCCAAGAATCCAGACCTGCCTTCTCCATAACTCCTTCTTTGTGAAAGACCAGGTTTCAGAAGGAGGCATCATTCAACCATTTACAGACATGAAAAGAAAAGATTCATTTCTAAGAGGGCACAAGGTTTTCAAAAGGATCAAAAGTCTGCCACATAACTGCTCGAAAACAACCACCTCTCCAGAAAAACCAATTCTCAAATTGCTACTTGTAACTCTCACCTGAATTACACATCACAGGGGCTGAACACCTAACAAGTCATTTTTTATTCTAGCAGAACTCTAGTGTTCCTTTTCCTTCAAAGAGAAAACATAATGACTAATCCTAGTAACACAGCCTTCATACCTATTTTAAGATATTCTCTTCAGCTGTTCCAGTTTCTTTCACCTAAATTACCAGATCAAAAACTCTTCTCCAATGGGTCCAGGAAAAGACAATTCAAATCCCTGAACCCCTTTACAAGTTAGGTCTGGTTCGAGGTCATCAGAACCCAAGACCTTTTTCATTATCTGGAGAAGGCTGAAAAGTAAGATATAAGCTGTAGAAGGATTTTAAATGGTCCCAGAGCTTCCAGAATCACCCTGAAGCTTTCTAATTACTATGTTATTTCTGAGAGTGCCTCAGCCTCTTAGATGTCATGTCTAAGACACGAATTTAGACTGGATATTCCTGAGACTTATATAGTACCACGCATCACACTGCTCTATATTTGAGAAGGATTTTATTTGTTTACATTTTAACATCACCATAAGGAAATAAATTTGGTTAAACCTTCTGAGAGAACAATTTGGTGAAACAAATCCTATGTTCAACCTAGTAATTCTACTAGTAATTACTCTTTAACCTAGTAATTCTATTTGTAGAATCTATACTTAGGAAATAAGAAATACAATCAAGTATTCTTATGCATAGATATATATCACTACAGCATTATTTTAAATAGCTAGAATTGTAATCAACCTAAAACTTCCCAGAATATGTGAAAGATTAAATTACAGTCCCACCATAGGGAAAATGCTTACAATATAATGTTACATGAAACTAAGTTGTATTTAAAATTGCATTTGCAATATAATTCTAACTTCATTAATATATACATTTATGGAAAAAAATCAGACAGGAACCATTGTTAATTTTATATATCTGGATTGTGGGATTTGAAACAATTTTTTTTACATTTTTCTGTATTTTCTTAGCTGTCTGGAATGAGCATATTTATTTTTATAATGAGAAAAGTTTTTTTTAATTACTATGGATAATACTTTTCACGCTAAGCAGAAAATATAGATTTGTTCCTTTTCAAATAAAAATGTATGTATGAGACAGTAAAAGAAATAAAAATAAAAATCTAAAATATCTAATAAATACTGTAAACAGAGACTTTTTAATAGGTTGGATTTTTAATGCATATTTTCAAATACATCAGAATACATTAAGCACATTATTCATTTGTTTTCTAATCCACATATATAAATTAACCAATCTCAAAAGGCTCCTTGGTTTTGTGAATTATTGATGTTGTCACCTGCTAGAGACTTAATTCCAAGAAAACTATATGAATCACTACATCACAAGCACAAATCCTTTTGACACAAATTCAATTTCTGTGGCAACAATAATATATTGACTTAGCTTTATTTTTCTACTTTGACACTTATTAATGTCAGAAATAAAAAAAAAATCTATCATTTTTCCTTATTGTAAATGTAAACTATCTCATGCCATCTTAAGAAAGCTAAGGTAAATACCACTCACTTGATAACTCAATGCAAATGAAGACATGATACCAAAGTATAAGAAATAAGACATGATTTTTCAAGTAAGACCTAGTCTCATAATCCTTTTTTTCTTTTTTCATTTATTTATTTGTTCGTTTGTTTGTTTATTTGGCTGCGTTGGGTCTTAGTTGTGGTACGCGGGATCTTTCGTTGCGGCACGCGGGCTTCTCTCTAGTTGTGGTGCGGGGGCTCAGTAGCTGCAGCACACAGGCTTAGTTGCCCTGCGGCATGTGGAATCTTAGTTCCCCGACCAGGGATCGAACCCACGTCCCCTGCATTGGAAGGCGGATTCTTAACCACTGGACCACCAGAGAAGTCCCTCATAACCCTATTTTTCTACTACACAATACAATTAGGCTGCCAACATGTGCAAGACACTATATTAAATACACAGAAGACCCACCCAGTGGTTAAGAATCCGCCTTCCAATGCAGGGGACGCAGGTTCGATCCCTGGTCAGGGAACTAAGATCCCACATGCCGCGGGGCAACTAAGCCCACGTGCTGCAACTACTGAGCCTGCGTGCCACAACTAGAGAGTCCACATGCTGCAACTACAGAGCCCAATCGCTCTGGAGCCTACACGCCACAACTACTGAGCCTATGCACTCTGGAGCCCACGTGCCACAGCTAGAGAGCTCACGCGCTGCAACTACTGAGCCCATGTGCTCTGGAGCCCGAGCACCACAACTAGAGAGAAGCCTGCTCACCACAACTAGAAAGAAGCCACATGCCACAACTAGAGAGAAGCCCACACGCTGCAACAAATAGCCTGCACACCACAACTAGAGAGAAGCCACACGCCACAACTAGAGAGCTCATGTGCCACAACTACTGAGGCCGTGTGCTCTGGAGCCTGAGCACCATAACTAGAGAGAAGCCCACACACCACAACTAGAGAGAAGCCCATGCACCACAACTAGAGAAAAGCCACGCGCCACAACTAGAGACAAGCCCGCATGCTGCAACAAAGAGGCTGTGCACCACAACTAGAGAGAAGCCATGTGCCACAACTAGAAAGCTCACATGCCGTAACTACTGAGCCCGTGCGCTCTGGAGTTTGAGCGCCACAACTAGAGAGAAGCCCGCACGCCACAACAAAGAGTCCATGCACCGCAACGAAAAATCCCACATGCCAGAACTAAGACCCGCTGCAGCCAAAAAATAAATTAATTAAAAAAAAATTTTTTTTTAAAAAAGAAGAAGAAGAAGAGTGCTAGGAGGTGGAGTCAGAGACATAAGGGATGGGGGGTGTCTAGGGCCAAAAAAAAAAAAAAAAATATATATATATACACACACACACACACACACACACACATATATATATATGTGTGTGTGTGTATATATATAAATAGAGAGGACCCAGTCCCTGCCCTTAAGAGCTTACAACCAAAGGAGCAGCAAGACGAGTAGCTGAATAAACAAAATGCAAGACAGTGGGATAAGCACCATAACAGAGGTATTTAATGCTGACAGGAAGAAAAGGCAGCATTGTTAATCATATGTGCATAAATACTTGCTAATGAACATGCAAACATTATAGCAGTGATCTAAAACTAAAGTCAAATTAAGCTTTAGCCATGATTTAGGTAAAACTGGTAGTACAGAATTTGTCCTTCTTACACAATGAGAGATTCCTAAAACATTCATTCATTCAACAAATATTTATTAAACGTTTCTATGTTATTGACAAGGGAATCATCAGTAAATAAAACAAAGATTCCTGTCCTAAAGAAGCTTACCTTCTATTGGGGAACAGACAACAAACACATTAATAAGTTATAGAGGATGTTAGAAGGTGATGAGAGCTCTGCTAAAAATGAAAAGTAGCACAAAGTAAGGCAGGCCCAGAAAGCAGGGTTGCAATTTTAAACGTGGGAATTGGGGTAGGTATAAGTCTGAATGGGAAGGTGGCATCTGAGCAGACTGGAGTGGACTAAGGAGGTAGCTGTGTGGATAATCAGGGAAAGTGTTTCAGATAAAAGAGCAGCGAGAACAAAGGCCATTAGGAAAGAGCACCTCTAGGGTTCAGGGAAGGAGGGAGCCAGCGTGGCAACAGCAACATGAAACAAATCAAAGAGGAAGGAGGGGCAGATCCGTCCCAGGCCATCTTAAGGACATGGGCTTTTATTCCCTAACAGAACAGTCACAAATGTTTAAGTATAAAAACATGTTATAAGTAATCAACTTAAATAGTAAATAACAGTGGAAACCACTTTGCCAGCAGCTCTGCTTTGCTGGGTGTCAGTTGTATTGGACCACCCTCCTTTCAGCTGCTGGGGCCTCTCACATGCTGTGATTTTTCTTTGGGGCTGAGAACTCCAAGCAGTGGCAGTCTCCCAGCACCATCCCTACAGCCAGCATGCTGCCTGGGCCTCAGGAGACTGACAGCTAAAGGGGAGAATACAATGTGAGGGAAGAAAACAGACTGAGTAGGTATTGCACATATAAATTTACAGTTAGGGTGGGTGAACCTTCAGTATCATCAAGGAATGATGATCCCACCTCTGTCGCCCATAGCCCTTTTGTTTACAATTCCTTGGCCCTGGTCTGGGAAGATCCCACATGATCTTCCCGCGGAGCAACTGAGCCCGTGCGCCACAACTACTGAGCCTGCACTCTGGAGCCCGTGCTCCACGACAAGAGAAGCCACCGCAATGAGAAGCCCGCGCACCGCAAAGAAGAGTAGCCCCCGCTCACCGCAACTAGAGAAAGCCCGCGTGCAGCAACGAAGATCCAACGCAGCCAAAAATAAAATAAATAAATAAATAAAATAGTTGACTTACAAAAAAAAAGAGGTTGACCCACTGAGTCCCTCTTATTCCTTTCAGGTGGTGATGGGGAAGCTGGTCATGTAGGTAAGAGACCCCCGGCGTGAACAAACGGGGCATCCTGGTACCAAAATGCTTTGCATGTATGCTGGTGGTGGTTCAAGACCTGCGGACAGCACGTGTCCTGTGTGTCAGCCTATGCCTGAGATCGCCAGACCCCTTTCACTGCATAGCCTTCTGCTATTGCTGTGCTATATCCTTATCCTGTAATAAAAATGTTCTGTGTATATAAAAAAAAAAAAAAAAATTCCTTTGGGTCATTGATCATTCACTGTCTTGCAGTTTGTGGGTTTGTCTTTTTTTCTTCCTTCCTTTTTTTTAAAAGTGGCAGGGACCTTGTTTCCCTTATCTTTGAACTCCTAGACATACCATAGCGCAGGGAACATTTAGGCCAGTGGTTTTTCAATCTGAATATGAGAATCACCTGAAGAGTTTTTGTTTTCTTTTCCTAATACAAATAACTGAGTAATATCCCAAACCAACTGAATCAGAATACCCAAAGATAGGGCCTGCCATAAGTACTTAAGCTACCCACAAGGTGACTCTAATATACTGCCAGGGGTAGAAACCACTAAATTGGGCAAGCTCAGTCTTCTAGTGCCTAGTATCACCAAAGTCCCACATGTGCAGATATGGCAGACACCTGTTGGGTTTATCTGTCTCGTGCACACAATCCCTTCTCTATGTCATAGGGGTGGGACCAGCAATCTTCATTGTTCTTTGTGAGCCAGCCCTGCCACAGCTGAGGTGAGCAGAGCTCAACACTTAAATCCAAGCAAAGCCAATTAAATCCTCACTCTCCCAGAAATGTGGACTTGGGATTCAGAGATGAGAATCAGGACCGAGAACATATATGTATACCTGGAACTATGAGGCTCTGGGCTTGGCTGTGTGAAAATCAAGGCAGCAGAAGCAATACAATGCAGAGATACAACAGTGGAGCAATGCCTGGTAAGAAGCACCACAAAAATGTATGATCCCAGAAAAGGGAATGAGACAAGCTGCCCGTTTTCAGTTCTCAGCTCCAATCCAAGGGAGGCAGCTAAACTCACTGTGCTTGATCCCAGGAGATAGCCCTGTGCATCTTCTTTACAACTGCCCTTTCTAAGCTTAAACTAGATATTGTTACGTTCCTTTAAGCCAAAAGAGGCCTTGACTGAGACAGAACCCAAGACTGCAAAATGGATCCCTAGGTACCCATATGATATAGCCCACCTCATTACCATTTCCACCATCACCTACTGAGCACTACCATAGTTACTAATACACCCAACAATCCTATAAATCAGCCATTATCCCATCTTAGCGATCAGTAAGTTGAGTGTCACAAAAGTGATCTGCCAGAGTGGATGAGTGGCCAGGCTGGGAATGGAACCTTGGTCAATGTGACCCCAAAACCAGGCTCAATTTCCTTCCCTTCCCTTCCCTTCCCTTCCCTCCCCTTCCCTTCCCTCAGTCCTCGCCGCTCCGTGGGGCAGCAGCTGTTTCAAACCTAGGGAGGAAGACTTACAGTAGAAATGAAGCAGTTTCTGAGTTGTTTATGAGGCAAAGAAATTGGAAATGAAATCTTAACAAGAAAGATAAGCATAGGGCTTCCCTGGTGGTGCAGTGGTTAAGAAGCCACCTGCCAATGCAGGGGACACAGGTTCAAGCCCTGGTCTGGGAAGATGCCGCATGCCACGGAGCAACTAAGCCCGTGAGCCACAACTACTGAGCCTGTGCTCTATAGCCCATAAGCCACAACTACTGAGCCCACGTGCCACAACTACTGAAGCCTACGCACCTAGAGCCCATGCTCCGCAACAAGAGAAGCCACCACAATGAGAAGCCCACACACCGCAACGAAGAGTAGCCCCCACTCGCCACGCGCAGCAGTGAAGACCCAACACGGCCAAAAAAAATAAATTAAATAAATAAATAAAAAGAAAGATAAGTATAATTCCAATTGGACGGTTATTAAGTGTTATAACACTGAGTACAAAGTCTTATCTTAAAAGTTGAGGTGATAAGAAGCTGGGGGGATTGTAATTTCTGAAAACTGACTAACACAAAAATATATGTTTTGCTAGGGAGTTTCCCCTTTTATTTTTTTTAAAGTTGCTTAAGTGTAAAATAGAAATGTAATCAATAGTTTTTATATTGTTACTTGTAGAATTTAAGCGTTAGTACATGCCGCAAGCCTTATACATCATGTCCTTCCAAATCAGACTAAACATAAGCCACAAAAACATCCACACTTCAAAATACCATTCAAAAAAACACACACACATACTTGTCAGAAATTAATTACAGGGCAAAAGCTAATTAAATTTAATTTTTAAATTACTGATAAGTTTAAACTCTTTTTTAAATAACTAAATCACCACTAAGTTTTCCTGCATAATTTGATTACTACTTTTTATTACTACCCTCTAAATTGGTTTGTCACTTAAAATGAGTCAAAAAGATGATTGTATATTTACAAATTTAATATCTGAAAAAGGAGGAAAAAGAGCACAATTCCAGCTCTTACATGCAGTCCCAGTACTATACATAAAATGTGGTTATGTTTTACATCTCTTTTAGAAATACTAACCAAGCCAGATATCATTATTGAGCATCTAAGCTAACAAAACATCATGCCCGCCCTGGTATATAAAGAACTATAAAACACAGCACCTGCCCTGAAGGAGTTTACAATTCAATAGGTTCTAGAGGAAAAAATAAATAACCTGGGTCACTTATTTTCCCTTTTCAGTGATTCAAAAAATAATATAACAAAAGTAACCATCGTGCCAGTGCTACACACGCAGAAATACATGGGTTCCTCACCTTAATACTTTTCATTGCACTTCTCATCCAAAGAAATTTGGGGAATTTGGAGAGAGAAATCCTTGAATGGGGTTACATACAGAGCAGTCCGATACTGTATCAAATGTACACTATGTCACACGATGACATAATGAAATTCCAACACATAAAATTCTATGTCACAACTTAGGTTTTGAACACACCAATTTCTGTAGTCAAGCTGCAGGCTCAAGCAACTATAGCCTAAACTGCCCTTGGCAATCTTCCAACAACACCAAGGAGACTTCAACGATGACTCTCTAGTAATAACCCAAGTATATTTGTAAAGGACTTCTGAAAGCACATAGTTTCATATTGATTCATATTCATAATTTCACATTTCATATTGATCATCGCACGATTCAAGCACACTAATAAAACGAGTCAACAAGGGTTATGGGGAAGTCAGCAGCTGACAGCCACAGGCACGGGAAGGCCCCCAGTGATCCTAATAACCTAGTGCAAATGACCAAGGACTGCGGGTATAACTTACATATAACATTGTGTAAGTTAAAGGCATACAATGTGTTGATCTGATACATTTATATTTTGCAATATGATTGCCACAGTAGCTTTAGCTAACCACCTCTATCACTTCACATAATTATCATTTCTTTTTTGTGTGGAGAACACTTAAGATCTAGTCTCTTAGCAACTCTGAAGTTTATGATACAGTATGGTTGACTATAATCACTACGCTGTACATTAGATCTCCAGGACTTATCTTCTAATTTTAAGTTTATACCCTTTAACTCATCTCCCCAAAGTTTATCTCCCTTAACACATTCCCCCACCCTTCTTTTTCAGATTCCACACATAGGTAATATCACAGAGTATCTGTCTTTCTCCCTCTGGCTTATCTCACTTAGCATAATGCCCTCAAGGTCCAACCATGTTGTCACAAATGGCAGAATGTCCTTCTTTCTCACAGGTGAATAAACATTCCATTGTGTGTGTGTATATATGCCTATATATATATATACCATATCTTCTTTATCCATTCAACTGTTGATGGACACTTAGGTTGCTTCCATATCTTGGCTATTGTGAATAATACTGCAATAAACATGGGAGTCCAGATACCTTTTTGAGGTCCAGTTTTCATTTCCTTTGGATATCTACCCAGAACTGGGATTGATGAGTCATATGATAGTTCTATTTTTAATTTCTGAAAAACCTCCATACTGTTTTCCATAGTGGCTGAACCAGTTTACATTCCCACCAACAGTGCACAAGGGTTGCCTTTTCTCCACATTCTCACCAGCACTTGTTCTCTCTTCTTGATGACAGCCATTGTAACAGGTGTGATCCCATGCCTGTTTCTGTCATCGTTGATGTCGTTTTGCTCATAAACCCATCGTTGAGGGTAGCTTCAGAGGCTAAGAAAGTATATCATCTTTGCTTGAACAAGATGTGCAAGTTATCCAGCAGGAATAAACTGTCACATCATTGGAAGGCAGTCTGACCTGTAGATGGCCTGTGCCTGAGGCCACAGGCAGTCCATTTAAACATGAATGTGAGCCAAAGTCTAGCATTAGCCACTAGCCACATATGGCTATTTCAAAAGTTAATTCAAATTAAAAAGTCAGCCCTTTGGTAGCATTAGCCACATATGATTAGTGAATATCAAATCGGACACAGCAGAACAGAACATTTCCATCATCACAGAAAGTTGTACTTAACAGCACTGATCTAGGTGGTAGTAAAAGCTAATGAAATGAATGAGCTCATGCTGGAAGGAGGTATCAAGTAAAAAAAGTAAAAGATCAAAGAGATAGTACTTGGGAACACTAAGAGGGTAGGAAGAGGGATGAGCAAAGATTAGAAGAGAAGAATAAGTTACAGCAAAGGTTTGAAGAAGTGAGGGATCAGTGCTAACACCACGAAGTCTAGTAAGACAAAGCTTGAAAATCGGCCACTGGGTTGGCAGTTGTTGATCTGCCAAAGCAATTTCAGTGGAATGACAGAAGCAAAGACAAGGTTGAGGAGCCTATGGGAGGTGTCTGAATGCCTCCCTTATGAGCGCACTCTACCCTTGGCCGATGCCATCATGACAGCAGCAACAAGCTAAGAGCTGTTTAGTACTTACATGTTAACCCCCATTATAACACATTGAAACATCATGTCTAACCTATAATACGGGTACTACTGTTCCCACATCATAGATGAAGAAACAAACAACAAAAGTAATTTCCCAAGGTCACACAGCTACCAATTTCAGAGCCAGGACTTAAACCCAGGTTAACTTCAGGGCCCGAGTTCTTTAAAATTACACAATATGGAGTCGCTGGTAATACCACACACTTGGTCTGTACCACTATTCTCCATGCCAGACTGAATGGGAGCCTCTTGAAGTCAAGAACCAAACTGTACCCACCTGTGCTATGCTTGGTATTAAAGGCCATTCAAATATTTACAGAATAAATGAAAACAGCTAATTCACAGAATTTGGCTATAAGGGAAGGAAACAGCATGGTATTGGGAAGGTCACAGGGTCATGGGAAAGTTGGAGAGGGAGGTTGTTTGGTTTTGCTTCTGCTTTTTCTTTCAGAATGGAAGATATTTGAGCATTCTTACAGGATGGAGCCTGTGAAGAGTGAAACAGCTTCATGGAATGGGACTGGGTCAA
The DNA here is from genome assembly GCF_028021215.1 of Eschrichtius robustus. Taxonomy (NCBI): domain Eukaryota; kingdom Metazoa; phylum Chordata; class Mammalia; order Artiodactyla; family Eschrichtiidae; genus Eschrichtius; species Eschrichtius robustus. The sequence goes on from NC_090841.1 coordinate 33,867,114, forward strand.
GATCAGTGGCAAAGGGATTAACCTTGAATAGAAAAACAGACACTTCCTCTGTGGATATTGGAAGACAAAGGATGAAGAGTTGCAGATATAGAAGATTACAGCAGCAATAGCAGGAAATTGAGCCAGTTCAAGCAGTACGGCCTTTATTTCCTCTCTGAAGAAGGTGTCAAGGTGAGTGTGAAGAGTCAGGAGAAACCATCTCTAAGATCATTTCAGCAAATGCTGTGGCATGTTCCTGTGCAGTACCAAGTGGGAGCTTCACACACACAGAGAATATCATTAAAGGATCCAAAAGAAAATAATAAAAGTCATCATTGCCTCTGTATGGGGAAAATCTGAACTGGTGGTCTGGGATGTAAGGGAGTCTTAGTGAATTTCACTCTGAACTCTTACACTGTTGGGCTTTTTAAGAGTTTCATACATTACTTTTTCAATTTAAAAAACTATTTACAACAAAACGGAATCAGGCCCATAGAGAAGGTAAAAAGAGTGAATACAGTCTCAGCATAAACGCTGAGAGAAATAAAAAAGGACGTAACCAAAAAGCTAGTTCAGGGCTTCCCTGGTGGCGCAGTGGTTGAGAATCTGCCAGCCAATGCAGGGGTCAGGGGTTCGAGCCCTGGTCTGGGAGTATCCCATATGCCACGGAGTAACTAGGCCTGTGAGCCACAACTACTGAGCCTGCGGCGCGTCTGGAGCCTGTGCTCCGCAACAAGAGAGGCCGCGACAGTGAGAGGCCCGCGCACCGCGATGAAGAGTGGCCCCCGCTTGCCGCAACTGGAGAAAGCCCTCGCACAGAAACGAAGACCCAACACACCCAAAAATAAATAAATTTTTTTTTAAAAAGCTAGTTCAAAGCCAGGGCTCTGGCCCAGCCTGGCTGCATTCACATCCATCATTCCCTGTTCCCAGCTGCAGCACCTCGGGACCATCCCCAAACCTCTCTCCCTGCCTCAGTTCCATCAAGTGTAACACAAGGGTAGTGAGAGTACCTACTTCAAAGCATTGTATTATGATTAAGTGATTAAAAGAGCGCCCAGCCCAAGAGAGCTGAATAAGCATAGCTATCATGATGATGACTGTGATCAACATCTCTGAAGACCCCGACAATCAGTGAGTCTGTAGATTCCTGATGTCTAAGGGCATCAGTTCACAGAGCTGGAGAGGTTTCTACCAGGATGCAGCAGCACGGGTCAGCCACAGAGAAGCCTATCAGGTTGTTCCAGGCTTGGAGATAGGAAGCAAGTGGACAAGAAGGCCAGAGCTGCTTTATTTGTTTATGTTCTACCTTATGTCAGGTTTGAGGAGGCGAGGAACGTGAAGGCATCCTAGTTCAAAAGGAAGCCCTGGGTTACTTTCATAGGGTGTGGGTTTAGTGTAGAGCAAATGTTGTCAGCAGGAGGCTGACAGAGAAAGAAAGAGAGGCAAGGTCAAGGGGATGGAGGTCTAGATGAAACAGAAAGGAGGGGATATACGTCCAGGGACCAAGCCTCTTGGCATGTTCCCCACTGGAATTAAGGTCAGGTCCCTGGACACAATGCAGGTGTCCAGCAGGAACGGAGGAAGGAGGATGGAGGAAGGTGGGAAGCAGAATAAAGGTCAAAATGCTGTCAATAACTGAGATCATGTCACATGCCCTTCAAGATGACCAGCCTGAGAGAATTCAACACTACAGAGGTGGAATCTCCCCTATTTTGGGGTTCGGGGACCAAAAGAATAAAAACTACAGTCTCCCACTTACAAAGTTGCAACTTTACGATGACGTGAAAACTATACTCATTCAATAGAAACTGTACTTCAAATTTTAAATTTTGATCCTTTCCTAGGCCAGTGATAGGTGGTAGGATACTCCTTCGTGATGCTGGGCGGACGGCAGCCACAGCTCCCATCAGCCATGCGATCACGAGAGAAACAATCACTCTGGACCCACACGACCAGTCTGTTTTTCACTTTCAGTACAGTATTCAATACATGAGATATTCAACACTTTATCATAAAATAGGCTTTGTGTTAGATGAGTTTGCTTGACCATAGGCCAATGTAAGTTTTCCAAGCACGTTTAAAGTAGCCTAGGCTAAGCTATAATGTTCAGTAAGTTAGGCATATTTCATGCATTTTTGACTTATTATATTTTCAACTTACAACAGGTTTATCGGGCCCCAGCCGCATGGTAAATCCAGAAAGATCTGGAATAACAGCTGTCATGTATTAACTGTTAGGCTCTGTGCCCAAGCTATTGTAACATGCATTACCTCAACTAATCATCACAATACTACGATTATCTATTCCATTTTACAGATAGGATAACTGAGGCAAAGAAGTTAATTTGCCCAAGGACATACAGCCATATTTGAATCCAGCCCAAGCCCTCTTTATCACAGCGGTTGGAGGGTTGGAGGGGGTGTTCTAAAGCCACGCTGCCAGGCCCCTGGAGGAGCTTGAGTCGGCAGGCTCGGTTCTCCAATGACCCAGATATGTTTCTGGTAGTCTTTACATGCCCTCACCCACCACCACTGCAATCTTTTATAAAAAGAAAATAGACATTTAGGGTATATCAATATTGTTTAAATTAAAATTAATCATGAATAGATTAATGAACCAAGTGGTGTAAGGTTACAAGAGTAGTTTTGCATAGATTTTCAATTAGCCAAGTGTTCACATCATAAGCTCAAGCCTTTATCAGGCGCCACCAAGAGAGAAAGTGACTTCCAAAAGCTTACAAACATATGCATACAGCAACTGAAAGCAGGCTCGAGATAACACATCAATAAGAGCAAAATGATACCCTCAGAAGATAGGATGAGTGCAGTTAGAACATGGTTTTAATGAAGACCATCACCTTTTATAAAGAAATGAAACTGTCATACTGAGTTTCTGAATGTAGATTATGTGCACTCTATTTTTCATGTTCATTTCTCGGGCTGTCAATTTTTCATTAGAAATGAATTGTAATTGTCATTATGAATTGCATTCTATCCAATGTTTTGATAAACAAAAACAGTTTAATACTATAGTACAGTCCATAATCAATGTCACCAATTTGTAAATCCTGGTTAAAAACTGAATGTTACAAAGTTTCATTTTTATGACACCCAAATAAACAGCCTGCCTCAGGAAAATGCAGCAATTACAGGGTAAACTCCCCCGCATCTTGGGAAGACACCTCACAATAAAATTAGCTAAAGAAATGTAACATTACAGATCTTACAATTAGATTAATCCATGTATCTTACTGAGAGTTTCAAGAAATTCTACACCTTAACCCCAAAAAAGGCATATACTTTTTTTTTTTTTTTAACATCTAGAATGACTTAGAATTGGCAATAATTTCCTTGGAGAGCTTTGAGCAGGATATTTAGCCATCTTTAATCCATGAAGGTTTGACGTGGACCACAGCTATTTGGTCCAAGGCCCTCAGCACACAGGATGCTCTTAGTACATGTTTGATACATTAAATCCCAGTGGCCACTTTTTTTCTGGTATTTAAGATGGGCTATGATGCTCAAAGATGGAGAGATTAGAAAGTTATTAGGTATTAATTCCATTCATGGATCTATTTTCAGGGAAAAGAGAGAGATATAAATTGGAACCCCCCACAACAACAACAAAAATATTAATCAAAATTTTTAAAAAATTTAAATCCTGTAAGCCCTTACTTCAAAGAAATGAAGAGTAAACATTATAAGGAGATATAAATAGAAAGGGAAGAAATGAACATTTCAATAGAATTTATGATGTTTCATTTCTGAAGCTTACTGGTGAGCAGTTACATGGTGTTCTATACCTCTTTTGTATGATAAAGTATATTGTTTAAAGATTGCAAGGGAAATGTTGACCCTTAGAAAAGCACTTAGAGGTAAACTGTTTTAAAGCACATTGTATGCATCCTTCACTACTGATAAATACTTGCTAATCACTTTTCGCTCATCATGAAACAAAAGACTAAACAAAGGTGCAAAACCTTTGCCTGTTCAAGGACTCTCCTAACGTCCTCTTAAGTCATCTCCAGGTTCCTCCAACTGAGGTCTGCAGGGCCCTTCCACAGACTCTCCAATTCTATCAGACTTTTGAAACTTTGTATTTTTCCAAGATTATATTAAACGTTAGAAATAAAGCAAGCACGTTCTGTACAATCTGAATGACCCCTCTAGAACCACGTTCCATCAGGCACTTTTGGTGACCATGCCTGCATCTGTGTGCTCTACCAATATGGTATCAGCAGGCCCAACAACATAGACATCATGCCACGTACGGTTCACAAGCTCCTGCACTTAAGAAGAATTCAGTTTCGAAAAGCTCTAATAATTCCAAAATGGCACTATTCAAGGAACGATATACCCAAAGCTATGGAAAGTTAAATTTCAAGAGAAAAATGAATATAGAGGCTGGTGGTCTTGGCTCCAATTCTTTCTGCTCTTTTTCAACAGTTTCATATAATTTACTAAAAAAAAAAAAAAAAAAAAAAAAAATTTACATATGGCTCTTTTCTTTTTATCATAAGAGTTCATTACTTCACCCAGAACCTCAAGTCCAGACCTTGTGAAAAAAACAGGGATGTTAGATAACAGGCCTCCACCAACAGTGTGGAGCCAGATCTTTGGAGCCATCAGTCTGTGCTTAGCCTCCTCAGCTCCGGAATTCCATTTCTATCCAAGAGTCAAGTTGACAAAAAGGAAAACAGCAAACCTCACACATATCTTTCCACTATTAAATCCAACAATGATGACTTAATTTCAACAAAAATAATTATCAATCACATTAAATTAATGTTGTTAATTTAAATTTTATGGGTTTTATAGTTTTGTTTTGGATTTTATGTGTAAATCTGTTTTGTAAAAGAGCCATAAGCATGAAGAGTTATACTTGGTTTTATATCTGTACATAGATAAGTAACGTTATTTTCACTATCACTCAATCCACAATGGAGTATCACAAGAATTTTTTTTCCTAAGTTTGAGGTCGTTTCCTTTGCAAGTTTCTTTTTGTAGGTTTCGTTGGTACCTAAGTTTCATAGTTGCGTAAAACTCGTTTTACAAATAAGAACATACCCCTCAGAAAGCTTCAGAAGCTTGCTCTGACCTTTCAGCCATAAGAATCAGAAGTCTGCATCAATGCACATGTCACCTGACCTGCCAGGATAAGACCTGGGAACAGAATGCCTCCACCTCAACATGAGGAAAAAGTCTGGTCCAATTAAGATTTCCCAGTATAAGAAAGTTATTCATATATCCAATGTAACATCCCCAATGCCCTAAAATCTAGACCAAAATTCTACTACTACTACTATTACTGCTAATGATGACAACAACAAACCTACCAATGGTAAATATTTAGAGGTTACAGTGCTGTTACGGGTCCTGTTCTCGGCCCATGACATTAACTTTTAATCTTCCCAACAACCCCATTTTACACATGAGGAAACAGGGACAGAGAGAGGCTAAATAACTCACCCAAGTTCACACAGCTAATATGTGACATAGCTGGAATTGAAGCCCTAAAAATGGTACAAGTCACTGCTCATAAACATTATTCATAATGCCTCTTCTACAAAAAACTGTGAGAAAGGTTGGCAGTGGGTCTTTTGAAGAATAAAATCTATGGCAAAGCATTTCCGAGTACTTTTCATTAATTAGATAGAAACTTGAATACTCCTTCACCAAAACTTAACTTACTGAAACTCTTAAATTCTCCTCTAAGTTAATAATGATTATGTGATTTGCTATTTGAGAAAATTACTCCCAATGGTAAGGTATTTCAATGCCACCCTCCTGCTATTGAGAGAAAGTTACCTTTGTAGATCCTGTTCAAAGAAAGCTCGTGCTTTGATCCTTAATATCTCATGAAGTAAAAGGTTATGCTTAATCTATATTTTATAGATCTAAAAGTCAAATTAGTTTCTGGGATAAACAAGCAGAGTGTGATGGTAAGCATATTCTGTAGCATTCATTTCATTCCTAGTTTGGAGGATACTATGTGCTGAGTTAAAGACAATTACGTTAGTGTAATACATAGCAGTTTTTTCTTGTATTATTCTGCAAGCATAAACAAGTTATACACAGGTTAATTTACATTCTATGTAAAAAGCCAATTTTAAATCCAATCTATAAGGCAATAAATATATAAGGATTCTAGGACACAGCAATAAAGTTATGCCATAAAGTAGAGTTAATTTAAGACAACAATAATAAAAGCATGACAAATTTTAGCATTCTACCAACTGCACAAAGGTGTTTCAGGTAACATCTGTTCAGAAGCAATTGTTACAAGACAGACTAGATGAGATGCAAGGTTTCACAGTGCAATAAATGTACGTCAGTTTGCTTCTTCATAATTAAAGACCCAAGTCTTTGAAAAAAGCAATTAAGCCTTGCTCTAAATCTAAGACAATTATCCCTGCTCCCACCCCTTTTTACTCACAAAGAAAAGATCCAGAGTGATCCAGAAGTAATAAATACCATATATTATCCATTTTCAGCAGCTAAATATACTCCCCAAAAGCCACTTGATATATTTTGTTTTCTTGATAAATCATCTATTAACAAACAAAAGTAAACTTATTTTTCCTGTTAGAAGGATAGAAGAAAAGAAAGTCTGGGATGATTCAGAGCAATTTACATTCAACGCTCTGTATCCGCAGGTTCTGAATCTGACTAGTCAACCAAACACAGATCAAAAATATTTGGGGAAAAAAAGTTCCAGACAGTTCCACAAAGCAAAACTTGAATTTGCCACACGCTAGCAACTATTTACATAGCATTTACATTGTATTTACAACTATATACATAGCATTTACATTGTATTAGGTATTATAAGTAATCTAGAAATGATTTACTGGAGAATGTGCATAGGTTATATGCGAACACTATACCATTTTATGTAGGGGACTTGAGCATCCATGGATTTTCGTATCCGAGGAGGGTCCTGGAGCCAACCCCCGTGGATACCGAAGGACGACTATACTTAGAAGACTGGACTGAATAAAGTGATTTTTACCTTATGAAGGTTTCAGTGCCTGCTAGGTTAGGTGGAATTCTGACATGAATAAAACTCAGGTGCCTAAAGCCTTCAACTAAGAACACCACCTCCAATTCTTGACAGTGCAACTCTAGGACAACTGAGAGCATCACTTTAGCTGAGGACTCAATGAAGAAATAAATTCAAAAAGAGCACACAGAAATCACTGGTGTCATTATCATAGTTGCTTTATGATAATGATACAGCACAGCAAGATGAATGAAGCTTCTAGTCATTATTCCAGGAAACCAAACTGTGGTTATCTAATATTCGCTCAAATCACGAATCTTCCAAAATAAACGATACCACAGGAAGAGATTTAAATGAATCTGATGGTTCTCCTAAAACATACATTTATAAACCGTGAAACCAAAACTTTCAATGTGGTCATCCTCATAACTGCTGTTAGTTTCCTGTGGCTGCCGTAACAAATTACCACAAACCTGATGGCTTAAAACAGCAGAAATGTGTTCACCTGGGCTAAAATCAAGGTGTCAGCAGGGCCGATCTCCCGATATGGGAGAAGAGTTCCTGGCCTCTTCCAGTTTCTGATGGCTGCCAGCATTCTTCGGCATGTGGCTGCATCCCCAATCTCTGCCTTGTAGTCACCTCACCTTCCCCCTTTCTGTAGTCAAATCTTCCTCTGCCTCCTTCTCATAAGGAAGGGTGTTTGCATTTAGGGTCCACCCTGATAATCCAGGAAAATATCCCCATTTTTTAAAACTTAACTTAATCATGCCTGCAATGTCCTTTTTTTGTCATTAGGTAACATTCACAGGTTCCAGGAATTAATGTGAATGTTAAGACGTGAATAACTTTGGGGGATCATTATTCAGCCTACAACACCTGCCTCCAAATAAGCCCAAGGAAATAAGGCAAGCAGGCACTATTCTCACCAAGCCCACTCCGATTTCAACTCTCAAGTTCCCAGTACAATAAGCAAAAGTTCTCCAACCTAATACCTCTTCCCACCTCACAATCTGCCTATAATCAGGAAATCACTAATTCTATATTCATTAAAGGCATTACTAACTACTGTTAATGGTTCCTGAATGAAAAAAGAAGCAGTAAAGCAGTAAAAGTAAAACTCCCACCAGCATGGGAGAGCAATACAGGATAGTGACTAAGGATGTGTACTCTGGAGCCAGCTTGCCTAGGTTCAAATCCCAGCCTCGCCCACTGGCAGCTGTGCAACCAAAGGCAATTTAACCTCTGTACCTCAGTTTCCCTTTCTAGCAAACAAGGCTAATTAATACTATCTACCTCATAGGGTTGTTATAAGGGTTAAAGCACTTGAAAGCTATGAAGCACCTAGAACAGTGCTCGGCTCCCTAAGGTTAACTGTCATTGCTAACAATGACCAAACACAGCAGACATACAGATATTAATGGGCATGGTGAAAAACCTCTCACAACCCAAACTGATGGTACTGTAATGACATAACTGGACAATAACAATCTATACAATGGAAACCATGATTAGATAGATGCCAGATTTACACTAAAGTCTGTGAGAACTTAAAGGATATTCCTAACTGAAAAAGAAGAGCTACTCTTCCAGCTTGGATCATGGAATTTACTGGCCCCCTTTCAAAGGGCTGGCACACATCCTAGAGATGGAAACTTCTCCAGAAGCCACACATCCTGCTCTCACTCTGGATCTGGTGGCCACCACTGTGCGTACTGTGTGTTTCTAATAGTGGGAGGTAAGAATGGAATACCCAGAATCACTGACAGGCTTTTCACGACGAGTAAGAAACTGTTTTGTTTTGTTCTAGAAGGGAAATAGGACTCAGATCCAGGTACTGACGGTGTGACCTAGGGCAGGTACAAGTTTAATGATCCTACTGAATTCTTTTCCCCTTCACATTCTTCACCCAGGTTCCTGCATTGTCCTTCCAGCCTCCACTGGTTGCAAGCCATCTCCCAGTAACTATCCCAGTACCTTAATACACACACACTGCTTGCCATATTCTCTGCTGAAATCAAGTTGGTTAGTTCGCAAGCAGCCCAAAAGAAGTTGATTCATTACGCAGCCAAACTATCCTACATTTATAATAGACAAACTTCTACTATTTACACACATCTATGGGGAGAAGTTCTATGCTAGAGATGTTTATACATAATTCAGAAGTAACCTGAGGCCCGCAACCAAACATGCAGTAGAAAACAAGGATTTGTTTGTCTGCTTTATCCAGGTTCATAGTAAAACAGGACTTCAGTGGGGACCAGAGCTCCTGCCTTCTTACACTAAGAGAGGAGCCAGTGGCCAGGTTAGCCCTGAGTTCCACTACCAGTTTGTAGCTTTGTGGTTGCAAACACCAAGTACCTACATTATCCCTACTCCTGTCCCATCACCAACCTGCATTACTTGTTCCAGTCAAAAGCAGCTGCCCCAGGCAACTACGTGACCTAATGACTAGGTGACCTGAAGAGATTCAGGCTAGCTAGCATCACTTCATCCCAAATCAAGAGAAAGCCAAGAACCAACTTGATGTCTGACAGTACAGCAGACTGAACAACTGAACAATCATTTTTTGAGGCATTGCAGAGATCTCGTGAGCAAGAGGTGGTCTCCAAAGATCACCCTCCAACCCATTAACAAGTGTTACTGGAGTGGGACTGAGAACAGTGAGAAGTAGGCAGACTGGGAAGGGCTGCTCAGAAGGTAACCTTGAGATTGGGATACTGAGCCTAGGCCAGGACAGAGTTAGAGCTGAGCCTGGAACCCCAGGCCCTCTAAGAGCCCAGTTCAATAGGGAGGTGGCAACCCCAGGCTCCTGGTGGAAACAGACTCAGATCATCTCCAGAGAAAAGCCTCCCCAGTTAGGTCTCCTAGAAGACAGGTTAAGACAAAGCAATGAAATTATTGAATTTGCAATTATTGAAATACAAAGTTTAACAAGTGCAGAGGGAGAGACCAAGATACCATGGGTGCAAGTCAATGTCAGACAGTCCAAAGATGCACATACCAGAACTGCCAAATAAAGAATAAAAAGAGTAAAGTAGGAATTGTCTAAAGAAATAAAAGAATAAGAAACAAGGAATATCAGGAATACAGTAACCAGGCAGATTTGAAAAAGAAACAAATGGAACTTACAGAAATAAAAAAATAATTGATAACGCACATATTCACAAGTTAAATAGATTAGACATAGCTGATAACAAAATTAGTGAAATGTAAAATACCAAGAAATTACCATGTAAGCAAAAATCTAAATTAGTTTGCGAGATTACAAAGAATCCAAATTACTTCTAATAAAGTTTTGATTCAAATCAGACCCCTATCTAAAAACACGCACAGTATTTTAGATGTTTATTACATTTAAGGCTTAAAAGTGTCTTCAGACATTTTTTCATCTTTACAACATACCTAAGAAATGAAAAACAGCACAGACCCTAGAACTCACATCACCTGATACTTTTCTCAAGAAAACTAAACTTAAATATTATCTTAGGTTCTGTTTTCATGACCTTCGTGCTGGAATGAGTCACAGAAAATTACACTTCATGTATCCTGGAGCACAGAAGTCGGAGACAAAATGGAATGACAACATTAACCCAGAGAGTAAACTGTAAAAGGAAGAAAAGTCATTGCCCAGTGGATTCTTCTCATATGGGATAGAATCTTTCATTGCCAATCTAACCCTATCTTATTTATTCCTCAGCTCTGTCAAGATAACAATCAACAACATAGTTGATCCTTCTGCAAAATTTCACCATTCCTATGGCCATCTTGATACTTAATTTTGTATAACTAATCCATGTTGTCCCTCATTTTCAGTATTCTGATACATCTCTTAGCTCTGCTCTCAGTTTTATTCATCTATCATTTTTAATTGTTATATGTAGCTACTCACTCCTCCTCCAGAAGACTTTATTTCCTTCATTTGTGTATCCTGACTTACATTCCTAACAACTTTCATTTGTTCACAGAAGGCACATGCTGTGCTGTAAAATTTCACCTATGACTAAAATGTTTTTCCATATTCCTACGTAAAATGGAGGGGTTAGTATTAAATTTTCAATTCCACTGGTCTCACCCCAAATGTATCCACTCTCTATGTGATTAATTTGTGATTTATTTACACACACACAACAAAAACAATCTTCACTGTCTATTCTTTCACTAGTTGATGCCAACAGAAGGATTTACAAGGCGCTAATCATGACACTTCCTTTGACTGTTGAAGTGAGTAAGAGAAGCAACCAGAACAGCAGGTTTCAAATACTTAGACTTCTTTCCAAACTAAACAAAACATTCTTTAGCAGTGACCACATGACCCGCCAATTTTTAAACGAGCTGTTTCAACTTGGAAAACCATAATCTACTTTTAAAAATTCTTCTTGGGATTTAAATATTAAGCAGAAAAAGAAATACTATCACCTAAAAGTTCACTTTGATTATCTCATACCCTCAGATGCTGGGGGGGAAAGGAAAAGTTTAACTTAAAAAAATGCAAAGTCCATAGTGACGTCAATACTCAGACATTTGAACTGCTTCTCGCGTCAGCCTTAAAAAATTTGGGTCAACACACTGATCAGGGTATTTGTCAAAGGATCCAAATAGAATTGGACCCTGCCGTCATAAATCTATGAAGAGATTGGCAGCTCTGACAATCTAGAACAAAATGTAGTCCCCAGTTAGGGCCTGTGGGCCCACCCACGCTGTCAGTCAGGTCAGAGCTGAATGACATTGAAGGACCCGGGACCGAGCCGCAGCCTACCGGCACTGTGGGAGCTCCCCCACCCCAGCTTCAGGCCTAACTTACAAACTTAAGGCGTTTCTCTCCAGGCTCCTCGGGGCCTCCGGGCGGCGGAGGGTGCTGGGGGCCCTTCCTGCGCGGCATCTTGCTGTCCCGGCAGCTGCGGAACGAGGCGGAGGAGGGATATGGAGCCCCGGCGGCCGAGCCCTGCGCCGCGGGGTGCAGCCGTGGCCGGTACCGATCCATGCTTCCCGGCAGCTCCGGGGGAGTAGGAGAGGAAAGAAGGCGGCAGCTCTACAAGCCACAGGCGGGAGCCCAGGGGTCTGCGGCGCACTCGCCTTCCCGGTTCCGCCGCCCACGCCGCCAGTTGGGTTCAGCCCAACCGCTGCCTCCCGGGCCGCAGCCAACACATCCGAAAATTCCCGCCGCCGCTGACCGCACGGGACCCGCCAATCCCGCGCCGCAGCCAACACATCCGAAAATTCCCGCCGCCGCTGACCGCCCGGACCCGCCAATCCCGCGCTGCGCGATCAGTGACGCTCCCGGGAGCCGCCCCTTCCGGGCAAAGAGAAACGTGATTGGCTGTTCCGCCCGTTCCTTTCGCTGCTCAAGCTTCTGTTGGTCCAGGCAGCCCACCTTAAGGGGACTGGGTGGGATCGGGTTTGGGGAAGCGTGGAGGATTTACGGGCAAGTCTCTTGTCTGGGTGTATTTGGAATTTGGAGAATGGGTTCCTGCTAACCTGGGAGTCTGGCGAGACCCGCCCTACACCACCATTTGAGCAGCGCTGGGATGTGAAATCATCTGCTAAACTTCTCTGCACGTCTCGGGAGGTCTCAGTGCGATGGCCACTGGGAAAAGTAGTTCTGGGACCCGTACTTGAAGGGGTGCTAAGCGGGAGAGAACCACAGCGCCCACGGCGCTCCATAAGGTGCTTTCTCGACAGATTGTCAAAACGCCTGCTGAGTGCCGGAGTGCTGCGAGCCCGCTCAGGGTGGCAGAGACGGCCACCAAAAATCAGCGCTGGGCCACGCCCTTAAGGAGCTCACAGTCTTATGTGCTTCACAAATCCTTACACAAATAACAAAATAATGTAAATGTTACAGCAGTTAATTTAAAAGTTCATTGAGAACAAAAGAGAGAGGAATTGATATTAAATCTGAAGGAGGGGATTTGGAAAGACTAAAGGAAGGATGCCTAGGTTTTCTCTTAACAGAAAAGAGTGGCAGGACTTTCAGATAAAAGACGTTCCAGGCAGGAGCAAGGCCAAGAGGAGTGAAGAACAAAGAGTTGAAAAAACTTCAAGGGCACGTAATGAAGGGCCTCGAGCTGAAACCATTCCGAAGAGTTTATTGTGTATAGCCAAGGTCGAGATACAAGGCCAAAGCAGTTTTCCCACACGCAAGCGTGCTTTCTTTCCCCTTTAAAAGCAGTCTCTCCCTTTGAACTGTTTCCTTAAGCTACGCATCTTCTGACTCCATGGAGGTGGTGTGGGTAAACATGCAGTACTGATTTGGGTACAAGAAACAACTCTAAGAACTCAGGAAATTAGCACAGAGGTTGAGAAAATTGGCCTTAGTTTCAAGTAGGTCTTCACACTACAGTTTTTTGTTGTTTTTTTTTGGGGGGGGGGTTGTTTGTTCTATGTTTATTTGTTTTTATATTTGTTTACCAAAATTTCTGTGCCAGTCTCTGTCCTCAAAAAGCACCTTATTTTTAGGGGAAAGTCCAGGAGAACAGAAAGTTCAGGAGAACTGCAAGTAGTTCCTATGTATTGGTGACCGTTAGACCCAGATGCAAATTTTATTCCTGTTATTTACTAGCTATGTGATGTTGGAGGTGATGTTAAAATTTCTTTCTTTTGCCTTTCCATATGCAAAAGGGGATGATAATAATACCTAACAAGCAGTGTTGTCAGGCTTAAATGAGATAGCATATGTAAAGGTCTTAGAAATGTCTGTGAAAGCCTCTCCCACCACAGACCACCAGGAGGAACATGTGTAGTTGAACCAGTGGAATTTGTTACTCATAAAGAATGGGGCATGCACTATGGGATGGGGTTTCTCAGTAAGAGGGTGTTAGAAAGGACTTACAGGATTTGGACTTCGGTTATGTGATTTTGGAAGACTCCAGAAAAAGAATGAGAAGGGTTACTCTGAATTTCAGCGCTGTCAGGGATTGGGGACGGTTCGATGAGTGTGCATCTTAGTAAATCTTATCTAGAAGGATGGCAGGCTAAAGAATGAGGCTAAAGCTGTAACTGACAAAGGAGGAACAGTCATTGATAGTCTCGGGAGGTTTGGTATTTAGTGATTTGCCCACTGACCTTATTCTGTAAGATTGGTTATTTCCTTGAGAAGAACAACAGGGCCTATCTGTGAGTGTCAGGCCAGCTTCTAAAAACACTGAGGCCCAGCTGGAAGTGGCAACTAGTTCCCTGATGTCAAGGGCTGCTTTTTTCTTTCTCAGGTCCTTGGCATGTAGATGGTACTAAATAGAAATAAGCAGGAGGTCTTATAATTTATTTTCAGGCTTTACATAGAGCACTCTGACATTTTTCTCATAGAAATTCTTTGCAACCACAATGCACCTGCGAAAATAATACATTTGTCTAAATTTCACATTTTTAAAGTACATTTTATATGTGTTTATTATTTAAACATCACAAAAGCATGCACTGCCCCTCATTCTGATGCCCCAACAAGAAGGATATGATATACCCTACTGAGTCAACAATTTTGGAAGTGCAACCTTGTGCCAGCCTTGGTACCCAGGGCTAGGACAAAGTTGAATGGAACCAAAGGCAGACCTGGAGAAGCTTGGAACCCAGGAATATGTTTCTTTCCTTTATCATATCTGTTCATTCTAAACATCTAGACAATTAGTAATGCAATCCTTGTGAGGGTTCACTCTTAATGACTATATAAGAGAGAAAGTTGTGAAAAGTTGAGGGAAGGGATGGATCATTCCCATTCAAAATTTTTTTTTAGTGACAAACAATTTTATGAGATACCATTTTACCCTCATCAGACTGGCAAATATTACAAAGTTCCACATCACCAAGTTTTGACCAAGATGTAGGGATTTCTTCGTAGATGATAAGAGTGCAAAACTGGTACAGCCAGTTTGGGCAGCAACTTGGAAACACCTAGTAATGGTGAAGGTACATGTACCTATGACCCAGCAATTCCATGTCTGAAGTCTACCTGGAGAAGGCCAAAGATGCCGTACAAAGGTATTTCCTGAACATTTGTAAGAGCAAAAAAGGATAAAGCATTTAGCCATCCTGCAGTCAGAGAATATGTGGATAAATCTCAAAAATAAAGAGGAAAATCAAGTGGCAAAATATATATATATACATGTATATATAAATGTAATGTGTACGTGTGTGATAACACTGCAAAAACATGAGGGAAATAAACACAACAACCTCATCTAGTTCCAAAGAGGAAAGGAAGAAGAAGGAAGGAATTAAAGCTGAAATGTTATAGCTGAAGTATCGGTAAATGTTTTTATCTATTAAAAGTGAAAGATCTGAAGTAAATCTAGCAGAATGTTAACACATATTTAATCTCACTGGTGGGTATATTTGTGTCTATTTTATTTTTTATTATTTTCTGTAATTTTCTGTTTATTGGAAATGTTTCATATTAAGGGTTTTTTGGGGGTTTGAAAATAAGTTTTTTATATATAAGGTTTTTAACAAAATACATAAGCTAACAGAAATAAAGTGACTTTAGAAATAGCTCCCTTAACTCTTCCCTTTCCTTCAGAAAATTTTAGTTTGTTGGCATTGAGACGACAATGAGCTATTAAGTTCATGTAAGGAAAAATGAAATAATTAATTTCCTTTTAGGATGACTTTAATTTTTTTTAAATTTTGAGTAATCAGTCATATTTCCTCCTCCACCTGCCTTTCCACTTTTTTTTCTGTCCTCTCTTCTCACTTGCATTTCCCTTCTCTCCCTTAAATTAGCACAGAGGTGGAGAGCTAGGAAACAAGGAAAACCGCTACATTTCCCTCTTTCAGTTAAACTACAAATTCAGTTCTTTGCCATGAGTACTTTCCAAGTGGTCAGTGCATTAAAACAAGAACCACTTAATAACAAGCCTAATTCAAGCTTAAGTAATTTAACTTTATCATTTTCATCATTGCTTTACCACCTGACTACAGTGGAGGAATGCCTCACTGTACATAAATTCTGTAGCATTTTGTGCTTAATGACAGTGTATTCAAATAATTGGCCATTAGCACGGACTTTGCGCTTTCATTCCGAACCCTCAATGACAAGATAAAACAGTGTTGCCTCCCGGACGGGATATGAGGCATGGCTTCTTCCACACTTTCCACATGCTTGTCCGTCTTGGTTAAAATTGCTGCTGTTTTACAATAGAATGTTAGGTGAGAAAAAAGCAAATCACATCCACAGAATGACCACTGGATACAGTTATATAACGTATGTGTCTACACCAGTGTTTCTCGGCCTCGTCACATTAAATTCTGGAGCTGGATAACTCCTTGTTATGGGAGGGACTGTCCTATATACTGTAGGATGTGTAGCAGCATTCCTGACTTTTACCCACTAGTTGTCACCAAAAATATCCCCAAGCATGGCCAAGTATCCCTGAAGGGCTGAGTAATATTTCACTGTATGGATATAGCACATTTTGTTTATCCATTCATCAGTTGATGGTCATTTGGATTTTTTTCTACCTTTTGACTATTATGAATAATGCTGCTATAAATATTCACGTACAAGTTTTTGTGTGGACATAAGTATTTCTTCTCTTGGATACACGCACAGGAGAGAAATCGCTGGGTCATATGCTAACAGTTTAAGGAACTGTCAGACTTTTCCAAAGTAGCTGCACCATCCTACGTTCCCATCAGCAGGGATGGTTCCAATTTCCTCACATCCTTGCCAACAATTTTTTCTTTTACCTGACTTTTTGAACTTAGCCATGCTAGTGTGTGTGGAGTGATATATCATTGTAATTTTGATATGCTGCTTATTTTTTGTAAAGAAAATGTTACTGAAATACAGCTATGCCTGTTCTTTTACGTATTGTCTGTAGCTGCTTTTGCTCTACAACTGTAGCGTACTTGGGACAGAGACCATATGGCCTGCAAAGCCTAAAATGTTTACTATCTGGCCCTTTACAGAAAAATATTTTCTGACCCCTGCTAAATTATTTTTCCCCCTTGGTGTATCACAGTTTGTTTTGTTTGGTTATTTCTTTTTCTTCAATGAGAGTAGTATTCCAGTAAGAAGCAAATATTAATTTTAGACAAATGTTCATGATAGAGCCAAGTTCTTCCCTTTGCCGTATTACACACTTACACAGGCTTTAACAGTTTTTTTTAAGTCTGTTTAGCAAGGCCAAGAAGATCTTGCTACCGTAATGAGTCACTGTGGAGAACAGTTGATTCAAGGTAGGTGTGAAAAGGAAAATTATTATATAGATATGTGATTCTTCTTAAAACACATTTAAGTAATTTGTGCTCTGCTAAGTTTTCTCCAGGGCCTTATGCTGTAAGTTCAGATAGAAATTTTTCATAGGGAATATAGTTAACATATTAACACAGTTTAATGTCATGCTTAATAGTTTACCAGGATGTTTTGATTAGAAAATTAATTTGCCCATGTTTGTAGATGATAGAGCTGTTTAAAAGGGACCAGGAGCATTCCTTAATATTAACTAACTTACATTAACTAATATTAACATTTAACTAAGGTTCAGTTGAAAGTGTTAGATGTCACTACCAGATCGCACTCCCAATATTTGAAATAAGTAGCAAAAAGGAATTAAGAAATCATTAAGACTGTTGTAAGATTACAGTTTAATTCTTTCATATTAAAACACAATTACTAACGCCCAGATATAATTTGTTGAGTCACTTGGATAATAATTTGTCTAACAATAGCAAGTAGTAACTACGTAACTCAAAGCTAAAAATACATGTAAAATAAGCTAGAATTCTATGGTACCGTATAGAGATTTTCAAATATTCTTTTTCTTTCATTAATGTCTCTTTCTCATCACCATATATGTTTTTCTTTTTTTAACCTCAGATGAATTTCTGTGTTTGGGACATTCTGTAAAATCGAATGTACATAAAGCCTGTCTTTATTGAGCTCTCTCCTGAAGGCATTCTTTTGTGTGCATTATTTACTTTGGTTCTAATTCTTTAGCTGAGCCCATCCTAATACAATAGAATAAATACAGTTTTGTCAGTTTGCCGTGATTAATCTATTGATGTCTCTATCCAGTCATGAAAGGATATTGTATAATTAGTTGCAATGGTTAACAAAGTTAGCATCCTTAGGTTTTTTGCCTATGATGTCCGAAATATTTACAATTTCCTGTGAAATCAAGCTCTGCCTGCACACTATTCTGAAACTGCAGTCACAAGTGACCAGAAAATTTTATGCTGTCAGGTCTCAATCCTTGATCACCTCTCCATTTGCTGCCATTGATAACAGCATTCTCTTAATTTTTTTTTTGACATATAACATTGTATTAGTTTCAGGTATACAATATAATGATTTGATTTTGTACATATATTTTTTTTTTCTTTTTTTGGCTGCGCCACGTGGCTTGTGGGATCTTAGTTCCCTAACCAAGGATTGAACCCGGACCCTTGGCAGTGAGAGCACAGAGTCCTAACCACTGACCACCAGGGAATCCCCTGTATATATTTTGAAATGATTCCACAATAAGTCTACTTAACATCTGTCACTTTATACAGTTACAAAAAAAAATTTTTCTTGTGATGAGTATCCTTCTTCAACATGTCTACTCGCTTATTTCTCTCATCATCTCTCTAAACATTCTTTCCCTGACCTTTGCTCGGGATAGCATCTCACCCTATAGTATGCCTCAAGGTAGAAAACCTGATTCAGTTCCACTTTTTGCAGGGCCTCCAAATACAAATGACTGGCGGAGTTCATGCTTCTGCGGTACATGCATGCCTCAGTTTACTCATCTGCAAAATGAAGAGGTTAAATTGTTCTTCAGATATTCCAACTAAGATGCTCAGAGCTCTAATCTTTCATATCAGTACCTCCAGGGCCACCACAGAAGGGGAGGGAAAAGGAAATGGAATGATTCTGGGCCCTCTCCCAAGAGACATTTAAACCAACACTGCTTTTACTTGTTGTACATAGAATTCTTCAACATGAGGTTTCATGTGGAACAAAAAAGGATTTGGAAAAAAGTAAAAAAAATTATTAAATGAAATGGAGTCTAAATCAGTTTTTCTCAGTCTTTCTTTTTATTATCATTCCCTTAAGGAGACTTTGTAGACATTTTTCCTAATTGCCTCCCTGTAAAATTTTAATACTTTAGATATACCATGTATTTATCAGTGCTTTAGAAATAAAAAGAGACCTTTTTTTGCCCCCTAAGAACCAGTTTTCATACCTTTGGCATGAGGTACCAAGGGTGATATCGGCTCCCTTCCCATCCTCTAAATGCTCTAAATAATCCACTACATAACTAACTGGGTGACTTTGAGTTACTTACTATCCTCTGAGAATCTCTATTTCCATTTACAAAACAGGAGAAATAATTTACAAGCATATTATCAAGATTAATTGAAGTAACATATATGAAAGTGTTTTAGCAAAGTGCTGGGTACATATTATATGCTCAATGTTATTTTTCCTTCTCTTTGAAAGTCCCATCCATGTTGACATTCTATGATATCACAATTCTAGTATATTCCCAATTTAGGCATATAACAAAACTGAACCTCTCACAATCTCCACCCCAATTGTTAACGTTTGCCAGCACCACCGCTGTTCTTCAATATTCCAGACAGCAATCCTGAAAGTTATCTTTGACGTTTCTTCTCTTTGAAAAATTACACCCAAGTCAAGGTGGTACAGGGTGAACAGTGAGCACCACCCCAAAATCTGAAAAGGAGGAATGTTTGCCCTTCTGATAATCAAACTAATTAAATTAACATATAATCAGAAGCTGTTGGGTTTTTTCCTAGGTTAAAGGACTGATAACTTTGACTTCACGAGTATATTAATCCACGTAAAGAAAAATATTGATCAGAAGGCGGGCAGTCAGAACTGGAGAGGGGATAAAATGAGACTATCCCATAGACACCTAAAATCCAACACATACAAAAGTGAAATCAACATCTTTGTCTCTTTACCTGCCTCTCACCCAGTCAAGTCACCTCAGCAGATAGCAACACGGCCTACCCACTTGCCTTAGCAGAAACCTGCTCCCTTTTGCATCCAGTCTCTAAATCCTGTCAATTCCTAGTCCTTAACACGCCTCAAATCCATTCTCTCCACACCATTGCCCTGCCTCAGACACTGTTCTCCTGCTCGGCTGAACCAGCCTCTGACTGCCTTCTCAGACTCCGCTATGGTCCCACCAGCGCATCCTAGAGGCTGCTGCCACAGAGCTCTCTCTGAAAAGGTTATCTGATTGCCTAGTTTCTCCTCGGGTTTAAAATCCAGCTCCTCCAGCTATCACAACTCTCTGATACCTCAGAAGAATAAGACTGGAAACCTCTCAAGCAGAAACTGCCATAAACCAATGCGGCATACGCATTGCCTTGACTGGAGAATGGGCAGCGGAAAAACATTTTAACTAGTTTCCTGATATGAAACATCTACCTTCTCTTGATCTTAAAAGAAAACTTGAGCCTAACCTAGGGAATGGAGTGATCCCCGAGTTTAGCAAGCTCTTAATACGTTTAACCAGTCACCCACACTCCACAGAGACTTTTCTCTGCACTGAAAAGATGTTTGCTTTTCTTCCTGGACATGAAGAAGAGATCTGTATTTTAATAAGCAGATAATTCACTAAGTTTATTTTCAGTGTCAAAATGGTTTGGGTTAGTTTTATAAAAAATTTCTTGGGGAACTCTGTTCAATTTCTCAGTACTATTTCTACTCTTCCTGTCATTAGGAAGCCTGATTCGTAGTTCTGTGTTGTTTAAATTACTATTTTTCCTTTACTCATTTTCCTAGTTTTAATTTTACTGTAAAATCTCTTCAAGATTCTGCAATTTAGACCCATAATGTCATCTCTCTTTCTTCTATTTTCCAATAAATCTTTACCTTTACCTCAGGTTACGTCTTCATAAATAAGTTTCCAAGATTTTTCTTTTCTTAAAGGCAAATGCTGGAACCTAACTATCATCTCACCATATGGTTTCTCTTCTCTTCTTTATTCCTCAAAACTATCATGCAGTTCTCCTGCGATTGCTATCGAAATTCATCTGACCTCTTCCCATTATATTTGTACACCTCTAAACTTACCATCTGTTGTTGTCCTTCAGATGGTTACTAAATCCTGAATTCATTTTAAGGTCCTGCCATTTCTCTAACTCTATTTTCACCTCTCTCAGTTATGTGATTCCCTAGACCTAATTTTCACTTCTTACTACCAGGAGGGAGTGAACTGTTGTAAGCAAAATAAACATCCTCTCTTCATTTACACTATGACAAGGAAGAGCTGCACCTCACCCATTTCCTGAAAAGTGGTCTTAAGCAAGGACAAACTAGGCTGGCAAAGGAAGAAATGAGGAGAGCTCAGAAGGAGGCCAAACAGACAGTTGGGTACACCAGGCCCTGTTAAAGTCTTCAGGTGGGATGGACACACAGGGGACTCTAGCCCAGAATTTTTTTTTCCTAATTTTTATATTTTTGACAGATAAAACCACAAGGCTATGGAAACATGTGTTAGCCCTCCACCAAACCTGTGTTAAACCTTAGTGTTCAGTCTTAGTCTGTTTACTTTTAGTAACCACATGTTTCTCTGTCCTTGATAAATTTGCTCAAATGCTTTTTGAAATTAAGTAGTACTTCTAGTTCAACCTAACTTTCTAAACTGAGGTTTTAGAAGACAGGACCTCATTTTAATATTTCAGAATGTAAAGCACATGTTCTTTTTGATCTAATTCATATATATGATTTCGTGTATTTTGACCATGTCCTCTCTTAGTTTTCTCTCTTCCACTTGAAAGAATTCCTGTCTTTGAGCTCTTGTCTCAGTACAGCAGCACCCAACCCCTTCAGCTGTTTTGGTTGATCATAGATGGATTTTTCCCTACTTGTCCAAATCTTTACTAACTTATAATTACCAGTACCACAAACTGAATTTCAGATGTAGGTAAACCATGCTTCTGTAAGGCAGTGGATACAATTTTCATTTGTTTTTAAAATACTAAAATGCAAAATAGTTTACCTATCAATAGGCCCAGTAGCTCTATTCAAAATAGAGAACTTCTTATAGTAATATGTTGTATGTATAAACATTTTATATACTGAAAATCACTCTAAAGTATATATATTATAATTTTCCCTGGCATGTATTTGGCACATGCTATATAGGTATCAGATATGCTTTTATTTTTTTTAATATATTTTAAGTATTTATATTTTATATAAATGAAACATATATATTTTTAGGAGTTGTTAACATTAGTTTTCATTCCATGGACTATCAAATTGATGTTGTGAAGCTACCTGACAGCATGACAGATGGCCAGAAAACAGCACTTGGTGTTAAAACTGTGTCATAAATCATTCATAAGTGAATACCTTATCCTTCACATATGATCAAGGGTTAATGGTATCACAACCTGAAGACTGATAGAAAGTGCAGGTTTGAAGGTATGTTTGTCACAACTGTTTCCGTTGCAAGTCACAAATTCTCAGCTCAGACTAGCTGAAGCACAGTAGGGCATGTCTTTTCGTATAACAAAAAAATACTAAGGAAGTTCACATAATAAAAAGAACTAGATCTTAGAAGCTGGGCCTGGAGATCAGGATTGGCTACATAATTTGCATAATGAAAAAGCAGGATGCCGTGTTTAAAAATTATTAAGAATTTCAAGATGACTACAGCAGAGCAGTCAACATTATGTGTGAGGCCCTTCCAAGTTCAGAATCCTGTGTGACATGCAAGTTGTATGCCCATGAAGATGGTGCGCTAGAGATTCAAGTCAAGCACGACCTTCCTTCTCTCTTTCTCCCTGATGTCTCTCGCATTCACTTTTCTCTGTTTCTTTTTTCATGTTTTCCTCATTCTTTCCTACTGCAATGGCTGAGCCAGTCTTCTTTGCTAATTCAAGCAAATAAAGTTTAGAGAGGGCTCTGAGTTACCCAAGTGAGAGAGTGGGGTGGGCAGATGCATTCAAATCACAAGGAATTGTTGTGGAGTTCCTTAAAGAAAATTGGGATGCTCGCACTAATAAAGATGAGATGGAACAGTATCCTGAGTAGGCAAAACTGAAATATCCACATAAAACCCATTGGTTTTGACTTGTCATCCTTATTGTTTGTAGTTTTTTAATCTTTCTGATCCACAGTGTAAAGATTATGTGAGATGATTAATACTATCGTATGGACATTCAGTAAATATTAGTTTATTTTACATTCTCTAATGTTAGTGTGCATCACAGGGTATAAAAAATGTCATCATTAATTTGGGATAGTGGTACAGTTTTTGGATTTATATATAAAAGATAAACTGCACAGTGAGTCTGGCTGGCTCTAAACCTTTTCTGCAAAACTCACATAAGAAACGGTTGAGAGAAAGCTGGAGGACAAATGGAAGGGCAGTGACAAGAAACTTGTGTTTACAATGTGAAGACTATGACTCTTCTCCAGAGCAGGTTTCATAAGTAGAGCCAGTGCACATTATTTGTAAAGATTTGGTCTGTCCTTTAATTCCCCTCAGTACAGATGGACAGTCTGCCATGATAAACAAATCTCTTCTGAAGAGAGATCTGTATAACAGAATAGCCTTCAGAAACAAATCCAAGTACATATGATAATTGATTAAATTTATTTTATTTGTTTACATAAGTGGCAAAATGATGGATTATTTAATAAATTTTTCTGGTAAAACTGACTAGGCATACAGGAAAAGTCAAATTGGAAACTCTTCTAGACAAAAAATAAATTTCATATGCATTAAAGTTAGAGCTGTAAAACTGAAAAAACATTCTTACACAAAAATCTTTGATACTCTATGTATAATCTATGGATAGGAAAATAAAATTTCTGGCAAAAAGGATGAGATATATTTGACTATACAAAAATTAAAATTTTTCCTGTGGTTGCAGTCAAATTACCAACCAGGACATCAGTGTTGTCTGAAGGTTCACTGATGGGGAAAGGATCACTTGCAGCCCTTTCCACCACACTGTCTCACAACCTGGCAGCTGAGCAATCCAAGGAAGCACTCAGGGTTAAGGTCACTGTCTTTTTTTAATAACCTATCTCAAATTCACATCCTGTCATTTCTGCTGTATTCTATTAGAAGTTAATCAGTAACCCTAGCCCACACTCAAGGTGAGGAGATAACACAAAGATGTGAATACCAGGAAATAGGGATTACTGGGGCTACTTAGAGGCTGCCTACCACAATATGTTACATTCATAATTTTAAATAATATGCATACTTAAATCTTGTTTCTTATTTCAACATCTTTAGATGACATCTCTCAACTACCATAAAACGAGGAAATTAGTTCCTTCCACCTCTCTCAGCAGCGCCCCCCCTGCCGTTTCTATCATTTAGATTACTGTCTTCACATTGTCAACATTTATAACATTTACCTGACAAATATAATTACATCTATTGACTCTCTTCACTTTAAGGGAAGGAATAGGCAGGGAGTCCTCTTCTCTCCCATCTTTCAGTCTGAGGGAGGCTTATTCTGGTGGATAATCCCCACACTAGATCCTTAGCCCTCCTCTGGCAGGTTACCCCATTTATTTTTAACCTAGAGATGCAAATGAGGAAAATTGCACAGCTGATCTATAGACTTTGCTTCACATAATCACCTTGATTTCCATCTCACTCTATTTTTAAACTGTCCAATACAGAATCTGAAGTCTCCCAGGACTTAGCAGGAAATAACCATACTCATTCCCCCTATAAGATTTCCTGTGCAGGTTTTGGTCTGTACATTCTTCCAGTCCAGATTACTCATAAATATGCTCCAAACTACTCTCTATCTTCTAAAGTCTCTTATCTGTTGATGTTCCCACTCTTCTTTTTGATTCTTTAATGAATGTATTCTCCTATTTGCTTCTTTACTAATATTTCAATAGAATTCTGGGAAGAATAGGAGCTAAATCCCTTCACCCAGTTGGTCACAGTGGAACAGAACCAACCCCATCTATCTACAAGACAGTTAATGGATGCTTGTAGAATAACTAAATTAATTAATACTTTAATGGTTGAAGGTGAATGTGATTGTATTAGTTTCCTATCCTCACACAAATTACCACAAACTAAGCTTAAAACAACAGAAATTTATTATCTTACAGTTCTGGGAGTCAGTTCAAAATAGGTCTCACTAGGCTGAAAATAAGGTGTCAACAGAGCCCATTCTTTTCTGGAGGCTCTAGGGGAGAAGGCATGTCTAGACTCATGCAAGTTGTTGGCAAAATCCATGTCTTTCTGTTGCAGACTGAGATTCCCATTTCTTCCTGGCTGTCAACTGAAGGCTGGTCCCAGCTTCTAGAGACCACTCACATGCCTCAGCTCATGGCCCTCTCCCTCCATCTTAAACCCAGTAACTGCAGATCAAGTCCCACTCATGCTTCAAAGCTCACCTGCCTCTTCATGTGTCATCACATCTCTCACTGACTCTTTAGTCTTGTCCTCTGTTTTTAAGGATTCACCCCAATTATTAAGTATAATCTCATTATTTTAAGGTCAGCTGATTAGCAACTTTAATTTCATCTGCACCCTGAATTTTCTTTTGCTCTGTAAATTTACATATTCACAGATTCCAGAGATTAAGACATTGACATCTTTGTGGGGCCATTATTCTGCCTTCCACAGTGGTCAATACCCATTGCCATTTAGCAGGAAAGGCAATTGTACAATTCTACAGTTTTGGAAAAAGTTTATGGAAGGGTGATAGTGATTTCGTATGCACACAAGCAACAGGGAGCAGTAGCTGGAAACAAGATCTTAGTTCCTGGACCAGGAATCCTAACCACTAGACCACAGAGGCCAGCGACTAGGACCTGGATCCCCAGTTCTTGCCTGCCTTGTCAAGAAAAAATTCAGGCAAGGAGGCAGAAGGTAAAGAGAAAAGTAAAAATTTTATTGGAAAAGCAAAGTACATGCGGAAAGACACACAGGCGAACTCAGAGAGTCGCGCCTTTGGGAAGTTTAAATCTTTTATAAGGGGGAAGTTTTCCGGGTCTTTGTCTTCCTTCTGGCCAATCATCTTGCTTTGTCCCCCCCTGGCTAGTCTGTCTCAGGACCCTTCCCTTAGGTGCACATGCACTTCTCAGCCAAGGTGGATCTCGATGCAAAGGAGTCTGGGGAAAGCAATACTCGTTATGGCCTGGTGCTGTCCCATGACTTTTGACCCCCGAGGAGCCTTTCTGCGCATGTGTAGTGCTTCCTTTGCCCCAAGGAGGGGAGAAGCGGAGAGCCCTTGATCCTTTACTCAAACAAGGTTTTGCCCCCTCTTTGTTCTTGCCATGACTGTTATATTAAGGCATCCATAAGAAACAAAGCCTGGCTACTTACCCTGTCTCTGTTGTTGCTTCCATTTCAGAGAGTAAACTGGAGGCTGATTTTAAATGTTTAACCTGGAGACCATCTATCTCCTGTCTCAGGAAATGCAAACAGGAGACCAGTTGTAAGTGTCTGGCCTGAAGCCCACTTTTTCCTGCCCCACGAAATGTAAGCAGAAGGGCAGATGTAAATGTCTAACTTGGGGCCCATCTATCTCCTGCCTCAATAGGATTTCAGTAAGGTGGTGAAGAATGTGAGGAATATACTTGACCAAGCAGAGCAAGGTATTATGTAGGTAGCAATGAAAATGAAAGCATAGAACATTAATTCTTAATCATAGAGGTAGAATAAATAACTGGGGACAGGATGTCCTATGTCTCGGATATTTTACTTATAAGTAACTAAAATATTCTTATAGCAGAATTTATAAATTTGTCTCATTTACAAATTAAGGCAGATAGTTACCTCAAAGAAATGTATACTACTAGGACTAAAAGTAGGCATGGAAAAAATTAATTTGGTAAGCTTTGCAAAGATATTTCTGGTTGAACTGAATATATGAACCCTGAGATTTCAAATATGTTTCCTTAGAGAGTCAATATATGTATGAAGATAGTGAAAATAACAGTTTACTGGAGTATATTGAAAATAATAATTTTGTTATACAAAATTTAACCATCCCCTAAAATCCTTATTTCCACATTTGCAGTATGATAAAGCCAAGTGTCATATTCTGTGAAGTGGTGAATATCATTTTCTCCATTGTAAGGGAAAAAGACATTTTTCCACAGAAAAATACCTCCATTAACAAATTTTGAGAATTTCATTGCTAATACATAGAGCACAGAATGGAAGGAAACTTGGCAAATGAAATTTCATAATGGTCTGTAGAAGAATTTTTCTATTTTACATGGCATAGGGAAAAATATACTTTTTAAATGTCCATTTATTGTTGTTATACTATCATTTGTGTTAGTAAATAAGTTTGCAGATATATTACATATTTCCAACTCTGTATAAACTGTTTCACTAATCAATTCTTGCTTCTAATGCCAGATAAAGTAAAGCTAAAGGATAGGTTCAGACTTTCATTTAAAGGTTGACCATCTGCCAATGCTACTGTACCATGCAGACAAAAACAAATAAATAAGCATGTTCTGTATTTTACTGATGAGCATATAGGTGAATACAATTCACCCGTAGTGCTAAGTTCACTATATATAGTGTTTATTGAGGCATCACGTTGCTAAGAAATGTACCTTTAACATGTTTAAATACACTCATAAACATTGAAAGCTTATCTGAACATAAATTTGCTAGTATTTCCTACAAATTGCAGATCTCAAGATATAATCAAAATAAAAAGTGATTGTACCTCACCAGGTTGAAATATGTACTTAATGCTCATTTTTACAGTTCACAATCATAAAAGTTACTCAAAGTAGATTTCAAACATCTTTAGGAATGCTAATTTTATTTAATAAAATTCTTCTGTGTAATTTCTTTGTTCAGATGGAATTTCTAGGTAATATTATTTTTTAATGACTATAATATCATCCTGACATCAAAAGATGGTTGTGGGTTTATGAGCATTTTTATAATGTCAGAATTTTAATATTTTAATTGTGAATCCTTAATAACATGAATTCATCCTTCTGTGCCTACTCTGACATCTTTCCTTTTACAAGGGAATATGTAATTTTATTTTAAGCAGAACAGAGTCAGTATTTATTCTCTTAAAATTACCATTTGTTTCACCTTTGTGCCTCTTATAAAG
The DNA here is from genome assembly GCF_028021215.1 of Eschrichtius robustus. Taxonomy (NCBI): domain Eukaryota; kingdom Metazoa; phylum Chordata; class Mammalia; order Artiodactyla; family Eschrichtiidae; genus Eschrichtius; species Eschrichtius robustus. Next base: position 33,895,134 of record NC_090841.1, read on the forward strand.
AGTGTTAGATAAATTGAGAAAGCTCTGTTTGTTCTAGGACTTTATCAGGAAGAGAATAATGACTAAGACTCTCTCATTTTTTCTTTCTACCTACATGTTTTGAAGACTTCTCTTATGTGCCATCTAAAATAAATAACAAAATTAAAATCCTGTGAGAAATCTCATTCTTTTTTGTTTTATAACCTTAGATTTTCAACTATAGTGGACCCTCACTATATCTTTGCAAATTGCTCTATTTCTAAAAACCAACTTTATGCATAATTTGCACCAGAAAATGGATATATAAATCACTGCACACAAATGTTTTGTGTTTATGAGTCACTTTATGGGTGGCCCTGAAAGTTGCTAAACACAAGGCTGATTTAAATGTGTATGTGGGTTGGTAAGCTAGCCTTACTTACTCTCTAAGGGACAGCTACATTGTAAGACAAAGAACTAAAAATAACACCCGCAGCAAAATGACAAATTATTATATGACATGCAAATTTGGGGTCATTCATAATTAGTGATAAGTGAAAAAGTCAAATGTGTGAATGCTTGAGAATAATTTATTAGGTGTAATTTCCCAACATAAAAGTTTATAACTGTTAATACTATTTGTAAAATCTATAGAGAATTCAAGTGAAATGGGAAAGAATTAAGTAGAAGGGAGCAAGCTGGGAAATTTGGGTCAGTCAGAGAAATGTAGTGGTATAATGTGATATACCAGGAAGGTCCTGGGGTCTATTAGAGATTAGACAAAAGTTCTAATTCTTCCACATCACGTCTTCTCTTAAGCCTCATTAATCCTTTCATTAAATGAAATGTTGTACTCAACCCTTTTGTACCACATCCCTGCCAGAACCTTAATGAACTAAGAGCCCATCAAGACAAGAGCAGGAGAGTGTCAATCCTAGCATGAGACTTAAGGACTCATGCATTTAAAATTTGGGAAGAAGAACTAGGTCTTGAAATATCCTAGCAATTGCTGTTAGCTTGTTTTTTGTGTTAAGCTCTCTTTTCATTACTCTGACTGCCTTTCTGCTCTGTCTCCTTCAGAACACACCTCCTCTGACTTTTGACTTTGCCTGTTCTCAAAGCCACCACACATAGAAGATGTATTTCATGGCTACTGGTGTGTTGTCTGTGTTAATATCTTCTATTCACCCATCCAGGTCACTCATCACCCTTCTGTACCCAGCCCTGTGCCCTAGGAGGGTGACCTGAATAAACTATATCTGTGAACTTCTCTGTCCCCTGGTTTTCAGTTGTTTTCAGCTAAGGGGAGATTTACTGTGAGAATGGACAGAAGGGGGAGGATGAGCTTGAAATACCAATCCTCCCATGTGTCCCCCATAGCACAAATTCTCCACAGAGGCAATAATAACCTTGTAGAGGGTGAAAATTGGTACATAAGGGCAAAAAAATATTTAGCTAGTTACAGTGGTTTGTGGCTGTCTAAAGGGCCACAGTACAGAAACAGATATACACTAAATCTGTACTACTAAACTTTCATGTGGGAGAAGTGATTAGGTATAAAATGTATGTAAAGGATCTTTGGGGCAGGGAAAGTGACACCCTGTACTATACAGTCAGTATACCCTGGCTGCATTCTCCAGCTCGAGGTAACAGCTGTTCTGAGACATGGGCTAGGTAGAAAAGAGAGATAGTGGGAGAGAATAGAGAAGCTCTCTTAATTAACTTTAACCACTCAGAAGAGAAAAAAAGAGAACTAAGTCTTCAAAAGAAGAATGGGAAGGCCTCTCTTTTTCCTTGTTTCTCTAACCTCAGTAAATAACACCTAATCTTATTTTAATGTGTACACTTTCCCCCAGATCAAACCTTTACCTATAAATCAATTAATATCAGATTTCCTGACCCCTTATATAAACAACGAGGGAGTGTTAATAAAACTTAATTTATGTAGAATGTGTTGCAACTTACATAGCTCTTTCAATAACATGATTTTTTTCCTCAAAATTACTTCATATTAACATTTATAGATGAGGACTAGACACAGATCACTTATGTAACCCAACCAAGATAATAGTTAGTAAATTGCAGTACTAAGACTCAAACATTTTTTTAAAATAGATTTTGTGATTTTTCCATTTCAACAAGTTAAATCCAAATAATCCTCAGATGAATCATTATGTTCTTAAATTAGTTCTTTATCTTAAATGTTAGATTCTTAAGGTGTTGCAGAAGAGATGGAGGACAATGCCTGTCTTTTCAGGAATTTTTAAAAGATATACTGTTGTTGAAATATAAATAAGTATTTTATACAACATTATGGATATAAAAGCAGATATGAGTAGAGAAAATTAATGACTCCAGTATAACAGTAGAGACTTGACTATATAATAATTCATGAAAAAAATACCCAACTAATCCAAGTGCACAGAAAAAAATATGTTAAAATCAAGAGGTGTGAAAGAAATGTTCAATCTAAGAGATTTTAATAAAAACCCAGCATAGTTTTTAACTCCTTAAGGAATGAGAACTCTATAGAACAAGTGGCTTGAGCACATACCACTAAAAGATTTTGATGAATGAAATCTATTTGGGAATTGAGATGACAAGGAAGCAGAGTCAACACATCAGATAAGGAGACAACTTTAGTTGAAAAGATATATGTTTGCAAGTAAGCAAAATATTCTAGTAATATAAAGGATTAACACTAATCAGCAGGGTGTTAACAAATATATAAGGGGAAGGAATCACAAAGAAAGGAAACAAGCTTACTAATAAATGAGGACAATCATGAAATCAATTATGTCCTATGACACTGAAATTGTTTTTTTTTAATTTTTCTTTAACAAGGAAAATGAAGAGGAATTTTTGCAATTTAGAAATAACGAAGATCTTGCCAAAGTAACAAGTGATAACAAGCATGATAAGGAATTTAGGTATTCTGGACACATATAAATCAGCAGCCAAACATGACTGGCTGGTCAGAGGTGAAAAGCAATTAGACAGAGTTTGTTGGGTTCCTTGCAAACCTCATTGTTAAAAGCTAGTGGATATCTTTGGAAAGAATTTGTTGAAAAGAATTTTTCACTGCTGAAGAGAAAGGTCAAGGAACCAAAGCAGAGGAAATGACCATCTGGGAGATATATTGTTAACTATTAGCAAAATAATGGTTTCACCACTACAGGAGAAAAACTATGTATTACAAAAAAATGGTTCCAAGAAAAATGAATAACAGCCCATTATCAAGATAAAAAAAAATCCTATTCAGAATTATCTTTTCTATAGAATTATCTAGAAAATGTCTGGTATTTCAACATTCATAGTATTTCCATGCAGCCTTCCTGAACGTTTTATTGGACAAAATAAATTTGATTTAGATGGAATGTGGTCAAGAGAAATCAAAGCTTTCTGAATGTCTGTAGTAAAGATTATACGATGAGAATATATCAGATATTTTTCATACAAGCTATTTAAATTTATCAGCAGAAAAAACATAGTACTCAACTTTTAACCAAGCTGTTTTAGCAAATTTAAATTAAAGATTTCTAGTTTTGAAGATAGAAATTAGATTAGAAATTCAATTAGATTGAATTAGAAATATTCAATATAATAGTTTCTGAGTCAAAGTTATTTTTTAAAAAATAAGTGCATTCGTTTCCATTCATAGCTTGACAATTCTTGAATATGTTTATCAGTTGGCTGAAGTAAGTTTCAATTGTTAGACGTACATGAGGGAAAAAGTTCAACAAGTATGAATTTTAAATTTATGTTCATTCTTTTTAATAGCTATGTAATATTCTACAGTATCGTTTACTTATTTTAAGTAGGAACATGTAAGTTATCTGGAACATAATTATAGTAGTGTTTATTTAGATAATTGTTTATTCATATCAGTTCATCAAGACTGTCTTTGAAGGAGTTACTGATATTTGAATAAAAAATCCCATGTCAAAACACTTTTATCTATAAAACAATTACATACATGGATTTCTCTCTTTACTACTTGCATCTCCCCAACATACACACAGACACACATAAACTCACTCACACACACACACCTCAGAGAACCAAGGGCAACAGTGTGTTAAAATATCAAGAAATAGAAAGAGAAAGAGAAAGGGGCAGAGAAATTATTTGAAGAAACAATAGCTGAAAACTTTCCTAAACTGGGAAAGGAAACAACATCCAGGTCCAAGAAGCACAGAGAATTCCAAACAAGATAAACCCAAAGAAGTCCACAACAAGACATTCTAATTAAAATGGCAAAAGTTAAAGATCAAGAGAGAATCTTAAAAGCAGCAAGAGAAAGCAACTATTTTGGTAAAGTGGAACTCCCATAAGGCTATCAGCTGATTTTTCAGGAGAAATTTTGCAGGCCAGAAAGCAGTGGAATAATATAATAAAAGTAATGAAAGAAAAAAAAAATCTATAAGAAGAATGTTCTACTCAGCAAGGCCATCATACAGCTGTGAAGAAAAGAAAGAATTTTACAGACAAACAAAAGTTAAAACAGCTCAGCTCCATTAAACTGGATTGACAAGAGATGTTAAAGGAACTTCGCTAAGCATAAACGACTGCAACTAGAAATGTGAAAATTATGAAAAGAAAAAAATCTCATTGGCAAACATATAGTAAAGGTAGTAGAAAAACCACTTAGGAAGCTAGTAGGAAAGTTAAAAGACAAAGTATTAACAGCAAAATCATCTAAATCCATAATAAGTAGTTAAGGGATACACAAAACATTAAAATATGAAGTAAAAAACATTAACATAGGGAGGTGGAGAGTAAAAATGCAGGGTTGTTAGAGTTTGTTCAACCTTAAGAAATAATTACCTGAAAATAATCAAGTATATATAATTATATATATAATTTCTATATATAATTATATATAATGAGTAAATTGTATATAATTTCTATATATAATTTCTATATATAATCTATATATATAATTATATATATAGATTATATTTATAATTTATGAATCATTTATAAATTTTTATATATAAATTATATATAATAAAGTAAATTACATATTATACTATAATTTAACATATAATAATATATTATAAATACTATAAAATATTACATATAACTATATGTAATATATATTTTAATGTAATAATATAATATTATGTATATTATACATATTGCATGTCATATATGTTATATATTATATACATTATAATGTAATAATTATATAATATATTAATATATATTATATTATAAATATTAATAATAAAAATAATAAAAATTAAATACACACTAAAATTATATATTATATATTAATAGATATATATACTATAACATATATTATATATACTGTATATAATTATATATTGTAATATATACAATATATATCATAATATATAACAATAATATTATATGATATTGTATATTATGAAATATAATATGTAAACATTATATTTATAATATATTATATAATAATATATTAATAACTAATATACATAATATATAATATATAATATTATGATACTATATATTTTAAAAACTATATTACCTACAATATATTATATATAATACATAATAATGTATAATATAGTATATATATAATATATTATATAAAACATATTGTATATATATTTATATATAAATATACATTATATATAAAATATTATTTTACGTATGTGTAATATATATTAAATATTATGCTATATATATTATATATCATTAAAATTATATATTATATTTAATATATAATATAATATGATATATATAATTATACATAAAATAATATAATTATATTGTATAACATATAATAATATATAATCATATATTATATGAAATATCTAATGTTTTATATAATAAATATAATATTTATAATATATATAATTATGCAATTAAAATAATATTATTTTCGTATATATAGTATACTATTATTTCAGTATATATAGTATAGTATATAATTATAATTATAAATAATATATTATAAATCATATGTAGTATATTATTCATATATTATATCATATATAATATAATTATATATAATAAAAATATAATTAAATATTATAAATTAATATATATAATATATAAATATCATATATGTATATTATATATGTATATGTAAAATATACATATATAATATACATAATATATGTACATAATATATTATGTACATAATATTGACATTATATATACATTATATATATTATGTATTATATTATATATAATTATATATATTATACATAAGATATAAACATAATTATATATAATTGTATAATACAATATGTATATATATACCTAATTATTTTAAGTTGATGCTATACATACACACACACACACACACACACACATATATGCTTGTATATATGAATCTCATGGTAACCACAAACCAAAAACCTATAACAGATATGCAAAAAAATAAAGAAAAAAGAATACAAACAGAACACTAAAGAAAGTCATCAAATCACAAGGGGAGAGAACAAGAGAAGCTAGAAACAGAGAAGAACTACAAAAACAACCAGAAAGCAAGTAACAAAATGAAAATAAGTACATACCTAATGAATAATTAAATGTAAATGGATTAATTACTCCAATCCAAAGATATAGGGTAGCTGAATGGCTACAAAAACTAGACACATATATGTGCTACCAGAGACTCTCTTCAATCTAAAGACACACAGGAGACTTCCCTGGCCATCCAGTGGTTAAGACGCCACACTTCCAATGCAGGAAGCACGGGTTCGATCCCTGGTCGGGGAACTAAGATCCTACCTGCCATGTGGCACGACCAAAGGAAAAAAAAAAAGACACACCGACTGAAAGTGAGGGATGGAAAATGGTATTCCGTGCAAAATGAAAGGAAGGAAAGCTAGGGTAGGAATATTGATATTAGGCAAAATAGACTTTTAAAAAGAAAGATTATGATAAGACACAAAAGACATTACATAATCTTAACTGTTTTACATATATATAATAAACAATGTTTTATATATATATATATATATATATATATATACTTTTGCAGGCTAAATAATACATGACTAAACAACCAATCAGTCACTGAAGAAATCAAAAAGGAAATAAAAAATACCTAGAGATGAATAAAAACAAAAACATAATGATCCAAAATCTGTGGGATGCAGCAAAACACGTCTAAGAGAGAAGGTTATCGTGATACAAGCCTACCACAAGAAACAAGAAAAATCTCAAGTAAACTACCTAAGCTTACACCTAAAGGAACTAGAAAATTAAGAACAAACCAAATATAAGTTAGTAGAAGGAAAGAAGTCATAAAGATCAGAGCAGAATTAAATGGAATAGCAACTAAAAAAAAAATAGAGGGACTTCCCTGGAAGTCCAGTTGTTGAGACTTTGCTTTCCAATACAGGGGGTGTGGGTTCAATCCCTGATTAGGGAGCTAAGGTCCCACATGCCTTGTGGCCAAAAAAACCAAAGCATAAAACAGAAGCAATACTGTAACAAATTCAATAAAGACTTAAAAAAATAGAAAAGATCAAGGAAACTAATAGCTGTTTCTTTGAATAGATAAACAAAACTGATAAACTTTCAGCCAGACTCATCAAGAAAAAAAGATTGAGAACCCAAACACAATTAGAAATGAAAGAGGAGAAGTTACAACCAATAGCACAGAAATACAAAGTATCATAAGAGATTATGACAAACAGTTATATGCCAATAAAGTGGATAACCAAGAAGAAATAGATAAATTCTTACAAATGCCCAGTCTACTAAGACTGAATCAGTAATAAATGCACAATATGAACAGAATTAAATTGAATTAGAAAACAAAACAAAACAATAAAACCTCCCAACAAATGAAAGCCCAGGACCAGAAAGCGTCACAGGTGAATTCTACCAAACATTTAAAGAAAAGTTAACACTTATCCTTCTCAAACTATTCCAAAATAATTGCAGAGGAAGGAAAACTTCTGAACTCATTCTACCAGGCCAGAATTTACATCTTATCTGATAACAAAACCAGACAAAGACACCACACCCACACACCCACACACACAAATTACAGGCCAACATCACTGATAAATACAGATGAAAAATCCTCAGCAAAATTTTAGCAAACTGAATTCAACAATATATTAAAAGAATCATACACCATAATCAGGTGAGGATTTATCACAGGGATGCAGGTATAGTTCAACATCTACATATTGATTGATGTGCTACACCAAATTAACAAACTGAAGGATAATAATCATATGATCATTTCAGTAGATGCAGAGAAAGCTTTTGACAAAATTCAAAATTTCTCAAAAATTCTCAACAAAGTGGGTATAGAGGGAACACATCTCAAAATAATAAAGGTCACAGCTAACATCATACTCAATAGTGAAAAGCTGAAAGCATTTTCTCTAAGATCAGAAACAAGGCAAAGATGGCCACTCTCACAGCTTTTATTCAACATAGGTTTGGAAGTCCTAGCCACAGCAATCAGATAAGAAAAGGAAATTAAAGGACTCCAAATTGGAAAGGAAGAAGTAAAACTGTCACTGTTTGCGGATGACATGATACTATATATAGACATTTCTACAGACACCACCAAAAACTATTAGAACTAATAAATGAATTCACCAAATTTGCAGGATATAAAATTAATATACAGAAATCTATTGCATTCTATACACTAACAATGAATTATCAGAAAGAGAAATTAGGAAAGTAATCCCATTTACAATTGCATGAAGTAGAATAAAATATCTAAGAATAAATCTAACCAAGGGGGTAACAGACATATACTTGGAAAACTGTAAGATGTTGAAAAAAGAAATTGAAAAAACTACAAACAAATGGAAAGACATAATGTGTTCATGGGTTGGAAGAATTAATATTTTTAAATTGACCGTACTCCCTAAAGCAATATACAGATTCAATGCAATATCTCTCAAAATACCAAACTCATTTTTTCACAGAACTAGAACAAATAATTCTAAAATTTTATGGAAACAAGAATAGATAAAACAATCTTGAGAAAGAAGAACGAAGCTAGAGGAATCATGCTTCCTGATTTTAAACTATTGTACAAAGATACAGTAGTCAAAACAGTATGGTGCTGGCATAAAAATAGACACATAGAACAATGGAACAGGATAGAGAGCCCAAAAGTAAACCAATGTTTATATGGTCAATTAGTCTATGACAAAGGAGGCAGGAATATACAATGCGGAAAAGACAACCTCTTCAATAATGACGTTGGTAAAACTGGATAGCTACAAGCAAAAGAATCAAACTGGATTACTTTCTCACGCCATATCCAAAAATAAACTCAAAATGAATGAAAGAATTAAACGTAAGGCTTGAAACTATAAATCTCTTGGAAGAAAACATAGGCTGTATGCTCTTTAACATTGGTCTTAGCAATTATTTTCAGTCTATCTATCTCCTCAGGCAAAGGAAAGAAAAGCAAACACACACACACACATATACACACACACACACACACAGACACAAAACCCCAAAAGACAGAAAAACAAATGAAAAACCCAAATGGAACTGTATCAAACCAAAAAGCTTTTGTACAACGAAGGAAACTCTCAACAAAACAAAAAGGCCACCTACTGAATGGAAGAAGACATTTGCAAACAATATATCTGATAATGGGTTAATATCCAAAATATACAAAGAACTCTTATAACTCAACATAAAAAAAATACAAGCAACCTGCTTAAAAACTGGGGAGAAGATCTGGATAGACATTTTTCCAAAGAAAACAAACAGGTGGCCAACAGACACATGAAAAGATGCTCAACATCACTCATTATCAGAGAAATGCAAATCAAAACCACAATGAGATATCACCTCACACCTTTCAGAATAGCTATTATCAAAAAGACAATGAATAGCAAGTGTTGGAGAGGATGTGGAGAAAAGGGAACCCTCATGCACTTTTAGTGTGAATGTAAATTGGTACAGCCACTATGGAAAAAAAAATGTGGTGTATATATATATATAATAAATAAATAATATTCCATATATATGTAATATTTCACTCAGCATAAAAAAGAATGAAATCTTGTCACTTGCAACAACATGGGTGGATGATAATATTACACTAAGTGAAGTGAAGTGAAGTAAGTCAGGTAGAAAAAGACAAATACCATATGATTTCACTTCTATGTGGAATCTAAAAAGCAAAACAAATGAACAAGTGAATCAAAACAGAACCAGACTCATAGATACAGAGAACAAACTGTCAGAGGGGAGAAGGGTAGGGGGTTGAGTGAAATAGATGAGAGATATTAAGAGGTACAAGCTTCCAGCTATAAAATAAATGTCATAGGGATATAGTATACAGCATAGGGAATATAGTCAATGGTATTGTAATAATTTTGTACGGCAACATGGTAACTGGACATTAGCATGGTGATCATTTTAGAAATATATGAAAATATCAAATCACTCTGTTGTACACCTGACACTAATATAATATTGTATGTCAATTATAATTCAATTTTAAAAAGTAAGTAATAGTAAGATTGGAGACCTAAATGCAACCATGTCAAATAAATAAATACATACATAAATAAACAAACAAACAAATAAATAAATATTCTCTGGGGGAAAAAAAAAGGAAAAGTTTTTATTTCTAAATGTTCCTGCTTAATCCATTCAGATATCACATTCTGCAAATCACAAACAGTACTAAAATTAAAAGCTGAAGTACTAGCTAAATCAGAACATTTAAAAGAATGATTGACATACTTGACAATCTCATGGGGGCAGAGAAACCATAAAAGTAAAATGAAAAGTAAAAATAAATAAAAAGAAAAAGATAAGTGACAAGCATGGGGAAAAATGTTGTGATGGCATGTAAAGGCTTATATGAAGAAGGCAATGTAAAAAACTGGACCGAGGATATGATTGATGAATCTAGAGAAGGAATAAAAATGACCAGTAAACATTTAATCTAATAATCAAAGACACACAAAGTAAAATAACAATTTGATATTATTGTTGATCCATTGTGGATAAAGAAAAATTATTAACTCCTATGATTGGACAGAGTGTGGATAAACTAGGACTCTCATACACTTGGGTATACACAAAAGAAAAATTGGTACAATGACAGGGACAATTCATTTTTACTTCCACCATAAAAGAAAATAGATTTGGTAACAAGTTTCCAAGTGTAAAATGTGCATACACTTTGACCTAGAAAAACTGTTCCTAAGGCTTTCTTTTTTAAATAAATGATTTCATAACTGATCAGAATTCATTTCTGCATTTAAAAAACATATTTATTTATTTATTTGGCTGTGCTGCGTCTTAGTCGTGGAACGTGGGATCTTCAATCTTAGTTGCGGCATGCAGGATCTTTAGTTGTGGCATGTGGGATCTTTAGTTGAGGCATGCGGGACCTTTAGTTGCAGCATGCTAACTCTTAGTTTTGGCATGTGGGACCTATTTCCCTGACCAGGGACCGAACCTGGGCCCCCTGCATTGGGAGCGCAGAGTTTTAGCCACCGGACCACCAGGGAAGTCCCTGCATTTTTATATTAGTAAACACTTGGCAACAATGAAAATGTCCATCAAAAGGGAATTAGGTAAATAAATTCCAGAGTAACCATATAATAGAATATTCTACTATCATTAAAAATATTCATGGATGACAGATGAATGGATAAACAAGATGTGGTACATATATACAATGGAATACTACTCAGCCATAAAAAAGAATGAAATAATGCCATTTGCAGCAACAAGGATGCACCTACAGATTATCATACTAAGTGAAGTACGTCAGAAAGAGAAAGACAAATACCTTGTTCTATCACTTACATGTGGAATCTAAAATAAGACACAAACGAGCCTATCTATGAAACAGGAACAGAATCACAGACATAGAGAACAGACTGGTGGTTGTGAAGGGGGAGGGGGTTAGGGGAGGGATGGAGTGGGAGGCTGGGGTTAGCAGATGTAAGCTTTTATATATAGAATGGATAAACATCAAGTTCCTACTGTATAACACAGATAACTATATTCAATATCCTACGATAAACCATAATGGAAAAGAATATTTTATAAAAGAATATATATACTATATATTATATATATGTGTATATATATATATATATATATATATATATATATATATATATATATATATATATATATATAAACTGAATCACTTTGCTGTATGGCAGTAATTAACACAACATTGTAAATCAACCATACTTCAATAAAAAAATGTTGATGGAGGTTTATATGAACAGAGTTAAATTGTGATGATATTAACCCAAGTTCTCTCTCCACCTATCATTGAATCAATGCATTTAGTGGCTCAGGAGGAAGGCAAATATAACATAATACATATGTATGTGAATGAAATTTTAAACTTAAATCAAAAAATTTAGGTTTTAGAAGATGTGGTACACATATACAATGGAATATTACTCAGCCATAAAAAGAAACGAAATTGAGTTATTTGTAGTGTGGAGGATGGACGTAGAGACTGTCATACAGAATGAAGTAAGTCAGAAAGAGAAAAACAAATACCATATGCTAACACATATATATGGAATCTAAAAAAAATAAAACAAAAGTGGTGCTGAAGAACCTAGGGGCAGGACAGGAATAAAGATGCAGACGTAGAGAATGGATTTGAGGACACGGGAAGGGGAAGGGGAAGCTGGGACGAAGTGAGAGAGTGGCATGGACATATATACACTACCAAATGTAAAATAGATAGCTAGTGGGAAGCAGCCACATAGCACAGGGAGATCAGCTCAGTGCTTTGTATCCACCCTGATGGGTGGGATAGGGAGGATGGGAGGGAGACGCAAGAGGGAGGAGATATGGGGATATATGTTTATGTATAGCTGATTCACTTTGTTATACAGCAGAAACTTACACACCATTGTAAAGCAATTATACTTCAGTAAAGATGTTAAAAAATTAAAATAAAATAAAATAAAAGGCAAAAAACAAAAAGTTTAGGTTTTTAAGAGCTGGAGTTTGTGAGAGAAAGATGTTTAGTTTGAAAAGTTTGGCTTTGCATATTAGAAGCCAAAGCTCTGAAGTGTTAAAACAAATGATAGATTTGGATGATTGTCGGGTGAGTTTCTTCTCCTTTCTGGGCAAAGAAACAAGTTTATTTTTCACAGACATAGAGTAGAGTAATAAACTTGGCTGCTATCAGTGGTCTCTGAGAAGGAATATAGTTCTCTGCATTCCTGTTGGCTAAGCTTTAAAAGTGGGATGAGTGGGGAGAATAGAAATCCAATTTCAATTAAGGTGCACCAATGAAGAGGGTACCTAGGTTTTACTTCTCTAAGTACAGCCCAGGGACACTGCAGGTCTTTTAAAGAAACTCTATGTTTAGTATGTGTATTAGTTTCAAATTGCTGCTATAACAAATTACCACAAACTTGGTGACTTAAAACAATACAATTTATTACCTCATAATTCTAGAGGTCAGAAGAACAAAATTAGAGTTCAGTGTGCTAAAATCAAGGTTGTTGGGAAGGCTACATTCCTTCTGAAGTCTTTAAGGGAGAATCTATCTCTTGCCTCTTCTAGCTTCTAGAGGCTACCTACATTCATTCGCTCAAGACCCCTTTCTCATCTCTAAAGCCAGCAGTGTAGCATCTTCCAGCCTCTCCCTCTCTCTGCTTCTATTATTATATCTCCTTTTCAGCTTCTGATCTTCCTGCTTCCCTTTTATAAGGGTCTTATGATTATGTTGGGCCTACCAAGATAATCCAATATCATCTCTGTTTATAAAGATCTTTAACTTAATCACATCTGTGAAGTCCTTTTTACCATGTAAAGTAACATAATAACAAGTTCTGATGATGAGAATGTGAATATCTTTGGGGGCCATTATAACATGGTACACTAGCAGTAGAATAGAAATGACTGTATTAGATGTGTCAGCAGGTGGTCCCAAGGGTAACCTCAGTTTGGCGTTGGAAAAACAGCTGAGAGGGCACAGGTGATGTTAAGCAGTGGATGTTTGTGTCCCTTCAAAATTCGTCTGTGAAATCATAACCCCGAAAGGTGATAGTATTAGGAGGTGGGGCCTTTGGGAGGTAATTAGGTTATGAAGGTGGAGCCCTCATAAATGGTATTAGTGCCCTTATAAAGAAGGCTCCAGAAAGCTGCCTTGCCCCTTCTACAATGTGAGGACACAGTGAGAAGAGAGCTGTCTATGAACAAGAAGTGGGCTCTCCACAGACACTGAATCTACTGGCACCTTGATCTTGGACTTCCCAGCCTCCAGAACTGAAAAATAAATGTTTATTGTTTAAGCCACTCAGTCTATAGTATATTCAGTTATAGCAGGCTAAGGCAGATGGGTTGGTGGGCAGACTTGAAGAGACCTTGTGTTTGGTATAAAGTGGATGGAGAATGTACAATCTGACAGCCAGATGTCAAGGAGTGATTCCAACCCTCTGACCAGATGTGACAAGAATGAAAACTGCTGCCTAAAGGGCAGATAAAAGGCAGCATAAGACAGAGGAGCATCATTAAGGATCTAACCTTGGTTTTTCTTCTGCCAAGATGATCCATAGCCCTTGACCATTAACCGAAGAATCACCCTGGGTGAAGCGAAGGAGAGAAAAAAAAAAAAAACCCTGAAGTTCTGTGACTATGTCAAACCATGAGTAACCAAGAAAACAGTGGACTGAGTCCACCATGAATTGCCGAGGTTGACTTTTCTACTAGCTGTGGGTCTTCAGAATAAATTAAGCAGTATTTTACTGTAAGTTTCATACACTTTAGTAAATATTTTGAAATTAATAACTAAAACTTAGATTTATTAATATGTAAATATAGCTATAATTTATTATATGAAAAAACACTATAAAAAATATGTGTTATCCTATTTTAATTGCTATATTGTATTTATATGTGTTTATGCATAGAAAAACGTGTAAAGTTTATGCTCCTAATTAAACATGGGTCTTTCTGGCTGATTGGAGGATGTGATTTTTCTGTACTCTTTTTCTTTACACCTATCCAATTTTAGATCTGTGTAATTGTTTATGCAATGCATATGTATTATTTGAATAGTCAGCAAAAATAACAAAGCTGTTTCCATTTTGCAAAAAGCTATGGTAAAAATACTATCATTTATTTTAGGTAGTGAGATGGTGTGGATAGAACACTGAACTTGCTGCTGGCAAAATGAGATCAAGTGTCAGTTTTCCAGTATGCTAGTTATGTGACCTTGAACAAGCCACCTACGGTTTCTGGACCCCATCTGAAAACTGGGGACAATGATGCTAGCTATACTACCTCACAGTGGTACCATGTGGAATGCATTGGGCTTGACATTTAATGTGTTATCTAACCCTCAAAACAACTCTTGCTGTGGCTATTATTATCCTCATTATATAAAATCGAATATAGAAAATACATATTACAGTTCTTTGAAAAACATAATATAAACCTAAGCTATTCCTGCAATATAATCAAGAAGAAATGCTTGCAGTGCTAAGTGTAGATGTGGATGTCACATAGAAGCTCTTTAAACAATATACAGATAGATTGATTTCCAGTATGACGATCAAATTCCTTTAAGGTATTCAGCAATTTGAAGAGAGATCTGGGAGTTCTCCGCCTGAAGATAGCCTCTTTAAAACCAGACATTTCAGTGGTACGCTATCACTGCCAGGGTTCTTGATTTAAGCTTTGCTTCTGAGAAATAGATTGTTGATTGAAAGTATCAATTATAAACCTGTGTTAACTAAATTTGAAGTGTTTTCCATAGCAGTTCTGTGTGTGTATTTGTATACACATAAACATATATCTGTTTTATATGTATATACACATATTATCATGTTAAGTGCTTAGCTATCATTAATTACCTAGTACTCCAGTTAAGATGAGATATAAGTTATGGATACAGATGAGGAAACTAGAATCAGGAATATGGACCAAGTATATTGCCATATGAAATAAAAGTGTCTAGAATAATTCTATATAACCTAATTAGAAAAATGAGTACAGATTCATACTTCCTTATCTAAAAGCTTTGAGGTTACAAGTATTTTAGAATTCAGAGATTTTTGAGTTTCAGAAGGTAATTAAATGCATATAACTTATGTAATGTGCTGATATGTAATATAACATCCCCAACAGGTCTGTGCCCTATAATCAAGCATATTGTTATTTCTGCAGAAAACTGAATGAATACTCATACTATAAGTAGGATAAATAGTCTTTAAACAGTCTTATATCAGTTCAGGCCTTGCTGCCAAGTGAGTTTGCAGCAAGCTTAGGAAGAACTTTTCAGTTCAATTAAATGAGGTGCTTCCATTTCCAACTTGTTTTCAGGTTTTCATTTGCTCTTCATTTTCCTGCTCTTGCTGATGTGCTGAGAAGGGCTCACAGTTGTAGAAAGAGATAATGTGAAGACACTGTGTTAACTCTTATCAGAAGCTTCATCACTAATGGTGATAAGAAAGTTGTCTATAGGGAAGGAAGTGCTTGCTTCACAGCATCAATGTGTACTCCATAGATGAATAAAACATATCCATGTCACTGGATGGAAAGAGCTGAAAAAGAGTTTCCTATGTTAAAGATTTTAGAAACCTTTAGTTTGTATGAAAACCTAACTAACTCTTGACCTCTGCTTTATGGGCTCTTGCTGGTGATAATGCTTATTATCTATTTCAAGTTCTGACGACCTAGTTGTAGTTATTGGCAATGTTGATATGCTTAGGACTGTAGATACTTTCAAAATTTCATGATTATGTGAGTAAGGTGAGTAAAGGGTATATTTTTCCCGGACTTTGGGTAGAATATTTCCATTAGCAATAGGTCAAACATAAATGGTGACTTAAGGTTGAGGAAAGTTCCCTCTATGCCTACTTTCTGCACGGTTTTTATCATAAATGGGTGTTGAATTTTGTCGAAAGCTTTCTCTGTATCTATTGAGATAATCATATGGTTTTCCTCCTTCTATTTGTTAATATGGTGTATCACATTGATTGATTTGCATATATTGAAGAATCCTTGCATTCCTGGGATAAACCCCACTTGATCATGGTGTATGATCCTTTTAATGTGCTGTTGGATTCTGTTTGCTAGTATTTTGTTGAGGATTTTTGCATCTATGTTCATCAGTGATATTGGCCTGTAGTTTTCTTTCTTTGTGACATCTTTGTCTGGTTTTGGTATCAGGGTGATGGTGGCCTTGTAGAATGAGTTGGGGAGTGTTCCTCCCTCTGCTATATTTTGGAAGAGTTTGAGAAGGATAGGTGTTAACTCTTCTCTAAATGTTTGATAGAATTCGTCTGTGGAGCCATCTGGTCCTGGGCTTTTGTTTGTTGGAAAATTTTTAATCACCATTTCAATTTCAGTGCTTGTGATTGGTCTGTTCATATTTTCTACTTCTTCCTGGTTCAGTCTTGGCAGGTTGTGCATTTCTAAGAATTTGTCAATTTCTTCCAGGTTGTCCATTTTATTGTCATATAGTTGTTTGTAGTAATCTCTCATGATCCTTTGTATTTCTGCAGTGTCAGTTGTTACTTCTTCTTTTTCATTTCTAATTCTATTGATTTGAGTCTTCTCCCTTTTTTTCTTGATGAATCTGGCCAATGATTTATCAATTTTGTTTATCTTCTCAAAGAACCAGCTTTTAGTTTTATTGATCTTTGCTATTGTTTCCTTCATTTCTTTTTCATTTATTTCTGATCTGATCTTTATGATTTCTTTCCTTCTGTTAACTTTGGGGTTTTTTTGTTCTTCTTTCTCTAATTGCTTTAGATGTAAGGTTAGGTTGTTTATTTGAGATGTTTCTTGTTTCTTAAGGTAGGATTATATTGCTATAAACTTCCCTCTTAGCACTGCTTTTGCTGCATCCCATAGCTTTTGGGTCATTGTGTTTTCATTGTCATTTTTTTCTAGGTATTTTTTGATTTCGTCTTTGATTTCTTCAGTGATCTCTTGGTTATTAAGTAGTGTATTGTTTAGCCTCCATGTGCTTGTATTTTTTACAGATTTTTTCCTGTAATTGATATCTCGTCTCATAGCGTTTTGGTTGGAAAAGATACTTGATATGATTTCAATTTTCTTAAATTTACCAAGGCTTGATTTGTGACCCAAGATATGATCTACCCTGGAGAATGTTCCATGAGCACTTGAGAAGAATGTGTATTCTGTTGTTTTTGGATGGAATGTCCTATAAATATCAGTTAAGTCCATCTTGTTTAATGTATCATTTAAAGCTTGTGTTTCCTTATTTATTTTCATTTTGGATGATCTGTCCATTGGTGAAAGTGGGGTGTTAAAGTCCCCTACTATGATTGTGTTACTGTCGATTTCCCCTTTTATGGCTGTTAGTATTTGCCTTATGTATTGAGGTGCTCCTATGTTGGGTGCATAAATATTTACAATTGTTATATCTTCTTCTTGGACTGATCCCTTGATCATTATGTAGTGTCCTTCTTTGTCTCTTGTAACAGTCTTTATCTTAAAGTCTATTTTGTCTGATGTGAGAATTGCTACTCCAGCTTTCTTTTGATTTCCATTTGCATGGAATACCTTTTTCCATTCCCTCACTTTCAGTCTGTATGTGTCCCTAGGTCTGAAGTGGGTCTCTTGTAGACAGCATATATACAGGTCTGATTTTTGTATCCATTCAACCAGCCTATGTCTTTTGGTTGGAGCATTTAATCCATTTATATTTAAGATAATTATCGATATGTATGTTCCTATTCCCATTTTCTTAATTGTTTTGGGTTTGTTTTTGTAGGTCTTTTCCTTCTGGTGTTTCCTGCCTAGGGAAGTTCCTTTAGCATTTGTTGTAAAGCTGGTTTGGTTGTGCTGAACTCTCTCAACTTTTGCTTGTCTGTAAAGGTTTTAATTTCTCCATCAAATCTGAATGAGATGCTTGCTGGGTAGAGTAATCTTGGTTGTAGTTTTTTCTCCTTCATCACTTTAAGTATATCCTGCCACTCCCTTCTGGCTTGCAGAGTTTCTGCTGAAAGATCAGCTGTTAACCTTATGGGGATTCTCTTGTGTGTTATTTGTTGTTTTTCCCTTGCTGCTTTTAATATTTTTTCTTTGTATTTAATTTTTGATAGTTTGATTAATATGTGTCTTGGTGTGTTTCTCCTTGGATTTATCCTGTATGGGACTCTCTGTGCTTCCAGGACTTGATTAACTATTTCCTTTCCCATATTAGGGAAGTTTTCAACTATAATCTCTCCAAATATTTTCTCAGTCCCTTTCTTTTTCTCTTCTCCTTCTGGGACCCCTATAATTTGAACTTTGGTGTGTTTAATGTTGTCCCAGAGATCTCTGAGACTGTCTCAGTTCTTTTCATTCTTTTTTCTTTTTTCTGCTCTGCAGTAATTATTTCCACTATTTTATCTTACAGGTCACTTATCCGTTCTTCTGCCTCAGTTATTCTGCTGTTGATCCCTTCTAGAGAATTTTTAATTTCATTTATTGTGTTGTTCATCATTGTTTGTTTGCTCTTTAGTTCTTCTAGGTCCCTGTTAAACGTTTCTTGTATTTTCTCTATTTCCAAGATTTTGGATCATCTTTACATCATTATTCTGAATTCTTTTTCTGGTAGACTGCATATTTCCTCTTCATTTGTTTGGTCTGGTCGGTTTTTACCTGCTCCTTCATCTGCTGTGTGTTTCTCTGTCTTCTCATTTTGCTTAACTTACTCTGTTTGGGGTCTCCTTTTCGCAGGCTGCAGGTTCATAGTTCCCATTGTTTTTGGTGTCTGTCCCCAGTGGCTATGGTTGGTTCAGTGGGTTGTGTAGGTTTCCTGGTGGAGGGGACTAGTGCCTGTGTTCTGGTGGATGAGGCTGGATCTTGTCTTTCTGGTGGGCACGTCCATGTCTGGTGGTGTGTTTTGGGGTGTCTGTGGCCTTATTATGATTTTAGGCAGCCTCTCTGCTGATGGATGGGGCTGTGTTCCTGTCTTGCTAGGTGTTTGGCATAGGGTGTCCAGCACTGCAGCTTGCTGGTTGTTGAGTGAAGCTGGGTCTTGTTCTTGAGATGGAGATATCTGAGAGATTTTTGCCATTTGGTGTTACGTGGAGCTGGGAGGTCTCTTGTGGACCAGTGTCTTGAAGTTGGCTCTCCCACCTCAGAGGCACAGCCCTGATGCCTAGCTGGAGCATCAAGAGCTTTCATCCACACAGCTCAGAATAAAAGGGAGAAAAAATAGAAAGAAAGAAAGAAAGAAGATAAAATAAAATAAAATAAAGTAAAATAAAATAAAATAAAGTTATTAAAATAAAAAATAATTATTAAGAAAAAAAATTTTTTTAAGTAAAAAACAAACAAACAAACAAAAAAAACGGACGGACAGAACCCTAGGACAAATGGTGAAAGCAAAGCTATACAGACAAAATCACACACAGAAGCATACACATACACACTCACAAAAAGAGAAAAATGGAAAAAAATATATATACCTTTGCTCCCAAAGTCCACCTCCTCAATTTGGGATGATTCGTTGTCTATTCAGGTAATCCACAGATGCAGGGTACATCAAGTTGTCTGTGGAGATTTAATCCACTGCTCCTGAGGCTGCTGGGAGAGATTTCCCTTTCTCTTCTTTGTTCCCACAGCTCCCGGGGCTCAGCTTTGGATTTGGCGCTGCCTCTGCGTGTAGGTCGCCTGAGGGCGTCTGTTCTTTGCTCAGACAGGACGGGGTTAAAGGAGCAGCTGCTTCAGGGGCTCTGGCTCACTCAGGCCGTGGGAAGGGAGGGGTACGGATGCGGGGCGAGTCTGCGGCGGCAGAGGCCGGCGTGACGTTGCAGCAGCCTGAGGCGCGCCGTGCGTTCTCCTGGGGAAATTGTCCCTGGATCACGGGACCCTGGCCCTGGCGGGCTGCACAGGCTTCCAGGAGGGGCGGTGTGGATAGTGACCTGTGCTTGCTCACAGGCTTCTTGGTGGTGGCAGCAGCAGTCTTAGCGTCCCATGGCCATCTCTGGGGTCTGCGCTGATAGCCACGGCTCGCGCCCATCTCTGGAGCTCCTTTAAGCGACGCTCTTAATCCCTTCTCCTTGCGCACCAGGAAACAAAGAGGCAAGAAAAAGTCTCTTGTCTCTTCGGCAGGTCCAGACCTTTTCCCGGACTCCCTCCCGGCTAGCTGTGGTGCACTAACGCCTTCAGGCTGAGTTCACGCTGCTAACCCCAGTCCTCTCCCTGGGATCCAACCCAAGCCTGAGCCTCAGCTCCCAGCCCCCGCCCGCCCCAGCGGGTGAGCAGACAAGCCTTTCAGGCTGGTGAGTTCTGGTCAGCACCGATCGTCTGTGAGGGAATCTCTCTGCTTTGCCCTTAGCACCCCTGTTGCTGCACTCTCCTCCGTGGCTCAGAAGCTCCCCTACTCTGCCACCAGCATTCTCCACCCTCGAAGGGGCTTCCTAGTGTGTGGAAACCTTTCCTCCTTCACAGCTCCCTCCCACTGGTGCAGGTCCCGTCTCTATTCTTTTGTCTCTGTTTTTCTTTTTTCTTTTGCCCTACCCAGGTACATGGGGAGTTTCTTGCCTTTTGGGAGGTCTGAGGTCTTCTGCCAGCGTTCAGTAGGTGTTCTGTAGGAGCTGTTCCACATGTAGATGTGTTTCTGATGTATTTGTGGAGAGGAAGGTGATCTCTGAGTCTTACTCTTCCACCATCTTGAAGCTCCTCGTGACTTAAGGTTGGAGAAAAGTTTTCCAGCAGTGACTCACACACTTGTCTGCTTCAAAAAGAAGCGGGTGTCTATGTATTGATGTCAACACTTAGGATCTAGTAATGGATAGGATATCCATGAAAGATATAATAATAAGGAGAAAAGCTACAGAAACAGTCTTTAAACCCTCCTCCCCAAATCTTCCAACCATTCTGTCAAACTAGATCCAGCTGTGATTGAAGAGAATAGACTGCTGGTATTTACTGGTCTCCAAGGAGGGAGCCTCACAACTGCAGGTTAATGTAGAAAAGTCAATCTGGGCAATTCATGGTGGACTCAGTCAGTCCAGTGTTTTCTTGGTTACTCATGGTTTGCCATAGACACAGCACTTCAGGATTTTTCTTCTCTCTTTTCTCCTTCCCTTCACCCAGGGTGATTTTTCAGTTAATGGGCAAGGGCTATGAATCATCTGGACAGCAGAGAGGACAGGGTTTTTTTCCTTGATGATGTTCCTTGGGCCTATGCTGCTGCCCTTTGGACAGTGGCCTCTCTTCTTGCAACATCTGCTAAGATGGCTGGAGCAAAAGTTTGGTAGAACCTCTCAACAACCTTGAAAGAGTTATCCTACTATGAATGGGGAAACTGAGACCCAGAGAGGTTAGGTACTTTGTACAAGTATCACATAGACGTAAATGATAGAGCTTGCAGCCTTGTATAGTTCAAAAAATGGAATGAGAATGATAACTTAGGGAGGAAAAGTAGAATTTTATTTAATACATTGTCTAGCAAGCTTCTAGAGATAGCAATACTTTATTAAATTACACATAAAAATATGTGGGGATACTTCTTAAAGGAATAAAATGTATAGGAATAGCATCAATTTATGATCACAAGAAATAGACCAAAGAGGAGTGAAAAACACAAGAATGATTAAAACACCTTCCATATATTCAGCATGTTTATTATTTCTATAGGTTTGGAATGAAAAGACATTGTATAACTGTGTACTCATCTAAAATGACAAGAGAGTAGGAGATAAAAATCTCCTAACACAAACAGCAGTTTTGTTTCTAATGACAGTGCAAAAAGCCAAGCAAAATCTACACAAGGTAGTTTAAATTACTTTCTTGAGGCTGACTTTAAGAGTGATTTGATTCCTACTTTGTGCTAGCAAAAATATACCTTTGTGCCTCTGTATGTTTTATTCCCTTTTCCTTCATTTAAACTCATGCACCCACAATCCACTCACCCTCAGACACACACACATAACCCACACAAAATATATATGGATTAAGTCTTTTCCAAATCTAACCACAAATAATACAGTTCTAATGGGGGATGTCCAGGCATTGTGATAGGCTTGTAGGGAATGATATTTTAGCTAAAAATCCTTTAAGCAGACCTTATGCCAACTGGCCTTCTTAATCAAATGCTTGACACTATAGAAGACTCATCAAATCCTCTTCATTAGTTTTTCATTAGAATAGTGAACAGAATTAATTTTTCAAGGTACTTATTGGTTAAATTGGTTCCCATTTTGATGTTTTCCTAGGGTAAAAAAAGTTGGGGAAGTTGAATTAGATGCTGAACTGAGCATGTAGGCATGATACTCAGTAAGTCAGACTCACTAAATGTAACCATCAGCAAGAATTCAGAGGGAGGATAAAACCTTATGGGTTGGGTATGTCTGATATATGTGCCTGGCTTGGCATAGTAAAAACAAATAAATATTCAAGAAAATAAATTTTAAAAAATTGGCCTGGGCATCAAGGAATCTAAATTTATTTTTAATTAGATTTGTGACCTCCTGTTTCCTCCATTAAATATGGAATACTTTTGCATGCCAACAGGATAAAGTTGTGAGAAAATTATTGTAAGCAGAAGTGCTTCTAAAACCTGATTTATCCTCCCTATGCCTAAAATACATTAACATTTCTGGATGATGAAAAATTACTAGATTAAAATATAATGTTCTGAGGGTTACTACTCTAAAAAGCTCATTAAAATTGATAAGAAAAACACTGAGACCCCAATATAAAAATGAGCAAAGGATATAAACAAACAGTACATACCAACAGAGATAATTAGCAAGCAAATATATGGGAAAATGTTTAACCTTGCTAGTTACCAAAGAAATTCAAGTTAAAATAACATTGTGTTAATACCATACCATTTAAATGTGTCAAGGAAATTATATACTGGTGGATTCTACCAAACATTTAAAGGAGAATTAACATCAATCCTTTACAAACCCTTCTAAAAAATAGAAGAGGAGGGAACCCTTTCTGACTCATTCTATGAGGCCAGTATGACCCTGATACCAAAACCAGACAAAAACATCACAAGAAAACTACAGACCAATATCTTCTATAAATACAGATGCAAAAATCTTCAACAAAATACTAGCAAACTAAATCCTGCAGCATATAAAAATATAATACACCATGACCAAGTAGGATTTATCTCAAAAAAGCATTGGTAAATATAATATACCACATTAATGCAATGAAGGGAAAAAACAACATATCATCTCCATAGACGCAGAAAAAGCATTTGGTGAAATCCAATACCCTTTCATGAAAAAAAAAACACTCAATAAACTGAAAGTAGAAGGGAGCTCCCTCAACCTAATACAGGCCACCTCTAAAAATCCACAGCTAACATCATACTTAATGATGGAAAACTAGATCCCCCAAGATCAGGAATAATACAAGAATATCTGCTTTTACCACGTCTACTCAATATTGTACTAGAAGTGCTAGTTAGAGCAAGTAGGCAAGAAAATGAAATAAAAGTAATCCAAATTGGAAAGGCTCTCTATTCTGTTCTATTGATCTATGTGCCTATTTTTAATGCCAATATGATATGATTATACCTTTTAAATTATTTATATATATATATACAAGGATGGACAAAGAACATGGACACAGGAAACCAAGTGATTCACTAGCATACTATAATCGTTGGTATCCCACTCCTCCTCATAATTGCATTAATTATGAAGATTATGAATCAACCACAATGTTCTTTAGTATTGTGATGCCGTTATATTTAAAATATTTTGAAAATACTTGAAGGAGGATTTCTGAGTGTTCTTTTGGATATGTCTAGCGTATCCAGAAAGATGTGTGGGTACTCAGTCTAGAAAATGATCCTGACGAGGATCATAGCAACACTGGAAGATGTAGCCAAGTGCAGTGAGGTGGGGTGCCTACATCCTCTGCAGAGCAACCTGGCCAAGATTGTCTCCTGGAGGTGCAGCCAGGCCGAGGGGGTGAGATGTGGGCCTTCCCACTGACCAAGGCTAGGACAACAGACTGTGTACTATGAAAAGGAAATTTATAATTACAAGAATGGTGACCTTGAGGAATGCTTCTTATATGAATCAGAGACTGGAGCACATCACTGGATCTTTAAACAGAAGTTAAACAGAAGTTTTTAAGATATAACATGTTTTTACAATTTTTAATATTACAGCATGTTGCATACATATTTACCTATAGTAAAAAGTACACAATTCAAGCCTACAACTAGGTGGATATTTACATAAGTATAAGTTAATTTTGCCACTGCCCAGATCAAGACAGAACTTTTCTGGCAGTACCAGCAGGCTCTTGGTCCCCACTCACAGTTGATAACCCAGCCAAAGGCAACAACTATCGGACCTGTATCACCATAGACTTAGGTTTGCTGCTTTTGAACTTGACAAATATGGGATTATTCAGCATGTACTCTTTTGTGCTCCCTTCTCTTGCTCAGTATTATATCTGGAAGATTCCTCCATGGTATGCATGTATCTAGAATCCGTTCTGTTTCAGTGCTGTGTAGTATTGTCAATTTACAATGTGGATTTACAATTCCTGTAATCTGTCTCCTGCAGAATGTAGAAGGCTAACGAATTTCCTTTTATTTAAATTTCACTCTGATGTTAAACACATGCATGATTAAGTAAACTATCTTAAGAGGAGGAAGTTTAAAATAATAAAAAAAGAATTTCCCTAAGAGTATTTGGTCTTGATAAGACGTCAGATGTAGTCAGCTGGAGAGCTGTTGCTTCTGAATAAATAAAATGGGCAGATGTTTGGGAAAATCTGTAGCATTGTATGATAATCCTGTGGAGAAGGTAGGCAGAGCCATGAAGTAGAGGGATTGACCAGCTGGCCAAAGTGGTAAACAAGGGAAATTTGCAAGTCCAGGAAGGTTTGCAGGGAGCACATAGTGATCACACGGCCATTTGGAGTTGTGGGTTTGAGGCACATGCAGTGTGACTCCAGTGGTCTGTTCTGTCTTATTGTACAGCCATCTTGCCTGTTTCAGGCAGAAGATTAGATTAGGTTCAAGTAGAAGTGATGAGGAAAAGGTTTCATTTCAGTCTTAGCTGTCAGTAAGCTGCTGTTTTCAAACACCAGGCTTCCAGACAACAGCTAACAGACTTAGGTTGGAAAAGGAGAATCAGTTCCTAAGAGCTATAAACCACATTACAGAGCTTGCTCTGGGAGGACATCAGAGGTTAGATTATGTTAAATAGTAATAGTAGTAATAATATTAGTGTGTAAGTCTGTTCTTATTTAATGGGGAGATTGGGGCATGTGTTTTCTGTACCTACAGCTGGTGACCTTCTCAGTGGTTCCTCTCGCCTCTGCATTGTCTTCTTTCAGAACCTGGTGTACGGAATCTTTATTTCCTAGAAAGGTAAAGTAATTATTGACTTCTGAATCTATAGAAGCTGGCAGGTAAGCTTGTTGGCTGCTCACCAATCCAGCTTTCTATTGACAGAGAAAATTTCTTTGTTTGTCAAAACTAAACATATTAAGATGTATAGAACATATTTTGAATGTTCCAGCATAAGTTGGCACTCACTAAGGTCTGTGTGACCTTGGGGAAATTAGATCTTGGAGTCTGAGTTTCCTCAACTGTAAAACTATGATTTTAAATTGAGAACGCTAAAGTGAATGTTTAAATGCTGATATAATTTATTTCTAATTTAAGCCATGTAGAGAATCTCAAAAAAGAAAAAAAATTCCCCTTAGATGTAGGCTTAGCCTTACAACAGCATTGACTCCAGGAACAAAACATTTGATTTTGAATAACTTTGAGTTATAGTCTGCTTGAATCTGGGTGCTACATTTGGAGCTCACAATGTACCCCACTGAAGCGGCAGAGGAACACCAGGAGGCAAAAGAACAATTACTTCTTGAAAAAGAGTGATGAGACCCTGACAATAGAGTGGTCTTTTTGGGATAGATAGAGAAAGTGCCAAATGTCAGATAACATTAGATTAATTTGAGATCCAGAGAACATTTAGGTCAGACTAAGAAATTTGTCTTTATTTGTGCTCTTAGCAACCTGTGTACCAGGTGTTTATTACTCTTGGACAAGAGCCTTCTGCTTATCTGGGAAGAGTTCATTGAGACATGAATGTCCATTACGTAGGTGTGACATTAAGTGATAGGAAGTTGGCATGCCAAGCCCATGTTGTAAGGGACCATGTTTTATGAGGAGGAAATGTTCATGATTAAGAATTTCTTAGACAAAATTAGTCTCATGTTTAAATTTTCCTGAGTTATAAAATGATCACCAGAGAAAATGTGCAGTCATCCTCCATGGAATTGTGCTTATTTCAGGCAAAATTATTCCTAATGCCCATCCCTCCTTTTAGTGTCCAATATACAGCTGTCAAGTGCTGATGCAAGGCATGAAAATTCCATTTTTCTTTTCTTCTACAGAAAACACGAAAATCCTCCCATGCAATCTTCTAGGCTATTGTCATACAGTATGATTTATGTATTTCTTATGTTTCTTTCTTTTCAAATCTGGAAGTATATTCTTTTGTTTTATTGGGCTATTTATTCTCTTGACATCCTTGGATGTGAGTTAATGGAACCATGATAAAAGGATAGAGAAGTAGAACAAACAAGCCTGATGGTATAGATTCAGGACTGCCTGACAGATTAGGGATGGCAAGGATAGGAACAAAAGATAAAAATCACCTGATTCATGTGCACTGGGATGGTCCAAGTTAACCAGTGTTTGAAGGGTTTGCTATACTGTGACTCTGAAAAATAAATGCAGGAAAGATTGGGTTATGACTGTGGGGATTAAGGAAAGATGTTTGCTTTCCTTTAAAAAAATTAATTTTGATACGTAAAATGTAAATGCTTAGTCTAAGAGCCTAGCACAATGCTTTGCACTAAATGAACATTTAATAGATATTTGTTAAAGTCAGGGAAAGGAGTTGATGCATGTGAGGCTAAGGAGATGGAGTAGGCAGACATCTATTAGTTTGTCTTCCCAGAAGAGTTCCCACCCCCTTTCTGGCCAGGCCCCATTCATGTGGCTAAGATTGGAACATGCCACCATCTGACAGGTCCTGCTGGTTCTGATTGTTGTAGTGATGGAAACCCAAGGTAAAATAATCCTGGTGCCTTCTCTCCACAGTGATTGGCCCAGAGAAGCACCCTGAACAAAATCTGAGCCAATTGGAAGGCCTCCCCAGGATTTTTCAAATTGGAAACATGGAAAATCATGGTAAAACTGGAAGAACGTAAGAGTGAAAACTGCTCGTTGTTACTCTTCCATACTCAGGAGGAAATAAGTCTGACGTGGAGAAGTCAACCCACAGATAGAAACAAGAGAGGGAGAAAAGTCCTGACCACATTTGTCCTTGGTTCTAGCTGTTCCCATGGCCCAGTTTTATCCTTGGCCCTTGTGAGATTTGGTCACTTGAGCCAACCCTGCCCCCTTCACCAAAGCTCAAAGAGGCCTAACTAATACAAGGAACACTTAAAGTAGAAGTAGAACTGGACTGATTTGGAAGTAACTAGACTCTGAGCAATGTGAGGTCAAGGATCATGTCTTTCATCTTTATAATCGCAGTGCATGAAGTAGTGCTTGGTACAGTTGGTAATCAATAACTGTAGAATCATTCCAAATACATTTATTAAGTATCCAGGAAACATGCTAAGTGCTGGGAATAAAACAGTGAGCAAGACAATTGCAGTCCTTGCCCTTAAGAAGCTTTCAATCAAGAGAGAGCACAGACATAACCGGCAATGGTAATAAAAAGTGATGCTTGATAGAGGAGTATTTAATTAGGGCTATTGGGTGACAAATAGATAGCGTAGCTAATCTAAGCAAAGAAGGGAATTATTAACTAACGGGCTATTTCACAGAACCCAAGGGGAAGAATACAGCCTAACCTTAGAGAGAACAAGGACAAGAACTGGAGAGACATTGTCCACCCAGAAGTGTTCTTTCTGACTCTCCTCTCTGCTTCTCTTTACCTTTTCCCAAAGAATGCTCCCCAGTCTGAGTGCCGCTCTAAAGCACTGGTCACAGTTATAAAGCTGGTCACAGCTTCCAAGAACAAACCTGTCTGAGGAAGATAATCAAACTGAGCAGAATTCCTCTGAGGAGGAATATCTAGTTTGAAATAATCCTTGGATAAGTTGGTAGGCTAAGTGGGTGAGTCCTCAGGGCATGCTCGAGTTGCACAAACTTATTGCTGTCAACTCTATGCATAAAACAAGAAGAATGAGTGTGACCCAGGAGAGACAGTTAGGGGAACAGCGTTCGTCTGCTCACTGGGTCGCATCTCATCATCTGCCCTCCCCGACATCAGCAAAGCCTCTGGAGTCTGTCTCAGCTTCTACTTCTCTTGCAACCACGGATTCTACTTACTCTCTTCCTACCTCATGGCTTTTTCTTACTCTTGACTTTGACTGCCTCATGGCTTTGTCTTCCTTCTGTATACATCACAGCTTTTGACAAACCATACAAGAAAGTCTAGTTTACTCATTCTTTTATTCAAAGAATATTTAGCATGAACTAGACACCTCTCTTATATGTTCCCTTGACACCCATTTCTTCCCTGTATTAAATACTTTTTAGAACATCTGACCAGTTCACAAGAATCCCCTTAACTATCCCATCTACCCCCTTGTGGACCCAACAGTCATTCTGTACATGCCTATCAGACAGACCAGTCCCAAGATCAGCCAATCAGAGTTTCTTTTCTGGCAACATGAAATAGGAGCAAAGAGAATGAGTCTCTCCAGGTGGCTGGGCCACTAACTTGTGTAACTTGGCTGTCTTCCTCTTGCCTATTCATGGACTGCCTCATTTTGCTCCAACCCAGACAGAACTCAGCTCTCTTTCACCATTTCCATTACAAATATCTGGTCATTGAGTGTCTTTTGACTTTTGTAGTCTTTGTTGTTAATGAGGTGAAGGGTAGAGAGGTCATTCAGTCTCTTCTCTCCTCCTTCTCCTTCCTAACTGTCTCTCCTGAGTCACACCCATTCTTCTTGTTTTATGCATAGAGTTGACAGCAATCAGCTTGTGCAACCTGAGCATGCCCTGAGGGCTCACCCACTCAGCCTACCAACTTATCCAAGGATTACTTCAAACTAGATATTCCTCCTCAGAGGAATTCTGGTCAGTTTGATTATCTTCCTCAGACAGGTTTGTTCTTGGAACTGTGACCAGCTTTATAACTGTGAACAGAGGGCTATTATTCCCAAGACCTGGTAGTTTAAATGCTGGACTTTTCCCGTTTTTCCCTATTTCCTTATTTTCTCCAGTATTCTTACAAGTAACTACCATAGTTGAGATGCCCTGAGCACGTTTATGTTCCTGAGAATCTGAAAGAGCTTAATAACAAAACAAGGAAGGAAGGAAGGAAGGAAGGAAGGAAGGAAGGAAGGCAGGAAGGGAGGGATGGAAGGAGGGAGGGAGGAAGGAGAAAGAAAGAGAGAAAGAAGTGAGCAGGATCAAGGCTAGCAAGTGCATTTTTATAATTGAGTAAGAGTTTTGTTCTCCCCTTCAACCGGGTTCCTTTCTCATAGTTTTTTTTTCCTCTCCATCCCTACTTCTTTATTCCCTATAATCCTTTCTCTCTCAGCCTCCGAATAAAAAACCTATTCTACCCATCTTTCTCCTTTCCCTTTCTATTTAGTTACACATAATGATGTACAGATGTTCACTGGGTTGCTCAACACTCAACTTATGCAAATTTGACCTTATACAAATTATTACATAAGGCACATAATAAAATTTTAGGGACACAGAAAATTTTGCATTATGTGTGGAAACAAAAAGTATCCTAGTGCATAGATGAATGTTAAGAAGCAAGGCCTAAAATAGCCTCTATGAGGAAAAGGGCAATTGCTCTTCCCCTTCTGCTGTCTCTTAATCCCTGCATTGATGGAGTCACACTGCTCCTCCATCTCCTTTGACTCCACTGTGGTAAGATCTGCAGTGAAGTGCTCAGAACTGGAATCCCACTGCTAGGGCTGTCACATCCTTTTTTTAGCTGAGT
This sequence comes from Eschrichtius robustus, assembly GCF_028021215.1. Classification (NCBI taxonomy): domain Eukaryota; kingdom Metazoa; phylum Chordata; class Mammalia; order Artiodactyla; family Eschrichtiidae; genus Eschrichtius; species Eschrichtius robustus. Next base: position 33,925,988 of record NC_090841.1, read on the forward strand.
GACCTTGGGTAAATCATATAATCTCTCTAAATCTCAATTTCCTAATCTACAAAGTAGAGATAATAAGGTTTCCTTCCTTGGAGTTGTTATAAGAAACAAATCAGATAACCTTAGCATAATGCCCAGCCTGTAGTGAATATCCTTGTCTGATATTACTCACCCCAGTAACAGGCTTCTTTCTTTCCTGACCTACAAGTTAAGTCCTTTTCAACTTCTGAGTCATGAGAAAAACATAAGAGATCAATGGCACAAACTGGGGAGCATCAATGATAGAAAATGTGGTCCTGTGGGGCTTCAGATCAAAAAATAATTTTTTTTTTCGAAGTGAGTTGGATGGATCTGAATTCATACAACGATGAAGTGAGCTGGATGTTCCTCTAAAATGCTTTTCCAGGTGTTTGAAAGGGGTCTCAATTCCTTCTTTCCTGATCCCTTTCTTTCATTCCAGGTTCTCCTGCATAAATAAATGTGGGGGGGAAAGCACTTAAATCAGGTTTGGAGGAGGAGAAGGAGAGGAGAGTAATAGTCAAGGTTTGTAACCTAAATGTTCTCCCTATGAAAACAACTTCCTGCAGAAACTCAGGTCACATGCCTTTAAACTGCAGTACAGTGGAATAAAACGGTTCTCAGCTCTCATTGAATGGGGAATTTATCCGGCTGCCTTTTAAAAAAATCTCCTTTTGTGGAACCAGTGAGAGTCTCGGGAACCATGTTCATATCCATAATAATGAAGCCAGATAAGGGTGAACGACTCAGATTCTGCCCATCAAAAAACAAACCATCCAAGCACCATGTGAAAAGCTTCGATAAGGCCCCAGGAAGACAGTTTATGCAGTCCATTTGTCATTGAATATGGTCTCATCCTTAGCACAACATTTTTAAACAGCTTGATTTTTAGAAAAATCAATAGTCCTAGAGTAAGAATGATATCAGGACAACAATCTTCAATTTAATATTGAGGGCTTTTTTCACATCTCTTTTAGCTTTAAACCAACTGGCTTGTATCATAGTCCAAATTCCAACAATGACGTTCCAATGATTCCAGATTAATTCTTTCGTACTTTTGTCATGTAACACAGGTACAGACTATTTTCTTGCTTACCAGTGGTTTCTGACTTGACTTTTGAGCTGAGGAAACTCTTTTATCAAATAAAACCATACTCAGAACTCAACAGCAGAAAGGAACTGCTCAGGAAGTGTCTGCTATCAGGAAGATCATTGGAAAACCACTGCCCTATTCTAAGAATGCTTTGTTTGACTGGCAGATTTCATAGCCAGAATAGAGAAGCAGTCAAAATGTAATTTGCTCAAAGTATGGAAATTTGTTAAGTAACACATAAATAGAAAATAATAAAATATAATAGCTACATTTATGAAAAAGTTGCATTACAGTATTATGCCTTGCCACTAGGAATAGAAATGGCTGCAGGTTCAAGACTGCATTTTCAAGTCTGCATTCTCTACTCTCCCTCAGGTGTGATGGGCTGGAGCTCTGGAACAACCCATGATAAGCAGTCGGCTCTCTTGCCTCTCTCCTGAGTGAGCATCCCCCCAGTAATTAATATTTGTACATGTCCTAGGTCCAGGCCTTTCAATCCTGGTGACTGATCACTGGAAATGTGGTTCCAGAATATGGCCCATCTGGAAGGAACCTCTAGCAGAGATGGTACAAAGACATTCTCCTAAACTGCTCTGACTTTGACATAAAACTGGGGAGAATGGAACTTTTCCTCAACCCAAGGATGCTAAATCTTATTTCGTTAAAAAGAGCTTTGATCCTAGAGGCATTACTTTATAATAACAACACCCTGTATTATGTTTGAGAAAATTAACCATCTTTATGACGATCTCCCATTTTCCAACTCCAGAGTGGGATCCTTGGTTCTTATAAACCTAGAGGGGAAAACTTTTCAAGTTTCTAAACAAAGTTACCCAGCAGACTAGTGGAGTAGGGCAGATACAGTAGCATGGTCCTACTTGTGCAGCACAAAACTCGATATGTCAAAGCATCAAGAATTCTTCAGAGGGTAAGACAGTCATGATAATGTATCTTACTCTTGAACCCTTGCATCGAAAAGCTCCTTTTCCTCAGTCTTGCACTTCCTCTGCCATTGTTCCTTCAATGCAGGCAGCCACCAGCCCTCCAAGCTGCTGCTAGTCCTATCAATAAGGAAGTTTTGCTTCAGGTCTGTCTCCTCATAACCTACTCCTTTTCACTAAGGGTAGTAAGGAGTAGGGTTGTCCTGGAGCTCTGTCACAAAGGCTCATTAGGGCTGACTGTTAAATTCTCAAAAAGTTTGCAAGCCACTCTTAAAAATTAAATTGTGTAAACTTAGAACTAAGCAACATGTTTTTAAACTAATAAACACTCAAAATTCATCACTTCCTAGTTATTTTACAACTACCTGTACTTTTATGCATTCATTGTATGTGTATGGTGGAAATTGCAGACAGTTATGTTATTTTGTGACTCTTTCCCATTCTACGTTCAGTGATGTCAGGTTGGCAACTTGAAATCAATCATGGTAAGAACATTTATACCATGGAAATTGTTGAACACAACAAAATTAGGGCTTTTTTTATTTTCTGGAGAGCTAGTTGTTAAATGTTTACCATCACATTCTTGGCAAAGACAGTATGAATGGATGTCTATTCCTTTGCAGATGCCCAACAAAACACTGAGTTAGGTTTACATGACTGGCTAGTGGGACATTTCACTATCAACTAGCTATTTTTATAATGCTGTGAACTCCAATAGTCACAAGTGGAGTCCCTTGTTCTCTCTTTTTCACCAATGAACACTGTAAATCAGTAGCAGTAAAGAATTAAGTTAGGTTTCAACAAGAAATAAAAACTACGCCAATCAACTGTGTGGGGAACACCTTATACTGTTAGAAAAGCGGTAAAGATATGAAACTCATAAATCTATTGCATGAATATATCAGACAGAGATGGAGAAGAAGCTATCACAAGAGGAGGGACATAAGTTGTGTTGTGTGAAAGGAAAGGAATGTATTAAAAGAAAGAAATGTACTGCATGGGTTCATAATTTGGTAATAATGTGAACTCATTAGCTAGAGTCTGGGATATCTTTGCTGGGCAGTAAACAGTTTGTCATCAGTAGAAAGAAGACTTTACTGAAGTTAGAGGGGTTAGATCATAAAAGAATGACTTAGTGGACATCTAATGGCTATTATCATATGTGCCCACATTCAAAGCCAGGCCCATTTGTGTGTGGGGGGATGGGTTCTTTGTGGGTGCCTTTCTGTATAGTGTCCTTCTAGGGATGGAATTGAGCGTTTCTGCTTTCCTGGAATCCAAGCTCTTCACACCTCTGAATCCCAGACAGTGTCCATCTCTGCCTAGGTCCATAATGTATCCCTATTCCCCAGTGCTTTTCTAGAATTAACTTCTTTCCTGGATGATTAATCCTAACAACATTTTCCTTGGTAGATAAAGTGTGTGTCTGTTTCAAATAGGGCTGGAACTAGGCTGAGGCAAGTGGACTTACTTCTGGTGCAAAATTTAAGGGGCAAGAAAGAACTTCAAAAAACTTCATAATCAAGATAAATAATATTTTAATGCAATGTTTCAAGATATCAAAATTAATGCAAAAATCCATAATTTATGAAATATCCAAATTTTAAATAATGACAGCATTATAGTTTAGTAAGAAGAGTGGGTGTTCTCACTTGTAAACCAGTCTTCCAAGTGGACAGCTCTTGTTCCTATTTTCATGTCTCTGGTGAGAATTTGCCCAGTTAGCTATTTCCTCTCTCTCCTAGATCTTCAGCTTCCTCTTAAGGAAGATTTGTTCCCCAAAGCCAACAAACTGCTTAAGTGTCAACTACCTTTAAAATAAAAACAAAGCTAAGACTGCCTCACCTCAATTGCCTTGACTCCGCAACAGCTGGCACCTCCCTGATCTTCCCTTTACACCAAAGTTTCTTTTTCTTTTTGAATATTGATTTTGAAACTCTTTTTAAAATATTTATTTATTTATTTGGTTGCGCCAGGTCTTAGTTGTGGCAGGCGGGTTCCTTAGCTGCAGCATGTGAACTCTTAGTTGTGGCATGCATGTGGGATCTAGTTCCCCGACCAGGGATCAAACCCAATGCAGGGTCCCCTGTATTGGGAGTGCAGAGTTTTATTCACTGTGCCACCAGGGAAGTCCCTATACCAAAGTTTCTTGAAAAAGAGTCTATGCTCAATGTCTTCGTGTTCTCACCTCCCATTGGCATTTGCTCACTGGACAATGTTGATTATTCCTGTCTTCTTGAGGAATCTCTTCTCCTTTGACTTCTATGATGCCGCAATTCCCCTCCTGCTTTCCAATTTTCCTTCTTAGACTTGTTTGCAGGCTCATTTATTCCTGCCCTGTCTTAAAATGTTGATAATCCTCGAGCTCTGACACCAGCACTCTCCTCTCCTCCCTCCCTTGGTGACCACATAACTCCCCTAAGATCACTATCACTAATAAGCACATGACTCTCCTTTCCAGCTCTGAAGTCTTTCCTGAGCTACAGATTCCTACGTAAACCACCCACTCACTCTCTTGGCTGTCCCCTAGAAACCTCAAACTCAACATTTCCAAATTGAAATCATTTGCCATATTCCCAGTCTGCTTTTCTTATATTATATATCTGGTGGAATGGCACTAAAATCCAACAAAGAAGGTGAAGTCACCTTTGAGTCTTCCCTTTCAATGGTCTAGGGCTCTGGAGCCCCATGTTCTTTAGGAGACGCCACCTCCACCATCAATGGAGCTGCCAGTGGAGGCCCCCAGGGCTCCCTTTCAATATCTGTGCACAGACCCATAGAACACCTGTGCTCCTGGAAGGACATCTCACCATGTTCTGCCCAGGTCATCCCACTCTTCCTCTCTGCCCTCATCTGCTGCCTCTCTCCACCTCACTCCCTCTGTGCCAGAAATACTAGCCTTCTTATTTCCACCAGACCTTTCTTCCCCCAGAAACTCACATGACTCCCCACCTTCCTTCCCTCAGCTCTCTGCTGATACAAAAATCATCAGAAAGGCCATCCCTGTCCACTTGACATAAAATCAGCAACTCACTCCCCTGCTATCCTCTAGTGCCCTATCCTGCTTCATTTTTCGTCACACCACTTACACACACTTGACTTATACTTATTTGTTTGTTTACTGTACCTTCCCCATCAGAATGTACATTTCCTGAGAGCAGAGTCTGTTTTATAAACTCTATATCCTTATCACCTAGAAGTGTCTGACATTTAGTAGATGCATAGTAAATATTTGTTAAATAAATGAATGATTAATTCCTGTCACATCTACTTTAACATGTATTGTATCTATTAGTTTCCTCTTTCACACATTCTATAAATGTTGACTCAAGCCCTCGTCTGAGCCCTGCACCGTGCTGGTGCTCACCCATCTGCTGCTCCAGACCTCACTCTCTCCGGCCTGTACTCTTGCAATTTTCCCCTCACTGGTCTCCTTGCTTGCAGTCAAGCCTCCCTTTTACTTGTTCATCATGCTGTTGCTAGATTATCTTTCCAACATAGCTCAAATTGATAGGTTCTCGGTGATAGCTTTTTCAATAATTTCAGGGGAATTGCTGGACCTTCCCTGTGTCCCAGTGTATCTTGTACAGGTGGTTATCATGACACATATACCACAGCACTTTGCTACACGTATTTACACAACCATCACACTCTACTTGACTGCAAGCCCATTGAGGGCAGATGCTATCATTTATTTGTCCCTAAGTCTTATTCATCCTCACTACTTAACACAGTGCCAGGGGTATCATGAAAGCTTGGTAAATATTTGTTGAATAAGTGAAGTAATAGTGTATTCAATGAGTTATTTGCCTTTATGCCAGAGTCCAAAGCACTTATTCACAAATCACAGTGTGTTTGTCTAACTTTAGAAATGATGCTACCACACACCTCTATATAATAGGTAAAAAGCAAGTAGTGTTATCTCCCTCTAACAGAGGGAAGATTGGATTTATATCTGTTTCCTAGGATTAGTTTGCACCCAAAACTGGATTGATAACATCAAGTCCAGTGTGCAGATTATTAAATTAGATGTTAAGGGATTATCAAAGAAAAGTGGAAACATTCTCTGCCTTCAAGGATTATATTACTTTAAGGAGAGGACGACATGCATAGAAAATACATGTTCATCAAACTCCTTTTACCAGCCCTAAAAGTGGACCACCCAAATATTAGGACAGAAAAAGGCCTCTTCCAGCCAAGCTGAAACTCCTTCCACGGGAGATCAGCATCTTTGTTTAGATGACAGCTGCCTACGTAGTGAGTGGAACTCCAAGGAGGGAACAAGTTTCCTCTTCCAAGCCTGCAGTGCTCCCTAACAGCCAGCTGTCCAGGGCATGCTGCAGAATCACAGCATTCTGACCGTTCAAGTCTCAGCATCACTTCCACAATTCACCTGGAGGGAAGAAGAAGCTGGAGCAGAATGCACAGGGAAATGATGATGAATTCCTAAAGACTATTCTACAATAGGTTACCGATCACTGACAAATCAATAGGTAGATGCTTCCATTTTGAAGGAAGCGGCTAAAAGAAAAAAATAGACTAAGACCATGGTTCTAAAACTAAATCAAAACTACAGTTATTCAACTTCAAAATTGTAATATTCTGGTTTTCTGTGTAAAAAGAAAATGAGGCAGAAAAATAAAGTAATTTATAAGCACCTTTCATGTATTTTGAACTGTTCTTTCAAACCCTGTCCCTCAATTAATCCTCACAACAATACTGCAAGATAAATATTTCTAGCCCTATTTTTATAGAAGAAGATATTGTGGGGAAAAAAAGTCTACATAAAAATATTAATGATTTCTTTCTCTCAGTATGGATCACAGTACTTTATTTTCTTCTATAGGTTATATTCTATTAGTCTCATTATTTATTTTGTGGCTTTCCCGAGCTTTGGCCGGGGGAGCTCCCTCAAGTGAACTCTTATGTCTTTTTCACATGCCCCCATCAGTTTTGGAGCACTTCCTCACTCTCTGGCACCACAATATACACTTCAGACTCCTCTTGCATTTTTCTTGCCTCAGTCCTGGAATCAGCCAAGAATATGCACGCTGCTTTTATTGGACAATGGTTTAAAAACAAAACCAAGATCTGAGTGCCAGGTGGGCTCAATGCTGAGATGTCACTGTTTCTAGGCTCTTGTAGGGAAAAAAGATAAGAAATACATGTGGGCCTAACACATACATTCCACACACACTCCTCTACCTCTCTCTCGCTCACTCTCTCTAAATATATTAAAAACTGTGACTTCACACTGATACCTCTGATTCCAAATCCCTAGCCTGCCTCATTTCTTTCTCTAGCAGTGAGAAACCAGACTCTCATTATCCACAATATATTTATTTATTTAATCAATTCTGGAAAGCACATAGAGAAGTTATTGAATTGCTAACAAATACCCCAGTGAAAAACAAATTTAGTAACAATATTTACTATTGTTCAGTTCTTTGTAGTTAGCCTTACAATACATAGTCCAAACACTGTTTTCCAAATTTTTGCTGTGTGTACTTTGAGTTTCCTCTACTCCCTGATTCATTTAAACTATTTATTCAGTATAACTTACATTTAGAATTATCATGATTCCAAAAGTCAAAGCTATTAAAAAAAAAAAAGTTACACTCAGAGCAGTGTCATTCTTCCCTCAGCCTTTCCCCTGTCCCCATTTTCCTGTTCTTTCCACCTAGGCCCACCCACCTTCTTTAGGTGACCAAATTCATTAGATCTGGTTTATTCTTCCTGTGTTTCTGTTTGCACAAATGAGATGGTATGGGAATATTTCTCACACTATATTATACATACTATGACACTCTTTTGCACCTGGCCTTTTCACTTAAAATTATATCCTGGAGATGGCAGACAGCAGAAGCAAGAAGAACTACAATCCTGCAGCCTGTGGAACAAAAACCACATTCACAAAAAGACAGACAAGATGAAAAGGCAGAGGGCTATGTACCAGATGAAGGAACAAGATAAAACCCCAGAAAAACAACAAAATGAAGTGGAGATAGGCAACCTTCCAGAAAAAAGAATTCAGAATAATGATAGTGAAGACGATCCAGGACCTCGGAAAAAGAATGGAGGTAAAGATCGAGAAAATGCAAGAAATGTTTAACAAAGATGTAGAAGAATTAAAGAACAAACAAACAGAGATGAACAATACAATAACTGAGATGAAAAATACACTAGAAGGAATCAATAGCAGAATAACTGAGGCAGAAGAACAGATAAGTGACCTGGAAGACAGAAGGGTGGAAATCACTACTGTAGAACAGAATAAAGAAAAAAGAGTGAAAAGAAATGAAGACAGCCTAAGAGACCTCTGGGACAACATTAAATGCACGAACATTCACATTAGGGGGGGTCCCAGAAGGAGAAGAGAGAGAGAAAGGACCAGAGAAAATATTTGAAGAGATTAGAGTCAAAAAATTCCCTTACATGGAGAAGGAAATAGCCACCCAAGTCCAGGAAGTGCAGAGAGTCCCATACTCTTGGGATAAACCCAAGGAGAAACAAGCCAAGACACATAGTAATCAAACTGGCAAAAATTAAAGACAAAGAAAAATTATGGAAAGCAGCAAGGGAAAAACGACAAATAACATACAAGGGAACTCCCATAAGGTTAACAGCTGATTTCTCAGCAGAAACTCTACAAGCCAGAAGGGAGTGGCATGATATATTTAAAGTGATGAAAGGGAAGAACCTACAACCAAGATTACTCTACCCGGCAAGGATCTCATTCAGATTTGATGGAGAAATCAAAAGCTTTACAGGCAAGCAAAAGCTAAGAGAATTCAGCACCACCAAACCAGCTCTACAACAAATGTTAAAGGAACTTCTCTAAGTGGGAAACACAAGAGAAGAAAAGGACCTACAAAAACAAACCCCAAACGATTAAGAAAATGGTCATAGGAACATACATATTGATAATTACCTTAAACGTGAATGGATTAAATGCTCCAACCAAAAGACACAGGCTTGCTGAATGGATACAAAAACAAGACCCATATATATGCTGTCTACAAGAGACCCACTTCAGACCTAGGGACACATATAGACTGAAAGTGAAGGGAAGGAAAAAGATATTCCATGCAAATGGAGATCTAAAGAAAGCTGGCGCAGCAATACTCATATCAGATAAAATAGACTTTAAAATAAAGAATGTCAGAAGAGACAAGGAAGGACACTACATAATGATCAAGGGATCAATCCAAGAAGAAGATATAACAATTGTAAATACATATGCACCCAACATAGGAGCACCCCAATACATAAGGCAACTACTAACAGCTATAAAAGAGGAAATCGACAGTCACACAATAATAGTGCAGGACTTTAACACCTCACTTACACCAATGGACAGATCACCCAAACAGAAAATTAATAAGGAAACACAAACTTTAAATGACACAATAGACAAGATAGATTTAATTGATATTTACCGGACATTCCATCCAAAAACAGCAGATTACACTTTCTTGTCAAGTGCTCATGGAACATTCTCCAGGACAGATCACATCTTGGGTCACACATCAAGCCTCAGTAAATTTAAGAAAATTGAAATCATATCAAGCATCTTTTCTGACCACAACACTATGAGATTAGAAATGAATTACAGGGAAAAAAACGTAAAAAACACAAATACATGGAGACTAAACAATACATTACTAAATAACCAAGAGATCACTGAAGAAATGAAAGAGGAAATCAAAAAATATCTAGAGACAAATGACAAGGAAAACACAATGATCCAAAACCTATGGGATGTACCAAAGGCAGTTCTAAGAGGGAAGTCTATAGCTATACAAGCCTACCTCAAGAAACAAGAAAAATCTCAGATAAACAATCTAACCTTACACCTAAAGGAACTAGAGAAAGAAGAACAAACAAAACCCAAAGTTAGGAGAAGGAAAGAAATCATAAAGCTCAGAGCAGAAATAAATGAAATAGAAACAAAGAAAACAATTGCACAGATCAATAAAACTAAAAGCTCGTTCTTTGAGAAGATAAACAAAATTGATAAGCCATCAGCCAGACTCATCAAGAAAAAGAGGGAGAGGATTCAAATCAATAAAATTAGAAATGAAAAAGGAGAAGTTACAACAGACACTGCAGAAATACAAAGCATCCTAAGAGACTACTACAAGCAACTCTATGCCAATAAAATGTACAACCTGGAAGAAATGGACAAATTCTTAGAAAGGTATAACATTCCAAGACTGAACCAGGAAGAAATAGAAAATATGAACAGACCAATCACAAGTAATGAAATAGAGAGGGGTGGGATACAGAGAGTGGGAGGGAGGGAGAGGCAAGAGGGAAGAGATATGGGAACATATGTATATGTATAACTGATTCACTTTGTTATAAAACAGAAACTAACTCACCATTGTAAAGCAATTATACTCCAATAAAGATGTTAAAAAAAAATCTTCCAACAAACAAAAGTCCAGGAGCAGATGGCTTCACAGGTGAATTCTATCAAACATTTAGAGAAGAGCTAACACCCATCCTTCTCAAACTCTTCTAAGAAATTGCAGAGGAAGGAACACTCCCAAATTCACTCTACAAGGCCACCCTCACCCTGATACCAAAACCAGACAAAGATACTACAAAAAAAGAAAATTACAGACCAATATCACTGATGAATATAGATGCAAAAATCCTCAACAAAATACTAGCAAACAGAATCCAACAACACATTAAAAGGATCATACACCATGATCAAGTGGGATTTATCCCAGGGATGCAAGGATTCTTCAATATACACAAATCAATTAATGTGATATACCATTTTAACAAATTGAAGAATAAAAACCATATGATCATCTCAATAGATGCAGAAAAATCTTTTGAAAATATTCAACACTCATTTATGATAAAAACTGTCCAGAGAGTGGGCCTAGAGGGAACCTAACTCAACATAATAAAGGCCATATATGACAAACCCACAGCAAACATCATTCTCAATGGTGAAAAACTGAAAGCATTTCCTCTAAGATCAGGAACAAGACAAGGATGTCCACTCTTGCCATTATTATTCAACATAGTTTTTGGAAGTCCTAGCCACGGCAATCAGAGAAGAAAAAGAAATAAAAGGAATACAAACTGGAAAAGAAGAAGTAAAGCTGTCACTGTTTGCAGGAGACATTATACCATATATAGAGAATCCTAAAGATGCCATCAGAAAACTACTAGAGCTAATCGATGAATGTGGTAAAGTTGCAGGATACAAAATTAATGCACAGAAATCTCTTGTATTCCTATACACTAATGATGAAAAATCTCACAGAGGAATTAAGGAAACACTCCCATTTACCATTGCAACAAAAAGAATAAAATATCTAGGAATAAACCTACCTAGGGAGACAAAAGACCTGTAGGCAGAAAACGATAAGACACTGTTGAAAGAAATTACAGATGGTAACAACAGATGGAGAGATATACCATGTTCTTGGACTGGAAAAATCAATATTGTGAAAATGACTATACAACACAAAGCAATCTACAGATTCAATGTAATCCCTATCAAATTACCAATGGCATTTTTTACAGAACTAGAACAAAAAATCTTAAAATTTGTATGGAGACACAAAAGACCCTGAATAGCCAAAGCAGTCTTGAGAGAAAAAAATGGAGCTGGAGGAATCAGACTCCCTGACTTCAGACTATACTAGAAAGCTACAGTAATTAAGACAATATGGTACTGGCACAAAAACAGAAATATAAATCAATGGAACAGGATAGAAAGCCCAGGGATACACCCACGCACCTATGGTCAACTAATCTATGACAAAGGAGGCAAAGATATACGATGGAGAAAAGAGAGCCTCTTCAATAAGTGGTGCTGGGAAAACTGGACAGGTACTTGTAAAAGAATGAAATTAGAATACTCCTTAACACCATACACAAAAATAAACTCAAAATGGATTAGAGACCTAAACGTAAGACCGGACACCATCAAACTCTTAGAGGAAAACATAGGAAGAACACTCTTTGACATAAATCACAGCCAGATCCTTTTAGATCCACCTCCTAGAGTAATGGAAATAAAAACAAAAATAAACAAATGGGTCCTAATGAAACTTCAAAGCTTTTGCAAAGCAAAGGAAACTACACACAAGACAAAAATACAACCCTTAGTATGGGAAAAAGTATTTGCAAACAAATCAGTGGACAAAGGATTAATCTCCAAAATATATAAACAGCTCATGCAGCTCAATATTAAGAAAACAAACAACGCAATCCAAAAATGGACTGAGAACCTAAATAGACATTTCTCCAAAGAGGATATACAAATGGCCAAGAAGCACATGAAAAGCTGCTCAACATCACTAATTATTAGAGAAATGCAAATCAAAACTACAATGATGTACCACTTCACCCCAGTTAGAATGGGCATCATCAGAAAATCTACAAACAACAAATGCTGGAGAGGGTGTGGAGAAAAGGGAACCCTCTTGCAGTGTTGGTGGGAATGTAAATTGATACAGTCACTATGGAGAATAGTATGGAGGTTCCTTAAAAAACTAAATATAGAATTACCATATGATCCAGCAATCCCAGTACTGGGCATATACCCAGAGAAAACCAAAATTCAAAGACACATGCACCCCAATATTCATTGCAGCACTATTTACAATAGCCAGGTCATGGAAGCAATCTAAATGCCCAATGACAGACGAATGGATAAAGAAGATATGGTACATATATACAATGGAATATTACTCAGCCATAAAAAGGAACAAAATTGGGTCATTTGTAGAGACGTGGATGAATCTAGAGATTGTCATATAGAGTGAAGTAAGTCACAAAGAGAAAAACAAATATCTTATATTAACACATATATGTGGAACCTAGAAAAATGGTACAGATGAACTGGTTTGCAGGGCAAAAATTGAGACACAGATGTAGAGAACAAACGTATGGACACCAAGGGGGAAAAGCAGTGGCGGGTGGTGGTGGTGGTGTAATGAATTGGGAGATTGGGATTGACATGTATACACTGAAGTGTATAAAATGGGTGACTAATAAGAACCTGCTGTATAAAAAAATAAATAAAATTAAATTAAAAAAAAAAGTATATCCTGGAAATTAATCCATATCAGTCAATAAAGATCCCCCTCATTTTTTTTTTTACAGCTGCATAGTACTTCACTGTGTGGCTATACCATACTTATTCAACCACCCTTTGATGTGTGGGCACATAAGTTGTTTCAAATATTTTGCAGTTATAAATAATGCTGAATTTAATAGCTGTGTGAGTGTACTTTTTCATATTATTGGAGATATATCATCAGGGTAAATTCCTAGACATGGGATTATCTGGTCAAAAAGTAAGCATATATATGAATTTGTTAGAAATTGCCAAATTCTCCCCAAAATGGTTGTACTAGTTTGCCTTCTCCCAGCAATGTATGAGAATTCCTATTTCTCCATAGCTTGGCCAACAGAATATGTTGTCATACTTTTTTTTTTTAATTTAATTTAATTTTTTGTCATATTTTAAATTTAATTTAATTTTTTGTCATATTTTAAATTTAATTTTATTTTTTGTCATACTTTTTAATATCACCAATTACATAAGTGAGAACTTGTATCTCAAGTGTTGTTTTAATTTGAATTTCTCTAATTATGAGTAAAACACTTAATTAATATTTATAATATCATTATATTTTTATTGAACTTACTTTCATATACTATGACCATTTTTATATCTTTTTGGTGAATTGTGTTTGTGTCTTTTCTCCATTTTTCTACAAAGTTCTTAGTCCTTTATTCCTCAATTTTCAAAGGGGCAATTTAGGCTTCTTTCTATAGGTGTGTCATTTGAAATTCTGTACATATTCTGATGCTTATGTGATAAATTTTCATTTATCTTATATAGTTTTATTTAACTTATATAATCCATATTTTCCCTTAGAAGGAATTTAGAGCAGCAGTTTGTATATTTTTTTGTAGTTATACTGTTTGCATTTTACAAACACATTTTGATCATAATGTGGCTAAATGACAACAGCAGAATCAAAGAAACAAATTCATGCACGACTCCCTCATGCAACGCCTTCATGAGATATTTACTTAGTGAGAACAAACGAAAAAATATTTTTAAGGAAGAAGGTATATCAACTTGTCCACTCTATAATTCTGACACTCATTCTTATAAAAAGCAGAAGAAAGCCTTAGAAGTCATTGCACTCAAGGTAATAAATAAGTGGAAAAAATGAAGCAATGGTGAAAAGTACCAAAATGGAGAAGTACCTAGAGATTAAACAGCTTTACTAAGATCGCATACAGAGTCAAAGACTGAGCTGTGCAAATTCTGGTTACTATTTAAAAGGTTTCATTTAATATTCTTATTAATTCTATGAGAGAATAAATAAAGAATTTATTAAACTCTGCAGATTATACTAAATGAGGTGTTTTCAACACAGGAAAGAATAGAAACATGGTACATATGGAACTAACAAGGTTAGAAATGTGTGGGTAAACAATCATGACGTGATTAATCTTGGGACAACACCAACTAATGTTCATTGGGGGAAAACATTAGTATTTCAAGTCAAAAGAAATCCAAGAGGATAAAATTTTACAGGGCTTGGAAGTGACAAATAGACCTATTAATAACTAATACCATAAAATCACAGATATTTAAGTTGAAGAAGCTTGAGAAATAAATGAATAATAATAATCAACTGCATTAAGGAGCATTCATCACCTACACAAACAGCTCACAAGTTGTGCCTGGTCAATTCAGTCAACATGTTTTGTTGGGTCCATTACATTTTTTAGAAAACTGCATTTGAATTCACTTAGGTCCTGCCACTCATTCCTTCTTCTTTTTTTTTTTTTTCTTTAAACATCTTTATTGAAGTATAATTGCCTTACAATGGTGTGTTAGCTTCTGCTTTATAACAAAGTGAATCAGTTATACACATACAATATGTTCCCATATCTCTTCCCTCTTGCGTCTCCCTCCCTCCCACCCTCCCCATCCCACCCCTCTAGGTGGTCACAAAGCACCGAGCTGATCTCCCTGTGCTATGTGGCTGCTTCCCACTACCTATCTATTTTACATTTGGTAGTGTATATATGTCCATGCCACTCTCTTACCCTGTCACATCTCACCCCACCCCCTCCCCATATCCTCAAGTCCATTCTCTAGTAGGTCTGTGTCTTTATTCCCGTCTTGCCACTAGGTTCTTCATGGCTTTTTTTTTTTTCCTTAGATTCCGTATATATGTGTTAGCATACTGTATTTGTTTTTCTCTTTCTGACTTACTTCACTCTGTATGACAGACTCTAACTCCATCCACCTCATTACAAATACCTCCATTTCATTTCTTTTTATGGCTGAGTAATATTCCATTGTATATATGTGCCACATCTTCTTTATCCATTCATCTGTCGATGGACATTTAGGTTGCTTCCATGTCCTGGCTATTGTAAATAGAGCTGCAATGAACATTTTGGTACATGACTCTTTTTGAACTATGGTTTTCTCAGGGTATATGCCCAGTAGTGGGATTGCTGGGTCGTATGGTAGTTCTATTTGTAGTTTTTTAAGGAACCTCCATACTGTTCTCCATAGTGGTTGTATCAATTTACATTCCCACCAACAGTGCAAGAGTGTTCCCTTTCCTCCACACCCTCTCCAGCATTTATTGTTTCTAGATTTTTTGATGATGGCCATTCTGACTGGTGTGAGATGATATCTCATTGTAGTTTTGATTTGCATTTCTCTAATGATTAATGATGTTGAGCATTCTTTCATGTGTCTGTTGGCAATCTGTATATCTTCTTTGGAGAAATGTCTATTTAGGTCTTCTGCCCATTTTTGGATTGGGTTGTTCGTTTTTTTGTTATTGAGCTGCATGAGCTGCTTGTAAATCTTGGAGATTAATCCTTTGTCAGTTGCTTCATTTGCAAATATTGTCTCCCATTCTGAGGGTTGTCTTTTGGTCTTGTTTATGGTTTCCTTTGCTGTGCAAAAGCTTTGAAGTTTCATTAGGTCCCATTTGTTTATTTGTGTTCTTATTTCCATTTCTCTGGGAGCTGGGTCAAAAAGAATCTTGCTGTGATGTATGTCATAGAGTGTTCTGCCTATGTTTTCCTCTAAGAGTTTGACAGTGTCTGGCCTTACATTTAGGTCTTTAATCCATTTTGAGTTTATTTTTGTGCATGGTGTCAGGGAGTGTTCTAATTTCATACTTTTACATGTATCTGTCCAATTTTCCCAGCACCACTTATTGAAGAGGCTGTCTTTTCTCCACTGTATATTCTTGCCTCCTTTATCAAAGATAAGGTGACCATATGTGTGTGGGTTTATCTCTGGGCTTTCTATCCTGTTCCATTGATCTATATTTCTGTTTTTGTGCCAGTACCAAACTTTCTTGATTACTGTAGCTTTGTAGTATAGTCTGAAGTCAGGGAGCCTGATTCCCCCAGCTCCATTTTTCGTTCTCAAGATTGCTTTGGCTATTCGGGGTCTTTTGTGTTTCCATACAAATTGTGAAATTTTTTGTTCTAGTTCTGTGAAAAATGCCAGTGGTAGTTTGATAGAGATTGCATTGAATCTGTAGATTGCTTTGGGTAGTAGAGTCATTTTCACAATGTTGATTCTTCCAATCCAAGAACATGGTATATCTCTCCATCTATTTGTATCATCTTTAATTTCTTTCATCAGTGTCTTATAATTTTCTGCATACAGGTCTTTTGTCTCCTTAGGTAGGTTTACTCCTAGATATTTTATTCTTTTTGTTGCAATGGTAAACGGGAGTGTTTTCTTAATTTCACTTTCAGATTTTTCGTCATTAGTGTATAGGAATGCAAGAGATTTCTGTGCATTAATTTTGTATCCTGCTACTTTACCAAATTCATTGATTAGCTCTAGGAGTTTTCTGGTAGCATCTTTAGGATTCTCTATGTATAGTATCATGTCATCTGCAAATAGTGACAGCTTTACTTCTTCTTTTCCGATTTGGATTCCTTTTATTTCTTTGTCTTCTCTGATTGCTGTGGCTAACACTTCCAAAACTCTGTTGAATAATAGTGGTGAGAGTGGGCAACCTTGTCTTGTTCCTGATCTTAGTGGAAATGGTTTCAGTTTTTCACCATTGAGGACAATGTTGGCTGTGGGTTTGTCATATATGGCCTTTATTATGTTGAGGAAAGTTCCCTCTATGCCTACTTTCTGCAGGGCTTTTATCATAAATGGGTGTTGAATTTTGTCGAAAGCTTTCTCTGCATCTATTGAGATGATCATATGGTTTTTCTCCTTCAATTTGTTAATATGGTGTATCACATTGATTGATTTGCGTATGTTGAAGAATCCTTGCATTCCTGGGATAAACCCCACTTGATCATGGTGTATGATCCTTTTAATGTGCTGTTGGATTCTGTTTGCTAGTATTTTGTTGAGGATTTTTGCATCTATGTTCATCAGTGATATTGGCCTGTAGTTTTCTTTCTTTGTGACATCTTTGTCTGGTTTTGGTATCAGGGTGATGGTGGCCTCGTAGAATGAGTTTGGGAGTGTTCCTCCCTCTGCAATATTTTGGAAGAGTTTGAGAAGGATAGGTGTTAGCTCTTCTCTAAATGTTTGATAGAATTCACCTGTGAAGCCATCTGGTCCTGGGCTTTTGTTTGTTGGAAGGTTTTTAATCAGAGTTTCAATTTCAGTGCTTGTGATTGGTCTGTTCATATTTTCTATTTCTTCCTGGTTCAGTCTTGGCAGTTTGTGCATTTCTAAGAATCTGTCCATTTCTTCCAGGTTGTCCATTTTATTGGCATAGAGTTGCTTGTAGTAATCTCTCATGATCTTTTGTATTTCTGCAGTGTCAGTGGTTACTTCTCCTTTTTCATTTCTAATTCTGTTGATTTGAGTCTTCTCCCTTTTTCTCTTGATGAGTCTGGCTAATGGTTTATCAATTTTGTTTATCTTCTCAAAGAACCAGCTTTTAGTTTCATTGATTTTTGCTATTGTTTCCTTCATTTCTTTTTCATTTATTTCTGACCTGATCTTTATAATTTCTTTCCTTCTGCTGGCTTTGGGGTTTTTTTGTTCTTCTTTCTCTAATTGCTTTAGGTGCAAGGTTAGGTTGTTTACTCGAGATGTTTCCTGTTTCTTGAGGTAGGCTTGTATTGCTATAAACTTCCCTCTTAGCACTGCTTTTGCTGCGTCCCATAGGTTTTGGGTCATCGTATCTCCATTGTCATTTGTTTCTAGGTATTTTTTGATTTCCCCTTTGATTTCTTCAGTGATCACTTCGTTATTAAGTAGTGTATTGTGTAGCCTCCATGTGTTTGTATTTTTTACAGATCTTTTCCTGTAATTGATATCTAGTCTCATAGCGTTGTGGTCAGAAAAGATACTTGATACGATTTCAATTTTCTTAAATTTACCAAGGCTTGATTTGTGACCCAAGATATGATCTATCCTGGAGAATGTTCCATGAGCACTTGAGAAAAATGTGTATTCTGTTGTTTTTGGGTGGAATGTCCTATAAATATCAATTAAGTCCATCTTGTTTAATGTATCATTTAAAGCTTGTGTTTCCTTATTTATTTTCATTTTGGATGATCTGTCCATTGGTGAAAGTGGGGTGTTAAAGTCCCCTACTATGATTGTGTTACTGTCGATTTCCCCTTTTATGGCTGTTAGTATTTGCCTTATGTATTGAGGTGCTCCTATGTTGGGTGCATAAATATTTACAATTGTTATACCTTCCTCTTGGATCGATCCCTTGTTCATTATATAGTGTCCTTCTTTGTCTCTTGTAATAGTCTTTATTTTAAAGTCTATTTTGTCTGATATGAGAATTGCTACTCCAGCTTTCTTTTGATTTCCATTTGCATGGAATATCTTTTCCCATCCCCTCACTTTCAGTCTATATGTGTCTCTAGGTCTGAAGTGGGTCTCTTGTAGACAGCACATATATGGGTCTTGTTTTTGTATCCATTCAGCCAGTTTGTGTCTTTTGGTGGGAGCATTTAATCCATTTACATTTAAGGTAAGTATCGATATGTATGTTCCTATTCCCATTTTCTTAAATGTTTTGGGTTTGTTATTGTAGGTGTTTTCCTTCTCTTGTGTTTCTTGCCTAGAGAAGTTCCTTTAGCATTTGTTGTAAAGCTGGTTTGGTGGTGCTGAACTCTCTCAGCTTTTGCTTGTCTGTAAAGATTTTAGTTTCTCCATCACATCTGAATGAGATCCTTGCTGGGTAGAGTAATCTTGGTTGTAGGTTTTTCTCCTTCATCACTTTAAGTATATCCTGCCACTCCCTTCTGGCTTGCAGAGTTTCTGCTGAAAGATCAGCTGTTAACCTTATGGGGATTCCCTTGTGTGTTATTTGCTGTTTTTCCCTTGCTGCCTTTAATATGTTTTCCTTATATTTAATTTTTGACAGTTTGATTAATATGTGTCTTGGGGTGTTTCTCCTTGGGTTTATCCTGTATGGGACTCTCTGTGCTTCCAGGACTTGATTAACTATTTCCTTTCCCATATTAGGGAAGTTTTCAACTATAATCTCTTCAAATATTTTCTCAGTCCCTTTCTTTTTCTCTTCTTCTTCTGGGACCCCTATAATTCGAATGTTGGTGCGTTTAATGTTGTCCCAGAGGTCTCTGAGACTGTCCTCAGTTCTTTTCATTCTTTTTTCTTTATTCTGCTCTACAGTAGTTATTTCCACTCTTTTATCTTCCAGGTCACTTGTCCGTTCTTCTGCCTCAGTTATTCTGCTATTGATCCCTTCTAGAGTATTTTTAATTTCATTTATTGTGTTTTTCATCATTGCTTGGTTCCTCTTTAGTTCTTCTACGTCCTTGTTAAATGTTTCTTGCATTGTGTCTATTCTATTTCCAAGATTTTGGATCATCCTTATTATCATTATTCTGAATTCTTTTTCAGGTAGACTACCTATTTCCTCTTCATTTGTTAAATCTGGAGTGTTTTGACCCTGCTCCTTCATCTGCTGTGTGTTTTTCTGTCCTCTCATTTTGCTTATCTTACTGTGTTTGGGGTCTCCTTTTCACAGGCTGCAGGTTCGTAGTTCCCGTTGTTTTTAGTATCTGTTCCCAGTGGCTAAGGTTGGTTCAGTGGGTTGTGTAGGCTTCCTGGTGGAGGGAACTAGTGCCTGAGTTCTGGTGGATGAGTCAGGATCTTGTCTTTCTGGTGGGCACGTCCACGTCTCGTGGTGTATTTGGGGTGTCTGTGGCCTTATTATGATTTTAGGCAGCCTCTCTTCTAATGGATGGGGCTGTGTTCCTGTCTTGCTAGTTGTTTGGCATAGGGTGTCCAGCACTGTAGCTTGCTGGTCGTTGAGTGAAGCTGGGTCTTGATGTTGAGATGGAGATCTCTGAGAGATTTTTGCCGTTTGGTATTACGTGGAGCTGGGAGGTCTCTTGTGGACCAGTGTCCTGAAGTTGGCTCTCCCACCTCAGAGGCACGGCCCTGATGCCTGGCTGGAGCACCGAGAGCCTTTCGTCCACACCGCTCAGAGTAAAAGGGAGAAAAAATAGAAAGAAAGAAAGAAAGAAAGAAAGAGGGTATAATATAGTGAAGTAAAATAAAGCTATTATAAAGCAGAGCTATACAGACAAAATCTCACCCAGAAGCATATACATATACACTCACAAAAAAAAGGAAAAGGGGAAACATTAATATATCCTGCTCCGAAAGTCCACCTCCTGAATTTGGGATGATTCGTTGTCTATTCAGGTATTCAACAGATGCAGGCACATCAAGTTGTTTGTGGAGTTTTAATCCGCTGCTTCTGAGGCTGCTGGGAGAGATTTCCCCTTCTCTTCTCTGTTCGCACAGCTCCTGGGGATCAGCTTTGGATTTGGACCCGCCTCTGCGTGTAGGTCACCTGAGGGCGTCTGTTCCCCGCCCAGACAGGACGGGGTTAAAGGAGCAGCTGCTTCGGGGGCTCTGGCTCACCCAGGCCGCGGGGAGGGAGGGGTACAGAGGAGGCGAGGCGGGGTGAGCCTGCGGCGTCAGAGGCCGGCGTGACGTTGCAGCAGCCTGAGGTGCGCCGTGTGTTCTCCCGGGGAACTTGTCCCCGGATCACGGGAGCCTGGCGGTGGCGGGCTGCACAGGCTCCCGGGAGGGGCGGTGTGGAGAGTGACCTGTGCTCACACACAGGCTTTTTGGAGGCGGCAGCAGCAGCCCCAGCGTCTCACGCCCGTCTCTGGGGCCCGCGCTGATCGCTGCGGCTCGCTCCCGTCTGTGGAGCTTGTTTAGGCGGCGCTCTGAATCCCCTCTCCCTGCGCGCCGTGAAACAAAGAGGCAAGGAAAAGTCTCTTGCCTCTTCGGCAGCTGCAGACTTTTTCCCGGACTCCCTACCAGCCAGCTGTGGTGCGCTAACCCCTTCAGGCTGTGTTCACGCCGCCAGCCGCAGTCCTCTCCCTGCGATCCGACCGAAGCTGAGCCTCAGCTCCCAGCCCCGCCTGCCTCGGCGGGGGAGCAGACAAGCCTCTCGGGCTGGTGAGCACTGCTCGCTGCTCGGCGCCGAGCCTCTGTGCGGGAGTCTCTCCGTTTTTCCCTCTGCACCCCTGTTGCTGTGGGATCCGCGCTGTTAGCCACGGCTCGTGCCCGTCTCTGGAGTTCGTTTAGGCGACGCTCTGAATCCCCTCTGCTCGCGCACCAGGAAACAAAGAGGGAAGAAAAAGTCTCTTGCCTCTTCGGCAGCTGCAGACTTTTTCCCGGACTCCCTCCCGGCTAGCTGTGGTGCACTAACCCCTTCAGGCTGTGTTTACGCCGCCAACCCCAGTCCTCTCCCTGCAATCCGACCGAAGCCCAAGCCTCAGTTCCCAGCCCCGCCCGCCCCGGCGGGGGAGCAGACAAGCCTCCTGGGCTGGTGAGTGCTGCTCGTTGCCGAGCCTCTGTGCAGGAATCTCTCCGCTTTGCCCTCCGCACCCCCGTGGCTGCGCTCTCTTCCGTGGCTCCGAAGCTTCCCCCCTCTGCCACCCGCAGTCTCTGCCCGCGAAGGGGCTTCCTAGTGCGTGGAAATCTTTCCTCCTTCACAGCTCCCTCCCACTGGTGCAGGTGCCGTCCCTATTCTTTTGTCTCTGTTATTTCTTTTTTCTTTTGCCCTACCCAGGTACAGGGGGAGTTTCTTGCCTGTTTAGAGGTCGGACGTTTTCTGTCAGCGATCAGTGGGTGTTCTGTAGGAGCAGTTCCACGTGTAGATGTATTTCTACTGTATCTGTGGGAAGGAAGATGATCTCCGCGTCTTACTCTTCCGCCATCTTCTCTCCTCTCCAGTCATTCCTTCTTGTTTACATTTGGCAAATTTTACCCATTTACTTATCTCCTTGGCCCCTTGTAAGCACTTGTGTTCATTAAGTCTTTTGTATACTACAATATCCCTTCCCTCTTTTTAATGCAATTGATTTCTTGAAGAAACTTGGGTAGAACGTGCCACATTCTGGATTTGGCTGATTGCATCATTGTTGTACCATTTTAACTTGATCTTATATCCACTGTATTTCCTGAAAATTGTAAGATAGATTTGGAGCAGGGATTGGCAAACTTCTTCTGGAAAGGGCCAGATAGTAAACATTTTAGGCTTTATGGGCTACAAAGCTCTGTCACAACTACTCGACTCTGCCACTGTAGCGAAAAAGCAGCAGTAGACAATGTTTAAATGAATGAGCATGGCTGTGTTTCAATACAACTTAAATTTATAAAAACCAGTGATACAGTGTCAGTTGGGGTAGAAGGAGTAACAAGACCTGGAGATGAGTGAGAACGTGTCTTTCTTCCTTTCAAATTTCAATCTGTCTTGAATCTTTTCAGCGAGTCCCCATTGGATTGGAAATTCTTTCTCCTCAGTCACTCCTCCCATCATCAGTAGTAAGTCTGGCTGAGTGTTCCTGGTCATTCAGGTAACAGGCTTCTGCTTTTCTCCACAATTTCACTGCTGTCAAAGGCTCAGTTCTCCCAAAGAGTTGATCTCCTCAGGATCCCAACTTCTATGGAGGTAGTGTTTGTCTCTCTTCTATTTTTGTTCTTCTGAAGAGACCTCAAGCCTACGTGTCTCTCTTGGGATTTAGATAGCACTGTCCCTAGGATATGGCAAAGCCAGGAACATCTCCAATTCCAGTCACTCATGGGGTCAGTGCTGCTTCAGAGGCCACGTCACTAGGGTAATGTGTGGAGAAATGAAAAAGAATCCACCAGATAGGCCTTCCCTGGTGGCGCAGTGGGACAATGCAAGGGACACGCCTGCCAATGCAAGGGACACGGGTTCGAGCCCTGGTCCGGGAGGATCCCACATGCCGTGGAGCAACTAGGCCCATGTGCCATAACTACTGAGCCTGTGCTCTAGAGCCTGCGAACCACAACTACTGGACCCATGTGCCGCAACTACTGAAGCCCATGCGCCTAGAGCCTGTGCTCCACAACAAGAGAAGCCACCACAATGAGAAGTCAGCGCACCGTAACCAAGAGTAGCTCCCACTCGCCACAACTGGAGAAAACCGGCACAGCAATGAAGACCCAACGCAGCCAAAAATAAATAAATAAATAAATAAATAAATAAATAAATAAATAAATAAATAAATTTAAGAATCCACTAGATAAAGGTCTGGACATGGAAACAGTATGTAAACAGAAGGGCACTGGCCAGGGGTCAACTTCACCTCCTCTTACACTCCTCCCTCCCTCCCTCCCACACCGCCTGTTGCCTCTTTGCACCATCTCTACCTCTTCCTTCCCCTTTCAAAGCAACTCTAATGTCAATTTTGTCTGCTTTCCTCTGGATGCCAGTGTTAGAGACGGGAATTAGTTCTTTTCTCCAAGGTTTCCCCTTATCCGAGAAGGTCACTTGATAACAAACTTTCCAAACGAATTGTTTCCCACACACTTTTTCAAATACTCAACTAGCCTTGGCTTTTGCTAATGCAAGATGGGAAACTAAAGCCCAATAGCTAAGTGAGAAGTTTCTGTTTTTCAGCTGTGGAGTGTGAAGTATTGCCTCCCTGAAATGGAGACGGGCACTGAATGAAATGGACAGTTGAGGAAGTTCCACTCTGTATCAATCTACCCCTTGCCTGGTCGCTAAGGTTTAAGAGCTGCAAGGAGGGGTTGGCTTATGGGATGTCTCTTCCTCTTCTAGGGGACAAACTAATAATTTAGGTCTCACTGGATTGCATCTCAACCATGCAACTGGCTATGAACGTGATCTTTCAGTTACTAAAACCCTGCTGACCTAGGATTCCTCAGAATCCTCAGATCAAGAAAATAGCATGTCCCAGGAGAGAGAATTTTAAAAAATAATAAAATAAAGCAAAGGAAATCCGATACCCAGCTATGTTGGTATCTTTCTAAAGCCTTACTAGCCCCATAGTAAGGCTTTCTGCTTCTGTTTCATTATGTGACAGGCAGGGACTGTAAACACTGTTGGTGGCAGAGAAAACAGAGTCTAGAAACAAATAAGAAAAACTAAAGCTGAAACTGGGAATATGTGCAGAGCTTATGCTTTGGTATTCTGTGGTCATGACAGTTTTTGCTCTTACGAAAGTACTGTGTGTGGTGTTCTTTTTCTCAGTAATGATTTCTGAAACTGTGTGACTTGTGGAATTCGCTTTTAAAAAAATGCGTGAGTGTTTAATCGTTCCGGGTGTGAGTAACCACATTCTGTTCGAGTGTGCTTCCAGCCCTCACTTTGCTCCTTATCAGCGACAGTACTCCAAACACTTGTCTCAATTTTAAGATCAAAGCTGATGAAAAACAGACCTCTGAAGGGTTGAATTGCCTTCTGCATTTTTGTGCATCAGAAGAAAATACCTATACCACTTGAAGGGACTGAATTTTTTTAGTGCCTCATCTTCAGATTGTGAGTTCTGCTTTGTTCATTTCTTACTCTGTCAATGTCATCTGCTTCGTGAAATATTTCTTTTAATTAATTATTCTTGTCTCAATTGTCTTCTGTGGCTCACTGTCAGGGCAAGAATTCATATTAGTAAAATAGGATCTGTCGATAAAGGGAAATATCTTGGCTTATTTCAGCGTGGAATTAACTTCATTTAACCAGTAAATCACCTTAACTGATTTTTCAGAAAAATTTTTTTGTTGTTTATATATTTTTTGAAGTTGCATACAGCATGGCTTTTCTACAAAGCAGCAATTCAGAAACATGAAAACACTAAATTATAGAAGAACCGAGAAGTCTGACTAAGAAAGCATCTGGAGAGAATCCTAAAGCTAGAAGCCAAATCAATAACAACACAACAACAACATCAACAACTCCATTCACATTCTGCTCTACGGGGAATCTCCAAAAAGCATCTCTCCAAAATGCATTATTAAATATGAGCAGTTTTGTATAGGTCCTACATGTCTGCTTAGGTTTTTATTAAAACAATGGAAACAACTATAAATAATACAGAAAAATGTATAAGGTGATAAAATAAGCAGACAGGACCTTTCTAAAGGCAACCTTAAAAGCACTGATAAATTTTCAAAAGTAAAATATTTACCAAAGCTAATAGAACCAAACTTTCCTATGATTTGGAGAATCATAATTTAGTCTATGGGGAAGAAACTGAGGTCTGAGGATTTACATAGGTTCCCATACTCTTTTCAATATACTCCTTCAGGAGTGAATATGCAGCCCTTTCTTAAGAATGGGGATGAAGGTCACCATTCTTTTAGTCCAGATACCAGGAACACTATGATAATGTGCAGTTTGGTCATTAAGATCGACTACATGGTGTAGAAATATCGTTGGACTAGAAATGAAGACCTCTAGGTTCTTGTTCCAGATGCACCATTAACTGGTTTTGTGACCTTGAGAAAATCAATGAATTTGACAAATATTCCTTAAGCACCCAGATACTATACACAATGTTGGAGATATTTTGGCAATAGGAAAGATTCCTTGATTTCCAAGTTCTTTCACCTTAGTAAAGAGAGACTGTAAAAATAATCACACTGTAGAAATACAGATGCAACAATATGAAATAGATGGGATGGGGATTGGGGCAAGAGGAGACATTTCAGGAACTTTAAGCCCTTTGGTTTGGCTTGCTTTGAGAGAGTTTGACAAGGTGGGGTAAAGATAAATCTGGAGTCATAGGCAGGAAATAAATTGTGGAGTGGTTTTAACATTATAGTAAAGAGTTGGGACTTTATCATATATCCAGTGAGTCTCAAATTTTGATATGCAACAGAATTATATGGGGAGCTTGTTAAAACACACACGTCTCCCTTTAGTAATGGCATCAGAATCTTCAGTGGCAGGACCATCACTAATGTTTTTGACAACATACACAAAGTTTGCATCCAACATACACAAAATTTGAGAATAACTGGTATCGTCAGTGGCATCCACTGAAGGTCCTGAAATAAGGGAATAACACCAGATTTGTATTTTAGAAAGATCACTGTACCATGTGTGTAGAGAATGGACTAGAGGGGCATGAGTCTGGGGACAGGGAAACTGATTGAAAGACTATCTTTCCAGTGATCCATGACCCAGTATCCCTTCCTGGGTATGTGTCTGAGAAAACATCCAATATATGTACCTCAGGAGACAAGCACAAGAATGTTCATAGCTGTGATGTGTGTGGTAGCAAAAAACAGGAACAACCCAGATATCCACTAAAAAGAGAATGGATGAATTGTGATATCTTTCAAAAAACAGAATATTCTACAACAGTAGAAATGAGTGAGTATTGTCTACATTCAACAGAATAGGTGAAACTTACAGATAGAGTTCTGAGACTAAAAAAGCAAGTAACTGAAGACTACACATTATATGATACCATTCAAATAGTTTTAAAATGAGCACTATTAAACAGTTTGTATACACACACTGCTTTTTTGTTTTGTTTTGTTTTTAACAAGCAAGAGAATAAAAACACAATTTAGGATAGTATTTACCACTTGCAGAGTGCAAGGATGCATCAGGTGGAAACAAACAATAGCTTCAATGGTGTTAGTAATGTTTTGCTTCTTTATTTGAAGGGTGGCTTGATGACTATTGGTGTTTTGATTATGCATTATGACTTATATTTGGTAACTAGTCTCCAAAGATGAACCTCCAATGCACCATGCTTCCCAATATTCATGCTCTTGTATAATCCCCTCCCACATTGAACCTGGGGTTGTAATCAAGAGGATGCAGCAGAAGTGACACTATGTGACTTATAAGCCTAAGTCATCAGAAACTTTGTATCTGCCTTCTTAGCCTCTTAGAGCACACACACTGGAAAGCAAGCCACCATGTAGGAAGTCCAACTACCCCAAGACCACCATATTGTGAGGAAGCCCAAGTTAGCCACAGGAGAGGCTGCATAGAGACAGGGTGATGTCTGACCAGCTGTCCCAGCTGAGGCACCAGCTGAGTGAAGAAATCATCATGGGTGTCCAGCACAGGTAAGCTTGCAGATGACACCAGCCCCAGGCACCACCTGACTGCAACTACATACAGAACCCCAAGTGGGAACTGCCCTGCTGAGCTGAATCAATGCACAGAATTGTGAGCCATAGTAATAAATTGCTGTTTTAAGCCACATGGTTTGCAATAAATAACCAGAATATTATAAATATGTCACATATATTCTTTTATACATATCATATAGTACAATTACTTTTCAAAATGAAATTACTAAATATAATAATAACTTGTCAGAATCAGACAGTTCTGGCTTCAAATCCTGGTCTTGCCACTCAGGCTGTGTGGCCCTGGATAAATCACTTCACCTTTCTAAGAATCAATTTTCTCATCTGAGAAAGAGGGGAAAATAGTAGCTCCTAATTCATAAGGAGGTTGAGAGGCTTAGGAAATATAGAATCTATACATCCTTATCCAGGCATAAGTTAAGGACTTAATAAATTATAGGGACCAGGCCACACTACACAAACTTGCTTCTTCTGGATCTAAAGAGGAAAGAAAAAAGCTTTTGCTAATGAAGAATGTGGATTATAGCTCAAGAACTGTAAATATCCATGGTGAACAGGATTCAGCCAGAACAAGTGACTATAAAGTCTTTTCCCACTCTGTGGTTTTATGAAGGTTCATTGATTTCCTGTGGTTTATTTCAGGTATAAAACATTTGAATTCAGATTTCCCAGGGACAGATTTCCGCAGTTATTTCTCTATTTTTAGCATTATCTCTGTCTTTGGCTTCCCTCTCCTGTGGCACTCTCCACATTGGGCCCTCATCTCCTATCAGGTGGCAGAAAAAATGTAGGGGTAATTCAGTCAGTCCACTTGATGGGTGACTGGTTGATACATCTTACAGAAGGATAGGTAAGGAAGGAGGAGCATGAGATTGAATGCATGTCCTCTTTGCAGGGTATGTGAAGTCTGGGAAGAGAAGCTGGACAGGTAACTTTAAGAAGCAATCTTGTTTGAAAGATGATTACACTCTGGGAAGGGGTGAAATATGACCATTTTGTGTCCCATAGATATCCTCAGAGTCTAATGAAAGGCAGTTTCTGCCCTTTTGCATTTAGCTTGGTCCACAAGCCACACAGTTCAAGAAGATTAACAACACCAGCTGGGAGGTAAGCATTGCTGTCCTGAAGAGGTTGCTGCCCGTGGAGCTTGTGAACCATGAAACATCAATATCGACGTTGGCTGGAGGAGATCCGTGGGGAATAAGGCATGGTTGCAGCCTGCACAGGTCTGCACAGGGGGCAGGCTCTCTGTCTGCAGACCCCAGAGCTCACAGGATCAAAGGATGACTTCTATCTGTTCTCTTACCAGGACAGAGCAAACGGATGGGGGTTATAATCCAGCAGGAGGTATTTGGGTCAGATGAGCTCCAGAGGTCTCTTTAAGGTCTAATTCAATGAACAGTATGTTTTTCTTATCTCTGATAAGAGGTAGCATTCTAAAAAATCTTAGTGTACTTCTGAAAAAAAAATTGTACTCGTGAAATATTTGTTGAAACTTCATAAGTGTCTGTACTCAAAAAAACATTTTTTAAAAACCACAGTTACATAAATGTTCAGACTATGGAACTTTGGGGCTTTATTTATTTATATATATTTCTCTTTATAGATTCCTTCCTTCTTCCACTGAATTTTGAGAAGGACATAAAAGTCATTTCCTTTACAAGAAATCCCTCTACTCCCAGCAGTCCTAAATGTTAGAAGGCAAGGTAAGATCACTGGTGGAACCTCAAGGTAGGATTTTTGATACCAGAAAATTCTCTATAGTTTAGCCATAACTAGTATCTAGAGAGTTGTTATTATTCCTGCTTTTCTTGGGGGAAAATATGTAGATTCATATCTCTACCTCGTTGAGCTTTCCTAATAAATCCCAGTGCACTGGATTTTTTTGGAAACAATTTCAAACTTACAGAAAAATTGCAAATACAGTACAAAGATTTTTTTCTGAACCATTGAGCTTAAGTTGCTGAC
The DNA here is from genome assembly GCF_028021215.1 of Eschrichtius robustus. Lineage (NCBI taxonomy): Eukaryota > Metazoa > Chordata > Mammalia > Artiodactyla > Eschrichtiidae > Eschrichtius > Eschrichtius robustus. The sequence goes on from NC_090841.1 coordinate 33,955,404, forward strand.
CTGATGTCCTAAAATCCCCAAAATACTTTAGGGGTTATATAAAAACAAGTACCCAAGTCAGGAGATCAAAATTGATATTTTACTTCCTCGGACCCTGTTCAAGTTTTGCCAACTGTCCCAATGATGTCCTTGATAGAAAAAGGATCTGGTATGAAATGAAGTGTGGCATTTAGTTGTTATGTATCCATGGTTTCCTTTAGTTTAGAACAGTTTCTCAGTCTTTTCTTGACTTTCATGATCCTGACACTTATGAAGATTACAATCCAGTAGATTTTTGTGGGTTTTTTTTTTGTTGTTGTTTTTAAAATTTTTTTTAACAGAATCCCCTTCATTTTGTTTCCCCATGATAAGATTGATGTTACACATCTTTGGCAGGAATACCACAGAACTGAGGTGTGTTCTCCTTGCATTCTATCAGATGGAATGTGATTTTGATTTATCTCATTACTGAAGATGTTAACTTAGATCATTTGATTACAGTGGTGTCTGTAAAGTTACAGGTTCCCTTTTTAATTAATAAGTATTTTGTGGGGAGATAATTTAAGATTACAAAAATATCCTGTTCCTCATCTAAGTTTCTATTTATTTATTTATATATTTATTTATTCATTCATTCATTCATTCATTCATTCATTTCAGCATGGACTTGCGGACTCTTATTTTATTAAATGGATTATAATAAGTTACTGTATTTATTTTGATACTCAAATTGTCCCAGATTTAGCCAGTGGGATCTTCTTGAAGCTGGTTCCTCTGTCCTTTTGACATCTCATCAATGTTCTTTTAACATTTCCTTACTTTCTGGCACAAAAATGTTCCAGGCTTACCTCATCCTTTTGCTGCTCTAGTGCTGGAATCAGCCATTTCTCTAAGGAGCCTAGTTCCTTTTAATGGAGGATGGTATTTAGAAACCAAGATTTGGTTTCCAAGTGTGCTCATTGCTGTTGGGGTGTTGTTGCTCACAGCCCTCTCAGCTGTTTCAAGCTCTTTATATTTTGAGAAATTATCCATTTGTCAACATGTGGCAAATACCTTATCTTAGTTTGAGGTTTTTCTTTTGACTTTATTTATGGTTATTTTGCCTATGCAAAAATAATTGCTTGTATTATAGCTTTATCAATTTTTTGTCTTGGCTTCTGGGATTTATGTCTAACTCAGATATTTCACACTTCAGCATTACAAACATTTCTCCCCATGTTTTTTTCTAGCACTATAGAAAAAGTTTTTTTTTAAATCTTGAAGTGCACCTACCCACATGTTGGTAAAAAATCTGTTTTTCATCGGGAGAGCAAGCTGAGTGCCACAGACTGACACACCATTTGAGGAAAACCAAGGCCAAATCCAAATTTTTAGATATGTAGGTATTTTGTGATCTCTTTATGCGAACTATTGGTTTTCTGCCCTGGTTCACCATTATCATTACCTTTGAAGCTTTTATAAAACAGACTGCTACCTAGTAATCTATCATACAAAACAATTGAATCAGACCTCTGGGGATTACTGGATAAAGATTTTTTTAAAAACTCTACAGGTGATCTAATGTGCTGCCAAGACTGAGAACCACTGACCTATTCCTACATCTTCACAGCTGCCTAAATTTCTACTACTAGCAACTGCTTCCTTTGGATAAGCAATTCCTCTTTGAATACCTTCTTTTAAAACATAAGTGTTTTTCAAAATTTAATACTCAAGTTTCTAATAATTTAGCACTGAGTTTAGAAGACTCATATCAAGACATAAGAATTAAAATTATATATGTAAAGAAACTACATGTGCAGCACACCCACTCTCATGGGCTGGTTGTGCACAGAAGGCAGCAGTTACCTGGATAAAGGGGATACGGTGTGAAAACAGGAAGAAGACTTGCCATCACAGTGATCTCAAGAGGAATCTTAAAGATAGTTCTGGACTTCTGGAAAACAAGAGCAACTTCGGAGGAATGCAATATTAAAAACATGGTTTGGGCTTCCCTGGTGGTGCAGTGGTTGAGAATCTGCCTGCCAATGCAGGGGACACGGGTTCGAGCCCTGGTCTGGGAAGATCCCACATGCCGCGGAGCAACTGGGCCCGTGAGCCACAACTACTGAGCCTGCGCGTCTGGAGCCTGTGCTCCGCAACAAGAGAGGCCGCGATGGTGAGAGGCCCGCGCACCGCGATGAAGAATGGCCCCCACTTGCCGCAACTGGAGAAAGCCCTCACACAGAAACGAAGACCCAACACAGCCATAAATAAATAAATAAATAAATAAATAAAATATTAAAAAAAATACTTTAAAAAAAAATATTAAAAACATGGTTCATTATCCATGTGATTATGGGTAAGCGACTTAACTTCTCAGAACCTCAGTTTCCTTATTGGCGAAAATGAGACTAATATTTTTTGTGGGATTATTGTGAGAATTGTATCAGATTATAAAGCTAAAGTTCTTTCCATGTACCTGATGCATAGTAAATACTCAGTAAATTGTTGCCACAAATTAGAAAGAGCTGCTCTTACTCCTTCTAATTAGTACTACTTCTAACAGATGACTATTTCTGCATGAGCCAAGTTGTAAACTGTAAATTGGCTTAGATTGACTTCTTGAGGGGCCTTTATATAATATTCAGTGATATCATTATTTAACACTAATCTTATCATAAGAGTTTTGAGCTGAGACAAGTTTTTTAGAAATGAGCATGCACTTCTTGGGCTTCTCTCGTGGTGCAGGGGTTAAGACTCCACCTGTCAATGCAGATGACACAGGCTTGAGCCTTGGTCTGGGAAGATCCCACATGCCACAGAGAAACTAAGCCCGTGTGCCACAACTACTGAGCCCACGTGCCACAACTACTGAAGCCCATGCATCTAGAGCCTGTGCTCTACAACAAGAGAAGCCACTGCAACGAGAAGCCTGTGCACTGCAACGAAGAGTAGACCCCACTCACCACAACTAGAGAAAGCCCATACACAGCAATGAAGACCCAATGCAGCCAAAAATAAATAAATAAATTTATTTAAAAAAAAAAGAAATGAGCATGCATTTCTTGATTTCTAAGAAAAAGCCAGTAAAAGAAAAACTACACTGAAAGAAATTAGTTTTTAAATAGTTAAATTACTCAGTCTCACTGTTGGAATTGTATTGAGGTAACGAATGAATCCAAAGTGGTAAATATGCTATAATTGTTTATTGCACTAAAACTCCAATGTTGTAACTTTTGCAGTATCTTGTGTAAGTATCATACATTCTGAAAAAAAAGTGATGTTACAACATGAGTTGGTGATGGATAATACTGAATATAGGAACTTATTATGGAATTTAAATTAGTATGTATATACATATTTCTTATTTTACCTGACACATGTTAAGAGTCAACTGTCCTTGTGACAGTTTGAAATAATAGACAAAGCATTTCAGAAGTAAGCTCAGAATTATGTAGCCTGAGACATGCACAATTTCCTGTAGTGTCAAGTAAAGTGAATATGAAGTGCATCCTTAATAAGCAGAAACAGAAACTGATAGCCCTAATGAAGGAGGAATTCCCTTAAGCTTTTATATACATATATATGAAAACACAGTTCTTTTATTTAAAGGAAATTGATGGTTTAAGTAAACTGTAGTTATATAGCCATCAATTCTCTTTATAAAGAGCTTCAACAGGGAAAGTTTTGCACCTGTTAATCAGTTCCAAGACACAGTCAGTTGAGGGAATTGTATTGATGCCTAAACCAGGCCACAGGTTGGATGGGTGGAAAGACTATCAGATCTGTTTGCTTTCAGCTAGTGAATTTTTATTAAGCATTCAATATGAGCTAGCTCTGTGTTAGGGACTGGGGTAACTCAGGGTCTGTATAATCGAATATGGGATACATGAAATATTACAGAGAAAAAAATTTTTTTTTTTACTAAACTAAAGGGAGATATGTGTATAGATTGAAGTAGTCAAAGAAGGCTTTGCGAGATAGCACTTGACTTGGGTCTTAGAAGTGTTTGGACAGATGAAGGTGGAGGAGAGGGAAGGAGGCATTCTAGGAAGAACAATGTGAGGATAGAATCAAAGAGGTGGAAATAAGCATGGATGTGTGGGGGCTACATTCATCCGTTGTTGCTTATGTAACAAATCACCTCCCAACTTAAAGACCATTTGCTGTTGCCTATTGTTCTACTGATCTGGGCCAGGCCTAGTGGATCTCACTTAGGCTTGTAGTCAGCTAAGAGGTCAGCTAGAGCCTGGCTAGTCTAGAAAAACTCACTTACATGTTAGGCTTGCTGGCTGTTGGCTGAAGGGCTATGGCTGGTCTCCACATGGTGGTCTCTCATACTCCGGCTGGCTAGTCTGTGCTCCTCCTCACCTGGTAGGGGTACAGGGGAGAAGAGAAGAGCAGAAGTATGCCAAGGCCCAGACTCACACCTGGCACGCTATCATTTTTGCCACGTTCTGTTGGTCAATGCAAATCACAAAGCCAGACTAAAGTGGTGGGGAATTACACTCCTCTTAATAGGAAGAGCTACAAAATCACTGGGCAAAGGGTGTGGACCACAAGGAGTGGCCATTTTTGTAAACAGTTTTCCACATGGGTCAACCACACTGAGGTAAAGATGTTGTGAAAAGATAAGGAAACAGGGAAAATATATTTTTAGGAAGACTAGCTTGGCAAGAGCTCACACTCAAATTTGAGAAGTCATGGAAGAAACTGAAGGAGATAAGGGGCTGCATCAATAATCCTAGTAAGAGGTATAAGGGGTTTGTCTTTGTTTGGGCTGCTATAACAAAGAACCACAGACTGGGCGGCTAATAAACAACAGAAATTTATATCTCACAGTTCTAGAGGCACCTGCTTGGTCACGTTCTTGTGAAGGCCCTCTTCCTGGTCATGGCCAGTGCCTTCTCGTTGTGTCCTGATGTGGTGGAAGGGGACTAGGGACTCTGTGGTGTTTCTTTTATAAGAGCTTTAATCCCATTTATGAGGGCTCCAGCTAATGACTTAAGCACCTCCCAAAGGGACTACCTCCTAGTACTATCACCTTTGGAGGTTTGGATTTCAAAATATGAGCTTGAGTGGATAAAAACAAATCAGACGGGACTTCCCTGGTGGTGCAGGGGGTAAGAATCTGCCTGCCAATGCAGAGGACACGGGTTCGAGCTCTGGTCCGGGGTGATCCCACATGCCGTGGAGCAACTAAGCCCGTGTGCCACAACTACTGAGCCTGCATGCTGCAACTACTGAAGCCTGTGTGCCTAGAGCCTGTGCTCCACAACAAGAGAAGCCACTACAATGAGAAGCCCGTGCACCACAACAAAGAGTAGTTCCCACTTGCTGCAACTAGAGAAAGCCCACTCGCAGCAACGAAGACCCAATGCAGCCAAAAATAAATAAATGAATAAATTAAAAAAAAAAAACAACCACAAATTAGACCAATACAGGTCAGGCCAAAGATAGAGGCAGTATTTTCAGGATTTTTATTTATTTCTTAAAAGTAACCATGAAATAAATGGTTCTATCCCTTTGAAAATATTTTGGGGCATTTTTGAATTGGTCTTGACTCATAGTCGTGTGTTTCTGAACTGTGTCTTTTGCTGTCCATATCTTTGGGCTATGGCCCGTCCTTAGACTCTGTCGGGTCGTAAGCACATAGTATTGTGCTGACTCCCCCAAACAGGACCATATCCAGCAAATCTGCTGGTGTGAGCCCTTCAGGTGTACATTCATCAGCACTCAGCTGTTCAACAACTGAAAGATTTGTGTGTGTGTGTGTGTGTTTGCACTCTCTTTAGCTGAAAGAGTTTCCCAGGAGACTTGAAACAAATTCCAATCTTGGCTTCTGAGCTCCTGTCTGCAACCTCAAGTATACTTACTTTAAAACTGGGCCTTTGAAGTACCTTGCTTCATTCCTTTGTTTTTGGGACCATCTCACCATAACATCATCAACTATGACCTGCCAAACATCATCATGTATTAACCTTAACTCTACTTAGAGCAATAAATGATGGTGCTCTTGCTTCTAGCAACTCTAAACGTTGCATCAGGTTAAAAAGGAGAAGTGTTTTTATAAATATCCTAAGACTTATATGATAGCTAACTTCTATAAAAATTACACAAAATAGGGACTTCCCTGGAAGTCAAGTAGTTGAGACTCCACACTTCCACTGCAAGGGGCATGAGTTTAACCCCTGGTTGGGGAACTAAGATCCCCACATGCCACAAGGCACAGCCAAAAAAAAAAAAAAAGAAAAAAAGAATTATACAAAATAAAACAAATACCATAATGAGTATGTTGAGGTGACACTGGTTTATAACATTATATGTTTCATGTGTACCACATTATACTTTGACTTCTGTATACACTACATTGGCATGCTCACCACCAAAAGTTTAGTATTCATTCATCACCATACAGTTGACCTCCTTTACTCATTTTGCCCTCCCTCCACACCCTTCCCCCTCTGGTAACTACTACTCTGTTCCATACTGATTTTCAAAAGTACATTATTTCTTTAGAAAGTCTGAGGAAAAAAAAAATAATTGAGTTAGGTCTTGGAGAAACCTTAAGAGGTCAGTCTCAGAATGATTGTCTTAGGAGAGAAAAATCATTTAATGCCATGTAAAGATTTCAGATACTCATACTTCCCAAATTGATTAAAAAATTTATTGCCTTAATAACTGAAAATTCAGTTGTTATTACCTACCCTGATATGCTTTTCAAATGACCACATTGTTTTGTTCTAATGATTTTGTTTTTCTAAAGTCTTGTAAATCTTCTATGCAAAGATTTAATTGCTTCCTATGAAGGAAGGAGGAGAGGATGAAAATGCGTGGTGTGAGGTTCTAGAAAAACAAAGCATTTATCTCTGTGTCTGTCTGTTGGGATGCTTTAAGGTTAATAATTGGGAATTGCTCATTTTAAAGCCACATTGCATTAAAAAAAAAGACACATGCTTCCTGCTGATAGGATTTTCAGACTGCCTAGAATTTATTGTAATTTTATGAGAGAAAAATCTTAATAACTCAGCAATCAAATACATTACAAAATAATTTTAGAAAACCTAAGTATTTATAATTTTTCTAATTGTTCCTTGTAAATTTCACTTTTTTCCCTCTTGTACAGTTATGTTATCAGGATTTGGAATTTTAATTTGCAGCTTTCATTCATTTTACAACAGTATGATGAATGTTTTATCTTCCCTGGGACTATTATATCCAGAGATAATAAGAACAGTCATCTGTTATATGGTCTGCATTTCTTGAGTTGTTTTCTGTGATTTTGTTGTCGGCCTAGCAAAATTAATTAGATTAATTCCCTAAATTCTAGAGAATATTATTAGATACCAATTAAGCATTCAGAAATGTATATTTTATATACTAGTTTATAGACTAATTTTAAAAGAAAGTAAATCCATCTAGATTCATAGATTTTGATGTTTAGTCTTCATAATACACTCTAATATCTATTAATGTGTCATTAGTTTTGTAGGAATCTGGTAAAAAGTCATTTATATGTATTTTGAATAAGATGCTAGCTGACCTTAAGCATTTTTTCCCTGTTTGTTTCTTTATGTACATTTTTCAAATAGGGCTAGACACTGCTATATCCTCAAAAACAAAACAAAACTCTGAAAAAGAAAATCACATACACAAATCAGATTGGCTGTTAGTCCTAAATGTCTGACTGGATGCCCATTTATTTTATACTTTTATTATTGTTTTTAATTTATTTTTTGACATAATTTTCAAAAAGCCAACATGCACACAGTTTAACCATCAAGTATAATGATATACAATAGTTCTTTGGCCCACTTCTTCTCAGCTTTACTTACTCACCAGAGACACTGGCTTCAAATACAGCTCTTTTAAAAATTTTGGTAGACAATACTTCCCAGTCTCTCTTGCAGTTAGTTGCAGTCAAGTTTTGAGTTCAGGTCAATGGAAACTGAGCAAAAGTGATGTAAGCCAATTTTTAGGCCAATCAAAAATATCCTGTGTACTATTCTCAACTTTTAGCTGAATGGAGATGACCCTGGCACCTAGAGGATGGGGAGTCCTTGAGTCACTGTTGGTATTCTATGTGTTGGTTACCATACTGTTTTTCATGTACATTTTTGGTGGTAAAATACACCAGAAAGACTAAGTCACTCCCCAGTGCATGGCTTTTTGTCTCTGCTATTATGTAAGAAAATGCAAAAGTGGTTTCTAAAAATGTAACATCAAATTTAATAAAATTTTGTCCCAGATTGAGAGTTGCATGTCTTTAAATGTAGCTGAAAAATAGTACAGGTTTGCTCCATGGAAATGCTTTGCTTTGAAAAGTCCTGCTAATCATGATGGCTTCACTAATATCCCAAGGAACAAGATACAGTCATAGTGGGGTTAATTGTTAATACTTGTACATGTAAACACATAGTGCAAATAGTCTTATTCATAATTTAGATTTATTTTTAACAAACTTGGAGTCAGATCTTGGAATCATTATTTTGATGTTACTGTGTAGCTACCAAGACCTCATTCCAGGAATAGTAGAAACATTATCACTGCCACTTGATTGTTCACCTGTATTTATTTATTTATTTTATTTATTTTTGGCTGTGTTGGGTCTTCGTTTCTGTGTGAGGGCTTTCTCTAGTTGCGGCAAGCGGGGGCCACTCTTCATCGCGGTGCGCGGACCTCTCACTATCGCGGCCTCTCTTGTTGCGGAGCACAGGCTCCAGACGCGCAGGCTCAGTAGTTGTGGCTCACGGGCCCAGTTGCTCCGCGGCATGTGGGATCTTCCCAGAGCAGGGCTCGAACCCGTGTCCCCTGCATTGGCAGGCAGACTCTCAACCACTGCGCCACCAGGGAAGCCCTGTTCACCTGTATTTATATTCCTAGTGTAATTCTTGATCAGTAGTTTGTGTGTAGGAATCCTTTTAGGCCACTTGTCCATTTTATGAAGCTCAGTTAACATTAGGTAATATAATCCAGAAATCCACTGAGTAATACAATTGCAGTATGTGACTATAAGTTGAAATTTGACATAGGAGAAAAGGTGCCATTGTCAATTCCTCCAAGTTACAGAATGTCCACCCCACCACAGGATTTCTTACATATTACACATGCCATTGTCCAGCACACAGAGTGAGTGAAGGTACCAGATTTGATCTGTATATTACTGTACAACATTTAATTTCCTACTTTTGTTCTTGTTGTTGTTTTTTGTTTTTAAAATTAATTGTTTATTTACTGAACCTCGGGCAGATTAGATACACAACCAATTTTAAATTTACATCTTTTAACTCAGTTTTGAAGTGTTTTCACACACACATGCACACAAATTGGCATGCAACAGTTGTCCTAAGGTAAAACACAGTCACCTTAAACTGTTGCAAGTATTTTCACCCAAGGTTGAAAAATTGCTTATCCTGAACATAAAAACTTTTAATAAATTTAAATTAGTTATATAAAACTCGTTACTTGTAGTTTTCCCCTTGCAAAGATTAAAAAAAAAAAAGTATGAGTAACTAACATAAGTCAGTTACAACATAATCCTGGATCCACACCAAACCAAATCCACACCAAACCAAATCCACACCAAAACCAGATGCTCCTTTAATTTTAAACCCATCATCAGATACCAAGAGAAAGTCATTTTATTTTATACAAAACAAAATTCACATGTGCCATAAAAGAAAGACCCAAGAAAAACAAAAACAAAAACCCTAATACTGACAGTAATGTTCAGTACTCTAATTAAACAGTGGCCAAAATGCCACTGATCAAAAATAAAACAGTGGCTGTATATCACTGCAAAGAAATCCAAGAGGCTTTTAACCCTTTGGCATCAGAAATCCAGATTTTTCCAGTTACTTGAATGCATACCTCCTATGTGCCAAGAGTAGAGAAAGTGGATGTGCTAGCATAGAAAGAAAAAGAACTATCGTTCACTGAAACACCCAGAGAATTGGCTTTAATAGAGACTTCTTACAAGGTTAGGCAGAAACCAAAAAAATGGTTATTAGCTGCTTGTGTCAACAATTTTAAGTGGAGGTGATTGAGTTCTAGGGTTCAAAGTAAAACTATAAGGGGAAAAAGGTTGTTGGTTTAAGTCTTATCTTTAAAGCAAAAACAAGATAGACAAGGTGTAAAAGTACCAACCTGGTAGCATATTCTAGTCACAGAGCTCTGCCATTAGGCTGGATAGAAAATGTCAAGATTCAGATTGTTGTTTCTCATAAGGACTCAACAAAATGAATCTTTAATGACTTGAACTGCAGGATAAGGGATCCCAAGAATGCAGTCATTTTAGTAAAGTATTATCCTGAACAAACTGCATTTTATGATGAAAACAAAAGGAAAGAAGGTATAATAAGGACTATACACCTATATTCCACTTACAGTGCTTGAGTTCTGGAAGGACCTGTATAATTAAGGCAGAATTCAAATATGAAATCATGCCAATCACATGTCAAATTTCACTATAACTTTCCTAAAAAAGTGTTTTCCCCCAATATCTGTTAATCACAAAGAAACAGAAGCTGTGAATGTACAGTTCAGAAAATAAAAATGTAGAAACTAATGACGTTATTATGACCAAGATGTTTGGTGAACAGTGAATTATGAGTTTGGGATCATCAGGAAAAGGCTTTTTTTTTTTTTTAAATATTTATTTATTTATTTATTTATTTTTGGCTGTGTTGGGTCTTCGTTTCTGTGCGAGGGCTTTGTCCAGTTGTGGCAAGCGGGGGCCACTCTTCATCGCGGTGCGCGGGCCTCTCACTATTGTGGCCTCTCTTGTGGAGCACAGGCTCCAGACGCGCAGGCTCAGTAGCCGTGGCTCACGGGCCCAGATGCTCTGCGGCATGTGGGATCTTCCCAGACCAAGGCTCGAACCCGTGTCCCCTGCATTGGCAGGCAGATTCTCAACCACTGCGCCACCAGGGAAGCCCAGGAAAAGGCTTTTTAAACAATCCTCTGGACTGCAAAAAAAATCTCTTCAGGTAGTAGATCTGTCCCAATGTCATGGCAACTAGAACAAGAGCTTCAAAGAAGGACCAAAGGACCACTCTGCTGTTTGTGTTGTCATTGATTGCTCTGTGTATTCTCTCCTGAACTCCCCTGTTGTCCTGTTCATGCTTTACAGCCGTCATTGCCACTGCGAGCAGCTCATTAATCATTTCTTCTAGCTTGTTCTGGTGAGCTTCTGTTTCCATGTCTTGTCCTTAGGGGGCCTCCCCATTATCAATGGCGTACATCACTATCTTTGGAGTCACGGTGGACACCCTATTGCTAAAACAAAACTTATATGTTCCATCCATGTGAGCAGCAAATGTGTATTTCCCACTGGACTCCCTGTCTGCTTTATAAATTCCTTTATTTTCAGGCCCTGTAGCCTCCATGTTGATGTCCAGGAAGCCACCCTCGGCTACCTCGAAGACGAGGCCCATCTTGGTGCCCGAGGTGACCCGTTTGAAGAAGCACTCCTCTGCATGCGCATCGATGCTGATGAAGTAGCCCGAGACCGTGGCCAGGAGGGCGGCCCGGAGCATGAGCTCCTGATGCACGAGCACCATGGTGCTGCTGGGGCCAAAGCCAGGACCGCGACTGTGGCCTCCAGAGCCGCCGCCACCGCAGCCTTCTCCTAATTTCCTACTGTTTTGATAAAGACTATAGATATGTCTTAACATTTCCTTCCCTCACTCCAGTGGAACATTTCCATGTCCACTCTGGAGACTAGTGCACTCTAAACCCCTGCTGCTCATAGTGCGGTTTATGGGCTAGCAGAATCAGCATCATCCCAGGAGCCTGTTAGAAATGCAGCATCTCAGGCCCATCCTCAAATCTACTGCATCAGAGTCTGCGTTTCAGCAAGATCCCCTAGAGAATCATACGTGGTTAAGGTTTGAATGAACCTCCGCCTCGGGCGAAAGAGCCTGGAGGCTGGCATTCTGCATGAAGAGTAGGGCTGGAAGATCCACCTTTCTTTGTCCAGTTTAATGCCCTTGCTTTCGGTTCTGTGCCTCACCCTCATCAGGGTCTCTGTCTAGTGTCCCCCAAGTCCCCAACGTGGTCGATTTCTTCAGAAATGAAATTTCTTGAGGCATCATAGTTTTTCAAGCCTCAGTGTCTCACATAGCTTCCTTCTCCTTTCCTCTGCCTGAAATTTCTTTCCCAATCCTTCTCTCCTTCACATTTGTCCTTTCAAGATCCAGTTCAGGTGGTATGATCTCAGGAACAGTTTCTCTGGCCTGCCCCCCTCTCCATCCCTCTACCATCACAAACCCACAGATCAACAGAAATGCCTCTTTGGGGGCACCCACCTCACCCAGTGCTTACTCCATCTTTTCACAGGTTCTGGTCATTGCTACCTTATCCCTCTCTTCGACTGAACGGTAAGCACTTAATGGCCTTTGCTCCCTCAATACTTAGCACAAAACCCAGCACACAGGGAGGTTCTTAGCAAATAGCTGTCGAATAAATGTGTCTGAACTGACCTGAACCTTTAGCAGTTCTCTCACTTGTAGTGAAAGCGCAGGCACCCTGTAAACGTGTCTTCGGTTTTGCCCTGATGACGCGGAGAGTCTCTCCAGGCTTCTTCTGCTCTGGATGGAATTTCTGCTCCCCCTGGTTTCTTACCTGCTGCCTCACATCTGGACTTGGCCTCTCATTTTGGGCCCTGGGACTGAAACCAGTTAGACTGCCTGCCTGACTTTCTATCTATTAATCTTGACCCTGAGTGCCGATCCTTGACCTCAGTTCAGCACCAGACAGAGCACCGGGAGCTCCTCGGTCCTCAGTCCCTCTAGTCAAACTGGGCTAATGAAAGAGAAGAGTGCAGTCAGGAGTGGATGAATTATGTTTAGGAAAAGCTATACTGTGGAAATAGGTCGTTGTTTTTTGTTTTATTTTTATATTGTTTTGATGTATAGAGTTTGTTTTCTCTTTGCTTTTGCCACATTAACACAGTATTTATATAACCTTGTGTTTCTTTAGAATGACATTTTGTGGAGAATGGGAAATTGTCATTTCACTCTTTCTTAGTCCAACCCTAGGCCACATGCCTGTGATAGAATTTTTTTCTACAGGCTTTTTGCAGGACTATATGAAATGGACATGAGATTTTTTGCGTTATTCCAAATAGTATTTCACAAGCTGACCCTATATTTGCTATTCTCAACCTGAGATAAATATGCAAGAATTTACCATTCTGAATATAGTCTATTAATTTTCAACTTAGTGACCTATTTCTACTTCAATCATAAATGCCAAAAATGTATTAGCTTAAATTAGCTTTGTGTCTTATGTTTACACTTCTGTGTATTTACAATCGTTCAACTAAAATGATAACTGAGAGACAGTCTCTCAGGAGAAGTTATATGAGAAACTACCCAGCTGATACCTTCTTTTTTTAAATTAAACTTTTTATTTTGAAGTAATTGTAAATTCACATGCAGTTTATTCACATGCAGAATAAATGTATATTCACATTGTAAGAAAAAATGCAGAGAAATCCTGTGTACCCTTTATCCAGTTTCTCCCCGTTGTAACGTCTTATAAATGGGAGGGAGATGCAAGAGGGAAGAGATATGGGAACATATGTTTATGTATAACTGATTCACTTTGTTATAAAGCAGAAACTAACACACCATTGTAAAGCAATTATACTTCAATAAAGATGTTTAAAAAAAAAACTATAATGCAATGTCATGATCAAAATACTAAGATGCTGAACCCTTCTATTGCCACAAGTATTCTACATGTTGCTTTTGTATAGGTTCACCGCTCCTCTCCTCCACTATCACCCCCTCCTTAACAGCTGCCAACCACTAATCTGTTCTCCACTAGAGAACATATGGTAGTTGCATGTTTATTTTACTTTATTAAGAAATTGCTAAACTGTTTTCCACAGTGACTGTACCATTTTACATTCCCACTAGTAATATATGAGTGACTCAGTTTCTCCATATCTTCACCAGCATTTGGTGTTATCACTATTCTTTATTTTAGGGATTCTGATAGGTATATAGTGATATCTAATTGTGATTTAATTTGCATTTCCCTAATGGCAGATGAGGTTGAACATCTCTTCATGTGTTTATTTGCCACATTATATCCTTTTTGGTGAAATGTCTCTCCATGTCTTTTGTCAATTTTCTAATAGGATTTTTGCTCTTTGGTTTTGAGAGTGCTTTATATATTTTAGATACTAACCCTCTGTTGAATATGTGATTTGAAAATATTTTCTGCCAGGCTGTAATTTGTCCTTTCATCTTCTTAACAGGGTCTTTCACAAAACAAACATTTAAAAACCTTGATGAAGCCTAATGTACCAATTTTTCCTTTTATGGATCACGATTTTGGCATCAGCTCAAAGAAGTCTATGCTTAGTCTTAGTTATCCAAGATTTTTCAGTTTTTTCCTTAAAAGTTTTATAGCTTTAAATTTGTCTGTTATACCTTTTGAGTTAATGTTTTTGAACAAGGTGTGATACTTAGGTCAAGGGTCTATTTTTTTTTTTTTTTCTACAGATGATGTCCGCTTTCCTTAGCACTATTTGTTGAATGGACTTTGTCTCCGATTGTGTTACTTTTGCACCTTTGTCAAAAATCTATAGGACATATTTTTGTGGATCTATTTCTGGGCTCTCTATTCTGTTTGTCTACGCCTCCATCAGTACCACAAAGTCTTGATTGATGTAGCTATGTAATACATCTTGAAACCGAGTAGACTGATTCCTCCAACTTTATTCTTCTTTTTTCAAAAATGTTTTAGCTATTCTAGTTCCTCTGCCTTTCCATATAAAATTTAGGAGATATATACATGTGTGTGTGTATATACATATATACACACATATATATATCTCCTCACAAAAAATCTTGTTAGAATTTTTATAGGAGTTGTGTCAAACCTGTATATCACTTTAGAGAAAATTGATATCTTTACTATGTTGACTCTTCTAATCCATGAACACTGTATTCCTTGTCCTTTTTTTTTTTTAAGAATTTTTTTTGATGTGGACCATTTTTAAAGTCTTTATTGAATTTGTTACAATATTGCTTCTGTTTTATGTTTTGGTTTTTTGGCCACGAGGCATGTGGGATCTTAGCTCCCCACCAGGGATTGAACCCACACCCTCTGCATTGGAAGGTGAAGTCTTAGCCACTGGACCACAAGGGAAGTCCCTCTTTTTTTTTATGCAGTTATTTTATAGGAATCAATCTACTGTTCATGGATGTTAATAAGATAGTTTCTATTATGTACCTGGTCTTTTTCTTTTTTTTGATTTTGAACACTGTATTTCTATCGACTTATTTAAATCCTTAATGTCTTATATCAGCATTGTGTAGTTTTAGCATACAAATCCTATGCATGTCTTGTTAGATTTACACATAAGGATTTTTTAAAGCTATTGTACAAGTATTGTGTTTTTCAGTATTCATATGTTCATTGCTAGTATATAAAAAAAAATCAAGTTTCGTATGTAGATCTTGTATCTTACCACATTGCTGCATTCACCTATCTGTTCTATGAGAGTTTTTGGTAGAATTTGAAATTTTCTACAAAGGCAATTGTGTCTTCTGTCATAGGGACAGTTCTATTTCTTCTTTTCTGATCTGTATGTCTTTTATTTCCTTTCCCTGCCTTATTGAACTGGCTAGAAATTACAGCACTATGTTGAATAACATTGGTGAAAGCAGATATCCTTGCCATGTATCATTAAGCATAATGTTAGCTGTAGGGTTTTTTTGTAGATGTTCTTTATCAAGTTGTGTAAATTCCCCCTTATTCTTATTTTTCATGAAGTTTTTTGAATGGTTGCTCTGCATTGATTGATTTGATCATGTTATTTTTTCTTCTTTTTTTAATATAGTAGATTATGTCAAATTGATTACATTGAATGGTTTTCAAATATTGGAACTGTCTTGCATCCATGGAATAAATCTCACTTGCTCATGGTATATAATTCTTTTTTAAAAAAATCTATTGCTGAATTCTATTTGCCAATATTTTGTTAAAGACTTTGCATCTATATTCATGAGGCATATTGTTGTACTGTTGTACAGTTTTCTTGTTTTTTACTGTCTTTGTCTGGCTTTGGTATCAGAGTAATACTAGCTCATAAAATGAATTGGGAGCTATCCTTTGGTATTCTCTTTTCTGGAGGAGCTTGTGTGTAGAATTTGTGATAATTTTTTTTTAAGCTTTTGGTAGAATTCTCCAGTAGAATCATCTAAGATCAGAGTTCTTTTTCGGTAATTTAAAAAATTATGAATTCAATATCCTTAATAGCTTTAGGGCTATTCACGTTATCTATTTCATATTGGATGACTTGTAGTAATCTGTGTTTTTTGAGGAATCTGTCCATTTCTCTAAGTTGTCAAATTTATTTGTGTAGAGTTGTTTTTAGTACAGTTGACCTGTGAACAGCATGGGGGTTAGGAGCACCAACTCTCCATGCAGTCAAAAGTCCATGTATAACCTATAGTTGGCCCTCCATATCCATGATTCCACATCAGCATATTCAACCTGTTGTGTATTGTGTAGTACTGTAGTATTTACAATTGAAACAATTCCATGCATAAGTGGACCTGCACACTTCAAACCCATGTTGTTCAAGGGTGAACTATTTTTCAGGGTGGGGGTGGTAAATGTTTATTTATTTATTTATTTTTCTTTTCTCTTTTTTTATTGAGGTGTAGTTGATTTACAATATTATATGTTTCAGGTGTACAACATAGTAATTCACAATTTTTAAAGGTTATACTCCATTTATAGTTATTATAAAACATTAGCTATATTCCCTGTGCTGTACAATATATCCTTGTAGCTTGTTTATTTTATACATAGTAGTTTGCACCTCTTAATCCCCTACACCTATCTTTCCCCTCCTCCTACCCTCTCCTCACTGGTAACCACCAGTTTGTTTTCTATATCTGTGAGTCTGTTTCTTTTTTGTTATATTCACTAGTTTGTTATTCTACATATAAGTGATATCACACAGCATTTGTCTTTCTCTGTCTCAGTCATAATAAAGGTTCATCAATGTTATTGATCTTTCCAAAGAACCAGCTCTTTGTTCCATTGATTTTCTCTATTGTTTTTCTGTTTTGAATTTCACCAACTTATGTTCTTTATTATTTCTTTCCTTCTGCTTGCTTCGGATTTACTTTGCTCTCTTTATTCCAGGTTCTTGAGGTGGGATGTTAAATTACTGATTTGAGAATGTTCTTCTTTATTAACAGAGATTTTAGTGTTATAAATTTCCCTTTCAGCATTGCTTTAGGAGTGTCACATAAAACTTTTATGTTGTGTTTTCCTTTTCATTCTGTTCATTGTATTTTTTGATTTCCACTTTCCTCTGACCTTCATGATTTCTGATGAGCAATCCACTGTCATTGAATTATTTTCCCTCATTGATAATGTGCTATTTTATCTGGCTGCTTTCAGGATTTTGTCTTTGTCTTTAGCTTTTAGGAGTTTAATGATGATGTGTCTTGTCATGGATTTCATAGAGTTTTTCCTGTTTGGGCTTTACCCAGCTTCTTCAATCTGTAGTTTTATGTCTCTTGCCAAATTTAGGCAGTTTCCAATCATTATTCCTTTGAGTACTTTTTTAATCTCATCATTTTCTTCTCTGTTCCAGGACTTGGATGACTCAAATGTTAGATCTTTTGTTATTGTCCCCCAGGTATCTGAGGCTCTGTTAATTTTATTTTTTTAGCTTATTTCCTCTCTGTTTGTTCAAATTGGGTAATTTTTTATTGTTCTATCTTCCAGTTCATTGATTCTTTACTCTGTCACCTCTTTTCTGCTGTTTTTTCCACTTTATTTCAGTGATTGTATTTTGCAGTTCTAAAATTTCCATTTGGTTCTTTTTTATATCTTCTAGTTCTTTGCTGAGACTTTCTATTTTTCAAAAGTTTCAAGAGTGTTTGTAATCATTCACTGAAGCATCTTTCGATGGCTACTTTAAAATCTTTGTCAGATAGTTCTAACATCTCTGCCATTTCAGCGTTGATATTTATTGATAGTCTTTTAAAATTCATTTTAAGATCTTCCTTGTTCTTGGTATGATGAGTAATTTTCAATGGAAAACTGAATATTTTTGTGTTTTGTTATAAGACTTTGGATCTTATTTACTCCTTTTATTCTAACTCTCTTTCTCTGACACTTGTTCTTTTGGGGAAAGAGGAGGGCACCTCCTTGTTAATGCCAGATAGAGGTGGCCTCTGTGGCCATCCAGGCTCCATTGACACCTGGTCAGAGGGATCCTCATTTTGCTGGATGAGTGGGACTTTCAGCTCAGCTGCGATCTCCACTGATACCACAGTGGAGATGGCCTTGTTACTGCTGGTTGATGGTGAAAGTCCTCACATTCCTTAGACTTCTTCTGACACTGCCCTAACAGGGAGGAGGAGGAGTGCCTAATTATTGCTGGATCGGGGTGGAACTACAGACTCTCACATGGTCTCCAGGGATATCGTGTAAGAGAGGGGGCTCATTACTGGTCAGCATTACTGGTTCCATCTTCCTGCTTGGTCTTCTCAGACATCACCTTAGTAGGGGTGTTGGGGCACTTTGCTATAGTGTGTGTGAGTGGATGTCCCAGCTCCTCACTCCACTCAGTCTTTGCCAGCATGGGTGGAGTAGGGCCACAGACTTTTCTAGGGTGCTTGGCTTTTATTGTTTTCTGTCTTGTTGGGTTGCCCTTTATTTATTGCTTGGCTAGAGAAAGCAGGTTTTGTTGTGGTTTTTTTCCTTGCCTCCATTGGCATTCCCATATTGTTGGCTTCTTCAGCTCCAAGTCTGGATATATGAAGTTAAAAGAAAACTTAGAGAACCCACCACCATGTTTTGTCTCATGTCCCAAAGTCTCTTGTTTGTCTGCCTTCTTCTCTCCACCTTTCAGTGACTTCCTATGTGTTTTATATAAAATGTTCAGGGTTTTAAAGTTTTATTTTATATGACAAACAGGGAAATGATGTTTACTCTATGTTCCCAGGAGCAGAAATCCAATACATTCAATTTTAAAATGAGGAAATTGAAGTCTTGGGTAAGGATCCACAGCTACTAGTGGAATGACTGAATTCGATTCCTGCTTGCTCAGCTCTTTGTTCAGTGTTCTCACCATTGTGACAATGAAATGCAGGCAACTGCCTTGAACTGTGATGGTGCAGAGACAGTGTCATGAGAATCCTGTACAGACTCCCACTGCCTCCTGGCCACGTATTTTACTTTACACGTATTCCTTCAGAACATTTACATAGTCTTAGCTAACTTACTATATTGCTGTCTTCACTGATGGGTCCAGAATTCCCACATATGAGCAGCTTAGAGGCAGCAGTGTGAATTTAAGGGAGGGCTGAGGAATTAAACACTAACAAATGCTCTCTTTTTACTCAATTAAATATTATTGGAGGTGGATGGGGATAATGGATGGAAATAGGAGGTGCTAAATAGCCTCAAGCCATCCAAACATTGCCTGCCTTGTATTAAACTCCAGTGATAACAATATGCTGATATGGCAGCCTCTGTTGATTTTAATTAATTAATTTAGGACAATGGTGGAATATTTATTTAATATGAATCTGAGGTTATCTTTGGCAATGGAAGATTAAAGAGGACCTTAATAAACAAATTTATTTATTTTTCCCCTACTGTTGGCATTAGAAAAACATCTATAGCCACATGAAAACAGAATCTGTCATTTCTGAGTTCCACTTATCCTTGCATAAGTCTCAAGTATCAAAATTGATTTTTAAGAATGTTCATTTGAAAAACAGCAGAGATAAGATTCAAGGATGCTTGCTCTTAGAGAAGGATTATTTATTAAGGGAAAGACTTGTCCTTTGAAAATTATTATCATAATTATCACTAAGAACCCAATTCTATATTTCTTATTAAGGCAAAATCCCTATTGAGGTAAACACAAGAAGGATGTTGATTGCAGTGGGATATCTGTCTGGATAGGACTAAGTAATCAGCTTTGAAATGTCACTCAGTGGAATCAGCAGGGCAGAGGCTATTCCCTGGCAGGTTGCAAAACATTTTTTTGGAATTGCCAAGGATTTTACATCATCCTTGCATAGGTAATTATTAGATAACTACAGAAGCAATATTTAAAACTCAAGGAAAAACTGTACTGAAACAGAAAAAATAGCATAGAAATCCAAGGAGCTATATCAACTCGTTGACTATGTTGAGAGTCATTGAATCGCATACTCTCAGAGTTCAGGCCACTTGGTCTGAACCCACACTGGTGAGTAATTATACTCCAGAGTTACCTGGCCGTGGTGTTTCTACGTCTCCTATCAGGGAAATCTGAGACTGGCACAGACGGCCCACTTCAGTCTCTGTGTGCTGTCCCTGTCTTCATTTGTTGGGCTTGACTCTACTCTTTCAGGCCATGCAAGTGTTTGGGGAATAAATTATGAGAATGCAAATTAGCTTAAATCATTTGAAAACATTAAAAACCTCAATACAATAGGCACTTGACATTTTGAAAGGCTACTTTCCAAAACTTTTAATATTCTCCAGACATGGAAAGATCGCTGTCGAAACTATATATCAAGTTTTCAGGTAGCAAACTACAGCCATCCGCCACTGAATTTTCAGATACTGAGCAGCTGACTAGTTTTGCTCACTCACCAAAAATTTTTATAGAAAACATTATCTCTGTAATTGCCCTCAGCTCACTGATTTACTCTTCACTCATTCTACAAATATTTATTGAAGGCCTAGGATGTGACAGGTACTGTACTAAGCTCTTTAGATAATAAAACAAATATAATCCCTGTCCTTAGGGTATTAGCAGTGTAGTAGAAGAGGTTGTCAATACACAAGTAAATAAAAAAATACAAAATACAAATTATGATCAGTGCTTTGAAAGAAACAAAGAGGGTAGAGTGATACACGATACATTGTAGAGAAGGGCTTACTCAGGACTGGTAGGCAGGGAAGACCTCTGAGGGAGTGCCATTTAAGCTGAGAATTGAAAGTGTCAGTTACATAAAAAGTAGGGGACAGGGTATTCTCAGTAAAGGAACAGCATGTGTAAAGTCTCTGAGACTGGAAAAAAAAAAAGAACATCTGAGGGGTTGAAAGGTCAGTGTGGGTGGAGGAAAGTGAAAAAGGTGGATGGGCAGGAGATGAATTTTGTCAGATAGGCAAGGGCTAGATCACGTGGGGTCTTTGTAGACCATTTGTCTTAGTCCATTTGGGCTGCTATAACAGAATACCATAGACTGGGTGGCTTAAACAACAAGCATTTATTTCTCATGGTTCTGGAGGCTGGGAAGACCAAGATCAAGGTGCCAGAAGGTTTAGTGTCTGGTGAGGGTCAGCTTCTTGAATGACAAATGGCCATCTTCTTGCTGTGTCTTCACATGGCAGAAGGGGGTGAGGAAGCTTTTGGGGTCTCTTTCAGAGGGGCTCTAATCCCATTCATGAGGATTCCAACCTCATGACCTAATTACCTCCCAAAGTCCCCACCTCCTAACACCATCATGTTAGGGGTTAGGATTTCAGTATATGAATTTTGGGGGGATACAAACATTCGGTATATAACACCATTGTCAGGAGTTTATATTTTATTCTTATGTAATAGGAAGCCACTGACAGCTTTTTAATAGAAAAGTGACATGTTCATAGACCAGGTCAGACTTGTGGCAACCCAGAGTAGCTATTTTACAGTAGCTACAGAATCTGCTTGTTAATTCTAAGGAAAGGCAGCTGATAATAATTAATGACATATAATGATTACTTTTTGTTGTTGTTGTGGGAAAAACTCGTTGGAGAAAAAACTGGTTGGAGGAGACATGAGTGTCAGTAGCCAGCAGAGAAGCCAACAAAATAGTCTATGTGAGATGGTGACTTAGACTATGGTGACAGTGGTACAAATGAAGCCCAGTGAAAGGATTTGACATGCTTTTTCAATGAAATGACAGAGGAAGTGTGTTGATATCAAGCAGCTAGACTGGGTGCATGTGGTGCTAGTTGCTGAAGTGGAGAAGATTGGGGAGACATGGGTGGTGGGTCACATCGAGAGTGTAGTTTTAAACTGATTTGTTGCATTTGAGATGCTGGCAGACATCTGAACGAGGAGGCTGACAAGCATCTGTAAACCAGGACTCAGAGGACAGGTTTTAGGATGTAAATTTGGTATTTGAGGCATAGAGATAGAATTTAAAGCCATGGAAACTGAAAAGATCACCGAGAGGGAGGGGGATAAAAGAAAAGGAAAGAGGGTTTAGGACTGAATGAGAGGTCAACAGTTAGAGGTCAAAGAGAGAGAGAGGCGTCTGCAAAAGAGTCCGAAGAGGAATTGGCAAAGAGACAGAAGGAAAACCAAGAAAGCAAAGAGTTGAGGGGAGGAGAAGGAGAAAGGTGAAGGGTCTGCTGTATTGAATGCCACCGAGACTGGTTCCTGACTTCAAAAAGCATAAACATCAAATCAAAATTAGATATATTTAGCATCTGTTATTTTATGTGTTTTACCTGCTAGCATGATTTTCCTGCTCACTTGCAGAAATAACAACTGCTGAGTCATAACACTGTCAAATCACATTCTTAAGAAAAGTCTCCCATCTATTCTTTCTTCATGAATTTTGATTCTCCCTGAATTCTCTGGATAACTTCTACAATTCTCTCCATTTTGTTGTCATACACAGAATCTACAGTCTTCAAAAGTCTCCACTTTCCAAATGTAGAACTATTTTAGATGCAGTTTATTATCTTTTGAAAATTATCCATATTCATTTTAAAACATATTAGCTCTTCACCTTCAATGTACTTGAATTGTTATGTTGTCAGAACCTTGAAATATTAAGCTTATCGAAAAGCTAGGACAAGTTTTCCCTAGAGGGCGGCGAGTAGTTTTAAATTCAAAGTGGTAAAAAACAGTCCATATCTTAAAATAGAAGCAAATTTTTTCTCTGTTTCACATTCTCTCAAGATATCCACAATCCTTTTAAACTCTCTATTTATTATTAAATACAAGCAATTTAGCTCTTTTGTGAGATTATGCAAATAACTCATCCAGAATTAGCATTTAACATGCAGTTCTTATATCCACACAAATGTTTTGTATAAAGTTGTTTTAAAAAGATTCAAATCTTTATAATTAGGAAGAGAAAATATATTAATAGGAATAAAGGGATACTCTTCTAATCTCCCATATGTAAATTAGCTTATAATTTTCCATCATTTACTTTAGAAGCAACAGAACAATGGAACTTTTCTTCTTCAATATTGCTGTCTCTCTCTTTCTCCTGTCAAAAGTATGTGCTTATACATGTATATCTAAAGGAAAATGACAAGGAATGTTAAATACTCTAGTTTTGTAGGAAAGATAGGGTTGGTAACTTGTGAATGGGACTGAAGTTGATACTCTGTGCTTTGGCCTCAAAGGAATGAACTGCAACACAGACCCCCTGGGGTTCTTATTTCAACTGGCTGTTTGTCCTTGTCCTCTTTGCTAGGGGCTAGATCCATTCTTGCCCATCTGACCCTTCCTCTACAGTCTCCCCACCCCTCCCCAATCTTTATATGAAGGACAGTACTGTGAAATACATGGGGAAATTGTTCACTTCCCTGGGGAGCACTTCCCCGGGGAAGTTCACTTCCTTTTCACTTTAGTCTCTAGCTTGGCCCTTGGAGAAAATGATCATGCAGGCAGCACATAGACAGTGATCAACACGGCAGTACTGGGTGGAGTCTTCAGTCTCACTTATCTTCTGGAGCATGACTTTTCTCTTTCAAGTTTCCAGAAGTGCAATGCCCAGTCCTAGGAGTTTAGCATAATTAGGTGAACTAGGATGGTGAAGGAATTCACAACCAAGTCAGACACTGAACCATTGAAAGCATTAGGTTGTTGAACCTGGAAGAGGAAAGGGGAACTCTGAAGAGACTTTAAATACAAAATGGGTTATTAAAAAAAAAAATTTTTTTAAATTGGAGCATAGTTGATTTACAAAGTTGTGCCAATCTCTGCTGTACAGCAAAGTGACTCAGTTATACACATACAGACATTCTATTTTAATATTCTTTTTCATTATGTTTTTTTCCCTCTTTTTTTTAACATAAAGTTGGAAAAACTTACTTGAAACATCCAGTCACAGAGAACACTGCCTTCACTGATGAAATAGACAAACATGTGAAGCATCAGTGCTATCTAACAGGACTTTCTGGGATAATGTTTTTTCTTTCTTAATTTTTGAATTTTACTTATTTTTTTATACAGCAGGTTCTTATTAGTCATCAGTTTTATACACAACACTGTATACATGTCAATCCCAATCGCCTAATTCATCACACCACCACCCCCACCCCACCCCCCTGCCGCTCTCCTCCCTTGGTGTCCGTACGTTTGTTCTCTACATCTGTGTCTCAATTTCTGCCCTACAAACCAGTTCATCTGTGCCATTTTTCTAGGTTCCACATATAAGCGTTAATATACAACATTTATTTTTCTTTTTCTGACTTACTTCATTCTGTATGATAGTCTCTAGATCCATCCACGTCTCAACTAATGACCCAATTTCGTTCCTTTTTATGGCTGAGTAATATTCCAATGTATATATGTACCACAACTTCTTTATCCATTCGTCTGTCGATGGGAATTTAGGTTGCTTCAATGACCTGGCTATTGTAAATAGCGCTGCAATGAACATTGGCATGCATGTGTCTTTCTGAATTACGGTTTTCTCTGGGTATATGCCCAGTAGTGGGATTGGTGGATCGTATGGTAACTTTATTTTTAGTTTTTTAAGGAACCTCCATACTGTGCTCCATAGTGGCTGTATCAATTTACATTCCCACCAACAGTGCAAGAGGGTTACCTTTTCTACACACCCTCTCCAGCATTTGTTGTTTGTAGATTTTCTGATGACACCCATTCTAACTGGTGTGAGGTGGTAACTCATTGTAGTTTTGATTTGTATTTCTCTAAAAATTAGTGATTTTGAGCAGCTTTTCATGTGCTTCTTGGCCATCTGTATGTCTTCTTTGGAGAAATGTCTATTTAAGCCTTATGCCCATTTTTGGATTGGGTTGTTTGTCTTTTAAATATTGAGCTGCATGAGCTGTTTATATATTTTGGAGATTAATCCTTTGTCCGATGATTCATTAGGAAATATTTTCTCCCATTCTGAGGGTTGTCTTTTCGTCTTGTTTATGGTTTCCTTGGCTGTGCAAAAGCTTTGAAGTTTCATTAGATCCCATCTGTTTCTTTTTGTTTTTATTTCCATTACTCTAGGAGGTGGATGAAAAAAGATCATGCTGTGATTTATGTCAAAGACTGTTCCACCTATGTTTTCCTCTAAGAGTTTTATAGTGTCCGGTCTTACATTTAGGTCTCTAATCCATTTTGAGTTTACTTTTGTGTATGCTATTAGGGAGTGTTCTAATTTCATTCTTTTACATGTAGCTGTCCAGTTTTCCCAGCACCACTTATTGAAGAGACTGTCTTTTCTCCATTGTATATCCTTGCCTCCTTTGTCATACATTAGTTGACCATAGGTGTGTGGGTTTTTCTCTGGGCTTTCTATCTTGTTCCATTGATCTATGTTTCTGTTTTGGTGCCAGTACCATATTGTCTTGATTACTGTAGCGTTGTAGTATAGTCTGAAGTCAGGGAGTCTGATTCCTCCAGCTCCATTTTTTTCCCTCAAGACTGCTTTGGCTACTCGGGGTCTTTTGTGTCTCCACACAAATTTTAAGATTTTTTGTTCTAGTTCTGTAAAAAAATGCCATTGGTAATTTGATAGGGATTGCATTGAATCTGTAGCTTGCTTTGGTTAGTATAGTCATTTTAACAATATTGATTCTTCCAATCTAAGAACATGGTATATCTCTCCATCTGTTGGTATCATCTTTAATTTCTTTCATCAGTGTCTTATAGTTTTCTGCATACAGGTCTTTTGTCTCCCTAGGTAGGTTTATTCCTAGGTATTTTATTCTTTTTGTTGCAGTGGTAAATGGGAGTGTTCCCTTAATTTCTCTTTCAGATTTTTCATCATTAGTATATAGGAATGCAAGAGATTTCTGTGCATTAATTTTCGATCTTGCAACTTTACCAAATTCATTGATTAGCTCTAGTAGTTTTCTGGTGGCATCTTTAGGATTCTCTATGTATAGTATCATGTCATCTGCAAACAGTGACAGTTTTACTTCTTCTTTTCCAATTTGTATTCCTTTTATTTCTTTTTCTTCTCTGATTGCCATGGCTAGGACTTCCAAAACTATGTTGCATAATACTGGTGAGAGTGGGCATCCTTGTCTTGTTCGTGATGTTAGAGGAAATGCTTTCAGTTTTTCGCCATTGAGAATGATGTTTGCTGTGTGTTTGTCATATATGGCCTTTATTATGTTGAGGAAGGTTCCCTCTATGCCCACTTTCTGGAGAGCTTTTATCATAAATCGGTGTTGAATTTTGTCAAAAGCCTTTTCTGCATCTATTGAGATGATCATATGGTTTTTATTCTTCACTTTGTTAATATGGTATATCACATGGATTGATTTGCATATATTGAAGAATCCTTGCATCCCTGGGATAAATCTCACTTGGTCATGGTGTATGATCCTTTTAATGTGTTGTTGGATTCTGTTTGCTGGTGTTTTGTTGAGGATTTTTGCATGTATATTCATCAGTGATATTGGTCTGTAAGTTTTTTTTTTTTGTAGTATCTTTGTTTGGTTTTGGTATCAGGGTGATGGTGGCCTCATAGAATGAGTTTGGGGGTGTTCCTTCCTCTGCAATTTTTTGGAAGAGTTTGAGAAGGATGGGTGTTAGCTCTTCTTTAAATGTTTGATAGAATTCACCTGTGAAGCCATCTGGTCCTGGACTTCTGTTTGTTGGAAGATTTTTAATCACAGTTTCAATTTCATTACTTGTGATTGGTCTGTTCATATTTTCTGTTTCTTCCTGTTTGAGTCTTGGACAGTTACACCTTTGTAAGAATTTGTCCATTTCTTCCAGGTTGTCCATTTTATTGGCATAGAGTTGCTTGTAGTAGTCTCTTAGGATGTTTTGTATTTCTGCGGTGTCTGGTGTAACTTGTCCTTTTTCATTTCCAATTTTATTGATTTGAGTCCTCTCCCTCTTTTTCTTGATGAGTCTGGCTAATGGTTTATCAATTTTGTTTATCTTCTCAAAGAACCAGCTTTTAGTTTTATTGATCTTTGCTATTGTTTTCTTTGTTTCTATTTCATTTATTTCTGCTCTGATCTTTATGATTTCTTTCCTCTGCTAACTTTGGGTTTTTTTGTTCTTCTTTCTCTAGTTCCCTTAGGTGTAAGGTTAGATTGTTTATTTGAGGTTTTTCTTGTTTCTTGAGGTAGGCTTGTATAACTATAAAATTCCCTCTTACAACTGTTTTTGCTGCATCCCATAGGTTTTGGATCGTCATGGTTTCATTGTCATTTGTCTCTAGGTTTTTTTTTATTTCCTCTTTGATTTCTTCAGTGGTCTCTTGGTTATTTAGTAACGTATTGTTTAGCCTCCATGTGTTTGTGGTTTTTACGTTTTTTTCCCTATAATTCATTTCTAATTTCATAACATTGTGGTCAGAAAAGATGCTTGATATGATTTCAGTTTTATTAAGTTTACTGAGGCTTGATTTGTGACCCAAGATGTGATCTATCCTGGAGAATGTTCTGTGTCCACTTGAGAAGAAAGTGTAGTCTACTGGTTTTGGATGGAATGTCCTGTAAATATCAGTTAAATCTATCTGGTCTGTTTTGTCACTTAAAGCTTCTGTTTCCTTATTTATTTTCATTTTGGATGATCTGTCCATTGGTGTAAGTGAGGTGTTAAAGTCCCCCACTATTATTGTGTTACTGTCGATTTCCTCTTTTATAGCTGTTAGCAGTTGCCTTATGTATTGAGGTGCTCCTATGTTGGGTGCATATATATTTATAATTGTTATATCTTCTTCTTGGATTGACCCCTCGATCATTATGGAGTGTCCTTCCTTGTCTCTTGTAACATTCTTTATTTTAAAGTCTATTTTATCTGATATGAGTATTGCTACTGCAGCTTTCTTTTGATTTCCATTTGCATGGAATATCTTTTTCCATCCCCTCACTTTCAGTCTGTATGTGTCCCTAGGTCTGAAGTGGGTCTCTTGTAGACAGCATATATATGGGCCTTGTTTTTGTATCCATTCAGCAAGCCTGTGTCTTTTGGTTGGAGCATTTAATCCATTCACGTTTAAGGTAATTATTGATATGTATGTTCCTATGACCATTTTGTTAATTGTTATATGTTTGTTTTTGTAGGTACTTTTTTTCTCTTGTGCTTCCCACTTAGAAAAGTTCCTTTAGCATTTGTTGTAGAGCTGGTTTGATGGTGCTGAATTCTCTTAGCTTTTGCTTGTCTGTAAAGCTTTTGATTTCTCCATCAAATCTGAATGAGATCCTTGCCGGGTAGAGTAATCTTGGTTATAGGTTCTTCCCTTTCATCACTTTAAGTATATCATGCCACTCCCTTCTGGCTTGTAGAGTTTCTGCTGAGAAATCAGCTGTTAACCTTATGGGAGTTCCCTTGTATGTTATTTGTCATTTTTCCCTTGCTGCTTTCCATAATTTTTCTTTGTCTTTAATTTTTGCCAATTTGATTACTGTGTGTCTCGGCGTGTTTCTCCTTCGGTTTATCCTGTATGGGACTCTCTGCGCTTCCTGGACTTGGGTGGCTATTTCCTTTCCCATGTTAGGGAAGTTTTTGACTATAATCTCTTCAAATGTTTTCTCGGGTCCTTTCTCTCTCCCTTCTCCTTCTGGGACCCCTCTAATGTGAATGTTGTTGCATTTAATGTTGTCCCAGAGGTCTCCTAGGCTGTCTTCATTTCTTTTCATTCTTTTTTCTTTATTCTGTTCCGCAGCAGTGAATTCCACCCTTCTCTCTTCCAGGTCACTTATCCGTTCTTCTGCCTCAGTTATTCTGCTATTGATTCCTTCTAGTGTAGTTTTCTTTTCAGTTATTGTATTGTTCATCTCTGTTTGTTTGTTCTTTAATTCTTCTATGTCTTTGTTAAATATTTCTTGCATCTTCTCGATCTTTGCCTCCATTCTTTTCCTGAGGTCCTGGATCATCTTCACTATCATTATTCTGAATTCTTTTTCTGGAAGGTTGCCTATCTCCACTTCATTTAGTTGTTTTCATGGGGTTTTATCTTGTTCCTTCATCTTGTACATAGCCCTCTTCCTTTTCTTCTTGTCTGTCTTTTTGTGAATGTGGTTTTTGTTCCACAGGCTGCAGGATTGTAGTTCTTCTTGCTTGTGCTCTCTGCCCTCTTTTGGATGGGGCTATCTAAGAGGCTTGTGCAAGTTTCCTGATGGGAGGGACTGGTCGTGGGTAGAGCTGACTGTTGCTGTGGTGGACAGAGCTCAGTAAAACTTTAATCTGCTTGATTGTTGATGGGTGGGGCTGGGTTCCCTCCCTGTTGTTTTTTTGTTCTGAGGCAACCCAACACTGGAGCCTACCTGAACTCTTTCGTGGGGCTAATGCTGGACTCGGGGAGGGATCATGCTAAGGAGTACTTCTCGGAATGTCTGCTCTCAGTGTCCTCGTCCCCATGATGAGCCACAGCCACCCTCCCACCTCTCAGGAGACCCTCCAACACTAGCAGGTAGGTCTGGTTCGGTCTCCCCTGGGGTCACTGCTCCTTCCCCTGGGTCCTGATGCGCACACTACTTTGTTGTGCCCTCCAAGATTGAAGTCTCTGTTTCCCACAGTCCTGTCGAAGTCCTGCAGTCAAATCCCGTTAGTCTTCAAAGTCTGATTCTCTATGAATTCCTCCTCCTGTTGCCAGACCCCCAGGTTGGGAAGGCTGACGTGGGGCTCAGAAACTTCACTCCAGTGAGTGGACTTCTGTGGTATAACTGTTCTCCAGTCTGTGAGTCACCCACCCAGCATTTATGGGGTTTGATTTTACTGTGATTGGGCCCCTCCTACCATCTCATTGTGGCTTCTCCTTTGTCTTTGGATGTGCTGTATCTTTTTTAGTGAGTTCCAGTGTCCTCCTGTCGATGATTGCCCAGCAGCTAGTTGTGATTCTGGTGTTCTCACAAGAGGGAGTAAGAGCACGTCCTTCTACTCCACCATTGGTTGGTTCAGGGCTCTGGGATAATGTTTTTTATCTGCGCCTCCAATGTGTGGCTAGTGGCACTTGAAAAGTGGTTAGTGTGTCCCATTTTTTTTTATTGGAGTAAAATTGCTTTACAATGTTGTGTTAGTTTCTGCTGTACAATGAAGTGAATCAGCTATATGTACACCTATATCCCCTCCCTCTTGGACCTCCCGCCCCTCTCTTCCCTCTCCACCTAGGTCATCACAGAGTACGGAGCTGAGCTCCCTGTGCTATACAGCAGGTTCCCACTAGCCATCTATTTTACACGTGGTAGTATATTTATGTCAAACCTAATCTCCCAACTCGTCCCACCCTCCCCTTTCCCCACTGTGTCCACATGTCTACATCTCTATTCCTACCCTGCAAATAGGTATGGTTTATCCCAGGAGATTGAATATCATTCCCTGTGCTATACAATAGGACCTTGTTGTTTATCCATTCTAAATATAACAGTTTGCATCTACCAACCCCAAACTCCCAATCCATCCCCTCCCCCCGCACTGGCAACCACATGTCTGATTTCCATGTCTGTGATTTTGTTTCCGTTTCATAGATAGGTTCATTTGTGCTATATTTAGATTCCACATATAAGTGATAACATATGGTATTTGTCTTTCTCTTTCTGGCTTACTTCACTTAGTATGATAATCTCTAGTTGCATCCATGTTGCTGCAAATGGTATTATTTCATTCTTTTTTATGGCTAAGTAATATTCCGTTGTCTATATATACCACATCTTCTTTATCCATTCATCTGTCAATGGACATTTAGGTTGTTTCCATGTTTTGGCTACTGTGAATAGTGCTGCTATGAACATAGGGGGTGCATGTATCTTTCAAAATGGATTTAAATGTATTCCTTACAGTTGCCTAGTGGTAGAACTAGAAAAATGGGTGGAATGTATAAGGGATACACATTTCTCCTTCAACAAACATCTAGGAAACTACTCTGTACCACGCAGAGAGTGGGCAGACTGGACACAAGATGAAAATAAGCATTTATTCACCTCAAGGAAATTACTGTCTGGTGAAGAAATAGACATGCAAGCAAACAATTATAATTGGTCATGTTAAATGAAACCACAGAGAGACAAGTAGTTTTCAAAGAGAGAATAGAGGAAGCCCGCCTGTATCTGCTTGGGGGTGCCAAGGAAAGCTTGACTAACAGTCTACTCTTCTCCATTCCCACTGCCACCACCTCATCCAAAACCCCAGGGTCTCGCATCTAAACTTCTCCAGCTGACTCAGGGCTGGTCTTCCTGTCTCCCACTTGCTGCTTTCTCTGGTTTATCCACATTGCAGCCAGAGGAATTTTCCAAAAAGGAAAATTGGTCATGTCATTTTCCCCCTAAAAAGCCTTCAGTCACTCCCCATTACCACATACTAAAATCCAAACCCTCAGTCTGGCTTATTAGGCATAACTGGCCATTGCTTCCATATCTAATCTTGTCTTTCACTGCTTTCCACCTTAAGCTCCAGTTACAATGATCTACTTACCATTTTCCTAACTCACCATCTCTTTCTGTGCCCTGGGCCTCTGCACATGTGCATTCTCTCCCTGAAACTAACTAACCTGCCCTCAGATTTCACACATACAGATATATTGGGCAGGCAGGAGATTGGGGGTGGACCCTGGCTCAGCAGGCCAGGTTTACAGAAATGGTTAAACTGTGGGCAGCTGGAGCCAAATTCCACTAGGAAAACTCTGGGACCCAGGGCAGGACATGTGCCTTAAAGTTATCCTACCTGAGGGGCAGTTATATACCAGCTCTGGTCAGACTTTGCTTGAGGGTTCAAGAGGGGAGTCAATTCCCTGGCTCTTCTAGCCTGTGTGATGGTCAGCCGTTTATGTTGCCTACTAAAGAGAACTCTACCCTTTCTCATATTCATGCATCTTTCAAATTTGATTAGGCCAAAAATACTGTAGAGTCTGAGCTGACTACGGATCAATATTTACATACCTGTCTACAACCTCGGAAGTTACCGTATGGTAATGAAAGCCGGCAATTACAAAGCTCTTAGCAGAAAAATATTCCTTTTCAGCCCTGAGCTTGTGCCAGGGAGAGTGAACAGAACTCTAAAACCTGTGGAGGTGTCAGTGTCAAATCAGAGACCTCAGAACTGGGATCTTAATGTTTATCTAATCCTACCACCCAGTGTACCTGTGATGAAGCTGAGGCCCAAGAAGTGCAGTGAGGCGCTCTCAGTTCCAAGCGGGTTCCCAGTTCTCGCCCCAGTGCTCTTTCCACACATCCCACAACCTCAGAAACAAGGCTGGATGAGGTCACTGGAATTTCACTCCTACCCTCCTGATTCTGATCATAGACCAGATTTTCCCTGAGAGAACAAGTTCCTAATGGGCAGCCCACGCAGGTTGCAGCAAATTTGCAGTGTCAATGCCTCCAAGAGACGGTTTCATTTTGGAGTCTTTCTTCCACTCTCAGATAACCAAGAGAGGCTGCAAGATGTGCTCTTATCTAGAAAGCCAGGCCTCATAGTATCAACTAGGGTGTGTCTAGGATGGCATCCTTTCCCCAGGCCCGCAGGGTATCGGTTACTCTGCCGTCTCCAGATTCCTGTAGCTGCTGTGGGCAGTCACATCCATGCCAACCCCCAGCTGCCCCCAGCCCCACCAAGAAAAGAGGTGCTATTTAGACAGAACTTTCCTCAGGAATGCACTGACTATTGTTAAGTCTGCATGATTCAACCTCTTGTCAGTCATGTGATTCCAAGAGTCCTCCATAAGAAGATAAAGATTCCTTAGTTAATTTCCAAGCTTTACCTGGAAGCTCCCTAAGCTATCTGTATGCCCCCTTTTGTTGGTCCTGAGCAAAAAATTCAGGTCATCTCAATTAACAAGAAAGACAGGGAATGAGGACAACGAGTATTTCAGGGAACTAAGAAAAGGTTTACAACTAGGCCTCATGGAGACGGTTTGTATTCTGGTAGTTTGTAGGAATTTCTCTCCAATGTCCATTTTCTGCTTTATGACTCTGGCATTATTAGAGCTTCTGCTTATTTACAACCTTTACTGCCCTCATGGCCTCTCCAAACAGCCTTCTCTGTGTATCCTTCCACCTCCAACCACTCTGCTAATTGCTCAGTTCTGGGTTTTGCTTTTTTCACTTTCAAATTTCTGAGAGAAAAATCTCATTGCCCTGTCTTATCCCTTTTTGGAGAAAGCTGTTGTGTCAAACCACCTAATAAACCTCTGGGGAACCTATATATTTGCTGGCCTTCCATCACTTGCTCTAGGAGATGGTGTGCTACATAAAGTGTCATATAAAATGCTTAAGGGACCATAGAGACTTGCCTTCCTTGACCAGCAGCTGGGTGGCTGGGGCGGGGCGCCGGGGGGGTGGTGTGTGATTCCTAGGAGAGCAGTGAACGTGGCCTGTCTG
Source organism: Eschrichtius robustus (assembly GCF_028021215.1). Taxonomy (NCBI): domain Eukaryota; kingdom Metazoa; phylum Chordata; class Mammalia; order Artiodactyla; family Eschrichtiidae; genus Eschrichtius; species Eschrichtius robustus. The sequence continues at coordinate 33,988,878 of NC_090841.1, forward strand.
GTCCGAATCCCAAAGAGTCATGTGGATGAGGCGATGTTGCTTCCCCTCACTCTCAGCAGCCTGCATTCACGCATGGAACGGAGTGACCTCACGGCTTCCAGGCAAATAATAAACTGTTCTGCTCCCCCTGACCACCCCCCAGAAAGATTCCGGATCCCTGTTGAAAGAAACTTCGGTAGGCTAAAAAGGGGGAACATGTATAGATTCCTGTGTGCCCAACTTTATTTCATTTAGTAACTTAGGCAACAAAGAAAAATGGACCCCGGGCCTCTTTGAACCAAACCTTAAATGCATTTTGGTATGTGATTTAGTTTCAGAAAAAGAGACTACTGGCTAAAAAACCTACCTCATGATAATTTAGATACTGAAAATGATGCATTTGTGTCTTGGCTACTTTATGGATGAAGGGGCTCCCAAGTTTTGGATGATTCATTCCTCACTATACAGAGCATTTGCCATTACTAAATGAAGATTAAATTGGAGAGACTCTATACCTTACACATGGGAAAATATTTGCATTTTAACATCTCCAGAATGCTATTAAACATCTCAGAAAGGTCCATAAAAGAAAGTGTGTCCTAGAACTTGAAATAGAAAGTGATTAGAAAAAGTAGAAATAGAGTTCCTATTTTTCAGAAAGGAGCCATATCATCCCGTAAATCTTTGAAAAGAAGTTTTCTTGGGCCTTGCTCTAAGCATTCAAATGCTTCCCAGGAGCACCTTGACCTTAAATTAACATTTATAGAGTTTAGCTGACATCAAGCTTTGCAGTTTAATGGAAGATGTAAAGTTGAAGAAGGTAAGTAGTCTAAATTGGTATTGTATATTAAGTTCCTAATAAGGATGCATTTCTACAACTACCACCATTTTCATTTATTTCCCCCTCTAGAACAATAGTAACAACTGGCAAATATATGTAATGCATTTTATCTCATGAATAATACATTTTTATATGTTAACCTCATGAATCGGAAACAGTTCAACAATAACAGCAGCATTAATGCTGCCTTCTTAAGAAAGGGTGTATGTGATAATATCTGCACTGCCTGACGTTGATAATGGTGTTTTCTGTAGAATATGTGATATAAATATAGGTTGTAAGAAATATTAACCAAGTGTTAAAATAACAAAGAGGCATCTTTTAAAGAAGAAAATATACAGTGTTACCTATAGATTCTGTTACAGATCAAATGAAAATGAGATACATTCCATTCTGTTCAAACCAGGAATGTCTTCTAAGTGTAATGTGAATCCTGGAGAGTAATATATAAAGCATGAAGATGGTGTTTCAATACTGCTAGTGAGTTTTCCTTGGTTGTATTGCAGACAAAAATGGGCTCCCGATATATATACATATTTCTGTACTGCATGAAGCCCAATTTATAAACACTTGGCATTAGCACACAAAGGAAAAGTCCATTTCTCCAAGTGTTTCGGCTGCCAGGATAACAGTGATTTGGTCCCAAGAAAAGATACTTTTGAAAAAGCAGGTGACTAGGAGAACTAGTTCTGCCCTTTGACCTGGACAAAAAGCTCTGGGCTTTGGGCCAGGGGACCTCGGCTCCTCCCTCTTCCTTCCCCCTTGTGTTTGGAGCACCTCCTCAAACGATCTAAGTCCTCCTCCAGTGGCTGTGACCAGCCCAAGTGGCAGTGCCGTCCCAGCAGGGTGCCCTGCCCCAGACCACTCTGTGTGGGCCCCAGGCTCCATTGCTCCTCTTTGGGGTGCTCTCCAATCCTCACCTCCCAGCCCCCAAGTGTGGGGTCAGCCAGATGCTCTGGGGAACTGCTGGACTCACGTTGGTGGGGCTTGTCCTGGGGTCCTGAGGCTGGTTGCCCATTCCTGGAGGCAGCCATGTGAGCAAATTGTTCTTGCAAAAAGTTCAGTCTTTCTGTCAAAGGAATGTATGGGCTACCAGAATGATGCTGCCAGGCTGATTTTGGATAACTCACGTTGTTTATATAGACAGCTTCTCTTTGAAAAAATATTTGCCTCCCCCCATCCCAAGGTAGGGATGGCCCTGTGGTACCCAACATGAATTAAAATTCTAGCCAGATTAAAAGAAGACAAGAATGGTTCCCTTTCTTCAAAGTTGATGAGACATCACTTACACGGGAGCTAAGAAGTAAATTAATTTTTAGTAGTGAAATGTCTGGGAAAATAAAATGTTTTACAAAAAAAAGAAAACATAAATCAGGACCTACTGATAGGCACTTATGATGAAAACACTTACTGTGGCATAGAGGGTGAAATCTCTTTTGTAGAAGACTTCCTTGGCCCTATCAGACTCCCCCTTGAGCCCTGCCCCGTGTCCTCTGTCTTGCTTCCCGCTGAAGCCATGGCTACTGTGGACAGGTCTGCACAAGCTCTGACTCATGCTGAAAGAATTGCTTCTCTCACCTGCTCTGGGCTCCCTGCCTGTGGTGTGGGACATCTATGGCCTCGGGTGTGGGAAGGAGTTAATTCCCAGTGGGCAATTCTCAACCAAAGAAGTGCCAAGGGAGATCCTAGAGCCAGTGGATAAAGGCTGTGATCCTTCAGGTGGACCATGCCACTCAGCTACTCAGGAGGTGCCCGCAGGGTAGAACTCCAGAGTTGTGGCCAACTCACTCACGAACACCTGATTTGTCCTCTCCTCCTTCCTGCTTTCACTCTCCCTCGTCCTTCACTCTTGGTCCCTAGGATCACTTACCAGAATAAACTACCTGCACAAAAGCCTAGGGCTCAGGCTTTGTTTTCCTGGGAGGAACTTGGGTTAAGACTACAAGCAAACATCCCAGGTCACTGTAATTATTCCCCTAAGTTCCACATGGCCTCTCTTCCATGAATTATCTATCACTTAAGCATGTCTCAGTGCAGCACAAGAGCCCTCTGCATGTGCATGTATTTACAAAGTTTACCACACTGATATAAAGACACATGATTATCCCATCACTGCCTGCTGGAGACTATTGATTAAGAAAGCGGGGCCCATATCTTATGTCCCTTTGGTACTCCTACTAGCATCCAAGATGTTATTTTACATTGACTGGATAGTTTATGGTGTTGGGCCACTGGTAACCTGCAGAAAGTGGTCATATAAATAGAACTGTAGACTTCACTCAATTCAGTCAATGTGGATGGAGGCAAAAAACCATTTTCCTCTAACAGGAATATTACAAACAATGGGTATTATATTTTTTAAGATGTCTAACTGGCTTTATAAAAATGCAGTTATTTATTTATCTTCTACCTACTTACCAAGTGTCATTGGAGTGGTATAAAAATCACTAACTGCTGTGTTTGTATAGAATAAAATGATTGTCAGAATATTCATAAAATTTCAACTTTCCTAGGATTCTTTATTTTAGGAAAAACATTCACAGTTGTGCATAGTATAATTTAAATGACAGGAGCCAGGCTGCCAAAATATTCAAGTTCCCTTAAGACTTAAGAACATCTAGGATGTATAGAAAAGTGGACAAGTATTTGTTAAGAATAAACAGGCAAGTCAGAAATAGAGTAATGGAAGTCATACACAGTCACTTACATATACCCACACATGATCAATGAGGCCTGTGGCATCTGCAAGCAACAATTTTCCACAGTCCCAAAGGGAGAGTGGGATGATTAAAGTGTTTCCTCTTGGACAGGCATCGTTGCTCTTTAAAAAGGAGAAAACTCCAGTTCACATCCGGTTGAGGTACATTATTGAAATACATTCCAGACATTGCTTTTTTTGGTCAAACAGCTGGAATCTTTTTTTTTTTTTCTTAATAATTTTGATCTGCCTAATCTTCAGCTTCCTCTGGTGGAGAAAAAAGACAGTACAAATGGCAAAGAAATATACCCCTTTTATGAGCATCTCTGTTCCAAGCATGCAATGTAATGTTTTACATATGTTATTTCTAGTAGGGTCACTGAGAAATGCACAGTTGATAAGCTGTATCTGAAAAGGTGTAGTCACACTTGCATGCATTTTGTTGTTGTATCTTATATAGTCCCTATTTTTATTGTTAAAATAGCCTATATCAGCTAGTTTTTAGTCAGGAAAATAGACGCCAGAGTAAGTATTTCAAGCAGAGGAATTTCATACAGGGTATTATTTACAAGAGTTTGAAGTCTAAAAGAGCAGAGAGAAAATGCTGAAGTAGCCCTAGTGTTAGTAACTTCTGGAAGCAGCTACCATCCCTAGGCCTGGGGGAACAAAAGAGAGGGGAAGGGGATCATCAGGACCTAGGACCTCAGGGGGGCCTCCACTTCACCCCACAGCTGGTGTTGGTCTCCTGAGGTGCTGGGAGTGCCAAAAAAGCCTGAGGCTGGACTGGTGGCTGTTGGAGCTGGAGAACAAGATAGATACCTTCTCCCTTCCTCCTGCCCCAGAAGCGGCAGCAGGGGGAGGGGGTGAGCATAGGGAGGAGAGCTCCGGAGAGTTTCAGATCTGGGTTCCTCAGATATTCCTCATGCGCTCGTGGGAGTGGCTGCAGGCAAAGCTGTGGGAGCCGCGTTCACGCGGGGTTAGGTGAGACATCTCCTCTTTGGATGCCTAGCGGATAAAGTGTGACGCAAAGAATGCGACAATCCTCTGAGATGACCAGTCTGCGGCTTTGGAAGCCGGGCGAGTGCGCCTTCTGACGGAGCGCGTTGGCGCCCTCCAGTGGACCCGGGGGGCCACTGAGCGAGACAACGGCCGGACTCCGCGTGGGAGCCGCGCGCAGGGCACAGGCGCAGAAAGACAGAGCCGGTGGGTGGGTCTTTCAAGTGGCCCAAGGCCTGCTCTACGCTGGTGAGGGCAGGAACCCGTTATTCCAGTAACTTGGCTAGCAGCTAGAAACTGGAGAGAGAGAAGAAAACTTAGGTTACATATACTCTTTAATTATTTTGATTGAAATTTTGAGCGCCTCTTCTGCCCTGAGCAATGGTGGATGAAATGCATGTGGTTAGTCTTCAACAAATATTATTAATTACATAAAAGAGTGAATCCTGAGCTTCAACTCTTGACTTGGCCACATGGGCACTTTCCTCTATGTGAGCACATTATAGACCAGAAATAGTTTTGCATATTATAGCCCTGGACCAGTGGTTCTCAAACCCGGGGAACTCAGTTATTTTGAAGGACAAGCCAATTTTTATGCATGCCAAAATTGCATTGACAATTAAAAGTCTCGTGTGTGTGTGTGTAAAATGATTTTTCTTTAGGTCATTTTTCACACTTAAAATCATTTTCTTTTCTTCTAGTTTTTTTTTTTTTTTTGTCTGCTGAGTAAGGGTGGCAGAGAGGACTGAGCCCCAGAACAAGAGAGTCTGGGGCACAAAATTCTGATATGTGCTATTAACACTGTATTTTTTAATCATCTGGACAAAACTTAAATTTCTTAGATGGTCCTCATCTGCTAAATATGATTATAAAAGTATAGCCCACACTTTAGAGTTTTCAATATTTTAAGCATAAGATCTTTAAAAATAAAAGCATACAATATGCATACATTTAATATAATTTTGATATATGTGTGTAAGAAATTAGGGTTTTGCTGAGATGATTTAAAAACAATATACAGTGTTAAAAGCATGTTTTAGCAGAATTTTGTGCTCCAGACTCTTGTCCTCCAGCTCAGTCCTCTCTGCCACCTTCACATGGCAGACAAAAAGTAAACTATGAGAAAGCAAACTATTTTAACTATGAAAGGTGACCTACAGAAAAATCATTTCAAGACCAAGTTGGTTGCAGCAAAATTCATTAGCCTTCTCCAGTATGAAAGCTGGTGTCTGGGTGACATTCCAAGGTTACTAATGCTTGTCAGTCCAACAACTTTCAGACTCTACGTGATGGGGAATCTTTGGGGTTTGGCATCAAAGGAGAAAGGATGTAAAAATGGCCCTGATGGATGTTCTGAGGTTGTTTGATCTAAATCCAGAGAAAATAGCAGCTATCACAGCTGATGGAGTACCCGCTATAACTGGGAAGACGAATAGTACAGAGGAAAAAAAATTAAAGTCAGAAAAGCTGGTGCCAGACATTTTATCATATCTTTTTATTTTATTTTTTACAAACCAAGCTTGACAACTTGGAAATCCCTTTGTGCAGTTTATAAAATAATGAATTCTAAATGAAGGCCTGTATTCACCAACAGACCGAGCAATTATGTAAACAATTTCTGTTCCCCAATATGGCTCCCTGTCATTGCATTTTCAAGTCAAGTCACTTCCATGAGGTGGAACAGTAATACATGTGATGCATATCTTTGAAGCGTTAGCTATCAGACATGGGAGGATGCCAGTTACTTGACATCCCAATGACAAGAAAGGTATCCTGTGTTATATTTCTACTTCTGATTTACACTCAGGGAAGAGTCAACTGAAAGACAAAAGTACTACAGGATAATTTGTATTCTTGTATCATTTCTCCTATGTTCAATGGTGTTTATTCTCTGATTTCATTACTATGCCTGTGTCTTATTTTCAAGCTCCTTTTAAACACACACACACACACACACACACTCTCACACTCATTCACTCACACACAGCTCTTTAAAGTTGCAATTAGTCGTATGCTTTAAGAGTGTTTCCTTGTGTTAATGCTTGTCCTTCCATCTGGTCCCAAGCTCCTGGAGAATAAGCACGGTGTATATTATGCCCTTTGTGTTCTCCCCACACAGTGAGTGTTCAGTAAAGACTATTGACTGACTGACACATCTCCCCCTTTTTCTCTTTGTCTCTGACACCTCTGCTTTCTTTCAGAAATGGTATTTTTTAAGTGGCAGTATTTCCCCACTCTGGACTTAGAAAAAGCTCATCTCGGCATCTAACTTTTTCTTTATGTAAGATTTTCAACAATAGACAAAATACAGGTGGAAGGAAACCAATATTCTACTACCCCTTGACAATAAATATGTTTTTAATTGAAGAGTGACAAGTGTCTTAGAGAATAGAAGCTTTTTCCCCAAGAAGAATGCTCATGTGTACGTCTCTGGTAAAGTAGCCATTAAAAAGTAATAATACCTCCTGCCTATTCTATCCACTCCAACTGCTCCCGAATTCAAGGCAGGTATTAATGGATGGCCCAGCTTTATTTTTCTTCTGCTGTACAGCGGGTCAGAGACACTGTCTGTATTCGGGGTCTCTGTGGTTCTTACACAGAACTTAAATAGCAGTTTGTTCTCCTTTTGAAATAGAAGCCTAAACCACAATTATTTTTTTAACCTTACCTTAGGAAAAGCTTTGGTAGTTCAGCAATATCCAGAAATATGGACTTTTCAGGAGACATTAAAGTGTACCCTCCATCAATCTGAGCATTGTTTGATCTCACAGAGGCAAGGTATGTGCCTTTATTACTGTTGCTTTCTCTATTACAGCTATTATGGATTGTACAGTCATGGTAGATTGTTATTACAGGGACACTGGTCTCGTGTCACATCCTCCCATTTGCGTCAGCCTCCTGGAAAAGGTGCAGGTGAGAGAATCTCAACCCGACATGGCATCTGTTCTTCGTAGCCTCTCTGCTCACAGCAATTATAGCGTAAAGCAGCGTTCTCTTGGTACTGTTTCCGTATCCCGTTTCTTTTCTTTTCATACTCCTAGTTGAAAGCCTCTTAGAACAAAAGAGTATTCAGAAAAAGAGTAGGCCACAAATAAAAGTCATGAGGATTAGTATAGCATGCCAGTGTTTATGGTCATTTCCTACTTTGTTCACCTGCTCACAGGTGCCTGCTTTGTGGTTGCTGCTGACCCAAATCAGTGTAACCACTGGAGTTCCCTAACCTATTTCACACTCTAGTGACAGCACCAGAAGACACCCACTGAGGGTCTTAGTTTGGGTTTCCCCAGAAGAAGACCCTGAGACAAGGATTCTAATGCAAATTTCCCCAGGAAACCAGGGGAGGTGGTGCCATTCGGGATCCGACGACTTGAGCTTCCCATAGCGGTAGGGGACATGGGGGAAACAGGTGTCAGTGGTGGGATGGCCCCACTTTCCACATGGTGCTGGATCTGTCTCCCCCTTCTTGGGAGTAGAGGAGTCGTCGGAAGACAGAGTGCAGAGAAAGGCAGCAGGAGAAGAGGTGACTGCGGTCCTGGCCTGCCATCCAGGTCTCTGCCCAGGTGGAGAGGGTATTGTGGAGGAACATCCCTGCCTGGATCCAGGTTCAGCAGCCAGGGTGAGGATTTTCCAGTAGACACAGCCAAAGGGGATCATGAGAGAGCCTCAGAATTCCCCTTCTTGGGACTTCCCTGGCGGTCAGTGGTTAAGACTCTGCGCTTCCACTGCAGGAGGCACAGGTTTGATCCCTGGTCGGGGAACTAAGATCCCCGCATGCTGCAGTGTGGCCAAAAATAAGTAAGTAAGTATGTAAATAAATAAATGGAATTTGGAATCCAACAATAAGAGTTAAAAAAAGAAAAAAACCCAACTCATCCATTGGACATTAAAAAAAAAATTCTCCTTCTCACTTTTGAAGCAGAGAGAGGATGAACTGAGGCCAGAACAAACTTTGATCCTTTATTTGCTCTCTCAACATGTCCCTACACTGTTCTAGGTTCAGGAAGACAATAATAAGAGGTAGCAGCTATAGGACATAGAACAGGCCCTGGTCTGTGAGATAGCCACATTTTACAGAGGAAAGCTGAAACACAGAGAGATTAAGTAACCTGCCCAAGGCCACACAGCTGGGAGGTAGCAGGGCCAGGATTTGAACTCCAGCAGCCTTTCCCGCAGAGTCTGTTCTTGTGACCCCAGCACACACTGTCATGAGAAAATAATGTCTATTTTCATTTGTGCTCACTTTCACTTCTTGACGTTTTCCCAACATGAAGGACGAAATGGGGGAGCAGTGTCTTGGGAGATTCATAGCTTCCTTTGGGGAGATTCTTGGATTTAGGCCTCATGCCTGGGACCATCAGTGCCTACTCCCTTACTTGCTTTGTATGATTGGTTTCTATAAGTAAAACATGATTTACCAAAGGAAGCAGACCCAGAGTAGTATCCTTAGCATATGGCAAAGGGTCTCGTGCTTGGGATTACAAAATTTCATTGATTGTGTCTTACCTCTCTTATGACTTTATATTTCTATTTCCATGTTAACATACCTATTTTCCCCATCCAGTTTATCCGAGTACAGAAGTGGAAACCATTTCTCTCTCCAAGGCAATGATTACAGAACTTAAGGTAAATCCAGACATCATAAACCTTCAGTATTTCTGTCGGGAAAATGTGCTGGGCGTGATAATTATTCAGGCAATTTTTTCCTCCCAGGAGGACAGGCAGTTATTTTGACAGCTTATTTCACAGTTACAGATAAAGTTTACATTGTCAATTAATGGGAATCCACCAGGTAATAGTCATGAGCTCTCGGGGGACAATCTCGAAGCTGTTTCCAAATGTCCTTTATGGCAGCATATGGTCATATCCTCCACTTCATCACCAGGTCAATCTGCAGTTGCTCTTAATATGGTATGTTCTTCATGCACCAGTGGAATTTCCAAGTTCCATCACATTTGTTTTTTCCCCCTTTGTGCCTGAAAGTTGCTTAAGCCGCTGATTATTGCCTTGCCATGAGCTCTGATCACTCTTCTGGATAGTAGGCATTCAGATGTCATCTTTAATTTGTGATATTAATGTTAAACACCATCACTATTCAGTGGTTTTAGTGAAGTATTTACATATAGACTAGCAAAGCGTTTGAACAGTGCATTGAAAACTGTCCGTTCCTAATTGGAACTGTAAAGTTTACCACAGCCTCTTCATGACGTGGATGTGATTTCTGGTTATAAAGTGGCCTTGGAAGTTTGCTTTCAAAAACAAATGAGATGTGTTTTCGCAGTTCTGTATTTCCTCACCTATTCAGACCATTAATGATTGGTGGTGACAGTGCTTGGGGAACTGTTTTTTACAACCTCACACACTTTTAAGAAAGATTAACTATCTCAAAGAGTTTTTACTGGGAATCACATTTAAAATTAGTGACCTAATTAGTTAAGAAATGTATTACTTTATTATGGAGAGAGAAACCTTGCACCATAATGATGGTGTGAAATGCATGAAAAGTCCTTTTATTTTATGACATTAGAGGAAGGTGGATTGTTCAGGAACATTTGGACTGCTATTATTAATTATCTGATTTGAAGATCACCTTACCCTGCAAGAAACATGGATATCAATCAGTATCTGAGAGAAGTGGAAGGATGCAAGAGAGAAAAACAGAAAAGAAAAAGGAACATCTTCCTTCTTGTGATGTTAGATGACCTCATGCCCTGGCATGTTTAAATTGCTTACTTCCTATGACTCTATAAACTTCTGTGTTTTCATTTGCTGGATTAGATTGAAGTGTCAGCTATATTTGATGAATGGCATTGGTAATATATGTTCATGTTCGTCTTTGCTCTTTCTGCTTTTATTTATATAGAGTCAGTATAATTTATTTCTCCTGAAAAAGCTTTCAGCAAAAAAGACTTTTTAAAGTACAAATACTTTTTAACAGGGTTCTGGGGTTTGTGATGATCAAATCACTCATCTTTCCTTCTTCTTTCTAGCTTTTTTTTTCTTCCTTACTTTTAAGTCTAGTGACTAAAAAAGAACATAGGAAAGCTCAATGATTGTACCTAAGCAGAATAAAAAGTTAGCATTGCAGACAAGCCTTTAGCTTGGTCGATGCTTATATCAGCTTAAGCTACTAATAGCGTAATGATATGAAGAATTGTGCAATTATCTGGATAATTTAGTTTAAAAATACCAGTCTGCAGCCTTCCCTGTTCAAACACGTTTTATTCTCATATAGCAGCCCAAGCATAAGATTGCAGATTTATTGTTGTTCTTGCTGACTAGGAGGAGCCTGTTTCTTCTTTAGGAGGTTGGGAAGGAGCCCCTGGTAATCTTGAGGTTAAAATGGTGTATGCTGTTAATTGTATAATCAGCCATTCACTCTGGATTTTTGCTTAGATGAAAATGTTATGTTTAGGTCAATAGGCAAACTTATCTGTTTCAAAGCTTTCGGAGGGTTAATGGGAAAAAAAGGGAATGATTAAATGGACAGAAATCATAAAGTCAGCCTAGTCAGAGTGTGAAAACTACCTAGCATAGTAGTGGCTAGGAAATGAGAGGCAGCAAAAATTGGGAAAATGTAATAAACACAAAGCTGGTTTTGGAGGAGTCCTTGGTTTCCTTCTTTCCTTCCTACCTTCCTTCCTTCATTCCTTCCTTCCTTCCTTCCTCCCTCCCTCCCACCCTCCCTCCCTCCCTCTGTCCCCCCTTCCTTCATTCTTTTCTTTTAAAAATATTCTATCCTTATCCTGAACTGCCTCCTTCCCTCATTTCTCTCTTCATTCTTTTTGCCACTAAGAACTTCTCCTGCTAATTGAAATCCAAGGTTCTTCTGTTGTTTACCTAAAGGCTGTTGAAACAAATGAAAAATGTGATAAAATGCCCAAGTTAAATCAGTTGAATCACAGAAATAATGACATGAATATAATTGTATTTCTGCTTTACAGATCCATTTGTCTCTGATCCACAGGCATGAGGGTTACAATGACCCACTGGCCTGGGGTCAGCACAATCTGTTTTCTTAGTAGCTTCAGATCCAGACTTCTCTGGGACTCTGTGAAATGAAAGGGATGATGTACATGCTTTGGAACTCTGGACACATTTGTTCTGACACCAGAGAGTCAAATAAGCTGACTTTAAAATGAAGAGAATATAAGAGTAGCAAATTACAGTCCTGCATGACTGAACGCCAGATATAAGCTCATGAATTTTAAAAAAAATTAGAAATGAGCCAGATTCTATTTCTCAAGTACAGGTGGATAAACTGGGATCGATAGTTTTCAATTTTCATAGTCTTGACAACACAGATGACTTTGGAAGTGAAATCAACATTAGTCAGAACGGAAGAATGTGTTGTTTTTTTTTTTAACGCGAAGATTTCCAAATTATGTGATTAGTATGCAAAATAAGTTGGATCAAACTCTACCTTTTCTTATTCTTGTAAACACTCTTTGCAGTCAGTTGTTATAATTCCTATTCATTTGGGAAAAGAATATGTTAACTTATGGGCTAACATGAAAATAAAGTTAATTTTAAACCACCAGATATTTATATAACCATATAAGCAATCATTAGAGGGGGCTTAAAAATTATGAATATATGAAAATGTTTGTGGACCTGGCTCTGGAATGAATACTATCATTTTTTAATAGTAGGTTATTCTGTCTAGGTTAGTAGGTCCCCTGAGAAGGAACCAGGAATGGTTTTCCTAACATAAGAGAAGCCATTTTTGGCCTAAGTCATTTTGTGATCTAAGCCTGGCCACAATGCTTGCCCTTGAACAGGTCTCAGTAATTAATGATCTTAAGAGAATGCAGGAACAAAGGAAAAGCAGTCACGAAACAATGGTTCAGTGATATAAAACAGAGTCCTAGTTCCTCCTCAAGGGATATGCATCACAATCTGATACATATCTTTGAGTTCTGCAGGAACTAAGGCCCCACCCAGGTGGAGGATGGTAACTACTTGCTGAGACCCCAGACTGGTCAAACCTTAGGAATGATGATGTTGACCCTTTCTGACCCTTGTGACTTCAATCAACTAAAGCTTGGACTATGTCAACATTTGCCCCAATTCTATGCTGAATTCTCCTCTGCTCAAGCCCCTTCATGAATACGCATGTGCCGTTAGCTTAAAACTTCCCCAACTTTGCTGTTCAGGGAGACACAGCTTTGGGAAAGATCCCCGGTGTTCCCCTTACTTGCTGCAAGTAATACATCCTTCCTTCTCCCCATCTTTGGCTTGGTTGTGTCTTTTGGCTTGACACCCACCAAGAGGCACACCCAGATTTGGGGTAGCAATATTATGACCCTTATGAAACCCAGAAGGACCCTGTTTGGGGCAGGGAGACCTTTCGATGTTCCCAGTTTCTTGTTTGTACAAAATAGGCTTCATTCAGCCTCCTTGATCTTCCTCTAGTTCCAAAGGGCACATTCAAACAGTTGTTGATCAGGGAAGGGAGAGAATGCAGAAACAAGGAGGAGCAGTCAACAAACAATACTGCAGCCTTGGAGCAGGGTTCTAGTTCCTCCTCAAGAAATATACATAACAATACTTTTGAGTTCTTCTGGAGGAACTAAGGCCTCCACCCAGGTGGAGGATGGTAACTTCAGACTGAGCACAAAATTCCTGGAACATCATCCTGTTACCTCACCACCAACCAATCAGAAGAAAGTCACACACCTTGCAGCCCTCACCCCAAATTTTTCCTATAAAACTTTTCCCCAAAAATTATCAGGGAGTTTGAGGTTTTTGAGCATTAGCCACCCTTTCTCCTTGCTTGGGCGTGCAATAAACATATCTGCTCCAAACTCTGATGTTTCAGTTTGTTTGGCCTCACTGGCCATTAGTGTTCAGTAACACTTAGATATCTAATAGATGCCTCAAATTCAACACAATCTAAACTGAACTCTTCATAGTTTATTTCCCCTCACCCTGCCTCGAAAGGCTTCTGAAACAGGAGAGAAGGGGGCAGGGTACAACGTTTAAAAGAATGACATAGCCATTGAGGATACAATATAAACTGGTTAGAACCAACTAGGTCCAAGATGGCCGAAAATTTGACTTCCAGTAGACCGTGAGCCTCATTATATGTTCATTGTAATACATTAGCGTATGCTAAATGACATGCCCACAAGTGCCATGACAGTTCCAAGGCCGACCATAAATGGCCAAAAACTGAGCAGTGGCCCAACTCCTGGAAATCCCTGCCTCTTCCCCAAAATAGTTGGAATAATCCTCCCGTTCATTAGCCTATGAAATTACCCAGCCCATAAAAACTAATCGCCCCATATTTGGGGGTCTCTCACCTTCTGAGATGGCCACACTCTGTCTATGGAGTGTGTATCTCTCTCAATAAATCTACCAATCACTTTGCCTCTTGCTGAATTCATTCTGTGAGGAGACATAAAGAACCGGAGCTTCATTAAGTCCTGAGACCAGGTGTATGATTTCAGTTAAAAGATCATGGGTCCCAGTCTGCATTTTGGCTGAGTAAAATTCTCAGCCCATGGGTTCAAGCCCCAATCTGAGTTTTGGCTGGGTTTGAGTCCTAGACGTGGGTTCAAGTCCCATCTGAGGTGTGAAGTTTCACTTCTATGGCAGTTTTCCCATGTTACTCTTTCAGTTTTTCATGCTTTTGAAACTGAGCAGGATCCTGTGGAGCTCCTGGGCATGAAAGCCTTTCTGTGTTCCCCGTTTCTTGGTCAGGGAATAGGCTTTCAGCCTCCATGTCCTTCCCTGAGTTCCAAAGGGCTGGTTCAAACAGTTGCTAATCAGGGAAGGGAGGGGATGCAGAGACAAGGGAAGAGCAGTTAAGAAACAATAGTGCAGCCTTGGGACAGGCTCTTGGTCCTGCCTCAAGGGATACACAAAACAATATCTTCCAGCTCTTCTGCAGAACTAAAACCCCCAACAAATGGAAGATGTTAACTACTTGATGAAGCATTCTTCATTCCAGAGAGACTGTCCTGCTGAGTTTTATAACCTTGAGAACCACAGAAACTCAGCAGGAGACCACCTGAGGCCCGATTAAAGGAATGCAGGCTTTGCACACACCCTGATATTTATCAGCAACCCCACCCTTGCACCATTGCTATAAAACTCCTCATCAGGGACTTCCCTGGTGGTGCAGTGGTTAAGAATCTGCCTGCCAATGCAGGGGACATGGGTTCGATCCCTGGTCCGGGAAGATCCCACATGCTGTGAAGCAACAAAACCAGGGCACCACAATTACTGAGCCTGCTCTCTAGAGCCCGTGTGCCACAACTACTGAGCCTGCGTGCCACAACTACTGAAGCCCACGTGCCTAGAGCCCATGCTCCACAACAAGAGAAGCCACCGCAATGAGAAGCCCATGCACTGCAACGAAGAGTAGCCCCTGCTCGCTGCAACTAGAGAAAGCCCGCGTGCAGCAACAAAGACCCAACGCAGCCAAAAAAAAAACCCAAAAAACTTCTCATCAAATACTCCTAGGTTGGGGCACACAGTTTTGAGGGGCATGGGCCCACTGTGTCCCCCTTTGCCTGGCAAAGCAATAAAGCTATTCTTTTCTACTTCACCCAAAATTCTGTCTCCAAGATTTGATTCAGCACCAGGGCACAGAGGCTGACTTTCGGCATCACTTTCAGTTGTTCAGACAAAAATCTTCAGTCTTCTTTGACCCTCTTTCCTCCCACATCCCATGTCCAATCTTACAGCAAACACTATTCATTCAACCCTCAAAATATGCCTCGAGCCTGACCACTCCTCACCATCTCTATCACCACCACTCACTCCCTCCCCTCGATCACCATAACAGTTTCTAACTCCTCTTTCTGCTCCCACCCTTGCTCCTAAAGAGTCTCTTCAACAGAATAGCCAGAATTCTTTAAAAATATGTCAGAGCATAGTTCTCTTCTGCTCAAAACCCTCCAATGACTCCCTTGTCCCTCAGAGCAACAGACAAAAGCTTTACAGTGCCCCACAGGATAGGCTCCCTTTACTTCTTTGAACTCACTTCCTATTACTCTCCCCTTTGCTCATTGCACTGGAGT
This sequence comes from Eschrichtius robustus, assembly GCF_028021215.1. Lineage (NCBI taxonomy): Eukaryota > Metazoa > Chordata > Mammalia > Artiodactyla > Eschrichtiidae > Eschrichtius > Eschrichtius robustus. The sequence goes on from NC_090841.1 coordinate 34,004,419, forward strand.
CACCTAGTGTTTTTGCTGTTCCCTCTTCCTGGAAGTTCTTCTTCCAAACATCCTCATTGTTTACTCTATTATCTCCTTTAGATCTTTGCTCAAAGGTCAACTTATCAATAAAGCCTTTGTTAATCACCTTATTTACAATTGCATACAGTTGTATAACCTCCTGTCACTCTGTATCTTCCTTTCCTATTTATTTTTCTTTATAGTACATTTTACTATCTGTGCATATATATATATATATATATATATATATATATATATATATATATATATATATATTTGTATATACATAAATATGTGTACATATACATATGTATGCTATATAAAATGTTAGATTTATGTTAGATAATAATGCTATGATAGATAGTAATATTATATTGTTGGGCTGCAACCCACAGGCCTACAAGGCCTCTGCTTGCCCAGCTTCAAGACCAAAGAAAGAGCCCAGAGTCAGCAACAGAGACATCAATGGTTTAATGGATAAAGGGATCTTACACGTCTGAAACAAGGTCCTGGAGCGACACCCACCATGTGCAGCAGATGGTGGGCAGCACATGGCAGTCTTCACTTCTGAGGGAAGGGGAGATTGCCGTTATAGGGGGAATTGACATCAGGTTGGCTCATCGGTTACCAGGGAAACCAGCAGAGGGGCACTGCCCTCACCGCCCCTTTGATAAGAACAACCACTAGCTGGGGCCTGGGGCAAGTATGTAGGAAGGTCAGTCAGGTGAGTAGGGTGTAGGTGAGGCAGGCATTGGTCAAGCAGGGGATGTACAGAGAGCAAGAGAGCAGCCATCTTGAGTGGCCTAACCATACATAGGTGTACCTATATATTACCAACATACCATATTGTATATTTAATGCTTTTGAGTGTGTATGTATATGTATATGTATAATTTATTTATTGCATGTCTTTCTTTACCAGAATGTCATCTCTGTGAGGGCAGAGGTATTTGGATGTCCTACTTGCTGCTGAATCCCAGTGCCTGGAATGTTACATGGAACATAGTAGAAGCTCAATAAATCATTGTTAAATGAATGACAAAATAAATGAGCTAATCAATGACATGACATAGCTTATTTATTTCTTGAAGTAAATCATAACTGAGACCATACCAAGCCTCTTTTTATTAGGCTGAACACTGAAATTGCTGATATTCTGTTTTTGACCTACACAAATGGCTATTTTATATGGTTCAACTTTATGTCTACATCACCCTTCTGTTTCTTATCTGTTGCCTCTTTCTGTCTTCTCACATCTTGTATCATTTCTGGTTTGTATTCCTCATACTCACCCAACACTTTTCAATACCATCATCTCAGTGAAGAACTGGCTTGGTCAGTGTGCTTCCTGATACTCTCTTCCAATGCTTTAGTCATGGCCTTTCTGAGATCTTTCCCACACCAGCCACACATGGTAACTAAGCAGTAAAAATATTGTGAGAGTCAGATGCATATGGAGATGAAGACCCCTGCTTCTACCAGTGATCTCTCTTGCATATTCCTGGAGACTCAGGACCAGTGTCTATATTGGCCAAACCACATAGCCAGCTAACCAGTACAGTGTTAATGTTTTCTTCTACATACTTTGATGAACTGATCATGTGTACCAGGTGATCCAAGTAGCTGTTGTACCGTCCTTTCAAATGCAGTAATCACAGACAAGACAGGCCAAATTAAAAAAAAAAAAAAATTGTGCAGCTAGATCCTGACTAATAACAGGGCCTTGCTTTGGCCTGGTGGGAAATTGGAAAAGGGCTTGGCCATGGGGTGGGGCTGGAGTAATGAGCAGTGGGGATACCACAGGAGCCTAATGGGTCTGCATTACCCAGTCAGAGAAGGGCACTTTCTTGCCAGCCTCTGGGCAATGGGATGAGCCACTGAGTCCTGGGCTGGTTTTGTCTAGCTGGGGAGGTTGAGCGGGGGTGTGCAGGGAGGACAGGGACATAAATGAAAAAGGTAGAAGGGCTGAAATGAAAAAGGTAGGAGGGCTGACAGGTTGGCCTTCCCTCTCTCCTTGACCCTGGAGAGGGATGCCAGTCCCTGGTATGGGACATATATTTTGTGCTCAGTCGGGCCCAGCTGTGCCATGGGCTTTGTGAACTTTGTTTCCCCACAGATGACAAATACATAAAAGCCCTAATACATTTCTGCCCCAAAGCTGCCCCCACATAGACCAGTCCTTTTCCTCACACCTCTTTTATGTCATCTTGAGAAAATGAATAAGGTGGAAATATCCTAGAAGGAGGACAGAAAGAGAATCACTTCCTCTGCTGATAATGTAGATAATCTTTTTCTGACTAATAGGTCACTGGGGACAGATTGAGACTAATTTGTATGCAGAAAGATCTTTTTGTTTTGTTTGGTTGGTTTTTAAAACCTTTTTATACAAGACTCATAAGAAGTTGGAAAAGAGTTTCTGTGTATCCTCCACCCAGTTTTCCCTGGCAATAGCCTCTTTCATAAACATAATACATTATTAAAATCAAGAAGTTAACACTGATAGACTACTATTAACAGACAGAAGGATCTTATTTTATAAGGAAAAAGGAAGAACTTCCATCATAGATTACACTTGTTTTTGCCTAGGGTAAAACAAAGGGCCTCTGAGCTGCAGGCTCTTTTCTGCATTTTCCTCTCTTACTAAACTAAAAAAAAAAAAAGGATGGTTGGAAGGTGAGTTAACAAATGTGCTTAAGCCCAATTATGGCACCCCATTTTGCTTCTCCTTGGGTGTTCCCATTTGGTTGGGTTTTTCTTGATCTCCGAGATGCGTGATTTTCAAGTCAATGCTCACTATCAAACCACAGAGTCCCAGGCTCAGACATGTGTCAGACCAACCACAGCAAGTCTTTCGTGGGCTGATTGTTAGTAAAGAACAAGCTGTGCTCTAACTAATGGAGCTTCCATTGCTTTGAATCAGCCCCAACTATTTCTAGGACATCATGCAGCTTCATCATTTCCTTTCTCTTAACCATCCATCTAGGTTTTATGATTGCAGTCTATACAACCCACAAATTTGATTTCCATGTGAACTGGCTAGAGATGGAGGTGGGTGATAAAATTGTGCTTTCAGTATGGGTTAGACTCAGGCGGTATATATTCTCCTGTCTTCCTCACATATGTATAATATTTAAGTTTAATAGTTTCACATACATTACAGCCCCTGAAGTCCAAAAGCTTTCTTGCACCGGCTGTTTTGAACAACTCTTCCAGGACTTCATGAAGATTAAACAAAGACTCAAGGGGGCTCCCTTGTAGAAGTGGCACATTTTCTCCTGGAGGGTTCAACATCTTGTTTGCCTTGAATGTAGCCATAAACTGATAGAAATATCTTGGATCCACCTAAAGGACTTGTCCAAAAGTAAGACAATTATTTCACCTGGCGTCACAGTATCATGGGTCGCACTTCACTGTGGTTTGTCCAGTTTACGTTATGTGGACTGAGGCTTGGATCACTTTATAAATCCACGTTTAACTGTTGATATTATTAAAGAAAAAAATGGATGACACTAAAGAATGGTAAAGCAGACTTGATTCGGGGGACTATAGTGATAGATGCAGGGACCACTGCAATGGGGTCTTGCAGTGGGGGAGAGAGATTGGCTCAACTCCAAATACAACAACAAAAAGTGGGAATTTAGAGTCAAGGAGCAGGGTGGGGGTCAGTGGGTGGAAAATTGCTATGAGGAAACATCAGGAGTAAAGGGGAATTCTGACTAAACCGACCTAACAGGATTCTTACTGAAGGTGCGTCAGGGTGATCAGACATCACCTGAGTGGGGGAGGATGAGATTAGATATTGAGGCTGATCAGATATGGAGAATGAGGGATTCTGGCTAAACTTGGACTTAGCAGGATTCTTGTTAAAACTGGACATTGCAGAGATGAACAGAGAAGTCTAAAAGTCGAAACCTAGTTGAAATAGAGCTCAGAGGAGCCTGATTAGAGTTTGCTCAAGAAGAGAATCTGTCAATGTTTGAGGGGTGAAAAGATGCTTATTATTGCTAAATAAACAGGTAAGTTTTGTTGGCAGGATACTTAAAACATCTCTTTATCTGACAATTTTTTTTGGTAAAAATGGAAGGGACAAGATCCTTAAGTTGTTTCCTGGCAAACTGAAAGAGGAGGGCAATTGACTTCACCTTCAAACAGAGCTTCCTTTGGAGTACTGCAGTAATTAGAGTAGAAATTGCAGGCATTTCCCCCAGATTATTATCTTCAGAGACTAAGACATTCAGGAGGAACAAAGGTTTCATAATGATGTGATTGCTGAGAGACAGCCTCATGCATATATGGGGCCCTGGGAGTGACCTCTGTTATCAATCTGAGGTGAACAATTTTTGCAAGAGTGGATAACACAGCAGAACTGGAGATGAATGCATTGGTTTTTCCACCAGAGCAGGATACAAACTATGTGTATATCTAGCAGTTTAGTGAAGAATATATATATGAGAGAAAGTATGTGAAATCTACAGAGACAGTTAAAGGACTGAAAAAATTAGTCAAGAGTGTGATCTTTGGGCAAAGATGTAAAAGGGGAAAGAAAGTTTACCATTTCTTGGGGTTAATCCCAGTCCTGGATCTGTGACAAGGACTAATGCTTCATTTCGTTTTGCTTTTGGTTTTAGCCTCCCCCACTTGCCCCTGCCTGCTCCACTCTCAAAAAGACAATCTTGCCTCCCAATTAATCAAGAAAATTGAGGCCATTGAGCATGACCTTTCTTAAATCCTGACCTGCTATGTATAAACTATTTGCATTCACACCTGCACTCAGTTCCTTTCAGCCTGTCTCAGAGGCTCCTGTCTTTCCTTCTCCTTTTATAAGGCCAAAACCACCACCTGCCTCTTGAGCCAGTCACTTTCTGTCTCTTTCAGGACCTTGTTCCATCTTTACATGTCCTTCCTAAGATTCAAAACTATGAAGAAATTGCTATGCTAAATTCAAGATTCTGGGAGAAATTTTTTCCTGTCTATTTTGGTTAGCATTTTTCCATCTATTATTCTATACTAGATTGATATTTAAATTCTCTTTCTTAGGGCCAAAGATACATCCAGAGTGACTGAGTGCATACAAATATTCACAATCGCATTGATAACTTCTTTTTGAAACATTTTTATAAAATGCACAAATTTGGTACCTATGGAGAAAGAAATTAGAAACAATCTTTTCTATATTTGAAAAGCACAACTCAACTCTAGTCCCCTATTGTTTCAGGAGGCAATTTTATCTTATTTAAACACCTGGTTTTTATAATAGGGCACATATACTCTTATATGCTGGCATTTCAACAATTCAGAGTAATTACACTGGACTTATTTCTCTTTGAAGCATTTTTTAATGTGCAGCTTTCCTCTTTTATGCCAAAATATGGTTATTAATAAAAATATAACATTTAATTAAAAATTCTGTAGAAAAAAAAAGTGAGCTTTTATTTTCTTTAGTATCATGTTAAGTCTACAATAAATAGACTTATATTGTTTTTGGCCATAACCTCCTTTTTCCCTTTCCATGTTATTTGACTGAGGCATACTGGCAATATGACCATTAGTGATGAGTGACAAAAAAATTAATAGTGATGTAGTGTTTTCTCAAGTTGCAGAGTGCATCTTGACATTACCTCATGCTATTTTTTCGATGACAAGTGACGTTCATTTATGCAGGTGTTGTTACCTCCTCTCCACACATAGGAAAACTGAGACTTAGGAATATTAGGGACACAGCTGGAAAGAGACAAGGTTGTATGTAAGACCATATCATTTGACACTTAAAACAGTAAAACATAAATAAATATTTTTGAAGGGGTGGTAGAACTGTTCCTGGTATAATTCAAATAGTTAAATATGCTCCTTGATTTTCACATTTGTTTATAAATGTGATATGTGATAATAAATGATTTCTAATGGAATTTTTAGTAGTTATTAGCTTCCCAATATTTACTTGGTGCTATTTGTTCATATTTTCCCAAATACAGAGTCAGTGTTTGGGAAAGGCTCTAAGTTTTTCTGTTTTAGTTCCTGTTAACTGCATCTCTGTGAAACTTCTAGAACAGAAACTCTGGCCCCAGTATGTCCCTGATTGCCCGTGACTAATTTTCTATTTTTCAGTTAAAATGAGACTGTGGTTTTCCAAAATTGTTTCTTCTGAGAATTATATTCTGAACCATAGCACCTATTCACCTTTCCTGTCTACGCATTTGAACATGAAATCTAAAAATTCATTTATGCTTTTGATAATGCTACTGCTTTTTGCCCCTCATTCTGGCTTCTCTCACATGCCCTTACTGCCTCCTTCAGTGAGCTTGTATTCCATCATCTTAAGTTTTCATAATATTTGTGAGCAGACCCCTCATTCCATTCTCAGCTTTTGCTTTCTTTCTTATTGTGCAATGTCTTTAAGTTCAGGCTGTAAACTTTGTCATCCTCTCTCTCAATTCTGTATCTGTGCCTCTGATACTCGTATTCTTATCTCTGATCACTTCCTTCAGGTCCTATTCACTCACAGTGGCCCCTTTCCACTCCCGGGCACCTACTGCTAGATCATTCACAGAACCCTGGGATAGCGAGTAATTGCTTCCTGAAAACTTCCATATCCTTTCCCCATTTGCTCTCTTATCCTTCTGTATTGTACTCAACATGGTCTCCAGTTTTTCAAATTGTTTTTCTCCTTTTTTCAGATTAACTTACCCTAATCATTAAAATTATTTGAAATAACTATATCATACCATCTCTATAACTCAGACCCAATATGTGGGCTTTTATAGTCCTCTTTTTGTATTTAAGAGTTACTCTACATCTTTTATTCTGATACAGTTCTTTGTTTTGCATGCTATAAATATGTAAACATAACTTACTCAGATTTTTTTTTTTTGACAACAGACCAAAGACAGACTGAAAATTTCCTTTGCGTTACTCTCTGAACATAAGCCATATGAAGCAAAACTCTACTGTAAATAAGATGAAGGGAGGAAAAAAGGAAGAGGAATAAATTAGGAATGTGGAAATAACAGGTACATACTACTATATATAAAATAAACGACAAGGATCTACTGTATAGCACAGGGAACTATATTTAATATTTTGTAATAACCTATAATGGAAAAGAATCTGAAAAAGAATATATGTATTATATATTCTTATAATATCATATATATATCTGAATCACTTTGCTGTACACATGAAACACAACATTGTAAATCAACTATGCTTCCAAAAAAATAGATTGAGGGAGCATATTTCAACTCATTGAATTACACTATACATTTGATAATAATTATGTAATTTAATAAACTATAAATGAGTTATCTATTATCTACTACAAAAATCAACTTCGGACTTTAACTATGTAATTGATTCAATAATATAAAATTTAAAAACATATTTACTATTTATATTTCACTCATTTAAAAAGAGCTTTTCCTAAGTTTGCTTTAGGGAGGGTTTGCTTTTGTTTGACTATGTCTTTCTATTGAAGTTTTTTGTTCATAATATACTTGCTATTGGGCTCACTTTTCTTCTCTGTCTCCTGATATTATCACATGTTCATTTACATCAAATTCTGACTGTCCAATGCCTCCTGTCCATATTTTTCTGAGCTATAATTTAAGTTTCAGTGACTTTGAGTTTTCATTCCTTATTTTCTGGAAGGTTTTCTTTTCTTTTCTTTTTTTTTGGAGATGAAATTAATACAACATAACATTTAACCTTTTTAAAGTGAACATTTCAGTGACATTTAGAACACATACAATATTGTGAAACCACCACCTCTATCTAGTTCTGAAACATTTTTATCACATTGCACCTATTAAGCAGCTGCTCCGCATTCCCAGCCCCTGACAACCACCGGTTTGCATCTGTCTTTATATGGATTTACCTCTTCTGGCTATTTCACATAAATGGAATCATACAATATGTGACCTCTGTGTCTAGCTTCTTTCTCTTTGCACAATGCTTTCAAGGTTCGTCCTTGCCATAGCATGTATCAGTACTTCGTTCCTTTTTATGGCTGGATAATATTCCATTGTATTTATATACCACAATTTGTTTATCCATTCATCTATTGATGGACATTTGAGCTGTTTCCACCTTTGGCTATTAGGAATAGTGCTGATATGGACATGCATGTACATGTATTTGTTGGAGTACTTGTTTTCAGTTCCTTTGGGTATACTCTGAAGAGTGGGATTCCTATGTGGTATGGTAATTCTATGTTTAACTTTTTGAGAAGCTGCCAAGCTGTTTTCCTCTTTAACTTTTTAAGGTTCTATTCAACATAAAAAGTAAAGTTGTAGACACTATATCCCTGAAAGTCAGTATCCCTTGAATTGCATCCAGATTTTTGGAATCAAAATCATTATTTGATTAATTATATCTGTTCCTTTGAGTGACACATGATACAATCTTCCAGAAAGACATCCTTACATTAAATATGATTATATAATAGAATTTCCCCTGGTATGTTGGGCACTGGTGAAGAGGAAGTAACTGATGATTCTGGTCATTAAAAAAGAATACCTAAATGCAAATTAAAACCACAGTGACATACTACCTCACACCTGTCAGAATGGCTATCATCAAAAAAACGCAAATAACAAATGTTGGCAAGGATGTAGAGAAAAGGGAACCCTGGTACACCATTGGTGGGAATGTAAATTAGTGCAGCCACTGTGGAAAACAGTATGGATGTTTCTCATAAAACTACAAATAGGACTATCATATGACCCAGCAATTTCACTCCTGGGTATATGTCTGAAAAAAAGGAAAACACTAACTCAAAAAGATACATGCACCCCAATGTTCATAGCAGCATTATTAATACAACAAACTAGTGAAAATAAGAAAAAAGAAACAGACTCACAGATACAGAGAACAAATTAGTGTTACCAGTGGGGAGAGGGGAAGGGCAACATAGGGGTAGGGGATTAACTACAAACTACTATGTATAAAATAAGCTACAAGGATATATTGTACAGAACACAGAATATAGCCAATATTTTATAATAACTATAAATTTAAAAGTTGTGAATCACTGTGTCATACACCTGATACATAGTATTGTACATCAACTATACCTCAATTAAAAAAAAAAAAAGAATGCCTAACATCTACCTGGGTCACCATAAAACTCACTCAGCTGCACTGTCTGTTACACAGAAAGATTCTACAATCTTTGTAGAAGATTGTAGTAAAGTCATTAGTTTCCGGTAACTTTTATTTCTATTTTATTTACCACCTTCTTTATGTGTTTTTAATATAACTAATTTAAGCCCTACTTTAAAAATAGCAGAAGAATGCAAGAAGGAAAACAGTGAAGAGGAAAAAGGAGAGAGAGAAAAAAACTGAGATCAAAAACGCAATGTCACATTAAGAAAACATTTTTTTTTAAGAGTGAGATTTTCTATTTTTTAATAAATTCTATTTATTTATTTATTTTTATATTTATTTTTGGCTGTGTTGGGTCCTCGCTTCCGCGTGAGGGCCCTCCCCAGCTGCGGCAAGCGGGGGCCACTCCCAATCGTGGCGCGCGGGCCTCTTCACCATCGCGGCCCCTCTTGTTGCGGAGCACAGGCTCCAGACGCGCAGGCTCAGCAGCCGTGGCTCACGGGCCCAGCCGCTCCGCGGCATGCGGGATCCTCCCAGACCAGGGATCAAACCCGCGTCCCCCGCACTAGCAGGCAGACTCTCAACCACTGCGCCACCAGGGAAGCCCATAAAAACATTTTTTAAAAACAGCTTTGGCAGTCATTTGTCTCATGGCTGCAATTAACCCCATGGATTATTCACATGAGAACCATTTTTAATAGAATACTCCTATACCAGTTCAGTTCTCTTTATTTTTACAATTAATATTTGTATTTCCTGTGGGACTTACCTTCTTTATAGAGAATTTAAATATTCAAATAAAAGACCTTTAAATAATTTTAAAAGAAAAAAATTAGCCATCCCTTCTCTTAACTATTTATATGTCAATCGGGATATTTAAAATTATTGTATAGATAAACTATAGACAGGCCTTCCTATATGCATATTCTACTATTGTTTCTCATTGGTGGGGAAAATGCTGATAAAATAATTATCATTCTAGGTGAGAATATTTATTTTCATCTAACTCCTTGTATTTTCTGTAATGTTTTAAGGAAAATTAAATAACCCTTGAGAACTGAAATGCAAGGATGAAATTACGTATTATTGTGGCCATGCTATGTTGCATTTTCTTTTATTAAAAATGAATACATCAGTTTAGATTTATTTGACAATGGTTTATGCCTTCAGAGTCCAAGCTTTAAAGGTTCGTTCTGCACAGTAATACTTCAGCAAGATACATCTCCCTTGTCTGCAGGATCTCATTTATAATCTAGGCTCACCTTCTGCTTCCTGCAGTAATAACCGTTCTTTCCTGCAAGATTTTAGATGAGATATTGAGTCCTAGCGCTTATCCCCTTTACAACCTATTGCCCTGTGAGAAGGGTGTTTCTTTTTGTGGCCTTTAGAGGGAAAAAACTCACTTGACTCATTTTTCCAAAGCAGCTTTTTTAATGTGTTTGGAATTGCTTTCTGAATACTGTCTCTCATATTACTATTGAGGTGTTATATGTGAGATAGAAAATAGAAAAAACCATTTAGATGACTGCTTTCTCGATGAAAAAAATGTAGCTTCAATTCAATAAAAAATGTTTTTCTTGGGTCTCTATGTCTTTGAAGCTTTTGATGTTTAAACAACTTTCGTTAACAGCTGGAGAAAAATGTATTTAAATATGCATAGAAAGCAATGTAAAAAATCTACCACCCAACCACTTCACTTTTTTAAATTTAATTTTATCTATTTATTTTTTTTATACAGCAGGTTCTTATTAGTTATCTATTTAATACCTATTAGTGTAAATATGTCAGTCCCAATCTCCCAATTCATCCCATCATCCCCCCCCACCCTACTTTCCCCCCTTGGTGTCCATAGGTTTGTTCTCTACTTCTGTGTCTCTATTTCTGCCTTGCAAACCAGTTCATCTCTACCATTTTTCTAGATTCCACATATATGCGTTAATATACGATATTTGTTTTTCTCTTTCTGACTTACTTCTTTCTGTATGACAGTATATAGGTCCATCCATGTCTCTACAAATGACCCAATTCCACTCCTTTTTATGGCTAAGTAATATTCCATTGTATATATGTACCACATCTTCTTTATCCATTCATGTGTCGATGGACATTTACATTGCTTCCATGACCTGGCTATTGTAAATAGTGCTGCAATGAACATTGGGGTGCATGTGTCTTTTTGAATTATGGTTTTCTCAGGGTATATGCCCAGTAGTGGGATTGCTGGCTCATATGGTAATTGTATTTTTAGTTTTATAAGGAACCTCCATACTGTTCTCCATAGTGACTATATCAATTGACATTCCTGCCAACAGTGTAGGAGGGTTCCTTTTTCTCCACACCCTCTAGAGCATTTATTATTTGTAGATCTTTTGATGATGGCCATTCTGACTGTTGTGAGGTGATAACTCATTGTAGTTTTGATTTGCATTTCTCTAATAATTAGTGATGTTAAGAATCTTGTCATGTGCCTCTTGGACATCTGTATGTCTTCTTTGGAGAAATGCCTATTTAGGTCTTCTGCCCATTTTTGGATTGTGTTGTTTGTTTTTTGATATTTCACTCCATGAGCTGCTTGTATATTTTGGAGATTAATCCCTTGTTCATTGCTTCGTTTGCAAATATTTTGTCCCATTCTGAGGGTTGTCTTTTCATATTGTTTATGGTTTCCTTTTCTGTGCAAAAGCTTTTAAGTTTCATTAGGTCCCATTTGTTTATTTTTGTTTTTATTTTCATTACTCTAGGAGGTGGGTCAAGAAAGATCTTGCTGTGATTTATGTCAAAGAGTATTCTTCCTATGTTTTCCTCTAAGATTTTATACTGTCTGGTCTTACATTTAGGTCTTTAGTCCATTTTGAGTTTATTTTTGTGTATGGTATTAGGAAGTGTTCTAATTTCATTCTTTTACATGTAGCTGTCCAGTTTTCCCAGCACCACTTATTGAAGAGACTATCTTTTCTCCTTTGTATTCTCCAAAAAATGTATTTAAATATGCACAGAGAGCAACGTAAAAAATCTACCACCCAACCACTTTAAAACACACATTCTCGGGAGTGATTTTTAAAATAGAAGATGATATATGCTCTCAGAGCATGCTTACCTATGTGTGCAGGGCAGAAAGTCCTTCCTTGTCCTTCCAGAGACTCTCTTTCCCAGCAGATTAACAGGCTCATTTCCCAGCTGTTATTGGTTTAAAAGGCAAAGGAAGCCCTAGCAGTACTCTGAATAGCGCTGGTCCATTTCCCTGTCATGTTTCCTCCAGGCCATCACTTCTCCAGCTCTTTGTGCAGCTCTGCTCCCTAAGCAAGATGCTTTCTGAGATCATACAAGTTTCAGAAGGTTGTAGAACATTTGTACCATACACAGAGGATGGCCAAACAAATGTGCATCACCCCAGTGATATTGCCAGGAGGAGGTAGACAGTAGTGTTTAAGAACATGAGCATTGGACCAAGGAAGAGCTGTCACCTGAAAACTGTGCCCTGGAACAGGGCAGTGAACATCTTGAGTCTCGGTTTCCTCATCTATGTAATGGGGACAATAATATCTGCATTGGAGCTAGTTATAAGGTTAAAAGAGTTATTGGATGATTAATAAATGGTAGTTAGTATTATTACTTTATTTTAAATATATCTTTAACGTATAGAAACTACCATTTAAAACCAAGTTCAATTTCACAGAATACATAGAACTGAAAAGTCTTTTTGGAGTTAAAATTCCCAAATTCCTCATCTTCCAGCATTATCAAACCAAACAATAGACATAACAAAAGCCTCCTAGGGGAGAACTTTTAGAAATCTCAGTTTGAAGTGTGGAACATGAATCTAAGGGAAACATATTTTTATTTCCCCTGAATTAATCTGTCTATGCCTTGTCCCTATTTATCCAGGTCTATGCAGGTATATGGTATCTGGAGGGCTTTAAAAGATTTTTATTTTATTTTTTCCTGAGATGATAAAGACTGTGGCATAACTGATTCTTGAATGTTAGAAGATTGGAAATGGTGGGATAAAATCAGTCCTTCCAAGTTGTAACTGGAGGCAATATTCTTAGCTCTATTTCCCTTAGTTATGTTTGTTTTAACTGTACGATTTAATTACATTGCAATAAAAAGCACACTATGCAAGTAACCATGCCAGGGGCCACAAACAAAGAGAGCACACTAACATTTTCATTTATTTTGTTGTGTAAGGGAATGATTCCATTATGATTTTCTACAACAGAGGGTAAATAATATGTATCAATGGATACTAAAAGCCAAAGTCTCTTACTAAGTGCTGGGCATTGTATTAGATGTAGTGTTGTAAATGTTCCATAGGCAAACTAGTCCCTGCCTTCTCAGAGCTGAAAATCATGGGAGAGAAATAAGACATTTTCACAAATATCAAAACTATAAATCATGTGAGAAGAACAAAAAAGGTTAAAAAAAAAAGGAGTCTTTATGGGAACAAAAAATAATGGATGTGAATACTTCCTACTGAGACCTTTAGGAAGGCTTTGCACAGTGGTGGCATTTAAACTGGAAGGGATTTCAACAGAAGAGACAGATGAGGTTAGGGTGATCCAGAAGAAAAACTGTGAACAAAGGCATTGAACAGCAAACTGTCTAGTGTGGCTGAATACACAGGAGCAGTGAGAGAAGGCATACATGTCACAGCATGGTCACATGGAGGGCACATATTTTAGGGATTTTGACAGGACAGGAAAGATGGAGGATTAAGGAGAAAGAGTAAGGAGGGGGAAAGATCTCAGAGCGCATGATGACCTATCCCAGGAGGGGTCATTCTAGTGAAAACAGAAAGAGAAAGTGTTTACTGCTGGGGTTGAGGGAGGGCAGTGGAATCAAAGGGATAAAGAACAATTGATGACGGACGCCATTACTCTTCTCTGGTCTCGTGGATGTTAATGTGGAGAGGAGAGGAGGTGTAAGAAGAACCAAGCAGGAGAGCAACACCCTTTAGCCGGCAGCTTAAGCATGACTTCCTCAAGGAAGCCTTCTTTGTCCTCACCCTTTCTATCTAAATTTTGAAAAATAAATAAATAAGTAAATTTGGTCAGATTCCCCAGCTATCTGCTCCGAGTTCTCGGGAGCCTAACAGGAAATAGGTGGCACACTCAACGTGGAAAACTGATGAGCTCAAGAAGAAGATGATTCACCACGTGCACGCAGGGTTACGGTACAGCCAGACTGTCACGTGGGAGCTGTGCCCATGGCTAGGGCTGGGTGACAAGGGAAGGAAGTGGTTCCCAAGACCTAAAGAAAGCAGTATAACTACTGCCATGCCAGGGTTGGACTGAGAGGGGGCCTGGGAGGTAGTTACCCTGACCTTGATCCCCTTCTGCTCTCCTATATCCTCATGAACACAAAGGGAAGCCAGAGAGCAAGGAAACATGGGTGTAGCCCAAAGAGGTCAGCCTCCCAGGCCAGAGCAGAGCAGAGAAGGGATGTTACTGAATTGGTCAAGTGGACCCGTGCTGGGGTCCTAGCCCAGGCCAAGACCCTTGTCTCCTCCAGGGAGGTTCTTTTTCCGATCAGATTCACACAGCCAATTATGAAACCAATGCTGAGACTAGAACAGCACACGCTTATTCACTGGCCAAAGAATGGAGAAGCTGGAACCTAGTTCACAAATCAACTCCTCAACCCAATTTGGGCAGAGACACCAAATATATAGGAGGGTCAAAGTAAAAGAGAGGGATTTGGAAAGAGTGGGAGGAATATTCATGAGTTTTCTGAGAACAGGGGTGTGGTTTGGACCTAGAACTGAGGCAACTCTCCTTTCCAGTCCTTGTCTGGGCTTTTCCTATTGTTGTCATGACAATCATCAACTTTCATGGCACTGGTGGGTGTGTCATTTAGCTAATGGGTTACAACGAGGGTATAATGAGGCTCATGGTCTACTGGAAGTCGAATCTTCTGCCATCTTGGGCCCAGTTGGTTCTAACCAGTTCTTGTTTTTTTCTCTTTGCAGCTTCCTCCTGAAACTCAGATAAGAGTCATTGGTTTCTATTGGAGGGAGAGGCAGGGGTATGATTCTGGAACAACAGCTGTGGTAACAGGGAGAGGACTCATATGAAAGGCAAAGAGAGATTGTCCACCCCCATGTGCACTCATAGTTTCTTGGTTTCTTATTTATAGCACTTGTCACAATTAAAGCTAAAAAATGAATTATATAATTAGTTGTTTAGCATTTATCTTTCTATTTGAATGTAAACTCCTTGAGGGCAGATACACTTTAGGTCTTTTTCTCTGCTTATTACTGGTACCTGGCCCAATGCCTGACATGTAGAAGCTCTCATTAAATATTTATTGATTGTATAAATGAATGAATGGATTAAAACAATAAACTATTTCTTCTTTAATATATATTGTAGGTGTCTTTAAAAAATTAAACTTCAAAAGATCTCAAATGAGTTCAAAAGAACTCAAAGGTACTTTTCATTGAGCTTTGGATTAATTTTAAGCTATACCTATGTTAAAAAACAAAATTAAATAGAGTAAATTTAAAGACCTAATTGGCTTGTTCAAAGATTCATGAATCCAGAAGCATCCCAAAGAGCAACTGGAAGGATGATCCAAGGGGTTGTGAAAACATGCATCTCAGATTGGGACTTGAACCCAAGCCATAACCTACAGTCTTCCAACTGAGATCACACACCTGGTTTCAGGACTTAATGAAGCTCAAGTTCTTGATGTCTCATCACAGAAAGAATTCAGTGAGACAAAGTGTAGGTAAGAAGTGGATTTATTTAGAGAGAAACACACTCCACAGACAGAGTGTGGGCCATCTCAGAAGGCGAGAGCCCATACCAGGGTATGGGGTTGATAATTTTTATAGGGGTGGGTAATTTCATAGGCTAATGAGTGGGAGGAGTATTCCAGCTATTTCGGGAAGGGGTGGGGATTTCCAGGAATTGGGCCACTGCCCACTTTTTGATCCTTATGGTCGGACTTGGAACTATCATGGCACCTGTGGGTGTGTAATTTAGCTTGATGATGTGTTACAATGAGCACATACTGAGGCTCAGGGTCTAGTGGAAGTCATTTATCTGCCATCTTGGACCTATTTGGTTCTAATCAATTTATGTTGTGTCCTTAGGCTATGTCATTCTTTCAAAGGTTGTTTCCTGCCTTCTTCCTTCCTGTTTCAGTTGTACAAAATGGAAGGTTTTATAGGAAGAAGGGTGAACCCAAGGGAGATTTTAGTGAAGGAAAAGAAAGGATTATTTTTAGGCCAGGACATCTTCTTTTTTGGGGGAAGGGAATGGCAAGGGTTTTATCATGCAGATTGCCTCTTCTTTCTCTGGGGGATGGAGAGGGCCCACATGACTGATTACCTTACTGGTGCTTGACTAGAAAATTCCAGACTGGTCAATTAAGATTACATTTCTGGGAGAGGTTGAAACTGCAATTAGATCAGATATTAAATCTAGGTTTGGTATCTTGGGCTTTCAGCACGAGTGATGCCATTTTGGGTTTGTGGTTTTCTTTTCAACACCTAGAAGAAAAACTGTCAAGCTGAAAGTTTTTTCTTGTAGTTGTGACTATAATTTTATTTTTTTCACTGATTCTCTTTCCTGGATGTAGGCCCATAGATCTTTGTGTGATTAGCAACATAAAGCTAAAGGTCCTAAATATTTGTCACCATTTCACATTTAATTATGGCAGCTGGCACTACAGGAGAAAATTCCATCACAGAACCCTTCATGTCTCCAAATCTTATACAGACTGCAAAAATTGCTTGATTCTGTTTTTTGCCTTATGTTCAACAAATAAAGGTCAATAAATCTATATTGACTAAACATTCTCTTAAATCAGTAATGAGATTCTTTATCAATTACATGTGAGTGAAACCAAGCAGGACCCTACAAGTCCCTCCCAGCTACAAAAGCCTTTCTGTGTCCTCCATTTCTTGTTTGTAGTAAAAGACTTTAGTCTCCTAGACCTTCCCTTGGTTCCAAAGAGTGGATTCAAGTAGTTACTCATTAGGGAAGTGAGGGAATGCAGAAACAAAGGAAAAACAGTTAAGAAGCACTAGTTCAGTGATAAAAGAGTCCTAGTTCTTCCTCAAGGGAGGTATGTATATATGTAACAATCTGACACACATCTTTGAGTTATTCTGCAGGAACTAAGACCCCCACCCAGGTGGAGGATGGTAACTACATGCTGAGACTCTAGACTGCTTGCAACCAGAAGGTGGATGATTGACATTCCTGGAACTCTACCCTGTTACCTCACCACCAACCAATCAGAAGAAAGTCATGTACCCTGCAGCCCTTCCCCAAATGTTGCCTTTAAAAACTCTTCCACAAAACCATTGAGGAGCTTGGGTTTTTTGAGCAGGAGCCAACCATTCTCTTTTGTTGGCCCTGCAATAAACATTTCTCTGCTCCAAACTCCAATGTTTTGGTTTGTTTGACCTCACAAGTCTGGCACATGGACTTGGTGTCAACAAAAAAATTAATCAGTAGATCTAAGAGAGAAATGGAAAATTTTATTTGAGCCTGGGTTATAACCCAGGAACAGCCTCTCAGAAAGCTCCAAGAACTGTTTGCCCATTAGTGGTCAAAGCACAGTTATATGAGTTTTTGAAACAAGAGGGCTGTACGCTAAATGACATTGACAGTTTACACAACTCAGGTCTACATGTACAAAGCAAGTAGTGGGGCATGTGTCTTCATGGGCCCTTACAAGATTCAGAAGGAAGGTTATCTCCTAAGATGGATGTTGTGCACAGGCACAACACACACTAAAAGGGAGGGCGGAGGCCTAAACGGGCAGAGAAAAATTTTAGGTTTAAAATTTTATGTTTAAAATTTTCTTGTCTTGCCGTAAAATATGAAGTTTATTTCATCGTTGGGTTGGACAACATGAGGAGAAGCACCTACCAGAGTGACTTTTATAGGTGAACTTCAGTGGTTACAGGGGAGAGACATACATAGTAGGGAGGGACATTTATCTATTTATTTTCTTTTTGGCTACACTGGGTCTTCATAGCCGTTTGTGGGCTTTCTCTAGTTGCAGTGAGCAGGGGTTACTCTTTGTTGTGGTGCGTGGGCTTTTCATTGTGGTGGCTTCTCTTGTTGCGGAGCACAGGCTCTAGGTGTGTGAGCTTCAGTAGTTGCAGCACGCAATCTCAGTAGTTGCAGCATGCGGGCTCAGTAGTTGCGGCACGCGGGCTCAGTAGTTGCAGCGTGCAGGCTCAGTAGTTGTAGCTCGTGGGCTCTAGAGCACGGGCTCAGTAGTTGTGGAACACGGACTTAGTGGTTCTGCAGCATGTGGGATCTTCCCGGACCAGGGATCAAACCTGTGTCCCTTGCATTGGCAGGTGGATTCTTAACCACTGCGTCACCAGGAAAGTCCAGGACATTTATCTATTCATATTCTGATTATTTACCAAGGACATCCTGTCTGCTAGACACTCTACTAAAAGATTTCAATGTACTCATGAGCAAATAAGCATATTCCCAGATCTAAAAGAATTTGTAGCATAATGAGAGAGGCAGAAAAGAAGAAAAAATAGTAGGATAGAGTGGTTGGGGAAGAGCCATGGGGGGAGGGAAGGCTGCTATGTGACTCTGGGAGGGGCAACTGATTCAGACTTGGGGTGGAGTGAAAGAAGACAGGTCTGGAGAAAGTGACATCTGGGCTGTGCCCTAAGGGAAGAGTAAGAGGTAAGGTGATTTGGAGTGTATTGTATGTGTATAATGGGTGCCATTAAAGGATGTGCTAAAAGATCCAATTTGCATTTAAACAGATCATTCTTCCTGGATGCTTTGTGCAAAATGGATTGAAGAAGGGGAGGAGTGGAAGCATAAGACCACTTAAGAAAGCATTATCGGGACTTCCCTTGTGGCACAGTGGTTAAGAATCCACCTGGTCCGGGAAGATCCCACATGCTGTGGAGCAACTAAGCCCATGAGCCACAACTACTGAGCCCGCGCTCTAGAACTTGTGAGCCATAACTACTGAGCCCACATGCCACAACTACTGAAGCCTGTGCCCTCTAGGGCCTGCATGCCACAACTACTGAGCCCACCATACTGCAACTACTGAAGCCTGTGCACCTAGATCCCATGCTCCGCAACAAGAGAAGCCACTGCAATGAGAAGCCCATGCACCGCAACGAAGAGTAACCCCTGCTCGCCACAACTAGAGAAAGCCCGTGCACAGCAATGAAGACCCAACACAGCCAAAAATGAAAAAAAAAGAAAAGAAAAGAAAAGAAAGAAAGCATTATCCTGGAAGACAGTGGCAATTATAAATAGGAAGAGGAATGGGCAGATTCTAGATATATTTGGAGGAAGAAATGACAGGATTTGCTAATGGATTGGATTGAGGAGGAGGAAACAGGATGAAACAAAATGTCCCTTAGATTTCTGGCTTGAGCATCTGGGCAGATGGTGGTTCCATTGTCCAAACTGTGGAAGACCAGAAGGTAGATGATTTCAAGGGATGGGGATGGCTTTGAACAAGTCAGTTTTTAGATGCACAGTAGACATTGAAGTAGAAAGAATGGTGGAGGCAGACACCAGCGTGAAATTACTTGAAGAGAAAATGGGAATGAAGAAGTGAGAAAGAAGTAAGAAGCGAGAAAAAGTAAGTGTAGAACATGTTTGGGGGTATTTTGCAGTGAAAAGCAAAAGAGAAATAAGGAGAAAACTGGAGAGCAATGTTGGGTAAAGGAAGGTTGATGTTTTAAAAAGGACACACCAGAGCGTGTCTGTGGTGCTGATGGGAACTAGCCAGTAGAAAGGGAGAGACTGATGATGCTGCAGTGAGAGGAAATAGTCAAAGGAACAAAGTCTGAGAAAATGAGAGATGGTGGCCAAGACACAGAGGAAGGTAGTAAGAGGAAGAGGAAATGAGGAAGGCAAAGAACATGAAAGAAGAGAGAGTTCTTAATTCTATTTTATCCATGAAGAATCAGGAAAGGTCATCCTGGAGTGAGGGAGTAAGAAAGTGTGGAAAGAGAGGGGAAGGTGTGAACTAAAGAGCGGTTTCAGATATCGGGGCAGCAAACTCACCGGGGAAACGTAGTGGGATTGTTGGGTGCAGTTGGATGCCCGTTAGGGTGGTAAAAAATGGTTTAAAAAGACAATTTAGATGATGCAAACAAACTATGTAACACTACATGATGTGGACAGTCCCCTTTCGGACAACTGCAAAATGGGGTAGAAGGCAGGAAGCTTGTGTAGGATAAAGAATACAGACTAAGGAAGAGACAAATGAAATATCTGATTGGCTGAGCCCATATTGTCAACTCTGGGGTGAGAAGGCCCAGAGTCAGCTTGGTGTCTGGGGATTGGCTGACTGAATAGACTGTGTTTCTGGTCAGGGGGAGGATTTACAAGAAAACGAAAGTTATCTAAGTTTCAGTTTGCTGATGTGCACCCCAGGCAGAAGTGGCTCCATCTTGGGCCTAGAAAATTATTTCAACAGGGGTTTGTAATCATGATTTGGATGCCACCAGTCACCGCGTAAGTCCTCTGCATCATTTTCCTAGCAGCCATTAGCAACTTTGGTGCTGATATGTGTTTAAGCAGGTTAGGGTTTTGACAGGTGAATGTGATGGAAGAAGAGAGGGGCAAGTGTGTGTAAGGTGGTTGTTGGGAGTGACAGACCGTGAAATCTAAACTGGGAAGCAGGGACATGAAAACAGAAGAGGAATGATGAACAGTAGAAAGTGATCACTTAAAAATGTTAAGAGTGTCAAAGTATTACTACAGTGTATGTAGCGGAACAGTGAGCTGGAAAGGTAGGAGGTGGTATTTAAGAAGAAGCACATTCAAGTTTGATTTTAGGTGCCATTACTGTGAGGTCAAGGACTAGACTCTGACCCTGGGTGTGGGTCTCTGAGGTGGGGTAAAGGAAATGCTTACTGGAGCTGGGAAGCCAAGGCCCAGAAGGCCAGGATGTGTCGTCCTTGTGGATGTCAAGAATAAGTGAGAGTGGTGACAATTGTAGGCACCAGAAGACAGTGAGCAAAAATCTTCAAAGAGAGGAGCCTAGGAAGGGGGTCAGTAGATGACAGCCAAAGGAGTAAGAAAATGTAGCAAAAAGGAAGGTAGGAGAATCAAAGGATCTGGGCTTTGAAGGAAGAAAAAAGGCTTGCGTATGGAAATGAGGAGCACTCTATGCTTTACTTCTAGCCCTGAGATAAAAAGAGTGTGAGGGTTGCCAGGAGTGGTGTCCTCAGGGAACAGCCAGGTTTCATTAGACCAGAAGTGCAAGGTATATTCAAGAAGTTAGAGGCAGAGAGGAGTTTGCTGAGCATGGATCTAGAATTCCTCAAGGCATGTGAAGGGCTGAGAGAGAACAGGAAAGGTGAGGGATTGGGCAAGATCAGCGCTGTACGAGGGAGAGAGTCTGGAAAAGGGACTGAGAACAAGACCGGGGGACGAGGGATAAAAATGGAGGGGAGATAGTCTTGTGACTATAAATGGAAATTGGGCCCCTGGAAATTGTGACAACTGAGCCAAGGGGAAAGGACGGTTTCTTCTGAGGTCTCCAAAATAAAAGTTCCCTCCCCACCACCCCCCGTTGCTCTGAAATTGATACTGGCTCTCTTTTAAGGGATGAAGGGGTTGCCAGAAGAGGTAAAAGGGGAGAGATACTGAAGAGAAGAGAAAAAATATTTCTTCAGGTCATTTGCAAAACAGAGTTTTTTTCTGATCAAAATATTATTAACTGTCTTCCTTGACAATTTGCAAGGGATGGAAATTTTAAGAAGTAGCAATCCCTTATTAATATCCCCACTAGAGAATATCACTGCTGGTATTTTGAAAAATTCTCACCTGTCTTCCCCAACACACATACATTTTAATCTTCACTGAGATGATATAGACATTGAAAATCACAGTGGAGGGGAGGAAAGCTGAGAAAGCTCACTTTCTAGAGACCGGATTTCTCCAGAAAAGTGGTGATATTAGCAGCAGAGAGTGGAAGGAGTAGGGGGACTTGGGAGTGTTAAGGAGAGTTGGCAATATCCACAGTGGCTGCAATGGTGATGTCAACAGGAAATCAACATGGGATGGATATTAACTGACCAACACTGAGCCTGTAGACCACTGAATTCTTCCATTTCCCCCAAGATTCTAAAAGTGGGCATTTTACTAACTCCCACTACTCCCCTACACCCAAATTAGGAAAGATGTCATTGAAAGCGTCATTTATTCTAGAAAATTCCTAGCAACGTTTGAAAGATCACACCAGCTAAACTGAGTTTCAAATTCTCCCCTGTAACTGCTAACAAGTGTCACTGTTCAATACTATGGGATGTTTCTCCTCTCCCTAACTGTTGACTTAAGATATCAAAGAAAGAAAAGAAGAAATTAAAAGAAATAAAAAGTCTTTAATTCAGATCTTGACATGTATCAAAAAGGAGGAAATGACTTTTAAAAGAATACAGTAGTCAACTTCTTTTGTCAGATACCATATGGTGAGGAGAGAGGAGGCCTGACTCCATGAAAAGTAAAGCTGCTCTGCATTCACCCCGAATTAGGTAATGTAGTTGAGACATTGTAAAAGTTTATATTTTCTAAGAGTGTATTCTTTCAAATGCACTCTGAAAGAATTCTAAAAGAATTATTTTCCTAAAGAAAATTTCCACATTTTAAGAAACTGATATGCTATTTTAAAAGTTTTTCTTTTGTACTTGTTGACTGTAATACAACTCCCAATAACTCTGCTATTGTTAAGAGTCTTACTCTCCAAGGCTATGATTCTTGCTCTCACTTTCTCTTGACAGCAGCATGGCCCAAGGTGGCAGCAGGTGCACAGAACTGCTGACCTGGAGAGCAGAGAGGTGGACAGTGCTGGGTGGGAGGGCTGCAGAGCCAGAGCAGGCAGGCCAGGGACAGGCAGGCAGCAGAAGACTAGGGCTCAGACACCTTGGGATCTGAGGCCCCTGACCAAAGGCGGAAGTTGGGGAGAATTAGTGCACAGGGACAGGACTGGGCAGCTGCAGATGGAGAAGAGAGGAACTCACCACATCTGTGTAGCTTTAACCTTGGAAAAAACTTCCTGTCTGCCTTGCTTCTGAGTCTCTCTCAAGCCAGGGTGGCCATGGGATAAATAAGCAACACAGACACATGACTGAGGTGAGGGGCTTTTTTCTTAGATGCAGCCTGAAAAAAAATGCATATCAAATCCTCATGAACCTTTTCCTCTAAGGATTTGAATTTGAGATAAAAATTCTCCTGGGTTTGTTCTTACAGAATGGATAAGGGTCCCCAGTGAATAGATGTTTTCTTTTGACCAGGCTTTAATTGTGTTCCTATCCATTATAAAGAGGACCCTCAAAGGACATCTTCTGCCCATGAAGTTGTAAGTCCTTCAAAAACCAAAGATGTCCTCTTATCTTTCCTTCATTGTATAAAGACACAGGGACAAAGGAGGAAAACATAGTCAAACTAGCACCCATGACTTTATTTTCTTTTCCCTCATTCTGATTCTTCAATGCCTTTCCTTTTTCAGTCCAACTCTAGAGTTTCTGCAAATTTCTCCTCTTATTCAGTGTTCCTGTGTATTTATAGCTGATAGCTAAGTCTGAGAATAATAATAGCTACCTTTAGAACAGTGCTCCACAAAAAGTACTCAATAAATAATCAACTGAATTAATTTGTAGATGATTGTCATTATTAGCTGAATAAGCACTTACTACCTGCTAGACTCTGCATTTAACATTCATTATTTTATTTATCTTCAAAATAATTTGAGATTGATATTTTTCTCCCCACTTTACAGAAAAGGAAACTGAGCCACAGAAAGAGTATGCTGCCTCTTTCAGCATGTACCAATATGACATGTAGTAAGTGGTGGAGCCTGGTTTGGAACTGTAGCAGTTTTGATCAGACTGTACTCTCAGTCACTAGGGTTTTAAATCCATATGGCCAGCATTGTGACCTAAGGTGGGGCTGGGAAAAGAAAAGCAGGCGTATAGAATCTAGGCGCTTTTAATGATATTTTGTAAGAATTCTTTTAAATTTTTTATTATTAATATTTCAAATAAAAAAAATAAAGAGAATGGTATAATTGTTACCAAGTCCAAGCTCGGTCTGTTCGCCGCACGACAGGCCAATAAATCAGGAGACGAGGTGCTGAGGCAAGGAATAGCGACTTTATTCGGAAAGCCAGGCGTCCGAGAAGATGGCGGGCTAGGGTCCCCCAGAACACCATCCTATCGGGGTCTGGATGCCAGTTTCTTTTATAGAATAGGGGAGGAGGTGAGGAAATAAAGTAAGAAGGCCATTAGTTTTTCCTGGCTTGGCCAGCATCAGGGAGGGGAAGTGTTAATTTCTTCTTTTCTGCAGCCGTTCACAGGTGGGCAGGGTCAGATTGTCTCCCTGTGAGCTGAACAAAGGCACTTTAGTTTAACATTCAGGCAGAGGGGCAGGGTTCCCCGGGCAGGCCATTATATATGATTATAATAACAAAAGCAACGAAAAGCAAAAGTTAACATCAAAGAAACAGATCCAACATGGAGTCAAAACTGGCTCTTCCCTGTTACGTCGTAATGAGCATTCTCGTGTCATCACTCAACTTCAAAAATTATCAGTCTTGTTTCATGTGAACTTGTAGCCGCCACCAATGCCCGAAATCACTTGAAGTAATTCCCAGACATTGTGTCATTTCATCTATAAGTATTGTATATATCTCTGAGAGATCTGACTCTATGAAAATCCCTCAATATTATTATTTCAGCTAATAGATAAAATATAAAATAAAATTTAAAAATTAGGCTATTCTGATTCTTTAAGTACTTTTAGAAAGTATAAAATACTATTCTCATAAAGTGGAATGAAATAGGAGAAAGCTGTTCTCTAGTGCCCATAGGCATTTCTGAGACGTGGAAAGCCTAGGTGCCTAATTTAATGGGGGATATAACGCCCAAGGTAGGGTGAGGTGCTACAAATAAGGAGAGAAGTTTTGCATTAGGATATACACTGCAATTCAAGTATTGAGATTTTGTCCTTGAATATCATTCTGGGGAAAATGGACCTTAATATACATCTTATCTTTGGAAGATTTGTGATCTTCCATCTTTCAGTGCTACTAGTTTCCAAGGATGCCACGTTCTCCACAAATTGCTACCTACTGAAGTGATGTTTATTTTTGCTGTATAGGTCTAGAGAGCCTTTGGCTCTACATCTCTGGTATTTTTTAACTGTATATTTTCTGGGAAATAAGCAATCTGAAAATGGTAGGCTTTTCTGAACTACACACTTATTTTAAATTTGTATATTTGTATCAAATGGAGAGGTTCATTTTTAGAAGGTTGTTTATAGAAATTGGGGAGTGACTTTTGAGTATCTTCAGTTTCTTGAAAGGACACTGGATTCTCCATTGGACAAGCCCTCATTATTGTTTAACATTCCACACTTCCTTGTGTACTTAAGTGTCTCTCAAAATATATAGAACTAACGTTAAAAAAAAAAAACACTATGAGTAGGGATTGTGTTTGACTTGAACATATAATGGGGACTAAAACAGACATAGGCTCAGCCCTCTCAGAAGAGATAAACATTAAACATATAATCCTCCTAAATAAAGTTAGAAACTGCGAAGGAGAGGAGTAAGATGCTGTAAGAAATAATAATGGAAAAGCCCCAATTGAATTGGAAGAGGAAGGTGACAGAAGCCCATAGTGAGGGAATGATGTATGCTGTGACCCGAAGGATGGCTGGAGTCAGCAAGGTGAAGCATTTGAGAAAAAGAAAAGAGCACATATAAAGCTCCTGAGGCACGAAGGAACTCAACAAGGTCTCAAGGACTCAAGCTGAGTCAAAAGGACAATGTGAAGTGGGAGAAAATGAGGTTGGAAAGATAGGCAGAGCCTTGTAGGTCATAGTAAAATACTTGAATCTCATATAAAATGAGAAGCCACTGAAAGGTGTTAAAGCTGGAGAGTGATTTGATCTTTTGAAATATTTTAAAGATTACCTTGATTGCTGTATGGAAGTTTCACAGTAGGGTCTTAAACAGAGGAATAGGGGAGACCAATTAGGAGGATATCACTGTCATCCAGGTAGGAGAATGTGCCCAAGGAGAGAGGAAGAAACCTATAGATGAAGGTATATTTTTGGACGTAGAATTCATGGGACCTAATGATGGATTGTTGATTCAGCTGCCAACATAGGGCATATTGAGATCAACATCATCCAGGCTCTTGGGCTTTTCACACACAAATCCCTTCTAAATATTGATGGCCTTGCCACTTGTATGGTCTCATATTATAACAATAATAATTTATAATATTAATTTTTGGCACCTACTAGGTGCCAAGTACTGTGCTAAGTGCTCTACTTTGATGTTTCACTTCATCCTCCTTCTGATCCTATGGAGTATTATGATTTTTAGAGATTAGAAAATGAAAATTTACAGAGGTCAAGTGAAGTGTCCAGTCACATGGCTAATAAATAACAGATCTGGGCCTCAATTTCTTCTCTCCAACTTCAAAGGTTGTGATCTTATGGGCAATAGGACATTGCCTCAGCATACCTACAGCAATAATGGTATGGTAGACTGATGGCTTCTAAAATGGTTCCAACGTTCCTGGCCTCCTGTTGTTCCCTCCTGTATGTAATCCCTTCCCCTTGTGTATAGGATGGACCTAGTGACTTGCTTCTAACAAACAAGATATGGCAAAAGTGATGGGATGCTGCTCTGACGTTAGATTATGCAAGATTGTGACTTCAGTCTTAATAGCACTCTTGCTTGCTGGCGCTCTTTCCTACCCCTTTGCTCACGTGCTCTGATGGAGCAAGCTGCCCTGTTGTGAGCTATGCTATGGAGAGGCCCACAGTGCAGGGAACAAAGGGTGGCCTCCGACCAGCAGCTCATGTGGAGCTGATTCCCACCAATAACCACATGAGTGAGCATGCAAGTGGCTCCTTCCCCATGTGAGCCTTGATTTCTGCAAACAAGTTGACATCTTGATTGCAGCCTGTGAGAGACTGAGCAAAACTAGTTAAGCCATGCCCAGGTTCCTGATGTACAGAGACGATGAGATCGTAAGTATTATTGTTTTAAGTACCAAGTTTGGGGAATAATTTGTCACACAGCAATTGATAACTAATACAAATGATAATGTCAATGTTGATAGTTAATAATAATTAATAACTGTCATAACTTACTGTATTTGTGTAATGTTTCAAACTTTCCCAAAGAAAAATCAAGTTTCAAAATAGTAAAATAAGAAAAGTACATTACTATTATCTTCCCCTAAGACATAGCAGCTGCACTGGAAAGTACTACCTGCATTTTTAAGGAGAAAAATTGGTTTATTCACCTGGTTTTCATTACCTTAATTCCCATCTCTAAAACCATTTGAAACATGCTATCTAGCTAGGGAGTTATTTTCTTCTTTGTACTGAGTGATTAGTAAATAGACACGTTTAAACCATCTGGCCCAGGTGTTCTGTTGGACTTCAAATTCGTAGCAGCCAGTGGATTTCTAACCCTGTGCTGGGGTTTCAAAATCCCTATATCAATTCTCACTCCAAGAGAAGGACACGGATTTTAAGCTGTCAATCAGTATTTGTGCCAGTTGAGATGAAATATAAGGGACAAAAAAAAAAAAAAAAAAAAAATTAGCATAAGACCAGTGCTCAAATTGGGCAAGACCACAAAGAATTTTTCTAAAAAGTTTTCCCATGAGCTGAGGTGTTGGCAAGGCAGTTCTGCACCAGGAACTCTGGTCTGAAGGGTTGGCGTGAGGCCTCTGCCCACGGCTCCCTGTGAGCAAGTGAAACTAGACGAAGCACAAAAGAAAAGAAAAAAGATTAAATAATCTCATATTGCTATATAAAGTATCACTAAAAAGAAGAAGTTATATCTATTGAGCACCTAGTGTATATCTAGTATTGTACTAGATGCTTTTCATATTTTCACATTTATCTCCCCGATAATCCTATGAAGTATAACGTACCTCATTTTTAAATGAGTGAACCTAGAGTCAGAGAGGTTAAGTAACTTTCTCAAGATTCTGTAGCTTTGGAGGACCTTCAAGACGGCAGAGGAGTAGGACATGGAGATCACCTTCCTCCCCACAAATACATCAAAAATACATCTACATGTGGAACAACTCCTACAGAACACCTACTGAACGCTGGCAGAAGACCTCAGACCTCCCAAAAGGCAAGAAACACCCACGTACCTGGGTAGGGCAAAAGAAAAAAGAAAAAACAGAGACAAAGAATAGGGACGGGACCTGCACCAGTGGAAGGGAGCTGTGAAGGAGGAAAGGTTTCCACACACTAGGAAGCCCTTTCACTGGCGGAGACTAGGGGTGGTGAGGGGGAAGCTGCGGAGCCACGGAGGAGAGCACAGCAACAGGGGTGCGAAGGGCAAAGCGGAGAGATTCCCGCACAGAGGAGCGGTGCCGACCAGCACTCACCAGCCTGAGAGGATTGTCTGCTCACCCGCTGGGGCGGGCAGGGGCTGGGAGCTGAGGCTTGGCCTTCGGATGTCAGATCCCAGGGAGAGGACTGGGGTTGGCTGCGTGAACACAGCCTGAAGGGGGCTAGCCAGGAGGGAGTCCGGGGAAAACGTCTGGAACTGCCTAAGAGGCAAGAGATCATTGTTTTGGTGTGCGTGAGGAGAGGGGAATCAGAGCACCACCTAAACAAACTCCAGAGATGGGCGCGAGCAGCATCTATCAGCGCGGACACCAGAGATGGGCATGAAAAACTAAGGCTGCTGCAGCCACCAAGAAGCCTGTGTGCAAGCACAGGTCACTATCCACACCTCCCCTCCCGGGAGCCTGTGCAGCCCGCCACTGCCAGGGTCCAATGATCCAGGGACAAATTCCTCGGGAGAACAGACGGCATGCCTTAGGCAGTTGCAACATCATGCTGGCCTCTGCCACCGCAGGCTTGCCCCACATTCCAAACCCCTCCTTCCCCCTGGCCTGAATGAGCCAGAGCCCCCTAATCAGCCACTCCTTTAACCCCCTCCTGTCTGGGTGAAGAACAGATGCCAGAGGGCAACCTACACGCAGAGGCAGGGCCATATCCAAAGCTGAACCCCAGGAGCTGTGTGAACAAAAAAGACAAAGGGAAATTTCTCAGCGCAGCCTCAGGAGCAGGGTCATAAATCTCCACAATCAACTTGATGTACCCTGCATCTGTGGAATACCTGAATAGACAATGAATCATCCCGAAATTGAGGCAGTGGACATTGGGAGCAAGTGTAGACTTGGGGTTTGCTGTATGTGACTGACCAGTTTCTGATTTTTATGTTTATCTTAGTATAGTTTTTAGAACTTGTTTTCACTGGTAGATTTGTTTATTGGTTTGGTTGCTCTCTCCTTTTTTTTTTATTACTTCTAAATTTTTTTATTTTAATAATATTTTTTTATTTTTTATTTTAATAACTTTATTTTATTTTATTTATTTATTATTTTTCTTTCTTTCTTTTTTTCCCTCCCTTTTCTTCTGAGCCGTGTGGCTGACAGGGTCTTTGTGCTCTGACCAGGTGTCAGGCCTGTGCCTCTGAGGTGGGAGAGCCAAGTTCAGGACAGGACATTGGTCCACCAGAGACCTCCCAGCTCCACGTAATACCAATCAGTGAGAGTTCTCCCAGAGATCTCCATCTCAACGCTAAGACCCAACTCCAGTCAACGACCAGCAAGTTCCAGTGCTGGACATCCCATGCCAAACAACTAGCAAGACAGGAACACAACCCTACCCATTAGCAGAGAGG
This sequence comes from Eschrichtius robustus, assembly GCF_028021215.1. Lineage (NCBI taxonomy): Eukaryota > Metazoa > Chordata > Mammalia > Artiodactyla > Eschrichtiidae > Eschrichtius > Eschrichtius robustus. Next base: position 34,034,221 of record NC_090841.1, read on the forward strand.
TTGCCTAAAATCATAATAAGTTCACAGACACACCAAAACACACCACCGGATGTGGTCCTGCCCACCATAAAGACAAGCTCCAGCCTCATCCACCAGAACACAGGCACCAGTTCCCTCCACCAGGAAGCCTACAAAGCCCACTGAACCAACCTTACCCACTGGGTGCGGACACCAGAAACAATGGGAACTATGAAACCTGCAGCCTGCAAAAAAGGAGACCCCAAACACAGTAAGTTAAGCAAAATGAGAAGACAGAGAAATATGCAGCAGATGAAGGAGCAAAGTAAAAACCTACCAGACCAAACAAATGAAGAGGAAATAGGCAGTCTACCTGAAAAACAATTCAGAATAATGATAGTAAAGATGATCCAAAATCTTGGAAATAGAATGGAGAAAATACAGGAAACGTTTAACAAGGACCTGGAAGAACTAAAGAGCAAAAAAAACAATGATGAACAACACAATAAAAGAAATTAAAAATTCTCTAGAAGGAATCAACAGCAGAATAACTGAGGCAGAAGAACAGATAAGTAACCTGGAAGAAAAACTAGTGGAAATAACTACCACAGAGTAGAATAAAGTAAAAAGAATGAAGAGAATTGAGGACAGTTTCAGAGACCTCTGGGACAACATTAAATGCACCAACATTGGAATTATAGGGGTGCCAGCAGAGGAAGGGAAAAAGAAAGGGACTGAGAAAATATTTGAAGAGAGTATAGTTGAAAACTTCCCTAATATGGGAAAGGAAACAGTCAGTCAAGTCCAGGAAGTGCAGAGATTCCCATACAGGAAAAATCCAAGGAGAAACACACCAAGACACATATAAATCAAACCATCAAAAATTAAATACAAAGAAAAAATATTAAAACGAGCAACTGAAAAACAACAAATAACGTACAAGGGAATCCCCATAAGGTTAACAGCTGATCTTTCAGCAGAAACTCTGCAAGCCAGAAGGGAGTATAAGGACATATTTAAAGTGATGAAAAGGAAAAAACTACAACAAAGACTACTCTACCCAGCAAGGATCTCATTCAGATTCGACAGAGAAATTAAAACCTTTACAGACAAGGAAAAGCTAAGAGAATTCAGCATCACCAAACAAGCTTTACAACAAATGCTAAAGGAACTTCTCTAGGCAGGAAACACCAGAAGGAAAAGACCTACAAAAAAAACCCCAAAACAATTAAGAAAATGGTAATAGGAACACACATATTGATAATTATCTTAAATGTAAATGGATTAAATGCTCCAACCAAAAGACATAGGCTGGTTGAATGGATACAAAAATCAGACCTGTATATATGCTGTCTACAAGAGACCCACTTCAGACCTAGAGACACATACAGACTGAAAGTGAGGGGATGGAAAAAGATATTCCATGCAAATGGAAATCAAAAGAAAGCTGGAGTAGCAATTCTCATAACAGACAAAATAGACTTTAAAATAAAGACTGTTACAAGAGACAAAGAAGGACACTACATAATGATCAAGGGATCAGTCCAAGAAGAAGATATAACAATTGTAAATATTTATGCACCCAACATAGGAGCACGTCAATACACAAGGCAAATGCTAACAGCCATAAAAGGGGAAATTGACAGTAACACAATCATAGTAGGGGACTTTAAAACGCCACTTTCACCAATGGACAGATCATCCAAAATGAAAATAAATAAGGAAACATAAGCTTTAAATGATACATTAAACAAGATGGACTTAACTGATATTTACAGGACATTCCATCCAGAATCAACAGAATACACTTTCTTCTCAAGTGCTCATGGAACATTCTCCAGGATAGATCATATCTTGGGTCACAAATCAAGCCTTGGTAAATTTAAGAAAATTGAAATCGTATCAAGTATCTTTTCCGACCACAACGCTATGAGAGTAGATATCAATTACAGGAAAAAAACTGTAAAACTAAAAACACATGGATGCTAAACAATACACTAGTAAATAACCAAGAAGCCTGAGGGCTTCTGTTCCTGCCCAGTCAGGATGGGGTTAAAGTAGCAGCTGATTAGGGGGCTCTGGCTCACTCAGGCCGGGGGAAAGGAGGGGTACAGAATGCAGGGTGAGCCTGCAGCGGCAGAATGTGATGTTGCAATAGCATGATGTGCGCCACGTGTTCTCCTGGGGAAGTTGTCCCTGGATCACGGGACCCTGGCAGTGGCAGGCTGCACAGGCTCTCAGGAGGGGCGGTGTGGATAGTGACCTGTGCTCGCTCACAGGCTTCTTGGTGGCTGCAGCAGCAGCCTTAGCGTCTCATGCCCATCTCTGGTGTCCGCGCTGATAGCCGCGGCTCGCCCCCATCTCTGGAGCTTGTTTAGGCGGTGCTCTGAATCCCCTCTCTTCACGCACCCCAAAACAATGGTCTCTTGCCTCTTAGGCAGTTCCAGACTTTTTCCTGGACTCCCTTCCAGCTAGCTGTGATGCACTAGCCCCCTTCAGGCTGCGTTCACGCAGCCAACCCCAGTCCTCTCCCTGGGATCTGACCTCCAAAGCCCGAACCTCAGCTCCCAGCCCCCACCCGCCCTGGCAGGTGAGCAGACAAGCCTCTCGGGCTGGTGAGTGTGGTCTGCACCGATCCTCTCTGCGGGAATCTCTCCTCTTTGCCCTCTGCACCCCTGTTGCTGCGCTCTCCTCCGTGGCTCCGAAGCTTCCCACCCCACCTACCCCTGTCTCCGCCAGTGAAGGGGCTTCCTAGTGTGTGGAAACTTTTCCTCCTTCACAGCTCCCTCCCATTGGTGCAGGTCCCATCCCTATTCTTTTGTCTCTGTTTTTTCTTTCTTCTTTTGCCCTACCCAGGTACGTGGGGAGTTTCTTGCCTTTGGGGAGGTCTGAGGTCTTCTGCCAGCATTCAGTAGGTGTTCTGTAGGAGTTGTTCCACATGTAGATGTATTTCTGATGTATTTGTGGGGAGGAAGGTGATCTCCACGTCTTACTCCTCTGCCATCTTGAAGGTCCTCTCCCATAGAAATGGTTTTAAAGATGGTCCATTTATACCTAGATCACTGGCTCATTACGAAAGATAAAACTCAGGAACTGCCAGGTGGGAGAGATGCAGAGGGCAAGGTATAAGGAGAGGGCTTTTAGCTCCCACACCCTTTCCAGGCTGCTGTTCTCCCCAAATCTCCGTGTGTTCGCTGTGATATTCACTTTATTGCAGTGGTCTGGAACCAAACCTGCAATATCCTCAAGGTATGCCTATATTTAAAGAGTAAGAGTAGTAGTGAATGAGAACTGGGACCAACCCAACATCACACAGTTGACACACTGACAATAAAGGATACTTTCAGAAAGTAGGAGGAATTTCAGGTATCTGCAACACACTTTGAGAAGATAAGAGCCACTAGAATACTGATTTAGAGTGCTCAGTAAATTCTAGAATACGTTTAATTTAGTTTATGAATTACCACATTTTAGTAATTATCTGTAAGGGGAATGTTTTGGGCTGCACATTACAGAAAACTCTAGCTTAAGTTGGAGTTAAGCTTAAATGGCTTAAGCCATAAGAATATTGTTTATGTAATAAAAACCTGGATGCACATGGTTTGGGGATTAGATCAGCAGCTTCAAATTTTAGGGCACTTAGTTGATGTTTCTTCCCCGCAGCACAAGCATCATGTCCCCAGGCCTCAGAACTAAGAAACAACAGAGTGGCCATGGTGGTGAGAGAGCTCCTCGCACATGCCTGTCTGCTTCTGCCAGGGAGGCAAATCTTTCCTAGAAGCCTACCCATGAGACCTCCACTAATGTCACATTGACCAGAACTGGGTCCTATGGCTGTGTAAGCTGCAAGAGAGACCAGGAAAATATATAGTTTTTTTCAGCTTCTAGAGAGAGAGAATTGGACAAGGAAGGAGGAAGTTGGGAATGGCTGTTGGTTAGTTCTTTAATAAGTGTTAGCCATATTACTCCTTGTTTGAAATCCTTTACTTTCTCTGGATTTCTTACAACATAAAATCAAGACTCCTCATCATGGCACAAGTGTTTCATGAAAGGCCTCCTCTGCCCACCTCTCTAGCCTCATTCCCTACCTTGTCTCACAGGCAATTTGGCTTCTGATCATCATGGATCAACTGCAGCTCCTACATCTCAGCATCCTGTCCTATGCTTTTCTTTTCACCCTTTAAAGATATGGTCTCTGAAGTATTTTCCAGCCTTCTCTATGACTGCAGGAAAGAGTCATACTCTCCTCTAAGTTCCCATGGCATCCTGTATTCTGCTAAAGCACTTGATCACATTTTTTGTACCTGCTTGTTTGTCAGTCTTCCTCACTAAAACCTGAAGGACAGGGATTTTATTATGCTCATCTTTGTGCAGCACCTTGCACAGTGCCAGGCATGTAATAACAGCGCCATAAAAACTTGTTGAATGAATAAATGAATGGTTGGGTGAAAGAATGAATCATTGGATATTACCTAATCCTTGATGTCCTAGGTATACATGTCCTGGATGTAGGCACAATTTTGTTTCCTCTTTCTTTTTCCTTCAGCAGCTTAGTCCTCCTGCATGTTTTGTCCTGGATACTCGCCTTACCTGTGTAGCACAGGATGGAGGGGCTGCTACTTTGTCTGCCGTCATCCCTTTGCAGGCTTCTTCCTAAGCTTCGGCTCAGTCTGACACCTTGCTGCATTTCCCCTCCCTTTATTTACATAGGTCTCTCTGTGTTATCTGTCTCCAATACCAAGGCTGCACAGTCTCAACAGGCCTCAAAAAGACCCTGTCTGCTGAAGTAAGCCAACCTCATCACTTTGTTACTGATTTCACCAATAGCATTTTTCTCACTCTATTCTTTAACCGGAGAGAATGTTTATCTGCATGAGGAAAGACTGTTATAAAAGGACAGATTGGTTTTCTATCTGAGGATTTTTATCACATCCTTACTTGCCTGGCTCAGTTATGCCTGGAATGGAGTGGGGGTGGGGGTCAGCAGGAAACTTTTCCTCCTTTCTGCCTGTTATTTATTTATGATTTTGAAAATGCTCTCTGACCCTAGGAGCGAGGTAATGCTACTCTTCCCACATGTTCTCACCGACTTTCAAATGGCTTACATACTGATTTCTCCAGACTCTTGACCTAATGTGTTCTACACAATATGAATCTGAGGCTGAATTTCTAGGTGCAAACAGGGTTGTAAGAGGTTGAAAGGCTTTGTACTCAGGGCTCAGAATTAAGACAAGCTGAAGGACTTGTTGTCAATGGACAGGGGGACAGAAACAGTGCAGAGGTGACAAGGGTGCAAACCTCTCAGCTACAACCTGAGTTTTCATAACTTGAATTGACTTCAGTATGATTGATTACTTAGGGAACATTATTTACATTTATAGATTGCATTGGCTATAATTGGGCCGAGACTGGGATTTAGCATCAATCAGAACCAAACTGCTGCTCTGGTTGCATTGTTTAAATGCTTAGGTGATAAGACAATGGATGATGAAGGTGATAAGACCTTCTAAAGAAGGTCTTTAGATAAGCACTGTGCTGATGGTAGCTCTGGTAAAGAAAAGCAATTAGTCCTGTGATGCAGTGGAACTGGGTTTCCAAAAATATGGGGGAAATTTTAGTTGTCAAAATAACTGGCGTGGTGTGAGAGAATTACTGGCAATTAGTGGGTGGAGACCAGGGATGCCAAACTCACTGCAATGCACCGAACAGATCTACACAAGGAAGAATTGGCTTGCTTCAAATTTAAACACCAAAAGTTACATGTCCCCAGTCTACTCCTGCCCAAAGGATATATATGGCACCTGGAGAAAAAGCAATGCATTGGATTTGTAGCTATACACAAAATTCTTCAAGGAAAACCTTTATTGGGGACATTTTGAAGCCTGAAAGTCTATGGCTCTCTAACCCTCTTTCTCACTGAAACAAATTTTTTTTTTTTACTTTTCACTCATGTAACAGGAGGTTTCTTAAGAAGGCAACTAACAACCTCTTTTAGCAGGACAGACAATACACATTCCCCTAACCTCAAGTGGCTTTACTGTATGTACTTGTCAGTTATCTCCACTTTGGGCAAGTTTTCCATTGAAAGGAAAACCATGGTTGTGCAAGAGGAAAATGTTGGTCAACTTACACTTCTTTTAGATGTTATAAATAAATCTGGAAGTGTCTTTAATTTGCCCTCATTTTAGGATAAAATTTAGCTCAGTACAGTTATTGTTTCTTGGCACTTTAAAAAAAATTATTTATTTTATTAAAGTATAGTTGATTTATGATGTGTTAATTTCTGCTGTACAGCAAAGTGATCAGTTATACATATATATATTATTCTTTTCCATTATGGTTTATTACAGGATACTGAATGTAGTTCCCTGTGCTATGCAGTAGGACCTTGTTGTTTATCCATTCTATGTATAAGAGTTTGCATCTGATAATCCCAAACTCCCAATCCATCCCTCCCCCATTCCTCCTCCCCATTGGCAACCACAGGTCTGTTCTCTACATCTGTGAGTCTGTTTCGGTTTTGCAGATAAGTTCATTTGTATCATATTTTAGATTCTGCATATAAGTGATATTTTATGGTATTTGTCTTTCTCTGTTTGTCTTACTTCGCTTAGTATGACAATCTCTCGGTCAATCTATGTTGCTGCAAATGGCATAATTTCATTCTATTTTTATGGCAGAATAGTATTCCACTGTGTATATATATTGATACCACATCTTTATCCATTCATCTGTCGATGGACTTTTAGGTTGTTTTTAAGTCTTGGCTATGTAACTAGTGCTGCTATAAATATAGGAGTGCATGTATCTTTTCAAGTTATAGTTTTGTCTGGATATATGCCCAGTAGTGGAATTGCTGGGTCATATGTTAGTTCTATTTTTAGTTTTTTGAGGAACCTCCATACTGTTCTTCATAGTGGCTGCACCAATTTAAATTCCCACCAACAGCGTAGGAGAGCTCCCTTTTCTCCACACCCTCTCCAGCATTTATTATTTGTAGACTTTATATGATGGCCATTCTGACCCATGTGAGGTGGTATCTCACTGTAGTTTTGATTTGCATTTCCCTGATAGTTAGCAGTGATGAGCATCTTTCATGTTGGCACTTTTTCTTTTTTTCAATGCATCTTCTCATGCTGCTGAAAAGTCAGTGCTTACGTTAATGCCCATTTTGGAAGTTAATCTGTCTTTTCTCTGTTTACTTCTAAGATTTTCACAGGGTTCTTATGTTTGGTAACTTTATCCTGCAATTTTACTACGTGTTTAAGAGTAATTTATTTTTATTTATCTTGTTCAGAATAATGTGTGCTCCTTTACTCACTTCTGGAAGTCTCTTAGCCATCTGTCTTCATGCCCAGATCTTTTTATTCTATCCATTACTTCTCCTAACTCTTCTTTAATATCATATATCTTTTTATTTCTCTGTGCTGTGTTCTGAGTTATCTCCATAGATTTATCTTTCAATTCACTAAATTTTTCTTCTATCTAAAGAGATCTAAATTATTATTTAGTGTCTATTGATTTTTTTAAGTGACTCTGTTCTTTCCTTTTTATCATTTTTTTAATAGTCCAACTTGTTTCAGTGTTAATGAACTGCTCATTGAAATCTATCATCTATCTATCTATCTATCTATCTATCTATCTATCTATCTATACATATATACACACACACTATATTTTTGAGCATTTTAAAATTGTTTACATTAAAGTCCCCTTTAGATTTCTTTATTGTCATATTTGTGAAATCTCCAGTTTTTGGTGGGGCTTTGGTTTCTCCCCTTCGGCTTCTCTTTTTGGCCACTAAATTTCTCATATAATTACTGCTTATAAGACTCATTTTTCCATAAGACTCATTTTTTTTGTTTGTTTGTTGCAGATTTTATTAGTTACTAGCTTAACACCAGTTTATATTGACTATCAGCTTTATAACTAACTTCAGAACTGGATTAGAAATAAGATTGTCAGCAGTCAGCAAGGAAAAGGTGAATATCTGCCATTTAAAAAAAAATGTGTTTAACATGTTTAGAACTCTTGATTTAGAAAAGAAGTACTGTTAAACATTTTCATAATGGAGAAAGATTCTGGGTTGATGCAAGGAAAAGGAAAGGAAGTCAGCAAGGAAAAGGTGAATATCTGCCATTTTTAAAAAAAATGTGTTTAACATGTTTAGAACTCTTGATTTAGAAAAGAAATACTGTTAAACATTTTCATAATGCAGAAAGATTCTGCGTTGATGCAGCAATAATATAACAACAATACAGAAACTTTAAAAATGTCTATTCTGAAATTAAACATTTTAAAACCCAAAGGAAAATTTAATAATGGCAATTAAAAGACCTATGGGTTTAATGTTGTCTCAAGTTTTATGTGCAAGTCCGCAAGATAGAAGTCTAGTTTAATAATTGGACAGATTAGTTGTACTAACCTTTGTTTTACTGGTGAATTATTGGGGTACATATAGAAACAAGTTAAGGGATGGTACAACCATGAATCATATTGACACAAAAACCACTAGGCAGCTTCAGAACTCGGGAAATAGTGGAGAGTCTAAACTGAAATACTGATGGCAAGATTTGTAGGTGCTGTAGACAGGTGCAGTGCTTTGAAGTTCCTAAATAGCTTCAACATAGTTGGCTGGGAGCATGCTGGTTCTGCCAGTCCTCTGCACGGTGCCATACATCCAACCTTCATCAACAGCTTGAACGTTTACAATGGCATCTCCATCTTTGAAGGACACCTCATCTGCATCTGCAGCCATATAGTCATACATGACATGGAAGATTTTTCCAGCAGTAGATGGATGAGATGGGATGGAGGATACCATTATCTGCTGGGTAGCAACTGAAGATGATCGTTGCTGTGGGAGCTCTGTGGTTTTTGCATGTTTGTAAGCTGGTGAGGTTGCAGAGAAGAAGACGCCCCCGTCGCTGTAGGTGGAGAGGTGGGCATCTTCTGAATGCTTGGACTTCTCCTCGCAGCTGCTGACGCTCAGCGCGCTGGCAGATCGAGACTGCTCCCGGCTCCGGCGCTGAGCGTGTGCATTAATCATGTGTAAGCTTCTGGACTGAATGTTGTCTTCTGCTGGATCATAGTCAAAAACTGAGCCAGGATTTGTACGCCAGACACGTAAACCTGTAGTAGTTTCCTGATCCTGGTCATTCCGTTTTTGTTCCATTTCTACCACTTTTCTCTGAATACCTCGGTAGTTAATGTCACTGAAGTCCTGTGTGTTCTTCTTTAGTCGTTCAGTGATGGGGTCTATCACCACTGGTGTGAAGCAACCCTTGTGTTTCTCGAAGTCTTCATGATATTTCACCGTTGAGATGTGGCGTTGGATCTCCCTCACCCATCTCATCTCTGGCGTGTCCAAGACATAGGCAGCTTTGCCTTGTATTTGTTTCCGGAAGCTATCAGAATAAAGCACCGAGCTAAAGTTCTCTTGATTGTGTTTGGCTCTCTCAACCTCTGGAGTGACAGGGGTTGGAATGCTTGTTCCCAAGGTTTCTTTGTACAAAACCGAGCTGATGTGCTTCTGTGTCTCCTTGACGCGCTTCACTTCAGGCAGGTCTGGGATGGGGGTTCCTTGTCCAACCGCCTCCTTATACTTCACTGAGCTAATATGGTCCTGGGTTTGCTTCACCCTCATCATCTCAGGTGTCTTTCCAATCGCCGTTCCTGGTGAGACATCTTCTTTATATAAACCCGAGCTGAAATTCTTTTGATTTTCTTTAACACGCAGTACTTCTGGTGTGTCTTGAACAACTGTAATTTTAGACTCATAAGACTCATTTTTCCTGGCAGTTTCACATGGGTTTGGAAGGCATTCCTCACAGGTAGTTTCACATTGCCTGGACTGAGGTTCTGAACTAATTATCATGTTTTTTAGTTTTTTTGCATATTGTGGGTAGAGTGAATTTAGATCCTTTTCACTTGAGCATAGATTTGATTCCTCTGTGTGGACTATTTCCTCCTGATCCCAGGCAGATGGCTGTCTCGGGGCTGTCAGACCTGTGGCAGGACAATTCTTTCTCACCTTCTACCTTTAGGCAGGGAATGGAGTTCTTGCTGTGCAAGGATCTGCACTTTGAGTCTCATGTCCACAAAGCATCAAGACCCTGATTATGGTATCCTGGTGCCTCGTGGACAGTGCAACTTTATTTCTTTTTACTCTAAGCCTTTAAATTCCTTCTTCATTTATGTAGCCTGGAGATTTTTTTTCTAGTGTTGAGGTTGGCTACATACTATTAAAGTAATGTAAAACATTTTATTAAGATGTCTGTATTTTCGTTTTTGTTGGAGAAATAGAGGGGTTTTCCTCTTCTGTGTAGCCTACCATTTTAACTGGAAGTCATTCCAGGCCTTTTTTTCTACCCCAAATGTTTTATACTCTGAGAGAGATTTGGTGTGCAAGAAATGGTTCTCAAATTGTTCTATAATTAATGTATACACTGTATTTTGGCCAATTTGAACCTTGTATAAAGGAGCTTCAAATCAACATTATGAAAAACACATAGAGCAAGAAACCAGTGCTGATTTGGTGGTGTGTCAATTTGCTTACTCATTTTATAGTGGAATTTCTTTTTCTCTTTTTCACCACTTAATTGCCTGTTAGGCTTATCTGAGAAATTGATTCTTTATAGTTCTGTAATTAAGTGAAGTAGTCTTGGGCTTTGGTCTCAGTAGATTCTGGGTTTAACTCTAACTGTGCCATGTTCAAATGTTCAGGTCACATAATAGGCACTCAATAATCACTTGCTGAAAGATGAAATGAATGAATGCATGATCTTATTGAATATCAGTTTGCCCCAATTAAAATATGAATAATAATAGTAACCACCTTATAGGGCTTTGAGAATCAAGTGAGCTCATCCTTGTAAAGAATCCAACATAATGTTTAGCATAGAATAAGAGCTCAATAAATGTTCTCTATTATATTGCATAGAGTTACATATAATGCACACCTCAGGGCATGGACATAGAAGAATTTAAGTAATTATGCATTCTTTACTTTCTCTTTTATTTCTCCTATCACTTCCATAATCTCTATCTTCTTTAGAAAAATGTCTACTCTTTATAGGGTTGTGCTTATAGATGGTAATAAGGTCCCAATTTGAATTGATAGTTCTGATTTCTCTCCAGCTTAAATTTCTGGTAAAAAAAAATCTGACACTTTGTATATTAATGACAATGGAACTCCAGATAAGAATTTATTACAGTATTAGAAAAATTGAACCAAGAAAGCAGAAACTAAATAGAGGTCTAGCATCTCTGTTCAGTGGAAATACCATATCATATTATTCTAAAAGAAAAAAAGCCTTTCCTGATTTAATAGATATTAAAAACAAGGGAGAAATTTTTTCAAAAGAGTTCTGATTTTCACTTGTTACTTTTTTAAAGGGAGTTACAATATCTTAAAGAAAATTAGATCATAATATAGTTTTGTGCCATTATATTCTCTTTAGTATTCAACTACAATTTATGTAATTTAAACTATAAATTTTAGAATTCTATTGTATTTCCTTGCTCAATAATAAATACAGAAAGTTATAGTGCCATCTTGTGAAAAAGATGCAGAACTGCATTGTATTACCTTATTTGACTAAATTGACTAGGTAGAGAAAGGGCTATAGAGCTAGAGTTGTGTATAATAAAGATTAATCAGCATATTTCTGTTAACTTAGCTAGACTTAATGTTAAAAGAAATAGAATGTAGGTGGGTTTTCCACCCTCCCAGATTTTTCTGCAGCATGGATAATAGCCAAAGAGGAAAGGTTAACGTACTGAATTGAAACCATGCAAGAGGACTTACCAAATTTCAGACCATTTTGATTCCAAAGGGAGAAAGAAGAAGAGAAATAAATTATGCCTGATGCTCTGAATTGCAAAGCTATGTACATGATTGAACCAAAGTGGTTGCTAAACACAATTGAGAGAAGAGAGAATTGCTCTGGATAAACGCCCGCACTGTGTACACACCAGAGCCTATATGAGGCAGGGACACCCTCTACTTGTCATAGAAAAGAAATCTGGGGAGCTGACAGAGGTTATTGTAACTTACAGAAAAGAGTTATCCTATATGAATAAAAGTGACTACAGAATATTTACTTTGTTACAGGAAGAGCCAGGAAATATTTGTTTTTAGGCTCAATATGAAGCACGCTAAGTTCCAGAGCCTTTGAATGATTTGATACAATTGATACAAACTGCTACTTGCCCGCTGATTCTGGAGCGCTCTTCTTGCCTGCTTATATTAGAACCTCCCACATGCATGCATGTTGAAACAGCTGGACATTGTCATCAGGTGGTGCAGAGATCTGGTGAAGGATTTGAATTTGAGGTTCAACAGGGGGCTAAAGGGAAAGAACCAAGAAAGATTGTGCTGCCGAATCAGATCTGGCTGCTCGCTGCTCAAAGATCAACACTCGAGAGAGGCAAATGTTGGTAGATAGGAAAGTTGCTTTTAATTGAATGCTGGCAATCTGGGGAGATGGTGGACTCAGTGTCTCCCAAAAACACCTCCGAAGATTATGCTTGGCCATGAAAGATTTAAAGGGAAAAGGGGAAGTAATCTCAGTTAATCATTGAGATGGGGGTCAGAGTCATTGCCATCCCTCACTGTGTGCAGGCTTGTGTGCAGGCTTATTGACTTCTTGTTATTTTTCTCTAGATGCTCTCTTGTTCACTCAGTTTGTTCACACAGTTGGCAAGATTACTGAAGGGAAAGCTAGGGAAGAGATCTGGTCATCTGTTAGTTACTTATTCTTTACTTCTACTTCTTTTATCTGTGGGAAGAACCAACAGGTTAGGCAAGGTATTGTGTGACCAAAAGATTTGAAAGGTGTGCTCAGCGGAAGATGAGTAGAGTGTAGGGGCGCCTGGTTTAAGGTTAGTGACAAAGCAGAAGGGGCCTCCTGTAGAGAAAGAGCTCTTTCCTGCCAAAAGCTGCTTACAATTGTTCTTGTTAGGATGGGCCAACAGAGAGAAAGAAAATGAAGACAAGAAGACAGAATCTGGGAAGCAGTGAGGGTCAGAGGTGGGAGGTAATTAGGTCAGGTGAACGGGTGGTAATAGCACTCAAAATGGAATCTCACTTTTGTGGTATCATTTTTATGGCCAAAAGATAGCGTCTATTAGGAAGTATGCTGAAGAAAACACCAAGGATAAAGAAAAGACGAGAGAATAGTAATAATGAAAGGCTTCATTTGAAAAAAAAAATTGGATTATTTCCTTCTGATCCTGCTCCTATTACCAATATTTTGAGTTCCTTCACTGATTTGAAGGTCCATGGGAGTTGTCAGATAAATAATTTCACTGCCTCCACTCCCTCCTATATGTTTAAGGAAGTGGTCCTGCACATGCAGTGAGGCATGAAACTGAAGGAATTTTATTCCTAAAAACTTGCTTTGAATTTTCTTGCCTTCATGGATTTAACTTGATCCTTTAATGCTATAATAATTTGGTTTCATATTGAATGTCCTCTGGGCTTTCATTGTCATTTATTTTTTTAAGAAGTTTTCCACGAGTTCAAAATAATCTTTCTGGTGAAAAGGCGATTCAATTATAGAGACAGCATAAAAGGAACCCAACATGATACAATTCTCTAGTGAGATCAGATCTTCTGCTAAACCCAGATGATGTTATAAAACCAAGATTTGTATTTGCATTTTGAGACACTCGACTGAAAGGCTTGATCAGAACGTAAAGCATCAAATAAAAGTGAATCTTTCATCTACATAAGGCAGAGCTGAATTTAAGAGTTTGACTCATCTAGAGCCATAAGTTGCCCTGACATGCCATTTAACCAGATTTGAAAGCACATTTGATAGACACCAGATCTCCTTCTACTCATAGGCAGAGGAGAAAATGTCCAGTTACTTCCACATCATGGAGGAGATTTCCCACACCACAGGAATGGCTAACACACCTTCCCAAACTTACCACAGTAGTGAGTAGATTTAGCTGTAACTAGTTTCATTTTAAATGGCACCATCCTCTGAAGACCTAACTGCTGATACAATATTTAAACTATGGTTCCACCAGTTAATGGTAATGTGACTTCAATCTCTCTGTTTCAGTTCTATTCAAATGGGATAATATGAGTACCCATTTCATAGGCTTTTATGAGATATCACAGTGCTTGGCATATTTTAAGCTTTTCATGCATGTTAACTATTATTATGATTATATACAAAGAATCAACATATAAGTGTAAATGTATAACATGTATATGTTTATATACTACTAGTGTTCATAAGGATGAGATCATAGAATCTGGCATTGTATGCCTGGAAAATTGAATTTCCTGAGGGTGACTGATAACCATGGATGAGAAATTAGAAGCCAGGATGAAGGAATTCTACAAAGGTGTAAGTGAAACAAAGGAGAAGTATGAGGGAAATAGTGGTGCAGAAAGATGCTTTTGTAGACATAGGAGAATATTAGTTGGAGTAGGTGTGTAGCAAATGTTTAGAGTAGGAGTTGATGGCAGAGGTTTAAAGCAGGACCAGAAATACTGAAATGAATCAGGAGCAGTCTAGGGGAGGTTACTGAGGAAGCAGTGTAGACCAGAGAAATTTGGGAAACCTCTTTCCATTCTCAGTTTCTCACGTATTTATCATAGCATCTGTAACTCTTTATTATTTGTTTATATTTCAATCTTCCTCTAGGGCTATTCAAAATGGACTCACCTGGGAGACTTTTAGAAATGCAGAATCTCAACCCCACCTCTGACCTATTGCACCTACAGTTTTAACAAATGCCCAGGTATTTCTTATGCAGTCAGTTTGAGAAGCACCGCTTTCCTAAACTTTAAGCTTCTAGCATGGTGCCTGGCACTTAGTCAATGCTTAATGGAAGTTTATTGAATGAATTAAGTTGAATTCCTGGAGGCCACCAAACAGAGTTTCAGGTGGAGATGGAAAATGGCATTTTAACGCCAAACCAAAGCCTTCACCTAGAGCTAAACTTCTACAGTGACTACAGAAACTAAAAAAATTCATCTGCCTTGTCCAAGGGGTAGAAATAAGGTTCTGTAAGAGGAAAAATAGAGGATTGGAGCTGGGATGCAGGTGGCCCTGTGAGAGAAGCCCAGGAAATAGCCCACAGAGGCCCTGTGAATATAGCTCCTATCATGAGACTCCTTGCACAGCACTACATGTATTATGTTCTTAAAACAAATGATTCCTTGTGTCCTACACTGAGGGAGACCATGTGTGGTAGTGGCAGAGGCCTGAGTGGGGGGCAGGCAATCCCGCACTACTTCTAGAGGAGGTAGGTTATCAGGGAGCTTTGTTTAGAGAATTGCCTCAGGGATCTGAAATTGCAAAAGGATTAAGTGGAAGAGGCCCCTAACCTGTTCCTCCTGGACCACATTTTTAGATGCACATAGAAATTGCTGCTTAAACAAGATAGTTCATCTTAATATCTGCTTTTGGAGTTGAACCTAACTCACTGGGGTGTGCTGACAAGGATTTTGAAGTGTTCTCTCAAAATATAAATTTAAAATGTTCACTTTCCAGGCTTCCTTTTTAAAAGCAGTATCCCTAATTAGGAATTTGGGAGTAACATAGACCTGCTATTATATATAAACAACAAGGACCTACTGTATAGCATAGGGAACTATACTCAATATTTTGTAATAACCTATATGGGAAAACAATCTGAAAATATCTATCTATCTATCTGAATCACTTTGCTGTACACCTGAAACTAACAACATTGTAAACACTGTAAATCAACTATACTTCAATAAAAAAAATTTTTTTTTTAAGTATCCCTGTGTTTTAACTTAGCTTTGAAAAACCAGAATCACCTTTCATCCTTTCCCCTAACATAAAATCTACCCTTAATTCTTGCCTAATCTCTGTCTTGCATAAGTTTCTCCTTTTACTTTTGTAGAGGCGCTCCTCTGATTCAGAAGTCTGGAACAGTCTCAGTGCTGGAAATTTGGCACCAAGGTTGTGTCTCTGGTGTCGGGTGGAACTGGCCTTGACTTCCTGCTCCATTCCTTGTTATATGCATGACCCTAAATTACTTACCCTCTCTGCTTCAGTTTCCTCATTTGAAAAATGGCAATAATGGTGGCATTTTCCCTCATAGAATTGCCACATAGGGGTAAGATAGTGCTTGTGTGTAAATTAAATGTATACTAGTGGCTAGGAGCACAGATTCTGGAGCTGAACTGCTTGGGTAAATGCTCCACTACTGCTAGCTCTGTGTCCTGAGGCAAACTGTATCACCAGTCCATGACTCAGTCTTCTTATTTGAAAAATGGTGATAATGATAGTATTTACCTCGTAAAGGTTTAATGAGAATTAAATGAGCAAAGTGCTTCATAGTGTTTGGTGCATGGTAAGTGCTATACATGTGTTTCTGAATTTAAAAAATGCACACAAGATGTGCTCAATAATTGTTTTTCTACTGACTGTCCTTATTTTCATCACTGCATCAATTCATCCCATTGATCCCTTATGAATCTTCCTAAAACACCTCTCTCAGCATTAGTTAGAATGGTGTGGCCACAAATAACAGGAAACCTAACCAGTAGCGGCTTAAACTATAATGTATCTACTGTTTACTTAACTGGTCATCTGGGAGAAGGCAGTCCAGGAATTGATTCAACAGTTCAATAATGTCATCAAAGACCCAGGCTTCTCAAATCCTCAGTGTGTGAGAGATCTTTCTTCAAGATTGCTGCTGAAGCTCTAAGCACGGTATCTGTACACAACAGAATTCACAGGATGAGTTCAGCAAGGGGAACCAGATGGAGGAGAGAGCAAAATGATTTTCCCTTTGTATATCTTTCTCTTTTAAAAAATTTTATTTTCCAGAAGCACTCAGTAGATTTTCCTTACAACTCATTGCTCAGACTTGGGTTACATTGTCAGAGCTGGTGGTCTTCATCCCTTGAGGCTGGGCAAACCAAAGGAAGGATGGAGGTGGGGAGGTATTAATAGTGTCTGCCACAGTTTCATCAAGTCACTTTCTTGCCCTGCTTTAAAACCTTTTCATGGCACCTCATTGCCTGCCAAAAAAGCTCTAGCCTTCTTAGGTATTGAGACTCCTCCATGAGATGTGGCCCTTCCATTTTCTCCATGGGTTCACCTCCTTGGGCCTCTTCCTTAAGTCTATTCTGGTTCCAAGCCATCCTATCAGCCATGACCTACACTGCCTTGTATTTTCCTGCCCTCCTCTCCCCATGTCTTATTGCCTGTAATATGTTTGTCAGTTCTCCCTTTCCAACCACCGTGACATACATGTTTCCCTGCTCATCTCTGCATGTAAAAATGCAACCTTTTCTTAAAGGTCCAGATCAAATGCCTTCTCTTCTACTGAAAACTTGTCTTATCCTCCAAAGCAGAAAGACCTTTCCTTCCTTCACATTCCTCATGTTGTTGTTTTATTTTTTTTTAATTTTATGTATTTTTGCCTGCGTTGGGTCTTCGTTGCTGCACACAGGCTTTCTCTAGTTGCGGCGAGCAGGGGCTACTCTTCGTTGTGGTGTGCAGGCTTCTCATTGCGGCAGCTTCCCCTGCTGCGGAGCATGGGCTCTAGGCGCGCGGGCTTCAGTAGTTGTGGCTCGCGGGCTCCAGAGCGCGGGCTCAGCAGTTGTGGCGCATGGGCTTAGTTGCTCTGCGGCATGTGGGATGTGGGATCTTCCCGGACCAGGGCTCGAACCCACGTCCCCTGCATTGGCAGGTGGATTCTTAACCACTGAGCCACCAGGGAAGTCCCCATCATGTTGTTTTATGTTACTTAAATATTCTGTGCTATTTTTATTATGGAAAGAGGCGATATATTTTTCACCTTTATGTCCCACTTCTCTCAGCTATGCCTAATAATTATAATAACAATTACAAAACTTTATTGTTTACTATTTGATGGGCATGTAGGACATTTTGAGCATTTTACATATATCATCTCATCACACTAACCTTTTAAAAGTGTGAATATTTCCTTTATGATGAGGAGTAAACTGAAGTTAAATGAGATTCAGTGACAACTTAAGGTCACCAGACTTTAAGCGGTTGTGTTTAAGTATTTAGTGGCCTGTATCTTCAAACAGTATACTGTATGCCTCCTTAATGTAATACTTTTCAAAGCAGTAAGTCCTCATTACATTTTTATTTAAATGAATGAAAGAATATTTGTATAAGTTGGCTAATAAATATCACCAGTCTGGGCTTCCCTGGTGGCGCAGTGGTTGAGAATCTGCCTGCCAATGCAGGGGACACGGGTTCGAGCCCTGGTCTGGGATGATCCCACATGCCGCGGAGCAGCTGGGCCCGTGAGCCACAGTTGCTGAGCCTGCGCGTCTGGAGCCTGTGCTCCGCAACGAGAGAGGCCGCGATGGTGAGAGGCCCGCGCACCGCGGTGAAGAGTGGTCCCCGCTTGCCGCAACTAGAGAAAGCCCTCGCACAGAAACGAGGACCCAACACAGTCATAAATAAATAAGTAAGTAAGTAAGTAAGTAAGTAAATAAATAAATAAATAAGAATGTGAATTAAAAAAAAAAAAAATCACCAGTCTGCATAATATGTGCCCTGCACCTGCTTCTCTCCCCCCTAAGATTAACCCTGAGAAACAAAATTGTGTTTTTAATGTAGATAATATTATCTGGATACCTCCCACAACCTTTCTCATTTTGCCTTAGCTATGTAGTCTTTTATTCATTCAACAAAAACAAATACCTGTATTAACTTAGTACATATTGCTTGCATGTGTCAAGCAGTGTGCTAAATCATAATACTTTGGGCTCCATCTAACCACTGTAATAGAAAGCAGCTTAAACTACAGTGGTCTTTATTATCTCCCTTAACAATTGGTTGGTGTTTGCTAGGTATGTGCAGCAGCTTAATGATGTTGAGTCTCCGGATTGGTATCTCTGCAATTTGCTAGAACTTTCCCTCATGATTACAATCTGCTGCTGCAACTCCAGATATCACATCTTCATATAATTTACAGAAGATTTTCTAAATTTCTTGTTGTATCTCAATGGTTAGAATTGGATTACTTACCTGCTCCTAGAATACTAGTCCCATCTTCCCTGAGATCTAGAATCCCTTGAAACCTGAGCTAAATTGAGAGTCTGCTATGTAAGAAGGAGGGGAAGGGAAATGGTTTTCAGTCACCAACAAAAATTGTTTTTCCAAATGAGTAATACAGAGATGAATAAAAGGGGCATAAATCCTGTCCTGATGAAGCTGACTCCTGGCAAGATAGTAAAATTTTTAAAAAAGTAAAATTATACATTGCTATGAATGATGAGAAAGAAATAAACAAGGATCTGTGAAGTAGACTGATGTCTACTTAAAGCAAGGTGTTTCTGGAAAGACCTCTCTATTGAGGTGACGTATAAATTAAGACCAAAGATGAGAATGAATCAGTTACATGCAGAGCATAGAGGAATGTGTGTTTGTGTGTGTGTTAATCATGTTTTATATATATATATATATATATTTTTTTTTTTTTTTTAATTTTGTTTTGGCTGTGTTGGGTCTTCGTTTCTGCGCGAGGGCTTTCTCTAGTTGCGGCGAGCGGGGGCCACTCCTCATCGCGGTGCTATCGCGCCCTCTCTTGTTGCGGAGCACAGGCTCCAGACGCGCAGGCTCAGTAATTGTGGCTCACGGGCCTAGTTGCTCCACGGCATGTGGGATCTTCCCAGACCAGGGCTCGAACCCGTGTCCCCTGCATTGGCAGGCAGACTCTCAACCACTGCGCCACCAGGGAAGCCCCATGTTTTATATTTTTTGCGTCTTAGGATGTTTTCACATTCTGGGTTCTTACAGACCCAGGGAAAGGCTGCCCCTCCCAAGGCTGGCCAATTCTTAGAGACAGCAAAGGGCTGGGCTGGGAGCATGACTTTCATATGCAAACCAAGCAACCAACCTCAATCTGTACACCCAAACACCCCCTTTATCTAGTTCTCACACACCAAGTCAATATTTCCCCTGCTCTAAATCATCCCAGGGCCAGGTACTAGGCAACTAGAGACCACTCCTCTAGCCCAAAGCCTGCCAAACTAGCCGATCCTCAACTCTTTACTCTGCCCTGCCTTGTCTTTCTCGAGGAAACGTCAATAAAGGCTTTGGTCTAAGCTTTCCTCTGGCTCCTGTCTTCTGCCTCCTGACCAAAGCCTAGCACTTTCCCTTTGCCTTGAGTGCTGTGGTGCATGTGCCCCTCTCTCTTGGGAAATGTAAGTAATAAAAATCTTCTTTCAATGGCATTAACTTCTCCATGTTGTCACTTAGCTACCTTCATAAATTAATACCTGGGCACTAAGCAGTGTGGAAGCAAGTGCAAATACACTTGGTGAACACTGGAGAAAATAAAAGAAAGCAAGTGTGGCTGTTGACTAGTTGGTATTAGAAGATTGGAGAGGGTGAAGACTTATGGCTGTCTACCAGAACCCATTCTCCTCTTCTTTTACAGCACTACAACGTAGCTGGGTAAATGAATGCCCAGCTGCTTTGTGTTTCCCAGGTTCCTTTCACTTATGTGGGGCCAATAGAATGTCAGTAGGCATGATGGATAATACTTTAGAGAAAATGCCTCAGACAATGGATGTGCTTCCTTTATCCTCTCTTTTTATCCCTTCCCACCGGCTGCACCCTCTTTGTGGCAGTGACTCAGCTTTGGACAGTTGTATGAGGACAACACTCTAGGACACTTGCTCTCAAGGTGTTGTCCCAGATGGGCAGCGTCAGCATCACTCAGAAGCTTGTCAGAAATGCATACTCTCTAGTCCGAACACAGACCTACTGAATCAGAAATTCTGAGGATGGGGGCAAGAAATTTGTGTTTTAGTCCAAGTGATTCTGATGCGTGCTCAAGTTTGAGAACCACTATTTTAGGCGCAAGAGCAGACATAAAAGGAAGAAACCCAAGTACCTGAATGTTCACATGGCATAAAGCTGGGCATATGAATCTGGAGCTCAGGAGAAAGTTGTGGGTGGGAGATTATCAATTTAGGGTGCTATTCAAAGCCACAGGAACACGTGAGATAACCAAGGGAGAGAGTCAGAGAAAGAAGGAGAAGAAGACTGAGGATTGGGGCATGGGTAGCTCCAACATTTAGAGAAAGGGAAGGGGAAGAGGAGCCTGAAAAGGAATCTGAGAAGTAGGAACGAGAGAGGCAGAAAGAAAGCTAAGAGTGAGGTCATGGAAATTAAGAGGGTAGAGTGTTTCAGAGGGGAAGTTGGGACCCCTCTGCTCAATGCAGAACCTCTCCCCTCCTCACTGAGTAGCAGCAATGCCTTGTTGAACAACTGACCCTAACTCAAGGGTGGGTCTGACTGAGTTAAAGTAACCCTCCCCACGTCCTCCACCCCCTGCCAGCAATGTTTGCTACGAGAATGAATGTGAAGCCAGTTCTGGCCAATAAGATCCTAGAAGTGTACTAGTGACTTATGTGAACATCCTTCCGTTCTTTTGATAGAGAACAACAGGAAGCCAGTGTCTGTCTCTCCCACTGGATGGAAATAATATAGCCCTTGTTGTTACTGGAGGTCATATCATGACCACAAAGGACCATGATGTCATCATTTTAAGACCATAAATTTCCTTATTTGTAAAATGGGGATAATGCTAGTACCTACCTCACAGAGGATGAAGGTGGCTCTTTGGACACTCATGCAAAGAGATTAAAAGAACTAAAGCCCTTGATGACACGGCTGAGCTGCAAAATCAACCAAAGCAAACTTTCTGTTTGTGAGCTAATACATTTCCTTATCATCAGTTTAATTTAGGATTTCTGTTACTTGTAGCTGGAAGCAGCTTATCTGATACAGTGATATATGAAGGCGATTTCTATTTTTAATTGTCAGACAGCCACCGATTTGTTACAAATTCTCAAGAAAGATTATTTGTGTGAAGTATTCTTCAACCAGTGTTGTAAAGCACTTTTCTAATAAAAGGAAATCTACAACCTAATCTTATAAGACAACAACAAAAAAATCAGCTTAGGAATAACTGATTAAACATTTTACTTACCTTAGAATGGATATATATTTCCTTTCAAGGTATTCTACAATTCAAGTCATATTTTATTAAAACATTTATTAAAACATCAAGTCACATTTATTAAAACCTCAGTGGAACTAATTTTTTGAACTCTCATTTGGCAGAAAAAAATGCAAATATTGAAAGTCTATGTCTTATCCCTCTCCACCTTGAGTAATTGTAGGGATTGAAAATTACGTCTAGAAAAAGAACATCTTGAATTTTAAATATGCAAAATACTATAAACATGAAATATATGCACACAAAGTCAATGGTTTGACTGGTTGAAATATTGATATCTTAATTTCATTGAGAAAATCGATCTATTAAAATACAATGAAACTTAATACTTCAAATTAATTTTATTTACTACTGGAACACTAGTGGAGGTTGTAGAAAGAATGTTCATCTAGAAATCAGGAGCTTTTTGAATTAGTTCCACCCTTCCCACCAGGTCGGTAGTCTCAGATACATAATTAACCTCTTGTTACCTTATCTAAGGAGAATGAGGAGAGGTTGATCTTGGTAACCTGTAAAGTTCTTCCAGTTCTGTAATTCTATAATTTAAGTTGTTATCTTAAATCTCTAAAGTGAAAATAACTAAAGGCACATTTTTATAAACGTGTTCTATGTAATCTACTCTATTTCTAATTCCAAATTGGTAATTGTTTTCTTTTCATAACTCAGTCTCTTTCAAACATTTCTATTTGTAATTATTTACTAGGAGCAGGTAGAAAGCTTTCATATGGATGAGTTTTAATTAAATACCTGTGTGCCATGCACTGGAAAGACATATTTTAAAGAGAGGTGCAAATAGACTGTCACAATGAAAAGAGAAACTTTCCTCTTTCTGGTGCCTAGAAACAGGATTAAAATTAAGCATGACTCTAAAACCAGCAATGTATTTCATAAATCATGAGATTATCATTAAAAATATTCGTATTAAAAATGCCACTGTCGACATTCTCACTTACAGCGTGATAAGGGCTGCATCAGCAGGATTAGTTTTGTGGTGTGAAGTGCTTAGTATTTGGTTTGTACTGGTGTCTTTTAAGACAAACATGCTTCATTCATCCAATGACAGAAGTTAGCCATATGCAAATGTGGCCAACAAAGATGATTTCCTATGTATGTTCCCCAATACTAATAGATAAATGTTATACTTATTTCCTTTGATCTACTGTTAGTTCCTCTTAGCTCTCGCTTCACTCCCCCCCCCAACAAAAGAGATGTATATTGCGCATAATTATTGGGCATTTTCTTAACTAAATTCTCTGTCTTCTCTAGTGTTAAAAGGCAGTAGTAGTACTTAACCTTTGGTTTGATAAATATGATTCAATTGAGTTAAACTGCTGTTCTTCTAGAGCTTAAAAAGTAAAATACCAATATAAATATGTGGTAATTATCACCGGAACTGTTCATTTTTAACTATTAAATTTAAACAAAGAACAATTGCTGTTTGTTCATGCAAAACAAACAGTGCCTGCTTAAGATCTTTTTGATTAATCTGCCTCCCTGCATGCAGATCTAGGAGAAAACACTGCCTCCGGCTCAGCACACACATCAATGAAATGGAAAAAGCTTTGCTGTCCCAGTCAATTGTTAGGGCTTTCCCAAAGCAGGGGTTTAGTGGTAAACAACGCAGGATCAGCTGGGGAAGTGGATGCAAAATGCCGGGGAACAGGCCAACACACCCAAGGCATGGCAAATGCAGCCTAATTCTAGAACCAGCATCAGAAAAAAGGGAGGAAGGTGGTTGAATAGGTGAGAAAAGGAACTGTTATCAGACACAGTGCCAAATCATACTCGAAAGTGCATCCAAAACAAGTATAATGAGAAGGAGGAAACTTTTTAAACCAAAACTCCTGGCAGAGGCACTGCTGTGAGTACGAGGGCCAGACACATTTCCCTGGGGGTGTGCTCAGCATGTTAGGTCACCTGGGAGGACACCAGTGGGTGAAAAAGGCAGATGGATTCAGACTGTAAAGGCTGCATTGGAGACCCTCATGCTCCCAGAGCCTCCCAGATTGAATAAAAATCCACAGACAATCACAACCTATTTCATTTGGTTGGATTTCTTGTAGAAACTGGTGTAAATGTAGAGATGGATGTTCAGCCTTCTGAGAGGAGTTGAGGGAAGGAGGCTGTGGGGAACCACAGGGAGGGTCCAGATGGGCACTGGCCTGTGGACAGGACTTTCCACTGTCTGAGGGGAAGCGGCCCCAGGTGACCACTTTGTTACACGAGAGAAGTGAAATGATAACTGTCTACTATATTTTAGACATTGGCTAAGTCTTTTATGTTACTAGTAACACCAAATCAAGAGAGGGCAGGCTGGCCCAATCCTCTTGGGGTAGGGCTAGCAGGAGCAAGGTAATGGGCAGATCCCAGCTGCTGGCAGGACATATTGGCTGAGCTTCCCTGGGGGGCCAGGGCTCTGACCACTGTGGTTCAAGTTGAATGTGTGAGTGGGTATCCGCCTGTGGGAGGGGTTGGCCAAGACAGAGGAGTCCTAGAAACCGAAGCAGAAGGAGCCAGTTAAGCATCCTCAACCCCAATTATTTACAGGGTTCTCCTAGATAGATTCATGGGCTCACTCACCAACCCTGTCTCAGGCTTGAATATTTCACACTCTATTGATTCCTTGGATGAAAAAATTGATATACAGATTCAATATCATCTCATTTAATTTTGAAGCAGCTCAGAGCAGACTGTAGACATGAGGAGTCATCAAGACCACCTAAAAAGGGGATAAGACAGGAACAGGAATTGACATCAAATGGAAATGGACAGAATGTGATTTCTGAATGGAGGGATGAGACTTGTAAATGCTAACTAATAACAGAACAAGTCAAGATACTGTAATGATCAATTGTTATCATGTGACAAAGATGGGATAAGAACCAAGGCATCCGGGGTGGGGGGGATGAATTGGGAGATTGGGATTGACATATATACACTAATATGTATAAATAGATAACTAATAAGAACCTGCCATATAGCACAGGGAACTCCACTTCACTGTACAGTAGAAACTAACAGAACATTGTAAAACAACTATACCCCAATAAAAAAATAAAAATAAGTAAATAAATAAATAAATTAATTAATTAAAATTTAAAAAAAGAACTAAGGAATCATATAGCATTGATTCCTATATTAAATATATTCACATATATATATTCATATATGTATAATTCATATATTAAATATTTTAAATGTTGTGAAAATACCATGGGACAAGAACCATACAAGATACTGAGGACACAAAGTTGAATGACAATGATCATTCCTCTCAAGAACCTCCCCATCTGGTGGAGAAACACATGAGTTAAAGAATAATCAAAGTGTAATGTGTTATATCAGATGTAAGTATGAAGTCTTACAGGAGCCAGGGAACAAACCCAGCTCAGCCTGGGAGCCACAGAGAGCCTCCCAGAGGAAGAAAGTCCCATCAAATAGGAAGTCATATACATTTATATAGAAAGACACAGATAACTGGGACATGGATTACCCAATCCTTTTCTAATCAGTAGTCCCTCATTTCAATGTTCCACAGAGAAATGTATGCACAGAAACTAATGATCAGATTTGGCCCTAAATCATTTGAAATAATGAATTAGGACAGACCATGGGAATTACATAAGCCAAGTTGCTCAGAACGAAAGTGGCCTCAAAGTCCTCCTTTGCCTCCTTCTATCCTTCACCCTGGCTCTCACCTAGCTCAGGCCATTGCAGGCTAAGGCTGCAGGAGCAGGTTATGAGTTCTCTGCACCTCTTCACAATACATCAGGAGACCACAGTACTGCCTTATGTGGATTCACCTTTTGACCCCTTTGCTTAGCCCAAGGAAAAGCTCCTTTTCTTTCATGGTGATCAGTAAAATGCCTTTAAATGACCAATCTTAACAATATTGCTCTACCCTGGGGGAGAGTTTGTGGAGGAAGGACAGGGTGGAGAGGAGCCTTGACATTCCTGGAGAGTGTGAGAGTGCTGTATGAACTAAGTTTTGAAGCACAAGGTAATCTAGAAATGAGTATTCTTGACAGAGGGAACCATATGCCAGACACCCGACATGAGAGATCCTAGCAAGTCTAGGGATTGCCAAGGAATGCAGCATGGTTGGACCCAGGATGTGAGGAGGGATGGTGGGGGCAGCATGAGAGGGAGAATGCTGAGTAGCTGGGGCATTACTGTAGAGATGGATGGGCCACCAGAAGATTGAAAGTAGCCGTGACATCACATGCTTATTGTAGAACCAACACTTGCTCATATAAGAAGCCTACTTAAGCCTATTCTGTACTTTACTACTATCCTGATTCTATCCAGTCCCGAAACTTATTATTATGAGATTCCTATAATGGGTAATTAGCTACATGCTCACTGCAAATTGGAGCATTTTGGAGAGTGTCCAGGAGCAATGAGGCTCTAGTAGTATGAAAGCAGCCTGTGGCATCTGGGAAAAGAAACTATGGGGCACATTGGGCTGAAACTCTGGGTTAAGACCACCAAGCAAGGAAGGAGGCATGAGGCCCATTTTAATCTCCCCAGGCAGCATACTGAGGTGAGGAAGCAGTTCACTCAAAGGAAGAGAAGCAGGGTAAATCTGCTTGGTTTAGGGCCCTGAATAAGGAGTCAACGAGAATGGATATATATATATATATATATTTTGGCTTTGCTGCGTGGCTTGCAGGATCTTAGTTCCCCAACCAGGGATTGAACCCAGGCCCAGGCACTGAAAGTGCCAAGTCCTAACCGCTGGACCACCAGGGAATCCCGGAATGGATAGTTTTTGAGAGTAGCTTAGGACAAAGTTAGACATAAGGGCTCCCAATCTTGTGGCAAGATTTTGAGGAAGGGGCACTATATTGGTTATCTATCACTGCATAACAAATTGCACCAAAACTTAGTGACTTAAAACAATATTTATGATCTCACAGTTTGTATGTGTCAGAAACTTGGACATGGCTTAGCTGGGGCCTCTGTTTCAAGGTCTCTCACAGGCTGTAATCGAGGTATCAGCTGGGCTGCAGAAATCTCAAGGCTCAACTGGGGAATGTACACTCCCATATTCACCCAAGTGATGGTGACAGGATTCAGTTTCTTGTGGATTTTTGGCTAGAGGCAGCCCTCAGTTCCTTGCCACGTGGGCCTATCCACAGGGCAACTGACAACATGGTGTCTCCATCTATCGGAGTGAGCAAGAGAGAGAGCAAGAGAGGGCAAGCAAATCAGAAATTGGAGTCATTTATAACCTGATCTTGGAAGTGGCATCCCATCACTTTTGCGGCATTCTATTTGCTAGCAGCAGGTCACCAGGTCCAGCCTACTCTCAAGGGTCCAGCCCACCCTCACACATACATATGTGAAGAGTTGGGGATCATTGGGAGCCATTTTAGAAGCTGTTCAGCAAAGGCAGTAAAACACAGAAGGAATGAGCCCCATTAAAAATCTTTCAATCTGGGGCAACATCAAAGATGGATTCTGAGGTTGTAGGCAAGGGGGAGAATGAGAGCCTGGGTAGAAGGAGAATCCTTCCCTTAAGGCATTGGAAACAATGTGAGGGGAAGAGAGCAGATCCCAGAAGGTGGCAAAGAAGAAACACTGTCAGAATTTTCAGGGAACATGTGAGACACCAGTTGAGCAACGAATTATAAGGTTAGAATCCCGTTTTTTTGTTAATGACTCATTAATCAGAATTCTTCTGCGTCTTGAAAATCCAGGGGGTGAAAAGTCATAGCTGGATGCACGTTCTCTCCACCAGGCTGATATCTTATATATGGCTTCTGATACTCCCCGACTCCCATCCTCCTGTTCAGTAATACCTCAGTTTTTCTGTCTGTAACATACATCCATGCCATAAAAGGACTTGTTGTCCTTGCTTATGCTACATGCCCACTACAGGACCAATCACTGTGTCCAGGAGGTTGTAGTGTCATGATTGGCCTACCCTGAGACTCATGCTTACCTGTATAACTAAAGGCTGAGGGCATTGCTTATAGACATTAATGCAGTTCACCAGATATTTCCACTTTGCTTCCATCACAAGGTAGGACTGCACTTCCCTGTTTCATTGGGGGTAACTTATGGCCATGTGACTTTGACCAATGAAAGGGAGCAGAAGTAACAGATATCACTTTAAAAAATAACAGCCTTATTGAGGAATAATTCACAAACCATAAAATCCACCATCTTCAATTGTATGATTCAGTGGTTTTCAGTATATTCACAGAGTTGTACATCTGTCACCTCTATCGAATGCCAGAAAATTTTCATCACTCCAAAATGAAATCCCATATTCATTAGCAGTCACTCCCCATTTTCCTCTCCCACCAGCCCCTGCACATTGCTAACCTATTTTCTGTCTCTACAGATTTTCCTATTCTGGATGTTTCATACAATGTGTGGCCTTTCATAACTGGCTTCTTTCACTTAACATAATGTTTTCAAGGTTCATCCAAGTTGTAGCAGAATCAGTATTTCATTCCTTTTTATGGTTGGGTAATATTTCAATGTATAGATTTACTATTACATTTTGTTTATCCGTTCACCCATTGATGGACATTTTGGTTGTCTCCACATTTTAGCTATCATGAATAATGCTGCTACGAACATTTGTTTACATGTTTTTGTTTCTTTTTATTTCTTTTGCATATATACTTAAGAGTGAGACTGCTGGGTCATGTGGTAACTCTATGTTTATCTTTTTGAGGGACTGCTAAGCTGTTTTCTAAAGAAGCTGAACTATTTTACATTCCTACCAGCAATGTATAAGGGTTTCAGTTTCTCCACCAACACTTCTTATTTTCTATCGTTTAAATTTAACTATTCTTGAGGGTACTTTGTTGTGATTTTGGTTTGCATTTCTTTAATGACTAACAATGTTGAATATCTATCTTTTCATGTGCTTATTGGTCACTTGTACATCTTCTTTGGAGAAATGTCTATTTAAATCTTTTGCCCATTCTTAACTGGATTGTCTTTTTATTGTCGAGTTGTAAGACTTTTATATATTCTGGTTACAGGTCCCTTGTCAGATATATGGTTTGCAAATACGTTCCCCCATTCCTTCGGTTGTCTTTTCACTTTCTTGATAGAGTCTTTTAAAGCTCAAAGTTTTTCATTTTAATTTTTTCTTTTGTTTGTGCCATATATAAGGAAACATTTTTGTTTGTATCATATATAGGAAACCTGAGGTCTTGAAGATTTAGTCCTGTTTTTAAGAGTTTTAAAATTTCAGCTTTTACATTTAACTTTACATTTTACATTTACCTTTTATTTCATATTTCACATTTAGCTTTTACATTTAGGTCTATGATCCATTTTGAATTAATTTTTCTATATGGTGTGAGGTAGTGGTTCAACTTTATTCTTTTTTATGCAGATATCTAATTGCCCCAACACCATCTGTTAGAAGGACTATTTTTCTCCCATTGACTTTTCTCTGTATCCTTGTCAACAATCAATTGATGATAAATGTGAAGATTTAATTCTGGGTTCTCAATTCTATTTCATTGATGTTTAGCCTTCTGCCAGTGCATGTGTGTCACTTCCTTGGCAAGTTTTAAGAGTCAGTGCACAATTTGCCACAGTTTATTTCTTTGCTTCTTCATTGTTCCAGATAGAGACTGAAATCTTAACCTGGGTTCCACAGTAAGGATAATGTGGAGAAAAGCTCAGAACCAAAGCACTCTGGACACAGTGTGAGTGAGAATTCAACTTTTGCTTGAATTTACTCATATCCAAATTCATGTACTAGCCTGTTCTTAAAAATTCAACACTAAAATTGACAACTCCACATAGAGTGAGGGTGAAGTCCCCAAAAAAGCCTGAAGAAAGGAAGTGAGAAAGCATGCTAGACAAGCAAAACTTCAGCTATAATTTTAAACCGCAAGGGCTATGAGCTACCAATAAGTATGTTTTATATTTTTGATGTAGCCTGCCAACATCAACACATATTATTGATTACTATGTCCTAGGTACTGGTGTGTAAAATGGCATCTCTACCCTCAGGATCTTACATTCTAATTGGGAGGTAGAATGTATACATGGAATATAAAGAACCATACAAGCTATCATGTAATAAGTGATGCTAGAGAGGTTTAAAGTAGAAACAAATATAATCTAGTGTAGTTAATAAGGATTTCATTGTGTTGTGATTTAAGTTGTGCCTGCAGGGAAAAGAATGATTTAGACAATCAAAGAGGAGGAAGAAGGTATATAAAAAGTGAAAAGAGGGGCAGGCAAAGTAGTACCAACTTGCTTGGGAGATAATTAATAAATAGACCAGTTTATCTGGAACAAGAAGATCTTTTGAGAGGTAGTTGTAAAAAGAGTTTGGAGGCAAAATTGAAGTCTGTGAATGATGAATCTAAGTTTTATTCTGTAGGTAGTGGGAAAACATTAAAAACTTTTTTGGAGGAAAAATGATGTTTTTGTGAAATTAATCTTATGGCACTGACTCAGAAGCAGAAAGGGTAGGTTTACTTCATCACCTCTGAAATGACTGCAGAAGGCGGTACTTTAATATATCTAATTTACGATAGTTCATCAGTACAGCCCAGTAGAGACTTGGAAGTGTCAATTGCTTCACTGTTGTTCTCTAAGCTAGAATCAGTTCAGGCTACTCTAACAGAATACTGTAGACTGGGTGGCTAATAAACAACAGAAATTTTATTTCTCAAAGTTCTTGAGGCTGGGAAGTTCAAGATCAAGGTGCCAGAAGATTCAGTGTCTGGTGAGAGCTCAGATCCTGGTTCATAGATGATGCCTTCTCACTGTGTCCTCACATGGCAGAAGGAGAGAGGAGACTCTCTGGAGTCTCTTTTATATGGGCACTAATCCCATTCATGAGGGCTCCATCCTCATGACCTAGTCACTTCCCAAGGGCTCCAACTTCTGATACCATCACACTGGGAATTAAGTTTTCAACATATGAATTTTGGGGAGACACAAATTTTCTGTCTACAGCAATTACTATCTAATATTGGAATTTTCTGTATTGGATAGTATAGTGCCAGTGCCTGAATGATAGTGTTTATCAAAATGGTAGAAAAAACAAACAAAAAACATACCGAGTGTGGGCTTTAAATTTTTGAATCCATCCGGGCCTTGAAACTGATTACAGAGACAAATAGTAGACTTTAACAGTGAAAGAAATCAAAGACTCAGCCATCTGAATGTGGCCTTTGTGAGCTGTTTTGAGTGAGAGTTGGCAAATATTTTTCCAACTGTCAATTCTAAGAAACATGCAAAGAGATTCTGTGAAACTGAATACAGCAGTGAACCTGTGTCCCTGTTAAACCACAGATAAATGAAATAAGCTGATTTTAAATTTCTAAAGGGAACTTAAACCACCTGCTAAGTTGTAGAATTTAATTTGCAAGATGAATACTTGGCAATGTGACATTTCTTTCATAGCTTCATTTGTTGTTTTAATAAAAATGTTCACAATGCTTTGGTTCCATCTGTTAGAGAAAGTGAAAACAGCTAACTGCTATTCAAACAACAAAAAATATAGCTTTCTAGAAAACAATATCTAGTGCCACCAAAATATAAAGAGGTATTTATAAATTTTAAACTTCTAACAAATGTTGTCATAATTGCACTGCATCTTGGGCTCAACATATAAATAATTTATGCAAAAAATTTTAATTTAAATTATTCCCCCACACTCCAAAAGAAAATGAATGCATTCAAAGTTATTGTGATCATGAATCTTATTGCAGCAGGCTACAGATTTTCATTATAACAATTTGTAAGCAAATATTTGGTTATTTTTATAAGCCACAAATCTGGCTGAAGGAGAAAATGATATGTAATAAATAAAAGCCACAAAGTATGTTTGTTGTTACATTTGCAGATTGGAGATAACAATAAGCTATAGTACAACAGCCTCCCTACTTTATTGATTAAATTTCCATAGCTTTTTCTTCAGAATATATAGATCAAAGTTTTATAACTTTCTTTTTTTTTGAATTTTATTTTATTTTATTTTATACAGCAGGTTCTTATTAGTTATCTATTTTATACATATTAGTGTATATATATCAATCCCAATCTCCCAGTTCAACCCACCGCCACCACCCCCACCCGTTTCCATCCTTGGCGTCCATACGTTTGTTCTCTACATCTGTGTCTCTATTTCTGCCTTGCAAACTGGTTCACTGTACCACTTTCTAGATTCCACATATATATGTTAATATACGATATTTGTTTTTCTCTTTCTGACTTACTTCACTCTGTATGACAGTCTCTAGGTCCATCCACATCTCTACAAACGACCCAGTTTCTTTCCTTTTTATGGCTGAGTAATGTTCCATTGTATATATGTACCACATCTTCTTTATCCATTCGTCTGTTGATGGGCATTTAGGTTGCTTCCATGACCTGGCTATTGTAAATAGTGCTGCAACGAACATTGGGGTGCATGTGTCTTTTTGAATTATGGCTTTCTCTGGGTATATGCCCAGGAGTGGGGTTGCTAGATCATATGGTAATTCTATTTTTACTTTTTTCAGAAACCTCCATACTGTTCTCCATAGTGGCTGTATCAGTTTACATTCCCACCAACAGTGCAAGAGGGCTGTCTTTTCTTCACACCCTCTCCAGCATTTATTTGTAGATTTTCTGATGATGCCCAACCATTCTAACCGGTGTGAGGTGATACCTCATTGTAGTTTTGATTTGCATTTCTCTAATAATTAGTGATGTTGAGCAGCTTTTCATGTGCCTCTTGGCCATCTGTATGACTTCTTTGGAGAAATGTCTATTTAGATCTTCTGCTCATTTATTGATAGGGTTTTTTTTTTTTAAATATGGAGCTGCATGAGCTATTTATATATTTTGGAGATTAATCCTTTGTCTGTTGATTTGTTTGCAAATATTTTCTCCTATTCTGAAGGTTGTCTTTCATCTTGCTTATAGTTTCCTTTGCTGTGCAAAAGCTTTTAAGTTTCATTAGGTCCCATTTGTTTATTTTTCTTTTTATTTCCACTTCTCTAGGAGGTGGGTCAAAAAAGATCTTGCAGTGATTTATGTCAAAGAGTGTTCTGCCTATGTTTTCCTCTAAGAGTTTTATAGTGTCTGGTCTTACACTTAGGTCTTTAATCCATTTTGAGTTTATTCTTGTGTATGGTGTTAGGGAGTGTTCTAATTTCACTCTTTTACATGTAGCTGTCCAGTTTTCCCAGCACCACTTATTGAAGAGACTGTCTTCTCCACTGTATATCCTTGCCTCCTTTCTCAAAGATTAGTTGACCATAGATGTGTGGGTTTATCTCTGGGCTTTCTATCCTGTTCCATTGATCTATATTTCTGTTTTTCTGCCAGTACCATATTGTCTTCATTACTGTAGCTTTGTAGTATATTCTGCAGCCAGGGAGTGTGATTACTCCAGCTCTGTTTTTTTCCCCTCAAGATTGCTCTGGCTATTCAGCGTCTTTTGTGTCTCCATACAAATTTTAAGATTTTTTGTTCTAGTTCTGTAAAAAAATGCCATTGGTAATTTGATAGGGATTGCACTGAATCTGTAGATTGCTTTGTGTAGTATAGTCATTTTCACAATATTGATTCTTCTAATCCAAGAACACAGTATATCTCTCCATCCGTTTGTGTCATCTTTGATTTCTTTCATTAGTGTCTTATAGTTTTCTGAGTACAGGTCTTTTATCTCCTTAGGTAGGTTTATTCCTAGGTATTTTATTCTTTTTGTTGCAGTGGTAAATGGGATTGTTTCCTTAATTTCTCTTTCTGATCTTTCATTGTTAGTGTATAGGAATGCAAGAGATTTCTGTATATTAATTTTGTATCCTGCAATCTTACCAAATTCATTGATCAGTTCTAGTAGTTTTCTGGTGGCATCTTTAGGATTATCTATGTATAGTATCATGTCATCTGCAAACAGTGACAGTTTTACTTCTTCTTTTCCAATTTGGATTCCTCTATTTCTTTTTCTTCTCTGATTGTCATGTCTAGGACTTCCAAAACTATGTTGAATAAGAGTGGTGAGAGTGGACATCCTTGTCTTGCTCCTTATCTTAGTGGAAATGGTTTCAGTTTTCACCATTGAGAATGATGTTTGCTGTGGGTTTGTCATATAGGGTCTTTATTATGTTGAGGTAGGTTCCCTCTATGCCCACTTTCTGGAGAGTTTTTTATCATAAATCGTTATTGAATTTTGTCAAAAGCTTTTTCTGCATCTATTGAGATGATCATATGGTTTTTATTCTTCAATTTGTTAATATGGTGTATCACATTGACTTATTTGCATGTAGTGAAGAATCCTTGCATCCCTGGGATAAATCCCACTTGATCATAGTGTATGATCCTTTTAATGTGTTGTTGGATTCTGTTTGCTAGTATTTTGTTGAGAATTTTTGCATCTATATTCATCAGTGATATTGGTCTGTAATTTTCTTTTTTTGTAGTATCTTTGTCTGGTTTTGGTATCAGGGTGAGGGTGGCCTTGTAGAGTGAATTTGGGAGTGTTCCTTCCTCTGTAATTTTTTAGAAGAGTTTGAGAAGGATGGGTGTTAGCTCTTCTCTAAATGTTTGATAGAATTCACCTGTGAAGCCATTTGGCCCTGGACTTTTCTTTGTTGGAAGATTTTAATCACAGTTTCAATTTCATTATATGTGATTGGTCTGTTCATATTTTCTATTCCTTCCTGGTTCAGTTTTGGAAGGTTAAAGCATTCTAAGAATTAGCCCATTTCTTCCAGGTTGCCCATTTTATTGGCATAGAGTTACTTGTAGTAGTCTCTTATGCTTTGTATTTCTGCAGTGTCGGTTGTAACATCTCCTTTTTCATTTCTAATTTTATTGATTGGAGTCTTCTCCCTCTTTTTCTTGATAAGTCTGGCTAATAGTTTCTCAATTTTGTTTATCTTCTCAAAGAACGAGCTTTTAGTTTTATTGATCTTTGCAATTGTTTTCTTTGTTGCTATTTCATTTATTCCCGCTCTGATCTTTATGATTTCTTTCCTTCTACTAACTTTGGGTTTTGTTTGCTCTTCTTTCT
Organism: Eschrichtius robustus; assembly: GCF_028021215.1. NCBI lineage: Eukaryota > Metazoa > Chordata > Mammalia > Artiodactyla > Eschrichtiidae > Eschrichtius > Eschrichtius robustus. The sequence goes on from NC_090841.1 coordinate 34,069,199, forward strand.
CTAGTTCCTTTAGGTGTAAGGTTAAATTGTTTATTTTTCTGTTTCTTGAGGTAGGATTGTATTGCTATAAACTCCCCTCTTAGAACTGCTTTTGCTGCATCTCATAGGTTTTGGATCATCGTGTTTTCATTTTCATTTGTCTCTAAGTATTTTTTTATTTCCTCTTTGATCTCTTTAGTTATCTGTTGGTAATATAGTAATGTATTGTTTAGCCTCCATGTGTTTGTGTTTTTTACATTTTTTTCCCTGTAATTTATTTCTAATCTCATAGTGTTGTGGTCAGAAAAGATGCTTGAACATTTTCAACTTTTGTGAATTTACTGAGGCTTGCTTTGTGACCCAAGATATGATTTATCCTGGAGAATGTTTCATGTGCACTTGAGAAGAAAGTGTAATCTGCTGTTTTCAGATGGAATGTCCTATAAATATCAATTAAGTCTATCTGGTCTATTGTGTCATTTAAAGCTTTTGTTTCCTTAATTTTTGGTATGGATGATTTGTCCACTGTTGTAAGTGAGGTGTTAAAGTCCCCCACTATTATTATGTTACTGTTGATTTCCTCTTTTATAGCTGTTAGCATTTGCCTTATGTATTGAAGTGCTCCTATATTGGGTGCATATATATTCCTAATTTTTATATTGTCTTCTTGAATTGATCTGTTGATCATTATGTAGTGTCCTTCCTTGTCTCTCATAGCATTCTTTATTTTAAAGTCTATTTTATCTGATATGAGTATTGCTACTCCAGCTTTCTTTTGATTTCCATTTGCACGGAACATCTTTTTCCATCCCCTCACTTTCAGCCTGTATGTGTCCCTAGGTCTGAAGTGGGTCTCTTGTAGACAGCATATATATGGGTCTTGTTTTTGCAACCATTCAGCAAGCCTGTGTCTTTTGGTTGGGAGATTTAATCCATTCACATTTAAGGTAATTATCAATATATATGTTCCTATTACCATTTTCTTAATTATTTTGGGTTTGTTTTTGTAGGTCCTTTTCTTCTTGTGTTTCCCACTTAGAGAAATTCCTTTAGCATTTGTTGTAGGACTGGTTTAGTGGTGCTGAATTCTCTTAGATTTTGCCTGTCTGTAAAGCTTTTAATTTCTCCGTCGAATCTGAATGACATCCTTGCTGGGTAGAGTAATCTTGATTGTAAGTTCTTCTCTTTCATCACTTCAAATATATCATGCCACTCCCTTCTGACTTGTAGAGTTTCTGCTGAGAAATCAGCTGTTAACCTTATGGGAGTTCCCTTGCAAGTTATTTGTTGTTTTTCCCTTGTTGCTTTTAATAATTTTTCCTTGTCTTTAATTTTTGTCAATTTGATTACTATGCGTCTCGGTGTGTTTCTCCTTCAGTTTATCCTGCCTGGGACTCTCTGCACTTCCTGGACTTGAGTGGCTATTTCTTTTCCCACGTTAGGGAAGTTTTGGACTATAATCTCTTCAAATATTTTCTTGTGTCCATTCTCTCTCTCTTCTCCTTCTGGGACCCCTATAATGTGAATGTTGGCGTGTTTAATGTTTTCCCATAGGTCTCTTAGGTTGTCTCCATTTCTTTTCATTCTTTTTTCTCTATTCTGTTCTGCAGCAGTGATTTCCACCTTTCTGTCTTCCAGGTCACTTATCCGTTCTTCTGCCTCAATTATTGTGCTATTGATTCTTTCCAGTGTATTTTTCATTTCAGTTATTGTATTCAAACAGTTGTCTCTGTTCTTTAATTCTTCTAGGTCTTTGTGAAACATTTCTTGCATCTTCTTGATCTTTGCCTCCATTCTTTTTCCGAGGTCCTGGATCATCTTCACTATCATTACTCTGAATTCTTGTTCTGGAAGGCTGCCTATCTCCACTTCATTTAGTTGTTTTTCTGGGGTTTTATCTTGTTCCTTCATCTGGTACAGTCCTCTGCCTTTTCATTTTGGCTATCTTTCTGTGAATGTGGTTTTCGTTCCACAGGCTGCAGGATTGTAGTTCTTCTTGTTTCTCCTGTCTGCTCTCTGGTAGATGAGGCTATCTAAGAGGCTTCAAAGTCTTATAACTTTCAGTAAGAGCTGTATCTCAATCACGAACTCCAGTACTTAACACCGTGTTGGCATGTGGTAGGCATAAACTACGTGTTTGTTGAGTCAAAGAAGTGCAACAATATTCAACGTTACATCAAAGAAAGGCAATGAGGGGAGAGACAGAGAGGTAAGAACAAAATGGAGGAAAAAAAAGGAAGAAGAGGATTTCGCATTCTCTGCCCCATGGAATTACCTCGGACATTGGTTTCAGTTTGTCTTACCTTGAGATGCTCCCTTTTGTGCAGGGAGGAGAACTAAGGCTGAGAATGACACAGTGTGTGGGGGGGTCCATAGAATGTTCTGTTATACTTGCAGAAAAGTAGGGTTATGAGAGTCTCATCTTGTGTTTCAATCTTGTGTTTGATTCAAGATGCCATGGTTTTGTCTCAGTTCAGTACGTATTGAGAATTAGTCTCGTTGAATATTAGTTTTATATATTTGGGTTTAAACCTAGGCCTTATAAAGGTAAAGAAACTGAGATCCATGAAGTTGAATAACCAGCTAATTATCCACTGAATAGGAAATAGATCTTATTAATGTCAATTAAGCAAATATTTCCTTTAGATAATCCCAAATTCTATATAATTTAAAGTTCATATAAGAAGGAAATGAACAATAGATAAATTTACTCTTTTATTGAGCCATTTCATAACAATAACAAAAGTTATGTCTCACTGCCAATTTTTGTTAAACTAATTAATTTATTTTTATATTCATTTTTGGCTGTGTTGGGTGTTCGTTTCTGTGCAAGGGCCCTCTCCAGTTGCGACAAGCGGGGGCTACTCTTCATCGCGGTGCACAGGCCTCTTCACTATCGTGGCCTCTCTTGTTGTGGAGCACAGGCTCCAGATGCGCAGGCTCAGCAGTTGTGGCTCACGGGCCTAGTTGCTCCGCGGCATGTGGGATCCTCCCAGACCAGGGCTCGAACCCGTGTCCCCTGCATTAGCAGGCAGACTCTCAACCACCACGCCACCAGGGAAGCCCCCTCACTGCCAATTTTAAGATGGGCTAAAAGCACCTAGAAGGATACTTATGCTAAGTACAACGAGAGGTATTAATTTCCATATACTTGGTAGTGAAGTCTAGACTTGGAGACTAGGTTTTAATCACTTACTACTTGGAAACATTTTACAATCTGTTTGATCTCAAACATCCACCTCTGAAAAATATATAATAATTATCCTATCTGGTTCACCAGGTTGTAGTAGGATGAAAATAAAAATAAGAGCATGTGTCAAAGTGCTTTTTTAATTGCATGGTGTTAAATTAAGGTATCCTTGGCAGTGTAGATTTAATAACAATGCTCTGAACCCTTCCATAGGAAACAACTGCAAATAACCAGTACAGGGAAATCTCACTCATTAAAACTGACAGAAAAGAAACTGACACAGAATTGATAAAATGATGCTATAGAAAAAAGATAAAAGTGATTAGCAATATCAAGAACAGAATGCTCTCCAAAAATAATGCCATGGAATAGTTGATATTTGGTACTAAGCACTTCATAATAAATATTTTTTAAATGGTAAAAGAAATAATTATTTCTGTGAAATAAACCACAAAGAATTGAACTTAGCTAAGTTGGTGAGTATGAAATGGAGACCCTGAGCCCCCCTCTCCCCACAGGCACACCAAAATTACAAATATTTACAGAGCAACTATTGATGAGAAAGACCAAAATCTAGCAGAAAAGATCTTCTACAACTGAAGGTATAAAGAAGGAACCAAAATGAGATGGGTAGGAAGGGTGGAGCCACAGTATAGTAAATACCTATATTCCCAAATGGGAAACCTACAATGAGAGGATAATTACAATTTCAGAGGTTCTCCCAAAGGAGCAATAGGTCCAAGCCTCACATGAAATTCCCCAGCCCAGGGGTCCTGAATCAGGAAGATGAGCCCCCAGCACTTTGGCTTTGATAGCCAGGAGGGCTTACTTTCAGGAGAGCCAGAGGGTTGTTGGAAATAGAAACTTCACTCTTAAAGGGCACACACAAATTCTCAAATGTTCTGGGAGACAAGGTAGAAGCAGTAATTTGAAAGGGTCAGACCCACCTGCTGATCTTGGAGAGTCTCCCATAGAGGCAGGAGGCAACTGGAGCTCACCTAGGGGACACAGATGCTGGAGGCAGCCATTCTGGGAGCTTGTTCTACCATAAGGACACTGGTGCTGGCAAGGGCCATTTTGGAATCCTCCCTCTAGCTTATTAGCACTGGGATCAGCCCCTTCCATCAGCTTGTTGGCACCAGTATTGAGAATGCCTCAGGCCAAGCAACTAGTGAGGTGGAGACACAGAGCCACCTACCAGCAGGCAGGTGCCTAAAGACACCCTAAGCCCACAGCCACCCCAGGACACGGCTCTGTCCACCAGAGGGCCCAGGACCTGGTTCCACATGCAACAACATGGATGGACCTGGATGATATTATGCTTAGTGAGATAATTCAGACAGAGAAAGACAAATACTCTATGTTATCACTTATATGTGGAATTTTAAAAATAAAACAAAGGGATTAATATCATAAAACAGAAACAGACTCACAGACATAAGGAAAAAACTAGTGGTTACCATTGGGAAGAGGGAAGGGGGAGGAGCAAGATAGGAGAAGGGGATTAAGAGGTACAAACTATTATGTATAAAATAGGTGTCTCCCCACAACTAGGGCACCTACCAGACACTGGTGGGGGACCTTGACACCCAAGGGGTTGGGAGGAAACCCTGAGCAACTGGGTAGGATGTGGGGGGAATGAGGAGGGAGGAGAAGTGGAGGCCAGATCCTGAGGGGTGGCTGGGGGAGTGAAGTTCCCACACCTGGAGGGATCTTTGGGGGTTTGGAGGATTGGGGGGAATGCACCTAGCATTTCCCTTGTGCACTCAGGCCCTGGACAGCCTGCTGGACTCCCGGGCATGGTCCTTCACCCTCCAAGGCCCCCTCTGGCTGTGTGGGTCCTAGGGGCATAGGAGGGAGGGAAGAGGGGGGAAGAGGAAGAGAGATGGATGGGAGGGACCCTCCAGGACTGGAGGATCAGGGGAAGTGTAGCTGGTGTTTCCCCTGCCTACTTGGGCCCCGGGAAGCCTGCTGGCTCCAAAGGTAGGTCCACTGCCCTTCAAGGCCCTCTCCAGCCGCGTGAGTCCTAGGGGTGTGGGAGGGAGGGAGGGGGGTAAGAAGAGAAGAGGCAGATGGGGAGGAACCCTCCAGCATGGGAGGATCAGGGGAGATGTGCCTAGTTTCCCCCACCCACTCAGACCCCCAGAAGCCTGCTGGGGTCCTGGGCCTGGTCCTCCACCCACTGAGGCTGGAGGCACTCTGGGGCCCCTCCGGCCATGCTGAGCCTAAGCTCTGCCCCTCAGTGCCTCCAGGGCCTTTTCTAGTGGCATGGGTTCTAAGCCTAGACCCTACCTGCTGCCTAAACCATGCCCCCAACAGCCAAGGCATTTCCCGTTTTTTTTTTTCCTCCTTTTTGCTATTGTGGTTTTGTTTTACCTTCTGGTTGTTGTTTCCTCTATATTTTTATTTTTTCTAACCTATCTGTTAGTTTTCTAATCTTATTTTATTTTTTACTCTTTGTTATTGTTCTCCTTTTTTTCTTTTCTTTTCTTTTTTTTTTTTGCTGCCCTGCACAGCTTGCAGGATCTTGATTCATGAGCCAGGAATCAGGCCTGAGCTACTGTGGTGGGAGCTCCAAGTCTGAACCACTGAACTAACACCGAACCTCAGACCCCAGGGACTATTCATCAGAGTGAGGTCCACATCTCAGCACCAAGACCCATCTCTACCCAACAGCCTACAAACTCTAGTGCTGGAAGCCTCAGGCCAAACAACCAGTAAGACAGGAACACAATCCCACCCATCAAAAAAAAAAAAAAATGGGATGACAAAAAAATATGTTATAGATGAAGGAGCAAGGTAAAAACCTACAAGAGTAAATAAATGAAGAGGAAACAGGCAACCTGCCTGAAAAAGAATTCAGAGTAATGATAGTAAAGGTGACCTAGAATCTCGGAAATAGAATGGAGGCATGGATTGAAAACATTCAAGAAGTGCTTAACAAAGACCTAGAAGAACTAAAGAACAAACAGAGATGAACAACACAATAACTGAAATGAAAAATACACTAGAAGGAATCAGTAACAGAATTACTGAGACAGAAGAATGCATAAGTGAGCTGGAAGACAGAATGGTGGAAATAACTGCTGAGGAACAGAATAAAGAAAAAAGAATGAAAAGAATTGAAGACAATCTCAGAGACCTCTGGAACAACACTAAATGCACCAACATTCGAATTATAGGGGTCCCAGAAGAAGAAGAGAAAAAGAAAGGATCTGAGAAAATATTTGAAGAGATTATAGTTGAAAACTTCCCTAACATGGGAAAGGAAATAGCCACCCAAGTCCAGGAAGCACAGAGAGTTCATACAGAATAAACCCTAGGAGAAACACACCAAGACACATATTAATCAAACTAACAAAAATTAAATTTATAGAAAAATATTAAAAGTAACAAGGGGAAAGCAAAAAATAACATACAAGGTAATCCCCATAAGGTTATCAGCTGATTTTTCAGCAGAAACTCTGCAGGTCAGAAGGGAGTGGCAGGATATACTTAGTGATGAAAGAGAAAAACCTACAACCAGGATTACTCTACACAGCAAGGATCTCATTCAGATTCAATGGAGAAATCAAAAGCTTTACGGACAAGCAAAAGCTAAGAGAATTCAGCACCAGCAAACCAGCTTTACAACAAATGTTAAAGGAAGTTCCCTAGGTGGGAAACACAAGAGAAGAAAAAGACCCCCCCCCCAAAACCCTAAAATAATTAAGAAAATGGTAATAGGAACATACATATCGAAAATTACCTTAAATGTAAATGGATGAAATGACCCAACCAAAAGCCACAGACTGCCTGAATGGATGCAAAAACAAGACCCATATACATGTTGTCTACAAGAGACCCACTTCAGACCTAGGGACACATACAGACTGAAAGTGAGGGGATGGAAAAAGATGTTCCATGGAAATGGAAATCAAAAGAAAGCTGGAGTAGCAATACTCGTATCAGTTAAAATAGACTTCAAAATAAAGACTGTTACAAGAGATAAGGAAGGACACTACATAATGATCAAGGGATCAATCCTATATATATATGTAAATATATATAATTATAAATATATATATACCCAACAGAGGAGCACCTCAATACATAAGGCAAATGCTAACAGCCATAAAAGGGGAAATTGACAGCAACACAATAATAGTAGGGGACTTTAACAGCCCACTGACAACAATGGACAGATCATCCAAGCAGAAAATAAATAAGGAAACGCAGATTTAAATGACACAAAAGACTAGATACATTTAACTGATATTTATAGGTCATCCCACCCAAAAGTGGCAGAATACACATTCTTCTCAAGTGCACATGGAACATTCTCCAGGATAGATCATATACTGGGTCACAAATCAAGACTTCATAAATTTTAAAAAACTGAAATCGTATCAAGCATCTTTTCTGATCACAACACTATGAGACTAGAAATCAATTACAGGAATAAAACCATAAAAAACACAAATACATGGAGGCTAAACAGTGTGCTACTAAATAAGAGATCACTGAAGAAATGAAAGAGGAAATAAAAAAATACATAGAAATTAATGATGACCCAAAACCTATGGGATGCAGCAAAAGCAGTTCTAAGAGGGAAGTTTATAGCAATTTAGTCTCACCTCAAGAAACAAGAAAAATCTCAAATAAACAATCCAACCTTACACCTAAAGTAACTAGTGAAAGAAGAACAAAGAAAACCCAAAGCCAGGAGAAGGAAAGAAATCATAAAGATCAGAGCAGAAATCAATAAAATAGAAATGAAGAAAACTGTAGCAAAGGACAATAAAACTAAAACCTGGTTCTTTAAGAAGGTAAACAAAATTGATAAACCTTTAGCCAGACTCATCAAGAAAAAAAGGGAGAGGACGCAAATCAATAAAATTAGAAATGGGTCTTCCCTGGTGGCACAGTGGTTAAGAATCCATCTGTCAATGCAGGGGACATGGATTTGAGCCCTGGTCCTGGAAGTTCCCACATGCTGCAGAGCAAGTAAGCCTGTGCACCAGAACTACTGAGCCTGCACTCTAGAGCTCGTGAGCCACAACTACTGAAGCCCGTGTGCCTAGAGCCCGTGCTCCGCAAAAAGAGACCCGCGCCGTGCAACAAAGAGTAACCCTCTCTCGTAGCAACTAGAGAGAACCCACGCACAGCAACGAAGACCCAATGGAGCCAAAAATAAATTAAAAATAAAATAAATAAATTTAAAAATATTAGACCAGATGGTTTCACAGGTGAATTCTTTCAAACATTTAGAGAAGAGCTAACACCTATCCTTCTCAAACTCTTCCAAAAATTGCAGAGGGAGGAACACTCCCAAATTCTTTCTACAAGGTCACCATCACTCTGATACCAAAACCGGACAAAGATATCAAAAAAAAAGGAAAATTACAGACCAATATCACTGATGAACATAGACATAAAAATCCTCAACGAAATACTTGCAAACAGAATCCAACAGCACATTAAAAGGATCATACATGATCAAGTGATTTTTATCCCAGGAACGCAAAGATTCCCCAGTATATGCAAATCAATCAGTGTGATACACCATATTAACAAATTAAGGAATAAAAACCATACGATCATCTCAATGGATGCAGAAAAAGCTTTTGACAAAATTCAACACCCATTTATGATTAAAACTCTCCAGAAAATGAGCATAGAGGAAACCTACCTCAACATAATAAAGGCCACATACGACAAACCCACAGCAAACATCATTCTCAATGGTGAAAAACTGAAAGCATTTCCACTAAGATCAGGAACAAGACAAGGATGTCCACTCTTGCCACTCTTATTCAACATAGTTTTGGAAGTCCTAGCCATGGCAATCACAGAGGAAAATGAATCCAAATTGGAAAAGAAGAAGTAAAACTGTCACTCTTTGCAAATGACATGATACTATACATAGAAAATCCTAAAGATGCCACCAGAAAACTACTAGAACTAATCAATGAATTTGGTAAGGTTGCAGGATACAAAATTAATGCACAGAAATCTCTTGCATTCCTATACACTAACAATGAAAGAGCAGAAAGACAAATTAAGGAAACACTCCCATTTACCATTGCAACAAAAAGAATAAAATACCTGGGGATAAACCTACCTAAGGAGGCAAAAGACCTGTACTCAGAAAACTATAAAACACTGATGAAAGAAATCAAAGATGACATAAACAGATGGAGAAATACACCATGTTTTTGGATTAGAAGAATCAATATTGTGAAAATGTCTATACTACCCAAAGCAATCTACAGATTCAGTGCAATCCCTATCAAATTACCAATGACATTCTTCACAGAATTAGAACAATAAATAAATAAATCAATAAATAAATATTTTTAAAAAAAGAATGTTAAGCACTTAATACTTTCTGTGTTGTTATTTATGGAGTATTTGTACCCTACAAGTAAGGCTGAGATTGCCCCTTGACCTTGGCTGTAGTTACAGGTTACTCAAACCTTTGCTCCTCCTGACTTGTTTTAGAAACAGAGAAAGGTTTGTGTGTTGGGCTGCTAGGAGGTATCTTGCTAGGTCCCCCTTCTGCCCGATGAATTGATTTCCCTGGCACAGTGGTGGATCCGGGCATGAGGGCACTATTTGTGCCACCTTATTCCAGGAGATGGACAAATGACTCAAGGTGAACTCATTGAAACTTCCCCATGATCTGAGATTTCCTTTCTCCTGATAATATAAATAATTTTAAACAACCTGAGTCATGGGTCGAAGAAGAGCTATAAACTGAAGTTGCAGAATTTCTAAAATGCAATGATAATGAAAACAATATATCAGTGCTCAAAAATGTCATAGCCCTAAATATTTACATTACTTAAAAAAGAAGGAATAAAAATAAATGAATTAAGCTATTAACTTAGAATAAGTTAATTTTCATTTGGTAAATGGCTGTCAACCATGAGTCATTCTCAACCTTGAGAGACCCCTGCAGTTCCTTGCTATGTTGCCCCCTTAGAGGACCTCTAACAACAGAGATTTTTGCTTCCTTAAGGTCAGCAGAAGACTCTCTGACATCTAAACCCGTTATTAAAGCACTCAACTGATTAGGTCAGACCCATTCAGGACAATTTTCCTCTTGATTAATTTAAAGTCAACTGATTAGAGACCTTAATCACATCTACAAATCTATTCACTTTTCCCATGTAATCTAATCTAATCACAGCAGTGAAACCCATCATATTCACAGGTCCTGTCCACAATCAAGTGTAGGGGATTATACAGGAAGTGTATGCTGAAAGGCAGGAATCTTGGGGGTCATCTTAGAATTCTTCCTAATTCCATTTGAAGTTAAGTGAAGTATCTCACTTAATTTTATCCAGAAAGCACCGCATTTTTTCCAGCACCACTCATTGAATAATTCTTTTTTTAACAGGTTTCAGATGACACATTTATCATATATTAATTTATAATATGTTTCTCAGTATCTATTTGGCTGTATTTCTGGAATTTTTATTCTGATTTATTGGTTTGTCTGAAGACCTCGTAATATTTTAATATCTGGTAGGGCTAGTTCTACATCACTATTCTTTTTTTTTTTAAAGAATTTTAATGTTTTATTCTTGCTTTTTAATTTCCTATGTAAAATTTAGGAACAACTTGTATAGAAAAAAATAAATTTGTTGTATTTTTACTAGGACCACATTATATTAGCAAATTAACTTAGCAGAAACTGATTTGAATCCTAATCAAGCATATGATATGTCTTTCCATTAATTCAAGTGCTCTATATGTGTCTTTTCTTTGTATTTAAATGTTTTATTCATAGAGGACTTGCAAACTTATGAAAAAAATAGGTTTGGGATTTTACTTTTTTCCATTCTTGGAATAGTTCTAATAGCATTGAAGTTACCTTTTTTTAAGATTTTATGAAATTCTTGTAAAATTGCCTGGGTCTGGTAATGTTTTTAGACGATCACGCTTTGACAGCTGCTATTTCTTCTTGAAAATTGGTCTGTTTATATACTCATTATTTTTTATGGTAATTTATTCATTACATCCAGGTTTTTCAGTTTGTTTGTATAGAGTTAAGCAGAGTAATCTCAGAATTCTTGAAAGTCCTCCTTTCTGTGATTACTTTCTTACTGTCATTTATCAATCTATATAGTTATACTTTCCTTATATTTTTCCTTAACCCATTTATGTACTCTGTTATTTTCCACAAAGACTGAGGTTTTAAATTATTTATCACTTCAATTTTCTATTTTTTAAATTCATTAATTCTGCTTTTATCTTTACTAATACATCCTTCTGTTTTCTTAAGTTTATTTTGTTTTTCCTTTTCAAACTTTTTTAAGTTAATAGCTTAATTCATTTATTTTTATTCCTTCTTTTTTAAGTAATGTAAATATTTAGGGCTATGACATTTTTGAGCACTGATATATTGTTTTCATTATCATTGCATTTTAGAAATTCTGCAACTTCAGTTTATAGCTCTTCTTCGACCCATGACTCAGGTTGTTTAAAATTATTTATATTATCAGGAGAAAGGAAATCTCAGATCATGGGGAAGTTTCAATGAGTTCACCTTGAGTCATTTGTCCATCTCCTGGAATAAGGTGGCACAAATAGTGCCCTCATGCCCGGATCCACCACTGTGCCAGGGAAATCAATTCATCGGGCAGAAGGGGGACCTAGCAAGATACCTCCTAGCAGCCCAACACACAAACCTTTCTCTGTTTCTAAAACAAGTCAGGAGGAGCAAAGGTTTGAGTAACCTGTAACTACAGCCAAGGTCAAGGGGCAATCTCAGCCTTACTTGTAGGGTACAAATACTCCATAAATAACAACACAGAAAGTATTAAGTGCTTAACATTATTTTTTTAAAAAATATTTATTTATTTATTTGGTTGCATTGGGTCTTAGTTACGGCAGGTGGGCTCCTTAGTTGTGGCAGGTGGGCTCCTTAGTTGTGGCATGAGAACTCTTAGTTGTGGCATGCATGTGGGATCTAGTTCTCGGGCCAGGGATTGAACCCAGGCCCCCTGCATTGGGAGTGTGGTGTCTTAACCACTGTGCCACCAGGGAAGTCCCAGTACTTAACATTCTTGATTCATTATCTCTTTGTAAGAATAGTTTTTCTCCTATTATCTTTAATCTAGAGTCAACTTAATTTGATTTACTGATCATATCATAAGCTTATCTAATTCTTATTTTCAGGCATCATTCTTTAATATATTGTGAGCCATGTTGTTAACTAAGCGTAGAGAATTGTAAAATGAAGATAATAGGGTGATTAGTTTGAGCACAATAAGTACAAGTTAAGTTTTAACAGCCCTATGTTGTATAAAAGTATTTCTCTGAATTATCCATTAAAGACTTACCCCATTTAATCATGGCACATTTAACATGCTTTTTAAAAAAATAATAAATTTATTTATTTTATCTATTTATTTTTGGCTGTGTTGGGTCTTCGTTGCTGTGCACGGGCTTTCTCTAGTTGTGGCAAGTGGGGGCTACTCTTTGTTGCGGTGTGTGGGCTTCTCAGTGCAGTGGCTCCTTTTGTTGTGGAGCACGGGCTCTAGGCATACAGGCTTCAGTAGTTGTGGCAGGCGGGCTCAGCAATTGTGGCTCATGGGCTCTAAAGTGCAGGCTCAGTAGTTGTGGCACATGGGCTTAGTTGCTCTGTGGCATGTGGGATCTTCCCAGACCAGGGCTCGAACCTGTGTCCCCTGCACTGGCAGGCGGATTCTTTTTTTTTTTTTTGAAGAACCTTTTTTTTTTTTTTTAATTTTTATTTATTTATTTATTTATGGCTGTGTTGGGTCTTCGTTTCTGTGCGAGGGCTTTCTCTAGTTGTGGCAAGCGGGGGCCACTCTTCATCGCGGTGCGCGGGCCTCTCACTATCGCGGCCTCTCTTGTTGCGGAGCACAGGCTCCAGACGCGCAGGCTCAGTAGTTGTGGCTCACGGGCCTAGTTGCTCCGTGGCATATGAGATCTTCCCAGACCAGGGCTCGAACCCGTGTGCCCTGCATTGGCAGGTGGATTCTCAACCACTGCGCCACCAGGGAAGCCCTGGCAGGCGGATTCTTAACCACTGCACCACCAGGAAGCCCTAACCTAATTTTAAATGAGTTAAGGCCGCTAACTTTTTCAATTTTGTTTTAAAAGTTAGGTAAATTTGTTTGAAAAGTCAAAACAGTGAAATAGAAATGATTAGTCTATATGAAATTTAACTCTGTGTTTGCACCTTACAAATGTTAATTGTTTTACCAATGAATTGTAATTCTACCTAGCAACACTCCCTTCTTTCCATTTTTAATTTCTAAGAGAAGATATGTCTGAGTAATTACCAGTAAATTGCTCTAAACTGAATACAATGTTTGGAACATTTATGCCTTATATTTACAAAAAGTCTTGGTAAAGAAAGTTAAAACTAAGATGTGTCAAATAAGTTCATATAAATGTTTCACAGTCTGTCTATTGGGCTCAAGAACAAATGACAGGGGAAGGAGGGAACAAAGGGACACAAAAAATTAAAGAAACTGTACTTATGTACTTACCATGTACTTATGGACATTATGGTCATTGTGGAGATCAATTATTCTTATACTGTAGGTCTTAATGGGAAAAGTCTACTTGCCTTCTGTAGATTACTGAGTTACAGCTAAAGGATAAAACCATGAATTAAACAGGGCAAATCACTGTGGCCATTCTAGGTGTTTGGGAAAATCCTAAAGACTCCGTCCTTACACACATGTGTGGGTGCAGGCTCTCTCCTTATGCACAGGTTCGCTCCACTGTGCACTCTGTTGCATCCTGGCCACACTCCGTGCTCTGCCTCCAGAAACACCCCCTCTTCCTTCATGGCCTCGTGGCTGACCCATTCATATACATTCTGCTCTTGCTCTCCACTCAGCTGTGTAGACCTGGATCAGCTCGCCTGGGCCTCAGGCCTTTATTGGCACCTAGCTTAAATCAGTAAATATCTGTTTAATCAAATTTAATTGTAATAATGAGTTTTCACTTCTAAGATAAACATTTAGTGTTTACAAATTTGTTGTTGATATAATTAATTTTGTTGATTGTTTCTTCCTGTTATAATAACCTTGAATTTTGTGGATAAACCTCTTGCTTATAGCAAAATCTTTATTTATTGTGTTGTATTATCTTTAGATTTTACAATTATCCATATATCTCTTCACAGATTTACAGTTTTAAAAGAACTGGAAACAAAGCATTTGTACTAGTTTCCTATTTCTACTGTGACAAGTCACCACAAACTTAGGAGCTTAAAATAACACAGATTTATTATCCTACAGTTCTGGTGGTCAGAAGTCTGAAATGAGTCTCACAGAGCTAAAATCAAGGTGTCAGCAAGATTACATTCCTTCTGGATGCTCTACGGGAAAATCTGTTCCTTGCCTTTTGCAGCTTCTAGAGATTGCCTGTATTCTGTGGCTTGTGGCTGCATCACTCTTACCTATGTTTTTGTCTCACATCTCCTTCTCTATCTTGTCTTCTTTATATAAGTACCTGTGTGATTATACTGGGTCCACCCAGATAATCCAGGACAATCTTTCACCTTAATATCCTTAACTTAATCACATCTGCAAAGTCCCTTTTGCTGAACAAGATAACACAAAAATTCTTGGTAAACAAGTTAAAACTTTCTGAGGATTAGGATGTAGACATTTTTGGGACACCCTTCAGTCTACCACAAAATTCATTACTGTTATACCAGACAAGCAAAGAAATATATAAAATTGGGACCAGATTCTAAAAGGTTAATTAGACTTTAATACTAAAAGACTGAAGTTGCATAGAAATAAAAATATTAAGATATTTAGTAATGAGATTATGTGAAGTCTAAAGTTAATATAATAATTAATAAAATTCAAGCTTAAAAACCATAAATGCCATATTTGTTTGAAGCCAAGGTCTATCTAATCCAGTAACTACACAGAGATAATTTGTTTGAGACTTTAGCATTTTATAGTATCAAACTGGATACCGAAACATACTCTTCAAGCCCTGTTCATTTTTTTTTTTAAGAAATGTAATACATACATGGTAAAAAAAAAAAATTATAGAAGTCTAAATGGTGTATAATGAAGAGTAAGTCTCTGACCCTCTCTTCCTCCCAGTCACTCAGGTTCTTTCAGAGGCAACCAAGTCACTAGTTTTCTGTTTATTTTTCCAGAAATGACTTGATCATTTTAGTTGCTTCTCCCTAGAATCATTGAGCCATTAGGAAGTTAATCCATACATACATTTTATTTATAAGACTGTTTCTATACTAGTTAGACAGCCATTAGAAATAATTTCTATTAATACCTGAGACCCTCTTTCCACAGTTTTTATTGTTTACTATCTAAAAAAGTATGTACTGCCTGATAATCTACAGTATGTCCTTTGGTATTTAGATCCTTGATCATACTTTAATTTTCTTTATCCTCCAAAGGAGGGGGCTCTCAAGGCAGCTCCTGCTTAAAGTTTGGCTTTTCCAATTTCAGGTTGATTGACTTTGATAGTTGATTAACAAGTTGAACTCTTTGGTTTTGCTTTCTTCATGTGTAAACTGGGCATAATAATAGTACTTACCTCTTAGGGTTATTGTTAGAGTTAAGTTAAACACTTCATAAGGCATCTGCCATTTACTAGGTATTTAGTAAACAATTGTCTTCATGAAGAACTCTAGCAGATGCGCAAGGATTATCTTCTTGCACTTGCTCTATTTATCTTAGTCGCTAGTGATTACTGTTATTCCACTGTTAACTAATTTACTGAGTATGGAAGGATTACTGGCCTGTAATGCTCAAAGCTAGCACTGGGATCTTCCTTATGGAGAGTAGCAGCTAATGTTCACTGAGCATTTATTGTGTCCTAGGCTCTGTGTTGTGCACTCTTGCTGCATTAAACTTTTCTGAGTTTTCCAAAACCTGTGAAGTTGGTGGTGTTATTTCATCATCCTCAGCTCAAGGGTGAGTAGCCAAGGATTAAAGAGTTTGTGTAACCCCCCAGCTAGTTAGGGACAGATCCAGGATTTGAACCCAGTTAGTCAAAGTCCAGTGCCCATTCTCTTAATTATTGAATTATATTGCCTCTTGAGGAATGTTTGCTCTGGCATTTCACTAATCCTCAGGCCTTTACTCCCTCATCCTTCCTTCCTTCCTTCCTTCCTTCCTTCCTTCCTTCCTTCCTTCCTTCCTTCCTCCCTCCCTTCCCCTTCCTTTCTTTCTTTCCTTTTCTTTCTTTCTTTCTTTCTTTCTTCCTTTCTTTCTTTCTTTCTTTCTTTCTTTCTTTCTTTCTTTCTTTCTTTCTTTCTTTCTTTTTCTTTCTTTCTTTCTTTCTTTCTTTCTTTCTTTCTTTCTTTCTTTCTTTCTTTCTTTCTTTCTTTCTATAGAAAAATAAGCATTTATTGAATGCTTATTATGTGCCATGTACTCTCAAATGCAATAGGTATACAAAGATAATAGAGCAGTGTGCCTGTCCTCGGGCTCATGGTGGCTAATAGCTGACAGCAACACCTTACAGAGTCTTGAACTACCAGAACTCACTACTAAATTGAGGCTAGTACATGTGATTGCCAATATTTGATATAGTACCTGCTACCTTTCTTTCTCAAAGACACTATGGAAATGAGAAGTTCCCTCAAGTCTTTTCTCTGACTGAAGCAAACAACTCATTTATTCTCTCTCTATTCTCCTCTGTACATGTATCACACTGTGGTTATTAAGTGCCTCTCTAGCAAGATTCCTATTTTTCAATATTTTAACAACTTGTCATTGATATTTTACATTTTTATTAGTGTTTTAAAATTAAAAATTTTACTTTTAGATAGTTGTAGATTCACAAACAGTTGTAAGAAATAATATGCAGAGATCCCATGTACACTTTACCCAGTTTCCCTGATAGTAACATCTTGCAAAACAGTGGTACAATATTACAACCAGGATATTAACATGCTAACATGAAGCAATCCATCAATTTTTATTCAGATTTCCCATTTTACTGGTACTCTTGTGGGGTGTGTGTATGTGTTTTTCTATACATCATTGAGATATTAATTCATGGTTAGCCTTGGATATTTTTTCCTCTCATAATTTTATTTTCACCTGATCTTCCCCTTGAGAAATCTTTATATTTTTAAAGAAATGCTCTATCCCTTTCTGTGACAGCATCATTGATATTGCATTATTTTAGACATTGCAATCAACCATGAAGAATTTTTTTCTTCCAGAAATCTGGTCTTTTTAATTCACGTCACACATTTTCTTGAGCTTCCAGTGAGTTATTTTTAAATTATCTGCAAAGAGCCTGTGGCTTATTTGCATTAAATTAATCCATGTTTTCTCCATAATAAATTCACTTGTTTCATTATATTTGTAAAATGTAGTAAAGGTACTATAGTTTTTTTTGGTTTTCCCGAGTTGAATCGTGTTATGATAGCTCATACAATAGTGGTACACTTTCAGATTTTCTATAGATAGAACTTCGTATTCTTACTTCCAAATCTAATGTAATTTATTTTTTTCTGGGTACTAACATTACCTATTCTAAAAATCATAATATTGAGTAATTTATCCTACATATAAACTTATCCTCAAAATCTCATCTACATTAGGCATTACAACCTAAGTATTTTATAGCTCTCTGTTGGTTTTTGTCTCTCTACCCAGCTTTTGAGATGAAAATGAGAGCAAAATTATCACCTTCTATTCCAATTCCAATCCCAATTCAATGCAATATAATAATTATATTACTTGGAATTTGAATCTCTCCATTTTGTTTTTAGAATCTATTGTTATTAAGTAGGTAGTATTAGTCCCACCATCTCATATAAAGAGATAGGAACCCCAGATCTTCTGATTCCTGAAGCAACAACTTACTGCCACACAGAGTCATGGGGACATGAAGATCCCATAACATATGGTAAACACCTGGCAGAGACTACAAATTGGTGGCCCATAAACAACATCCAGTTTACAGCTATTTTTGCTTGACCTGCATGGTATCAGCCAGCATGTTTTTAAAAAAGTTTCAGTTAATTGACAAAACTTAAAAAATCAGGAGAATTCACATGAAAATCCAGATTTCCAATTTCCCTTGAAAAATCAGGATGGCTGGCAGCAATCCCCTGGAGTAGAGGGGCAGCTCCCCGACTTTGTCCTGTCCCCCTGACCTTGAAGGTGGGTGGCACTGATGCTGTATCAGGGCACTCATGCTTTACTTTCCTTAGGCCTGGCCTGCCTGGATCAGTCATATTATCTGCCAGATGCCCACAGTCACTGTAATATGCAAGTCTGATGCCTGAGTTTTAGTCAAAACTCCTATCTGACCACGTGCTTGGTGAAGTAGTTGGACATGAGATCCATGAGAATTCCTTCAGATTACACCAGAGGTAGTTTGGGGGCTTGCTCCTAGGTCTTCTTTGATTGACCCTAAGCACCTGAAATTTTCCCTGTGAAGCTTGGCAGAGAAAACAAGAGCCCTGTCTTTAAGGACTGGAGAGGAGCTTGCCTGTCTCCTCTTCCTGGTCCCACCCTGCCGTCCACTAGACCTTCCAAAGTTAGGGCATCCTCAATAAGGATTCTGCTGATAAACAGCCCTCTGTTTGCTCTTGGATATCCCAGAACCCATAAAGGGCTACACTGTTTAAATTGGGGTGGGGTAGGATTCCCATACAGGAAATACCCTCAGGCTTTACCTTGATGTATTCATCACAGTGGGGGGAAGAGAATGTAGAAAGCCAGCACAGTGGCATAGGAAGGGAGGATTTGAATTCTGTTGACTGTATCTTTGCAATTTCCACTAAATTGTCCTCTCCTGATATCAAAACCTAAATTGTGTGTACTTGGGACTCCATTTTGCCCTTGACTCTTTTCAAGGGGTTTGGGAAGAGCTCTGGTTTCCCATAGAAGTTAGTAACACTTGGGGCTATTAAAATTTCTGAGTGTCAATTGCTATTCTCTACTTCACATTGCTTGTGTATGCATGGCTTTAAACCTTAGGCTTCTGGCCCATTAAATACTGCAAACGTTGATTTTTGAACTGTCCTCAGGGTTTTGAGAACTGTTAGTTAGTCTCGCTATTTTGATACTCACCAGGGAAAATATCCAACCTGCTATGGAACAGGATGGTTAACTGAAGCATCCACTCCGAGAAGGAAAGTGCATAATGTTATAAGTGAAGTCACTGCCATGAAATAATACAGATGTATTCTTTTCAGTGAATTCTGTGCAAACACCCAGTCAAGCTGAGACTTCCCTGATTATGTACAGGGATGCATTTCAGAAAATCACCAGCTGGGTTTTTCAGTAGTTTAAAAGCTGCTGTTCTATAGCATTCCAGAATAAAATAAGTAAATACCACCTACCAACCAGTCAAGTTTTTTGATGCAACATCCCTTTACTTCAAAGCTTATAATGAAATTGATTTTCATTGCTTTTTCATTTCAACTTGCAAGCCCCATGAATAACTACTCTAAAATAATTTCAACTTAGGAATGTTCAGGAACTGGTGAGAAGTTGATAGCGACTGTTTTATTCTTAGCCAAAAATATTGAATAAAAATGTAAAGGAAGAACTTACTGTGTTTAGATGAGAAGAACTATATGATAAGGAAGCAAAGAGCCAGAACATTATTTTCCATGATAACCAGAGTTATTTAAAACTTTCTTTAATTTTGAGTGGGATTGAACCCTCAAACAAATGAGATTTCATAGCCTGGAGAATTGGCAGAGGCTGTAAATCAGATTCTCATTCTGAAATGTCATTCATTGATTATGACTATCTGAGGAGATAGTCATCCTGATGAGAAATTTTTTAAAATACAGCAAATCATCCAGATATCTGGAAACTCCTGGATAATAAATTTTCTTACTTTGCACTCAAATAGATAGAATTGTATTGATATTTATTTTGAAGGTATATGTGGATCCAGGTTTTGTGTATCCTGAAGCTTATGCAATTTGGGGAGGGGGATTTCTTTAAGAAAAAGAATACAAAGTTGTGAATATAAAATTTGGTAATAAAGTGATTATTATTTAGAAAGATAGTAGAAATTGCAGCAAGTTACAAATTTCAAAAGCCTGAAATACCACAAAAATCACAAAATCCAGAAAATTAACAAAATTCTTTTAATTGATGGACTTCCTGATACATCTTTGTAATACTCTTTTCCCTACACTTTTTAGCAGCATGCTCATTAATTGTCTCTTCATATGACAATAGTTTCAGAATATAGTTTTTTATCCAGAGAATAGAAAAATAATTCAGACTTTCCTCTAGCATAGTTAACTTAAACTTGTTCATTCTTATTAAAAATTTAGAAAAGTTTCAGCTTCACAACTCCTGTTGATCAAGTCCATATACAATTTTAATATTGTTGCTAAATTTGGAAAATCCTCTATCAAGTTTCTTTTATACATGAGTTATTGGATTTCAAGGCATTTCAAGATCTCTTAAGCAGTGACTGATCTGGTAGCACTCATTAACCAATTTGTAATTGATGTTCTTGTATTATGATGCTGGGTGGGTCTGCACAGTGGGATGAAGGAAGATTCCTGGAAGTCATTCCACACTGGGACAGCCAGCAATAACAGCTATCCAGGGAAGTGCCTACAAACTACATAAATACATGTCTCCAAACCCAGACTAAATGTACCCCCAACTCAGTTCTCCTTAGGCAAATCCCCAATACGTAGAATTCCAGTGCAGAATAGAAAGAGACAGTGGTTTTAACTGATTGAGATTAAAATATCCTTCTTTAGCAAATTTTACAAACTGGGCACAGTAAATCGACTTCTATCTCATGGGGAAGGAACTTGAAGCTAGAGGACTAGATGTAGCATTTTACTTAATTTTATCTATTCTCTGAAAAGTGCCCTCCGAGCTCTGAGTGAGTATTGGTCTAGCCCTAGCACAGCAGACTAAGAACAAATGTTCCCCGGATTTCTGCGTTTCATTCAGTGCCTACATTAAGTTTCCTTAATATACAAAGTTGGTGCCTAATTTCTTCTGTTCAAACAGACGTCTTTCTGAGACCACCAACTGAGTTCTGATAGCTCAAGAGAAAACCTGAGAATTAATCTGACCCTCATGTATTAGAGGGAACAAAAAATTCCTTATGAATATGAGAATGGGAAGATGAAATGTTAAAGAAACTCATTGTTTAGGAAAAAGAAAAAGAAAAATGTAACATCTTTGTTCATTGAAAGATCAAATATATTTTATGTTATAGATCATTAAATATAAGAAACAGATATATTAACTTATGTATGGATTATAATTTACCTGTATCAGATGATACTTAATTACCTTCTGTAAAGCTTTGTCATAATCAAAATTTCATGCTCTTTCAAGAGACACTTTGTTTAACTTATGCCTTTAAAAGAAGTCACTACAATTGTTGCAACAATTTGACAAAGTGGGAGTTTCACTACAATTTTGGTTTGAGGGACACCAAAAGGTCAAGTTGTTCCAAAATATTTCTATATGCCATGGCACAAAGGGATCTTTTACTAGAGCATGTTCTTCTCCTATTATAATAATATAAATTATTTAATTATATAAGCTATTGATATTTATCATCTTGATTTTTGTAGCGACAAGAAATCTGACAGGTCTGAGGGTCAATAAAATTGAATGGAACATGGCAGAGACAAGATCTTGATGGCAACAGATTTTTGACCATAGATGACAGGGCTGCAGTGATATCACAGAAACTAGCCACTATAGAAATCTCAATTCTTCAACTTAATTCAATAAACATAAATATGCAAATTTTTGCTTTATGCATTATTTTTTTGGAGTTTTTGAAAAGGTAGCAGATAGGGAATCAAGTAATCAGTATTCTATCTTTCCTAAATGTGATTTGATTTTTTTTTTTTTTGAAATGTTAGTATTCCACTTAATTAAAGAAGTAGATTGTGGCTAGGGGAATCTGAGAAAACTTAAGTATTAAAAATATATATATAATTTAGTGTAAAATTTTTCTCTTTAATTTGAAATTAGCTAAGAGAAATATGTACTTGAAACAGTTTTAAGAGGTAAAAAAATCCTATTCAAACTGGTTAAATAACTTATTGGCCTATGTAACAATTTCTTCAGGTTTGGCTTGATCTAGGGGCTAAAATAAATCAATTTACCGCTTTCAACCATGCCATTCATTGTGGGGTATCATTTTAAGGCACTAAATAGTGGCTTCTGAATCTCGAGGCTTATATCTTCCAAGATTCAAGTCCAGAAAATAAGGGAAAATACCTCTTGCTAGTAACTCAGCAAAAGTGATAGACTTCATTCTTACTGGACCCACTGGGGTCACATTCTCATGGTAGATCAAATTATTCTCTAGAGGAAAGCAGAGGTCTATTTGGAAGGGCCTGAGTCACATACTTTTCCCTGGAACCAAAGGTAAAATTATGCCACACTGCATGGATGAGAATGAAGAGAAATGGGCACCCAAAAGAAATCCAAATATAACACTGTTAACAAAAGAGGGAGAATGACTGTTAGATGGAGAAAATCCAGTGGCGTCTACCCTTTGGTAACTCAGCTCCAATACTCATCTTTCTCCACAAATATAAATTTCCAAACATGTCTTACCTTGGCACATAATGACACTCCTGCCCTTCCCAAAGGGAGACAACTGAGAGTTTGGTCCAGTTACTGCATCTAACTCTAAATTTAAGATATCTGGATAATGCATGTTTTCAAATAGATCTGGATATAATTCTCATGATCTGAGAACCAGTGGATAAATGCAAAACCTAACTAGTTCCAATTAATTCAAAATGCAATTGTAGATTAAAATAGCCTAATTTCAATTTAGAATTCATATAGAGAAGAGGATAGCATAGGAAACAACCAAGGCTGGTCACTGATTCAGTAGTATATATCACATCTTGCAGGTAAGGAACAATATGGACTTCTGCTTGGGGAGTAAAAGAAAATCCTTGGTCATATACAATCTGGCTAGTTCTCTCTCTGGAAGGATCTCCCTAGTCTAGTATCCTCCATAGATAATGAGCATTAAGGACAAGTCCCCTTCTGGTGAAGTTATGTCTGTAGCAGCCGACTTTCTGTTGGTGCAAAGAAGGTAGGGGTGTGAGAGCCAATTGTGTATATCTCTTGCCAACTCTGAATCCAGTGACATATATTGGCAGCTTGAAATGGCCATGGTGGGAGTATATATACTACAGAAATCAGCAAATGCTATGAATCAATGTCCCCCTCCCTGTAGCCAGTTTTACCATTTATCAGGAAATCACTGAGAGGAGGTCTAAGGATTACTTAGGACTTAGGAATTAAGCAATCACTACCTTTCTTTACTAAATTTGAGATTTCTCTAGCAATGCAATCTAAAAATTTAGTTGACTCTGAGTCTGCAATTCCATGGGTTAATCACCAAATCTGTTTAATCTTGTTAAATTAGTCATTCAACTTAGAATCTGAGCAGGGATTTGTACTTCTTAGCAACCACCTTCAGTTTCTTCTTTATTTGTCCAGATCTCAGTGTCAAGACCTTTATCTAGTCCTTTGTCTCACAGCACAGTGAACATATGGTCTGCAAGTGAATAGGCAATAACTAAGCAGCTTTTAGCCCCCAAGCTACAAGCCCACTGAATATTTGCAATTAGAATGATTATTCCCTTTTGCAAGAAGAGAATTCATAACAAGAGATGCTAAGGAAGAACCTGAGCATCAGACCTTTTTTAAATGCCAATTTCTTCTCATACTAGGTTTCCCATCTCCTGCTTTGTTTGCATTTCTCTAGTTTGGTGCAGAGAACTTTGTTTCTTTAATATTGCAAACCTTCAGATCAGTAGACCCTCAGGCATTTCAGATTATGGGACATTGGCAAAGGCTGCCTCTCTGAGCATAGATACATTTTTTTATCTTTCAAATGGTTCAATTGCTATGAAGTTCTTTGTTTTTCTTGTAGGAGAAAAATCAAGTGTGTGGTATCCCACAAGCCCAGTGAAGAATGTGTACCAGGGAAGAAGAGGTGCTCAACTGTGTTCAGGGTCAAGGCTGATAATCAATGTGCTAAATGTCAACGCTGATAGGTCAAAAAGGGTGAGAAAGAAAGACTGAGCGCTGGATTTGGCAATATGGAGGTCTGTGATAACCCTGACAAGAGCAATTTTAATGGAGTAATGGGGGCAAAATGGAATGGGTTTAAGTGAGAATGGGATGAGAGGAACGGGAGAAATTAAGTCTTTGTCAGGGTGTTTCTGGGAAAGAAGAGCTTTGAAGATTATTTATAGCTCTGTGAAGTTTTGACTGTATGTCCCTGAATATATTTTCTTTGATGAGAAAGGTGTGTTTCTACATTCCTGTAACAAGTGTAGTGAGTCCTAACTTATTACCACTTGATGACACCTACAGATGGTACAAAGATGAATTTTTTAAAAAAACCCTACTTTTTTTCAATTAGTCAATAGTATGACAAGGCTCTTAGCTAGGGTTAGGGTTAAGAATTTGTGACAGCTAATATATTTATTGACTTGAATTGCTCAGGATCCCTGAGTTTTCCATTTAATGCATTCACCATCAAAATTACCAAAAGACAGCTACCTAACTTCATATATATATGTATGTAAATATATATATACATATGTATATATATACACATATATGTATAAAATTTTTTCATTACTAAAATGAAGATTAAAAGATTACCTATACAATGCTGCAACAATAACAAAAAATATACGTAATAATTTGAGGTGTAATTGACAAAAATGATATAAGTTCAAAGCAATACTAATCTATTTACATTTTTATTCATTACATTTAATTCTGCCAATTAATACTGGGAAATCTCATTTTATTTTGTTAAAGTCAGAATATCAATTTTTAAGCTATCATTTGCTGGGAGGTCTAAATTTGAGAATGAATTAATTTACTTAGGTTTTTCTAAGAGCCTTGAATTTTAAAGGCCTTAACAGTTTATATATAATAAGGATCAAACCCCCTCACTATTTGTAGATAGAGTGTGCATTTCGAAGTAATACCATACTGGTTATTTGCTTGACATTTCTGAAAAGAGCTTAAGTACAAGAAGAAATGAAGAGCAGTGATAATGGAGGGAAATGTTGAACAGTATTATTATTCAGCTCTGTTCTTACCTCCTACCGCTTCCATGCTGTTTTTAAGTAGTAGGATCTGTCCTTGGTGTTACTTTGCTTTTTCATGTGGAGGGGAAAACAGTGTCTTCAGTCCCTATGCAAGAAAATGTTGGCATGGATGGGAGAGAAAGGTTCATTTTTGCTCTATTTCCTTACACTCTCCAGTTCCCCTGAGAAGGACTTCTGACTTCTCTGCCCTACATAGACATTTCCACCTCATTCAGCCACTCTCCTGTTCAGGACTATAGCTTGAGCAGTTGGCAGCCCACTATTATAACTGTCCAGGGCCATGAACAAGATTAGATCCAGTCAGTTATCCAGATTAAATTCACTCTAAGGTGAGTTTGATATTGAAAAATGCAAAATGTTTCAAGCTCCTGGCCCTGTAGCAGGAGCACGATTAGATTCAAGGCAGAGTTCACTTGCTCTCCTGCACCGAACAGGTCACAAACTTGACTGTGGCCTTTACTGTGTAATCATGTTTCCTGTAAGCCTGTAGATGCATATTCTGGAATAATGACTTCCGCATTTTTTAGTATAAGGCTAAGCATGGTGCCAGTGCTATTATATAAGAAAACGCACAAAAAACTATTCCTTCATGGTTCCTACTTCTTTACCACTTGTCACTATTTCTAAAGATATTAAATAGTTGATATATTTTGAATGTTTCATATATAATAAAATAATATTTTCTATAATAGAAAAATATATTTATTTTTATATTTAAATTTTACCAAATTAATTTAAATGTACCTCCTTATTAATAAGGAAAGACTGTGGGGAGTGAATTTGGTATAAGTTGATAACTATGATGATGATGATGATCATTTTGTGGTTTTGAGGGTGTTCTGGAAGAGGTTAAGGTATTGAGTCAAGTAATATCTCCATGGATTCTTTTTATTATTGCCCATGATGTGTTGGAAATTTGTTGGGTACCATTCATAAGTGCATACAGTTCTTTTAATCCAGAGAAGGCAAATGGTATCTGTTCACTAATTTCAGTCCATTAGTCTGATCTAACCTAGAGTAAACATTTCAAGTTAATCAGATGACAGCAAACATTTATTACATTCAGTAACCCAATGTTTATTGAGTACTCTGTGTATGTGTGTTTTAACTCATTTAATCTTTCAAGGATTCCTGTTAGTGTGGTCCATTAGGAGATAATGAGGGTCAGAAGCTAAGTAGCTCTTCCAGGAACACACCGCTAATGAAAGGTAGAGCCAGAATTCAAACCTGGATGTATAACTTCCAAGTCCATACTGTTGACCACCAAGCTCTGTGACTAGCTGGGTAGGAAAAGGATGAAATAAGGTGCCTGCCTTTAAGCACCTCACAATGTGAAGGGAGAAATAGGTGGATGTATACACAAATGATATCAATGTGGTACACTAAGAACTGGAGAAAATGGATATTACAAAATGGCATGTGAGCACAGAGACAGGAGGCAGCAGTTGTATCTGGGTAAATCAAGTGAGGGTTCACAGATGTGAAATCTGAGACACAAAGGAAAAGAAGGGTATTCAAGGCTAAGAGCATTGTAAGTAAAGAGCCACTAAAGAGGAAAAGACATTGCACATTATGGAAATCATGCAAAGTTTGGCATTGGGGTAGAGATGCTTGTGGCAGGAGTATTGGAATTAAATACAACAATACTCTGAATTTACTCTATTGAATAACTGAATATTAAAATAGTCTGTAAGGATCAGGGAGCATAAGCTAAAGGTTAAGTGACTAAGACAGTACTTACGACTTGCTAAGTTTTAAGCTAGGTCTATTT
Organism: Eschrichtius robustus; assembly: GCF_028021215.1. NCBI lineage: Eukaryota > Metazoa > Chordata > Mammalia > Artiodactyla > Eschrichtiidae > Eschrichtius > Eschrichtius robustus. The sequence continues at coordinate 34,096,232 of NC_090841.1, forward strand.
CTCTAGTTATTTTAATTACTTTGTCAGCATCCTTCAGAACACATCCTTTCTGTAGATTTTTTGTTTCAGGTCAACAACTTCGTGTGCATTTCAGCTAATGCCTCATTATTATGCTAACTGTATTTTCTTTGTTGAAACTCTATATTACAGTGTGTTACTATATATGGCAGGCTATGATTTGGCCTTACTGAACTTTGGGTCATTACCGATAGCTTCAGATTGAACAGGGTTATTTTGAGGTCATACACTGATGCTACAAAGGATTGAATTATTTATGACTTTAATATTCACCAGTGTTACTAGCGTAAGATCCAATATAACACTTACTATTATCTGTCAACAAAACACTGCATCTGTTCCATTTGTTGACGACCGATAAAACAAAGCAGTTTGAATTGCTGCTTTGAACTCCACATGGGTTGAATTTCTGCCCCAGGTATTTCAATAATAATAACGATGATATTTGTAATAAATATTTAAGAATTTATTAAAAATAATAATATTGTGTCTGATACTAATTAGCACCAATCATAATGAATGCATAAAATTAAACATATATATCAATATCTATGTGTGTATACATATAATTTTACTGTATTATTATATTACTATTTTTATTTTTGCATAATAAAGATTGAGTGGGGGAAATAGGTAATTTCTTCAAACACTAGCCATAAGCCCAGCTGCATTTCTGTATAAAATCAGGTTTTGGTATAAAACATATTTTAAAAAGATTGTAAATGAGAATATTTCTATCTCATTTGACCACTTTTCCCCTTATACTTCTTAGAGTCAGCAAAGCTTAAGAAAAATGGGTATTAGTTATTGTGAAAGAAGAGGTAGAAGAAGAAATATTTTATAAAACTAAAATTCCTCTTTTTAAGTGGCACCCCAAAAATAAATACATTGATAATTTTACAGAATTAAACCTTAGAGATGGAAGGCAGTTTAGAGTTCAATTTTAATCATTTAAAAATATTTTTTTCAAAACTGTCAACATCAAAACATTCTCTCTGAGCATTAACCCTGAAATGAGTTTTCATTACCTCACAGTAGTTTTTCTTTTGGAAGAATCAGGTGGCACAGGGCATTTCTGGGGACAGCACTAGGAAATGAAACATCTTAAAGTCTTATTTTTCCCAAGGGACAATGTTATATCTGGGGGTTGCTTTACTGACAAAAACTTAGCATAAAATAAATCACAGATATGTCCAATAATATAGCATAAAAGCAAATATTGAGTCATGGTGCAGACTAGAGGAAATGATGCAAATAAGTTCCTGTCACATAGTAGGCAATCCATACATGTTAGTATCTCATATCCCAGGTTCTGGTTACTTTGGCTGCCTCACAGGCTACTCCAAAACTCAATGGCTTAAAATAATAATAATCACCTATTCTCTCTTAAAGTTCTGAAACCACACAACTCCGATGGGATTTGAACCCAGTGAAGACTCAGATGGAACTTGAACCCATGGGCCGGGACTTGAACCTATTGTCCTTTAGTTCAACTTGCTCACCTGGTGTCAGGACTTAACTGAAGCTCAGGTTCTTTATGTCTCGTCGCAGAAAGAATTCAGTGAGAGACAAAGTGCTAGGTAAGAAGTGGACTTATTTAGAGAGATACACATTCCATAGACAGAATGCGGACAGTCTCAAAAGGCAAGTGTGGCCCCAGGGCACATGGTCGTCTTGGAAAGTGAGAGTGGGCATGGGAGAAACACACTCCACGGACAGCATGTGAACCATCTCAGAAAGCGAGAGGCCCCAAAACTTGGCGTGGTTAGTTTTTATGGGCTGGGTAATTCCATAGGCTATTAAGTGGGAGGATTATTACAACTATTTTGGAGAAAGGGAGGAGATTTGCAGGATTTGGGCCCTGCCCACTTTTTGGCCTTTTTATGATTAGCGTTGGAACTGTCATGGCCACTGTGGGTGTGTCATTTAGCATAGTAGTGCGTTACAGTGAGCATCTAATGAGACTCAAAGTCTACTGGATGTCAAATCTTCCACCATCTTGGGCCTAGTTTATCCTTAATGGCTATGGCATTCTTTTAAAGGTTGTACCCTGCCCCCTTCCCTCCTGTTTCAGTTCCTGTGGGTCAGGAAGCAGAAATCAGACATAGCACCATAGGCTCAACTGTTCTCTTCTCCATGATGTCTGAAGCCTCAGCTGGAAGAGCCAAAGCCTGAAGGCTGAATCATGTGAAGGCTTATTCACTCATATATCTGGAAGTTGCTGGGGATTACTGATGGAGGGTCTAACTAGGGCTGTTGGCCAGAACACCTACACGTGCCCTCTCTGTGTGGCCTGAGTTTCCTCACAATATGATGGTTTGGGTATAAGGGCACATAAGATAGATAGGGAGACATTGAGAGAGGGGGAGATACTACACTGAACTTGTTTTGCCTTTTATGATCTAGTCTCAGAGATCAAGCAGCCTTACTTCTGCTACATTTGAATGGTCAAGGAAGTTACAGGCACTCAAAAGGAGGAAGAATCAATTCCACCTGTCAGTGGATGCATGTGAGTGCCACACTGTAAGAAGAGCATATGGCATGGGTATATATTGGTGCAGTCATCTTTGAAAAAACAATTTGCCAACCTATCAATAATCTGAAATAATAAAATTACACTTGAAATCATCAGGAGTTAGGAGGGTCTGGAGGACTTTAAAATCCAATTATTCGGAAATCAAACCCTCTAAAGAAAAAACAGAGTCCCAGAGAAATAAATTATCTGAGTGGGGCCATTCAACTGGTTATTCTAGTGTTAGGAGTTTAACCCAGGATTGTTGAATCTCAATTCTATGGTAGTTTATCATATAAATATTATCCCATAAAATGTGTCTGTCCACTGATTAGAAAAATGGGCTTAATGTATTTAAAACTATCCATCTGTGTAAAAAAATACAATTCTTATATATGAGAAAACTAGATTATTGAAACTAATGTTGGAGGAGAATGTTTCCCAGCTAGGGTTAAAAAAGTGTAGATGTGTCTGATAAACAGGCTGACTCATGACCTCTCTGACATCTACTTGCATGAGCGAGAGGTACGGGGTTTCAGCAAGACAGGAGAGTGGAGGGGACAATGCAGTGTCTGTTCCTCAACCCTGTTCTGTGCAGTTTCTTGTTTGAGCTTTAGGGAATCTGAGGGCTGAAGCAACTGCTGTTTCAAAAGGAAAGTGTAAGACCTACTGAGTAAGCAGAGCTTCTCTGGGTCCCAGGTGCCCCAAGTGCAACCAGGATTTGGAGAGGGGCAGTCCCCACTTTACGCAGAGGACGTGGTGGTGGGAACACATTGCGGTTTGGCATGTTGAGGTTTTGCTGGTTTGGGGTCAGTAATAAACAATCTCCTAGGCAGAGAAACAGAGAGAAAGAGAGGTCATGGGATGATTATAATATCCAAGTACTTTCCCCTAGTGGGTTTCGAGCCAGTGGACGAAACAAGAGGCTAGAACAGAAGACAGTGGAGGAATGTTGCTGCCCAAGTGTTACACAGCTCCTGAGGAGTCTTTGCAAAACTAGAATTTGTTATTTGCTGCGGTGGCAATAAGTAATGCGTTAAGTCCCCTGTAGTTAAGAGTGATAGTAAAATTGGTGTAGAGATGCTAATGTAGATGCATTTGAACCTGCTGGCAGATAAGGTCCTTGAAAATTTGGATCACACTAATAAACTATCTATAATTAACATTTAATTAGCAATAATTTTATTTGACTTCTTAGAATTTTGAAGGATATTTGGAGGAATGATTTCGATAACTTATGTCTAAAAAATGAACTGTTACCTTCTCTTCCATTCACTCTGAGCCAAGCAGAAGTTTTATAAAATTACTCCATTTACTACCCTTTTCAAAAACATTTACTGAAGCACCTATTTGAAAGTATCATTATATGCTTTTTTGTTGCTGAAATTTAGAGATCCAAAACCTCTTCAATCTGGTTGTCCCATTTATTGTTTTATACTTTGCAAGGGTTAAAAAAAAAAGTAAAAGAAAAGAAAAAAGAAAAAATCTACCATATGAACAGGATAATCACATGGAAGGCGTTGTTTGGATCAGTGCTACAGAAAGAGTGACAGGAATGTAGGGAGGAAAATAAGTAACTGATCGCTGGCACCAAGGTTATGATTAAGGATTTCACAGAGCGGGGGAAGATGTTTAACACAATGTAGTTTTTCCTAATTTTAGTCGTTTACATGCCACCCTCAAAATTCTGCCATATCCACATGCTTCCAGTATTTTTGTTTGCTTAACATAAGTTTTTGAACAGATCCACTGTTAAAAATCTTATGTGTATTTAGACAGGAAACTTTACCCACTACTATAAATAGAAAAGCAAAATAATTTGCCATAAACAGAAACTATAAAAAATAAACACAAAGAAAACAAAGCAATGTTATTATAGTTAGAAGTTGTCATCTACAGAAGATTTTGACCTTAAGGCCTGCTATCTTTTTTGTTAAAAATGGAGGTTGGCAAGTGTTAGAGGGATGTTAGAAACACTTGCTCCGAACTGATACCTTCTCTTTGAGGCTGTGAGACAAACTGAAAGAGAATTGGAAAGGGTATAACTTTCCTCTACGTGATTGGTTTAATAAATATTTACTAAGTTGATGTTATTTAATATCATGTTCACAAACATGATAGAGATGTTTATGATAGAAACAGAAATTTCATGATAGAAATCTAGAAATGTTCTCCATCTCCACTTGTTCCATATTTTGGGAATGGTGTATTGGTTAAGAGGGTGGTCTGAGTGCTGGATAGACATGGATGTAAATCCCAGCTTTGTCATTTAATGGCACAGCTATCATGGAAAGGTAATTTTACTACTATAATCCTGTTTTCTCATTTGTATTTAAGCAAACATTTAGCACAGTCAATAAATTTTGTTGTAACGATAATGAAGCTGCTCATAAGGTAAAAATGTACAGGATGTGCTAAGGAAGGGACTATAGATATATTTCTATTGTTTTATTAAGGCATTGTCTACAGGTTGATTGTCAAGCAAATCCATTCTGACTTCAGTTTATTTGTTTTAAAAATCCATCCATATTGTTTGTCCTCTTAGCATCATAGTCCTTCTAGCAATCTGACTTACTAATAGCTCCTCTATTTCTCTGCTACTTCCTCTTTCTCCTACCTTTTACTGTGATTTTTCCTTAGGCTCAATCTTTGAGCCTCTTCTCAGTTTATACATTATTCCTCAGAAGCCTGGTCATTTATAAGCCTTTAACAATCTCTTGTAAGAAGATGACTCCAAAAATCAGTATCTCCAAATCTGCCCTTCAGCTGTTTACAGCCCAATTACTACTTGATATTTGGCACATCTTGTCACTTTAGATTAGACATGACTGAAGTCAGCACATCCGTTTCATCCTCCTCTCCTTGTCAAGGATCCCACCATTTTCCAGTTTATGAGTGTGAGGCCTAACTGCATGTGCTTTGGAGTCAGAATACTAAGGTATCTTGGCTCTACCATTTACTAATTTAACTGAAAACTACTCATCAACAAGATCCATATATATATTTGGTCAAAATTTCCCAATACTTCAAGAAAAGTGAATGCTGGAAGAAATAGTCTGTAAAGAAATGTAGATAAAATACTGTTTACATTGAATTTCATTACTTAACTGACCATTCTAAAGGGAGGATTTATCATCAGACACTGAAAGACTACAAAGACTTTTTGGGGAGTATTTTCACTTCTCTTTAAAAACATATCATCCTGTGAACTGTATCAGATCACGTTGTGAACATAAAATACATATGGTGTCTTTCCTAAATAGTTTAAAAGGTAAGTTCAATGGCTCTAAGGAATATGGCAACATTTAGTACTTGAAGTGCATTAAATGAAATAACTAAAATATGTGCAATCTAATTTTGTGATATGAAAGCAAAACAGGCTAATTCCTCTTTAACATACTTATGAAACTTGCTCATGTTGAAAAGTTGTTGGAAAGTGACTGCCAATGATTTTTATTTAAATGAGTGATTATTGGAAAACTGAAAGTTATCCAGAAGATACATTAAAATTGTGATGATTTATTTTATAAGTGGGTGCAACTAGTATTCTTTTAAATGGAAGCTTCTTTGCGTAATTTAAAATATAATACATGACAAAACATTGATTTCTATACAGTTAGAAGGAATACAGCTGTGGTAGATATCTTTTGGAGTGTCTGCTTGGGTAAATATCCCCTTAGTACCTGCTTCTTGCATGTGGTAGTCCTCTAGCAGTTCTGTGTGAAATGTGACCCCATCCTCTGACCATCTTGGTTGAACTTGTGGTGGGCTTCTTACCCATGCCATGCCATGCCATGGCATGCCAGAGTGCTTTTCCTGAAATTTCCCTTTGGGGTCAAGAGTGAGAGTTAATCTCTCTGGGGCCTGGAACTGTAGTATGTAAACTCAGGAGTTAAGGACATATGCTGTCATGCAAATTAGGAAGTAAGGAAAAAGAAGAAAGAAGTTATGCATGGAACAGCAGAGATGTAGGGACAAAATTTTGCCTGGGAATCCAGTGGCTTTCAGCTATTGCTTTCAGTCCTTCTTAAGGTCTGCTACTTCTCTGCTCATGGGTTGAATAGAATCCCCTCTGTCTTTATACATACATTCTACTTTCCCTTAGGTGTTATTGAAACCAAAGAGCCCTAAGACAACTCCTACTGCATGTTCTGCACTTTCAGTGGTATATCAAAACTACATTAATACAGCTATGGAAATGTTTAGTGAAATATAAGATATTTGAAGTACTCAGTGATTTATAGGAAATGATTACATAAAAAGGTTATGTAGAATACCTAGGTTAAGTAAAGTATTAAACTAGAAAAATAGTATTTCAAATATATAAATATAATTCATGATACCCATAACAAAGAGAAATAGCATAATCAGAAATATAAAATATATGTCACAAGAAGTGTTGCAATGTATTAGATGATAAAATCCTTAACAAGGGTAGATAGAAGAATCTTCAAATTGATACAGCTACCAACAGTATTGCACGTATATGTAAAACTCTAAGATTCCATAGAATAAAAGATGCCATATAAATTCACTCTGCCATATACTTACTGGTTCTTATAAAAGTAACACTGTATTGGAAAATATGTATATATTTAAAAAGGACATAAAATCCTCCTCCTATAACCACCTAGAGAGCTATACTAGTAACATTCATGCATATGCCCTTTCAATCTTTTTCTTCACTTACAACTCATGTTGCTGTATTTGTGTCTAATAATGCTCATATAATGCAAAATAATTGTATTATTTTGTAATAACTGACAAAAACCACAGTGATCACCTAAAATATTCAACTTACTAAGTAAAACAAATTGTTTCTCCCCTAAACAGTTAGAAGGAAAACTCTACGAGGGCAGAGATTCCATTTTCTTAATCACTGTATCTCCCCACGCTTAGCCCCTGAGTAAATTTTTGTTAAAGGATATTTGCATAAATAGATAATCAACAGTTACATTCAAGGACACACACAAAATACATAGCACAGGGCTTCCCTGGTGGCGCAGTGGTTGAGAATCTGCCTGCTAATGCAGGAGACACGGGTTCGAGCCCTGGTCTGGGAAGATCCCACATGCCGCGGAGCAACTAGGCCCGTGAGCCACAACTACTGAGCCTGCGCATCTGGAGCCTGTGCTCCGCAACAAGAGAGGCCACGACAGTGAAAGGCCCGCGCACCGCGATGAAGAGTGGCCCCCACTTGCCACAACTAGAGAAAGCCCTCGCACAGAAATGAAGACCCAACACAGCCATAAATAAATAAATTAAAAAAAAATACATAGCACAAAATCAAATTCCTTAAAAATTAGTCATTTTAATAATGAAACCATGGATTCATAATATTACACATAAGATCTCAGGTTTGGTTTGATATCTTCATAGCACTTGCTACAATTGTAACTAAGTAACTGCATATAATTAATTTAATGTTTTTATCCTCAGATAGACTATAAACCTCAAAGGCAGGGCTCATGACTGCTAATCTCACCTGCAGTGCCTGGCACAGTGGTTGGCTCATAGTGTGGGCTCAAAAAATCCCTGTTGAATGAATGAATGGCTTACTCATCTAGTCTCATGGTTCCTAAACCTTCTTTTTAATTGTTGAATCCTTTATTCAAATTAAAGCAGATAAAAGAAGTGCTGTTCTGCTTTGAGGGGGCTTAGGGCCTCAGACTCCAGCTTGCTGCCCCTTTTCATTGCCACATACTGTGGTTCCTCAGGCAGCAAGTGGAGCCACTAGGGCTCCTTAGAAAATCCTTTGTGAACCACTGAACCAGTCTAACTGCTTGGATTCTTTTCTGTAATATTCGTACCATTAATCATCTAACGGAAGCTTGAATCGTCTAACTCTGGGGAACTCACTCTGTTCTAAGACTGCCTGTTTCCTTTTTGGACTGCCTCTAGATTAGGATTCTTTATTAAATTAAGCTGAAATCTTTTCTTTAGTCCTTAGGACTATCATCTGGGATTGACAAGGACAAGTCTATTTTCTTCCACATTTCAAATTTCTAAGGTCACTATTATAGTCTTTTTATTTGCCCTCCTTTCCCCTTTATTTTTTTCTTCCTTGTTATTTTTATACTGATTATATGTTCATTATATTAACAACATAAAACATACTGTAGAAAATGAAAGTGTATTACATATATTATTTTAAAGTATCATGTAATACAACAGTGTTACAACTTGCTTTTTTGAGATATTTAAAGTGCAACCAAAAGTATAAATAATAATTTTAAAACATCCATATTCTTACTACTCAAGGAACAGTAACTAATATATTGTCATAATTGCTTCTATTCCTTTTAAAGGAATAAACCTTACCAACAAAGCAAAATTCCTCTCTGGCAACTTCCCTCAGCTGTATTCCCTTTCTTCCCCACTTCAACCAGTATTCTGAGTTTGTTGGGTATCCTTCAAATGTATTTTCATCCTTCTACAGTACATTTGTGTGCACCTATACATCCAAACATAAATATATCTATGCTGTCCAGTACGTAGCCACTAGCCAGTGTGGTTATTTAAATTAATTAAAATAATGTTTTAAAAATCAGTTCTTCTATTGCACTAACCATATTCCAAGTGCTCAGTAGCCACATGTGACTAGCAGCTAGTATATTAGACAGTGCAGATATAGAACACGTCCATCATTGCACAGAGCTCTGTTGTTATATATTTTAGTATGTGCGTTTAAAATTTCACATAAGGTAGTACCCTGAGTATGTTTATCAAGCTGCTCTTTTTTTTTAAAAAAACTTGGCATTATGTTGTCAAGATCCACCCAAACTGACATGTAGGAGGTCTAGTGTATTTATTTAAACTGGCATAGATCATTCTATTTTTTGTAGAAAAAAATATATATATCACTTTTTAAAACTCATTTCTCCCCAGTTGGACATTGGAGTTGTTTTCATTCTTCTAGTTTAAACAATGCATCAATGAACATTTTTCTCTGGAACACGTATCTAAAAATGAAAATGCTCAATCATAAGGTATGCACCTTTTCGGTTTTGCCAGATATTGCCAAAATACTCTCCCAAGTGGTTGTATTGACTTTACTCTTATGAGCAGTGCACTAAAAATTTCCCCATATCCTTGCCAACGTTTGATTATTGTCTACTAGTTTTTACCATTGGGTTGGTGAAAACGGAATTTTATTGATATCCCATTGTTTTCATTGTCATTTTGTGCTTATTGATGTGGTTAAACATTTTCACATATTTACTGAATACTTAGATTTTATTTTTGTATATTGCCTATACACATACTTTGCCCATTTCTCTATGGCAATTTTGCCTTTTTCTTAATGATTTGTAGTAATTCATCACATTAAAACTTGCTTTTATTTTTTTACTCCGCATATGTATCTCACTAATATATCTTAGTCAGTTCATAGTGATCTGTTAAAATTTTTTCTTTCTTTTTTTTTTGGTAATGTCTACAGTGGTACCCATTATAACTTATTTAAATATTTCCCTATTGATAGACACTTTATCTTCCGGATTTTGTTTTTGTTTTTTTTATGGTGTTACTGCACCACATTGACTACCACAGCCATTAATCTTGCTCACTGAGTAAGCAGTTCTGGCTCTCCACCTACTGGCTCCTGGTGTTTGACTTCCTGTGTTGTCATATGTCCAGTCCTGGCAGAGCATTTAATTTCCAGTGTGAGATCCTCCAGAGTCTTCTTTTCTCCTACTGCTTCCATCAGCAATGTTCCAGATGGTTAGTGCTTTGTCAGGGTCCTGGAGTGAGAATGATCAAGGCCTTTCTCCCCACTCTCCAGACATCCACATTAGACATATAACATGAAAGAAAAATAAACATGTTTTGATCACAAATCACTAATATTTTGTGGTTGTTTATTGTCATGGCATAACCCAGACTCTCCTGATGGCCACCTATTTCTTGTACTCAGTAGTTAAGAAACTTCTTCTTCTTTTTTTTTTTAAAAGGAAATGAGGCTCATTTTACATAGAATTCTACGAGTCAAACAATCTTTAGAGGTCAGCTATTTCAATCCTCTGCCTACTAAATCATTTCCTAAATCATGAGTTCTAGAACCATGACAAATGGGTTAACAGCAAATTCCCTGGTCTTTAGTTTGTGGAACCCCACTCCTTTTATTGATCTTTTCATGAGTTGATGGACATTTTGATTATTTTTTCCACTTATTGGCTAATATGAATAATGCTATGAACATCCATTACAAGTTTTTGTGTGGACATGTTTCCTTTTCTCTTGGGTATACATACCTAGAAGTATATATGAATTGCTGAGTCATATGAAAACTCTATTAAGTTAAGTTTTTGAGACCTGTCAAACTGCTTTCCAAAGTGGTTACATGATTTTACATTCCCACTGGCAATGTGCGAAGGTTCAAATTTCTCCATGTCCTCACCAACACTTGTCATTGTCCTTCATCTTTTTAACCATAGCCATTCTAGTGGGTGTGAAGTATCTCATGTGCTTTTGATTTGTATTTCCCTAGTGACTAATGATGTTGAGTACCTTTTCATTAACTTATTGGCCATTTGTATGTCTCCTTTGAAGAAATATCTGTTTAAATGCGTTGCCTATTTTTAACTGAGTTGTCTTTTTATTATTGAATTATAAGAGTCTTTATATATTCTTGATACAAACCCCTATTTTCTCCCTTTCTGTAAATTGTCTTTTCACTCTCTTGATGATCTTCGAGTCACAAAAGTTTTAAATTTTGATGAAGTCTGTCTTATCTAATTTTTCTTTTTTTCAATTGTGTTTTGGATGTCATATCTATTGCCTAACCCATGGTCATGAAGATTTGCTTTTACATTTTCTTTTAGGAGTATTATATTTTTAGCCCTGCATTTAAATCTATAATCAGTTTTGAAATAATTTTTATATATGATGTTAAAAGGGGTCCGAATTTATTATTTTGCATGTGAATACCCAGTTGTCCCAGCACCATTTGTTGAAAAGATTCTCTTCCCTTTCTTAAAACTGAAAATAGTTTTTTCCTGTTGACAGGCTTCTAGGACATTTCCTGAAAAGCTCAGCAGTTCTTCAAAGCTCCCTAGCATTGGCTCATCTAAGTTATTCACAGGTTATTTTAGTATTCTCTGGGTTGTAAATGGCTTAAGGTCAAAAGATTTAATGTGCCTCCGAGGGGCTAGGTACTCTTATAATACCACTTTTTAAATTGTGGTTTTTACCTCCTCATCCATAGTCTTCTATCATTTTCAATCTGAGAAACTTTTCCTTCACTGAAACGAAAGGGGCAAAACATAGTTGAATGGATTTTCAGTCTCTCTTCTGTTAATTTATACCATTGACTCCAATACATTTAACTCCTCCTTTTTGTCCTCTTGTACCTAACAAAGCTCTTTTGTCATCCTTAGGCTCTCCCCCAGCTTTCAGTTCATTGTAGACTTTATATTTTCTGTAAATCAATGATTCATCTTATTAAAAATGGAAATATAATTTTTTGTCTAGTCAGCTCCTACCATATCCCATGGCACTAACTTATCAATACAGAACATAATTCCAATTTAAAATTTTTGATGTGAAAGAAGTTAGTATAATCCATGCTTTTTTCCTTAAATTTTTATTTTGAAAAGTTTCAAACTTAGATAAAATTTTTAAAAATATATAATGAGCACCCGACCCTCCAATCAGATTCACCCATTTTAAACATTCTGCCACATTTAGCTTCTCCCTCTCGTTCATGTATATATATATATATATATATATATATATACATACACACACATATATATAATAATAAGTTGTAGACACAACTCTTCAGCCATAAATGTTTGACATAAAATTTCTAACATTAAGGACAATATTATCACATCTAAGAAAATTATAATTCCATTGTACTATCCGATATCTAGTCCATTTAAATTTGTGCATTTGGCCACAAAAATCTCTCCTCCTTTTCCTTCCCCTTATTCTTTTAAAATCCAGGGTTGCATGTTGTTGTCATGTCTCTTTACTCTCTTTAATCTGGAAGAATTTTTTTTTTGTTTTTTGTTTTTTTTTTTTTTTAGTTGCATTGGCTCATTTGAACAGCCCAGGCCAGGTTTCTTGTAGAAGATGCCACATTCTAGATTTATTTGCCTGTTTCCTTATGTTTTACTTGTTCCAATAGCTCCTACATATCTCAGCCTTGGCACTACTGACATCTTGGATCAGGTGGCTATCCTGTTCATTGCAGGATGTTTAATAGAATCCCCCTCTCACCAGGTTGTAACAACCAAAATGTCTCCACACATGCCAAATGTGCCCAGGGGATGGGGGTGGAGGGTGGGGTAGGGATCCACCTCCTGGTTGTGAACTACTGTCTAGAAACTTGCTTAAATTCAGGTTAAACAATTTTGGAAAGAATATTTCTCAGATGACATGTATTTCTAATTGCATTGTATCACTAAGCACATAATATCAGATTGTGCCATTAGTGATTCTAGCCTTGATCACTTATTTAAGGCAATGATTTTTTTTCTTTAAAGTAAATGTATGTTTTTCCCTTTTGTAAGAAGTAAGTTATGGCTTGATACTTTGAGACCATGTGAAGATTCTATACTCCTACAATCTTTCACCCAGTGCCTTTTAGCATTCTCTGATGGACTCTGTCTGAATCAATTGAGATTGACTTGGAATATGGTGATTTTCTAATTCTATTATTTGTTCTACATTTATTCTCTGCTATTTCTTTGAAAGAAAAGTTTCATCCTCCTTCCTTTTATTTATTTTTGCTGGCACTCTGAATTCTTGCATCTTCTTTATCCTTTTTTAAAAATTCAATTATTGTAATTATTCTTTTTGATGCTCATATTATCCCAAATTCCTCCAGTGGGAATCTTCGACCCATTCTTTAAAGCATTTCTTGAAGTAAGGGAATTTAGTGTTTTGTGGAGCATTTTATTAAAGTTATTTTAAGTACCACACAATGGTAAATTCTTATTGTACACACTGCATATGAGACCAAATGTGTAAAGGCTTCACATTTAACCAGCAAAGAATTCTGATGATTGGGACAACATATTACTTTCATAGTTAACAAGTTACACTAGTTGAAAAATGCAATTGGTAAGAGAAAATTCCACAACCAATAAAAATTATTAGCAATTTAAATTTGAGTCATCTATTTAGCTTCAGAATGGTAAATCTTTTCCTGACTCCTGGATATTTTGAATGGTGCCTATAAATTGAAATACACATGTAGTATATCAATGGACTAAACATTGTATACTACTGCAAAATGTAGGGACAAGGATATAGTTATTTCTGATTCTAAAAGTGCTTGGAAACATGTTTCATTAAAATCAGTATCTAAGCAACGTGCTTGGACACACATTTCAGTAGCATCACAGCTAAGCAAAGCATCGTGAAAAAAATTTGCATTAAGGAATTTAACTCCACCCAGTGTAATTATCCTCTTCCTTCTGTAACTGTCAGTTTCCTCCCCAGTCCCAGGAGCGACTCTGCCCAATTCCGCAGTCTCTGCTCTAAATCCACGTTGGTGATAATGAAACAGATGAGGCAGCCCCGCTATAGGGTTGAAGGTTTTAACAGTCTTCCCAAGTGACTTGGCACGTGGGACCAGAGCCACTCGATTGAATGTTTCTCCCCAGCAGCCACAAGACTGGAAAACCGTGGCGGGTGGAGCAAACTCTCAGGGAGCGTCTCCCGGGCCCAGCGCCCCTTCCGCCTGTTCCTCCGATTGGCTGGCGTGAGTCTCGGCCGCCCAATCGCGTTGGAGTGTCTCCTGCGTTACTCGGCGGCGCCGCCGCGCAGGCCCACTCGGAAGCCGCCTCTACCGCTTCAGTCCCCCGTAGAGCTAGAGAAGGGCACCGGGAAGCGGCGGGTGGGAACTGGGCCTGGCAGTGCCCGTGCCAATATCAGAGGGCCGTGCCGGGACCTGGACGGGCCCAGTGGGAGAGCGACAGGAAAAACTAGCACCGACAGAACTCTCCGATTTTCCCATATCCCTTAAGTGCAGGTTTTCCCTGGGTTGACCCATTCACTTTTCTTGTAGTGTGGGACCTGAACAGTCCGATTTAGCTGTGGGGAGTCGGAAAAATCCGATTATATTTCTTTTCTTTGTATCCGGGCAGATCGAAAAAGGGAGCAAATGGAGCGAATTTTCATAAGAAAGTAAACTTTTCTCCTGTGTGGAGTGGACTGGGAACACCCTTCCTTTGACTTTCCCTGTACGAAATGTGGCCTTATTCGTGCTTAACTGGAAGCGCTTTTCCGCCACCGCCCGAGCGTCTCAGCTCTAGCGCTGTCCTGCCCTCTCGGAGGTGGCCGCCTGTGGGCGCTGGAAACGCGGCCTTACTTTCTGCTGTACAAAGAACCGCCCCACTAGTTTCCACGGTGTGCAACTCAGAAAAGTGACCCCGAACGAAAAGCAACCGGCCTTCGGCGGAGAGGCAGTGCCGTGCTCTTTACCGACAAACTTGCCCCGACCTGCAGGCCTCTGCCTGTCCTAGGCGGATCGCTGCTGTCGGCGCGCCTCAGCCTCACAGCCTCACGCCAGGCCGGCCCCTGCGGCCGCTCGGAAAACGCGGCAAGCGGAACCCGCACGCGGAAGCGCCGGGCGCACTGAGCATGCCCAGTTGGAGAGCCGACCAGAGGAGTTTTTTTCTTTTCTTTTCTTTTTTCTTTTTCTTTTTCTTTCTTTTTTTTTTTTTTGGTCTCAAGCAGCAGGCCTTCTCCCCACCCCCACCCGAGCCCCCCACCACCCCCGGCCTAAGCAGCTACCATGGCCGAGGTCCCCGGCGCGGTGTTGTCCCAGGCGGGTTGGTAAGTGGCGAGTCCCATCGGCCGCGGGCGCGGGCCGGGCCGGAGTAGGGTTGGGGTTGGGGCGGTGGGGTGCGTGTCGGGGTAGGCGGAGGCCGCCGCCCGCCCCCGGCCTCTCCCCGGGCCCTCCGGGCCGGCTCCGCCCCCGGCGCCACGCGGAGCCGAGCGAGTTCCCCAGCTCCCCTCGGCGTGGCGGCGCGGCCTGGGCCCCGAAGGCGGGCGGCGCGCCGGGGAGAGGCCGGGGGCCGCGGGCAGGGCGGCGGGGCGGGCGGCGACGCAGGCCCGAGCCGAGCCGCGCGGGCGGACCCTCAGCGCCACCGCGCCGCTCCGGGGGTTGATGCCGCGGCTGGACGAGGGGAGGCGAGGGCTGGAGAACGGAGTGCGGCGGAGAGGGACGAGCGCGGCCGGAGCCCGCGGGCCCGCGGGAAGTTGAGGGCAGACCACAGCCCGGGTTGTTGCCGGCTGCGTCTCCGTCCTCCTTATTCCAAAGTACAGGACGGAGCAGGGGAAAGCCGCCCTCTGCGGCAGACACACAACTTCTGAAGCTGAGAATGACCACATTAACTCGTGTGGATGCTCCGTAGAACTTTTCTTGAAAGGATGACGGTGTTCGGATTTTTAAAGACATGTTAAGATTTTAGAATCTGAAAACAATAAAAAAATTATGTGAATTAAGCAGTTTCTGCAACTTCGGCCATTAGGGTTGTAAACATCCAGTTTAATTTACTAACGCTTTAACAGGCCTGCATGGGCACAGTCTGGGATGAAGGGTGGGAAGGAGGTTGAAAAAGATTTGCCCCTGCTCTCTGGAAGTTCACTATCTTAGCGAAAAGAGGGGGAAGGAGGCATTAAAACAACAAACACAAAAACGGGAAATTGTGGTAAACTGTACAGAGGTGCAGGCAAATGTGGTATGGAATTGGAGAGGAAGGAGAGTTAATTTCCTAGAGAAGTGGGCTTTGGGAGATGGTGAGGAAAAGGCTTTGTAGATACAGAGCCGCTGGAGATGAGGCACAGAGGTAGGAAAGTGCCTATTGGTTTGCAGAATTGATACTAGATCCCTATGGTTCCTGGAAGTAGAAGGGTGTCCAATGAAGATTAAGACCTTAAAAGTTTGTGGCCAGGATATGGAGCCTACAAGTACCTAAAGGATGGATTTGATTTTGTGAATTAAATTTTTGATTAGAGGGCTGTAACACCTGTGTTTTGAAGACGCTGTTCCTGGCTCTACTGGCACCTCATTTTACAGGTGAAGAGATTGAGGCACAAAATTGTTAAGTAACTTTCCAAAAAAAATGACATAACTGGAAAGTGGTGGAGTTGAATGGTGAGCACAGAGGGGCTGGTTCCAGCTCTGGTGCTTTTAACTGTTACTGTTGTGACAGTTTTTGCTTAGAACACTCTTGGCATAACAAACTGTAGCGTTAAAAACTCCTTTTTCAGTTTTATTTTTGTTCTTCTAACTGGAATTTCTACATTCAGTTTCTTTACCTCACAACGCTGTCTTGAAAAATCTTGGATCACTCTTTCTGAGTTTTTCCCCATTCTTCGTTTGATTAAGCCTTAGTTCTTCAAACTAGTTGTATGAATTCGTTTACAGTCTTTTACTGCTTTCCAACATGATCCCACCTGTGTTAGAAAGGCCAGTCTCAATATTTTGATTCCAAACACATACTAAATTGTTCTTTGGACTCTAAGATCCTTAAGGGTGGGTAAACTGCATCTTATGTTTCTGTATATCTGTAATGCCAGGGAGCTCACTACCTTGTAGGTTCTTTTTTTTTTTTGAATTTTTGAATTTTATTTAATTTATTTTTTTATACAGCAGGTTCTTATTAGTTATCCATTTTATACATATTAGTGTATATATGTCAATCCCAATCTCCCAATTCATCCCACCACCGCACCCCCGCCCCCGCCACTTTCCCCCTTGGTGTCCATACATTTGTTCTCTACATCTGTGTCTCTATTTCTGTCCTGCAAACCAGTCCATCTGTACCATTTTTCTAGGTTCCACATATATGCATTAATATACGATATTTGTTTTTCTCTTTCTGACTTATTTCACTCTGTATGACAGTCTCTAGATCCATCCACGTACCTGCAAATGACCCAGTTTTGTTCCTTTTTATGGCTGAGTAATATTCCATTGTATATATGTACCACATCTTTATCCATTCATCTGTCGATGGGCATTTAGATTCTTTCCATGGCCTAGCTATTGTAAATAGTGCTGCAGTGAACATTGGGGTGCATGTGTCTTTTTGAATTATGGTTTTCTCTGGGTATATGCCCAGTAGTGGGATTGCTGGGTCATATGGTAATTCTATTTTTAGTTTTTTAAGGAACCTCCATACTGTTCTCCATAGTGGCTGTATCAATTTACATTCCCACCAACAGTGCAAGAGGGTTCCCTTTTCTTCACATCCTCTCCAGAATTTGTTGTTTGTAGATTTTCAGATGATGACCATTCTAACTGGTGTGAGGTGGTACCTCATTGTAGTTTTGATTTGCATTTCTCTAATAATTAGTGATGTTGAGCAGCTTTTCATGTGCCTCTTGGCCATCTGTATGTCTTCTTTGGAGAAAGGTGTATTTAGGTTTTCTGCCCATTTTTGGATTGGGTTCTTTGTTTCTTTAATATTGAGCTGCAGGTGCTGTTTATATGTTTTGGAGATTAATCCTTTGTCCATTGATTCCTTTGCAAATATTTTCTGGCATTCTGAGGGTTGTCTTTTCGTCTGGTTTGTAGTTTGCTTTGCAAAAGCTTTTAAGTTTCATTAGGTCCCATTTGTTTATTTTTGTTTTTATTTCCATTACTCTAGGAGGTGGATCAAAAAAGATCTTGCTGTGATTTATGTCAAAGACTGTTCTGCCTAAGTTTTCCTCTAAGAGTTTTATAGTGTTCAGTCTTACATTTAGGTCTGTAATCCATTTTGAGTTTATTTTTATGTATGGTGTTAGGGAGTGTTCTGATTTCATTCTTTTACATGTAGCTGTCCAGTTTTCCCAGCACCACTTATTGAAGAGACTGTCTTTTCTCCATTGTATATCCTTGCCTCCTTTGTCATAAATTAGTTGACCATAGGTGAGTGAGTTTATCTCTGGGCTTTCTATCCTGTTCCATTGATCTATATTTCTGTTTTTCTGCCAGTACCATATTGTCTTGATTACTGTAGGTTTGTAGTACAGTCTGAAGTCAGGGAGTCTTGATTCCTCCAGCTCTGTTTTTTTTCCATAAGACTGCTTTGGCTATTCAGGGTCATTTGTGTCTCCATACAAATTTTAAGGTGTTTTTGTTCTAGTTCTGTAAAAAATGCCATTGGTAATTTGATAGGGATTGCATTGAATCTGTAGATTGTTTGGGGTAGTATAGTCATTTTCACACTATTGATTCTTCCAATACAGGAACATGGTATATCTCTCCATCTGTTGGTATCACCTTTAATTTCTTTCATCACAGTCTTTTTTTTTTTTTTTGAAAGGGGTCTGGAAGGAAGCCGCCTGTTTGTTGATGATGGTTACTTGCAGGGAGGCTCTGGGAGCTGGGCAGGGGAGGTAGTGGTGAAGGGGACTTCATGTTCTGTTCTGGATTGTCTGAATCTTTTTATTTTTTTTAAAATTTTTATTTATTTATTTATGGCTGTGTTGGGTCTTCGTTTCTGTGCGAGGGCTTTCTCTAGTTGCGGCAAGCGGGGGCCACTCTTCATCATGGTGCGCGGGCCTCTCACTATCGCGGCCTCTCTTGTTGTGGAGCACAGGCTCCAGACGCGCAGGCTCAGTAATTGTGGCTCACGGGCCTAGTTGCTCCGTGGCATGTGGGATCTTCCCAGACCAGGGCTCGAACCCGTGTCCCCTGCATTGGCAGGCAGATTCTCAACCACTGCGCCACCAGGGAAGCCCTCATCACTGTCTTATAGTTTTCTGCATACAGGTCTTTTGTCTCCCTAGGTAGGTTTATTCCTAGGTATTTTATTCTTTTTGTTGCAATGGTAAATGGGAGTGTTTCCTAAATTTCTCTTTCAGATTTTTCATCATTAGTGTATAGGAATGCAAGAGATTTCTGTGCATTAATTTTGTATCCTGCAACTTTACCAGATTCATTGATTAGCTCTAGTAGTTTTCTGGTGGCATGTTTAGGATTCTCTATGTATAGTATTATGTCATCGGCAAACAGTGACAGTTTTACTTCTTTTCCAATTTGTATTCCTTTTATTTCTTTTTCTGCTCTGATTGCTGTGGCTAGGACTTCCAAAACTATGTTGAATAATAGTCGCGAGAGTGGACATTCTTGTCTTGTTCCTGATCTTAGAGAAAATGGTTTCAGTTTTTCACCATTGAGAATGATGTTTGCTGTGGGTTTGTCGTATATGGCCTTTATTATGTTGAGGTAGGTTCCCTCTATGCCCACTTTCTGGAGAGTTTTTATCATAAATGGGTGTTGAATTTTGTCAAAAGCTTTCTCTGCATCTATTGAGATGATCATATGGTTTTTATTCTTCAGTTTGTTAATATGGTGTATCACATGGATTGATTTGCGTATATTGAAGAATCCTTGCATCCCTGGGATAAATCCCACTTGATCATGGTGTATGATCCTTTTAATGTGTTGTTGGATTCTGTTTGCTAGTATTTTGTTGAGGATTTTTACATCTATATTCATCAGTGATATTGGTCTGTAATTTTCTTTTTTTGTAGTGTCTTTGTCTGGTTTTGGTATCAGGGTGATGGTGGCCTCATAGAATGAGTTTGGGAGTGTTCCTTCCTCTGCAATTTTTTGGAAGAGTTTGAAAAGGATGGGTGTTAGCTCTTCTCTAAGTGTTTGATAGAATTCACCTGTGAAGCCATCTGGTTCTGGACTTTTGTTTGTTGGAAGATTTTAAATCACAGTTCTAATTTCATTGCTTGTGATTGGTCTGTTCATATTTTCTGTTTCTTCCTAGTTCAGTCTTGGACACTTAAAACGTTCTAAGGATTTGTCCATTTTTTCCAGGTTGTCCATTTTATTGGCATACAGTTGCTTGTAGTAGTCTCTTAGGATGCTTTGTATTTCTGCGGTGTCTGTTGTAACTTCTCCTTTTTCATTTTTAATTTTATTGATTTGAGTCCTCTCTGTCTTTTTCTTGATGAGTCTGGCTAATATTTATCAATTTTGTTTATCTTCTCAAAGAACCACCTTTCAGTTTTATTGATCTTTGCTATTGTCTTCTTTGTTTCTATTTCATTTATTTTTGCTCTGATCTTTATGATTTCTTTCCTTCTGCTAACTTTGGGTTTTGTTTATTTTTCTTTCTCTAGTTCCTTTAGGCACAAGGTTAGATTGTTTATTTGAGATTTTTCTTGTTTCTTGAGGTAGGCTTGTATAGCTATAAACTTCCCTCTTAGAACTGTTTTTGCTGCATCCCAGAGATTTTGGATAATCATGTTTTCATTGTCATTTGTCTTTAGGTATTTTTTGATTTCCTCTTTGATTTCTTCAATGATCTCTTGGTTATTTAGTAACGTATTGTTTAGCCTCTGTGTGTTTGTGTTTTTTACATTTTTTTCCCTGTCATTCATTTCTAATCTCATAGCGTTGTGGTCAGAAAAGATGCTTGATATGATTTCAATTCTTTTAGATTTACTGAGGCTTGATTTGTGACCCAGGATGTGATCTATCCTGGAGAATGTTTTGTGTGCACTTGAGAAGAAAGTTTAATCTGCTGTTTTTGGATGGAATGTCCTATAAATATTAGTTAAATCTATTTGGTCTATTGTGTCATTTAAAACTTCTGTTTCCTTATTTATTTTCATTTTAGATGATCTGTCCATTGGTGTAATTGAGGTGTTAAAGTCCCCTACTATTATTGTGTTACTGTTGATTTCCTCTTTTATGGCTGTTAGCAGTTGCCTTATGTATTGAGGTGCTTCTATGTTGCGTGCATATATATTTATAATTGTTATATCTTCTTCTTGGATTGATCCCTTGATCATTATGTAGTGTCCTTCCTTGTCTCTTGTAACATTCTTTATTTTTAAGTCTACTTTATCTGATATGAGTATTGCTACTCCAGGTTTCTTTTGATTTCCATTTTCGTGGAATATCTTTTTCCATCCTCTCACTTTTAGTCTGTATGTGTCCATAGGTCTGAAGTGGGTCTCTTGTAGACAGGATATATATGGGTCTTGTTTTTGTATCCATTCAGCAAGCCTGTGTCTTTTGGTTGGAGTATTTAATCCAGTCACGTTTAAGGTAATTATCGATACGTATGTTCCTATTACCATTTTCTTAATTGTTGTATGTTTGTTTTTGTAGGTCCTTTTCTTCTCTTGTGTTTCCCACTTAGAGAAGTTCCTTTAGCATTTGTTGTAGAGCTGGTTTGGTGGTGTTGAATTCTCTTAGCTTTTGCTTGTCTGTAAAGCTTTTGATTTCTCCACTGAATCTGAATGAGATTCTTTGTTGTAGGTGCTTCCCTTTCATCACTTTAAGTATATCATGCCACTCCCTTCTGGCTTGTAGAGTTTCTTCTGAGAAATCAGCTGTTAACCTTATGGGAGTTCCCTTGCATGTTATTTGTTGTTTTTCCCTTGCTGCTTTTAATAATTTTTCTTTGTCTTTAATTTTTGCCAATTTGATTACTATGTGTCTCGGCGTGTTTCTCCTTGGGTTTATCCGGTATGGGATTCTCTGCACTTCCTGGACTTGGGTGGCTATTTCCTTTCCCATGTTAGGGAAGTTTTCGACTATAATCTCTTCAAATAGTTTCTCTGGTCCTTTCTCTCTCTCTTCTCCTTCTGGGACCCCTCTAATGCGAATATTGTTGCGTTTAATGTTGTCTCAGATGTCTTTTAGGCTGTCTTCATTTCTTTTCATTCTTTTTTCTTTATTCTGTTCCACAGCAGTGAATTCCATCATTCTGTCTTCCAGGTCACTTATTCTTTTTTCTGCCTCAGTTATTCTGCTATTGATTCCTTCTAGTGTAGTTTTCATTTCAGTTGTTGTATTGTTCATCTTTGTTTGTTGTTTAATTCTTCTAGGTCTTTGTTAAACATTTCTTGCATCTTCTTGATCTTTGCCTCCATTCTTTTTCCGAGGTCCTGGATCATCTTCACTATCATTATTCTGAATTCGTTTTTTGGACAGTTGCTGATCTCCACTTCATTTAGTTGTTTTTCTGGGGTTTTATGTTGTTCCTTCATCTGGTACATAGCCCTCTGCGTTTACATCTTGTTTATCTTTCTGTGAATGTGGTTTTTGTTCCACAGGCTGCAGGATTGTAGTTCGTCTTGATTCTGCCCTCTGCCCTACAGGCACTTTCTTTTAGTATGATCAGGTGTAGTCTTAGGGGAGAAAGCCATTAATTATATATTCAAACATATTGCATTTGTAATGTATACTAGAGAGGAGAAGGGACATGGCTCCATAAGAGCTTATAAAAGGGAAATTTGGTGTCTTCATGGTGGTCAGAGAATGCTTCTATGAGACCTGGAGGGTAAGTGAGAATTACACCAAGTAGGGGAAAAACAGCATATGCAAAGATCATATGGCAGTAGGGGGCATGATTAGTACAAAGGACTGAAGTACCAGTATTAGTGGAGGGCAAGACAGAGAGGCAGTGTAGTAAGGTGGGACTCGGCGATACCCAGGGACTAGATCATGTAGCCTGGTCCTTGTAGGTCACGCACGGTAAGTTTCATTTTTATTTTTAGGCAACAGAAATCAGTCGAAAAGTTTTATTAGGGGGTGGGAGGATTGAAGTAGGAACAACATCTTAGTTACATTTTGAGGTATCCTTGCCTTGAAGAAAATAGATTGGAGCTAGGTAGGAGTAGATGGATGGAATGGTGGTGATGATTGAGATAGAGAGCAGTAGATTGATTTGAGAGATATTTATGAGGTAAAATCGACAGAACTTTATGCGAGTAAGAGAGAAGGAAGTGTCAAGGGTTTGATTTCTTGGTTTCTGGCTTGTATACCTGAACTGAATACAGTACAGTTAGACTATTAGAAGGAGACCACATTCTTGAGGGGTGGATCTTGAATCGAAGTTGGGCATTATTTGAGTGTGAAGTGCCTTTGAGTCATCTAAAATAAGATGCCAGTTGGGCATTAGGAAATATTGGGTTGGCCAAAAAGTTCATTTGGGTTTTTCTGTAACAGCTTAGAAGCGAACTTTTTGGCCAACTAAATACTAATCTTGCACTCAGCAGAGAAGACTGGGTTAGAGATATAAATCTGTGGTCATTTGAGTATAGTTGATGGTGAAGCAGAGCATGGATGAGATCATCTAAGGCTGTACTGTCCAATATAGTAGACATTAGCCATATGTGGCTACTGAGCACTTGAAAGGGGTCTAGTCCAAATTCAGATGTGATGTAAATGTAAAATACACACTGATTTTGGAGACTTATTACAAAAAAGGAATGTAAATATCTCTCATTAAGTTTTATATTGTTTATAATATTGAAATAATATTCTCAATATATTGTGTTAAAACATATTATTAAATTAATTTCACCTGTTTACTATTTAAAATATGGTTACTAGAAAATTTTAAATTACATATGTGACTTGCATTATACTTCTGTTAGACAGCAGTGATCTATGATCTAAAGACCAGGCTTTGAGTAGGAAGAGGCTAGGTTCAAGCAATGACAAATTTCAGCATTTTTAGAAGAGAATTAGCCTTTAAGGAGCTGCCAGAGGGGGAAAAAGCATATGAAGTCATTGACTTTTCTAAGAAGAGAAAATGGATATAATCTCTTAAGAGTTCTGTGACAAGATTATTTGATTAGGTCATCATTAGTTTATTGACTTGCTGGTATTATAGATTCAGAGCAGATTTTAAGACAGTCTTTATAAATTTAAGGTTTCTGAAGGTCATTTAAAAAAAATTCTCCCCAAATCCCCCCAGAACTCCTGTAAATATAAAATGCAAGTGAAACTCAGTTGCAGCTTTTCAGAAGACGTGAACATGTTAAGAAAAAACATTTTTATTTTGCTAAATTTCTAAGCAGGACCTTGAGAAGTTTGATAAATACCTAATATGAAACACTAAACGTAAGTATTGATGGAAAAAGTTGCTAAATAAGTTAAGCCAACATTTTATAATGGATATTGGAATTGATTCCATTCAAGTATTGTTTTGAGAGAGAGAGAGATTGTTTTTTTTTTTGGCCGTGCTGAGCAAAATGTCTGATCTTAGTTCACGGACCAGGGATAGAACCCACACCCCCTGCAGTGGAAGCGCAGAGTCCTAACCACTGGACAGCTAGGGAGTTACTAAGAAGTAGTTGATGTATGTAAGTTTAAGTGTCCAGAAAGTTGATAGGTAATCATGATAAAGTTAATGAAATAATTTTACCTTTTTCTCTAAATATATTTTTGATTTTATATTCAAGCTAAATGAATATTTTTCTTTTCTTATTAGTTAAAATAGCTTGATTGATGCCTTGTTATTTTGTAAGCTCCTGTAAGGCAAGGATCAAGTCTTTTCATTTTTCTGTAGTATTCGTAGCATTTAGCAGGGTGTGAGGTATACAGTAGACACTTAAATGCTTGTGGAATGAATGCTAGTGTCATCTTAATTAGTCTCGGTATCTTTCATCATATTGTTTTTGTGTTTTCCAGGAACACAAAATTTCTTCAAGCTTTTTGTAGAGTAGAAAATTGTTATTTCTGAAATGAATGTTGTGAAATGAAAAAAAACCCAACAGTTTTATAAAGAACGTAATCTCAGAAATATAGGAAATAATCTTACAGAAATATTTCTCTATTGATACTTATTTCTAACTGAATATAAAGACATATACTTACAAGTTTAGATGTAAATTTTGAAATATGTGGATAAAATTTCTTTGCTTGGGAAAACCAACTGTTTCTGTAAGGGCTTTGAAATGTTCTTTCTCAAAGCAATGTTAATTAGAAACTTTTCAGAGGCTCATTAAGTTAGTATATGTTTGTCCTAGGCCCTAATTATTTCTTTTTTTTTTTTTAAACATCTTTATTGAAGTATAATTGCCTTACAATGGTGAGTTAGCTTCTGCTTTATAACAAAGTGAATCAGTTATACATATACAATATGTTCCCATTTCTCTTCCCTCTTGCATCTCCCTCCCTCCCACCCTCCCCATCCCACCCCTCTAGGTGGTCACAAAGCACCGAGCTGATCTCCCTGTGCTGTGCGGCTGCTTCCCACTAGTTATCTATTTTACATTTGGTAGTGTATATATGTCCATGACACTCTCTTACCCTGTCACATCTCACCCCACCCCCTCCCCATATCCTCAAGTCCATTCTCTAGTAGGTCTGTGTCTTTATTCCTGTCTTGCCACTAGGTTCTTCATGGCCTTTTTTTTTTTTTCCCTTAGATTCCGTATATATGTGTTAGCATACTGTATTTGTTTTTCTCTTTCAGACTTACTTCACTCTGTATGACAGACTCTAACTCCATCCACCTCATTACAAATACCACCATTTCATTTCTTTTTATGGCTCAGTAATATTCCATTGTATATATGTGCCACATCTTCTTTATCCATTCATCTGTCAATGGACATTTAGGTTGCTTCCATGTCCTGGCTATTGTAAATAGAGCTGCAATGAACATTGTGGTACATGACTCTTTTTGACCTATGGTTTTCTCAGGGTATATGCACAGTAGTGGGATTTCTGGGTCGTATGGTAGTTCTATTTTTAGTTTTTTAAGGAACCTCCATACTGTTCTCCATAGTGGCTGTATCAATTTACATTCCCACCAACAGTGCAAGAGTGTTCCCTTTCCTCCACACCCTCTCCAGCATTTATTGTTTCTAGATTTTTTGATGATGGCCATTCTGACCGGTGTGAGATGATATCTCATTGTAGTTTTGATTTGCATTTCTCTAATGATTAATGATGTTGAGCATTCTTTCATGTGTCTGTAGGCCATCTGTATATCTTCTTTGGAGAAATGTCTATTTAGGTCTTCTGCCCATTTTTGGATTGGGTTGTTTGTTTTTTTATTGAGCTGCATGAGCTGCTTGTAAATCTTGGAGATTAATCCTTTGTCAGTTGCTTCATTTGCAAATATTTTCTCCCATTCTGAGGGTTGTCTTTTGGTCTTGTTTATGGTTTCCTTTGCTGTGCAAAAGCTTTTAAGTTTCATTAGGTCCCATTTGTTTATTTGTGTTCTTATTTCCATTTCTCTGGGAGCTGGGTCAAAAAGAATCTTGCTGTGATGTATGTCATAGAGTGTTCTGCCTATGTTTTCCTCTAAGAGTTTGATAGTGTCTGGCCTTACACTTAGGTCTTTAATCCATTTTGAGTTTATTTTTGTGCATGGTGTCAGGGAGTGTTCTAATTTCATACTTTTACATGTACCTGTCCAGTTTTCCCAGCACCACTTATTGAAGAGGCTGTCTTTTCTCCACTGTATATGCTTGCCTCCTTTATTAAAGATAAGGTGACCATATGTGTGTGGGTTTATCTCTGGGCTTTCTATCCTGTTCCATTGATCTATATTTCTGTTTATGTGCCAGTACCAAACTGTCTTGATTACTGTAGCTTTGTAATATAGTCTGAAGTCAGGGAGCCTGATTCCCCCAGCTCCATTTTTCGTTCTCAAGATTGCTTTGGCTATTCGGGGTCTTTTGTGTTTCCATACAAATTGTGAAATTTTTTGTTCTAGTTCTGTGAAAAATGCCAGTGGTAGTCTGATAGGGGTTGCATTGAATCTGTAGATTGCTTTGGGTACTAGAGTCATTTTCACAATGTTGATTCTTCCAATCCAGGAACATGGTATATCTCTCCATCTATTTGTATCATCTTTAATTTCTTTCATCAGTGTCTTATAATTTTCTGCATACAGGTCTTTTGTCTCCTTAGGTAGGTTTACTCCTAGATATTTTATTCTTTTTGTTGCAATGGTAAACGGGAGTGTTTTCTTAATTTCACTTTCAGATTTTTCGTCATTAGTGTATAGGAATGCAAGAGATTTCTGTGCATTAATTTTGTATCCTGCTACTTTACCAAATTCATTGATTAGCTCTAGGAGTTTTCTCGTAGCATCTTTAGGATTCTCTATGTATAGTATCATGTCATCTGCAAATAGTGACAGCTTTACTTCTTCTTTTCCGATTTGGATTCCTTTTATTTCTTTGTCTTCTCTGATTGCTGTGGCTAACACTTCCAAAACTATGTTGAATAATAGTGGTGAGAGTGGGCAACCTTGTCTTGTTCCTGATCTTAGTGGAAATGGTTTCAGTTTTTCACCATTGAGGACAATGTTGGCTGTGGGTTTGTCATATATGGCCTTTATTATGTTGAGGAAAGTTCCCTCTGCCTACTTTCTGCAGGGCTTTTATCATAAATGGGTGTTGAATTTTGTCGAAAGCTTTCTCTGCATCTATTGAGATGATCATATGGTTTTTCTCCTTCAATTTGTTAATATGGTGTATCACATTGATTGATTTGCGTATGTTGAAGAATCCTTGCATTCCTGAGTTAAATCCCACTTGATCATGGTATATGATCCTTTTAATGTGCTGTTGGATTCTGTTTGCTAGTATTTTGTTGAGGATTTTTGCATCTATGTTCATCAGTGATGTTGGCCTGTAGTTTTCTTTCTTTGTGACCTCTTTCTCTGGTTTTGGTATCAGGGTGATGGTGGCCTCGTAGAATGAGTTTGGGAGTGTTCCTCCCTCTGCAATATTTTGGAAGAGTTTGAGAAGGATAGGTGTTAGCTCTTCTCTAAATGTTTGATAGAATTCACCTGTGAAGCCATCTGGTCCTGGGCTTTTGTTTGTTGGAAGGTTTTTAATCACAGTGTCAATTTCAGTGCTTGTGATTGGTCTGTTCATATTTTCTATTTCTTCCTGGTTCAGTCTCGGCAGTTTGTGCGTTTCTAAGAATCTGTCCATTTCTTCCAAGTTGTCCATTTTATTGGCATAGAGTTGCTTGTAGTAATCTCTCATGATCTTTTGTATTTCTGCAGTGTCAGTGGTAACTTCTCCTTTTTCATTTCTAATTCTATTGATTTGAGTCTTCTCCCTTTTTCTCTTGATGAGTCTGGCTAATGGTTTATCAATTTTGTTTATCTTCTCAAAGAATCAGCTTTTAGTTTCATTGATTTTTGCTATTGTTTCCTTCATTTCTTTTTCATTTATTTCTGACCTAATCTTTATGATTTCTTTCCTTCTGCTGGCTTTGGGGATTTTTTGTTCTTCTTTCTCTAATTGCTTTAGGTGCAAGGTTAGGTTGTTTATTCGAGATGTTTCCTGTTTCTTGAGGTAGGCTTGTATTGCTATAAACTTCCCTCTTAGCACTGCTTTTGCTGCGTCCCATAGGTTTTGGGTCGTCGTATCTCCATTGTCATTTGTTTCTAGGTATTTTTTGATTTCCCCTTTGATTTCTTTAGTGATCACTTCGTTATTAAGTAGTGTATTGTGTAGCCTCCATGTGTTTGTATTTTTTACAGATCTTTTCCTGTAATTGATATCTACTCTCATAGCGTTGTGGTCGGAAAAGATACTTGATACGATTTCAATTTTCTTAAATTTACCAAGGCTTGATTTGTGACCCAATATATGATCTATCCTGGAGAATGTTCCATGAGCACTTGAGAAAAATGTGTATTCTGTTGTTTTTGGGTGGAATGTCCTATAAATATCAATTAAGTCCATCTTGTTTAATGTATCATTTAAAGCTTGTGTTTCGTTATTTATTTTCATTTTGGATGATCTGTCCATTGGTGAAAGTGGGGTGTTAAAGTCCCCTACTATGATTGTGTTACTGTCGATTTCCCCTTTTATGGCTGTTAGTATTTGCCTTATGTATTGAGGTGCTCCTATGTTGGGTGCATAAATATTTACAATTGTTATACCTTCCTCTTGGATCGATCCCTTGATCATTATATAGTGTCCTTCTTTGTCTCTTGTAATAGTCTTTATTTTAAAGTCTATTTTATCGGATATGAGTATAGCTACTCCAGCTTTCTTTTGATTTCCATTTGCATGGAATATCTTTTTCCATCCCCTCACTTTCAGTCTATATGTGTCCCTAGGTCTGAAGTGGGTCTCTTGTAGACAGCATATATATGGGTCTTGTTTTTGTATCCATTCAGCCAGCCTGTGTCTTTTGGTGGGAGCATTTAATCCATTTACATTCAAGGTAACTATCGATATGTATGTTCCTATTCCCATTTTCTTAAATGTTTTGGGTTTGTTATTGTAGGTGTTTTCCATCTCTTGTGTTTCTTGCCTAGAGAAGTTCCTTTAGCATTTGTTGTAAAGTTGGTTTGGTGGTGCTGAACTCTCTCAGCTTTTGCTTGTCTGTAAAGGTTTTAATTTCTCCATCACATCTGAATGAGATCCTTGCTGGGTAGAGTAATCTTGGTTGTAGGTTTTTCTCCTTCATCACTTTAAGTATATCCTGCCACTCCCTTCTGGCTTGCAGAGTTTCTGCTGAAAGATCAGATGTTAACCTTATGGGGATTCCCTTGTGTGTTATTTGTTGTTTTTCCCTTGCTGCCTTTAATATGTTTTCCTTATATTTAATTTTTGACAGTTTGATTAATAAGTGTCT
This sequence comes from Eschrichtius robustus, assembly GCF_028021215.1. Lineage (NCBI taxonomy): Eukaryota > Metazoa > Chordata > Mammalia > Artiodactyla > Eschrichtiidae > Eschrichtius > Eschrichtius robustus. The sequence continues at coordinate 34,126,090 of NC_090841.1, forward strand.
TGGCATGTTTCTCCTTGGATTTATCCTGTATGGGACTCTCTGTGCTTCCAGGACTTGATTAACTATTTCCTTTCCCATATTAGGGAAGTTTTCAACTATAATCTCTTCAAATATTTTCTCAGTCCCTTTCTTTTTCCCTTCTTCTTCTGGGACCCCTATAATTCGAATGTTGGTGCGTTTAATGTTGTCCCAGAGGTCTCTGAGACTGTCCTCAGTTCTTTTCATTCTTTGTTCTTTATCCTGCTCTGCAGTAGTTATTTCCACCATTTTATCTTCCAGGTCACTTATCCTTTCCTCTGCCTCAGTTATTCTGGTATTGATCCCATCTAGAGTATTTTTAATTTCATTTATTGTGTTTGTCATCATTGCTTGGTTCCTCTTTAGTTCTTCTACGTCCTTGTTAAATGTTTCTTGCATTTTGTCTATTCTATTTCCAAGATTTTGGATCATCCTTACTATCATTATTCTGAATTCTTTTTCAGGTAGACTACCTATTTCCTCTTCATTTGTTAAGTCTGGCGTGTTTTGACCCTGCTCCTTCATCTGCTGTGTGTTTTTCTGTCGTCTCATTTTGCTTATCTTACTGTGTTTGGGGTCTCCTTTTCACAGACTGCAGGTTTGTAGTTCCCGTTGTTTTTGGTATCTGTCCCCAGTGGCTAAATTTGGTTCAGTGGGTTGTGTAGGCTTCCTGGTGGAGGGAACTAGTGCCTGAGTTCTGGTGGATGAGGCTGGATCTTGTCTTTCTGGTGGGCACGTCCACATCTGGTGGTGTATTTTGGGGTGTCTGTGGCCTTATTATGATTTTAGGCAGCCTCTCTGCTAATGGATGGGGCTGTGTTCTGTCTTGCTAGTTGTTTGGCATAGGGTGTTCAGCACTGTAGCTTGCTGGTCATTGAGTGATGCTGGGTCTTGATGTTGAGATGGAGATCTCTGAGAGATTTTTGCCGTTTGGTATTACGTGGAGCTGGGAGGTCACTTGTGGACCAGTGTCCTGAAGTTGGCTCTCCCACCTCAGAGGTACGGCCCTGATGCCTGGCTGGAGCACCAAGAGCCTTTCATCCACACAGCTCAGAGTAAAAGGGAGAAAAAATAGAAAGAAAGAAAGAAAGAAAAAGGCTATAATATAGTGAAGTAAAATAAAGCTATTATAAAGCAACGCTATACAGACAAAATCTCACCCAGAAGCATATACATATATACTCACAAAAAAAGGAAAAGGGGAAAAATTAATATATCCTGCTCCCAAAGTCCACCTCCTGAATTTGGGATGATTCGTTGTCTATTCAGGTATTCAACAGATGCAGGCACATCAAGTTGTTTGTGGAGTTTTAATCTGCTACTTCTGAGGCTGCTGGGAGAGATTTCCCCTTCTCTTCTCACACAGCTCCTGGGGATCAGCTTTGGATTTGGACCCGCCTCTGCGTGTAGGTCACCTGAGGGCGTCTGTTCCCTGCCCAGACAGGACGGGGTTAAAGGAGCAGCTGCTTCGGGGGCTCTGGCTCACCCAGGCCGCGGGGAGGGAGGGGTACAGAGGAGGCGGGGCGAGCCTGCGGCGTCAGAGGCCGGCGTGACGTTGCACCAGCCTGAGGCGCGCAGTGCGTTCTCCCGCAGAAGTTGTCCCTGGATCACGGGACCCTGGCAGTGGCGGGCTGCACAGGCTCCCAAGAGGGGCGGTGTGGAGAGTGACCTGTGCTCGCACACAGGCTTTTTGGAGGCGGCAGCAGCAGCCCCAGCGTCTCACGCCCGTCTCTGGGGTCCGCGCTGATAGCCGCGGCTCGCGCCAGTCTCTGGAGTTCGTTTAGGCGGTGCTCTGAATCCCCTCTCCTTGCGTGCCGTGAAACAAAGAGGCAAGAAAAAGTCTCTTGCCTCTTCGGCAGCTGCAGACTTTTTCCCGGTCTCCCTCCCAGCCAGCTGTGGTGCGCTAACCCCTTCAGGCTGTGTTCACGCTGCCAACCCCAGTCCTCTCCCTGCGATCCGACCGAAGCTGAGCCTCAGCTCCCAGCCCCGCCCGCCCCGGCGGGTGAGCAGACAAGCCTCTCGGGCTGCTGAGTGCTGCTCGGCGCCGAGCCTCTGTGCGGAAATCTCTCCGTTTTTTCCTCTGCGCCCCTGTTGCTGTGGGATCTGCGCTGATAGCCGCGGCTCGCGCCCATCTCAGAAGTTCGTTTAGGTGGCGCTCTGAATCCCCTCTCCTCGCGCACCAGGAAACAAAGAGGGAAGAAAAAGTCTCTTGCCTCTTCGGCAGCTGCAGACTTTTTCCCGGACTCCCTCCCGGCTAGCTGTGGTGCACTAACCCCTTCAGGCTGTGTTCACGCCGCCAACCCCAGTCCTCTCCCTGAGATCCTACTGAATCCCGAGCCTCCGCTCCCAGCCCCGCCCGTGCCGGCGGGTGAGCAGACAAGCCTCTTGGGCTGGAGAGTGCTGGTCGGCACGGATCCTTCGTGCGGGAATCTCTCCGCTTTGCCCTCCGCACCCCTGTGGCTGCGCTCTCTTCCATGGCTCCGAAGCTTCCCCCCTCTGCCACCCGCAGTGTCTGCCCGCGAAGGGGCTTCCTAGTGCGTGGAAATCTTTCCTCCTTCACAGCTCCCTCCCACTGGTGCAGGTGCCGTCCCTATTCTTTTGTCTCTGTTATTTCTTTTGCTCTACCCTAGTACGGGGGGAGTTTCTTGCCTTTTGGGAGGTCTGACGTTTTCTGTCAGCGCTCAGTGGGTGTTCTGTAGGAGCAGTTCCACGTGTAGATGTATTTCTACTGTATCTGTGGGAAGGAAGGTGATCTCTGCGTCTTACTCTTCCGCCATCTTCTCTCCTCTGCCCCTAATTATTTCTTTATACATTAGATATTTTATGAGATATGCTACAAATTTTTACTTGTCTTTTTGATATTTTAGAATTGTTAGCTTCGGGTCCCTGGTTAGAAAGGTGTTAGGATGACAAGATTGTAATTCATTCTAGGACCTTTGATGAGGCAAAGAAGTAGGCCTTTAGGCACTTTGTAGTCTAGTAAGCTGGCATAGGCTCCCAATCCACCTGAAGACACTGCCAAGCACACGTTGCTCTTTTGTTATTTAAATTATGAACACCAAAAAGGATCATGTATATGTTACTAGTTAGAATACAAAGCATGTGAAATAGGCTCCTTCTCAGTATACTTTTTCAGTGGCCCTTTTTGCCTGAGTTGAGAGCCCAAGTTGGTATAAAGGGGCTCCTAGTCTTAGTGCTTTATCATGATCTTTTGTCCAGGCTGCCTGCTGATTTCTCAGTCTGTTTCACTGTCACCTATGAGTAATAGTGAGGTTTCTTCAGGGCTGTGTTTATTTGACTTCTTTTCTCAGTTGAGCTTCTTGGGGAGGGAAGGGGTAGATTAATACCCATGCTCCATCAGAATCTTCTTTCCTTGCTACATTTGGAAGTTTTACAGGACCGGCATGTACTGTTTCCTTATTTTGGTTGCTGATAAATTTTTTGACTTGCTTTTTCTGGTTGTGATTGTTTTCTTTGTTTTTACTATTTTTTCCCTTGTTCACTTAATTAGTTACACATCCATCAGAAGTTCTTATGAGCATATATTAATTAGGTGTTTCTTTGATAGTTAAAAATTGATAAATAATAAAGTATTATGTATACCTAGTTAATTGCTATACCAATACAATGAAATTTCGGTGCCCTTTTTTGTGTCTTTGTTTACATCCTTGTTGTTACAAAGTGATCACCTAACATAACTTTTAACTTTGTTGGTAGACATACCTAGCTGCTCTTTCCTACCATTATACTCATTACATTTTCTACCAGTTACATAGACAAGGTTTGTTTTGTAGTGATAGTTCACAATTAACTTTTATCTTCATAAAATTAGATGTAATTTCTTAACAAATTGAGAGTTTAACAAATTGAAATTTTGATTTGACATCATGAAAAAGATAATCCAGTGTAGTGGTATAGACTTTAATGGGTACAGGGTAATGAGAAAGGACTTAATATTTGAGTGATACATGACAGAAATCATGTATACGTACTGAAGTCTGATTGAAAACGCAATAGGGTCTCGAAGTTTTTGCCAGTTTATATTTATGTGAATAAACATTTACATTGATATTATTTTAATTAAAATGCAAGAACTGGCCCAAGATACACACTTCTAATATTTAGAAAACACTCTGTATTAGTTAGATTGAAGGCTAGGCTGCTGTAATAGAGGCCCTGCATTACAGAGGGCTCAAGAATGTAGCCTCTTTTTCTTCTGTCACAAAACAAAGTGGTGGGAAATTCTGCTTTGTGCTGTCATTTAGGGACCTGGGTTCCTTCTGTCTTACTGATTCATTGTCCTCTTACCCCTGCTACTTCAAGTGAGGTCCTCAGACCAACAGCATTGGCATTACCTCATAGTTTATTTGTAATGTAGAATCTCAGATCTCCACTACAGACTTAGTAAATCAGTACATGCATTTTAACAGGATTTTCTCAGTGTTTCTTCTGTACATTAAAGTTTGAGAAGCACTGCTCTAGGGCCTTGTCATTGTCATCATGGTCAAAGCCTTATCTGAGTTTCAGGTAACAGGAAAAGGAAAGACAGCGGAGAGCCATAGAGTCGTTGTTCCCTGTTGGGGAAGGTGGCACACATCATGTCCTTGGTTTCCAAGAACTTTCGTCTCAATCTGCCTGTAAGGGATTCTCAGAAATGTGGTTTAGTTCAGTGATTCTCAAACTATCTGCCAGTTTTAAAAATATCCAGTTTCTCACAGATCAGTAATTTTGTAAACTGTGAAATCTTTCAGCAATGTCAGATTGCTTCTAAATGCTTACCTCAGTTTCTGTACTTATCCCATCATGGTGCACTAACAAAGAGTTTGAGAATTGGCACTGCACCGATGCATGGACACATGGGTCATGTATTCCACCTGGATACACTTTGAATTTTTCACTCAGTGATGCTGTTCAAATTATGGTAATGTTACGTGAATTGGTATGAATGAATGAGGCACTGTATTTTTGGCCTTTCATACTTTTTGATTTGATTTACTTGCTAATATTCTTCTACTTAAAAAATTATATTATTTTATTTATTTTTTGCCACTCTGTACGGCTTGCAGGACCTTAGCTCCTGGACCAGGGATTGAACCCAGGTCCCAGCAGTGAAACCACTGGACCGCCAGGGAATTCCTGAAAAATTATATTATTTTAAATGATAATCTTATGTTTGTAAAGGACTTCTCAGCTTGCAAAGCCCTCTTTCCCTAATTATGTGTCATTCCATAAAAAGAAGTAGTATGTATGTATTATATTTGCTTATAAAAGGGTATTGTAAGCTTTCCTAGTTTAATCATGTTGCTGATACCTAGTATGGCACGTCATAGAAGGATGTTCATGTTTGTTATGAGATACCTTTCTAATGTATTTTGTAACTTTCTTATACTTTTAGTTATGAATTAATACGAACTAATATTAATTTACAGTTGGTGTTATAAGACTTACCTGTGTCATTATCATATTGGCTTGACATGGTTTGAATTATTCCTGCCTCAACATGTTTTGTTTTGTTTTTTTTAACATTTTATTGGAGTATAATTGCTTTACAATGGTGTGTTAGTTTCTGCTTTATAACAAAGTGAATCAGTTATACATATGCATATGTTCCCATATCTCTTCCCTCTTGCGTCTCCCTCCCTCCCACCCTCCCTATCCCACCCCTCTAGGTGGTCACAAAGCACCGAGCTGATCTCCCTGTGCTATGTGGCTGCTTCCCACTAGCTATCTAGTTTACCTTTGGTAGTGTATATATGTCCATGACACTCTCTCACCCTGTCACATCTTACCCCTCCCCCTCCCCACATCCTCAAGTCCATTATCTAGTAGGTCCGTGTCTTTATTACCGTCTTACCACTAGGTTCTTCATGACCTTTTTTTTCCCTTAGATTCCATATATATGTGTTAGCATACTGTATTTGTTTTTCTCTTTCTGACTTACTTCACTTATGGAAAATAAAATTGAATTGGACTGTTGGTAGTCTTTTAAAATGTTTTACCTTATCACAATAACTTTCATGTGTAAATTGAATTATTTATAGTTATTGGTAATGCTTTATGCAAAAGTATATTTTAAAAATGTATGATTATGTATTTCTACATATTAAAGACACATACTTTTAAAGTGGAAAGTAGCCTAATGTTTGACTAAATGTTTTTGTTATATTCAACATGCTTGTTGTTGTTTTGGCCTGCCCAGTGTTGTCCTGCAGCACCAATTTTTTCCGCCTCTAAGTACCCAGTGTACATGAACTAATAGGTCAGCAGAAAGTCTGCATTGTGAAATTGCCTAGAAACAGGCTTGCAAGCTTGAATCAATTTGTGTTTGAAACTGAGATTAATAAATTACATGGTTTTGAATAGTTAAAAATCTATATTAGAATTATTAATTAGAATTAAATAATTAGAATTATATCACAAAACTGGATTATCATGAGGGATTACTGAGGAAAAAATATTACAAAAACACTACTATGTTCCCTTGATCTTCAATTAGATTTTTACCTACTTCTTTTTTTTTTTTTTTTTGGCTGTGCTCTTGCGACTTGTGGGATCTTAATTCCCCGACCAGAGATTGAACCCAGGCCCTCAGCAGTGAGAGTGCGGAGTCCTAATCACTGGACTGCCAAGGAATTTCCAAATTTATACCTATTTCCTGAGAAGCAGTATGGTTGGTGGTTAAGACAAGGGCTCTGAAGTCCAAGTCTCTTGAGCCAGGGTCAATCCTGGTTCTGCCACTGAGCAGCTGTAAGCCTGATCACATTAATTAACTGCTTGCTGCCTCAGTTTCCTCATCTGTTAAATGGTGTCAATTGTAGCACCTATCCCATAGCATAGTTATGAGGATTAGTGAGTTAATACACACAAAGTGTTTAGAACATTGCTTGTCATATGCTAAATGCTCAGTAAATACTTGCAGTTCTTCCTATTGTATGTTAAGCCTGGACTCTCATAACTTATGTGATTTGCACATATATGGATTTCTGATATTGTTTCACTTTTGGGAAAAGTTGTCCTCTACTCTGTTTTAGAATATGTTATATAGTCTCTAAAAGGGTTCCTTTGATAAAGAAAAAAATCTTTATGTCTTAAGGATTTTAAGTTTCATAAGTATATTCTTATCATTTGGTAATCTTATAAATAATTAGTGTTTCAAGTTAAAGATAAAATGGTACAGATAGAATATTTATTTCATATAATATTATTTCATTTGTAAAGGAAGAATAGAAAGACATTTGAGAGAGGAAATGATCAATATGCAGTCTCTTATTATGGATTTGAATTTAGTAAGTATTTGCCTTTTATTTTTGTAAATAAGGTTTTTACTTAAGGAGTAATGAGATGTCCTCCTCAAAAATTAAATGTTTGGAACCAGCTATGTAATATGTAAATTTATGGGACAATATACTTTTTTTAAAATTAAATACATTTTGAGAGAGGTATCTTCTGAATCTAGTTTTTGAAGAAAGAAAGATTGTGTAGCTTTACCTTAAGTAGGAAGTTGGCAAACTATGGCCCGTGGGCCAAATTTGGCCTGCTGCTTGTTTCTGTAAAGTTTTATTGGAACACAACCAGACCATGCTTTTGGGCTGTGGGACAGATTTGAGCAGTTGTGACAGAGATCATATGGCCCCAAAAACCTACAATTTTGGGCTTCCCTGGTGGCGCAGTGGTTGAGAGTCTGCCTGCCAATGCAGGGGACACGGGTTCGAGCCCTGCTCTGGGAGGATCCCACATGCTGCGGAGCAACTGGGCCCGTGAGCCACAACTACTGAGCCTGCGCGTCTGGAGCCTGTGCTCCGCAACAAGAGAGGCCACGATAGTGAGAGGACCGCGCACCGCGATGAAGGGTGGCCCCCGCTTGCCGCAACTAGAGAGGGCCCTCGCACAGAAATGAAGACCCAACACAGCCAAAAAAAAAAAAAAACCTACAATTTTTACTATATGACCCTTCATAGAAAAAGTTTGCTGGTCTCTGCCTTAAGTAATTAGTAAAATAGATTAGTCCATTATTACTTAGAAAACACTGAAGTTTGCACAACTAGTACATGTTACTTGTCCAATATTTGTCAAAAATAACTTTCCAAAACAACGACAGTTCTTGTTCTTGTCCTCACTACTGATGATTGGTATGAATGGTGCTGGCTTACAGATTAGTAAATCCTCACTATTTGATAGGAATGTGCCAGTACTTGGCAATGGGGCTTTCTATCAAATACAGAATTGTCAGGTGTTTTTGAAATGGTCTAATGATTTTAATAGACTTCTTCCGTTATGTCCTAGGACAGGTAGAAATCCTTCATTGGTTTCAACTGAGAATTTCTATCACAGCTGGACAACTTTTGGATTTTATAGAAAACCTAGAGCACAGGTAGTTTTTAATCAAATCAGTACTGCTTAAGGGAAGGAAACGGTGTGAGGTTGAAAAACCTCTCAAAACATATCAATCCTGAGTAAAATATAAAAGTTTGTCTTTAAATAACAAAATATATGTGGTAGCCAATCATTTAAATTAGCCTGATTTATCTGTAACAAGCTGATTATTTTAGGTTAGAAATTGAACTTACGAAAAAAATAACTCCATGCCTTGATTTCACAAAGTTGGTGAAGTTTTCTAACAGTGGTCCAGGGACTAGGCATGAAGGGTCTAATAAAATGCAGTTTTTCAATATCTGTTGCCATCCTCATTCATATTTTTCCTTTTTGGAAATGTGTCCTCACACTTGTAGAATTAACAGTCCCACCATGTAGAGATTCATATTTGCTGGGATCCAGTGCACAATATCCATTTTTTGACATTACTTTGATTACAGAAGTTACTGTTTCATCAGAACTTTTACATTTCATCTAACTACTTTGGTGTGCTGGGGCTATAACTGATGTGGTGATTATAAGCAAACATGCCGTTTAACAAATGTAACCACTAACAGGCAAATGCCATTATTGAGAAAACTGGGCCTTGAATTTTAGCTAAGTTAAACATACCAAGGCAATCTTTATAGCTCATCCACACCCTTAAATAATATAATTTTGAAGAATACATTAGTTTTTCTGTACAAATCATGATTAATTTTACATATCAAATTGTGAGATGTACACAAATAAAATTGCTTCCTTTTCTCAAATGGCCAAACTTTGTTTGGATGACTTGATGGATCTCCTGGGAACCACCCTGGTCCAGAGACCCATGGAAAGTTTTAAATCAGGGCAATGAAAAGATCAGATTTGCTGGGTTTAAAAAGATCACTCTGGCTTTTATTTCAAGCATGGGTTAATTGTCAGTCAGGGACAGTTTGAAGAAAAACAGTCTTTAGAGGTAAATGTCATCAATGAATTTTTTCTTAGTTCCCTTAAGAATTGAAGAAATGGAAAACTCTGGTTGGCTGTCAGTGTCTTTGACTTGTCTCCCTACCCTACTCTGCCCCAGTTTAAAACTAAAATCAGTTAATACTGTTTACTCTGTTAGTGTTAGTGCTGGTTGTTTCTTGGTGTCCTTTCATAAGAGTTTATAAGTTTGTTGGATGCCTAAAAAATTGTGCTTTGTAAGTTGATAAGTAGTGATGTAAGATTTAACATGGTGTGATGTCAAGTCATAGCAAAAATGACCTACCTTATTTCAACTGATCCCTTCAATAAATAACATATCTCTCTAAGTGTAAAGGAAGATGAGGAAGTCCATAATATGGTTTTTAGATCTAAATTTCTGAAAAGTAGTAGGGACATTATTTTTCTTAACTGATCAACCACTAATTCCATTCTTATTTTAGTGCTATTTCCAGGCCAATGTGTGAGTGAGGCTATATTTAAAACATTCGTGTAATAAGTAGATATTTATTAAGCAAGACTTTTTTTTTTTTCTTTCAAGATCTGAATTTCTTTTTTAAGAAATTATTTTGTGAATGCCTTTTCTGGTATTTTTCTTTGGTTTGAAAGTTGCTGTTTTAATGTTGAGCACATGTATGATTGTGTTCATATGTAGAATTCTTTGAACCAGTCTTTATATTACTTTCTACCTTTTTACCTTTATTTACTGTTCCATCTGTTGTCTGTTGCAGTCTGGCTTGTGCTTCTTCCATGCTACTGAAATGCTTTTGCTGAGGTTACCAGGGACCTCCCAGTGAAGTACATTTCAGGCCTTTCCTTACTGACCTCTGCTACATGGGATGGTATTGGTCAACCTACTTGAAATTCACTATTCCTTGTATCTCCTAACACTGCAGAATTCTTGTTCTCTTCATTCCTTCCTGATTATTCATTTGCTGTCTTTTTATGGTATTCTTGTCCTGCCCTTCTCTGCCTTTTCTTATCGTTCCTGTTGGTACTACCAAAATTATGTCTTTGTTCCACTTTCTCATTCTTTTTACTTTAACTGATAAATCTCATTTGTTTTCATATTGAAACTAATTTTTATATGCTAATGATTCCTACTGCCTAGGCCTGTATTTGAAAAGGCACCCTTGTATATGAAACACTTGCTACTTAACTAGGTATCACAGAGGCACTTCAAACTCCCCATGCCTCTAACTGTGCTTCTCTTTCCCACTTCTTCTCTTTACACTTTGTCTTAGTTTGTGGCACACTCATCTTACCAGTCACATGAGAGTCATTTTTGACTCATACCATTCTCTTATATTTAAATTAGGTATTGGTCCTGCCAGTTTACCTTCTAAATATTATTCCACTTCAGGCCTTCATTCTTGGGAACACATTAGTAGCCTCCTCACTGGTTTTTTTGTTTCCTCTTTTAAATCCATCTTTTCTATGGCTGTTAGTATGAGTAACCTAAAATAGTTGTCTAATCTTCAGATCTCTTGTTACATACAGGATGAACACTGTCTTCCTTACACAGGTTTACATGGCCTCTTGTTGTTCTTTCTCTGGCTTCCTTTCTTGCTCCTCTCTTCCTGTAGTGTGTGCTGTAACAACATCAACCTGCTTGTGAACCTTTTGTGTACATGGTATCTTGTGTCCTGCCATTGTACCATTTCTCATAATGCTTTTCTCCATTTAAGTTCATTCTTGCCTATCGTTTTAGGCTGTCACCTGTTACCGGACTTCTTTTCTGATGGGAGGTCCTTCCTCTGAGCTCTTGTAACATTCTGGCTCTAACTCATTGGGTTATAATTATTTATATGTGTCTCTTCAGGTCAACTAAACATCACTGGAACTGAACTTATTCGAGGTCAGTGACCATGTTCCTTTCATCTTTGAATTCCCAGGACTAGAACAATGTCTGTCACAGAGTAGGGAGTCAACAAATGTTTACTGAATAAAGTGATTAGATTTATATCATGTTATATCACTTATATGTGGAATCTAAAAAAAATGGTTCAAATGAACTTATTTGCAAAACAGAAATAGAGTCACAGAAGTAGAAAACAACTTATGGTTACCAGGGCCGTAATGGAGGGTAGGGGTAAGTTGGGAGATTGGGGTTGACATAGTCACACTACTGTATATAAAATAGATAACTAATAAGGACCTACTATATAGCACAGGGAACTCTACTCAAGACTCTGTAATGACATGTATGGGGAAAGAATCTAAAAAAGAGCAGATATATGTATATCTATAACTGATTCACTTTGTTGTACAGCAGCAAAAACTAACACAACAGAAACTAACACAGCATTGTAAATCAACTGTACTCCAATAAAAATTAAAAAAAGATAAAGTGATAGGACTTTTCTTGTTAAATTTCAGCATGATTAACATACATTACAATGTGCAGCTTTTAAGTGTTTAGTGCAATAGGTTTTGATAGTTGTATACACTTATGCAACCACCATCCCAAACAAGAGACAAAACATTTCCATCACCCAAGAAAGCTTTCTCATGCTCTGTCCTTTTCCACTGGCCTGTTGCCCCCAGGTCATCTTTTTCTGACATCTGACATCCTGAATTAATTTCTCCTGTAATTGGACATCATAAAAATGGAGTAATTTTTGTCTGATTTCTTAGAAGCTTAACATAAGGTTTTTGAGATTCATTCATGCTCTTGCCTGTAGCAGTAGTTCATTATTTTTTATTGTTGAGTAGTACTACATGTTTGAGTATAGCATAATTTTTAAGTCATTTTCCTCTTGATAGACATTTTGGGCTGTTTCTAGTTTCCGGTTATTAGGAATAAGACTGTGACCATTCTTGTACAAGTGTTTTTTTGTGGGCATGTGTTTTCATTTCTCTTGGATAAAATATCAAGGAATGGAAATAGTTGCCCATAGGGTAGATTTATGTTTACCTTTATTTCCAAAGTGGCTGTGACATTTTACACTCCAGCCAACAATGTATGAGAGATTTGGTTTCTCTATTTCCTTACCAGTGTTTTCAGTCCTTTTAATTTTAGCCATTCATGCTTGAGTGAAATGATATGACATTGTGGTTTTAATGTGTGTTTGCTTGATGACTGAAGATGTTGAGTACCCTTTCATGTGCTTATTGGCCATTTGTATACATTCTTTTTATTTTTATTTTATTTATTTTTTTAACATCTTTATTGGAGTATAATTGCTTTACAATGGTGTGTTAGTTTCTACTTTATAACAAAGTAAATCAGTTATACGTATACATATGTTCCCATATCTCTTCCCTTTTGCATCTCCCTCCCTCCCACCCTCCCTATCCCACCCCTCTAGGTGGTCACAAAGCACTGAGCTGATCTCCCTGTGCTATGCGGTTGCTTCCCACTAGCTATCTATCTTACGTTTGGTAGTGTATATATGTCCATGCCACTCTCTCACTTTGTCACAGCTTCCCCTTCCCCCTTCCCATATCCTCAAGTCCATTCTCTAGTAGGTCTGTGTCTTTATTCCCATCTTGCCACTAGGTTCTTCATGACCTTTTTTTTTTTTCCCTTAGATTCCATATATATGTGTTAGCATACTATATATTTTTTTCTCTTTCTGACTTACTTCACTCTGTATGACAGACTCTAACTCCATCCACCTCACTACAAATAACTCCATTTCGTTTCTTTTTATGGCTGAGTAATATTCCATTGTATATATGTGCCACATCTTCTTTATCCATTCATCCGATGATGGATACTTAGGTTGCTTCCATGTCCTGGCTATTGTAAATAAAGCTGCAATGAACATTTTGGTACATGACTCTTTTTGAATTATGGTTTTCTCAGGGTATATGCCCAGTAGTGGGATTGCTGGGTCGTATGGTAGTTCTATTTTTAGTTTTTTAAGGAACCTCCATACTGTTCTCTATAGTGGCTGTATCAATTTACATTCCCATCAAAAAATCTAGAAACAATAAATGCTGGAGAGGGTGTGGAGAAAAGGGAACATTCTTGCACTGTTGGTGGGAATGTATACATTCTTTTTAAAAAATTTTATCGAAGTATAGTTGATTTATAATGTGTTAATTTCTGCTGTACAGCAAAGTGATTCAGCTATATATATATATATATATATATATATATATATATATTTGTTTTTTTTTGTATTCTTTTCCATTATGGTTTATCACAGGATATTGAATATAGATCCCTGTGCTATACAATAGGACCTTGTTGTTTATCCATCCTGTATATACTAGTTTGCATCTGCTAATCGCAAACTCCCAATCCTTCCCTCTCTCACCCCCCTGCCCCCTCACCAGCAACCACAAATCTGTTCTCTATCTCTGTGAGTCTGTTTCATAAATATGTGTATATATTCTCTTTTGAAGTATCTATTTGAGTCTTTTGCCTATTTTTTTAAAAATTGGATTGTTGGATTTTTAATATTGATTTGTAGAAGTTGTTTATATGTTCTAGATACAAATCTTTTGACTGATACACATACTATGAATACTTTTTCCATCTATGGGTTTTCAATTTATTTTTACTAATGTTATTTTTTGATATTAGAAATGTTTAGTTTTGGTAAAGATCAATTTTATCTGTTTTTTCTTTTATGATTATTGCATTTTATGTCCTGTCCAAGAATTGTTGCCTATCTCAAGTTTGTGAAAGTGCTCTAAAATTTGCTTGCAGAAGCTTTAGGGTTATATTTAGGTATATGACCAAATTAATTTTGGTATGTGGAGTGGGAAAGAGGCTGAGTTTTATTTATTTATTTTTTTATACAGGTATTCAGTTTTTTCAGTAACATTTGTTAAAAAGATTTTCTTTCCCTATTGGATTGACTTGGCATTTTGGTTGAAGATCTGTTGACCATATTTTGTGCATCTATATTTAGTTTCTATTCTGTGTCATTGTTCTGTCTGACTATCCTCATGCCAATATCACGGTCTTGGTTAATGAAGCTTTATAGTAGTATTGATATCAATTAGTGCAAGTTCTCATCTCTTCTTTCAGTATAATTTGCCTATTCTTGATCCTTTGCATTTCCATATGAATTTTAGAATCAGCTTACCTATTTATTGAACAAAGCTTGCTGGAACATACGATAGTTAGAAAATGACAGTAGTATAGTTAACAACCTCCAAAATCGCCTCTCAAACTATACGTATGAAAATTCTATGTAAAAGCATTCTCTCAACATTATGTGAAGGTGGAGAATGCTGAAACTATCAAATAGCTGAGGGTAAAAAAGAAAGTTAACAAACACCAGTACCATTGTTCCACACATTCCCACTTCAAACTTGTCCCACTGTGGGGCTTGATGATTCAGGGCTATAGGAAAAGCAGAGGAGAGATGCCAGTGGCTTGAGGGTGAAACCAGAAAGATGAAATCTACCCTAAAACTGAAAATACTAAAGTAACTTGACATGTCAGGAAGGTATTTCAAATTATGCATATATTAAAGGGACAGGTTCCAAATAAAGGGCCAGGTGGGAGATTTAAAGAGATAGTTGTTGTACAATGGGCCAGGCATGCAACTTAAAGAGATAGATAGCTATATAAAGGAACAGGTATGTGATTTAAAGGGATAGACTCTATTTAAAGGATTAAGATTGATTTCAAAGAGCATGCACTATTCAAATGCATAATCTTACAAATACATAGCTTCTGGGAGACAAAAAAGGCAAAAGTGTAGGAAGTAGTTTCCTTTGGCTTTTGGATAGTGAAGAGGAAAAAAATAAGGGAAAAGTTAGAATCTTACAAGACAACTGAATCACAAATTGGAGGATTTACAAAAACTACTTTGGCCCCCCCTCCCCACCACTTAAGGAAACAGACCAACCAACCACCCCATTATAGTACCTGGTATTGATAGGAAAGGGTGACATTGGACTAGAAATACTGTAAAACAGGTCAACAGCACAAAAAACGAAAGAAAAATGTCTAAATCAGGAAATAAATTTGTACACAAATTAACTGAGGAAAATTCCCCACAAATACACACCATGAAGTATTAAAAAAACTGTAAATTGATACTCCAAACAGAATTAAATTTACTCTAACAAGCACTTGAGAATATGAAAAATCATTTTAATCATAAATTCAAAAACTGAAAACACAAATGGACAATAAACAGGGAGAAATTAAAAAAAGAATTGATGGAGTTCAGAAAAGAAATAGAAGAAAATGTCAGAATTATTCCAGAAATGAAGAATATATTACAAGGTGCCAAAGGGATAATAGACTAATATGAAAATTTAATGAGCATCAAAAAACACAAAACAAAACAGGAAAATAATCATTAGAATTAAAATGACATAAGGGAGTAAAAAATATCAGAGAAAAAGTAGTGGAAACGGAAGACTTAGTTAAGGAAGGAATAATATTTGTGTTCTTGGAATCTCTGAAGAAGAAAACCAAAACAATTGAAAAGAGCTAATACCTGAAACTGTAATTCAAGAAAACTTTCCAGATAGAAAAGATCTGAATCCACACATTGAAAGTATACCAAGAACCTGGAAAAATTAATCCACAACAAGTAACTCTAATATATGTTAGTAAAATTATTATATTAATATATCAAAGATAATAAAATCCTTAAGACTCCATGTAAAAAACCCAAATAACTTAGAAAAGCAAAAAATTATATAGTTAACCTTTGAACAATGTGGGGGTTAGGGGTACCGACTCTCCATGCGGTTGAAAATCCATGTGTAACTCATGGTCAGCCCTCTATATCCACAGTTTTGCATCTGCAGATTCAACTAACCGCAGACAGTATAGTATTGCTATAATATTCATTGAAAAAAATCTGTGTATAAGTGGACCTGTGTATAAGTAAGCAACAATCCATGTTGTTCAAGGGTCAACTGTACTAGCATCAAACTTTTCAAAACCAACATACAAAGCAAGGCAAAGTGGAACAGTGTTTTAAAAAAAGTCAATGAAAAAATGATTCCAGATTTTATATACAGTGAAGCTGGCCTTTAAATATGGTTATGTAAACATAGTTTTCAGCAAACCAGAACTTAGGGAAATCTCTACCCCTCAGTCTTTCTTGAGGAATCTAGAAGTTGAGCTTCATCCAACCAGCTGATGATTGGGAAAAATTCACCAAAAGGACTGATGATGAGCATTTAAAAAATGTATAAATATACGTATAACACTAAAACAAAGATTGGTGTGAGAATGGACTACTAATATAAAAGTGTTATATATTGTGACAGCATTAGAAATAATGTAACTGGAAAACAGGAGGGAAATGGAGAGGGGAGGGGGAAAATAGGGCAGTAGGTATTTAAGAACATCAACAGTACATGATAAATCGTACCTTAAAAAGTTAAATGAGAAAACGAGACTCAAGGGAATTAAAAAAAGCTATAAGTACAAAGGCACCATGAAAACAAAAATACAGACCTTTGTAGAAACCAAAAAAACTTTTTAGAACAAAATAGCAAAGAATACACATCCTGTGGATAAACATGCTAAAAATAACAAAATACACAATTTATAAACTATGATGATGAAATTGAGATCAAATATATCAGTCATAACGATCAACGTGAATGGGCTTTACTCAAAAATTAAAAAAAAATTTTGGTTCATGTAACAAAACCCAATATGCTGTTTATAAGAGACGTAATGTGATTTAGAATAGCTGAAAATAAAAGGATGGATAACAGTATACCAGACAAATGGAAACAATATGAGAGCAGAGATAGTGATTTTTATATCAGATATGGTAGAATTCAAGTCCAAGAACATTAAATGTGACAGAGAAGGTTAATGCTTAAACCCACACTCCACAGTTAAGATGTTATACTTATGAATATTTAGTTTATTTATCAACCACCTTTCAGAAATAAAACCCACAGGAGATGTAGGGACACATAAATAGAAACATACCAATAATAGATTTTAATATACCACTTTTATTAGTAGACAGATGAAGTGTACCAAAAAAAAAAAAAAAAAAAAAGGAGGTAGAAGATCTAAATAATAAAGTCATTGAGATTGGTATTTGGTGCATACAGAGCGCTACACCTTGAAAACAGAGAATACATGTTTCTATTGAGTGCCCATGACACATTGACAAAATTGGTTATATATTAGGTCTCAAGACAATAATTTCCATAAAGTAGAAGTATTACAAACAATTACTGATTACAATGCAATAAAACTAAGTTTTACTACCAAAAGCAAAAACAGCCTCTTTCACCTGGAAACTTAAAAATTGATTGAACAACTCCTTGGTAAAAGGGGAACTAGAACAGAAAGTCCAGAATTGGACTTCCTGTTTAGACACCAAAACAATGGAAACTTAGTATATGGCAAAGGTAATGTATCAGTCTGGTTCCAGTAAGGAGAGTGAAACCAACATGGTAACTTGAACAGAGAAAATTTCATATAAAAATTATGAACTGTAACAGGCGATTGGAATAATGAGGAGTTCTAAGAAGCAAAGAGAATTTAAAAAAATATAGCAATAGAGGATATAAGGAGCAGCTACTACGCCTGAGGAGGAAGAACTTGCCTTGTCCTGGGGTCTGAGATTCATTCCTCATTGAAGAGGGTACTGAATGGAAGAGAAGTTGCTGTGGTCCTGCACTGGCAGAACCTGCTGGAAATCACTCCTTTGGAACTTCTAAATCTACCTTCTAAGGTGTCAGGGAAAGCTGGTCACAGGGAAAGCTGGTCATAGGTAGTTTAAAAAGATATTCTGTATTTACCTACATGTTTACCATTTCAGATGCTTTTAATTCTTTCCTGTGGTTTCATCTTGTATCATTTTGCTTAAGACCAATAACCTCTTTTAGCATTTCTTGTATTGTGTGTCTTTTACTGGTAACTTCTCTCAGCTTTTATCTAGGAATCTCTTATTTCATTTTCCTTTTTGAAGGATATTTTCTCTGGCTATAGATTTATAGGTTGTTATCTCTTTCAGTTATTTAAAGATACGGTTTTATTTTCTCCAGAATGAATTGTTAGTGGAAATTCTTATATTTTTTCTCAGTATATAATGTCTTAATTCTCTCACTTCTATTAAGATTTGTTCTTTATTATTTTTTCCCCCAGCAATTTAATTGAGATGTGCCTTGCTGTAGTTTTCTTTGTGTTTATTCACTGTGAACCCCACAGTGTTGAGCTTTTGCATCTTTGGTTTGGTATCTTTCATCAGTTTTGGAAATTATGCAGGTGTTATCTTTTCATACGTTTCTTCTGCCTCATTTTCACTTCTATTTCTTTTCTAGGACTCCACTGACACTTCATGTTAGACTCTGTTATCTTGGATTTTCCATTCTGTTAATTTTCTACCTTTTTTCTTTTTTTAGTTATCTACTTCCTTTTTAACCTATGTTCAAGTTCACTAATCCTTTCCTCTTTTGTGTCATGTTTACTGTAAAGACTATCTATGAATTTTTTATTTCTAACTTGTATTTTTTATTTTTAGCATTTCTATTTTTTATAGTTTATATATCCTTTGAAAATCCTCAGCTCTTCCTGCTTACTGTTCAGTTTTTTCCATGAGATCTTTTTATTTTTATCATAGCTAGTTTCAAGTTCCTGCCAGTTTTGACATTTGTTTTATCTATGGTCTGTTTCTACTGCCTATTTCATCTCTTGATTGTTTTATATATATATATATATATATATTTGCTTTATGGTATGCCATATAATTTTTGATTGCAGGCTAGACTTTGTATAAAAGAACTGTAGAAAATGAAATAAATAGTATTCATTTCCATACCCTTCTTCTAGATTGGGGAGAGGGGTGGGATGGGGAAGCCTGAGGTAATGAGATTTGAGGTTACGATGGCTTTTTTTCAGTGTTAGTTTGAGTCAGGTCACCACTGGTTTCAGGTGCTTTGAGGATAGGATCACAATTTTCTCTTCAACAGGACCTGGGATCTTAGCAGTGTTAACTTCCAGAGTTCTGCTCTTGCTTCAGCTAAGCTGCCAGCTATGAAACTGTGGGAGATCTGTTTCTCTGTTTTGCTGCCCAGCTCTCAGATTCATGATTCATGTTCTACTTTCTATGGCTCTGTAAGCCCTGTTGCCTGTTTAGTCTCTTAAAGCCTGGAGAGCCTTGGAGTAGTTTCTTTCAGCTCTCCTATCTCACTGCCTGTAGTTTAAAGCTTGGAGTGCCTGGAGATGTGGGAGTGAGGAAGATAGGAGGAGATGAGAAGTTCTTGCTTCTCTCTTATCCTGCCCATAGTTATTTGCAGTTGAAAGCCTGAAGTGTTCAGAGGGTACCTCTCAGATACCCTGCTCTGGACCCAGCCTTCTGTACCTAAAAGCCCAGATTGCCTCTGATGGACTTTCTCTCTCCACCACCCCCCACCACCACCTCCCATGCCCCCTCTTCCCCCGCCTCCAGCTTTTGGCATACAACTCTTGAGCACTTGGTAAAAACCTGTGTGAGAGTTGGCCATTAATTGCAGACTTGATTGTGGCTGTAAATCCTTGGGATTCTTATCTGTGAAGCCAGACTGTATGTGGCTGTAAAAAGTTGAAAGTCTGGCCGATTTGTCTTTCTTCAAGTGTGGTAAATTCCTCTTTCTTCAGAAAGAATGGAACAATTTTGTGTCTCTTTTATGAAGGACTCGCCACTCTCTAGAATTTAGTTCATGTAAATTTCTTTGTGTCCTCATTGCTCTGATGGGTTTAAAAACCTGTGATTTTGTAGTTTATTCAATTTGTTTTGTTCATTTGGTTGAGAGTGAAGGTCTCTTGCTGCTTTGTGGAACACAGTGTTTCTCTTTATATTTCTAATTTTGTAGAACTTTCTTAATGGTAAAAGAATGTGGAATTAATAACCAATGAATCATCCTCTTAATTTTTAAAATTTCCTTACAGTTTCCTTAAATGTTTCAAGTTTTGTACACTTGAAGCAGAATATTGACTAGGTCTACTCTTAATTTGAAAAAAACGAAGGCTAGCTCATTGCCCTAGAATATCACTGAGCAAAGCAATGTTATTTTGAATGTATCTCTTGATAATTGTGACATGGAGGTTCTGAACAGGAAGCTACTTGGTCATGTTGTCCAATCCCTTTATTTTACCCATGGGAAAATATCTTTATGTTCTAGCTGGTCATAATGAGTTTGAGTGTGTTATCTAGTTATCTATATAGCCATTGCTTTTTTGTCTTTTAGCACAATGTTTATATGTTTTAGACTTCTACTTTGTAACTTTTATCTGTGGTGAATATTTTGTTTATTCAGACTTTAATTTGAATTTTAAAATGTTTAGAAAAGACAGATTATTCCTCTGGAGTATTAATTATTAGTGTTTGTCTCTTCTGTAATATAAATGGGATATACATATAAATGGATTTGTGTTACATAGATATTTACTAAAACAGTACATAATATTGTGAATGTAGTGGGTTATTAAAGTATAGATAGTAGTTATGAATAATATTTTCCTTTGAATTGTTTTATGCAGCAGAATATACTTTTTCACAAAAATTGGACTTTGATATTAATTTTTTTATTGAAGTATAATTGACATACCATAATAGGTTCAGGTATACATTGTAGTAATTTGATATTTATATGCATTTTGAAATGGTCACCATGATGAGTCTAGTTACCATCTGTAGTCATAAAAAGTTATCGTAATATTATTGACTGTATCCCCTATGCTGCACATTACATCCCCATGACTTATTTACTTTATAACTGGAAGTTTGTACTTCTTAATCCCCTTCACTTATTTCACCTGCCCCCAGCAATACTTTACTCCACCTCCATGTTTTATGTTTTTTACATCACAATTTACATCTTTTTATTTTGTGTACCCCTTAACATATTGTAGTTATAATTGATTTTACTACTTTAGACTCTTAACTTTCATACTAACTTTATAAGTGGTTGATCTACTACCTACTGTATACCTGCCTTTACCAGTGAGATTTTTTTCAGTGATATTAATTTTTGAGATATATGAGTCCAATGCAAATAATTTTAATTTCTTTTAATTATAAGAATAAGCTAATCTTCATTTCAGATATGTAACAAGTAGTTAGGAATGAGTGGCCACTTGTTTAGTCAGAGAAAGGTAAAAATATAAAGTGCAGCCTTTCAGGAATAGATGCCAGCACAAGTTTTGTTTGATAGTTTTATAAATGATTGAGAGTGTAAGACAGCAGAAAAATTTTTAGGTTGCCAGAAGCTTTTCTAACTGGTAAAATGCTAATAAATTCATGGGAATAAAGATAAGGAGGATCTTTCAATGAGCACATATTTGCAATTAAAGGCTAAATCTTATTAAATATAAGATAAATATATTTTATGTATTTATTTAAACAAGTTACAGGCCCAGTCTTTTTTCTTCACTCTTTTCTAAGAAATGTTGACCGAGTTATAAGTGGCCTTAGATAACTAGAGTCTCATGTACCTTTTACAGAGAACATTTCAGTACTGTGACTTCTTTTTCTTGTATCTGCCATAAATATACTTACAGAATTTAAAGTTTCCTTCCACTTTCCTTCTACCTTCAGTTAGCTCTGCTTATTTCCTTCTGCCTCAAAACCTTTATGGTATGAAGTGAGATATGATTACTGGGTCAGTAACCAGATGATACAGTTCCTTAGGCTAATAGAATAGTGTTCAGCCCTCCCTTCCTCTCTCCCTTCCTTCCTTCCTGTTACTTTCCATTTACAGTTATTATAAAATATTCCTATATTCTCTGTGTTTTACAATACATCCTTGAGCCTATCTTACACCCAATAGTTTGCACCTTCTACTCTCCCCTATCCCTATGTTGCCCCTGACAACTGGTAACCACTAGTTTGTTCTGTTTTCTGTGAGTCTGCTTTTTGCTATATTCACTAGTTCTATTTTTTAGATTCTCCATATAAGTGATATCATGCAGTGTTTGTCTTTCTCTGACTTACTTCACTTAACACAGTGCCCTCCAAGTCCATCCATGTTGCTGCAAATGGCAAAATTTCATTCCTTTTTATGGCTGAGTAGTATTCCATTGTATATGTATGCCACATCTTCTTTATTCATTCATCTGTCAGTGGATACTTAGGTTGCTTCCATGTCTTGGCTACTGTAAATAGTGCTGCTGTGAACATAGGGGTGCATGTAGTTTTTAGAATTAGAGTCTTCTCTGGATATATGCCCAGGAGTGGGATTGCAGGATCATATGGTAACTCTATTTTTAGTTTTTTTAAGGAACCTCCATACTGTTCTCCATAGTGGTTGTACCAATTTACATTCCCACCAACAGTGTGGGAGGGTTCCCTTTTCTCCACACCCTCTCCAGCATTTGCTGTTTGTACATTTTTCGATGATGGCCATTCTGACCAGTGTGAGGTGATACCTCATGGCAGTTTTGATTTGCATTTCTTTTTTTTTTTTTAAATTATTATTTATTTATTTATTTATTTGGCTGTGTTGGGTCTTTGTTTCTGTGTGAGGGCTTCCTCTAGCTGCGGCAAGCGGAGGCCACTCTTCATCGCGGTGCGCGGGCCTCTCACTATTGTGGCCTCTCTTGTTGCGGAGCACAGGCTCCAGACGCGCAGGCTCAGTAGTTGTGGCTCATGGGCCTAGTTGCTCCGCGGCATGTGGGATCTTCCCAGACCAGGGCTGGAACCCATGTCCCCTGCATTAGCAGGCAGATTCTCAACCACTGCGCCACCAGGGAAGCCCTGCATTTCTCTAATAATTAGCAATATTGAGCACCTTTTCATGTGCCTCTTGGCCATTTGTATGTCTTCTTTGGAGAAATGCCTGTTTAGATCTGCCCATTTTTTGATTGGGTTGTTTGTTTTTTGATATTAAGCTGTATGAGCTGATTTTATATTTTGGAAATTAATCCCTTGTTGGTCGTATCATTTGCAAATATTTTCTCCCATTCAGTAGGTTGTCTTTTCGTTTTGTAGATGGTTTCCTTTGCTGTGCAAAAGCTTTTAAGTTTAGTTAGGTCCCACTGGTTTATTTTTGTTTTTATTTTCACTACCCTAGGAGGTGGATCCAGAAAAATATTGCTGCACTTTATGTTGAAGAGTGTTCTGCCTATGTTTTCCTGTAAGAGTTTTTTAGCATCTGGTCTTACATTTAGGTCTTTAATCCATTTTGAGTTTGTTTTTGTGTATGGTATTAGAGAATGTTCTAATTTCATTTTTCTACATGTGGCTGTCCATTTTTCCCAGCGCCACTTATTGAAGAGACTCTTTTCTCTGTTGTATATTCTTGCCTCCTTTGCCATAGACTAATTGACCATAAGTGTGTGAGTTTTTTCTGGGCTTGTTCTCCTGTTCCATTGATCTATGTGTCTGTTTTTGTGCCAGTACCATACTGTTTTGATGACTGTAGCTTTGTAGTATAGTCTGAAGTCATGGAGCCTGATTCCTCCAGCTCTGTTCTTTCTGAAGGCTGTTTTGGCTACTTGGAGTCTTTTGTGTTTACATGCAAATTTTAAAATTATTTGTTCTAGTTCTGTAAAAATGCCATTGGTATTTTGATAGGGATTACATTGAATCTGTGGATTGCTTTGGGTAGTATGGTCATTTTAACAATATTGATTCTTCCAATCCAAGAATACGGTATATCTTTCCATCTGTTTGTATCATCTTCAATTTCTTTCATCAGCGTCTTAAAAGTTTTAGTAATAATTCTTTAGCCATTCTTTTACTGAGTTTGCCATTTCTCTCAGATACCATATTATTATGGTATTATTACTTTCTTATTTTATAAATGGGAGTAAAACAGTACTTTCCTCACAGGGCTTTTATGACAATTAAATGACATAATACATGGCAAATGATTAGTGTGCTATCTGACATTTAAAAGCACAGTAAATACTTGCTGATATTATTGTCGTCACAGTTGTTATCATCATTAGCATCATCATCATACCCACCCCATCATCATTTCCATTTGTCTGTTCTGACAATTACCATCATATTTTACACACTACTTCTTATCACATTGCATTTAAACTTGTGCAGTAGCCTCCTAACTGATACTATTACCTCCAGTTTCTGTCCCATCCATGTGGTTTATTTACACTTTTCAGACAAATCTACCTAAAATAGAATTTTTAATCAGGACACTGCCCAGTTCAAGAATATCTCTCCATTGCTCATAGACTTAAATCTTGCTTTGGTATTTAAATAACTCATTTTACTTATTTAAACTTTATAGTAGGTTTTTATTAAATATTTGTTGAATAAGTTGAATCAATGGTTCTATTATAGCACTTAAAAATTAAGTTACAGTGCAGTTTCAGTGTATCTGTGGTTGATGTTAGTATTCTGTTTTCATTTATGTAAATTTTTTCTTGTAAAAGGTAATCATTGATTTTTCTAAACGTAATTGTTTCTAAACATGATTTTTAGAACTTCTATCAAAGTAATGTATCTTTATAGTTTAAAGAAAAATAAAATGATACTGAAGGACTTGTAATGAAAAACAGTAGTTCCTGGCCTAACCATCTCTGTCCCCCTCCCCCATCCTACTTTAACTCTTAAATATTTCTGATGGTTGTTGTCTTCTTTTAATATAATATGCTTTTATCAAGTTGTCTTGACTTTATAAGTTTTAATTTTATTTATCTGCCATATATGAATATTTAGCCTTGTTCTATGATTTATCTGTCCTCTCTAATAAATTATATTATTATTTTTAGGAGCCCATTACTTGCTTCCCTTCTTACTTATCTGTATTTATATAGTATCAAGGTAGATGATAGGTATATTTTGTCATGTAACTACAATTAAATCATTCTTATTTTCCTTACTGCTTGACACTGTAGCTGCAATTAAGTTTATAGTGTTTTTATTAATATGACTATAAATTTTCCTTTTAAAAAATCATGTAAATAAGCTCTGATTTTATATTCTTTCTTAAACAGCCTTTTGTATCTCCTGGAGTTTCTAATTCCTATTTCTTTTTTCCTTGCATTGCTTGGTATTATCATTTCCTTCAGTTCTTTTAAGATAATGGTTCTCAATTAACAGCAATTTCCCCAACTCTCCGCCTCCTTCAGGACACTTGGTAATGTCTGGAAACATTTTTGGTTGTCCCAACTTGGGGAGTGCTACTAGCATCTAGTGTGTAGAGGCCAGGACTGCTGCTAAACATACTGCTCTGCACAGGGCAGCTTTCTTGGGTTAGGTCCATTTTCTGGTTTTGTTCACTTTCTTAGTTTATTTCATTTCCTCATTAGATTACAACCTTATGGAATTTAATTTCCTATGAATGGATAAAGGTAAATTTCCTGAGGTATTCCATATCTGAAACTATATTTTGCCCACACACCTGAGTGATATTTTGGATAGCTATGGGGTTATAAGTGGAAATCATTTTCTTTCATCTTTTTGAGGACATTAATCAGGGTAAATTTGGTGTCAGCCTCACTCTTCTTCCTTCTTGCCTTTTCCCCCTTTCTTTTTATTTTGTCTGTAAGTTTTTTAGTATTCCCTCTCTATATCCCTTGCATTCTGAAAATTCATTTACATGTCTGGGGTTCCCCCCCCCCACTTATTGTATTGGGAATTCTCCTTTCTTACTGGGTTTTCTCAAGTCATTAATTATGTCTTATGTTTGCTTTGGGAAATTCTCTTATTTATTTTTTTCTTTGCTAGTTTCTTCAGTACTGCTTTTTGTTTTTAGAACTTTTATTAGGTGGATATAGAATCCCCCTGGATTAGTCCTTTACATTCTCTTCTTTCTGGAAATAAATAAAGCAGAGAGATTAATATACTAAAATCAGTGTTTTCAATACCCAAAATTGACTATTGTTAGCTGGTTCAATGACTTCTTTTTTTTTTATTTTTAATAAAAAAGGAAAGTTTCAGGTAGAAGTTCCCTTTACCCACATGTTCAGTCTGATCCCCTTCTTTCCCTTTCCAGAAGCAACCCTGTTATTTTTGCATGTATTCTCTAAGGTCATTAAAGAGTGTATTTATCTATATGTGTGTAAATAAATAACATGTAGGATTGCTTAGTAGATAATTTAGGAATTTATATAGTTACTGTTTTACAGCCTGTTTTTCTGTCTTCTGTCCATGCTGGTGTATATAGATCTATTTGTAAGCTCCCATGGACAGTGCCTTTGTCTTACTAACTGTGGAATCCCCAGCACCAAGAACAGTATCTGGCATATAGTAGGTATGATATATGTATTTCTTTTACTTTTTCTTAACTTTTTTTTACTCTTTTAAAAATTTAAAATAATTTCTTATTTTTCTTTATTTTTTTAACATCTTTATTGGAGTATAATTACTTTACAATGTTGTGTTAGTTTCTGCTGTATAACAAAGTGAATCAGCTATACGTATGCATATATCCCTGTATCCCCTCCCTCTTGTGTCTTCCTCCCACCCTCCCTATCCCACCCCTCTAGGTGGTCACAAAGCACGGAGCTGATCTTGTGCTATGTGGCTGCTTCCCACTAGCTATCTATTTTACATTTGGTAGTGTATATATATCAACACCACTCTCTCACTTCATCCCAGCTTACCCTTCCCCCTCCCCATGTCCTCAAGTCCATTCTCTACATCTGTCCTGTCCTGTCCTGGCCCTAGGTTTGTCAGAACCATTTTTTTTTTTAGATTCCATATATATGTGTTAGGATATGGTATTTGTTTTTCTCTTTCTGACTTACTGCACTCTGTATGACAGACTCTAGGTCCATCCACCTCACTACAAATAACTCAATTTCGTTTCTTTTTATGGCTGAGTAATATTCCATTGTATATATGCACCACATCTTCTTTATTCATTTATCTGTTGATGGACATTTAGGTTGCTTCCATGTCCTGGCTATTGTAAATAGTGCTGCAATGAACATTGTGATACATGGCTCTTTTTGAATTATGGTTTTCTCAGGGAATATGTCCAGTAGTGGGATTGCTGGGTTGTATGGTAATCTATTTTTAGTTTTTTAAGGAACCTCCATACTGTTCTCCATAGTGGCTGTATCAATTTACATTCCCACCAACAGTGCAAGAGTCTTCCCTTTTCTCCACACCCTCTCCAGCATTTATTGTTTCTAGATTTTTTGATGATGGCCATTCTGACCGGTGTGAGGTGATACCTCATTGTAGTTTTGATTTGCATTTCTCTAATGATTAGTGATGTTGAGCATCCTTTCATGTGTTTGTTGGCAATCTGTGTATCTTTTTTGGAGAAATGTCTATTTAGTTCTATCACCCATTTTTGGGTTGGGTTGTTTGTCTTTTTGATATTGAGCTGTATGAGCTGCTTGTATATTTTGGAGATTAATCCTTTGTTAGTTGCTTCATTTGCAAATACTTTCTCCCATTCTTCAAAATGTTGATTCTTCCAATCCAGGAACATGGTATATCTCTCCATCTGTTTGTATCGTCTTTAATTTCTTTCATCAGTGTCTTATAGTTTTCTGCATACAGGTTTTATGTCTCTTAGGTAGGTTTATTTCTAGATATTTTACTCTTTTTGTTGCAATGGTAAATGGGAGTGTTTCCTTAATTTCTCTTTCAGATTTTTCATCAGTAGTGTATAGGAAAGCAAAAGATTCTTGTGCATTAATTTTGTATTCTGCAACCTTACCAAATTCATTGATTAGTTGTAGTAGTTTTCTGGTGGCATCTTTAGGATTCTCTATGTATAGTATCATGTCATCTGCAAGCAGTGACAGTTTTACTTCTTTTCTGATTTAGATTCCTTTTATTTCTTTTTCTTTGACTGCTGTGGCTAAAACTTCCAAAACTATGTTGAATAATAGCGGTGAGAGTGGGCAACCTTGTCTTGTTCCTGATCTTAGTGGAAATGGTTTCAGTTTTTCACCATTGAGAATGATGTTGGCTGTGGGTTTGTCATAAATGACCTTTATTATATTGAGGTAAGTTCCCTCTATGCCTACTTTCTGGAGGGTTTTTATCATATATCTGTGTTGAATTTTGTCAACAGCTTTTTCTACATCTATTGAGATTATCATGTGGTTTTTATCTTTCAGTTTGTTAATATGATATATCACATTGATTTGTGTATATTGAAGAATCCTTGCATTCTTGGGGTAAAATCCACTTGATTACAGTGTATGATCCTTTTAATGTACTGTTGGATTCTGTTTGATAGTATTTTGTTGAGGATTTTTGCATCTACGTTCATCAATGATACTGGCCGTAGTTTTCTTTTTTTGTGACATTTTTGTCTGGTTTTGGTGTCAGGGTAATGGTGGCCTAGTAGTATGAGGTTGGGAGTGTTCCTCTCTCTGCTGTATTTTGGAAGAGTTTGAGCAGGATAGGTGTTAGCTCTTCTCTAAATATTTGATAGAATTCACCTGTGAAGCCATCTGGTTGGGCTTTGGTTTGTTGGAAGATTTTTAATCACAGTTTTAATTTCAGTGCTTGTGATTGGTATGTGTATATTTTCTGTTTCTTCCTGGTTCAGTCTCAGAAGTTTGTGCTTTTCTAAGAATTTGTCCATTTCTTCCAGGTTGTCCATTTTATTGGCATACAGTGGCTTGTAGTAATGTCTCATGATCCATTGTATTTCCACAGTGTCAGTTGTTACTTCTTCTTTTTCATTTCTATTTCTGTTGATCTGAGTCTTTTCCCTTTTTATCTTGATGAGCCTGGCTCATGGTTTATCAATTTTGTTTATCTTCTCAAAGAACCAGCTTTTAGTTTTATTGATCTTTGCTATTGTTTCCTTCATTTCTTTTTTGTTTATTTCTGATCTGATCTTTATAATTTCTTTCCTTCTGCTAACTTTGGGGTTTTTTTGTTCTTCTTTCTCTAATTGGTTTAGGTGTAAAGTTAGGTTGTTTATTTGAGATATTTCTTGTTTCTTGAGGTAGGATTGTATTGCTATAAACTTCCCTCTTAGAACTCCTTTTGCTGCATCCCGTAGATTTTGGGTCGTCGTGCTTTCATTGTCACTTGTTTCTAGGTACTTTTTGGTTTCCTCTTTGATTTTTTCAGTGATCTCTTGGTTATTTAGTTGCGTATTCTTTAGCCTCCATGTGTTTGTAATTTTTACAGGTTTTTTTCCTGTAATTGATAACTAGTCTCATAGTGTTGTGGTTGGAAAAGATACTTGATATGATTTCAATTTCCTTAAATTTACCAAGGCTTGATCTGTGACCCAAGATATGATCTATCCTGGAGAATGTTACATGAGCACTTAAGAAGAAAGTGTATTCTGTTGTTTTTGGATGGAATGTCCCATAAATATCAATTAAGTCCATCTTGTTTAATGTGTTATTTAAAGCTTGTGTTTCCTTATTTATTTTAATTTTGGATGATCTGTCCATTGGTGAAAGTGGAGTGTTAAAGTCCCCTACTATTATTGTGTTGCTGTCAATTTCCCCTTTTATGGCTGTTAGCATTTGCCTTATATATTGAGGTGCTCCTATGTTGAGTGCATATATATTTATAATTGTTACCTCCTCTTCTTGGATTTATCCCTTGATCATTATGTAGTGTCCGTCTTTGTCTCTTGTGACAGTGTTAATTTTAAAGTCTATTTTGTGTGATAAGAGAATTGCTACTCCAGCTTTCTTTTGATTTCCATTTGCATGGAATATTTTTTTCCATCCCCTCAGTTTCAGTCTGTATGTGTCCCTAGGTCTGAAATGGGTCTCTTGTAGACAGCATATATACGGGTCTTGTTTTCATATCCATTCAGCCTATGTCTTTTGGTTGGGGCATTTAATCCCTTTACATTTAAGGTAATCATCGATATGTATGTTCCTATTCCCATTTTCTCAATAGTTTTGGGTTTGTTTTTGTAGGTCTTTCCCTTCTCTTGTGTTTCCTGCCTAGAGAAGTTCTTTTAGTATTTGTTGTAAAGGTGGTTTGGTGGTGCTGAGTTCTCTTAGCTTTTGCTTGTCTGTAAAGGTTTTAATTCCTCTGTCGAATCTGAATGAGATCCTTGCTGGGTAGAGTAACTTGTTTGTAGGTTTTTCCTTTTCATCACTTTAAATATGTCCTGCCACTCCCTTCTGGCTTGCAGAGTTTCTGCTGAAAGATCAGCTGTTAACCTTATGAGGATTCCCTTGTATGTTATTTGTTGCTTTTCCCTTGCTGCTTTTAATATTTTTTTCTTTGTATTTAATTTTTGATAGTTTGATTAATATGTGTCTTGACGTGTTTCTCCTTGGATTTATCCTGTATGGGACTATCTACGCTCCTGCACTTGATTGACTATTTCTTTTCCCATATTAGGGAAGTTTTCAAGTATAATCTCTTCAAATAATTTCAGTCCCTTTCTTTCTCTCTTCTGCTGGGCCTCCTATAATTCAAATGTTGGTGCGTTTAACGTTGTCCCAGAGGTCTCTGAGACTGTCCTCAATTCTTTTCATTCTTTTTTCTTTTTTCTGCTCTGTGGTGGTTATTTGCACTATTTTATCTTCCAGGTTACTTATCCATTCTTCTTCCTCAGTTATTCTGCTATTGATTCCTTCTAGAGAATTTTCAATTTCATTTATTGTGCTGTTCATCATTGTTTGTTTGCTCTGTAGTTCTTCCAGGTCCTTGTTAAACGTTTCTTGCATTTTCTCCATTCTGTTTTTAAGATTTTGGATCATCTTTACTGTCATTACTCTGAATTCTCTTTCAGGTAGATGGCCTATTTCTTCTTCATTTGTTTGGTCTGGTGGGTTTTTACTTTGCTCCTTCATCTGCTGAGTGTTTCTGTGTCTTCTCATTTTGTTTAACTTACTGTGTTTGGGGTTTCCTTTTTGTAGGCTGCAGGTTTGTAGTTGCTGTTGTTTTTGGTGTCTGCCCCCAGTGGGTAAAGTTGGTCCTATGGGTTGTGTAGGGTTCCTGGTGGAAGGGACTGGTGCTTGTGTTCTGGGAGATGAGGCTGGATCTTGTCTTTCTGGTGGGCAGGACTGTGTCCAGTAGTGTGTTTTGGGGTGTCTGTGAACTTATTATGATTTTAGGCAGCTTCTCTGCCAATGGGTGGGGTTGTGGTTCTGTGTTATTAGTTTTTGGCATGGGGTGTCCAGCACTGGAGCTTGCTGGTCGTCGAGTGGAGCTGGGTCTTAGCGTTGAGATGGAGATCTCTGGGAGAGCTCTCACTGATATTTTGTGGGGCCAGGAGGTCTCTGGTGGTCCAATGTCCTGAACTTGGCTCTCCCACCTCAGAGGCTCTGTCCTGACAGCCGGCCAGAGCACCAAGGCCCTGTCAGCCACATGGCTCAGATGAAAAGGGAAAATAAGAAGAGAGAAAAAAGTAAAATAAAATAAAGTAAAATGAAATAAAGTTATTAAAATAAAAAAATGGTATTAAAATAAAAAATAAAAATGTAATTAAAAAAAGCCACCAAACCAATAAACAAATCCACCAATGATAACAAACACTAAAAACTATGCTAATATAAACATAAAAATCTGAAACTAATTAGTCACATACAGCAAACCCTAAGTCTACAATTGCTCCCAGAGTCCACCGCCTTAATTTTGGGATGATTTGTTGCCTTTTCAGGTATTCCACAGATGCAGGGTACATAAGTTGATTTTGGAGATTTAATCCGCTGCTCCTGAGGCTGCACGGAGAAATTTACCTTTCTCTTCTTTGTTTGTGCAGCTCCTGGTGTTCAGCTTTGTATTTGGCCCTGCCTCTGCATGTAGGTTGCCCTCTGTCTCTTGTTTTCCCAGACAGGAGGGGGTTAAAGGAGCAGGTGATTAGGGCACTCTGGCTCACTCAGGCTGGGGAGAGGGAGGGGTACAGAATGGGGGGCAAGCCTGTGGCGTCAAAGGCCAGTGTAATGTTCCAGTAGCCTGAGGCATGCTGTTTGTTCACCAGGTGAAGTTTTCCCTGGATCACGGGATGCTGGCAGTGGTGGGCTGCACAGTCTCCTGGGAGGAGAGATGTGCATAGTGACCTGTGCTAGCATACAGGATTCTTGGTGCCTGCCACAGCAACCTTAGCGTTTCATGCTTGTCTCTGATTTTTGCGCTGATAGCTGCAGCTCGTGCCTGTCTCTGAAGCTCGTTTAGGTGGTGTTCTGAATCTCCTCTCCTCTGTGCACCCTGAAACAATGGTCTCTTGACTCTTATGCAGTTTCAGACTTTTTCCCGGACTCTCTCCTCATTAGCTGTGGCCCTCTAACCCCCTTCAGGCTGTGTTCACGCAGCCAACCCCAGTCCTTTCCCTGGGTTCTGACCTCTGAAGCCTGAGCCTCAGCTCCCAGTCCCCACCCGCCCCAGCGGGTGAGCAAACAAGCCTCTCAGGCTAGTGAGTGCTGGTCCGCACCGATCCTCTGTGTGAGAATCTCTCCGCTTTGCCCTCTGCACCCTTGTTTCTATTCTCTCCTCCGTGGCTCCGAAGCTTCCCCCCTCTGCCATCCACAGTCTCCGCCCGCAAAGGGGCTTCCTAGTGTGTGGAAACTTTTCCTTCTTCACAGTTCCCTTCCAGTGGTGCAGGTCCCATCCCTATTCTTTTGTCTCTGTTTTTTCTTTTTTCTTTTGCCCTACCCAGGTACGTGGGGATTTTCTTGCCTTTGGGGAAGTCTGAGGCCTTTCTGCCAGCGTTCAGTAGGTGTTCTGTAGGAGGTCTTCCACATGTAGATGTATTTCTGATGTATTTGTGGGGAGGAGGGTGATCTCCACGTCTTACTCCTCTGCCATCTTGAAGGTCCTCCCAATATATGTACTTCTTAGGTAGAGTAATATAGTTTATTTTTAACTGCTAAGTAGTAGTCAACTGTATGAATATACCCCATTTCACATTTCATCAATTTACTCCCCTAGAGATTGACAGTTTAGGTTGTTTCTAATTTCCATTTTTCTTATTACAAACACTGTTATAGAATATCCTTATATGCATCTCCTTGTACTTATGTTTGAGATTTTTATCAAGAGTGCTTATCTAGGGTTGGAGTTGCAGGGTTGTAGAAAATAAACTTTATATTTATCTAGATACAACGAAATTACTTTTCATAGTTTCTTGGTTTTAAAATCATGGTTTTAAAACAAGTTCTCTTCATATTTTTTTTTCTTCCTTTAAGTGCTCTGCACCCTGGAGCAATAGTTTTATCTTATTTTTCCTTTCAGATTATCAACTTTTCAAAATGATTATTTGAGGCATCAGGATCCATTCTTTTGAAATCCTTAGAAGAGTTAACCTTTGATTTTTAAGTTATATTGCCAGTTATTCCTCCCTTTAAAAAGTAACTTATTGAGGTAAAATATACATAACATTAACCGTTTTAAAGTGGACAATTTAATGGTTCTCTTCCATTTTCTGCTTCTCTTTTTTCTTTTACTCCCTGAGAGATTTCCTTGATGTTTTCCAAACTTACTATTGGGTTTTTGATTTTGGTAAGTATTTTTAATTTCTAGGAATCCCCTTTGTTCTTTAATGTTTTTCATAACATCCTATTCTTTTATTCATATTTCTTTTATAGATGCTTAATAATTTTCATGATACTCTGTTTTTATTTGATATCATTCTTGACTTTCTCTGAGGTAGGTAATCAGAGATCCTCTCCCTTTCTGAATTATTTCTGTTTCCTCTAGTGCCATTTTTTCTTTTTTTCTATTTTTTATTCTTGGTCTCTGTTTCATGTTACAGATTTTCCCCAATTATCCATGGTATTTGGTTATTAGTTCACATTTTAGAATGAATGAGGAGAAAAAGTCTTTATCACTGGGAGGGGCTTTTAGCCTGAAAGGCATTGCTCTGGAGTGAACAAGTGGATCACTTAATAACTCACTTTAGGACCCGTAAAAGCTAGAATTGGGGTGGGCTTATTTGTTCTGTGGTACCTGGTACTCATATTTGCTATCTTGTTTCTTCCCAGAGAGCGCATTCAGTTTCTTTAAAGAAAAACTCTGTGTGGGTATTTCTTTCTTTTGTTTTTGTTTTTGTTTTTGTTTTATATTGACAAACACTTGGTTGCCAGAGTTTGCGAGTCTGCCCTTGAGTAATGGAGGGTGAGAGAATGTTGACCATTTTCCTTCTTTACTTTTTTCCCCTCTTATTCCTCTCCTCTCCCTATTTCTCTTTTGTTTCACATATAATCCCACCCTGAATCCATATTCCAGTCTACTAAATAATAGACGTTTTAAAAATTTCAAGAAGTTTCACCCCAGTGATGGGTAAAACCCCAAACTGAAATATCATAAGGCAGTGTGACTGTCAAATGCGTGAAACACAACAAAGTGTCAAGGATGTCTGGATTCCGCTCTGAATAAGGAAATTAATAATGGGATACCTTACAGGGTTCTGTATCAGGGCAGGCCTTAACATTTTGGAATTCATCTGGGAAAAGAGGCAAACTGAATGAAGGGTACTTAGGGACTTTATAATTTGATGCCAGACTTTCTCAGGCTTGATTTTATTTATTAATTTTTCAAGTTCATTTATTAAATTCTTCTGTGAGACAGGCACTGAAGTAAGCACTTTCCACATGTTATGACATTTTTTCGTCAACCTTGTTGAAGAAGGTAGTACTATTTTCATTTTACAGATAATAAACAGAGGGAGGCTCAAGGAAATCAACTAGTTCCTTTAAAAAATTATTTCTTTACATATGCCCTTTCACAAAATGTGTTCAGTTTATCAGATATTTATTAACTACTTCTTGTGAGGCAAGCGTGGTACTAAGGATACCTTACCTTAAGGAACTCTGGGACTAGTACCTTACCTTAAGTAAGGAACTCTGAAGTGGAGAGGACTGGTCTTTTATACAAGTAACAAAATACAGTGACAAATTGTGAAAGAGCAGTGATTGAGCAAAATGTTCAGCTGAAGCCCAATCCTGATTGAAGAAAGGCAACAGAGGAGGAGACTTTTAAATTACATCTTGAGGAACGACTAAGGATTTGTTGGAGATGGGGGGACAGAAGGGGGAAAATAAAAGAAAGTGTAAAGGTGAATGACATGGTTTTGGAGTAGTTGGTAACTTAGTGTAGTCTAAGGTAACTTGTTGGTCAGGGCCCAGTGGTGACATGTCTGGGAATGAGGCTGGAATGGATGACTGGAGCCAAAGTGTATGTAGTTGTCTTCCTGTATGCCTTGTAGATGACTTTGCTGGCTTTTTTTCCTTTGTTGGTCTTCTTTTATTCACTCAATGAACATGTATTGAGGACCTAGTACATGCCAGAAGTTTCTATTCTAGAGGCTTCTCTCTTCTCACTTACATGCTTGCTCTGGGCTACGTAGTATCTTATTAAGCCTTAATTGCCGTTTTCATGCTGACAGTTCTCCATTGTTTCTCTCTAGCTGAGAATAGTCTCCTGAACATCAGCCATCTGCAGGACATTTCCATTTGACTGACTTGCAGACATACCAAATCAAACCTGCCCCAAACGGAAATCATCATCCTTCTCCCAAAACTGCTCCTCACCAATGATTCTCACTATCCATTCTCACTCTCCCTCATTTCCCCTGAGTCACCAAACGCTATAATTTTTTTTGTCTAAATGCCTCTTGCCTCTGTTAATCTACATCACCCCCCACCCCCATCACTGCCCTAATCTAGTCCACCATCATGTTTGATTTGGACTGATGCAGTAGCCTTCCAATTGGTGTCGGTCTCCAGTATTGCTTCCCTCCAGGCTGGTTTTCTGTTGCATGCAGCCAAAAACATTCCTAGTTGATTCACTTGGTAGTTTTAAAAAAAGAAGCCTCAGTGAGGAAAGGATTATTTCTCAAAAGAAAGATTTTTCTCAATATTATCCTGAATCTTAAAATTCAAGTTTTATAGTGGCATGATGAAGTGCTTTCAAGGAAATGATTGAAGAAACAGAAGGAAAAGGAACAGCAAGGCTAGGAGGTGAACCTATAGTTGTTGGAAGCTGCTAAGATATATTGTGACTTCAGAAAGCTTTAATCAGGCCAGATGGGACATTAAAGATCATGTCTTTAGCTCTCTTATTTTATTTTATTTTTTTAATATCTTTACTGGAGTATAATTGCTTTACAATGTTGTGTTAGTTTCTGTTGTACAACAAAGTGAATCAGCTATAAGTATACATATATCCTAATATCCCCTCCCTCTTCAGCCTCCCTCCCATCCTCCCTATCCCACCCCTCTAGGTCGTCACAAAGCATCAGCTGATCTCCCTGTGGTATGCAGAGGCTTCCCACTAGCCATCCGTTTTAGATTTGGTAGTGTATATATGTCAGTGCTACTCTCTCACTTTGTCCCAGCTTCCTCTTCCCCCCCCTGTATTCTCAAGTCTGTTCTCTATGTCTGCATCTTTATTCCTGCCCTGCCACTAGGTTCATCAGTACCATTTTTTTTAGATTCCGTGTATGTGTGTTAGCATACGGCATTTGTTTTTCTCTTTCTGACTTACTTCACTCTGTATGACAGATTTTAGGTCCATCCACCTCACTACAAATAACTCAATTTCATTCCTTTTTATGGCTTAGTACTATTCCATTGTATATATGTGCCACGTCTTCTTTATCCATTCATCTGTCAATGGACACTTAGGTTGCTTCCATGTCCTGGCAATTGTAAATAGTGCTGCAATGAACATTGTGGTATATGTATCATTTTGAATTATGGTTTTCTAAGGGTATATGCCCAGTAGTGGGATTCGTGGGTCATATGGTAGTTCTATTTTTAGTTTTTTAAGGAACCTCCATACTGTTCTCCATAGTATCAATTGTATCATATATATCAATTTACATTCTCACCAACAGTGCAGGAGGGTTCCCTTTTCTCCACATCCTCTCCAGCATTTGTTTTTTGTAGATTTTCTGATGATGGCCATTTTGGCCAGTGTGAGGTGATAACCTCATTGTGCTTTTGATTTGCATTTATCTAATGATTAGTGATGTTGAGCATTATTTCATGTGTTTGTTGGCAATCTGTATATCTTCTTTGGAGAAATGTCTATTTAGGTCTTCTGCCCATTTTTGGATAGGGTTGTTTTTTTAGTATTGAGCTGCATGAGCTGCTTATATATTTTGGAGATTAATCCTTTGTCTGTTGATTTGTTTGCAAATATTTTCTCCCATTCTGAGGGTTGTCTTGTTTATGGTTTCCTTTGCTCTGCAAAACCTTTTAAGTTTCATTAGGTCCCATTTGTTTATTTTTGTTTTTATTTCCATTACTCTAGGAGGTGGGTCAAAAAAGATCTTGCTGTGATTTATGTCAGAGTGTTTTGCTTGTTTTCATCTAAGGGATTTATAATGACTGGCCTTACATTTAGGTCTTTAACCCATTTTGAGTTTATTTTTGTGTGTGGTGTTAAGAAGAGTTCTAATTTCATTCTTTTACATGTAGCTGTCCAGCTTTCCCAGCTCCATTTATTGAAGAGGCTGTCTTTTCTCCATTCTTGCCTCCTTTGTCAAAGATAAGGTGACCATATGTCCATGGGTTTATCTCTGGGCTTTCTGTCCTGTTCCATTGATCTATGTTTCTGTTTTTGTGCCAGTACCATACTGTCTTGATGACTATAGCTTTGTAATATAGTCTAAAGTCAGGGAGCCTAATTCCTCTAGCTCTGTTTTTCTTTCTCAAGATTGCTTTGGCTCTTTGGGGTCTTTTGTGTTTCCATACAAATTGTGAAATTTTTTGTTTTAGTTCTGTGAAAATTGCCATTGGTAGTTTAATAGGGATTACACTGAATCTGTAGATTGCTTTGGGTAGTATAGTCATCTTACAATGTTGATTTTTCCAATCCAAGAACATGGTATATCTTTCCATCTTTTTGTATCATCTTTAATTTCTTTCATCAGTGTCTTATAGTTTTCTGCATATAGGCCTTTTGCCTCCTTAGGTTTATTTGTCGGTATTTTATTCATTTTGTTGCAGTGATAAATGAGAGTGTTTCCTTGATTTATCTTTCTGATCTTCTGTTGTTAGTGTTTAGGAATGCAAGAGATTTCTGTGCATTAATTTTGTATCCTGCTACTTTACCAAATTCATTGATTGGCTCTAGTAGTTTTCTGGTGGCATCTTTAGGATTCTCTATGTATGGTATCATGTCATTTGCAAACATTGACCGTTTTACTTTTTCTTTTCCAATTTGTATTCCTTTTATTTCTTTTTATTCTCTGATTGCTGTGGCTAAAACTTCCGAAGTTATGTTGAATAATAGTGGCGAGAGTGGACATCCTTGTCTTGTTCCTGATCTTAGAGGAAATGCTTTCAGTTTTTCACCACTGAGAATGATTTTGGCTGTGGGTTTGTCATATATGGCTTTTATTATGTTGAGGTAGTTTCCCTCTATGCCCACTTTCTGGAGGGTTTTTATCATAAATGGGTGTTGAATTTTGTCAAAAGTTTTTCTGCATTTATTGAGATTATCATATTGTTTTTATTCTTCAGTTTGTTAATATGGTGTATCACATTGATTGGTTTGCGTATATTGAAGAATCCTTGCATTCCTGCGATAAAACCCAGTTGATTATGGTGTATGATCCTATTAATGTGCTCTTGGATTCTGTTTGCTAGTATTTTGTTGAGAATGTTTGCATCCATGTTCATCAGTGATACTGGCCTGTAATTTTCTCTTCTTGTGACATCTTTGTCTGGTTTTGGTATCAGGGCGATGGTGGACTCATAGAATGAGTTTGGGAGTGTTTCTCCCTCTGCTGTATTTTTGAAGAGTTTGAGAAGGATAGGTGTTAGCTCTTCTCTAAATGTTTGATAGAATTCGCCCGTGAAGCCATCTGCCCCTGGGCTTTCGTTGGAAGATTTTCAATCACAGTTTCAGTTTCAGTCCTTGTGATTGGTCTGTTCACGTTTTCTATTTCTTCATGTTGCAGTCTTGGAAGATTGTACTTTTCTAAGAATTTGTCCATTTCTTCCAGTTTGTCCATTTTATTGGCACATATTTTCTTGTAGTAGTCTCTCATGATCCTTTGTATTTCTGCAGTGTCAGTTGTTACTTCTCCTTTTTCATTTCTAGTTCTGTTGATTTGAGTCTTCTCCCTTTTTTTCTTGATGAGTCTGGCTAATGGTTTATCAATTTTGTTTATCTTCTCAAAGAACCAGCTTTTAGTTTTATTGCTGTTTGCTATCGTTTTCTTCATTTCTTTTTCATTTATTTCTGATCTGATATTTATGATTTCTTTTCTTCTGCTAACTTCGGGGTTTTTTTTGTTTGTTTGTTTGTTCTTCTTTCTCTAATTGGTTTAGGTTGTTTATTTGAGATTTTTCTTCTTTCTTGAGGTAGGATTGTATTGCTATAAACTTCCGTCTTAGAACTGCTTTTGCTTCATCCCATAGGTTTTGGGTCGTCATGTTTTCATTGTCATTTGTTACTACGTAGTTTTTGATTTCCTCTTTGAGTTTTTCAGTGATCTCTTGGTTGTTTAGTAGGTATTGTTTAGCCTCCATGTGTTTGTATTTTTTACAGTTTTTTTCCTGTGATTGATATTTAGTTTCATAACGTTGTGGTTGGAAAAGATACTTGATACGATTTCAATTTTCTTAAATTTACTGAGGCTTGATTTATGACTCAAGATGTGATCTATCCTGGAGAATGTTCCGTGTGCACTTGAGAAGAAAGTGTATTCTGTTGTTTTTAGATGGAATGTCCTGTAAATATTAATTAAGTTTATCTGTTCTAATGTGTCATTTAAAGCTTTTGTTTCCTTACTTATTTTCTGTTTGTATGATGTGTCCTTTTGTGTAAGTGGGGTGGTAAAGTCCCCTACTATTATTGTGTTACTGTGGATTTCCCCTTTTATGGCTGTTTGCATTTGCCTTATGTTTTGAGGTTTTACTACGTTGGGTGCAGATATTTACAGTTGTTATATCTTTTTCGTGGATTTATCCCTTGATCATCATATAGTGTCCTTCCTTGTCTCTTGTAATAGTCTTTATTTTAAAATCTGTTTTGTCTGATATGCGTATTGCTACTCCAGGTTTCTTTTGATTTCCATTTGCAAGGAATATCTTTTTCCATCCCCTCACTTTCAGTCTCTATGTGTCCCTAGACATGAAGTGGGTCTGTTGTAGACACCATATTTGGGTCTTGTTTTTGTATCTATTCAGCTAGTCTATTTTTTTGTTTGGGGCCTTAATCCATTTACATTTAAGGTAATTATTGATATGCATGTTCCTTTTACCATTTTCTTAGTTTTTTTGGGTTTGTTTTTGTATATCTTTTCCTTGCTTTGTGTTCCCTGCCTAGAGAACTTCCTTTAGCATTTGTTGTAAAGCTGGTTTGGTTATGCTGAATTCTCTTAACTTTTGCTTGTCTGTAAAGCTTTTGATTTCTCCATTGAATCTGAATGAGATCCCTACTGGGTAAAATAATCTTGGTTGTAGGTTTTTCCTTTTCATCATTTTAAATATATCTTGCCCCTCTCTTCTGGCCTGTAGAGTTTCTGCTGAAAGATCAGCTGTTAATCTTATGGGCTTCCCTTGTATGTTATTTGCTGCTTTTCCCTTGTTGATTTTAATATGTTTTCTGTGTTTAATTTTTGTTAGTTTGATTAATATGTGTCTTGGCATGTTTCTTCTTGTGTTTATTCCTGTATGGGACTCTCTGAGCTTCCTGGACTTAATTGACTATTTCCTTTTCCATGTTTAGGAATTTTTCAGCTATAATCTCTTCAAATATTTTCTTACACCTTTTCTTTTCTTCTTCTTCTTCTGCGATGCTTATAGTTTGAATGTTGGTGCACTTAATGTCCCAGAGTTCTCTGAGACTGTCCTCAAGTCTTTTCATTATTTTTTCTTTTTTTCCTCTGTGGCAGTTATTTCCACCATTCTATTTTCCATCTCACTTATCTGTTCTTTGCCTCAGTTATTTTGCTATTGATTCCTTCTAGAGTATTTTTAATTTCAGTTGTGTTGTTCATTACTGTTTGTTTGCTCTTTAGTTCTCTAGGTCCTTGTTAAATGTTTCTTATATTTTCTCTATTCTATTTCC
Source organism: Eschrichtius robustus (assembly GCF_028021215.1). Lineage (NCBI taxonomy): Eukaryota > Metazoa > Chordata > Mammalia > Artiodactyla > Eschrichtiidae > Eschrichtius > Eschrichtius robustus. The sequence continues at coordinate 34,167,207 of NC_090841.1, forward strand.
AAGATTTTGGATCATCTTTACTATCATTACTCTGAATTCTCTTTCAGGTAGTGTCCCTATTTCCTCTTCATTTATTTGGTTTTGTGGTTTTTTATCTTGCTCCTTTGTCTGTAAGATATTTGTCTGTCTTCTCATTTTTTCTAATTTGTGGTATTTTAGGTCTCCTTTCCCTAGGCTGCAGGGTCGTAGTTCCACTTGCTTCTGTTTTTGCCACTGGTGGTGGGGTTGGTCCAGTGTCTCATGTAGGCTTCCTGATGGGAGGTACTGGTGCCTGCGTTCTGGTGGGTGGAGCTGAGTCTTTTCCCTCTGATGAGCAGGGCCATGTTAAGTGGTGTGTTTTCGGGTGTTTGTGAGCTTAGTATGACTTTAGGTACTCTGTGTGCTGATGTGTGGGTTTGTGTTCTTGTTTGTTGTTTGGTGTGAGGCGTCCAGAACTGGGAGCTGCTGGCAGTTGGGTGGAGCTGGGTTTTGGATTCAGATAGAGGTCTCCGTGAGAGCTCTTGGCAATTAATCTTCCCTGGGGCTGGGAATTCTCTAGTGGTGCAGTGTCCTGGACTCAGTGCTCCCGCTCCAGAGCCTCAGGCCCTACTTCTGAACCCCACAAGTCACTCTTCATGGCAATAAAGGGCATTAAAAAAAAGAAAAAAAGACTAAGAAAACCCCAGACCAATGGTTAAAAAGTAAAATCAAACAAACAGAAAGAAGGAAACAGGCACACACAGAAAAGAAACAAAAATAGAACTGAGTAAAGTAAATAGCAAGAGGTCCAGCAGGCAAACAAAAGAACCCAAGAACGAAATCAAACAAGTAAGGAGAAAGCTGACAAAAACCTAGAAACAAAAAACAAAACCAAAGCAGAGTTCCAACTGAAGAATGAAGCAAAGAAACAAAAAAACCAGCAAAAATGATGTATATATAAAAAAAATAGAGCAAGGGGAAAAAAGAACAACAGAAAAACAACGTAGAAATAGAAATATAAAAAAAAAGTAAAATAGAGGATGTATTAAAGAAAAAAAAAAGACAAACAACCCTGGGGAAATGGTAAAAACAAAATCAAACAAACAAAAACCGAGACGAGGAAACACGCATACACATAAAAGAAACAAAAATAGAGCCAAATAAAACAAAAAGCAAGAAAACAACAAGACAAATAGAAGAACTCAAAAATGAAATCATACAATTAGGATTAAAACTAACAAAAACACATAATCTTAAAACAAAACCAAAGTAGTGTACCAAGTGAAGAATAAAGCAAGGAAACAGAAGAAATGGATAAAAATGATTAAGAAAATAATAGTAATAAAATAAAATAAAATGAAAAGGAAAAGCCCAGGACCTCAGAAAAGCAAAGTAGAAATGGAAATATAAAAAAAGAAACACAAAGAAACAAAACTATATTGAAGAAAGGAAAATAAATATGGGAAAAGAACACAGAACAACAGAAAAGCAAAGTGAAAATAGAAATGCATAAAAAATTAAAATAAAAATGTTATAAAACACGGAGATCCCAAAAGACTAAAAAAATCCAAAAAAGCAAACAAACAAAAAACAACAAACAACAAAAGAAAGAAAAAGAAACCAAGAAAAAAAAAGCTAGAATCAACAACAGAATGAATCAAAACATAATAAAATTAATAGTAATAATTATGTTTCCCTGGGTGTTTGCTGTGAGTGTCCTTGTACACGCTGTGAGCCACAGCCCACCTCCGCCTCCCCAAGAGGCCCTCCTCTGCCTCTGGGCTGGCCTCTGGACCTGCTGTGTGCCCTGTGGGGACCACTCTGACTCTGATCTGGCCCAGTTCCTGCATGTGCTTGCCCCCAAAAGCCACAGCTGCCAGAGATAGACAGTTTTCATTTGTGGGAACACTCATTGTCTACTCAGATATTCCATAGATGTAGGGTCTTCCTAGCTGATCATGGGGATTTTATCTGCAGCTTGTACAGCTGATGGAAAGATTTTCAATCTTCTTCCTTAGTCACCCCATCCCTGGGGTTCAACTTTGGTTTTATCCCCACCTTTGTGTGGTCCACCCATAGGAGTCTGGTCCTAAGGCGGCCTTGGACCTGTTGGGTCTGCCTCTGTGAGGGCCGGGTGCAGAGGTGGTATGACTGCTTGGATTGCGGGAGCACTAGTGGTGCCAAATGCACAGGGAATCCGGCAGCCATGTGCTCAAGACATATGGCCCTAGTGAGGGCGTTTTCTGGTGCCCGGCATAAGGCATGTGAGGGCCAGCTCTTGTCGGGGTTTTTCTGGCACCTGGCAGTAGGCATGTGAGGGCCAGCCCTGAGAGGGCTTTTTATTTTTATTTTTTTAAATTGCTCTGCAGCCAGTGCGGGAGGGCCAGCTCTGAGGGGGCTTTTTTTATTGTCGTCAGCAGGCGCCAGCGTGTGGGGAGAGAGAGGCTACAATAGTGGCCCTTCCCTCTGCCTGTGATTCAGCAATAGCACCCTGCTTCCTTGGCAGTCCAGTCTTCCTCCATAGGCATTCCCTGCTGCAGATTTCCTCCCTCCTGTCCCCTCACTCCATCTCCCCACAGCCAACAGCAGTTATTGCTCCGGGCCTGTTCTTCATTCCCCACGCACCAGCTCCCAGCCCCCTTGCACACCTGTGAACACACTCCCAGTCTGGGGCACGTAGGGCCGCAGTATGGACCGTCTGTGTAGTTTTCACTCTGTCCTGTCTGCCGCAGATGGGCCACTTTTTCTTCCAGCAGCCTCAAATGCTTCCCTTCTGTCCCAGTCTGTTTCCCTGTCAGAGAGGGGGTTTCCCCAAATTCGGGAATCTCTCTTCTCCTTCAGCTCCCCCACCCCGGGGTGCAGGTTCCATCCTGCTTCCTCTCCTCCTCCTTCTCTCTTCTTTTTTTCCATCCTACCCAGTTATGCAGGGATCTTTATAGTCCTTTCTGGTGTCCAAGGTCTTCTGCTAGTTTTCAGCTGGTGTTCTGTGAGAATTGTTGCATCTATAGATGTATTCCTGATGCATCCGTGGAGAGAGATGAACTGTCCATGTCCACCTACTCCTCCGCCATCTTGAATCCATCCAGTTCTCTTATTTTATATATGACTAACCTAAAGCACAGAAGTGTGAATTCCTTATGTCCCAATGATTTAGTGCAGAATCCAGGTTTCAGACTCTAAGCATTTTTTAAAACTCTGGGTTCAAGTGTCATTACCAAGAGTATAGACTGGAGCCAGACTCCTGGGGTTAGCATGCCAGCTCTGTCATTTGCAAGCTGTGTGTCCATGAGCAACTTAATTAAGCTCTTTATGCCTGAGGTTCCTCATCTGTAAAATGAGTAATAATATTACCTACCTCATAAAGTTGTCGTGAGGATTAACTAAGTTAATATACATAAAGCACTTAGACCAGTGTCTAGCAAGCAGTGTTAGCTGTTGTTGTTACTGTAAGGCATCCTGAGTTGAGTTATATATGTGGCCTAATTTATATATTGTGTTACTTCATACTTTCATTTTGAAATATAGGGAAATAGCCATTGTGCTTATAATACGGGTTTTATATTTTATAGGAATTACAGTAGATATTGATATTAGTGAAGAATATGGCCTGATTTCTCTGTGACTACCATATAGAATACTGAAAAGCTGCACTGAGATGTGGATATCTGGTGGTTGGCCAAGTTCTTCTGTGACTCACTCCCACAAAGCAGCCATTCAGCAGATGTGCTTAAAATTTGTGTTTTAGCAAAATTACACATTATTATGTTGAGTCTTGGGTTACTTACAAATAGTTAAATCCTCAAATACTAAAATGCTAATACAAAATATGTTCTGAGGCTGTTAAATGAGAAAGTAGGTTCCCTTATCTAATTAACTCTTCATTAAAAAAAAATAGAAAACAGCTTGTTTATTTCAGGTTCCTCAGAGAATTTAATATGTTATATTATCCTATCTTGTAATTTTCTTAAAGGGCAGTAAGATTTGTAGCAAACTTACTTGGTCCTGAGGCTGGTTGTTTTAGCATATGGTGATCTACTGGAGTTTGTAGAATAATAATCAACTGCCTTAGAATTGTTTTAATATGCCTCATTTATGAGTGAGATCTTCCTTTATTAGGGCAGAGGGTGTTCAGTTGAGGAAGGCATAAAATTCACAACTGATACCTTTCTTACTTATTGCAGACTTTATGATGCTATATCCAGTTTAACGTTGCAGGTATAGAATATATTACTGATGCTGCAGTTTGGACATAGAATATACTTTTGACTACTACAATTTGTATACCTATCTCACAGCCCTGAGCTTTTTTTTATCATGCAAGGTTTATCATTCTCATGAATGACTGATAGTTTTGTTGCTAATGAGAAGGAAAACTGAGGATTACATTTTTGGTGTCCTAGTTGCAGGGTTGTGTTCTTTCTAATCTCAGCCCATTATACCGCTTCCTCCTTAGAGCCTACCCTGATCTTTCCACACAGACTTAGCTGCCCAATTCATCTTATTCATATAGGGTACCTTAGAACATTTTTCTTTTTATTATAGTGTCTTGTTTTCATGTCTACCAGTTCACTGGATCATAGACTTCTTGAAAGTGGGTCTGAGCTTTTAACTTGAATTGCTTTTGGTGCCAAGTAAGTCCCAAATAAAAGTTTTGTTGAAGGAAGGAGAAAAGAATTCATGAGACTGACTGAATTAAAGGAGACAAAAAAGAAAAAAAAATCCTTTGTTAAACTTTTTGGCCATGTAAAAGGCCAAATTCTTGTGCCCTAATTGACATATGAGTACCATTACACACACTAGAAATATATTTGCATCTATATCCATTGTCAATGAAATACCAGATTTTTTAACAGATAGAATAACAAGGTTTGTCTTTAAAATTACCTGCACGATAAATGTACTGCAAAAATATGGGTTTCATATTTTTCTAAATTATACAAGCTAAAAAAATGGATTCACAAAATACAGTTTTGTCAGCATATAGTTTTTGTATAAGCATGCTTTTAGAATAATACTTCCTCAAACAACCTGACCTCTTGCTAGTTTGACTTTATTCATTTTAGGATTGTCACTACCATAATTGTTTGATAGAAATACACATATTTAGTTATCTGTATTATTTGATTAAATATCATCTTTGTTCATATGTACAGCTTTAAAGTGAGAAAAATGTTTTCATTGGAAAATGGTGATGACTTTGTGCTTATAAAGGTTGAGACTTAATCCAGCCCCCACCCCCCTTCTCCAGGCTGAATAGCCAACTATGTGGGAACCCAGCCCCATCCACCAGTGGGCCAGCACCAGCCCTGACCCTGCACCAGCTGCCCCAGCACCCAACCCTGCCCAACAGCAGGCCAGCACCAGCCCCAGGCCCCCTGAGCCCCACAGCCAGCCATACCAGGACCTGGTTTGGCCAACCAGCAGTCTGGTACCAGCCACAAGACTTCCTCAGCCCTACTACCAGCTGTGTTAGGACCTCTCCCTGCCCACCATTGGGTGGGCAGCATCTGCAAGAGGTAAGGCCAGGCAGTCAGCCAGGCTCAGGGTCAGCCCCACCTACCAGTGCATCCACAGTATTCAGCCCCACCACTACAGAAGGGCCCACACAGGCCACATGGGGGGAACCCCTAGAACATATAAGTCTGGTGGCCAGAGGGGAGTATGTGACGGGGTCCCATAGGACATCTCCTACAAAAGGCCACTTCTCCAAGATTGGGAAATGTAACAGACCTATCTAATACATAGAAGTAAAAACAGAGAATTAGGCAAAATGAGGTGACAAAGGAAAATGTTCCCAATGAAGGAACAAGATAAAACCCCAGAAGAAGAACTAAGCAAAGTGGAGCTAAGCAATCTACCTGATAAAGAGTTCAGGATAATTATTTTAAAGATGCTCAACAAACTCAGGAGAAGAATGGATGAACACAGTGAGAAGTTCCAAAGTTAACAAAGGGTTAGAAAATGTAAAGAAAAACCAGAGCTGAAGAATACAATAACTTAAATAAAAAATACACTAGAGGGAATCAAGAGTAGATTAGATGATACAGAGGAACAGAACAGTGAACTGGAAAACAGAGTAGTGGAAACCACTCAAACTGAACAGAAAAATGTAAAAAGAATTAAAAAGAAACTGAGGATAGTTTAAGAGACCTCTTGGACAACATCAAGCATATTAACATTCAAATTGTAGGAGAAGAGTGAGAGAAGGGGGCAGAGAACTTATTTGAATAAGTAATATCTGAAAACTTACCTAACCTGGGAAAGGAAGCAGACGTTCAGGTCCAGGAAGCACAGAGTCCCAAACAGTATCAACCCAGAGAGGCCTACAACAAGACACATTGCAATTAATATGGCAAAAGTTAGACATAAAGAGAGACTCCTAAAAGCAGCAAGGGAAAAGCAACTATTTACATACAAGGAGACTCCCATAAAGCTATCAGCTGACTTTTCAGCAGAAACTTGGCACACCAGAAGGGTGTAGCATGATATATTTAAAGGGATGAAAGGAAAAAAGCTACAATCAAGAATAATCTACCTGACAAGGCTGTCATTCAGATTTGGAAGAGCAATAAAAGTTTTATAGATAAGCAAAAGCTAAAAGAGATAAGCACCACTAACCTGGCTTTACAAGAAATTTTAAAGGGATTTTATTAGTGAAAAGAAAAGAGCACACTAGAAATATGACAATTATGAAAGGAAGAATATCTTCTTGGTAAAGGTAAATATGCAGTAATGGTAGTATATCAACTATTTATAAGGCTAGTAGGAAGGTTAAAAGACAAAAGTAGTAAAACCATCGATATCCACAGTAAGTATTTAAGGGGTACATAAAACTAAAAGATGTGAAATATTATGTCGTAACATTGAACGTTGTGAGAGGAATAAAAATTCAGGATGGTTAGAATGAGTCTGAACTTAAGAGATCATCAACTTAAAATAATCATGTATATATATAGGTTGTAATATGTAACCCTCATGGTAGCCACAAACCAAATATCTATGATAAATAGACACATAAAGGAAGTAATCCAAACATAATACTAAAAATAGTCATCAAATTACAAGGGAAGAGAGCAAAAGAAGGAGAAAAAAAGCAAGAACTACAAAAATAACCCCAAACAATTAACGAAATGGCAATAAGTATATACTTATCAGTAATTACTTTAAATGTAAATGGACTGAATACTCCAATCAAAAGACATAGAGTGGCTGAATGTATACAAACAAAAAAACAAACAAAAAACGAGACCCATATATATGACACCCACAGGATACTTCAGATGTAAAGACACACACTGAAAATGAGGGAATGGTCAAAGGTATTTCATGCAAATGGAAATGAAAGCTGGGGTAGCAATACTCATACCAGACTAAATAGACTTTAAAACAAAGACTGACAAAAGACAAAAAGGATGTTACATAATGACAAAGGGATCAGTCCAACAAGAACGTATCACAATTATAAATATGTATGTAGCCAACATAGGAGTATCTGAATAGATAAAGCAAATATTAACAAAATGAAGGGAGAAATTGACAGTAACACAATAATTGTAAGGGACTTTAACACCCCCACTTACATCAATGGACAGGGCATCCAGACAAAGTTAATAAAGAAACACTACCCTTAAACAACACATTAGACAGGATGGGATAAATATATATGTATAAAACGTTTGACCCAAAAGCAGCAGAATACACATTCTTTTCAGTGCACGTGGAACATTTTCCAGGATATATCGCATGTTAGGCCACAAAACAAGTCTCAATAAATATAAGAATCATTTCAAGCATTTTTTCCAACCAATGATATGAGAGTACAAATCAACTACAAGAAAAAAAAAACAACTTCAAAAAACACAAACAGAGATTCGATCCCTGGTCTGGGAGCTAAGATCCCGCCTGCCATGCGGTGCAGCCAACAACAACAACAACAACAACAACAACAAAAAGAAATGTGGAGGCTGAACAGTATGCTACTATACAACCAGTGGGCCACTGAAGAAATCAAAGAGGAAATTTAAAAATGCCTTGAGACAAATTAAAATGGAAACACAACAATCCAAAATCTATGGGACACAGCAAAAGCAGTTCTAAGAGGGAAGTTTATAATGATACAAGCCTACCTCAGGAAACAAGAAAAAATCTCCAATAAACAACCTAACCTTACATCTAAAGGAACTAGAAAAAGAACAGTAAACAAAGCCCAAAGTTAGTAGAAGGAAGGAAATCCTAAAGATCAGAACAGAAATAAGTGAATAAAGAGTAAACAATAGAAAAGGTCAAGGAAACTAAGAGCTGGTTCTTTGAAAAGGTAAACAAAATTGGTAAACCTTTAGCCAGACTCATCAAGGCAAAAAGGAGATTGCCCAAGTAAATGAAGTCAGAAATGAAAAAGTTACAACTGACACCGCAGAAATATAATGGATCATAAGAGATTACTACGAACAATGATACACCAATAAAATGGACAATCTAGAAGAACTGGTTAAATTCCTAGAAATGTCTAATCTTCCAAAACTCAATCAGGAAGAATAAAAATTGAACAGACCAATTACCAGTAATGAAATTGAATCAGTAATCAGAAAATGCCTAACAAAAGTCCAGGGCCAGTTGACTTCACAAATGCATACTGCCAAACATTTAAAGAGGATTTAACATCTATCCTTCTCAAACTATTCCACAAAATTTTGAAGGAAGGAAAACTTTTGAACTCATTCTGTGAAGCCAGCATTACTCTGATACCAAAACTAGTGAAAGATACCACACACACAAAAATTACAGGTCAATATCACTGATGAACGTAGATGCAAAACTCCTCAACAAAATACTAGCAAACTGAATTCAACAATACAGTAAAAGGGTCATACACCATGATCAAGTGGGATTTATCCCAGGGATGCAAGGATGGTTTAATATCTGCAAATCAAGTAATGTGACACACCACATTAACAAATTGAACAATAAAAATTACATAATCGTCTCATAGGTGCAGAAAAAGCTTTTGACAAAATTCAACATCTATTTTAAAAACTCAACAAAGTGGATGTAGAGAGAACATAACATAATAAAGGCTATATGTGACAAGCCCACAGCTAACATCATACTCAACAGTGAAAAGCCGAAAACATTTCCTTTAAGATCAGGAGCAAGACAGGGATGCCCACTCTTGCCACTTATATTCAACATAGTATTGCAAGTCCTAGCCACAGCAGTCAGACAAGAAAAGGAAGTAAACGGAATTCACATTAGAAAGGAAGAAGTAAAACTATCACTGCAGATGACATGATACCATGTATAGAAAATTCTAAAAATGCGACCAAAAAACGGTTAGAACTAGTAAATTAACTCAGTAAAGGTGCAGGTACAAAATTAATGTACAGAAATTTGTTGTGCTTCTATACACCAACAACAAACTATCAGAAAGAGAAGTTAATAATTTATTGACCGGAGAAGTATTAATACATCTTTTGCTACCCGAATGTTATTGACCGGAGACATATCAATACGTTTTTAGTGATACAATTAACGTCACCATGCGAAGTTGTTAGCACTTAAAATTGATCAAGGTTTCATTATACAACTTATGATTATCCTTATCATTATCATTCACATTTTGCTCTGTTTTTTGTCCCTATCTTGTATATTATAAACACAAGTTAATTACTGTAAAATTTTCAAAAATGGCACATCACAAAATTGAGTGAAGAATTTTTTGGTGAATTTTGTGCAGATACTTTCTCTGATTGTCCAAGTGACATATATACTAGTGTCTCAGAAGATGATAGTTCTTCAGAGTATAGTTCTGATTCAGATGATGTGAATATTAGACCAACAAAAAGACAAAAAACCTTAGTGATTGACTCTGATGCGGAAAGTGAAAATGAAACGGTGCTGGAGAATGCTCCTTTGCTTCTACAGAAGAGTGGATTGAAGACAACGTTTCACAGAAATTGGAAGACTTTACAGGTGTGTCAGGTGTAACTGCTGAATGTAATAACCCTCCAAGTGTTAGTGAAATAACAGAATTAATTTTTGGTAACGACTTTTTCGAGTTGGTCGCTTCTCAAACAAACTTGTGTCACCAACAGAATGAAAAATCATATAAAAAGTATAAGGCTTTAAAATGGACTGATGTAACCCATAGTGACATGAAGAAGTTTCTTGGATTAATAATTTTGATGGGACAAATAAAGTCACACTGGAAAGAATATTGGCCGACTGATCCCTTACTTGAAACACCTGTCTTTCCAAAGATTATGATGAGGCAAGGTTTGAACAAATAATGACATGTCTTCACTTTAACGATATCTCAGAAACTCCACTTCCTGCAGACAGAATTTCAAAAATTAAACCTCTTTTGGATTATCTTCTACCAAAATTTCAATCGACCTATATGCCCAGAGAAGAGCTATCACTTGAGGAGGCAATGATAAAGTGGACAGGACGACTCAGATTCAAAACCTATAATCCTGGAAAACTTCCAAATTATGGAATTTTGGTCAGAATGGTTAGCGAAAGTGAAACTAGATATATATGCAACCTTGAGATTCACATGGTTGAAGGAAAGAAACTGCAAGAAACAATATTATCAGTCCTACAACCTTATCTTGGTCATGGCACCATATTTACCAAGACAATTATTACAACAGTGTGTCCACATCTGAAATATTGTTGAAAAATAAAACCAGAGTTTATAGTACTGTAAGAGAGAATCATGGTCTACCAAACCAATTAAAGGAGAAATCTAAAAATCTACAGAGGGGAGAAATGACATTCTTATGGAAGGGAGAAGTGATTCTTCTTATATGGAAAGACAAGAGGCCTAGTCCGCATGGTGACAACTATTCATGACGCCTCCATAGCATCTCCAGGAAAGGAAGACAGGAGGACTGGCCATCAGATAACTAAGCCCACTTGTATATTAGAGTATAATAAATATATGAAAGGAGTTGATCGATCTGATCAATATCTTGCAAACTTCAATATCCTCTGGAAAACACAAAAATGGTATAAGAAAGCAGGTTTCTATTTGAGTAATTGCAGTTTATTTAATGCATTTAAAATTTATTGTAGCCTTAATGCACAGAATAAAATGACTTACAATTTTTGTTAGCAGTAGCTATAGAATAGGTAACTGACCATTCTGGTGAATGTAGTGGTGGTCCCGCACCTGGTCCTTCTTGTGACATTTCTAAAAGAGCCCCCCACAAAGATCCACCTTGTCGACTATCAGGTAAAATAAAAGAACATATTCTAGAGGAAATAATACCCACAGGACTAAAAAAAAAAAATGCTGCCAGAAAGTGTAGAGTCTGCTCTTCCAGGGGAAAGCACAGTGAAACATAGTATATTTGTAATAGATGTTCTGTTCCCCTACACAGAGGTGCCTGCTGTACTGCCTGTCACACTCTATATTAGAATGCTGTAGTAAGACATGTTCAAAGTATCAAATAAATACATTAAGTGCAAAAAAGTTGTTGATATTTACTCAAACGCGGGTGTTTCAATATTCACTTATATAACAAATTGCCAGCCACAGGCATTAGTTTCTACAGAAATCCCCTGGTCAGTAATGTGTTAAGAAAACAATCCCATGTGTATTTGCATCAAAAAGGATGAAATACCTAGGAATAAAGACCTGTACTTGGAAAATTACAAGGCATTGATGAAAGAAATTGAAGATGACACAAACAAATGGAAAGATATATCATGCTCATGGATTGGAAGAATTAATATTGTTAAAACGACTGTACTCCCCAAAGCAGTTCAGATTCAATGTATTCCCTATCAAAATACCAATGGCCTTTTTTTTTTTTTTTTTTAACAAAAATGGAGCAAATAATTCTAAAGTTTGTATGGAAACAGAAAAGACCCCGAATAGCCAAATCAATCTTGAGAATGAAGAACAAAGCTGGAGGTATCACATGACTTGATTGGAAACTATACTTCAAAGCTACAGTCATTGAAACAGTATGGTACTGGCACAAAACAAGACATATAGGTCAATGGAATAGAATAAAGGAGCCCGGAAACGAACCCACACTTATATGGTCAATTAATCTATGGCAAAGGATGCAAGAATATACAATGGAGGAAAAAAACTGCCTCTTCAATAAATGGTTTTGGGAAAACTGAACTGCTACATGCAGAAGGCTCAAACTGGACTACTTTCTCATAACATATATGAAAATAAACTCAAAATGGATTAAAGACATAGATATAAGACCTGAAACTGTAAAACTCCTAGAAGAAAACATAGGCATTATGCTGTTTGACATTGGTCTTAGCAATTTTTTTCAGACCAGTCTTCTCAAGCAAGGGAAACAAAAGCAGAAATCAACAAATGGGACTGCATCAAACTAGCTTTTGCAGAGCGAAGGAAACTCTCAACAAAACACATAGCTAGCCTACTAAATGGGAGAATGTATTTGCAAACATTATATCCAAAACATACAAAGAATTCATACAACTCAATGTCAAAAAAAAAACCTGATTAAAAAATGAGCAGAGGATCTGAATAGACATGTTTCCAAGGAAGACATCAAGTCGTCAACAGACACATGAAAAGATGCTGAACGTCACTAATTATCAGGAAATTGGAAATCAAAATCGCAATGAGATATCATCTTACATGTGTCAGAATGACTGTTATCAAAGACAGTAATAAAGTGTTGCCAAGAATATGGAGAAAAGTGTACCTTCATCCACTGTTGTTGGGAATGTAAATTGGTATAGCTACTATGGAAAAAAATACGGAGGCTCCTCAAAAAATTAAAAACAGAACTATCATACAATCCAGCAATTCCACTTTTGGGTATTTTTCTGAAGAATTAAAAACACTAATTGGAAAAGATATATGCAGTCGTATGTTCACTGCAGCATTATTTACAGTAGCCAAGATATGGAAGGATCCTAAGTGTCCATCAATAGATGAGTGGATAAAGAAAATGTGATTTATAGAATCAACAGAATATTACTCAGCCATAAAAAAAATAAAGTCTTGCCATTTGTGATAACATGTATGGACCCAGTTGGTATTATGCTAAGTGAAATAAGTCAGACAGAGAAAGACAAATACCATATGATTTCACTTATATGTGGAATCTAGAAAACAAAACAAACAATGCAAGAGAGAAACAGACTAATAGATACAGAGGAGAAGCTGGTGGTCACCAGAGGAGAGGCGTATGGGGGTTTGGGCAAAATAGGTGAAGTGGATTGGTAGGTACAAACTTCCAGTTACAAAATAAATGAGTGATGCAGATGAAATATACAGCATGGGGAATACAGTCAGTAGCACTGTAATAACTTTGGTGACAGATGGCAACTAGACTTTATCTTGAACATTTTGTAATGTGTAGAAATATCGAATCACTGCATTGTGCACTTGGAACCAACATAGTGTTGTAAGTGAATTATACTTCAATTAAAAACATAAAGAACTCATATAAGTCAATTAAAAAGAAAACCAACTTCAGTAAAAACTGGGCAGGGGAGCTGAATAGACATTTTTCCAAAGAAGACATTCATATGGCCAACAGACATGTGAAAAGTTACTCAACATCACTAATCCAGCTTTCCCACTTCTGGGTCATCCGAAGAGTATGAAAGCAGTAATTTGAGAAAATATATGTACACCTCTGTTCATCATGGCATTATTCACCATATGCAAGATATGGAAAGAGCAGAAGTGTCCATCAGGGGGTGGATGAATGGATAAAGAAGATGCGGTATGTATGTACAATGTAATACTACTTAGCCATTAAAAGGATGAAATCTTGCCATTTCTAAGAATATGTGTGGACCTTGAGGGTATTATGTTAAGTGAATTATGTCAGATGGAGAAAGACAAATATTGTATAGATCTCATTCCAATGTGGAATATACAACAAACAAACAAAACCCCCCAAATAAATAAACAAACCAAACCAAAGAAAAGCAAGCATGTAGATGTAGAGAACAGATTTGTATTTACCAGGGAGGAAGGAACAGGTGGGATCAACTTTATGGTGAAGGAAGGAAACTAAATTTTTGGTGGTGAGCATGCTGTTAGGGTATACGGAAATAGAAATACAATGTATGCATGAAACGTATTATGTTATAAATCAATGTTACCTCAGTTTTTTAAAATTGAGATTTTATTAATCTGTAACATTTTCTAATGTATATATGTCAGATATTATAAAACAATGCTTTATTGCTCTTTTAAAATTAAAAGTCATACCAAGGCTTCTTTATGATTAGATTAATGAAGATACAACTATTACATGAGTCATGTGTTGTTTCTAGACAGTGCACACACATGAGAATGAATACATTGATATATAAATATAAAATCAGGAGTTTATCCTGAAAGTTCTATTTCTAGATACCATTTTGAACATTGAACATCTGCCAGTTTTGGTTTCCACAGAGGTCCTCAAACCAATTCCCCTCGGGTATTGAGGGACAAGCAGCTATTGAACAGTATGAGATTGGGAAATCTATGTTTGAAATAGAAGTTGGCCATGATCTATTCTTAAGTGAAAAGATGTATTGCAGAAACTTTTACGTATATGAGTCTGTTTTTATAAACAAGTATTTCCTTCTAAAATCCACCCCAATTTATGTGTATGTGTATTACAAGGATATTGTTATAACGTTGTTAATAACATTGTTAATAATGTTTATTTTTTGGAAGAATTGGGGAGGGACCACTTTCACTTTTTATTATAACTCTGTAAAGTTGTATTTTTATTATTTATAGGCTTAAACTGATCAAGTTCACTGAACTTGATCATTCAGGGAGAGTTAATGAATCAGGACATTTTAAATTGAATAGAGGATGTTTTTCATAGATTCTAATGTAAAGGATGGCTTTTCAAAAAATAGGTTTTTATTTAATTGAATGAGTACTTTCAAATTACTTAAATTCATAATAGGTGTATCAGTTTCCTGTGGATGCTGTACCAAATTACCACAAACCAGAGTGGTTAAAACAATAGAAACGTACTCTCTTACAGTTCTGGAGTCTAAAAGTCTGAAATAAAGGTGTGTGTAGAGGGTCTAGGGGAAAATCAGTTACTTGCCGCTTACAGCTTTCTGGTGGTTGCTGGCATTCCTTGGCTTGAGACCTCATCACTCCAATTTCTGTGTCCATCTGTGTCTCTCTCTTCTGTGTGTATGTCTCAAAATTCCCTCTGCTGTTCTCTTATGAGGACACTTGTCATTGCATTAAGGGCCCACCAGGCTAATCATCTCAAGATCTTTAACTTAATTACATCTGTTTAGATCATTTTTCCAAATAAAGTAACATTCAGTGGTCCCAGAGATTAGGACATGAACATATCATTTGGGGTACCACCATTCAGTCCACTGCAAAGAGATGGGTATACATTTAAATTATGTTTTCTAAGCTGGAAAAAGAAAACTTTTAATTTATTTGCAGCATCTCAATTTCAAAAATTTAATCAACACCAAGCATTTTATATTTTAAGTTGCATTTTAAAGAAATGAAAATCAGAATTATTCATATTTATTGACTAAGATATATGTATGAGGGGCTATTTCACTCTTTTGCAAAAAATTCATTTATATTTACTTAATTAACTTAGTAGCATATTTAAGTGACTGCCGTTTTTTATTTTAGGCATTCTATTTTCATTTCATTTTAATTTTTGGAGAATTGTTATGCTATTAAATGGTAAGATATATGATGACATGCAATAGAAAAGTAGGTATTTGTCATAATTGCCTATGATAATTGAAGTAGTAGGTTTTCATTTTTAAAGTTTTGAATAGATGGTATTAGTTTAAATAAATTATGAGTGTAAATTATAAGATGTCTAATTTTAAAACAGATATTAAAATTGTAATTTTAATACAATATAATTCTGCTATAGAATATTAAACTTATTACTTCCCAGCTGTTTCTTGACATCATTTTTAAAAATTTTGACATAAATGGCAGATTGAGCAAAAATGATGGCAATGTATGTTGCACTGAAAATTCTCTTTGAGGCAGAAATATTTGCACAGTCTCATGGAATAAGTTTTTTTCTTATTGTTAAAAACTATGTCTATTCATCCAATATGTAAAATTGGAAAAAATTAAATAATAAAAATCTTTTCATCTTGCTGACTCCTTCATTTCTCAGTGAGCTCTATATGAAGAGCATGTTGGAAATATGTAGTTTAGGCTTTCTAATAAGGAAGGTTATACACTTTTGACTATTAGCTGTAGCCTTCAAGTCAATTCCTTTTATTGGTAGGCAGATTTCATTCTTTTCCTCCCTTCATTTTTCTTTCTTTCTTTTTTTCTTTTTTAAGTATAGGCTTTTCCCCATCAAAAGTGGAATCATACTTCATGTGTTACTTTTTTTTAATTAGTTACCTATTTTATGCATATTAGTGTATATATGTCAATCCCAATCTCCCAATTTTTCCCACCACCCTCCTCCCTTCTAATAACCCAGAAGACTTTTTTTTTTAACTATAGTAGATTCAATTGTATTAGTTTCAGAAGAAGGCATTTTTTAAAAAAAATTTATTTATTTATTTATTTATTTAATTTATGGCTGTGTTGGGTCTTCGTTTCTGTGCGAGGGCTTTCTCTAGTTGCGGCAAGTGGGGGCCACTCTTCATCGCGGTGCGCGGGCCTCTCACTATCGCGGCCTTTCTGGTTGCCAAGCACAGGCTCCAGACGCGCAGCCTCAGCAATTGTGGCTCACGGGCCTAGTCGCTCCGCGGCATGTGGGATCCTCCCAGACCAGGGCTCGAACCCGTGTCCCCTGCATTGGCAGGCAGATTCTCAACCACTGTGCCACCAGGGAAACCCGAAGGCATTTTTAAGTATCATTATGTTTTGGAAATATTTTCCAGAATAGACACAAAGGGTACAGCGTTTAAGAAGGAAGAAAACTAGTTTTTATTTAGTATCTAACTTCATATGAGGCATATGCCAGGTATTTCATTTATTCTTAGAACAACTCTTAAAGATTAGCATTTTTTTAGAACAACTCTATAGATTTTTTTTTTTTTTAAGTAGGGGAGGAAACAGGCACAGAAAGATTGAATAAATTGCTTTGTATCCCACATTTATTAAATGGTGAGACTGAGATTTGCATCTAGTTCTGTCTCACTAAAAAGTACAGATCAGATGACAGTCTCTCCAAGCTATTCATAAAATGCCTTCTAATATTTGTTATCATATCTTAGATTTTAAAGTAACAACTCTCATGTAAACCTAACTAGGTACATGGTCTGGGGTTAATCCTGGGAGGCCTTTGGCCTGGCCTCTACAGGCCCTGATTCTGTATTGCAGTTGTCAGCACACAGGCATTAGGCCTAAAGTGAGTCTTTCCACTTGATGTATGGTTTTATAGCTA
Source organism: Eschrichtius robustus (assembly GCF_028021215.1). Lineage (NCBI taxonomy): Eukaryota > Metazoa > Chordata > Mammalia > Artiodactyla > Eschrichtiidae > Eschrichtius > Eschrichtius robustus. Next base: position 34,184,534 of record NC_090841.1, read on the forward strand.
TCACCTTTGTGCTGGAGTAGAGATGACAGAAATATCAAATCACATATTTAAAATATGATTTATTAAAAACTAACTTCAACTCTGCTTCAGAATTTAAGTATGAAAATGTTGAATTAGAGGAAGGACATAAATTAATGAAAGTAAAAATATCCAGGCCTTCATTTATACTTTAAAAATATGTGAGGGTTTGGTTTACAAAAATGAATAATAACATAGTTAGGTTCCCATTGCCACTAATCCTTGTAGTATATCATTTATGGAATTTCAAAGGAAGTTTTACTTGCTCAGATGTTAAAATAATTACTTAATATCAAATAAGCATTCCAGGGCTAATGTCTTCATGGGTTGGATTATGTATAGGGAAAATATTTTAAATAGCTGAAAAAGGATCATAAAAAATAGAAGTTTGTGATTTGTTGTCACCTGTCTTCCTATAGTTATCTTAAAATTGTCATACTTATTTGTTTTGATGTCAGAGAAAAACAACTATTGAAATAATGTTGAAAATACTCTTTGTAACTATTCCACAGCAAAAAAACATTAATCTCTAGTAATTTATGTGTACTTTTTATAAGTTTCTATTTCCAAAGGATGAATAGGAGAGAATAAGAGAGAAAATTGTCTATTGATATGCTTCAGTTGTTTTTTCCATGTGAGATATCTCTTGAGTGTCTGCTAAATGAGTTTCTTTTTTAAATCCTGAGTGATCTTTATAGCAAACACAAACTCTAAAATTATAACAGTCTATTTTATTTTTGATATATCTACTCGCCACCAAAAAAACCCAATAAATGTTGGAAACCTTTATTTGAAAGCCAGTTTAGTACATCTTTGGAGTCTTAGCTTCCAGTAATGGGCTGATGATATTATGCTTGTGAAGCAAGGTTGTCATCTAGTGGTGTTTTCAAGTAGTACATTCTTCAGAATTAGCTCTCTAAAACATCTTTAACATTTTAAAGGAAATGCTTAACAAAAACAAATCTAGGTTTCAAATTTTCAGAATTTAAACACTTTTAAATATTTTACATTATATATGACTTTACAAAGGATTATCCCTAGAACCTTTTCTGATGTCCATATCTTAATCTTTAATATTGGGCCCTCAGATTTTTGTCTGGCCACTGAAATGTTGAAGTTTGAGTAATACGGATGTTAATCATGATGTATCAAGGCATTTCATAATGCTTCACGTCTCTATTGAAGTTACTTGCTTAGAAAAAAGATCCTTATGTAGTACTAAGCAGATTTTTTTTTTTTACTTTTTGCATATTTATCCTCTCCATTTTTGTGCAGGTTAATTTTTTGAAACATTTGCACATAAAATGTTAAGGTTTTAATGATGATTTCTTTGCTTTTGGTGTTTTTATTTTTGTAATATAAAAATTTGGAAAGTTAGCATAGAAGAAATTAAAATAGATTTTCCCATGTGTAGAAAAAATTTAATATCGTATTAGCTAAATGGTGGAAGTAATATACATTTGTGCATGCAAAGAAATCATAAAAACTAAAAACTGAAAAAGAGATGCATTTTTAAAGATAGTTTATATTTGAATAAAATAAATCTTACATAGAAAATAGTTCACTCACTGATTAAGATGAACACTAATTACTTGTTACTTAGAGTTCCTTTGTATAATACATATCTTTATTTGATCCATTCGTATATAAACCATAGAGAAAATTAAATTTTAAGCTAGTGTTGACTCAGGTCCTTATTGTAATTGTTGGAATAAAGATTGTGGTATTCATTTTGGCATAGTAGGTGGCCACTTAACCTAAAGAAGGAAAGAAAATGGTAGTGATAGAAGTGGTACTTTTTTTAGGGAAATGAAATAAAAGACCTCTTTTTTTCCTTTTTTGCCATTTGGGTCATAGGACTCCCCCTTCTGAATTACTTTTAATAGATTCTGATCCTCCTGTTTGCTGTGCTTAATACCATAAATTCATTCAACTTAATGCTGGTGTACCAAGTTATATTCTGGTTGGTGACTCCCCCCCGCGCCCCCTCGCCAATGTATTTATAAATTGTATTTAGTATGTTCATTTAGTCTGTACCAGGTTATTTGAAGCAAATTTTGTGCCCCAGTTTTTTAAAAAACTATTTATTTATTTGGCTGCGTCAGGTCTTAGCTGCAGCACGTGGGATCTTTCTTGCCGCGTACAGGATCTTTAGTTGCGGCATGTGAGATCTAGTTCCCTGACCAGGGATGAAGCCCGGGCCCCCTGCTTTGGGAGCGTGCTTAACCACTGGACCACCAGGGAAGTCCTTGTGCCCAAATTTTTATTAGCCTTGTTACCTTAACTAATCTTATTACTCTGTGGTTCATAAATAGGAGTTCATAAGCCATTTTCCTTTATCCTAAAGGAGGGAATTAGCAAATTATTATTTCAGTGTTTTTGACTGGGTACAGCAAAAGCCTATAAGAATAATAGCAAAAACCAAAATTTTCAGCAGGCATGTTACAGACCACTTACACTGTGGGGCTGGAAACAGGATATGCAGAGTGAATAGAGAGACCTTTGTTTGGGTAGTTTTTAAAAATTATTTTTTAATGCCCTGGGAATTTGCAGTAGGTTGGCAATGTTCATATTTGCTAAGATGAAAGATATCTTTTAATATAAATGTTTAAAAAATTACCTGTCAGGTTTTATTCTCTCCTGTCTCTCTATTGGCTTGAGTAATTGGGAGTTAGTTATTATTTTCTTTGTAGCTAAGCAAGGATTCAGTTATAAAATTCCCATTTTGGTATTTGGATAACGTATGTGGGCTAGTAATCTCAGTGTAGCAGCAAATAATCATGTATAGATCAGAGACCCCAAAAACCACATGAGGCCATGCGATCTGGGTTTTCTTCAGAGACAGTTAAGACCATCCTGTAGCAGTCATTGTCCAGATATGTCCTTTATTTTTTGATTGAGTCCCTATCCATTTGGGAAGAATGTTTTCACTCTTGATTTTCTTATTGGCATTTTAAAGAATTTTCATGTGTCGTCAGCCTAATTTGTATGCGTGATAATAGATTCCGTTTTTGATTATCTTAGGAATTCAGGTCTCAGTTCAGACTTGAATGGACAGTCATTGCTTGGACAGGTACAGGTAGGTGGAGGGGAAGAAAAGTTCAGTGTGCTGTTTTAGTATTTCTGGTCAATTAGAACATTTTTCCCCCTAAAAAATATATGTAGTCTGGAAATCTAGGTAAGGATGAGTTATCATATGTGCAGTTTGAAGATAATTTAGGCCAAAGTAAATGATTTGACGATAAATCCGGTAAGAACACTATTTACATGCATAAATATGTTTATTGCTGTCCAGGAGTCATACAAAGTGACCTAAAAGACAGTTCTTCTCCTCTTTTGCTTGAAAAGGATGTCAGCCATGGATATTATATCATTTGAGAGACACTTAGGGCACAACCCTGCATGTCAAAGACAAGTTGAAAGTGTATAAGAGCAAACAAACAGATAACTGAAATAAACTAATACAATTAATACGTACAAAGTGTGTGTGCCACATGCAGACTGAAGCCTGTTTTGTTTGGCTTGTACATTGCTTTGCAAAAAACTAAAAGCTAAAAATGAGAAGATCTGACAATGGCTGCTTAACCTATCCTCATACAGATAGTCACTGGAGCTGCCCCCTTTAGATGGGCATGTACTCTTCAGTTTGTTGCTGCCCTCCTCATTATGTGTACATCATAGTCAGTAATTAAGTTAGACTCAAGGATTTTACCTACTTCCAGAGGAATGGATCAAAGGAAAATAGGCACTCTTTTCCCTTGCAGTTAGGAATCCAATTACTGGTAATAGTGATCCACTATCTGGATCTAACAAGTGATATTGAAACAATAGTATTTGTTTTTATCACAGTTTTCTGTCAGTTGAGATTCTTGAACTGTAGTTTGGGAATGTCTGTTTTATATGCCCAAGTAACTTTAGAACATGAGGTAAAGATGGTTTTAGCAGTGAGACCCTTCTTATTAAATATATATTCATTATTTGTAATAGGAAACCACCTCTCCCCCAAATTGGTGGATAGTAATTAATTTTAAAGCTTTTACTTCTTAAGTAAGAAGAGTTGCTCAGGATTAAAATTAAATGACTCTGAGAAAGTCAGAATTTTAACATTTATTTATGAAAATAAGAAGCACTTTCCAAAATCTTTTAAAACAAATTTGAGTGTTTATTAAACTGTGATTTAAAATGGAATTATTTGAAGGTAAAACTAAGGAGAAATATTAGTCTATTCTGTGAGTATGATGCAGAAATTTAGCCCTTTAGTGCCTTGCTTGTCAATAAAATGTATTCCGATGTATTTTTAGTTCAGAATAGTAATGAGTGGTTTTATAATGTTACTGTTCTCAAATCTCCACCAGAGGAGAAAAAAAGTGTGTGCTTTTGGGGCTGTTGTAGTCAACAAGAGCTCTCTGGGGTTTATTTCTTCTTTAAGGTCCATGCCCTTGGGTTTGCATGCTCGAAGACGGCACATGGGAACTGATTATGACTCACTTCCCTTGAGGTCCATCGTGCAGATGTGCACAGGGATCAGCTCTGACACGCTTGTGCCAATTTTCAATTCCTTTTTTTCCCAGTGACCACATTAAGGCTGGTGAATTTTGTGTTGTTTTGTTCTTTCAGTTGCTGTGTTCCTGTAGTGCATCTTGAAGCTGACTGGGACATAATACCTTAGTTTTATCACTTTTTTTATTCATTGATGATATTGGAGTCTTAAATGTTTACAAAAACAAAAAGATTAATTAGTAAATCTCAAGTTACAGTTAATTTAGATTTAGTCCTGTGAAAATGGTCCAGTATTGACAGAAGGATCACCAAGATATTACTGGGGAGACCTGTGAATGGGTCTCCTGTTTCTTGATAATTACAAAGTAAAGCTGTGAGGCTCAAGTCCTTTGATTTTTTTTTTTTTTAATGTGAAGGGTGAGGAAGGGAGACTTGTAAAACTTGGAAATTGAGACTGAGCCATATTTTATAATTTCTTATATTCAGGAAGCCTTCTCCAGGCATCGTTTGGAAGAAATCACATGATATTTGATTTATACATGGATGAAGTCAAATTTACACCCCCTTATCTCTTCTGCTTTCAGAATTTTTGTTAGATAGATGTTTCCTTTTTATATTTTGCAGGATAGGTATTTTTATTGTTGTAACAATTTTTGAATCTCTTAATAGTAGTTAATATTAGTTCCCTGATCTTTTACTATGAAACTAGGCCTATTCTTATTTAATATACTTTGGAGACACTGATTGAATTTGCCTAGTTGTGCTTTTTTGTGTGTGTTGGTAAAGTGTCTACTTGATTAAGAAATTGATTTGTATAGATGTTGACTTCTGTTTATGAGAAAAAAATCATATTCCTGATATTAGCATTAGTTGTTGATAAATAAAAATAGTGTGTTGTAATGAAAAGACTGCTAAACTGGGAATCAGGAGACATTTTTGTTTTAACTTTGCATAGCTTAAGTTTGTGTTTTGGAGCAAGTTTAGGTTAACATCTTTGGGCATTCTTTTCTTCATCTGTAAAATTGAAGAGTTAAACTTTATTTTTTAAGATCATTTCCAGTTCATCTGACATCCTGTAATCTTTTAATTCTAAAGAGTTGCCTTTCTAGAAAACAAAAGTATTTTATTAGTCATTGCATATTATTTCCCCACTGTAGGAATTTTGAAAGTTGTGTTTTTGTAATTACTCAGTCAGCATTTAATATAGCACCCATATCCCTCTATGCACTGTTGCTTCCTACAGTAAATAAAATTCATCTCAACCTATACTGACCTCTCATCTCTTCCCCATTTTCCAGCCGTAACGTTCCAAGTTATTACCTCTAGAATGTGCTTTATACTTTTTTACTTCCATGTTGTTGGTCGTACTATTCCCTTTCTGTACACTCTTTTCCATTCCGCAGCCACTTTGAGCACCCATAACATTTTGTTTATAGTTATTTTGGCATTGTATGATAGCTGTTTACATGTTGTATTATTCTTTATGTGAGACTGTAAACTCCTTGAAGAAAGATGTTTATTTTTCGTCATTTTACTGATCTTATTACTGATTCACATAGTACTTTTCACATAAAGGGGGAGTTAATTAATATTTGTAGAACTGAATTTGTAAGATGGTTAGTGCTGGATACAGTCAATGGCTGTGAATAGTGAAAAATTATCAGGGTAATAAGGAAATGAACTTAGCCATTCTGAATTAAAGCAGTGTTTTAGCCATCTATGCTGACTGCAAACATTGTATTCCATGGTCACTCATGTACTATTTATTCCTGCCTCCCATCCATTCATTCTTACTGACTCATCTACCTACTTAACACTTCTATTTTTCCCTGTAGCCCACTTAACTCCTTGCCTTCATTCATCATTGTAGTTTAGCACTGCCATGGTCTTCAACTTTTAATAGTATCTAATTTTTTTAACACATTCTTGCTTTGATTTATATACACTTTCCTTTCTTTTACCTCCTTGATCTTATGCATAGGTTTATCAGCTTTAATTTTCTATTGCTTTTTGTACTCTCCTATTCACATTTCTTTTCACTTGCCCTTTTACTTTTGAGAAATCATTCATCCTATGTTTCTTAAAGGCAAATGCTCTTTGGTTGCTGTCTTCAGGTAAAGTTTACATTGATAAGTGTCTTAGAATCAGCCTAAGGTTGAGGGTTGATGGTGGAATTGCTGGCCATCAGGAAGAGCCAGAGTTAGCTCTGTCAGACTAGCACTCCTGTATCTTTTTTTTTTTTCATCTTTATTAGATTATAATTGCTTTCCAATGTTGTGTTAGTTTCTCTTGTACAGCAAAGTGAGTCAACTATATGTATGCCTATATCCCCTCCCTCTTGGGCCTCCCTCCCACCCTCCCCATCCCACCCCTCTAGGTCATCACAAAGTACCAAGCTGATCTCCCTGTGCTATACAGCAGCTTCCCACTAGCTATCTGTCTTACACATGGTAGTGTATATATGTCAGTGTTACTCTCTGAGTTCATCTCACCCTCCCCTTACCCACCTGTGTCTACAAGTCTGTTCTCTAAGACTGCATCTCTGTTCCTGCCCCGCCACTAGGTTCATCAGTACCATTTTTCTAGATTCCATATATATGCGTTAATGTACGGTATTTACTTTTTTTCTTTCTGACTTCCTTCACTCTGTATGACAGACTCTAGGTCCATCCACATCACTACAGATGACTCAATTTCGTTCCTTTTTATGGCTGAGTAATATTCCATTGTGTATATATGTACCACATCTTTTTCATCCATTCATCTGTCTGTGGACATTTAGGTTGCTTCCATGTTCTGGCTATTGTAAGTAGTGCTGCAAGGAACATTGGGGTACATGTATCTTTTTGAATTATGGTTTTCTCAGGGTATATGCCCAGTAGTGGGATCTTTTTAGTGGGAGAATGTCTGCAGTGGCAATGCTAGCATCAGACCTTTGGTTAAAGGAGTATCTGATACTGATTACAAAAGATGCTGAATGTTAATGGGCATTTTTACAGGTGGACTTTTGGGGGGATGATATCTGAATTGTAGAATTTATCAAAGAATTTCAAAATGACTGTATTGGGTGTGGGTGAATTGGTAGAGATGATTTTTCCCCCCTTTGGATTCAATAATCTTTTTACTCTTGAATTAATTATTGTCTGCTACAGATGTATGGTTGGTTTGGACTGAATAAAAAAAAACAGAGGACAATAAGACAATGAGTAAAAAAAAACTGCAAAGAGACAGGAAAAGTAAAAGATGTAAGATAAAAAGTTGCCTATCTTTGTGCTATTTGGAGTCAGTAGTATTTATTGAAAGATTCTTGGGAACATTATGTTAGAGAAAGGGGACTTGAGAAGATAATGTAAGAAAGTAGCCCAGAAGAAAGTTTGTTGGACTATATTTAAATCTATGTTGTTTTTAGTTCTATTTTTATAGCACATCTCAATCTCTTAAGAGTTTACTGTATTACTAAATATTTAAGTCGGATATTGTATTTGTATAATAGTAAAGAGGAGCTCATTCATTCCTTAAGAAGTGTATTGATGGTTAAATAGCTTTTCTCAGAAAACATATGGATACTTTTATTAACACAGTATCCCTTTAAAGATATAAAAGAGGAAAAATATGCATTGTCTATCCTGTTCTATCAGATAGTAAATAAACAGGGAGTATCCAGGGCTCTTTTTGCCTAGTATTTGTAGTGGAAGCATTTTATAGTAGAGAACAAAATTGCATGTAGACTTAAGAAAATAATTTTGGTTAATTTTGATTTTAGAAAACATTAAGCCATTTATTTTATTTTAACAGGTATCTTTCAGATGAAGGCATTGACGCGTGCACAAGTTCTCCTGACAAAGTCAATATAAATGACATCATCCTGATTGCTCTCAATGTAGGTTTTATTTATTGACTTATAAACGTTTTAAATCTGGAAGCTATATTTATGAAAAATATCTCATAGAATAAACTGGATTTTATGATGAGAAAAAATCATAAATCATCTTGCATTTTTATTGTCCATTTTAAGTTGCAGGAATGTTTGTTGAATTTGGTAATCTCATATAAGCCAATTATTAGAAATATATATTTCTTTAACATCTATTATTCAGAATTCAATGAAAAAGGGAAAAATGCAATTAAAACTCCTTTTTTTTCACCCTGTGATCAGTTACAGAATTTCATTACATTTACAGTAGCTATGTAATAGCAGTAAAAACTGATCATATTCATGAAAACAAATTGACTTTTAATGTACATAGAAACTCTAGCTAGGTTATAGCTTCTTGACAGTTGTATTTTTTCTTTTAAAGTAACTTTTCCTGTCGATAAAAGTAGTATATATGGTACCATACAACTACTTCATAAAATACAGAAAAGTAAAATAATAAAACCAAATAATTACCGTTAATGTTTTGGTGTATATTTCTTTCCAAGCTCTTTCCCTCTACCCGTTTGTATAGTTGTATCTTTTCTATAATTGGGATTGACTTCTGGATTTTTGTGAAGAGTTCTAAAAATTGTTTGACGTACAGATGTAAGTAAATTAATATTCTTTTTTCAATCTTGCAGTTACCCCGTGGGAGTGTTTTTTGTATCGCCTTTGCAGTCACAGTCTATTAATCAACTTCATATACTATGATACATAATCAATGAAATTCAGAAGAGAATTACTGTCTGATAAATCCATTATGTCACTGCAAAGTAGGTTTAGCATAAAGCAGAAAGGGTGACAACTGATAAGAATATGTGAAGTATAAATATGTAACTGTGTATAACTTTTCAAATTACTTAAATTTATATTTATATAATTAAACTTGGGTTTAAACATAAAATTTATATTTTGAAGCCTGTGATTTTTTTAGCTGCTTTGAAATTTTATTCAGTAAGACCAACAGGTTTTTTAGAAATTATGTGTGTTATCTGTGACTACAAATGGGAATATTTGCTAGACACTTTAACTTTCTTTGATTTGCACCCAAATTAGTGAATTTTATTTTCAAAAAATGGTATAAAAAACCCTAGTTTCTTTGTTTATTAAAAAAAGTCCTAAAGATGATAGGAAAAAGGCTTTGTGATAATCTTCTTTTTTTATTTTTCTTATTTATATACATAGGTAAATAGCATTGAGCTATGTATAAATTGGGTATGAAACTAAGTAAAGTAAGTCAACATGAAGTATTTGTCCTGTGTACATAAGAGGTACATGATGATTATTATCTTAGTGAATTAATTTGTCTTTATAATTTTCTTTAAAATATATAGTTGAATACTGCAGTCCAAAGCTATTATGCGATATAATAGGATAAAAAAAATACTTTTAATCGGGATGAAGTCTACACCAGACAAATAATCTAAGTTTCAAGTTTATAACCTTTAAATAAAATCAGGTATATACAGTATTTCTGTTGAATTATTTTAACTTTCAAGTGATTGTGGGATGTTAATCACTAATTGAGAAAGACTTGCATTATTAGTTCTTACATATAACTTATTACATATTGGGAGAATAATCCATGCATAAGCTTGCTTATGTTCTCTTTTACCAGTGGGAACACACTGAAATTGTTCCTTTATCTAGCAGTGAACAAAGCAATGGTATGTATATGGTTTTCCTGCCCAGGGAAGTCCATTAGGCTATTATTGGGCTGCTTAGGAAGGTACTCTCTGCTTAGCATGAAATAAAATTCCAGACTCCCCCCCTCAAAAAGCAGGTGTTTACCATAAATCACATTGTTAATACAAATAATTTAGGCAGTGAACCACATTTTCTGTTAGGGAATGGTTCAAGTGCCAAGTTCCCAGATGACACCTTCGGGCCAACTTTGTAAGCAGGCCCTTCTAAAGATAGCAGCCTCAGAGCTGCTATGTAACTCTTTTCTGCATGGGTTTTTATGTTGAAAGGAGGGAGGTTCTTAATTTTTTTCCTCTGTAGAATGAGGAGTAAGGATATTAAGAAATAACCTTGAAATTCAGCATATAGTTTTGCGTTCAAATTCCTGAATTATTCAGAAAAAAATTAAATGATAGCCTAGTCTTAAATTACTAAATAATATGTAACAGTAAAAGTTTTAAAAGATTATTTTAAAATTTCTTTTAAGATTCTGTATAATACAAAATGATTTGCCAAATAGATATTCTGCTGAATTTACTTGAAGAAATAGTCAGGAATCTTGTGTGTGTGTGCATACGTGCATGTAATAGGTTAAATATTTCTCCTGCATAATTGCTTATTCACTATAAATGTATTTTTGGGCCCAGTTATCCTAGTGATCCTGATATAACAGCGTCTGAATCGTAGAATTGCCTTTGCAGAACTCATAAATTGACTTTGAATTTAGGATGTTTAAAGATTTGGTAGGTCATTTTCATCTTGCTAAAAGAACAGTGAAATAACATTCCTTATATGTGTGTACGGCACTTTGAATACATTGTCTCCTTTTAGCCTGACAACAGCTTTGGAAGATAGAATTGGTAATATGTTTTCCATGTTACAGAGGAATAAATTAACTGGATTTAGAGAATTTCTGACGTGTCCCAGGTCATGTTAGTTAATTACAGTATGTAGTAAATCAAAGTTTAGGATTTTAGTCTAGTGCTCATTTCTCATTTATATTAATGCCTCATTTAATTTTAATTTTATAATTAGTGATAAAAACCAGAAATGAAGGACCATGATGTATCATAAAATTTTTATATATTCTGTTTTTTATACATATTTAAATATTTCAGCTTTTGAGTGACTTCAAGATAATGCTTATGTTTTTATGAACTGTTAGTTGTATTATTGACTTGTACACGTTCAGATGATAACAGTATGCATGTTTTATATTCGCTAAAGTAAACATGAGAGCTAACATTCATTAAATGCTTACTGTTTGCAAGTCATTGTGCTGAATGCTTTACATGCATTATTTAATCTTCAAAACAATCCTAATATAGGAAATGCTAGTATAGGAAAGTATTTTTTTCCCCATATGTTGCTTAGTATTTTCAAAGTCAAAGCCATGCAACTTGAGGTATGGTTTATAGTTCTTTCACTCTATTATTGGGTGGAGGCTGCAAAAAGGATAAACCTGAAAAATTGTTAAACAAGTATTTGGATTTGGGGCTTAGTTTACCTGGCAGTTCCATTCAGTGAGTTTTACTTTAGGAGTGATCCTTGCATTACATTGAGAAATAAATTATAAATCATTGTAGTAAAAGACTGGAAAGGATCTGTGAGGGTTATATAACATGTATGCTTGTTTCTTAAGCTGACCATATATGGATATTTCAAATAAGAGGATATTCTATTATTGTAGGTGTTCAAAGAAGACTGTCCTACTTCTCTATATGTATCCTTTTGTGATACAGTAATTTTAATCATCTAGTATTTTCTCCTTAAGTCTAATATAAATTTCTCCCTTATAAATGTTGTGATTAAATGCACTGTAAGTCTGTTTTGTTTTGCTCTTGAGGCAATGAAGAGCTTCTCTTTACTATATTTAAGGAATAACAAAACAGTACAAATTTAGTTATTAATCTAACCTCACTATCTCAAGCAGCAAGATAATTTCTTAGCTTAAATAATTAGGCCTTTTTCATGAGTAGTATTAGTTTTCTTCTGAACAAATTTCTTACTATTCCTTTAGTTTTCACTTCTTAAAGAAGACAAAATCCTGAAAATTTCTGTTTTTTTATGTAGACTGTGTAGTTGAAGTTCTGTTTTTATGTCAGAAATCCTACAACTTTATCTTAGTCCTATGTTGTCCTTTTTATGTTTTGCTTTGGTTTGCTGAATAATATGTACTTAGGAATTTTCATGTGGTTAGTCATTTGTTCACCAACTTCTGTTTCTGTAATTTGTTTAAAAAGCAAATGAAATAAGTATTTACTACAGTATAGTCTTACGATTTCTTGCTGTTGCAGTGGTATTGTTCTCTGGGATATTTTTATGTTATGTAGCTTTGTTATGTCATAAGTATCACAGCCTATAGAGTAATGTGTTTTCATCTCTCTGCATATCAAGGTTATATAGAATTTAGTTGTCAAAAATATACTCTGTTTATATGTTCAAAGTAGTCATTTAGTTTTGGATTGTGGCATTAATTTTTTAGTAAGACTATATAGTTTCATAAAATCAAGTTTTAGATTTTAATAAAGAAGACTTAGTAAGTTAAAAGGTTATCTAGAGAAGTATGACCAGATATAAATAAGGCCTTTGACGTACTTTAAACAATGTATGTATGGGACTGTGTTATTAGAAAAGATTGATTTTATATATATATATAGATCTCATAATCAGTTGAAAGACATTTATTTAAATTTTGTTCCACATACCTTAAGTAATTTTATCTTTTGTTTGTGAGTGAGATTAGATTTAGATTCACTTTTCTCTATAATTTTATTTTAATAATAATATTTTTATTTTAGACAGACTTGAGAACAATTGGCAAGAAATTCCTCCCCAGTGACATCAATGGTGGAAAGGTGGAAAAGGTAATGAAAAATGTTAACTTCCTAAATTATGCTAAGTACGATAAATATGAACATCTACTAAATTACTGGAATTATTTTTTGTCAATGAAGACTGCAACTTCAAAATATTTTGGAGGTGCACAAGTCACAGAGTTATCATTATAGTGACTTCCTATACACATGGAAAATTACTAAAGCTTAAACTTTTAAACTTTTGGTGACTTTTCAACATTTAAAAAAAACTTTTTTTTCAGGAATTGTAACTATGACACACTTACTTTACGTGTGAGACTTACCAGATATTATTGGTGCTCAGGAAAAGGACCTTTTTGTATCTTTTTATTTTAGTTACCTGTTAACCATATTTGTTTAATGAACTTGTTAATATAAAACTATAAGATTGGGAGAGAGTGTTAGGAGCAATTTGGCAAAGCCATGCATTTGGTTACTGCTATCATTTTGTGTAACACATATATGTATTCATGTTATGAATTTTTTCAGTGATGTTTTTAAAATACAAGGATACAGTTTTTAGATACCAACTAGTCAGTCTTTTACTTCTTATTCATTTGTATTCAATTTCTTCTTTTTATTTGAAAATACATGTAAATTGTGTCAACCAAGAATTTTATATGTGCTACTGCTCACTTTTTGAACTATTACGGAACATCATTATCTGTAGTTTAAAGAAATACTTTGAATGTATATGTTTTGTGTTTGAATAAGTATTCTTATCATTTTAACACTCAGATATTTAAGATAGTTGCTGTACCTCAGATATTTTAAATTTTAGATAATTTTAAAAGGTCTGAAATGTAACAACATATTTTTCACATTTTCCCTAATGCAATAGATGGTAATCATTTAGCTGGAAAGAAAACAAGAGTTTATTTTATAATTTACAGTAGTTTTTGAAGCAGATACTCAGAGAAGAAAGTTCTACAAACTCCTCAGCAATTCATTTTAATGTTTAACAACACTCTGTGTCAGCAAACTTTAATTGTATTTTAACCTAAATTTCTTTTGATGCAACTTGAAGTCCGTAACGTCTTCTTTATCTTCCCTCAGGGGAAATGGAGAACATCTGGTTACCTTCTCTTGTGAATAATTCTTCATATACTTGAAGCCTTGTAAATGTCAGTACCACAGGTTTCTTCTTGCTAAAGCCATCTATCTTGGTTCCTCCGTTTATTCTGTCTCAGGCATTCCATTCATCTTTATTGTTCTTCTCAGAGTCCTCTCCAGTTCCATACATTTCTTTTTCTGGTTGTGGTCGTAGTTCTCAGACTTCAGCATACATCAGAATCATCCTGAGGCCTGGCTAGAACACACATTGCCAGCCTCTAACCTCTCCCACTCCCACGCCTCTGTCTCCATTCAACTGGGATAGAGCCCTAGAATTTGTATTATGAGCAAGTCTCTGTGGGATGTTGATTCTGCTGGTCTGGGAAGCATAATTAGAAAACTTCTGGGGTATAGAACTCCAAATTAGGCAGCAGTCTTGGACAGGTCTGATGAATGCACAGTTCTTTACAGGAAAAGTAACTAATATCAAAGCAGTGGCTGCGCATCCTTATGCTAGTTGATTTAAGAAAACCAGCAATCTGGATTATTGATTTTCCATTGTTTCTTCATGTGTCTTTAGGGATTCTCAGCACCTATCTCTACTATAAGCTCATGGGGAAAGGTACTGATAAGAGTTTCCTCTGCTTCCTCCAACTTCTCAGAGCATTTTTTTTTTAAACACTTTTTTATCAGTTATCTATTTTATACATATTACTCTATATATATCAATCCCAATCTCCCAATTCATCCCACCACTGCCCCCCAGCCCCACTTTCCCCCCTTGGTATCCATACGTTTGTTCTCTACATCTGTGTCTCTATTTCTGCCTTGCAAACTGGTTCATCTGTACCATTTTTCTAGATTCCACATATATGCGTTAATATAAGATATTTGTTTTTCTCTTTCTGTCTTACTTCACTCTGTATGACAGTCTCTAGGTCCATCCACGTCTCTACAATGACCCAATTTCATTCCTTTTTATGGCTGAGTAATATTCTATTGTATATATGTACCACATCTTTATCCATTCATGTGTCGATGGACATTTACATTGCTTCCATGACCTGGCTATTGTAAATAGTGCTGCATTGAACATTGGGGTGCATGTGTATTTTTTTTTAAATTAATTTTATTTATTTATTTATTTTTGGCTGTGCTGGGTCTTTGTTGCTGTGCACGGGCTTTCTCTAGTGTCGAGTGAGGGCTACTCTTCATTGCGGTGCACAGGCTTCTTCTCATTGCGGTGGCTTCTCTTGTGGAGCACGGGCTCTAGGCATGTGGGCTTCAGTAGTTGTGGCACACGGGCTCAGTAGTTATGGCTCACAGGCTGTAGAGTGCAGGCTCAGTAGTTGTGGCACATGGGCTTAGTTGCTCCGTGGCATGTGGGATCTTCCTGGACCAGAGCTGGAACCCATGTCCCCTGCATTGGCAGGTGGATTCTTAACCACTGCTCCACGAGGGAAGTCCAAGGGGTGCGTGTGTCTTTTTGAATTATGGTTTTCTCTGGGTATATGCCCAGTAGTGGGATTGCTGGGTCATATGGTAATTCTACTTTTAGTTTTCTAAGGAACCTCCATACTGTTCTCCATAGTGACTGTATCAATTTACATTCCCACTAACAGTGCAAGAGGGTTCCCTTTTCTCCACACCCTCTCCAGCATTTGTTGTTTGTAGATATTCTGATGATGCCCACGCTAATCAGTGTGAGGTGATACCTCATTGTAGTTTTGATTTGCATTTCTTTAATAATTAGTGATGTTGAGCAGCTTTTCATGTGCCTCTTGGCCATCTGTAAGTCTTCTTTGGAGAAATGTCTACCTAGGTCTTCTGCCGATTTTTTGATTGGGTTGTTTGTTTTTTTCAATATTGAGCTGCATGAGCTGTTTATATATTTTGGAGATTAATCCTTTGTCTGTTGATTCATTTGCAAATATTTTCTCCTATTCTGAGGGTTGTCTTTTCATCTTGTTTATAGTTTCCTTTGCTGTGCAAAAGCTTTTACATTTCATTAGGTCCCATTTGTTTATTTTTGTTTTTATTGCCATTACTCTAGGAGGTGGGTCAAAAAAGATCTTGCTGTGATTTATGTCAGAGAGTGTTCTTCATATGTTTACCTCTAAGAATTTTATAGTGTATTGTCTTACATTTAGGTCTTTAATCCATTTTGAATTTATTCTTGTGTATGGTGTTAAGGAGTGTTCTAATTTCATTCTTTTACATGTAGCTGCCGAGTTTTCCCAGCACCACTTATTGAAGAGACTGTCTTTTCTCCATTGGGTATCCCTGCCTCCTTTGTCATAGATTAGTTGACCATAGATGTGTGGGTTTATCTCTGGGCTTTCTATCCTGTTCCATTGTTCTATATTTCTGTTTTTCTGCCAGTACCATATTGTCTTGATTACTGTAGCTTTGTAGTATAGTCTGATTCCTCCAGCTCCATTTTTTTCCCTCAAGATTGCCTTGGCTGTTCCGGGTCTTTTGTGTCTCCACACAAATTTTAAGATTTTTGTTCTAGTTCTGTAAAAAATGCCATTGGTAATTTGATAGGGATTGCATTGAATCTGTAGATTGCTTTGGGTAGTATAGTGTTTTTCACAATATTGATTCTTCCATTCCAAGAACATGGTATATATCTCTCCATCTGTTTGTGTCATCTTTGATTTCTTTCACCAGTGTCTTATAGTTTCCTGAGTACAGGTCTTTTACCTCCTTATGTACATTTATTGCTAGGTAATGTATTCTTTTTGTTGCAAGGGTGAATGGGATTGTTTCCTTAATTTCTCTTTCTGATCTTTCGCTGTTAGTGTATAAGAATGCAAGAGATTTCTGTGCATTAGTTTTGTATCCTGTAACTTTACCAAATTAATTGATTAGCTCTAGTAGTTGTCTGGCCGCATCTTTAGGATTATCTATGTATAGTATCATGTCATCTGCAAACAGTGACAGTTTTACTTCTTCTTTTCCAATTTGTATCCCTTTTATTTCTTTTTCTTCTCTGATTGCCATGGTTAGGACTTCCAAAACTATGTTGAATAAGAGTGGTGAGAGTGGACATCCTTGTCTTGTTCCTTATCTTCGTGGAAATGCTTTCAGTTTTTCACCATTGAGAATGATGTTTGCTGTGGGTTTGTCATATATGGCCGTTAATATGTTGAGTTAGGTTCCCTTTCCTCTATGCCCACTTTCTGGAGATTTTTATCATAAATTGGTGTTGAATTTTGTCAAAAGCTTTTTCTGCATCTATTGAGATGATCATATGGTTTTTCTTCTTCAGTTTGTTGATATGGTGTATCACATTGATTGATTTGCATATATTGAAGAATCCTTGCATCCCTGGGATAAATCCCACTTGATCATGGTGTATGATCCTTTTAATGTGTTGTTGGATTCTGTTTGCTAGTATTTTGTTGAGGAATTTTGCATCTATATTCATCAGTGATATTGGTCTGTAATTTTCTTTTTTTGTAGTATCTTTGTCTGGTTTTGGTATCTGGGTGATGGTGACCTCATAGAATGAGTTTGGGAGTGTTCCTTCCTCTGCAATTTTTTGGAAGAGTTTGAGAAGGATGGGTGTTAGCTCTTCTCTAAATGTTTGATAGAATTCACCTGTGAAGCCATCTGGTCCTGGACTTTTGTTTGTTGGAAGATTTTTAATCACAGTTTCAATTTCATTACTTGTGATTGGTCTGTTCATACTTTCTATTTCTTCCTGGTTCAGTGTTGGAAGGTTATAGCTTTCTAAGAATTTGTCCATTTCTTCCAGGTTCTCCATTTTATTGGCATAGAGTTGCTTGTAGTAGTCTCTTATGGTGCTTCGTATTTCTGTGGTGTCTGTTATAATTTCTCCTTTTTCATTTCTAGTTTTATTGATTTGAGTCCTCTTCCTTTTTTTCTTGATGAGTCTGGCTAAAGGTTTCTCAATTTTGTTTATCTTCTCAAAGAACCAGCTTTTAGTTTTATTGATCTTTGCTATTGTTTTCTTTGTTTCTAATTCATTTATTTCTGCTCTGATTTATGAAATCTATCCTTCCACTAAGTTTGGGTTTTGTTTGTTCTTCTTTCTCCAGTTCCTTTAGGTGTAAAGTTAGATTGTTTATTTGAGATTTTTCTTGTTTCTTGCTATAAATTTCCCTCTTAGAACTGCTTTTGCTTCATCCCATAGATTTTGGATAATCGTGTTTTCCTGGTCATTTGTCTCTAGGTAATTTTTGATTTCCTTGTTGATGTCTTCAGTGATCGCTTGGTAATTTAGTAACTTGTTGTTTAGCCTCCATGTGTTTGTGTTTATGTTTTTTCCCCTGTAATTTATTTCTTGTCTCATAGCATTGTGGTCTGAAAAGATGCTTGATACAATTTCAATTTTCTTAAATTTACCAAGGCTTGATTTGTGACCCAAAATGTCATCTATCCTGTAGAATGTTCTGTGTGCACTTGAGAAGAAAGTGTAATCTGCTGTTTTTGGATGGAATATCCTATAAATATCAATTAAATCTATCTGGTCTATTGTATCATTTAAAGCTTATGTTTCCTTTTTAATTTTCCATCTGGATGATCTGTCCATTGGTGTAAGTGAGGTGTTGAAGTCCCCCACTATTATTGTGTTACTGTCAATTTCCTCTTTTATAGCTGTTAGCATTTGCCTTATATATTGAGGTGCTCCTATGTTGGGTGCATATATATTTATAATTGTTATATCTTCTTCTTGGATTGATCCGTTGATCATTATGTAGTGTCCTTCCTTGTCTCTTGTAACATTCTTTATTTTAAAGTCTATTTTATCTGATATGAGTATTGCTACTCCAGCTTTCTTTTGATTTCCATTTGCTTGGGATATCTTTTTCCATCCCCTCACTTTCATTCTGTATGTGTTCCTAGGTCTGAAGTGTGTCTCTTGTAGACAGCATATATACGGGTCTTACGTTTGTATCCATTCAGCAAGCCTGTTTCTTTTGGTTGGAGCATTTAATCCATTCACATTTAAGGTTATTATTGATATGTATGTTCCTGTTCCCATTTTCTTAATTGTTTTGGGTTTGTTTTTGTAGGTCCTTTTCTTCCCTTGTGTTTCCCACTTAGAGAAGTTCCTTTAGCATTTGTTGTTGACCTGGTTTGGTGGTGCTAAATTCTCTTAGCTTTTGCTTGTCTGTAAAGCTTTTGATTTCTCCATCGAATCTGAATGAGATCCTTTTCTGGTCGAGTAATCTTGGTTGTAGGTTCTTCCCTTTAATCACTTTAAATATATTGTGCCACTCCTTTCTGGCTTGTAGAGTTTTTACCGAGAAATCAGCTGTTAACCTTTTGGGAGTTCCCTTGTATGTTATTTGTTGCTTTTCCCTTGCTGCTTTTAATAATTTTTCTTTGTCTTTTATTTTTGTCAATTTGATTATTATGTATCTCGGTATGTTTCTCCTTGGGTTTATCCTGCCTGGGACTCTCTGTGCTTCCTGGACTTGGGGAGCTGTTCCCTTTCCCATGTTAGGGAAGTTTTCAACTATAATATCTTCAAATATTTTCTCAGGTCCTTTCTGTCTCTCTTCTCCTTTTGGGACACCCCTAATGTGAATGTTGGTGCATTTAATGTTGTCCCAGAGGTCTCTTAGGCTGTCTTCATTTGTTTTCATTCTTTTTTCTTTATTCTGTTCCACAGCAGTGAATTCCACCATTCTGTCTTCCAGGTCACTTATCTGTTCTTCTGCCTCAGTTATTCTGCTATTGATTCCTTCTAGTGTATTTTTCATTTCAGTTATTGTATTGTTCATCTTTGTTTGTATGTTCTTTAATTCTTTTAGGTGTTTGTTAAACATTTCTTGCATCTTCTCAATCTTTGCTGCCATTCTTTTTCTGAGGTCCTGGATCATCTTCACTATTATTATTCTGAATTCTTTTTCTGGAAGGTTGCCTATCTCCACTTCATTTAGTTGTTTTTCTGGGGTTTTATCTTGTTCCTTCGTCTGGTACATAGTCCTCTGCCTTTTCATGTTGTCTATCTTTCTATAAATGTGGTTTTTGTTGCACAGCCTGCAGGATTGTATTTCTTTTTGCTTTTGCTGCCTACCCTTTGGTGGATGAGGCTATCTAAGAGGCTTGTGCAAGGTTCCTAATGGAGGGACTGGTGGTGGGTAGAGCTGGGTGTTGCTCTGGTGGCAGAGCTCAGTAAAACTTTAATCCACTTGTCTGCTGATGGGTGGGGCTGAGTTCCCTCCCTGTTGGTCGTTTGGCCTGAGGTGACCCAGCACTGGAGCCAACAGGCTCTTTGGTGGGGCTAATGGCATACTCTGGGAGGGCTCACACCAAGGAGTATTTCCCAGAACTTCTGCTGCCAGTGTCCTTTTCCCTGTAGTGAGCCACAGCCACCCCCTACCTCTGCAGGAGACCCTCCAACACTAGCAGGTAGGTCTGGTTCATTCTCCTATGGGTTCACTTCTCCTTCTCCCTGGGTCATTATGCACACACTACTTTGTGTGTGCCCTCCAAGAGTGGAGTCTCTTTTTCTCCCAGTCCTGTCGAAGTCCTGCAATAAAATTCCACTAGCCTTCAAAATCTGGTTCTCTGGGAATTCCTTCTCCTGTTGCCGGACCCCCAGGTTGGGAAGACTGATGTGGGGCTCAGAACCTTCACTCCAATGGGTGGACTTCTGTGGTATAATTGTTCTCCAGTTTGTGAGTCACCCATCCAGTGGTAATAGGATTTGATTTTATTGTGATTGCGCCCATCCTACTGTCTTGTTGTGGCTTCTCCTTTGTCTTTGGATGTGGCATATCTTTTTTGGTGAGTTCCAGTGTCTTCCTGTCGATTTTGCAGCAGTTAGCTGTGATTCTGGTGCTCTCGCAAGGGAGAGTGAGCGCACACCCTTCTACTCTGCCATCTTCTCACAAAGTTTTATAAGTGGTCTCTTCAGAATTTCCTTTGAATGTAGCTAACAAAAATAAAATATAACTTAGAATATTTGAATCTAGAATTTTCTCTGCCAAATTTTATCCTTTGAAATATTTTTAATGCTGATGTAGATTTAGCTTATACATAAAATGAAAAGATACAAAATAAGCTGTCTTCATGTGAAACAGAAGTAGAGTGGGATATCCCCTTTCTGCTCTTCCCATTTATATTTTTCCTTCAGACACCAAATAAAATTCTCTTCACAGTATTCGTGAAAATGTTCTGAAAAATAATTTTAATAAAATTTTTAGAAGCCAACACACGGGAATTACTCATTTTATTTGCCTTTGGTTAAAACTTCATATGTTGTATAAAAATATAACTGCTTTCAGGCAAAAGTAAATGTTTAAGGAATGTATTTTTGACATGAATTAGTTGTGCGTCTTTGTAAAATAAGACTAATACAGTAAAAGTTGCTTTATTTGTGCCTTTATTGGAAAGCTTTATTACCCAGCACTTCATCATGTTAATGGTGACATAATCATTAAGACATGGGTCTAGACACTAAAATTATGTAATAGTTCTTATATAAAATAAATTTTAAATAAAAAATTTTAAATAAATTTTATTTTAATCTGTGCATAAGATAAACAGAGTATTTGAATAAGTAATCTTCCTGTTCCTTGAACATGTCAGATTTTGGTATAAAATAACATTATTTTCTAATTTTCTTTTAATAGTAAAAGAATAATGAATGAAAGAAAGAACTGTATTACCTAGTGATTTTCCAAATACATCATACTAGAAACTAGTTTTGCAAAAACTAATTTAGACAGAAAATTTAAAGTGTGAGATAGACTAGCTGTCCCAGGAAGCAGAGGCATGGTTCTGATGTGCTTCAGATGCGATGTGGAGAGGGAGAATAAAACAGTAGGGGCTGGTAACATATTGGACAGATATAGATTTTAGAATTATTGGGCTGGATTTAAATCTTCATTCTTCTGCTTATTATGTTTCTGTGACTTCTGGTAGTTATTTAATCTTGCCAGATTTTAATTTTCTTATCATTCAAATATTATGTCCCTTATGACATTGAAGAATTAAATGTTGTAATCTATGTGACATCTTAAATGTAGTGAAATGTGTATGGCAAGTATTGAGCATTATGAGACATTTAGGATGGTATTTTTGTCCTGGAGATCTAAGAGTGCATGTTTATTACCTCAGTTTGTTATCTTGTTACTTAGAGATCTCCAAGGGAATGCAGTAAATGAAGTAAGGCAAATGGATACTTCATTATTGACTGTGTTTTAGCCCCAGCCCCTAATGCAGAACTTTATCACTAGAGCTAGGTTGATCTTAGTATAATAGAATCAAAGTAGGTCAAAGTCCTGCTCTATTTCTACTAAGTTCCTTGCCTGCCTGTGATATTACCACTCCTAAGAGAGAAAGCCAAAGGAAAAAGAATTGGAGAGCATTTGCCCCAGTGTTTAAGAAGCAAATCCTTAATAAGCAAGAGAAGAGAGGAGGCTGTCTTTTTAGGAGCTACTTCCATTAGTTTTGTGTGGGTCCTTTAAAAGAGCCGTAGTCCTGGGTCTTCCATCCCCCTTGGAAGCTTATTCATTAGGCCCGAGGCTCCATCCAATGTACTAGAGATTCTGCAAGACAGAGCAGTAATCCTCTTTAGAAGTAGATTAAAGGAATGTAGAGAGGAGTCTTCAAACTTCTTCTCCTGAGAGGCCAAAAGTAAATGCTTACATGCTGTGTATTGTTATTATCATAATTAATAAGGCTTAGATAACAGCATTTTCAGCATTTGGAAAGGAAGTGTGGAGAGAGCTATGATCAGGTTGGAGAGATGGTAGGTCTGCAGTTAGGAGAAGACAGTTAATCCTGGAACATTGTAGTTACATCCGTTTTGTCCTAAGACAAACTGGGACCTTCAGAAGGGCATTGTCATCTGAAGTTTGAAACCGAAGTCTTAATAATTCTATTAGTTATCATTGATTATTTTGTGAGGAAGTAGGATGGCCAAAAAAATGCAAGTAACTTTGTTAGTAATTAATGTAATAGTTTTGTTCACATTCTTTTCTCTTTCCTCCCATTCTGTTCTTAATATTATTTTGCAGTTCCCATATTTTCTCCATAAGGTTGCTTGTAACCTTGATGCAAAGATTTCAGACAAATTTAAAAAGTAGTGAGAGTGGGAAGATGACACTTTTCTCCAGGGTTCTAAGCCTAAGCTAGATTTTCCCATAGCAGTTTATGTTTGATTTTTAGGCCATAAAGGTTTTTAAGAGTGGAGCAATATGTGTCGAGGAAGCTATATGCTGCAACTTCTGAGTTTTTCAGGGCAGGCTTTGTATATCTAGATATTACAAGGTCCTGGAATATTTAGCTTGTAAGGTCAAAATCATGGAAAGAAGTCATGACGAAATGGAAGTAAGACTATGCTTCCTATAAAACTGTTTAATATTTTTCATATTCTCCAAGTTTAATATTTTGTTGTAGTTATTTTCATAGCTTTAGCCTCTGAACCAAGGTGTAGAAGTTAATTATAAAATATAGGTTAATGTAAAAATACTTTATTACCAGTCCAGCTGTGTGAGGACTTTAATGCATTACTGTGAAGCCCTAACAGGAAAGGCTTTCCAGATCTGTGTTTATTTTTTTCATCTAAGTTTTAGGACTGACAGGTTATATATGCATTTTTAAATGTGAAACTGTGATTAAAGGCCTAATTTTTCCGGTTAGAAGTGACCTTCTCAAAGCCTCAGCAACACCAACATCAACCACAAGATGGCTTCACTGCCTTAAAATTCAAACTGAATGCCCTCTCACCCTCAGACAATACAGAACTTGGATGTTTTCAGAAAAAAAATAATTGAAAAATGTTTTAAGTTAAATAAATTGTGTCATGTTTTATATATGTTAATAAATAATACGATTTACCAGTGTTTCTTTTAGTGAGTTATTAAAATTAAACATGCACTTTTAATTTTAGAAAAATAGATTACTAAAATTCTGATATTACTGTGCTTTATTTACAAGTGCTTATTGGTAATTATTAGTAGGACTTCTGTGTAGTTTAAAAACAACTGCACAAATCAATATATAGAATATATATTAGATACTCTAATGATAATTAAAAAACAAACTGTTCACCTTTTTTTTTTTTTTTTTCTAACCCTCCCAGAAAATGAAAAGCTATAGCTGCGAAGGATGGAAATAGGCAAATGACACATTGAAAGAAGTGTTACTTTTGACTGGAGTCCCACAATGTTTTTCTTATAATTGATTGGCTGTAATTGCCCTGATTGAATAAGAGCAAATTATCTGCTGTGCTGTTACTTTGATGTATAAATTGATGTTTTTTCAGGCGATCTCAAGTTTGGGAAAACCTATTCAATATTATGTTGTCTTTTTGTCTATTACTAGACATTTATAATACCCTGTTTTTAAAATTTCTAAGGGGTAGAAACTTTTAGATCTTCTAGTAGGTATACTACCATATTTATGATTCAGAAAGTTTTTCTTTTATTATTATTTATTTATCCATTTAAACTCTCTTGATGTATATGAATATCAATTGAAAAATTTGAGATCAGGATTAGGGACTACCTTCCCAAAGCTATTTCCTTCAGTGTTCCTCTTGCTTTTAACCTGCTTTCTTCTTGACCTTTATTGGTACAAGCCCCTAACTTACCTAGGAGAACCCTGGTTTTCAGTAAACACTTCTCTTTCTCTTTATTGAGAACCTACTTTGTGCCAGGTCCCATGTTAAATAATCTGTGTAATCTTCAGAACAGCATTGAAAAATAGAAATCGTTACCAACCTCTGTTTTACTTTAGAGATGAGGGAGCTGCAGCTTTTCTAAAATCATAGGCTTTTGTTGCTACAGGACCTTAATAATTGCCATGTGAATGGAATGTTCTTCCCTCGGCTGTCAGGCAAACTGCTATTTAGTCTTCAAATTCCAACTTGAATGCCACTTCTCTTCTAATTTTCTTGACCTCTTTTGAACAGAATTAATTTTTAAGAGTTAATATTCCTACTGCCCTTTATACCTACATGTTTTTAGTATGTAACAAATTTTATCATAGTTTTAGAATGTATGAAACAAAGAAGACAGACTTTGGTGTGTGGCATATCTGAGTTTGAATTCTAATTCTACCTCTTACTGGCTGGGTAACCTCTGTCAAAATACTTTATCCTCTGCTCTCAATTTTCTCATTTAAGACACACAGATGATCCTAATATACTTTTTAGTTCTGGAGGTAAATTAAATAACTTATGTAGGACTTCCCTGGTGGCGCAGTGGTTGAGAATCCACCTGTCAATGCAGGGGACATGGGTTCGAGCCCTGGTCCGGGAAGATCCCACATGCTGCGGAGCAACTAAGCCCGTGCACCACAACTGCTGATCCTGCGCTCTAGAGTCTGTGAGCCACAACTACTGAAACCCGTGCGCCTAGAGCCCGTGCTCTGCAACAAGGGAAGCCACTGCAATGAGAAACGCGTGCACCACAATGAAGAGTAGCCCCCGCTCGCTGCAACTAGAGAAAGCCCATGCGTAGCAACAGATACCCAACACAGCCAAAAATAAAATAAATAAGTAAATAAATTTATAAAAAAAATAACATGTAAAAATCCTGCTGCATTTTCTGGTGTATCTAGTAAGTGCTAAATAAATTATAGTAAAAACACAAGGTAACTTCTTTATCAAGCAATTTTTGAATGTATATATGTGCTAAGTGCAGGGGCTGCAGAGATCAACAGGACAGCCCCTGCCTTCTTGAAGCATATACCCTAATAAGAGATCAAGGAACCAACAATGTCAGTATAGTGGAACAAATGCTATGTCAGAAGTACATACAAGGGAGGGGCAGCCATCTCAGCTTGTTAAGCTTAGTGAGATGAGGTGGAGAGGTTGCTTTTCTTGCTAGACTGTTAGTTTTTAGACTTGTAATTCTCAATAAGGGAATAATAGGTAACTCCCCATTTGGGGGCATATTTAACATCTTACGGTGGGAGAGTGTATCTGGTGTGTGTATAAACGTTATATATGTATACACATGCATACACACATACACATATTATTTATATTTAGAAAATAAAACTACCCCAAAAAAGGTATTTTACTATACAAACTATAGAAAATAGACCTTCACAAAATCTTCTTGCCTGATAATAATACATGGAAGATAAGTAAGTTAACATTTATACTTCCTAGAACCTGAATTCTCTTCCTTTGTTTGGGGGAATTTCCCATTTTCAAAGTCTTGGTGGTGGAGAAGAAAATGCCGGATACTTTTTCCCCAGCCTCCTTTGCACCTATGCTGTGCACATGTACCTCAGCTCTACTAGTTCAGGTATAGCTGCATAGGACATGGGTTAGTCACACAAAAAAGCAGGAACTGTGGTGAATCCTCTCTGGTAGTGGCAGAAGCTACAGCAGGATTGAGTTTCTAGGGTAATAGCTGCCAACAGTGCTGGGGTCAGTGTCCAGGGCAAGTAAGATTGATAGTACAAGGTGTAGAGCTAGATGCTTGAGTGTGCTGGATCTAGCTTGTTCCAACTCATGAAGGCTGAATGTCAGCATCTCTTCCCTGTTTAGAGGTGAGTAGTTGAAATCAGCCATGGAAATTGGCAAATGCTACAAATTAGGGCTTCTTCTCTACCCTTCCTATCCCAAACTGTTTCATCAACATACTAGTGCTATTAAACCAGTCTGTGGTTTGATTTTCACTGTTATTCTTGCTGTGAAGGCTACAGACTTAGTTCTCTGATACTCCTGACACTTCTGTGAACTACCCAATGTCTTAATTTCAAAATGTTATGTAAATTATTTGAGCAATTTTAGTGTAATATTGGATATATACAAACATATCTCTTTTGAAGCTTAAAAATGAGGTGAGCATCTGTGAAGCCCCAGCCTGATGTAAGAACTAGAACGTTACAATACCATTCTGTCCTAGCTCTTCCTCTCCCAAACACCAAGAAATGATTGTTGTGAATTTTGACTTTAGCTTTTCTTGACTTTTAGAAGAAATATTTTAGTTACATATGTAGTTATTTCTGTATAATATGTTGATTTGTTTTTAAGAGAGTTTTTTTTTAAAAATTTATTTATTTATTTATTTATTTATTTATTTATTTATTTTTGGCTGCGTTGGGTCTTGGCTGCTGCACATAGGCTTTTCTGTAGTTGCGGCGAGCGGGGGCTACTCTTAACTTGCGGTGTGCAGGCTTCTCACTGCAGTGGCTGCTCTTGTTGCGGAGCACGGGCTCTAGGCACGCGGCTTCAGTAGTTGTGGCACGCAGGCTCTAGAGTGCAGACTCAGTAGTCGTGACGCATGGGCCTAGTTGCTCCGCGGCATGTGGGATCTTCCCGGACCAGGACTCGAACCCATGTTCCCTGCATTGGTAGGTGGATTCTTAACCACTGTGCCACCAGGGAGGTCCTACTGTTTCGTTTTTAAGCTTTACAAAATGTTAACAGATTGTCTGCTGTAACTTGCTTTTATCATTCAGTGTGATGGCTGTAACATATGTCCATGTTGTATATACCTAATATTCATTCATTTTCACTTTTATATAATATTAAGCTATCTAAATATGCCATAATTTACTTATTCATTCTCCTGTTGATGGATATTTAGATGTGTTTCTTTTTCCCTTCTTTCTTTTTTTTTCTTTAAATAATAGATGACTACTACTACGTCTAGGAACAAACTTGTATATTTTTTCTGATGCATGTGTGTAAGAGTTTCTTTAGGGAATATAACCAGGAATTGAATTATTGTATGCTAGAGTAAGCCAGTGTTCAGCTTTACCAGATAATGCCAAATTATTTTTCAAAGTGGTTGTACCAATTTGTATTACCTTCAGTAGTGTATGTGAGATCCCATTGATCCATGTCTTTTGTGGCACTTGATATTATCAAATTTTTCTAATCTTTTGGTTGTAACATACATTATTCTTCCTCAGGCTATTCTGTCCCTGATGACCGCCTTCCCCAATATACATTTTAGAATCAAATGATCAAGTTTCTTAAAATGGGTCAGAGTTTTGAATGAAATTGCATTGAATCTGCATATCAGCTTAAAGACAATTGACATCTTTATGATAACTAATTACAAGTGAAATGCTGGTAAGCTGCCTCTCTGAAGAGGAAAAAATAAAGCCCTAATATGTAGTAGTTACCACTATTTGTAGTATAAAAATTCCTGCAGTGGCTGATTATAAGCTATACTATGAAATCACCAAAGCTGAAATTGGGAAGAAGTGCTCATAACAGGCACTTGTGAACTGGCCTGAGCTGGCTTCAGCACACCCTTGGATGTATCTCTTCATTTATTTAGTTTTGTCCATAAAGTTTTATAATTTATTGAAAGTATATAGGTTGTATATCTATATGCAAGCTTTATGCTCGGAACTTCCTATTTTTGTTGTTGTAAATGGTGTTTTTTTAAAAAATTACTGTTTTTTTCTCTGTTAGGGGTACATAAAAAGGTAACCAATAGTTGTATGGTAATCTTAAATTTGCTATCTTGTATTTATTGTTCTTAATAATATATCTGTGTATTCTTTTATGTTTTCTCTATAAATATGCCTTTTGTTGACACTTCACATGAATGGGATCACACAATATATACTTTGTTGTATCTGGCTTCTTTCACTTACTGTCATGTTTTTGAGGTGAATCCATGATGTAGCATGTATCAGTAGTTTGTTACTATTTATTGCTGAGTAGTATTCCATTGTATGGACTTTACTTTTTCCTTTCCATTCTCTAGTTGATGGACATTTGGATTGGTATGCATAGGTCTCTTATTGTTTTTTCATTGCTAGTGAAAGTATGTTTGTGTTTTTATTACTATTATTACTCCTTAGATTGTTTATTTGCATTATTACTCTTTGCTTCCTGGTCAGTCTTGCTCAGTATCAGTTTCATCAGTCTTTGCAAAGAACCAACGCTAGACTTTGTTAACCCTCTTTATTGTATTTTTAGTTTGCTATTTCATTAATTTATCTTTATTTTCTTCTTTCTTGTACCTTGTTTGAACTCATTCTGTTGTTCTTTTCCCAACTTGTTAGTTCGACTCATTTATTTACTTTTTTTCTAATATAAGCATCTCAAGGCTATTAATTTTTCTTCTACCATTGCTTTAACTATATCCCAAAGGTTTTACGCATGGTATTTTCATTATCATTCGGTCCTAAATATTTTTCAGTTTATATTAAGATTTCTTCTTTGTTTTAATAATAGAACATTATCTCTTTTTTTCTTTTTGTTACAGATTTCTAATTCAGTTATATTGTAGTCAGAGAATTTGGACTGAAAGATAGCTGTATTTGAAATTTTATAGAGGCTTACATTATGGCTTGATATATGTTTATATGTCACATGCTTGCTTAAGGGGAATATTTTTTCCCTAGTTGTTAGGTTCACAGTTCTATATAAATTCTCTAGATTAGGCTTATTGTTTTATAGTCTGTGTTTGATAATTCCAAATTCTCAACTCCTTAGAGTCTTAAATTTTTTTTAAAAATTAATATTTTTATGATTCTCATATTTTGTAGCTTATTTCCTTGTATCATATTTTCTTGTAATTTTATATTTCTTTATCTTTCTGCATGGAAATCTTGGGCACCTGAATCAGGAAAGCTGATAGAAAGGATTACGGAGCTAGTGTGGTGCTACGAACTGACAGTGAGTTGAGATTCTGGCTAAGGTTAACTTTGCTACTTTTCCACAGGCCGAAAGCTGAGGCTCTCAATTGCAGTGTTGTTTCGATCAGAAGCAAACATAGATTTTGTCCGGAGGAAAATGTCCTCCAAATTGAGGCTTACCATAGATGCCTGCATAGGTGACATGGGGAAAGTTCTGAAATTTCTAACATTGTAATAAACAATTTTCTTTTGTTCCAGTTTTCTTGAGTCTGATACTATCCTTAGGATAGTACAGAGTGTGACAAATGATACTTTTTTCTGATTTCTTCCTGTCCCACCCCCATGTTTATTAATATCAAATTTTGTTAAAATGATATTGAGTTATTTCAACAGAGCAAAGAAGTAGATGAGAAAGAGGGCGTCATAAAAATTTATCCTTCAGGCTTTTAAAGCAGCTGTAGGCAGAACCACTATTTCATATTCCAAGGCACTTGAATCATTACCCAGTTGCTTGGATCCTCAGGTAGAGATGTGAATAGTCCAGCAAAAACTTCTCTTGATACAAATATGAGTGGATGAAAAAATGAGCCCTAGAAAATCTCTACTGAAGCCACTGGAAATGCTTTTGGAAGTAGTAACAGAGTAAAGAAATAAATTATGATTTTAAGTACTTAAAAAGGACTGTGGAGAATGAAACTTTTTTATTCTCTTAATTTTAACCTACTTTGCAATAATGATGGAAGATTTATCAGAACTTAATCATACTCATAGATTCCTTCTGAGTATATGGCCCCGTTGCTAGTGTTGATGGAAAATGTGATGCTTATGTTGTTAGGTATAGATAGAGTGAGAAATTCATTTCTCAAGGAAATTGATAAGATTATAAAAAGAAATAGCTGGCAGATTTTTCATAGTATCATAGAATGTCTAAATTTAGATCGTTTCTTGATTCCTCAAAAATCCTGTTTTAACCATTTATCTGGGTGTGATCAGACTATAGATAAGTGGTTCCATGTCATCCAAACTTTGGAGAGTCTGATTGTAAACAAGAATGTTATTTAATATGATCAATAAATTAATAAACTAATACAGTCATTTAAATCTGACATTCCATATCAATTGATATGACTAGTTAGGAGTTCAGATAATAGAGAGGTCCATCTACCTAGGGAAAGGAAGGAATGAAGCCTGGATGACTTTTTTCTGGCCCCAGAGAATATCTCTGGTGTATACTTGATATTGTTTATTAGAATTAAAGATCTTTCTTCTTACCTATTTAAATTTTTTACAGTAATTTCTTTTACTTCCTCCTTATTGCTCATGTAAAGGTGAAATTAATCTAGGATCTTAACATTTTATTCTACTATTTGTGTTTTATTTAGATCCAGTACTTCCCTATTTTTTGACTACAGAGGATAATAAACTGAATATTGTAAACATCATAATGAAAAAAATCGTTATATCTGCAATTTTACTTATAGAATCTTTCTGAATTGTGGAACTAGTCTTAAGGCCTGTTGTTTCAAATTGAGAATTGATTATAAAAAGACTGTGTGTAATTTGGGAGTTTCTAAGGAGAGTCTAATAAATAGTACCTTCTTTTTTACTTTGGTTCTGAATCAATTGAGAAAGAAAGAAGTGGCAGATGTGGGCCGAAGTATCAACTTTACTACTGATAAAAATTAATTTGGGAGATGTGGCTTGGTGGGAGAGCCAAATGGATGCATTAATTGAACCACAAACCTGACAGATTTGTACACTCACTTATTGCAGTGCTAATCCAGTGAAGAGGCTGAGTAGGTACCTCCTCCTCAGGGTCCCTACCTAGATCCCAAGAAACGAAGGGTGAGGATGAGCCCAAAATATACAGTATATTCTTCCCAATCAGATAAGTCATTTCATAAATGGGTGTGTTAGTTTCCTGAGGCTTTTGTAACAAATTCCCACGAACTTGGTGGCATAAAACAACAGAAATTTGTTCTTTCACAGTTCTGTGGGACAGAAGTCAAAAATCAAGGTGTCAGCAGGGTTGGTTCCTTTCGGAGGCTCTGAAGGAGAGTCTGTTTCATACCCCTCTCATAGCTTCCAGTAGCTGTGGGCAGTCTTTGGTGTTCCTTGGCTTGTAGATGTGTAACTCCAATTTCTGCTCCCATTTTTTTCTTCCCATGGCCTTTATACCCAGTGTCTTTGTGTTTATTTCCCCTTCTCTTCTAAAGAAGCTCATCATTGTATTTCTCCTAATCCGGGATCATCTCATCTTTAGATACTGATCTTAATTAGGTATGCCAAGTCCCTTTTCACAAATAGGGTTATGTTTACAGGTTCCAGGTGGACATATATCTTTTGGCAGGGCCACTATTTAATTCACTAAAAGGGATGGAGAGGCCAGGAGTTGGAGTAATTAAATAAGTAAACTTGCTGCTTGCTAGGAAACATCAAGATCTGGGAGCAGGTGTTCCTCCCTAGCATTCCTAGCTTTTTGTTCTCATGGTCAACCAGTTGTAGGAGATCAGCAAAAATGGTCCTGTTCCCCCTCTGTGATTGCGTTGTTGGCATTATCTTCAATTTGTGTTTCTTTGGCAGAATCTTTTAAAGCCACTTGTCCATTTTGTGATCATTAATGGTTAAAACTAGGTAATATCTGTATATCCATTTAACTGCACACAAATAAATGTCAGTTTGTCATAATACATTGAAAGCAAACAAACCAGTGAAGTTGCCATGTCAACACCCTTGAGATGTAGATTTCCCCAAATTCTATAAAGATGCCTTGTGACCTGTATGTCATATGGACTGAATGAGAGTGCCTTTGTTGCTCTGATTATTAAGTATTAGGAACATTTAATTTCTTTCTTACTAAGAATTAAATAGAGACAATTGTTTTCCTCCCACACTTCAATGGATGTGCACTCCCTAGTATCATTGTGGAACACATAAGTCTAGATCACCACTGATTGTCTAATAGAACTTTTTGCAGTGATGTAGGACAGTCTGTATATGTGTTGTGCAGATAATGGAACACTCAATGTGACCAGTGTGACTGAAGTATTGAATTTTTTTTTTAATTAATTAATTTATTTATGGCTGTGTTGGGTCTTCATTTCTGTGCGAGGGCTTTCTCTAGTTGTGGCAAGCGGGGGCCACTCTTCATCGCGGTGCACGGGCCTCTCACTATCGGGGCCTCTCTTGTTGCGGAGCACAGGCTCCAGACGCGCCGGCTCAGTAATTGTGGCTCACGGGCCTAGTTGCTCCGCGGCATGTGGGATCCTCCCAGACCAGGGCTCGAACCCGTGTCCCCCTGCATTGGCAGGCAGATTCTCAACCACTGCGCCACCAGGGAAGCCCTGAAGTATTGAATTTTTAATTTCACTCAGTTTTAATTAATTTAAATGTAAATTTAAATAGTTATATGTGGTTAGTAAAGCAAAGGCTAAATATTTGTCAGTGTCTAGGCTAAAAATATTGGGAGTAGTAGAATATAGAGAATGATGAACATTATAAGAACCGTAACATGCCTCTGGTTTAATTTAAATGTCTTTATTTTAATGGCATTAGCAAAAGTAAAAGAAAAAGTTTATCCTGAATTAGTAGCTTATCTACATCTGTTAAAGATTTTAGACTTATTTCAACTTAGAATTTTTTTTTCATACTTGAAAATTAGATGTAAGTTTCGTCTCTTTTCTCTAATTATATTCTCTAGGGCTAAATTTTTAACAAAATTACTCCCTTTCAGGAAAGATACTGGTAAATATGAAGTAGAAATTTGTCAACCTGGGAACATGCTTACTCAAGAAATTGTGTAAATATCATTTCACATTTCTCTTTGCTGAAAATAAAAATTAAACTAATGCATACAGAAAGATTTTACTTAAAAGGCTATAACAAAAAGCTTTTTTTTCTTTGTAAGTATGCTACTACTTAATGGATATAATATTTTATAATGTAGAAAGTGTTACTTTATGTTAAATTTATTTTTCAGACATGTAAGCAGATTTTGCTCTCATTCCCCAGTTACAACATAAGTGTTTTATTATATAAAAACTTTTAACTTAATATTCAATAGCTAGTTAGCCCATCAATTTTCTTTTTCTCTTTGATTAAAATATGGCTAGATAGGATGTTTATTCTCCTTACTGCCAATGCATAACAACATAGCATTAAACTCATTTAAAAAGGAAATGTGACAATAAGTCAAGTATAGTTCACACTTCTTAGATTTTATATAGTTTAAATTTTGGAATATGTATTTTTTTTTTTTAATGCCAGAAGAAGGTATACTTTAAACTTGATGTTTTTGAACAGAAAACATTCCTTTCAAGTGCTGCTGTAACGTTGATGTCCCTTAAAAAATTACCAAGTTCTTTAATTCTAGAATGTCTGTTAGTGTACATGGGTGGAACGGGGGGGTTATATGTGAACAATTTAGAGCACATAAGACTGAAAACATCTTTTAATATACCTTTAATTCAGAAAAATAACTTTTTCCCTGGAGTTTTTTCCTGTTATTTTCTGAAAATGAATTCAGAATTATATTAAAAATATTCTTCAGGAGACTTTTTTGAAGTTTTATCTTTAAATACAAAAGAAAAAAAAAACACCCTGATGTATATAACAGTTTAAATTTTGAACTTATTTAATTGAAGTTATCATTATAAATAATAAAGTATAACCATTAAGGAAAAGAGAAACATTTTAAGTGAAAACGAAGCTATGGCTAAAAGTGATATTTATTCCTTTGTCTTTTGACAGCTTGAAGGTCCATGTGTTTTGCAAATTCAAAAAATTCGCAATGTTGCTGCACCAAAGGATAATGAAGAATCTCAGGCTGCCCCAAGAATGCTGCGTTTGCAGATGACTGATGGTCATATAAGTTGTACAGCAGTAGAATTTAGTTACATGTCAAAAATAAGGTAATTGGCACTTTATGGTGTATATTTGTTATAAGTGTTTAAAGGTACTGTTCACATTGGATTTTGTTTTTAAGACCTTTGAAAAGAAGGAATGAACTCTTAAGTGCATGTTACAGTTTTTCAGAATAAATTAAAGAGTTTGTATTTTTACTTTATCTGTAAAGAAAAATAGTTTAAAATGGAGTTAGTCGCTCCTTACTTTTAAAGTTAATAATTAAAAACAGAAATTTAAGGTGTTCTTACATGGAAAGTAAGCTTTTCAATTTTATCACTAAATTTTAGGTCATTAAAATTTTTTCAGAACAAAAATTTCTTTAAATATGTTACAATTTCTTCCTTGGCAGTTAGTTGTATCCATTACACTGTTTAGCAGTCTAGAAAAGTTTATAAGCAAATGAGTTTTCTTGGGGGAAATGATTGAAGCTAGAGAGGTTTGTATGCCACCCCACTTTCTAAGAGGAGGAAGAACTCCATAAGGAAACATTTTCCAAATCTTTGTTTTGGCTATTTTTCATAAGAGGTTTTTAGAGTCATGCCTGTTGGAATGGAGAAAAGCGGTGAGAAGCAAGAGAAAGTGTCACCTTTATTCTCAGTGTCCCCATTAGATCAGTTTAAACTCTGTTTTCTGAGATGGGAATTTTCATTGGACATTTGCAAACCCCGCCCCCCTTTTCTTAGTCATTTTATATGCTGTGTTTGCTGCTCAGGGTCCTTTGAGCTTTTTCATTTAGTGTAAATGCCTAGACCTTGCTTCTCTCCTGCCCAAGAATTTATTCCAGCCTCTTTATCCGGTGCTGGAGGGACAAAGGTATTTAAAAAGAATTTAGATTTTGTCTCCAAGTAGCTTATATGACAAGGTAAGCACACAGCATACAGATTATAATAAATATATCAACTGAAATGAATAGAAGTTCAGAAAATTACCTTTACCTGGGGGAGTCAGGAATGGGACTTAAAATATGAATAGGTGTTTTGAGAGAGATGAGGGGGGAATAGCACATGCAAAGACATGGTACCCTGATAGCAGATGAGTGAAAAGTTACACTTGGAGGAGCATAGGTGATTGGCATTGTAGTATGTGGGAGGAGATGTGGTAGGTTGAGGCCTTGTATGCCATGTTCAATGATTTCTTTTTTTTTTTCCTTCAACTAGTGTCTGCCTTTAGTGAGGGAGGCTTCTTCCTTAGAAGATATATTTATTCGTCTAAAATGTTGATTTTCATATACAAAGGGGGGTATATTGACTTTGTGATTATGTTGTCTTTTTTCTGTTTTTTTTTTTAAAGATTTATTGATTGATTGATTGATTGATTGATTGCTATGTTGGGTCTTCGTTTCTGTGCTAGGGCTTTCTCTAGTTGCGGCAAGTGGGGGCCACTCTTCATCGCTGTGCGCAGGCCTCTCACTATCATGGCCTCTCTTGTTGCGGACCACAGGCTCCAGACGCGCGGGCTCAGTAATTGTGGCTCACGGGCCTAGTTGCTCCGTGGCATGTGGGATCTTCCCAGACCAGGGCTTGAACCCGTGTCCCCTGCATTAGCAGGCAGATTCTTAACCACTGCGCCACCAGGGAAGCCCACGTTGTCTTTTTTTTGAAGAATAGAAAGAGTCCTACTTTTATGGAGAAACTTCCATAAAAGGAAACGCAGCCTTTCCTCCTTTGACAAATTTAATCAGATCCCCTCCAAGGGAGTTCACAGATGCCTGAGAAGAAAGACTTACCATGTAATGGCTCATTCTCTCATTTTACTGCTGTATATTTCTCTGAGGTAAATGAAAACATAGGATCAACCCAGAGAGGAGGGTCCCTTACGCTGTTTTCTTTTGTTGAATTTATTACAGTTTGACTGTTGAAGAAAAAAATGTTGCTACTTTCTCATTCACTCATCATTGAAGTAGCATGTCTACTTTTGGTGCTGTAAAAACAACAGCTTACAGAATTGTTCTCACATATGAACAATTTGGGAGACTATTTTCAAAATAAGTTTGGTTATTGGTTATCTTAGAAGGAAGGTAGAAGAACTCACTAGAGAGGATAAACCAGGAACTGGTGTAGAATGTGTTTTCTCCACTGGACATTGCATTTCTCTGGGGTGCTTCTTTCCATTCATCTATCCTACCTCCAGCCCCACTTCTCACTGTATTTTTGTTTTTGTTCTGTTTTTATTTTTTTAATTTCAATAAAGAGAGAATAAAGGAACTTTGGAGTGCGAATAAAGTATTAATTAAACCACAGTATGCTCTCTGAGTAAGAGTTAGTTATGGCCCTGAAGGTGATGTAATAAAAACTATATTAAAATTTTAGCACCTATTTATTCTTTTGTGGGAATAGAACTATAATTTAATTTTGTGAATAGAACTCTCTATCAATTATCTTAATGAAATTGTATGTCCAACTTCAAGTAATTCACGATGTTTTCCTTCTTAACCTGTTAGAGAAAGAGTTTGGGGAAGGTACAGTTATTTTACATAAAAAATTAGCTCATTATCTGCTTTCAGATTAGCTTTTAGTTTTAAAAATCACAATTTAAATGCCCCTGTAATTTGCTTGCTATTTTTTAAGGTCTTTTGTAGTTTCTTATGTTGCTAATTTGTGTTTTTTACATTTTCATTTCATTTCCGATTTACTAATGTGTTAGAAATTATTGGCGAAAATGGTTTTAAAGAACACATATTGGTCTTATATAAATGATGTAATTCATTAATAATTTCTTTAGAGGTAAAGAGTATATAGCAGCCTGGTACCCTTGGTGCTTAGTTTTTTTATTTATCCCTAAATGATGACTATAGAGTTAGAAAATCTGTATCTGCTGATTACCTGGAATTGGGAAAAACTTCACTTAGTGTAAGTGTATTCAGTTGTTGTTGATCTTGAAGTTTGATAGATATTGTAGTAAGTTTCCTACATTTACCACCACACAGCTCTCTACTTAAGAGTTAGGTTAGGCAAGGCTGTCCATGACCATTTGTTTTCTAAGTTACATAGGATGACTAAGAATGATTAAGCTTGGAGTCCTCAGAATAATTTTTACCAGATAATGTCTTACTCCATATGGGCTCTTTGAAACCTTAAAAATAGGCATATTCTATTTCTTCTTGTTAATAACTATTTTATCAATCATCTTTCTTAAAAATAGACCAGAGATACCAGTGCTTTCATTGATTTGCTATTGCACTTATCAGCACATGGTGAATTTTATGAGCTTTTAAAAATGTGACAATGTGAAGTCTTTCAGCATGATTTTCTAATTTATCCTAAGTGTTTTATGACTATCTTTATTCCTATTTGGAGTTCTTTACCCCTTGCTGAATGTGTGAAGAGATGCAATGGGGCTTGGTATATGTGCTTTTACTTTAGAATAAACCTATGTGATGAAATGGATTTCTTCCACTGTTTCCTTTATTAAAAGATTGATAGGAGGGTAAACATCTTTTCTCTGGTTTTTGTAAAAGGGGTCATGGTGTTATAATGTTTGCCCCACATCTGATAATGTTAACCTATTATGAAAAAATACTTTTGAAGTCAGTATGCTTTAGAGCAAATAACTCTCATTGGATCTTTAACTGGATAGTTAACCAAAAAGAGCATTGTTTCGTGTGGATTACAGTAACTCATATAGGTGTTAAATGTCTAAGATTATTACTGGTTTGATATCTCTTCTGTATTGAAATTTAATTTTATAACATAGTATATCTTTGCAATAATGCGCAAAGCTCAGAAGGGGACCAAAAGGGCAAATCTTACATTTATACAACATGGCATGGTTGAGAAAGTACTTTCATATCTTCTATTTATCTTTACCATATGTTTGTGAGATGTGATTTTTATTATCCAGATATTTTTTATTTATTTGTTTGTTTGTTTACTGACTTACTGATTTTTTATTTATTTATTTATTTTGGCTGCTCCGGGCCTAGTTGCAGCACGTGGGACCTTCATTGCAGCATGCAGGATCCTTAGTTGCGGCATGCATACGGGATCTAGTTCCCCGACCAGGGATCACACCTGGGCCCCCTGCATTGGGAGCACCGAGTCTTACCCACTGGACCACCGAGGGGGAAGTCCTTATCCATATTTTTTTACATGTAGAAAAAAATTAAGGTAGAAAATGACAGTCTTATACCTGGTCTTCTGACTTCCTCCCTGATGACCTATTCACGCTATATAGCCAGTCACCTGAAAAATAGTTTTCACATTCGTGCATTTTGAAGAATTTTACCAGGTCACAGTATAAGACTGAATTCCAGTTTGGGGAAGGAGCTTAAATGTGTTTTAACTCTTTTTTTCCCTTTGCTTTAGCCTGAACACACCACCTGGAACTAAAGTTAAGCTTTCAGGCGTTGTGGACATAAAAAATGGATTCCTGCTCTTGAATGATTCTAACACCACAGTTCTTGGCGGTGAAGTAGAACACCTTATTGAGAAATGGGAGTTACAGAGAGTAAGTGTAAACTAAGAATGGTTTGAACTTTTAAACCACTACACTCTTTTTATTGTATTCTCTGCTTTAAGGGATCTTCCTATAATGGATAGTAAAATTAGTTCTTTATGCCAGAGTTGAATAGAATGGAACACAGTGATCTTTACAGAAACTATCTACCTTTGTTTAAGCATATTGTTCTTCGAAAACAGATGTCATTTTCAGTATTTGTTACATTTTATTACATATTTTAAAGGCCATTCTTTACTGACGAGTTTTCAAAACTGCCAAGATACCAGTTATAAGATATGTGTAATGTATCTGTATATAATTCTTTTCTTTAGAAAACAAGTGTTTGTGCATATATATGAATAATGTATGTGTATTTGTCTTATCTACACACACACACACAGATACAAGTGAAAGCAAATTAGAATTTCACTATAATGAAAGGGTTCTTGTTGCATTTGTCTTCCTAGTCACATTAGTTGATGTTTTCTCCATTTATGTTAACAGTATCTTCATCCTCCTCGTCATCTAGGTTACCTAGTAATTGTCCTTCTACTTTGCTTCTACCCACCAGTTTTACTGATCCTCTGCAGTCAGATCTCTTGTCAATCCCTTGCTGTCAGGTTCCATTGCCACTATTGTAGTTTAAGTCTCTGGCCTGGACTACTTGCAGTAGCCTTTTAACTGGTTCCACCATATATCCTTTCTCCATCTTCTAACTTATTGTACTTCTGCCAGATTATCTTCAACATAATTCAGACCATGCTACACCCTGCTTTTATTTCACATACCTTAATCTGGGATTCAGGTCATTTATAATTTAGCACTAGTTCCAGCTTACCTTTTCAACTTTCTTAATTTTTTCACATAGGTTTTGTTTTAGCTAAATGGAACTACTTACTCTTTCTTTGATTCTCTAAGCTTTCCTCAGTTGCACTTTTGAAAAAGAAAAAAAATTTTCCCAGTTTTAAGACATTCATCTTAGTTTCTCTCTCATCCCCATGGTTTTAGACTCAAAACAAGTGCTCGTTTTTTTCACAAAATGAAATAATTGCTCCTTTATTGAATTCTTGAATACTTTATTCATTGTATTAAGAAGTATATTACTTTTTATTTAGCACTAAAATTATATTTATTTCTTATCTCCTTTGATTGTAAGCTTTTTGAGGTCAGAATTCTTGTTTGTGTTATCTTTATTCAATTCTACAAATATTTGTTGAACAGTGTGTAGGTCTTGAGCTGGGCTCTTGTATCTGTATATCATGTAATTCACCTAGCAGTCTTGTAAGAGAGTGTTATGTCCATATGGATCAGAAAATAGGCTTTAAGAACCGTTAAACTTATTTTATGATTAGACCACTAATAGGTGATGGATCTGAGCCTTCCTGTATCTCCAAAGTGTTGGCCCTGAGTCTTATATGTAATAAACATCATAACAAATAAAAGTGAAATAAATGAATTACAAGCACATAGAGCTAATTACTCTTTGAGTTAGAATTCATGTCTTTGTGCCACTCTCAGATCTTGTCTGTTGTCTAAAGTGAGCCAAGGGGCCTAGCAATATTTCAAGCTTTTGGTATTTTAAGATAAATTACTCTTTTTTATCTTCTAAGTTTGAAAGTGCCTCTGTTTGGGATGTAAATAGATAAGGAAATTTAGGCACATTTTTTATTCCTTAGTACTCATTCCTTATGATACTAATGTGCTACACTTTGGGCTGCTGTGAAATATAAGATACTATTATATACTATATAAGATACTATGAAATATAAAATAATATTCCATAACTGCATTGTTTGATTGAAAATGTTGCACAAACAAGTAAATCAGAAATGGTTTGATAGTTTTATATAAATAGCCAAGTTTATGAACTTTGAATTTCCTGGAGAAATCCCACCCATTTCATGTGATCTTTTCCTTTCACAAGTTGATATATTGTATTTTCATTATCATTAGAGACTTTTAAAAGTGTGTTAAGATGTTGTCAAGTCAGACCAACATATTATACATAATTTTTACAACCCAGCCAGAACTACCTTACTAATTGTAAAGTCAGTCAGACATTCCTAGGAACTTCCTCACCTCCAGCACACACACATACACACACACAAACACATGCATGGATCAGTAGTAGTTTGACAGTTATTCTTGTAATGCTTTATTATATATTTTTGCACTTTGTTTCCTGAAAGCCATGCTAGTATTTCTTGTTAGGGGCCAGTAAAAATTTACATGAAAAAGAGTTTAAAAACATCTTAATATGATAATAGTTCTCTTTGGTTTTATAGTTTTTTTTGATTTTGGTAACCATAGTGTTGTAGAAATCATGGAGAGTTCAAATTACTTGAGCATCTGGCAGGTGAAACACATAGAAATCAAATGTACACATAGAAATAATAAACCATAGAGTAAATTTTGGAAGTAATGGGGTCCTAGGCATTCTTGCAAAATAAATAGAGGGGGAAGAGAACATTGGATAGTATTTAAAGCATGTGTAGGTGTTGTAGTTGTAGCAAGTTGGTTATAGACAGGTGATGAAAAGAAAAACTCAAACCTCAAAGTATGATAAAGATAGGTTTTGGAGAGTTCTGTAGCAGATATAATTTGTAAAGTAATGTAGTTCTATAACATTTTAGTGCTCCCCCCCTCACCTCCTATGACAGATAATTTTTTTTGTAATTTTTTCTGTTTTTAAAAATTATAAAGTATCCATAACAAAGTTTAACATTTTAATCATTTTTAAGTGTAAAATTAAGTGGCATTAAGTACATTCTTATTGTTACACAACCAGCTCTCTCCAGAATTTTTTATCTTCTCAAACTGAAACTCTGTACCAATTAAACAATAACTTCCCATCCGCCCCTCCCAATCTCTGGCCACCTTGTGCTCCAGCTACCTCATAATAGTATAGTCATATAGTATTCGTCCTTTTGTGTCTGGCTTATTTCACTTAGCATAATGTCTTCAAGGTTCATCCATATTGTAGCATGTGTCAGAATTTCCTAACTTTTTAAGGCTGAATAGCATTCCGTTGTATGTGAATGCCACATTTTGTGCATTCATCCACTAATGGACATTAGGGTTGTTTCCACCTTTTGGCTATTGTGAATAAAGGTGTTATGAACATGGGTGTACAAATATCTGCTTGAGTTCCTGCTTTCAGTTCTTTTGAGTTTATACTCAGAAGTAGGATTGCTGGATTGCATAGTAATTCTGTTTAATATTTTGAGTAACTGCTATATTGTTTTCCACAGCAGCTGCACCATTTTACGTTCCCATCTGCAATGCTTAAGTGATCCAATTTCTTGACATCCCTGCCAACCCTTGTTATTTCATGTTTTTTGGATAATAACCATCCTAATAAGTGTGAAGTGGAATATCATTGTGGTTTTGATTTGCATTTCCCTAGTGCGTAGTGATGTTTAGCATCTTTTCATATGTTTACTGGCTGTTTGTACATCTTCTTTGGAGAAATGTGTATTTAAGTCCTTTGTCTATTTTTAATTTTGTTGTTGTTGTTGTTGTTGTGTGAGTTTTTGATTTATTCTGGATATCAATTCCTTATCTGATATATGATATGCAAATATTTTTCACATTCCATTGGTTGCCTTTTCACTCTGTTGGTAGTGTCCTTTGATGCAAAAGCATTTTAAATTTTATTGAAGTTCAGTTTTACCTGGTTTTTTCTTTTGTTGCCTATGTTTTTGGTGTCATATCCAAGAAATTGCGAAATCCCAATATCATGAAGCTTTTTCTCTATGTTTTCTTGTGGAAGTTTTATGGGTTTAGCTCTTTGGCTCTTAAATTTAGGTCTTTGATCCATTTTGAATTAATTTTTGTACATGGTGTAAGACTTTTGCATGTGGATATCCAGTTTTCCCAGCACCATTTGTTGAAGAGAATCTCCTTCCCCTATTGAATGACCTTATCTCCCTCATCAAAAATCATTTAACCGTACATGCAAGGGTTTATTTCTTTATTCTATTAGTCTGTCTTAATGCCAGTACTGTTTTGACTACTGTAACTTTGCAGTAAGTTTTGTAATCAAGAAGTATGAGCTTTTTTCAGGATTATTTTGACTATTCAGGGTCCCTTGAGATCCCATATGAATTTTAGTATAGATTTTTCTGTTTC
The DNA here is from genome assembly GCF_028021215.1 of Eschrichtius robustus. Lineage (NCBI taxonomy): Eukaryota > Metazoa > Chordata > Mammalia > Artiodactyla > Eschrichtiidae > Eschrichtius > Eschrichtius robustus. The sequence goes on from NC_090841.1 coordinate 34,227,587, forward strand.
TGCAAAAAGCATTCTTAGGATTTTGATAGGAATTGCATTGAATCTCTAGACCTGTTTGAGTAGTATTGCCATCTTAACAGTATTAAATCTTCCAACTCATGACCATGTGATGTCTTTTCATTTATTGGTGTCTAATTTCTTTTAGGAATCTTTTGTTGTTTTCATTGTATAGATCTTCTTCTTTGTGTAATTTTATCCCTAAGTATATTATTCTTTTTATTCTAGTATAAATGGAAGCTTATAACTTGCAGTTGTTTTTTGCTTAGCCTAGTTCTCAGCAGTGACTTAAGGGAATTCCTATACAGGTTTCTGGAGCTTCTTTTCCGTACAGGGCTCTCTTTTTCAAAACTCTGCCCCACAGCTTCCAGTTATTTCAGCCTGGCTTGAGCTATGAGACATTTTCTAAACTCAGCTCTCTGTGCTCTCTGTCTGCATTATGCCTCCAAGCAGAAAGGCAGAGTTCACCTCTTGTTTTTTTCTTTCTCTTTGGGACTACAGTCCTGTGCTACTTCTTGCCCTATGTCTTAAAACAGTTGTTTCCTACATGTTGTCCAGATTGCTAGTTGTAGAGGGAGATTAAGTCTTGTATCTTACACAGTCATAGGATGGGAAGTAGAAATCCTGTAATATGCTTTTAATTATATACTGTGTATTGAGAGATGGTATTATTGGCAGCTTATGTGAGCTTTTAAGGAAGTCATGGCATAAACTGAAATGATTTATTGCCCTTTGAATGGTCTTTTTCTTTTATCTAAATTAAAACTGGGGAAAAGACCCCTAGATAAGTTTATGCATTTGCTGTTTTTTGTTAAAATAGGTTAACATCTTAAATACAGCTTATCAAGAAATGTGATATTCATATACAGTTTAAATTGTTCTTTGATTAACTGAATATTATTGTTGTCTTTAGTCTTAGTTTTTTTATATAACTTATATAAAATACATAGTATTTTTTTTATAATGCAGGGACTCTAGAGTATGTATAAGGTACATATGGTAATTTTTTAACTTATTTTTCACCATTTAAAATATTTTAAACATAACATTTTCTATAACGATAATCATTAAAAATGCACAAAAAGCTTTAGAGTTGAGAAGATGTATTAAGTGACAACCAGTGCTTAACAGATATATGTTAACACCTCAAAGACAAAACAGATATGAGGAATAGATGGGTGAAAAGATTCCTTATGGCATTTTTTTTTTAACATCTTTATTGGAGTATAATTGCTTTACAATGGTGTGTTAGTTTCTGCTTTATAACAAAGGGAATCAGCTATACGTATACATACATCCCCATATCTCTTCCCTCTTGAGTCTCTCTCCCTCCCACCCTCCGTATCCCATGCCTCTAGGTAGTCACAAAGCACCGAGCTGATCTCCCTGGGCTATGCGGCTGCTTCCCACTAGCTAGCTATTTTACATTTGGTAGTGTATATATGTCCATGACACGCTCTCACTTTTCCCAGGTTACCCTTCCCCTTCCCGTGTCCTCAAGTCCATTCTCTAGTAGGTCTGCATCTTTATTCCCTTCCTGCCCCTAGGTTCTTCATGACCATTTTTTTTCTTTAGATTCCATATATATGTGTTAACATATGGTATTTGTTTTTCTCTTTCTGACTTACTTCACTTTGTATGACAGACTCTAGGTCCATCCACCTCACTATAACTCAACAAATAACTCAGTCTTGTTTCTTTTTATGGCTGAGTAATATTCCATTGTATATATGTGCCACATCTTCTTTCTCCATTCATCTGTTGATGGACACTTAGGTTGCTTCCATGTACTGGCTATTTTAAATAGAGCTGCAATGAACATTGTGGTACATGACTCTTTTTGAATTATGCTTTCCTCAGGGTATATGCCCAGTAGTGGGATTGCTGGGTCGTATGGTAGTTCTATTTTTCGTTTTTCAAGGAACCTCCATACTGTTCTCCATAGTGGCTGTATCAATTTACATTATCACCAACAGTGCAAGAAGATTCATTTTTCTCCACACCCTCTCCAGCATTTATTGTTTCTAGATTTTTTGATGATGGCCATTCTGACCGGTGTGAGATGATATCTCATTGTAGTTTTGATTTGCATTTCTCTAATGATTAATGATGTTGAGCATTCTTTCATGTGTCTGTAGGCCATCTGTATATCTTCTTTGGAGAAATGTCTATTTAGGTCTTCTGCCCATTTTTGGATTAGGTTGTTTGTTTTTTTGTTATTGAGCTGCATGAGCTGCTTGTAAATCTTGGAGATTAATCCTTTGTCAGTTGCTTCATTTGCAAATATTTTCTCCCATTCTGAGGGTTGCCTTTTGGTCTTGTTTATGGTTTCCTTTGCTGTGCAAAAGCTTTGAAGTTCATTAGGTCCCATTTGTTTATTTGTGTTTTTATTTCCATTTCTCTAGGAGTTGGGTCAAAAAGGATCTTGCTGTGATTTATATATCATAGAGTGTTCTGCCTATGTTTTCCTCTAAGAGTTTGATACTGTCTGGCCTTACATTTAGGTCTTTAATCCATTTTGAGTTTATTTTTGTGCATGGTGTCAGGGAGTGTTCTAATTTCATACTTTTACATGTAGCTGTCCAGTTTTCCCAGCACCACTTATTGAAGAGGCTGTCTTTTCTCCACTGTATATGCTTGCCTCCTTTTTCAAAGATAAGGTGACCATATGTGCGTGGGTTTATCTCTGGGCTTTCTATCCTGTTCCATTGATGTATATTTCTGTTTTTGTGCCAGTACCATACTGTCTTGATTACTGCAGCTTTGTAGTATAGTCTGAAGTCAGGGAGCCTGATTCCTCCATTGCCATTTTCCTTTCTCAGATTACTTTGGCTCTTTGGGGTCTTTTGTGTTTCCATACAAATAGTGAAATTTCTTGTCCTAGTTCTGTGAAAAACGCCAGTGGTAGTTTGATAGGGATTGCATTGAATCTGTAGATTGCTTTGGGTAGTATAGTCGTTTTCACAATGTTGATTCTTCCAGTCCAAGAACATGGTATATCTCTCCGTCTATTTCTATCATATTTAATTTCTTTCATCAGTATCTTACAGTTTTCTTCATACAGGTCTTTTGTCTCCTTAGGTAGGTTTACTCCTAGGTATTTTATTCTTTTTGTTGCAGTGGTAAATGGGAGTGTTTTCTTATTTTCACTTTCAGATTTTTCATCATTAGTGTATAGGAATGCAAGAGATTTCTGTGCATTAACTTTGTATCCTGCTACTTTGCCAAATTCATTGATTAGCTCCAGTAGTTTTCTGATGGTGTCTTTAGGATGCTCTATGTATAGTATCATGTCATCTACAAACAGTGACAGCTTTACTTCTTCTTTTCTGATTTGGATTCCTTTTATTTCTTTTTCTTCTCTGATTGCTGTGGCGAAAACTTCCAAAACAATGTTGAATAATAGTAGTGAGAGTGGGCAACCTTGTCTTGTTCCTGATCTTAGTGGAAATGGTTTCAGTTTTTCACCATTGAGGACGATGTTAGCTGTGGGTTTGTCATATATGGCCTTTATTATGTTGAGGTAAGTTCCCTCTATGCCTACTTTCTGGAGGGTTTTTATCATAAATGGGTGTTGAATTTTGTTGAAAGCTTTTTCTTCATCTGTTGAGATGATCATATGGTTTTTCTTCTTCAGTTTGTTAATATGGTGTATCACATTGATTGATTTGTGTATGTTGAAGAATCCTTGCATTCCTGGGATAAACCCCACTTGATCATGGTGTATGATCCTTTTAATGTGCTGTTGGATTCTGTTTGCTAGTATTTTGTTGAGGATTTTTGCACCTATGTTCATCAGTGATATTGGCCTGTAGTTTTCTTTCTTTGTGACATCTTTGTCTGGTTTTGGTATCAGGGTGATGGTGGCCTCATAGAATGAGTTTGGGAGTGTTCCTCCCTTTGCTATATTTTGGAAGAGTTTGAGAAGGATAGGTGTTAGCTCTTCTCTAAATATTTGATAGAATTCGCCTGTGAAGCCATCTGGTCCTGGGCTTTTGTTTGTTGGAAGATTTTTAATCACAGTTTCAATTTCAGTGCTTGTGATTGGTGTGTTCATATTTTCTATTTCTTCCTGGTTCTGTCTCGGCAGGTTGTGCATTTCTAAGAATTTGTCCATTTCTTCCAGGTTGTCCATTTTATTGGCCTAGAGTTGTTTGTAGTAATCTCTCATGATCGTTTGTATTTCTGCATTGTCTGTGGTTACTTCTCCTTTTTCATTTCTAATTCTATTGATTTGAGTCTTCTCCCTTTTTCTCTTGATGAGTCTGGCTAATGGTTTATCAATTTTGTTTATCTTCTCAAAGAACCAGCTTTTAGTTTTATTGATCTTTGCTATTGTTTCCTTCATTTCTTTTTCACTTATTTCTGATCTGATCTTTATGATTTCTTTCATTCTGCTAACTTTGGGATTTTTTAGTTCTTCTTTCTCTAATAGCATTAGGTGAAAAGTTAGGTTGTTTATTTGAGATGTTTCTTGTTTCGTACCCTAGGATTGTATTGCTATAAACTTCCCTCTTAGAACTGCTTTTGCTGCATCCCATAGGTTTTGGGCCATCGTGTTTTCATTGTCATTTGTTTATAGGTATTTTTTGATTTCCTCTTTGATTTCTTCAGTGATCTCTTGGTTATTTAGCAGTGTACTGTTTAGCCTCCATGTGTTTGTATTTTTTACAGATTTTTTTCCTGTAATTGATATCTAGTCTCATAGTGTTGTGGTCAGAAAAGATACTTGATACAATTTCAGTTTTCTTATATTTACCAAGGCTTGATTTGTGACCCAACATATGATCTATCCTGGAGAATGTTCCATGAGCCCTTGAGAAGAAAGTGTATACTGTTGTTTTTGGATGGAATGTCCTATAAATATTTATTAAGTCCATCTTGTTCAATGTATCATATAAAGCTTGTGTTTCTGTATTTATTTTCATTTTGGATGATCTGTCCATTGGTGAAAGTGGGGTCTTAAAGTCGCCTACTATGATTGTGTTACTGTCAATTTCCCCTTTTATGGCTGTTAGTATTTACCTTATGTATTGAGGTGCTCCTACGTTGGGTGCATAGATATTTACAGTTGTTATATCTTCTTTTTGGATTGATCCATTGATCATTATGTAGTGTCTTTCTTTGTCTCTTGTAATAGTCTTTATTTTAAAGTCTATTTTGTCTGATATGAGAATTACTACTCCAGCTTTCTTTTGATTTCCATTTGCATGGAATATCTTTTTCCATCCCCTGACTTTCAGTCTGTATGTGTCCCTAGGTCTGAAGTGGGTCTCTTGTAGACAGCATATATACAGATCTTGTTTTTGTATCCATTCAGACAGTCTGTGTCTTTTGGTTGGAGCATTTAATCCATTTACATTTAAGGTAATTATCCATATGCATGTTCCTATAACCATTTTCTTCATTGTTTTGGGTTTGTTATTGTAGGTCTTTTCCTTCTCTTGTGTTTCCTGCCTAGAGAAGGTCCTTTAGCATTTGGTGTAAAGCTGGTTTGGTGGTGTTGAATTCTCTTTGCTTTTGCTTGTCTGTAAAGGTTTTAAATTCTCCATCACATCTGAATGAGATCCCTGCTGGGTAGAGTAGTCTTGGTGGTAGGTTTTTCCCTTTCATCACTTTAAATATATCCTGCGTCTCCCTTCTGGCTTGCAGAGTTTCTGCTGAAAGATCAACTGTTAACCTTATGGGGATTCCCTTGTATGTTATTTGTTGTTTTTCCCTTGCTGCTTTTAATATTTTTTTCTTTGTATTTAATTTTTGATAGTTTGATTAATATGACTCTTGGTGTGTTTCTCATTGGATTTATCCTGTATGGGACTCTCTGTGCTTCCTGGACTTGATTAACTATTTCCTTTCCCATATTAGGGATGTTTTCAACTATAATCTCTTCAAATATTTTCTCAGTCCCTTTCTTTTTCTCTTCTTCTTCTGGGACCATTATAATTCTCATGTTGGTGCGTTTAATATTGTCCCAGAGGTCTCTGAGACTGTCCTCAATTCTTTTCATTCTTTTTTCTTTATTCTGCTCTGCAGTAGTTATTTCCACTATTTTATCTTCCAGGTCACTTATCTGTTCTTATGCCTCAGTTATTCTGGTATTGATCTCTTCTAGGGAATTTTTAATTTCATTTATTATGTTGTTCATCACTGTTTGTTTGCTGTTTAGTTCTTCCAGGTCCTTGTTAAATGTTTCTTGTGTTTTCTCCATTCTATTTCCAAGATTTTGGATCATCTTTACTATCATTACTCTGAATTCTTTTTCAGATAGACTGCCTATTTCCTCCTCATTTTTTAGGTCTGGTGGGTTTTTACCTTGCTTCTTCAACTACTGTGTGTTTCTTTGTCTTCTAATTTTTCTTAACTTACTGTGTTTGGGGTCTCCTTTTTGCAGGCTGCAGGTTCGTAGTTCCCATTTCTTTTTGTGTCTGTCCCCAGTGGGTAAGGTTGGTTCAGTGGGTTGTGTAGGTTTCCTGGTGGAGGGGACTAGTGCCTGTGTTCTGGTGGGTGAGGCTGTATCTTGTCTTTCTGGTGGGCAGGACCACGTCTGGTGGTGTGTTTTGGGTTGTCTGTGACCTTATTATGATTTTAGGTGGCCTCTTTGCTTATGGGTGGCGTTGTGTTCCTGTCTTGCTAGTTGTTTGGCATAGGGTGTCCAGCACTGTAGCTTGCTGGTCATTGAGTGGAGCCGGGTCTTGGCATTGTGATGGAGATCTCTGGGAGATTTTTGCCGTTTGGTTTTTTTTTTTGTTGTTGTTGTTGTTATAAAAGTCTGTAATTTATTACAGATCATAGGATGGGGAGATAGCTTTTTTTAAATTTTTGATTCTATGTTTATTATAAAGTATAACTGCTCAAAGAAATCCAATATCCAGTGGATGAATTAATCATGTACTCACATACCTATACACAGATACATTCCTATACAGAGAGTTCATTGTTAAATATTCAGAGGGTTTACCTCTGGTCTCAGTGAAGAGGGCCACTCCCTCACCTTGATATCATTATGGCTGAAATTCTGTTTATGGATCTCATATCCTCAGCAATTCTAGACTCTCTGATTGCCCCCAGATCTTTTTTCTTCCTTTAATCATCAGTTTTTACTTAACAAAGTTGATTTCTGGATTGAGTTTCATTTTAAGAATAGAGATTTTAATCAATTAATCTGGTAATGTGTCTGATTAATTGACAAGACAAAGGCCTAGGAAGTGAGATAATTTCCCCCATCCTCTAAGGTCAGCTGAGTTTTGGCAGCTCCATTTTAATCCTGGTAAGATATACTTCATCAACCCTGCTTTCTTAGACCTTGCTTTCAGGTAACTCAGTACACATGTAAATCCAATGTACAACCACTTTGTATACCATTCTCTCCTTCCTTTCACTTTTTGGTTTTTGTTTTTTTTTTTTTTACTTATTTCGACATTATTTTTCACCCTTAGCTGGTTCATATCTATTCTACCCTTTGATTATATTTATTTATTTATTTATTTTTTAACATCTTTATTAGAGTATAATTGCTTTACAATGGTGTGTCAGTTTCTGCTTTATAACAAAGTGAATCAGTTATACATACACATATGTCCCCATATCTCTTCCCTCTTGCATCTCCCTCCCTCCTACCCTCCCTATCCCACCCCTCTAAGTGGTCACAAAGCACCGAGCTGATCTCCCTGTGCTATGTGGCTGCTTCCCACTAGCTATCTATTTTACGTTTGGTAGTGTATGTATGTCCATGCCATTCTCTCACTTTCTCCCAGCTTACCCTTCCCCCTCCCTGTATCCTGAAGTCCGTTATCTAGTAGGTCTGCATCTTTATTCCCATCTTGCCCCTAGGTTCTTCTGACCATTTTCTTTTTTTTTTAGATTCCATATATATGTGTTAGCATACAGTATTTGTTTTTCTCTTTCTGACTTACTTCACTCTGTATGACTGTCTCGCCATTTGATATTACATGGAGCTGGGAGTTCTCTGGTGGACCAATGTCCTGAACTCGGCTCTCCCACCTCAGAGGCACAGGCCTGATGCCCGGCTGGAGCATGAAGACCCTGTCATCTACACGGCTCAGAATAAAAGGGAGAAAAAAAGAAAGAAAAATAAATAAATAAATAAAATAAAATACAGTTATTAAAATAAAAATTATTATTAAAATTAAAAAAGTAATTTAAAAAAAAGAGAGAAAGAAAGAGGAGAGCCGCCAAACCAATAAAAAAATCCACTAATGTTAACAAGCACTAAAAACTATACTAAAAAAACAAACAAAAAAAAGGACAGACAGAACCCTAAGACAAATGGTAAAAGCAAAGCTATACAGACAAAATCACCACAGATGCATAAACATACACACTCACAAAAAGAGAAAAAGGAAAAAATATATATATTTATCGTTGCTCCCAAAGTCCACCATCTCAATTTGGGATGATTCGTTGTCTATTCAGGTATTCCACATATGCAGGGTACATCAGGTTGATTGTGGAGATTTAATCCGCTGCTCCTGAGGGTGCTGGGAGAGATTTCCCTTTCTCTTCTTTGTTCGCACAGCTCCTGGGGTTCAGCTTTGGATTTGGACCCGCCTCTGCATGTAGGTCGCCTGAGGGCGTCTGTTCCCTGCTCACACAGGACGGGGTTAAAGGAGCAGCTTTTCTGGGGCTCTGGCTCACTCAGGCCAGTGGGAGGGAGGGGCACGGATGCGGGGGGAGCCTGCCGCGGCAGAGGCCAGCATGACATTGCACCAAGCCTGAGGCGCTCCGTGCGTTCTCCTGGCGAAGCCGTTCCTGGATCACGGGACCCTGGCAGTGGCGGGCTGCACAGGCTCCTGGGAGGGGCGGTGTGGATAGTGACCTGTGCTTGCACACAGGCTTCTTGGTGGCTGCAGCAGCAGCCTTAGTGTTTCATGCCCATCTTTGGGGTCCGCGCTGATAGCCGCGGCTCACGCCCGTCTCTGGAGCTCGTTCAGGCAGCACTCTTAATCCCCTCTCCTCGCGCACCGCACAACAGAGAGGCAAGAAAAAGTTCTTGCCTCTTCGGCAGCTCTAGACCCCCTCCCGGACACACTCCTTGGTAGCTGTGGCGCACCAGCCCCCTTCAGGCTATGTTCACGCAGCCAACCCCAGTCCTCTCCCTGGGACCTGACTGAAGCCGGAGCCGCAGCTCCCTGCCCCCGCCTGCCCCGGCGGGTGAGCAGACAAGCCTCTCGGGCTTGTGAGTGCTGGTCGGCACCGATCCTCTGTGCGGGAATCTCTCCGCTTTGCCCTCTGCACCCCTGTGGCTACACTCTCCTCTGTGGCTCCGAAGCTTCCCCACCGTCCCCCGTCTCCGCCTGCGAAGGGCCTTCCTAGTGTGTGGAGACCTTTCCGCCTTCACAGCTCCCTCCCACTGGTGCAGGTCCCGTCCCTATTCTTTTGTCTCTGTGTTTTCTTTTTTCTTTTGCTCTACCCAGGTACGTGGTGAGTTTCTTGCCTTTTGGGAGGTCTGAGGTCTTCTGCCAGTGTTCAATAGGTGTTCTGTAGGAATTGTTCCACATGTAGATGTATTTCTGATGTATTTGTTGGGAGGAAGGTGATCTCCCCATCTTACTCTTCTGCCATCTTGAAGCTCCTCCTCATGGCATTTTTGAAGGACTTTATAATGTGAGAAATTGCTTTTGCTAGGAAGTTATTTTTTTCATTTCCATAATATATTGTTATCTCTCTAATCATAAATATGATAGGGAAAAAAGAAAACTAAAATTAGTAGCGTTTGGAAGCTTTTTTTTTATTAAAGAGCAATCTGTTGAATACTTCTTTGAAGTATAAATTGATTTGCAAAACAAGACTTTTATTAAGGAAATTTTACTGTAATTGAAATTAACCTCCATATTATAAACTATAACAGTCTGATCTCTTTAAACAGTTAGAAATCACTTTTATCAGTATTCCTATGAACTGTTTCTAGTTAACAGCACTTCTGACACCAAGTGTGGAGTTCTCTTTTCCACATCAAGCAATTCTCCATTTCTCTCCACTTGGATACCAGGTGGATGTCCTAAAATTTAATTCAGTTCTGACACTAACTACCTGGAGTTAGTACAGACCCCATAGGTTAAGAACTCAGTCTCAGAAGACTGCCCCTCACTTCAGGTGCCAATTGAAAGTAGTAGGTTCTGACGTTATCCACTCTTCTGTCCAACTTGGCTATAAATTAGGGGTTCTCAAGATCCCCTGCTCAGATTTGATAATTTGCTATAATGACTCACAGAACTTAGGGAAACACTTTACTTGCCATTACTGGTTTATTATAAACGATGTTATAAAAGATAAATAGCCAGATGAAGAGGTTAATAGGGCAAGATCGGGAAGCGTCCTGGACACAGGAGCTTCTGTCCCTGTGGAGTTTGGTGTGCACCACCCTTCTGGCACGTGGATGTATTCACCAGCCTGGAAGCTCCCTGAACCCCATCGTTTATGGGGTTTTAATGGAGGTTCATTACATAGGCCCGCTTGATTTAATCACTGGCCATTGGTGATTGACTCAATCTCTAGCCCTCTAATCGCATGGTTGGTTTTTCCAGCAACCAGTCCTCACCCTGGAGCTTGCTAGGGGCCCATTAATAGTCACCTCATTAATATAAACTCAGGATGCTCAAAGGCGCTTATTATGAAGAACAAAATGTGCTCCTTACCCCTGTTATTCAGGAAATTTCAAGTGTTTTAGGGTCTCTGTTCCAGAAACTGAGGACAAAGACCAAATATATATTTCTTATTATATAACAGTATCACAAATATGTTGTTTGCTAATAGATTTTTATGTCTAAAAATTTCATTTTGAAGATGATTTCCAGATAATATTTTTCTGTCAGATTATAGTTTTACTATGCATTAAAATGAAATTAATTAAAATGAAATTCTTGCTACCAAAGCTTATCATCTTTGTTGAGAGGTTTTAACTGTGTTTTCTTCTTATGGGAGCAACTTGGCAAATACTTCTGAAAATCATATGTCAGTTTGGGTTTTGGAAAGGGGAAGTAAGGGGAGAGCCTTTGCCTAGTTATTGAAGTTAGGAATAAGATATTTTATATAGTTTGAAATTAATAATAGAAGGCTTTTTTTCTATTTCCTATAAGAATCTACTAAAATGAGTAGATTCCTGGTACATTATAAGTGTTGTTAAATATATTTTTAATGTAAAAAATCTGTTTTACAACTCACTTTTCTCACAGAGCTTGTCAAAACACAATAGAAGCAATATTGGAACCGAAGGTGGACCACCTCCTTTTGTGCCTTTTGGACAGGTAATGACTTTCATTATGGCAGATGAATTTTAATCAGCAAAAAGTATTTTTCATTTGTATTCAAGCTGTGTTTAGTTTTGTGCTGAACTGTTCACTCAGAGGTCATAGGAGTTATATGGAAATATATTAACTACAGGAAATCAATAATTGTGTTTTTTTTCTAGTTATTATCATTAAGTTTTTGTGTAGATTCTTTTCTCAAAGGCTGTTAACCCAAAGATTGAAACAGTTAAGAGACACACCTGAAATGCAGCTTAAAATTAATTAATATCAGATGGTGGTGGGGGCATTTTTTTTGAGGGAGAGAGAGAAATGCAAAAGTAAGAAGACAAAAATATGCTATAATTTCTCACTTTGTTCATTAAAAACAAAAGAGGGAGAAAAAATAAAAGCATCAACAGAAAGATTGACAGGAGACAAAAGAGTGAGAACATGAGGCAGGGAAAGGCATCACTGCACTTTAGGAGAGCCTGCTGTCCCAGCGGTCCCTTCCGAGATTCTATTGTTCTGCCTTGATCCAAATGCCCATCTCAGTCAGGTACTTAATTTTATTTCCAGTTGGTATTTTCATTTTCAACTACAGCAGCCCTGATTCTTCTCTCACATAAGCTAAAGGTTTTCCTTCTGTTTCCTAACTTTCAACCCCCTTGCTGCAAAATGTTACCTTGAGGTAGCTCCTCAGCTGACCAATATCTTGTGTCTTCCTGGTTGTGCTAAGCATCAAATTGCCTTTAAAACAATCTCCTCCAGCTTGTCCCTGCTTTATACCTGAAGAATCTGAGAATAATCCCTGTGGCTGCTTGCTATTTGCAACATGATGCCACTAAAATTAGGTCTTGGTAATCTGCCTTGCATTTGTGCTGTATTTTCCTTCAAGAGTGCTGGCTCAAAGTGAAGATGAGTTGGGGACACAACAGCTAGGAAACAGAGACCTACATCTCAATAACAATTAAAAAAATTTTGGTATGAAAAACAGGTACCTAGTTGATCAGAAAATAAGTGGGTAGAATCAGTTGACTGGCATCCTCTTCAAAACCCTTTTTGGAGGGTCTACTCAAAATTACATAAGGCCTTCTTGCATCGTGGCTATTTTGAAAGTATTTAAAACATATGTCATTTTTTATTGTGCTTTGGAACATGGGACAGTCAAGATAAAAGGAGGCATGATCTATGCTGATGATATTCTTATTTCTATCAGTGAAAAACCCCAAGAATGAAAACAGAGTGTAAACATTTTAATAATTTATATTTGAAAATAATAAATGCTGTGTTTGTAAGAATTTTCTTTCCCCTTAAACATTTTGGTGATAATATTTCTTTCAAAAGTTGCTCACAGAGACTTAAGATTTAATTATCTTCAAGAATTTGAAGTGTGTTTATAGCTTTTTTGTATTAGGAAGTATATTAAAAGTTATAGCTTAAATAATATTATTTGTTTATGAAGTCCATTGTGAAAATCTGTTATTCAGCATCTTAGCCTTGAACATGGGCTAAAGACAGAATATGCTTGGCTGTGTGTTAGAATCAGCTATTTTATATTTATATTATTAAAAATCAAAAATCTGTATATTTGTCTAACACATTTATTTAAGAGCATATTTTTATTCCTCTTTAAAATTATCAAGTTGAAAAAGGTTCATTTTATAGGATTTTTGCTGCTAGAATTAGAAGAGAGAACAGAATTCAGGACTTATTTTTAGACAATGATGGCTTTCTTAATTTGTCTTAAGAGACTAAAAACCTAAAACTTTGCAGCCTGATTAGGGGGAGGGAGTATGTTTTTAGCTTTTGGCTTATAAGTTGAGAGACACCTTTCTATATGTTAAAATAACTGTAAACCCTCATGGATATTGTGGCATAATGTGGAAATCAAGTGCTTAATAAAAAACTGAATTTACTTCTTGTGCAATAGTCTAGACTGTTTGAAATTTAAAATTATTTTAAGTCATTATCCTAAAATGAAACTTAGATCCTTTGGTTTGATGTATATTTTATATATTGGGTTGGCCAACATGTTCGTTCGTAAGATGTTACAGAAAATCCCGAACGAACTTTTTGGCCAACCCAAAATGTGCCCTGTTTTAGACTGCCTACATTTAGTGTAGCTTTCATTTACCAGTTACAATTACTTAAAAGTTACTTCAATTAGTTTTCTACCTTTATTTTTAAATCTATGGGAAATAATTGTATTTTTATGGGCTTTTAGCTGTTGTGATACAAATATTTCTTTTGAAGACATTACTTTCTTATGAAAAACTTGAATCTCTTTTGGAACTACTGAAACAATTTATTTTTATTTATTATTACCAGAAGTGTGTATCTCATGTCCAAGTGGATAGCAGAGAACTTGATCGAAGAAAGACATTACAAGTTACATTGCCTGTCAAACCTCCAAATGATAATGATGAATTTGAAAAGCAAAGAACTGCTGCTATTGCAGAAGTTGCAAAGAGCAAAGAAGTAAGAAACTAAATCATTATGAATTTCTCTTATTCCTTGCCATTATGTTCTATTTAGATTACTCACAATCATTATTGTCTTTTCACATAAAGTAATTGAACAAACTTTTGACATTCTTTTTCCATATTCCATCAGTAGAAAATGCCCTGGTGCCTTTTGGAGTCTTATGGTTACACATTTACTCATAAACATTCCTTTTCCAATCTCCTTAACAATTCCATTAAGTTACCTTTGCTAGCAAACCACCCTTCTTTTCTCCCACTTTCTTTTCTTCTTAACAGTATACAAGTGAACACAACTTTTTTTTTTTTTTTTTTTTTTTTTTTTTAATGGCAGAGGGTATCCCACTATTAGTTGGGATAGATGATACTTTTTGAGGATAATTTTCCCCTATAATAGAAATTTTTGAGGAATTCAGGTAAACATTAGAAGGTAAATCAATGGCTCAGGATTAACATTTTTGTCAGTTTTCATTCTTAAATCTAATGTATAGTAAAAAATAATTTTTATCTTTGGATTATATGTGCATTTATACATACCCTCCTTTATCATTTACTACTGCTAGCCAAAAGGTTTTCTTTTCATTATTTTTAATTGCTTGCTTATTTGAAATAGGTTTTTTCTCTAGTTATTTATTAATTTTTAGATTTTGACAAGAAATTTTAGTTCATGAATTGGTTGCTTAGATAGACTTTTCTTAACCAGTGGTATTGAAATAGGTTTCTTTATTCAGAACCAGTAATAAATCTTAGCTAACAACTGTTTTCCTATTTAAATTCAAATTTTAAGTAGGAGACTTCTTGAATTTTGGTAGTTCTTCCTGCAGTGTCTTTCTCTCATGTTTATGTAGGGGACAAGAGCACAAATTCTGGAATCAGGCAGATAGGAAACATATCCTGCTGACAATCTTGGATAGGTTACTTAAGTTTTGTACCATATTTTCTTTATCTATGAAACTGTGAGAATTAAAATTGCTAATCTTTAAAACATTTAGAATACTACATGGCACAGATCATGATATTGTTACTGAACTCCAGTTTGGCAGCTTGTCACTCAAGAATCCAATGCTGAGAGTGTTGGGTTAAAGGAAAGATAGCTTTATTGAGGAAGCTGGCAATCCTGGGAGAAGGTAGACGCATGTTGCAAAAAACCAACTCCCAACCCGCCAGGTTTTGCTTGGAGATTATATAGGGGAAAGAGGAAAGGGCTACGTGCTCATGGGGAGGGTGCTGTCTTCTATTTTCAGAGATGTTTTTCTTGATCACATGATTCCAAGTAGCTAGCAAGTCTCGCTTGTGGTTGGAACATTAAGTCATAAATCTTTGATTACCTGTTCCTGGAGAATAAGGAACAAGGATGAGGCCTACAGAATAACTAATCTTCAGTCTTGATATACATCAACAGCTTTCTTCATCCAACAAGCTAAGCTAAGTTAATGGTAAATAAGGTAGAAGTCAGGCATAGTAAGCATAAGATCACAGCCATATCCTAACTAAGAAATAGAGTTGGAATAATGCCGAGAAGCTGAGAGCCCCTAATTATAGTCTCACTGCCTCAGTTACAATAGTCCTTTGCTAAAAGCCTTCAGTAAATGTGACTATTGCTATTCCTCAATGTTTTCTCTATTCTAAGACACTTAAAAATTATTTTTAATATTTCTGAAATTCATTTTGCACAGTTTACATAAAATGCATTTCTTCTTTCCCAAAAAGCTGTTAAAATTATGGAGTTTCAGAAAAGGATATTGGGAGTATATCAATTTCTTAATGATTATAGGAAAGTTGTTCTTTTGATTTACATTTTTCTCAGACAGACTTTCTTTCCAAAATCTTGTTTGATGTCTATTTTCTGGAAGATGGGAATCAGACGAGTTAGGAAATTACTGAAGTAATCCAGGGGGAGAAAAGTTTTTTGTAGCAATGGCAGCTGTGTAGGTGGTGCAAAGTGTTCAGATTCTGGTATTTTGAAAATACAGCCATCAGAGTTTCTGAGAGATTAAAGATGGAGCTTGAGAGAAAAAGAGGTGTCATGAATGACTTCAAGGGTTTTGGCCTGAAAAATTGACAGGTTAGAGTTGCTTACTTTGTACTGGAGAAGACCGGGGTGGAACAGGGTGTTATTAATATAATTAGTATATTAATACTGAGGTACCTCTTAGGCATCCATGTGGTAATGTTTAATAGGCAGTGATACAGAGAAGAGTGTAGCTGAAAGGTGAGCTTTGGATTGGATGTATGCATTTGAAAGTGGTAGGCGTATGGATTATATTTAAAATCATGAGGTCAAATGAGATCACCAAGGGAATGAGAGCTGAAGGGAAGAGAAAAGGAGAAGGAATGAACCCTGTAGCATTTCAACCTTACCAGTTGAATGAAAGAAGTTGAACCAGCCAAGGTGTGACCAGTAAGATAGGATCAAAACAAGAGAATACAGAAATTATTTCATGGAGGATGATGTATTGAATTTATCAAAGACTGTTGAAAAGTCATGTAAGATGTGGCCTGATAATTAATGTAGAGTTAGAGGAGTCATTCATTCTCTCCACATTCCTTTATCATTCATATAGATGGTGGTAAGGTAAAGTATAAGTGTGCAGATATCAGTGGGTGGGTTGATGTGGTAAAAATCTATGTAAGTTCTTTAGTGATTATTTCCATTTTTTCAGTGAGGAAGTAAGCATGGTCAAACGGGCACAATGAGGGAGAAGATGTTTGAGATTTGAGGAGTGAGGAGAACATGTAAAATAGTGGTTTTTATTATTTGTATTATTTGTATTATTTGTCTACTTTCTTAGATTCTAGAATCCTATTACTGGATCATGAATATAATGTAACAGATTCCTAGATAGGTTTGGTGCCATGCTAAAGAAGATTGGGAGGGTGAATAGGCTAAGAAAATGTAGTAAGATTGCAAGACAGCATTAAGGCGCACTTGGGGTTTATGGTCGTGATGATGTCACAGATGCCTAATTCACATAATATGGACGGGATGGTGTCCTGTTACCCAACAGGACAACATCATTTACCTTATGGGTAATGTTTAAGTTGTGATGTTTCTAGATATTTGTATGTTTAGTGGGTAACAACTGTTCTAAAGTAGTGAAAAGCAATTCTGAAAATGCTATTTATCCTATTCCTTAATCCATAAAATGGAAAGAAAATAATAAGGAAATGCCTCCAGAAGATGGTACTATTTCACTGGCACCAAAATAAAAAGCACTTTTGGAGTTACGTAATTTAAATTCCAGAAATATATTTAATTTGGAACAGGTCAGGCTCCAGACTTTTCAGGTAACTATGTTCTAATATATTAAGCAAAACAGTAATATTGCCATCTGTTATGAGTGTTTACCATGTGCCAGTTATTGAATTCATCACTTCATGTTGATGATGTCATTTAATCCTCACAACATCCCAGTGAGGTAGGTGTTTTTGGGCCGAGCCACGCGGCTTGTGGGATCTTAGTTCCCTGACCAGGGATTGAACCCCTGCCCCCTGCAGTGGAAGTGTGGAGTCCTAACCACTGTACCACCAGGGAATTCTCTCATCCCTGTTTTAAAGATGAGAAACCCGAGGTTCATGGAGGGTAGATGTTAAGTGACTTGCCTGAGGGCAGGAACTAGGAAGTGGCTCAGTATAGATTTAGTCCCAGCCTTCTGTAGCTCTTAAGCCTGTATTCTTACCTGTACTACATTGTCTCCCAATCTAATAAACTTTGTATCACATTAATATAAACTCACATTTTTTCCTTGTGGTTATGTAAGCAATGACTATCAAGACATTCCAAAGCTATTTTTTTTCTTTTTTTGCTGGGATTGCAGAAACCAAAAATTGAATGAATCCAGTAATGGGTCTTTGGTCTTTGAAGATGTAGTTTTAATTTTGATTTGAATTAAACTTAAATATTGTGGTGTATCAACTACCTAATAGAGATATTTAATATGTTGTCCATTGATGCTTATCTCACATCATTTTTCTATTTTTCAGGTTCTATTTCTTTACATTTTCATCTGATTCAAAATAATTTCCCTGTCTTATATAAATGTATATCTAGCATGTTTTCTTATTGTAATCATTTTAAGATACATTAAAAAATACTGATAATTATATCTAATAAAAATCAAGTCTTGGCTTCTGCTTTTATTAGCTCTATTAGAAAACTATAAAGATATTATATAACCAGATATTTAATTTAATATTGTACAAATAACAACTGCGGAATGCTTTTCAATCATGAATTTGTATCTTTCCAAACCGATGTTTTTTATGTTCTAGTCTTTCCACTGTAGTTTTGACAAAACAAAAATGAGATCAAATTCAAATTTGATTACACATATAATTATTCAAATAAGTCAGACAAAATAAGAAATATGGACTTTAAAGCTTTTATACATAGTTGGTAAGATAGAGCATATTTGGTAATTAATGTAAATAATAAATTAGTAATGAGAGTTTTAACCCCATGTTAAAATTTTTATTATTTGTCTACTTTCTTAGATTCTAGAATCCTACTACTGGATCATGAACATAATGTAACAGATTCCTAGATAGGTTTGGTGCCTTGCTAAAGAAAGCCTTGCCATGTAGCTGGATTTGTAACTCAGGTCTCATGATATCAGTCGAGTATTTTACCCTAGAATAATTTTTGACACCTAATCTCCATAATACTTGTACTATTTTCTTTTCTTTTATATTGTTGTCTACTTAAGTTTATTCTGATGATTTGCCTTGGAAATTTAAAGATTATAATCATGTAATTTTTTTATTGCCTCACCTGGACTTGTGAGATTATGACTAGTAGATATTTAGAAAGAATTAGTTAACATTTCATTTTTTTCCTGTAAAGCATAATTAAGAAACTTAACTACTTCAGTTTTTAGTCATAGCTTAGTCTTTAGAGCTTTTTAAAATGTTATTTATTTACATTTCTTTTATCTTTCTGTTATCTGAAGACCAAGACATTTGGAGGAGGTGGTGGTGGTGCTAGAAGTAATCTCAGCATGAGTGCTGCTGGCAACCGAAATAGGGAGATTTTACAGAAAGAAAAGTCAAACAAATCAGAGGGAAAACATGAAGGTGTCTATAGAGAACTGGTAAGGCTGAAGAACCAACCACAAAGTTTATGTCTTTTTTTCTTTAATAGCCTTGGTTTTTTTAATTCTTTCTCAGAACCACCACTGGCTTTTTGAGTATATTATAAATAGGTGTCACAACTCTAAGAAGGCTTTCATTAAGGATTCCAGTTAATAATTTCCAGTTATTCCATGGAAAATTTGGATTGGTTGAAAAATAATTTACTTAAGTAAAATTTACATTTTACTTAACTTTCTAATGTCTGAATGATGTCTTTTAGAATGGAATGATAAAAAGTCATCAAGTTAAACAGAAAACGCTCAATGGAAATTATATTCTAAAAGATGATGCATCAGAATCATACAGTTATGGGCCGTTCCCTACCCTTCCCCACATCTTTTCTCAAATTTTGTCTAAAGTGATTTTGTTTTGTTGTGTTCTTTGGGAAAAATATATTGAAATAGTAAATGTATATTATAGACTCAATTGCAAAATATTCCTGGATTTTTGAGATAATGGGAGGAGTCAGATATTTCTGGTATGCTACAGTGTCCTCAGATATAAGGGAACTGACAGGAATTCATTTTCCGCTGCCTTTAAAAGTTAAATGACTTTGGGTGATTTTGTCTGTAGAGTGCTAAGACTAGCTTAAATAATGGGGTTTCATCATCTCATATAACAAGAAATTTGGAGATAGGTGGTTACAAAGATTGGTAAATTCAGCAGTGTAACAGTGTTGGAGCTCTGGTGAGCATCTCTCTAGTTTCTTGGTTTTCTTCTCTGGGTTACAGGAGTCTCTGTGTGTTAAATCTTCATGCAAAAAGTTCAGAGGCAAGAGGAAAGGAGATATTTATCTGGGTGTGGGTCTGTTTTATCAGATAAAAAAATAATTTTGGAAATCTCCAGTAAATTCCGTCTGTGGTTCATTGACTAGAACTAGGTCACATGCCCACTCCTAAATCAATCACTAGCCAAGGAGAATAGATTTATAACAGAGCCAGACTATCTTTTTCTTGAATACATGACCATCTCTTTCTTTAATAAAAAAGTCAGTTTTCAGGTTTGAGTGGATACAGCAAGTTGAAAACTACACAGTCTCTAACTCAAGAAGCTCTTAAACTTGAGTGAATTGAGAACCCTCGTCTGGGGATGTCTTGCCGTAGAACACCAAAGACCAGCAGTTTGGGATTGTTGTGAGGAGTAAAAACATATGAAGGGAGTGATATCACAAAGATGGCAGAATGGAAAGCTCCAGGAATTGGGCTGTCCACCAAAACAACTCTTAAGCTGACAAACATTGTCTGAAGCAACTATTTTACAACTCTGGAGTCAAGTCAGACTCTTGCAGCCTACAGAGTGGTGATTAATGAAGAAAGAGGCTGGTCACTGGCTGACCAGGGAGATAATGGAACAAAGACTCCAGTGATCACATATCACAAGGAATAAAATCCTTACAAAAGAAAATCTGGAAAAGTTACTAAACAAACTTACAGCTGCAGTCTTCATTAAGTAACAACAGCAGTCCCTGAGGAGGAGGGAGAATCTGATTTCCAAAATTACTATCAATACAGTATTCAGAATTTTCAGTTCTCAACAGAAAATTATAAAGCATACCATAAAACAGGAAAGTATGATCCACTCATAGGAAAAAAAAGAAATTGAAAGAAACTATCCCTGAAGAAGCTCAGGCATTGGGCTTACTAAACAAGAACTTAAATTAACTGTCTTAGAAATGCTCAGAGGTGTGAAGGAACCATTGACAAAGAGCTAAAAGAAATCAGGAGAACAATATATGAACAAGTAGGGAATATCAATAAAGATAAATTATAAAAATAAACAAAATAGAAATTCTGGAACTGAAAAGTACAGTAGTGGAAATAAATATTTCATTAGTCAGGTTCAACATCAGACTAGAGCAGGCAGAAGAAAGAATCAGTGAACTTTAATATAGGGCAATTGAAATTACCCAGTCTAAGATGCAGAAAGAGAAAAAAATGAAGAAAAATAGAGCCTAAGGGACCTATGAGGTACCATCAAATGTACCAACATACACATTATGTTGTGTATGTTCTCTTCCCAATGGAAGAGAAAAAGGGACAGAAAAAATATTTGAAGAACTAATGCCCCCAAATTCCCAAATTTGATGAAATCTACAAATCTAAGAAGCTTAGTGAACTCCAATAGGATAAACTCAGAGACACACCAAGACACATAATCAAGTTGTTGGAAGCTACAGACAGAGGAAATCTTGAAAGCAGTGAGAGAGAAGCAACTCATCAAATACAAGGGATCCTCAATAAATAAATGGCCAATTTTTCATCAGAAAGTATGGAGGCAAGGAAGCAGTGGGGTGATATATTGAAAGTATGGAAAGAAAAAAAACTGTTCACCTGTAATTCTATATTCAGAAAAACTGTCATTTAAGAATGAAGGAGACTATCAAAAGGACAGTTTGAAATTTTAATGACCAGGAACCCTGTTCTTTTGCATGTTGCATGATATTCAGTTCTTTATTTTCAACAATTGAAAGAGGACTTGATTGGGATGTCAGTTGACAGGTCCTTAAAATAATTTTTGATAATAGGTGGTATAATAGGTTGAATTGTGTCCCATCCATCACTCCCGCGCCCCCCCCCCCGCCCCCACAAACAAGATAGCTTGAAGTCTTGACCACCAGTACCTTAAAATGTGACTGACTCTCTTTGGAAACGAGATCTTTGCAGAGATACCAAGTTAAAAAGAGGTCATTAGGTTGGGCCCTAAGCCAATATGACCCTAATTTAATCTCCTTATAAAGAGGGGAAATTTAGACACAGAGGTAGACACTTACAGAGGGAAGTTGACCTGAAGACACACAGTGAGAAGATGGCTGTGTAACTGGAGTGATACATCTATAAGCTAAGGAATGCCCAGGATTGCCAACAAACAACAGAAACTAGAAGAGGCAGGGAAGGTTCTTCCCTAAATCTGTCAAAGAGAGCATGGCCCTGCCAACAACACTGAATGAGAGTTAACTGGTTAACTGCAAATCATGTTAACAAGAAAGGTACAATAAGTTATACCAAGGTTGAATATTAATTGATTCTTGAGTGTGTTTGGTTAAATTCTATGTATGGGACAATATTCTTAATTAGATATTTACTTGGGAGATAATTGGGAGAGGGAAAGGCTTTGGAAGGATTTTTTTTTTTACATTTAGATAAGTTTTTGAATAAGAAGGATGAATTATAGTTTTAATGTCCAGTCCTTTTTACATTTACTTTAGCATATCTACAGCAGGGATGTAAATTTTCTCTTATGTGTCAACTCTGATCTGTTGATAGTTGCTACTATATTTAGAAAGGATTTTGTGTTTGGAAGTCACAAAACCAGGGTTTGAAAAAAAGTCAGGGTTTTAAAAACAGGATTTTAAAAAAAGTGCTGTGCTTTTAACAACGTCTACATGGGTATCAGAGTAGCTGTCTGCACCATGCATGCCATGTGTAATGCTATCTTAAAGCCTATCCATCTTAACTCTTAAATGTATAAAAGTTAGTTATGTATTCCTCGGCTGGTTATGATTCAGTAAATTTCTTCATGGGATATGTTTATGTTACTTAAACAGTCCTTTAATTCTACTCAGGTCTAGATTTTTCAAGATTTGGGGTTCTGACATTTGTAAAGTAGATTTTTTATTTGGGGTACAGGCTGTCAAAGCTTCATAGATAGTATTGCTAATAAATATAGAGCAGAGTACTGAAACAATAGAGAGTAGGAAAAAAAACCAAGCTACTGAGATGGTACCATTTTGTTAGCCTCTTTTTACACTTTGCATTTTTGGAGAGGTGCTATATAAATTGCACTTCCTTAGGACAGAGAAGTATCAACCATGAAAATTTTTCATTGGGTAGTTTTCACTGCCTGTATTATTTTCAAAAGCCTTATTCTGACATATAAAATTTCTTTTTTGTTTGTTTTGCATTTGTAATGGTACAGAGAAAGTACTCAAGGCACAACCCCGCATATCACAGATCCTTCCTTGACTATTGGTATGAAAAAACAGCAAGTGATGTATTAATATCACATTTTTTCCATAAACATCAGATGTAATTTTTAGTTAAAAAACAGTATGTAGTTAAAAACTTATAACTTGCTTGTTTATTGGCTATCAGCATAACTTTTCTCTTCGTTCCTTACAGGTTGATGAGAAGGCTCTGAGGCACATAACAGAAATGGGCTTTAGTAAAGAAGCATCAAGGCAAGCTCTCATGGATAATGGCAACAACTTAGAAGCAGCACTGAATGTACTTCTTAACAGCAATAAACAGAAACCTGTTACGGGTCCACCTCTGAGAGGTATAATTCATTAAGCAATGTGCCTGACAGTATTATTTGATTTTCAGAGAAATATATGTTGTC
This sequence comes from Eschrichtius robustus, assembly GCF_028021215.1. Lineage (NCBI taxonomy): Eukaryota > Metazoa > Chordata > Mammalia > Artiodactyla > Eschrichtiidae > Eschrichtius > Eschrichtius robustus. The sequence continues at coordinate 34,250,778 of NC_090841.1, forward strand.
GACAAAGCCTGGGTTTTGTTGCTGTGAAGGCTATAACTTCATTTACCATTATGGTAAGTGGAAGGAGCAGCAGTTTGGGAACCACAGAGACTTATGTAGGTTATTCTTAGTCTCACTGTCTTCATCTTTATATAAAGTAGGTCTAATACCTTACTTAACAAGGTCATGAATAATACAGAAAATATAAAGTAACTAGCTCTATTAACTATTTCTACAACTAGGCCATTTGTGTAAATGACTAATTAGTCTATAAACTTTTAATAATTAACAGGAACATGACTTTTATTTAATGTTATTTTAAAATTATTGTATGGTCAAATGTATTATGTGATTTTTCAAGTCCCAATCCTATATTCTTTTAAAAAAATAAGTGGTTGCTCTACAGCAGACATTGGCACAACATTGTAAATCAACTATACTTCAATTAAAAAAAAAAAAACTGGTTAAAAAAATCTTATAAAAATGATTTATTTTCCTTAAAAAATAATTTACATGAACAAATTTAAATTTCTAGATAGATCATTTACAGGATTAAAGGTGCTACTTAATATAGTCATTTAAAAACATTTTTGTTATAATGGATGTAGAATATACAGAAAAATATGAAAAGAAATATATATATAAAGTTCTACTTAAGATGTCTGCTGACTATATTTTAGTGTATATTCTTCTTTTGTTTTTGCATGTATAATGTATATGTCTTGCTTTACTTCTTAAGGTAAAGGAAAAGGCAGGGGGCGAATAAGATCTGAAGATGAAGAGGAACTGGGAAATGCAAGGCCATCAGCACCAAGCACATTATTTGACTTCTTGGAATCTAAAATGGGGACTTTGAGTGTGGAAGGTAGGCCAACTTAAAGTAGATTTCTTTTTATTTAATTAATTAATTAATTTATTTATTTATTTATTTTTGGCTGCATTTTCTTTTTTTATTTTTTTAAACATCTTTATTGGAGTATAATTGCTTTACAATGGTGTGTTAGTTTCTGCTTTATAACAAAGTGAATCAGTTATACATATACATATGTTCCCATATCTCTTCCCTCTTGCGTCTCCCTCCCTCCCACCCTCCCCATCCCACCCCTCTAGGTGGTCACAAAGCACCGAGCTGATCTCCCTGTGCTATGTGGCTGCTTCCCACTAGCTATCTATTTTACATTTGGTACTGTATATATGTTCATGCCACTCTCTCACCCTGTCACATCTTACCCCTCCCCCTCCCCATATCCTCAAGTCCATTCTCTAGTAGGTCTGTGTCTTTATTCCCATCTTGCCACTAGGTTCTTCATGACCTTTTTTTTTTTTTCCTTAGATTCCATATATATGTGTTAGCATACTGTATTTGTTTTTCTCTTTCTGACTTACTTCAGTCTGTATGACAGACTCTAACTCCATCCACCTCATTACAAATACCTCCATTTCATTTCTTTTTATGGCTGAGTAATATTCCATTGTATATGTGTGCCACATCTTCTTTATCCATTCATCCGATGATGGGCACTTAGGTTGCTTCCATGTCCTGGCTATTGTAAATAGAGCTGCAATGAACATTTTGGTACATGACTCTTTTTGAATTATGGTTTTCTCAGGGTATATGCCCAGTAGTGGGATTGCTGGGTCGTATGGTAGTTTTATGTTTAGTTTTTTAAGGAACCTCCATGCTGTTCTCCATAGTGGCTGTATCAATTTACATTCCCACCAACAGTGCAAGAGTGTTCCCTTTCCTCCACACCCTCTCCAGCATTTATTGTTTCTAGATTTTTTGATGATGGCCATTCTGACCGGTGTGAGATGATATCTCATTGTAGTTTTGATTTGCATTTCTCTAATGATTAATGATGTTGAGCATTCTTTCATCTGTCTGTTGGCCATCTGTATACCTTCTTTGGACAAATGTCTATTTAGGTCTCCTGCCCATTTTTGGATTGGGTTGTTTGTTTTTTTGTTATTGAGCTGCATGAGCTGCTTGTAAATCTTGGAGATTAATCCTTTGTCAGTTGCTTCATTTGCAAATATTTTCTCCCATTCTGAGGGTTGCCTTTTGGTCTTGTTTATGGTTTCCTTTGCTGTGCAAAAGCTTTGAAGTTTCATTAGGTCCCATTTGTTTATTTGTGTTTTTATTTCCATTTCTCTAGGAGTTGGGTCAAAAAGGATCTTGCTGTGATTTATGTCATAGAGTGTTCTGCCTATGTTTTCCTCTAAGAGTTTGATAGTGTCTGGCCTTAAATTTAGGTCTTTAATCCATTTGGAGTTTATTTTTGTGTATGGTGTCAGGGAGTGTTCTAATTTCATACTTTTACATGTAGCTGTCCAGTTTTCCCAGCACCACTTATTGAAGAGGCTGTCTTTTCTCCACTGTATATGCTTGCCTCCTTTTTCAAAGATAAGGTGACCATATGTGCGTGGGTTTATCTCTGGGCTTTCTATCCTGTTCCATTGATGTATATTTCTGTTTTTGTGCCAGTACCATACTGTCTTGATTACTGCAGCTTTGTAGTATAGTCTGAAGTCAGGGAGCCTGATTCCTCCATTGCCATTTTCCTTTCTCAGATTACTTTGGCTCTTTGGGGTCTTTTGTGTTTCCATACAAATAGTGAAATTTCTTGTCCTAGTTCTGTGAAAAACGCCAGTGGTAGTTTGATAGGGATTGCATTGAATCTGTAGATTGCTTTGGGTAGTATAGTCGTTTTCACAATGTTGATTCTTCCAGTCCAAGAACATGGTATATCTCTCCATCTATTTCTATCATATTTAATTTCTTTCATCAGTATCTTACAGTTTTCTTCATACAGGTCTTTTGTCTCCTTAGGTAGGTTTACTCCTAGGTATTTTATTCTTTTTGTTGCAGTGGTAAATGGGAGTGTTTTCTTATTTTCACTTTCAGATTTTTCATCATTAGTGTATAGGAATGCAAGAGATTTCTGTGCATTAACTTTGTATCCTGCTACTTTGCCAAATTCATTGATTAGCTCCAGTAGTTTTCTGATGGTGTCTTTAGGATGCTCTATGTATAGTATCATGTCATCTGCAAACAGTGACAGCTTTACTTCTTCTTTTCTGATTTGGATTCCTTTTATTTCTTTTTCTTCTCTGATTGCAGTGGCGAAAACTTCCAAAACAATGTTGAATAATAGTGGTGAGAGTGGGCAACCTTGTCTTGTTCCTGATCTTAGTGGAAATGGTTTCAGTTTTTCACCATTGAGGACAATGTTGGCTGTGGGTTTGTCATATATGGCCTTTATTATGTTGAGGAAAGTTCCCTCTATGCCTACTTTCTGCAGGGCTTTTACCATTAATGGGTGTTGAATTTTGTCGAAAGCTTTCTCTGCATCTATTGAGATGATCATATGGTTTTTCTCCTTCAGTTTGTTAATATGATGTATCACGTTGATTGATGTGTGTATATTGAAGAACCCTTGCATTCCTGGAATAAACCCCACTTGATCATGGTGTATGATCCTTTTAATGTGCTGTTGGATTCTGTTTGCTAGTATTTTGTTGAGGATTTTTGCATCTATGGTTCATCAGTGATATTGGCCTGTAGTTTTCTTTCTTTGTGACATCTTTGTCTGGTTTTGGTATCAGGATGATGGTGGCCTCGTAGAATGAGTTGGGGAGTGTTCCTTCCTCTGCAATATTTTGGAAGAGTTTGAGAAGGATAGGTGTTAGCTCTTCTCTAAATGTTTGATAGAATTCGCCTGTGAAGCCATCTGGTCCTGGGCTTTTGTTTGTTGGAAGGTTTTTAAACATAGTTTCAATATCAGTGCTTGTGATTGGTGTGTTCATATTTTCTATTTCTTCCTGGTTCTGTCTCGGCAGGTTGTGCATTTCTAAGAATGTGTCCATTTCTTCCAGGTTGTCCATTTTATTGGCATAGAGTTGTTTGTAGTAATCTCTCATGATCGTTTGTATTTCTGCATTGTCTGTGGTTACTTCTCCTTTTTCATTTCTAATTGTATTGATTTGAGTCTTCTCCCTTTTTCTCTTGATGAGTCTGGCTAATGGTTTATCAATTTTGTTTATCTTCTCAAAGAACCAGCTTTTAGTTCTGGTGAACTTTGCTATTGTTTCCTTCATTTCTTTTTCATTTATTTCTGATCTGATCTTTATGATTTCCTTCCTTCTGCTAGCTTTGGGGTTTTTTTGTTCTTCTTTCTCTAATTGCTTTAGGTGCAAGGTTAGGTTGTTTATTCGAGATGTTTCCTGTTTCTTGATGTAGACTTGTATTGCTATAAACTTCCCTCTTATATTTGCTTTTGCTGCATCCCATAGGTTTTGGGTCATCGTGTCTCCATTGTCATTTGTTTCTAGGTATTTTTTGATTTCCCCTTTGATTTCTTCAGTGATCACTTCGTTATTAAGTAGTGTATTGTGTAGCCTCCATGTGTTTGTATTTTTTAAAGATCTTTTCCTGTAATTGATATCTAGTCTCATAGCATTGTGGTCGGAAAAGATACTTGATACGATTTCAATTTTCTTAAATTGACCAAGGCTTGATTTGTGACCCAAGATATGATCTATCCTGGAGAATGTTCCATGAGCACTTGAGAAAAATGTGTATTCTGTTGTTTTTGGGTGGAATATCCTATAAATATCAATTAAGTCCATCTTGTTTAATGTATCATTTAAAGCTTGTGTTTCCTTATTTATTTTCATTTTGGATGATCTGTCCATTGGTGAAAGTGGGGTGTTAAAGTCGCCTACTATGATTGTGTTACTGTCGATTTCCCCTTTTATGGCTGTTAGTATTTGCCTTATGTATTGAGGTGCTCCTATGTTGGGTGCATAAATATTTACAATTGTTATACCTTCTTCTTGGATCGATCCCTTGATCATTATATAGTGTCCTTCTTTGTCTCTTGTAATAGTCTTTATTTTAAAGTCTATTTTGTCTGATATGTGAATTGCTACTCCAGCTTTCTTTTGATTTCCATTTGCATGGAATATCTTTTTCCATCCCCTCACTTTCAGTCTGTATGTGTCTCTAGGTCTGAAGTGGGTCTCTTGTAGACAGCATATATATGGGTCTTATTTTTGTATCCATTCAGCCAGTCTGTGTCTTTTGGTGGGAGCATTTAATCCATTTACATTTAAGGTAATTATCGATATGTATGTTCCTATTCCCATTTTCTTAAATGTTTTGAGTTTGTTATTGTAGGTGTTTTCCTTCTCATGTGTTTCTTGCCTAGAGAAGTTCCTTTAGCATTTGTTGTAAAGCTGGTTTGGTGGTGCTGAACTCTCTCAGCTTTTGCTTGTCTGTAAAGGTTTTAATTTCTCCATCAAATCTGAATGAGATCCTTGCTGGGTAGAGTAATCTTGGTTGTAGTTTTTTCTCCTTCATCACTTTAAGTATATCCTGCCACTCCCTTCTGGCTTGCAGAGTTTCTGCTGAAAGATCAGCTGTTAACCTTATGGGGATTCTCTTGTGTGTTATTTGTTGTTTTTCCCTTGCTGCTTTTAATATGTTTTCTTTATATTTAATTTTTGATAGTTTGATTAATATGTGTCTTGGGGTGTTTCTCCTTGGGTTTATCCTGTATGGGACTCTCTGTGCTTCCAGGACTTGATTAACTATTTCCTTTCCCATATTAGGGTAGTTTTCAACTATAATCTCTTCAAATATTTTCTCAGTCCCCTTCTTTTTCTCTTCTTCTTCTGGGAACCCTATAATTCGAATGTTGGTGCGTTTAATGTTGTCCCAGAGGTCTCTGAGACTGTCCTCAGTTCTTTTCATTCTTTTTTCTTTATTCTGCTCTGCAGTAGTTATTTCCACTATTTTATCTTCCAGGTCACTTATCCGTTCTTCTGCCTCAGTTATTCTGCTATCGATCCCTTCTAGAGTATTTTTAATTTCATTTATTGTGTTTTTCATCATTGCTTGGTTCCTGTTTGGTTCTTCTACGTTCTTGTTAAATGTTTCTTACATTTTGTCTATTGTATTTCCAAGATTTTGGATCATCTTTACTATCATTATTCTGAATTCTTTTTCAGGTAGACTGCCTATTTCCTCTTCATTTGTTAGGTCTGGTGTGTTTTGACCCTGCTCCTTCATCTTCTGTGTGTTTTTCTGTCTTATCATTTTGCTTATCTTACTGTGTTTGGGGTCTCCTTTTCACAGGCTGCAGGTTCATAGTTCCCTTTGTTTTTGGTATCTGTCCCCAGTGGCTAAGGTTGGTTCAGTGGGTTGTGTAGGCCTCCTGGTGGAGGGGACTAGTGCCTGTGTTCTGGTGGATGAGGCTACATCTTGTCTTTCTGGTGGGCAGGTCCACGTCTGGAGGTGTGTTTTTGGGTGTCTGTGGCCTTATTATGATTTTAGGCAGCCTCTCTGCTAATGGATGGGGCTGTGTTCCTGTCTTGCTAGTTGTTTGGCATAGGGTGTGCAGCACTGTAGCTTGCTGGTCGTTGAGTGAAGCTGGGTCTTGATGTTGAGATGGAGATCTCTGAGAGATTTTTGCCGTTTGGTATTACGTGGAGGTGGGAGTTCTCTTGTGGACCAGTGTCTTGAAGTTGGCTCTCCCACCTCAGAGGCACAACCCTGATGCCTGGCTGGAGCACCAAGAGCCTTTCATCCACACGGCTCAAAATAAAAGGGAGAAAAAATAGAAAGAAAGAGGAAAAAATTAAATAAAGCTATTATAATAAAAAACAGGAAAAAATATTTTTAAGAAAAAATTTGTTAAGAAAAGCATTTTTTTTAAATTTTTTAAAGTAAATGTATTAATTTTTTATAATAAAAAAGAAGAAAAAAATTATTAAGTAACAAATTTATTAAGAAAAAATTTTTTTACTTTTTTAAAATAAAAAATAGGAAAAAACTTACTACGAAATAATGTTTTTTAATTTTTAAAAATAGAAAATAAAGAAAAAATTATTAAGGAAACATTTATTAAGAAAAAAAAAATTTTTAAGTACAAAAAAAAAAAAAACGTACGGACCGAACCCTAGGACAAATGTTGAAAGCAAAGCTATACAAACAAAATCTCACCCAGAAGCATACACATATACACTCACAAAAAAAGGAAAAGGGGAAAAATTAATATATCCTGCTCCCAAATTCCACCTCCTGAATTTGGGATGATTCTTTGTCTATTCAGGTATTCCACAGATGCAGGTACATCAAGTTGTTTGTGGAGCTTTAATCCGCTGCTTCTGAGGCTGCTGGGGGAGATTTCCCTTTCTCTTCTTTGTTCATACAGCTCCTGGGGTTCAGCTTTGGATTTGGATCGGCCTCTTCGTGTAGGCCGCCTGAGGGCATCTGTTCTTCGCTCACACAGAACGGGGTTAATGGAGCAGCTGCTTCGGGGGCTCTGGCTCACTCAGGCGAGGCAGGGCGGAGGGAAGGGTACGGATGCGGGGCGAGCCTGTGGCGGCAGAGGCCAGCGTGACGTTGCAGCAGCCTGAGGCGCGCTGTGCGTTCTCCCGGGGAAGTTGTCCCTGGATCACGGGAGCCTGGCAGTGGCGGGCTTCACAGGCTCCTGGGAGGGGTGGTGTGGATAGTGACCTGTGCTCGCACACAGGCTTCTTGGTGGCGGCGGCAGCAGCAGCCTTAGTGTCTCATGCCCGTCTCTGGGGTCCGCGCTGATAGCCGTGGCTTGCGCCCGCCTCTGGGATCCGCGCTGATAGCCGCGGCTCGCGCCCTTCTCTGGAGCTCATTTAGGCGGCGCTCTGAATCCCCTCTCCTTGCACACCGCGAAACAAAGAGGCAAGAAAAAGTCTCTTGCCTGTTCGGCAGCTGCAGACCTTTTCCCGGACTCCCTCTTGGCTAGCTGTGGTGAGCTAACACCTTCAGGCTGTGTTCACGCCGCCAACCCCAGTCCTCTCCCTGCGATCTGACTGAAGCCCGAGCCTCAGCTCCCAGCCCCCACCCACCCCGGCGGGTGAGCAGACAAGCCTCTTGGGCTGGTGAGTGCTGCTCGGCGCTGAGCCTCTGTGCGGGAATCTCTCCGCTTTGCCCTCCGCTCCCCTGTGGCTGCGCTCTCCTCCGTGGCTCCGAAGCTTCCCCCCTCTGCCACCCGCATTCTCCACCCGCGAAGGGGCTTCCTAGTGTGTGTAAACCTTTCCTCCTTCACAGCTCCCTCCCACTGGTGCAGGTCCCGTCCCTATTCTTTTGTCTCTGTTATTTCTTTTTTCTTTTGCCCTATCCAAGTACGTGGGGAGTTTCTTGCCTTTTGGGAGGTCTGACGTCTTCTGCCAGCGTTTAGTGGGTGTTCTGTAGGAGCAGTTCCACGTGTAAATGTATTTCTAATGTATCTGTGGGAAGGAAGGAGATCTCCGCGTCTTACTCTTCCACCATCTTGCCCCTCTTGGCTGCATTTTCATTGCTGCGTGCGGGCTTTCTGTAGTTGTGGCGAGCGGGGGCTACTCTGCATTGCGGTGAGTGGGCTTGTCATTGCAATGGCTTCTCTTGTTGCGGAGCATGGGCTCTAGGCACATGGGCTTCAGTAGTTGTGGCGTGCAGGCTCAGTAGTTGTGGCTCGCGGGTTCTAGAGCGCAGGCTCAGTAGTTGTAGCACACGGGCTTAGTTGCTCCGTGGTATGTCGGATCTTCCCAGACCAGGGCTCAAACCCATGTCCCCTGCTTTGGCAGGCAGATTCTTAACCACTGCGCCACGAGGGAAATCCCTAAAGTAGATTTCTTTTTAAAACACCAAACTTTATTTGGAATTGTACAAAAAAAGGTATAATATACTGATAGTGTGAATGTCTACTCTGGGTATTTACAGATTTATTTAATTACAAATTTCCTGTTTGACAAAAGAACAGAAGAAAATTTTAATTGTTGCATTCTGAAAATATTAAAGCTTATTTTGCCCTCTAACTCTATGATGGGCAATATCACAAAACTCTTTCCCTCAGTTTACTAGATGACAGATTTAGCTATGAAAACATATTGTTATGTTAGAGAAATTACTATATAATTTTATATAACTTTTTTGATTGTGAAATTGGTCTATCTCTTTTTTCTCTACATATTACACATTGTATGATAATATGTGGTTATGGTTAGGGTTAAATGAGCACAGTGAGTGAGTATGCTCCCACATTGTGATATATTTCTTAGTATGATATATTTTAGTTACTAACATAATACTGAAATATATAATCATGTTAAATGTTTATTTTTTAATTGAAGTACGGAATATGATAAATATTTTCTAGAATTTTAAGATTTTAATATATGATTCCAAAAAGTTAGGGAAATATTCTTTTAGATTTAGTTTTCTCTTTCAGATATATTTCGAATTAAATTTAAGCTCAGAGGGCTTCCCTGGTGGCGCAGTGGTTGAGAATCTGCCTGCCAATGCAGGGGACATGAGTTCGAGCCCTGGTCTGGGAATATCCCACATGCCGCGGAGCAACTAGGCCCGTGAGCCACAACTACTGAGCCTGCGCGTCTGGAGCCTGTGCTCTGGAACAAAAGACGCCACGATAGTGAGAGGCCCGTGCACCGTGATGAAGAGTGGCCCCCACTTGCCACAACTAGAGAAAGCCCTCGCACAGAAACAAAGACCCAACACAGCCAAAAATGATATAAAAATAAATAAATTAATAAGAAATTGATTGACATTTAAAAAAAATTTTAAGCTCAGAGATAAAACGCTTTTATTATAAATTTGAAGTGTACAGATTTCATGAAAATGGAATCTTTTGTTAGATGACAAAGAAAAGATAATGCATTGTTTGAAAAACAAATGTTGGATGTAGAATGTAGATGAGATTTGTAAGTAGACACATGTAAGAGCAATATTTTCTTGCTTTTAAAGTATGATGAATTCATTTCCTATTGCTGTTTCACAAATTACCAAAAGGTCAGTGGCTTAAAACAATGCAGATATACTATCTCATAGTTTCTGTGGTTCAGGAGTTGAAACACAGCTTAGTTGAGATCTCTGATCAATGTTTCATGTACTAAAATCAAGATTTCAGCTGGGGCTGTGATCTTGCCTCATGCTTGAGGTCCTCTTACAAGTTAACTGGTTCTTAGCAATATTCACTTCCTTGTGGTTGTAGGACTGACATTCTTGCTTTCTTGTTTGATGTTTCCTGGGGAGTGCCTTCAGTTCCTAGAAGCCCTCAGGTTCTTGCCACATGACCTCCTCCCTAGGCAGTTCACATGTTTGCTTCTGCAAGGTTAGCAGGAGATTCTCTACTGCTTCTTAAAATCTGACTTCTAGATATTTTTGTCCCAGCCTCCCTTTATACTATCCCAATCAGATCTCCTTTGATTTCCTTTTATCCTTCTGTCTCCCTACATTTGCTTTTGACTCCTAGAGTCTGTCCTAAATCATAATGAAGTTGAGACCAAGAATAGTAATTGTACGGTGACCTGTGTGTCTATCAGCTTTCTGTTCTCACAGAACACATCCTATACCAACAAAATTTAGTAATTAAGATAGATGACATGAATAATGCACTCAAATCCAAACATCAGTGTTAGAGAGATTTACTTCTGAGGGGACAGAAATTTATAAACACATATGTTAATATTGGATATTGTTTTAGTAGACTGTTTTGTATTTACATTATTGTTATTAATATGGTACAGAGTCAGCTAGAATGTGAGAAAGATATAGACATTATGATAGTATTTCACACCCTAGATTTTCACAAGGAATATAACCTGTGACCTTCATAAATCCCCAAATTAAAAAATTAGGTATTTCTAACATTTGTAGAGGCTCTTAAATTTTATCCAAATTCACATGTTCCTTTGATCATCCTAACCCCAGAAATTACCCCCTCCAACACATTAGAGATTTCTGTCCTACTTGATAACCACTATTCTCAGAGAAGCAAATTTCTGTTCTTTCCTAGAAGTATTGTGTGGGGAGGCCAGCTAACCAAGATGGGAGATAGGCAGAGGCTTCTTAGAGTAGGTGGCATTTAGACAGGTCAAAGGAGGAGTGTTGGGGGAAGGGCAGTCCAAATGTAGGGAACTGGAGGCAGCAGAACGCCAGTTCCTATGCCTGGGAGGTTATGGGAGAGGTGGAGGTAGAAGGCCAGATGTAAAAGTGGTAGTCTGGAGCCAGATCAAGAGGATTTTGTCCTAAGGAGTTTTTATTTTATCCAAATGACAGTGCAAAGCCATGAAGGGGTTTGTGGCATGACAGTAACAAAGTTTGGTGCTTTCAGAAAAAAAATTTGTCCATTGGCAAGGTGGAAAATGGGATTGAGACTGAAGTGAGGCTACAACTGTATGTGTTGTAAGAAATTATTCATTCTATATATGCAGTATTTTATGTAGTATTTATTTGTACCTGGTCTATGATAAGCGGCAGGGATACAAAATTTAATAAAATACCTCATTCAGAAAATTCGGGGAAATAGATGGATTTTGTAGCTCTTGCCCCAAAGAAGCTTACTGTTAGTTTGTGAGACAGAAGAAACCACAAACTTAAAAGGTCATAGGAATGCTTATTAAAAAGAATATTATTATTTACTTTGTGTAAACCTTTTTATCATTTACTTAGTGTAAGCAACACTAAACAAAATATAAAGACTTAGCAGAGGTATTTTGAATACAATACTCAAATCTGATCTGGCATTTTTGTAACCTGTAATAATATTACATTCTTTATTTCAAAGTTTTATTGCCAAGATAAGGCTAACTAATTGTTTTGAATGGCTAAGAAATCCTTTAAACAGGCAGCCTTGAAAATACTGCTTGGTTTGCTATTTCATTGTTTTAAATGTTTGACCAGAGAAACTTACCCTTTCAGTAATAGCTCTTCTCACCCTAAACTCTTTCTTTCATGATGCTGACATCGCATCAGAGGAGATTAATTATAACAAACATGAGCACAAACAGCGGGACAATAAATTGATACATATATGGACTGAAGATTATCATGCTTATAGATGTTTCTTATGCAGGCACGCCTGGAAGATATTGCAGGTTCGGTTCCAGACCACCGCAATAAAGTGAATATTGCAGTAAAGCAAGTCACACGAATTTTTTGGTTTCTCAGTGCATATAAAAGTTATGTTTATCCTATATTGTAGTCTGTTAAGTGTGCAATAGTATTATGTCTGGAAAAAGAATGTACATACCTTAATTAAAAATGCTTTATTGTTAAAAAAAAATGCTAACCATCATCTGAGCCTTCAGCAAGTCATAGTAGTAACATCAGAGATCACTGATCACAGATCATCATAACAAATATAATAATAATGAAAAAATTTGAAATATTGTGAATTACCAAAATGTGACACAGAGAATGGAAGTGAGCAAATGCTGTTGGAAAACTGGTGCCAGTAGGCTTGCTTGATGCAGGGTTGCCCCAAGCCTTCAATTTGTTTAAAAAAAAATGCAATATCTGCAAAGAGCAATAAAACGAGGTGTGCCTGTGTCCTCTTGGCTCTGTCTTCATGTAATCCTGTTAAAATAAAGGTGACAGGATTAATGGAAATGATTGATGTGTTGTCCTCCTCAGGTATCTTGCAAAGATCATTCTGTTACTCCTTCTGTTATTAATTCTCATACTATTGAGGTATTCCTAGGTGAGCTGAGGTTCATAGTAAAATAAACAGTTGGGGCAAGCTAATGAATTGTTTTTCTGCTTACTTCATGATTTCATGTTTCTTTTTAGTTGAAAATAAAGCCCAGAATAACCTCTTACTTTTGTAAAATTGAATCTCCACTTTGGTTTTCCCTCAGAATTTGGTCATTGTTCCATAAATCTTATGTTCTAAAATTAACTCTGCATTGATGGGAGAAAATATTGGCCATTTTTCTAAGGAAAATCTAGAAAGCTTTTCAGGATAGAGTCTCCATAAATTTTAATGGTTAAATGCCTTATGGACAGCTAATGAAAATAACTATGGGCTTCTAATTTTATTCATGTTCATATCATCAGTGTCATTATTTGTGTCTGTTACAGACCTAAATTGATTATAAAGAAGTAATCATGATTCAATGATGTGTATATTTGGGGTTTTTTTAATGTTTGTTTCTAATTCAGTTGAATTATCAAACCTCTCTTGCTTGTATGTTTTGTATCATTTAAGCTGTCTGAGGATTTTGTTTAGTTCAGGTAACCCTAAAAGTCGTGTTTAGCTGAATAAGCCTAGGCCTGGATGGACTTGTTATGTCATATCAAATTCTGTGTAATGTGTTGGGCTTATTGGAAAAAAAATACGTCCTCTAAGAATGTGTTTCTTACAGATTTAATGCAGATAAGTAACACATTTACTTTCACATTGTATTATATAATTTTCTCTAAAAGAACAAAGGGCACTATCATTTCTTTATTCTGATTTTTAAAAATTTCCATCAGAGGTACAGGCTTACATTGGAGATAATGAAAGTTTGGTTCCAGACTACTACAATAAAGCAAACATCACAATAAAGCGAGTCACACAAATTTTTTTTGATTTCTCAGTGCATATAAAAGTCATGTTTAAAAAAAAAAAAAAGTCATGTTTACACTATACAGTAGTCTGTTAAGTATGCAATAGCATTATGTCTAAAACAACAATGTACATACCTTAATTAAAAATTACTTCATTGCTCAAAAATGCTAACCATCATCTAATGATTCAGAGTTGCCACAGATCTTCAATTTGTAAGAAACACAGTATTGGCAAAGTACAATAAAGTGAAATGCAATAAAATAAGTAGTGCCTATAATTGATCATCACATGTACTTTTCCTAGAGATTTTCTCGTATCATTAACTTTTTTGTTGTGTCTTTTAATTCAAGTCAAATGTAATTCTAGTTGACATTATTATCAATATTCTGAAAAAAATGAGGTTGGATTACATTGTTTTATGAGAGTAATCACTAAAGTGTTCTATGTGATATGTAATAATTTGATGTCAAGTTGGTTGATGTCAATATTCAATTGATGAGTTTGTGATAGGGTTGTGTTCGAAAAGGCTCATATATAGGCTCTTAAAAAAATTTTGGTTTCATAGACTAGATAGAGTTCATGGCCAGATTATCAGGCCAACTTTCAACTTTACATATCTTAAGCTTATCAATATATTACTTCACTAATACATAACCACCATTTGAAACAATGCCCACTAGAAATATGTATTTTAAGTTTCAACTTGGGACAAAAAGAGTAGGTTTTATTCTTTCTATTATCATGGAAGATATCTGGGTTGGCCAGAGATAGAGGGAGGGGTTGCCTTAAGACAGTAACTTTACTGTTTTAACTTTTTACATCTAAATAAAACCAGGAAAACCTTCATTTTTCCAAATGGGGAACAAGAGGCGTTGTGAGAAAAGTGGACAGAGTAACTTTCTTAAATTCATACGCCTCTGTTTCCTTGTTTCTATAGCTTATTTTGTAAATTAAGTATGTGTTACAAGTTTTATTTATGTTTCTCCATATTTTGTGTCACAATTTTAGAAAGTGGACTAGAGAATATGACCCAGTTGTATAAAGGGTAAACACTTAGAAAAATATGAACAGAATTCAAATAGAGATATTTTTTATGAAAAGGATAAGATTTAAATTAAACAATTATAGGAACTAAGAACTCATCCAACATTCATAAATGTTGGACATGGTCATAGGTGATCAAGCTTCCCCTTTCCAGGACCCAGTCTCATCTTCTACTTTTCCTCTTTTATTCCTTGGTTCATAGAATTCTGTAATCTCTCAAGAAGCATGATTATCTGAGTCACAGTCCTTTTGGCTTGTTGGTATAATTGAGAAGAGCACCTCATAGCTAGTTGCATCTGTGTCCTTTCTACTTTCAAGCTTGCCAGCTTGTTGCTTTCTTGTAGGACTTGCTGAAGGCAATAAGAAGTAACCAACACCTTTCATCACCCTGACATTTTCATACCAAGTTCTCTAAAGCATTGGCCTCATTAGTTAGGTGGTCTCAGTTCCAAGACAATAGGCTACAGTTTAACCAAACAATGAGGAGTGCCAACTTCTGTTAGGGGATGAAGCGGCTTTCACTACCCTGTACCCTTCCTTTACTAAACAAGTTTTACATTTTAGGTCTGTCACTTGTATCACTCTTTTTCCTGACACTAATTTCTGAATTAGTTTGCATTAAGCTGTAAGCCACAGAAATCCAAATATGCAAAAAAGTAATTTATTGGCTTATGTAACTGGAAGGTCTTTCTCTGTCTCTGAATTGTGTGTTGATGGGCTGTCTTCACGTGGTAGCAAAGATTGGCCCAGGTAGCACCAGATATAGCATAAGGCCAACGTATATAAGGGGGCATAATGACATATAAAGATAGGCATGTAAAAACACTTATCTTAATTTTGCAAGCACATTTTTTCTGGGAAAAGATAAATACCTTTCATCATATAATTATTGATTCCCCAAGCTCAACTCCCAGTGGGGATGTTGGCATTTGTGTGTATGAAGTGGCTGAAATAGGAGTACAAAGAGACTTGGATGGTCTATTTGACAGTTGTTGGTGTCAAATCTCCATTCATAATATGAAAAAGTAATAAAAAAAATATTTCTCAGAAACAATCAAATGGCCCTTATACCTGGAATATCAGACAGAAAAAGACCTTCCCATCTTCTAATGTCTATATCTGCCTCCTTCTTAGTCAGGAGAGCTTAGGACATCTTAATTGATTCTGGATTATATGTTAAAGGGGAGGGAGTAGTTATCACTGAAAGCAGAGTTCTGTTACCAAAAGAAGGGGAGAATTGAATGGATGCTGTGGCAGATAAATACAACTGATTCTACCACTAACTCAACTGATTCTACCACTAAGTTAACTCACAGCTCTTGTATTTACTAGTTGTATGTCTTTGGGAAAGTTATATAATCTCTCAAACCTTCATTTCATTATTGGGAAATGGGGAAACAGTAGCACCACCTAAGTTTAGAGTTATTGAGAAGATCAAATTAGATTATGCATAAAAGTGCTAAGCACAGTGTTTGGCACATAGGCCTCCATATAATGGTAGTTCTAACACCACCACCACCACCACTGTCATCATCGTTACCATCATTGTGATTAGCAGTAGTAGCGATAGCATCCTCCACTCATTGTGTCCTCATCTCCTCCCCTACTACTCAACTTTAGGCCCTCATCAACCCTCCACTGACTCTTTGCAGAACTTTATCATCTCATCCTCCATTTTGCAAACAGTGATCTTTCAGGACACAAATTTGATCCCACTACCCCCTTGCTTAAAATGTTCCATTGACTCTTCTTGTTGGCAGAATAAAATTCAGATTATATTACATATACTATTTTTGTGGAGTTCTGTTTCTTTATTTTCTGTGGATTTTGTGAGAAGTATCATTTTTCTTGGTTAATGGTACTGCATAATTTCAAATTCCACATAATATTCAGATGTAATATATTTAGATGGTAGCAGGTATAATATTAATGGTTGATGAGTAATGCATATGAAGTCGCAGGCTTTTGATGGTTGGTAGGTGTCTTTTTTGGTTTTGTTTTTATTTTCATTTAATCAAGTTTCAAGTCAGTTTAAATAGTTTGACTTATAGATTTATAGCTTGAATTTTAAAGAATGAAGAATAGGGATACAGGAAAGGAATGTGATAGAATGGTAACAGTTTAATTGGAAGGCCAGAAAACTAGGTCAGGAAGACAAGGAGAATGTGTATGTGTTAGGCTAGATGTTCTTGTGAAGGATTTCCTCAAGAAAGGATTGCCCATGTATTGAGTATCGTGTATGTTTACATCGCCCATGTATTGAGTATTGTGCATGTTTACATCCATTTGCATCAAACAACATTCCTCCTCATTTCCCTGTGCAACTGATTGATTGAAATTGATGGTGGAATGCTTACTTGGAAGCCAGGGATGAATGATTGCTATGTGAATAGTCATAAGCTGTTAGCAAAAGAGAGAAAATGTGTAGTTATCTACCCACTGCCTGTCACTTTCTCTCTATCCCTAACCACCAGTATGACCTTCCCAGTCCTTGATTTTTTCTTATAGGACTGATTTCTTTCTACTGTTCCTTTTTTTTTTTTAAGTGTAAATTTACCCCACATATCTAGATAGTGCTTTAGGTTAACTTGAGATAGTTGTTTCTAATTCTGTCATGTGGACTTGTTACCTTAACAGTGAATAGTCTGTACCAGTGATACTGTAGTCTATACTGGTATAGTGTCTGATTTTGAGTAAGTACAGATAAGTACTGAAATTGAGAGTAAGTATTCAGAAACTCTTTTAGCAGTTTGTCAATGCCTCAATATTTGTTACTGCATTTTACAAAAGTGACAGTCAACAGTTGATTGGAAATTAAAACCAGAACCAATAACTACAACAAAAACCCTGGTCCTTAGCTAGAATTACTTTGAAATGCTCTGATCTGTGTTGTTATGACATTGTGGTCCCTAGATTTGCAAGCATTCTGATAGCATAGCACCTGACGTTATCCAGGTAGTTTAAGGTGTTAGATAAAATAGCAGGTGGAAAGTGAAAATATGCCACAGTGCTGCACAGGTAATGTCCGGATTATTAATGCAAAGTTAGTAGTTATTTGAATTTAAAAATTAATTGTATATAGAAATTTACATGTGGATTTAGGGATAACTTTAGTGAAAAATTTTAAAGGTAATATATAGAAAGTTGGTGAAAATTGGCTTACCGTGAATTTGAAATACACTTTTTAAAGATATGTTATGCTTTTAAAAAATCAAGGAGAGATACTCAGCAGGCAGTAGAATTTAGAGATTGAATAGAGCTGGAAGAGCCAGCAAAGGAAACTGAGAAAACAGCTGCCAAAAAGGAGGAGGAGTAGAAACAGAGATAAGGATGGGAAGTGTCCATTGGGTTTACATAGCATTAAGAGTGTGCTGGTGAATGTTTAACAACTGGCTCTGGGGGAAGAGGTGGGAGGCAGGGGAGGGATGCTCTGATTTTTAGCTTTTCCTGATTTCTGTGGTGTAAATATTCCACTATGGCTAATTTCAAGCTATCAACAATTAGCTAATTTCAATCTGCAACCAGATTGCAGATTTTCTGAAAATTTAATAATCAGTTTTTGTGCAATATTCAGACTGGCTCCAACACACCACTGATTGGAGACCCTGATAAAAATAGTGTCAGTGAAATAGTGGGGTTAGAAGACAAGCTGAAGGATATCCAGTAGATAAATGTTCTATGGATGTTAAAGTGATTATTTTGAAAAGAGTGGTAAGAAAGGACGTATTTAATATAGCATGAAAAAGTTATGCTTTAGGCTTGGGGTGATGGGCAATTTCTCTTCCTATAACATAATATTTTTAAAAGGCTACAGTTTATTTTTTTACTATATGGAGAACATAATCATTTAATAACCACTTGTGTTTATATGTACCTGCTAAGAATGAAACATAGTTCCTTGTCTTAACCTTTTTAATCTAAGTCAGAATTCATACAGAATAAATTTATAGAGGAAGTAACTTTTTACAGAGGAAACAAAGTATAAATTTTGAGCTGATAGATAAAATTTTATAGCCAAAGAGTTTTGTGATCATTACAGAATATACACAATATCTAATGATATTTTACACAAAAGCCCTGATTTGTATAACTGAGAAAATTAGTTGAAAATTTTGATGTGAAAAAAAATGTAATCGGGTTTATATATAGATATAGAAATATGAGAAAGTGTTATGCTTCTGTTTTAATGTGAATTCATGTACTAATCAGTTAATACCATCTTTTTGTAACAAGTATCTTTAATGATTTGTTTTTATTTTGCTTTATTTGTTGAAGGATTACTCAGCCATAATTTTAACTATTCTTCTTGAATTAATGTCTGCATTAGTAGGTAACCTGTTGTACTGTGGTACTATGACTTTTTAAAAATAGTATCTAGCCCATAAATGGCCATTCCTTTGGTTTTGCGAAAGAGCTTTTGCGATTTCTGCATCGCACCAGAAATGAACAAATGTAGGTGATAAAATTATAGTTAACATGTTGGTTACATTCTGTTTTGTTCCTGTGGGCAGGCAGCTTGGCATAGTGAGAAAATCGTGGGCTTTTCCTTCAGTTAGATTTGAGTTAAGCTCTGGCTTCAACATTTTCTAGCTGTTAGCCTTCCTTTTTGTTAATTCACTTGTAAAATGGGGATAATAATATTGCCCTTCAGCATGGTTGGGAGAATTATATGAAGTAATGTAGTCAAAAGACCTTAAAGTAGAGTCAGGTACGTAGTAAAGTCTTAATTAAGTCATTTCTTCAGGTAGGTGTCTCAGAATAAAATGAGTCATCTTGGGAAACAAAATATACCTGTTTTTCTACTATAAAAAGCAGGTACAACTGTGACTGGAGAATGAATACTCTGCAAAGAAGTATTAATATTTTTAAGATACCTGCTTAATTAAGCACATTCTTATGTACAAACCTAAATAATTTGTGACAATTAATAAATTCGTTCTTAATGATCCTTGCATTTCAGATCATGGGGCTGTAAAACATTGTAATCAATTATCTTGTAAAGATGCATTTTGAAACTCAATGATCTGGTCTAATAGGAACATTTTATTACAAGGCAAATGAAACTCATGTAGTAGTCTTTGATTAATTTTATCATATGAACTTTTATCACTTTAATTTTTTAGATGTTTTCACAGTTTTATCTATTTTGTGATGAATTTTTCTGTAATTTTTTTGCTAATTTTCTTTTTTTTTTTTTTCTCCTATTTAATATTAAATGTTACCAATTTCCATTTATGGTTTTGTTTCATCTTTCCCCTTCAGGTCATTAAAAAAAAGAAAAAAATAGTGATGCATTTTATTCTCCTTCCTATACAGAAGAGTGTCTCAGTATATTCCTATTACAGTGACTGTAGACCTGGCCCCTGGTGCCAATTAGTATTTTGGTGGTTTGGAATCATCATACCTCCTCAGGAAAGGTGGCAGAGAGCCGCTAGATTCCTACTGCAGAATTGAGGAGCTTTCTGTTTGACTTTTGGGCTATTTCTTAATTTATTTAAAATCACCGTTCCACAATTTAGTGATTGAGCATATTCTTTTATTTATTTAATAGATTAGTTCAGTTTCAAAATATTTACTTTATATCTGACTTCATTACTTAACTACCTAAGATAAAAGGTATTAGGTTTAAGGAAATCCAAGAATGATGAAACCTTTAAGGACCTTCCTTGGCTTACTATTATTTTATTTTGGAATGAAATGGATGTATATGAAAACTATGTTCTTTAAAAAGCACAATTTTATCTTCTGCCTCATTGAGTTTATTTTTTTAAAGGTGTTCTTATTTAAAAAGCAGTTTCCTTTATAGATTCTTCTCTCACTATATTGCCTCAGCATAATAATGCAAATGAAATATATTCTTTAGTAGTAAAATTGTTTTATTCTGTAATCTAATGTACATCTTCAGTTAAATAGATTAGGAAATCTTTAACTTTTTTCTTCTTTTAGAAGAACTGAAATCAAGTTCTCCCACACCTACCAAGCCTAACTGAAGCCTTCATTCCGTATATATGGTTATTCAACTGCCATTTGTAGTCCAGGATACTCAGTTACTCTCATGATGACTTAAGTTATTTGTATATCCTGATCATCATAGATTTTGGTGTCCCTAACTGGAATAATTTTGAAAAATTGATCCCTAAACACAGATCTAAAAAGCTTACTCCCCGAATATCTATTCAAACCTTGTTGTCAGGAAATAAAATACCTTCATATTTGATTTATTTTGGAAGCTGAAAAATTTCTTCAATTCAATATATAAAGGACTTTACCTCTCTCTATTAAATAAACCCCACAACACCTAAATGTTACGACTACTGTGGGGACTATTGATCGTATGCTACGACTACTGTGGGGACTATTGATAATGTGTATAAAGTGCTAGTGTGGGTACCTAATACATAGCACATTGTCAGCAAGAGACGGCTGCTGCCTTTATTCTCTAATAATGACTGGAACAAATGCCAAAACATGCTTTCTGCTGAAAATGCTCATTTGTGTCCATTTTTCTTCTCTCTAAAGAAAAAATTAATATTGACTACAGTGGTTTAAAAATAAGATATTAGTGTTATATTTGTAAAGCCGATCTTGGGAAAAAGTGATTTTGTAAAAATGTCTCTGTAGATGGTCTTGGCTAGTATTTGAGATCTTGTATATTTGAAAAATCTCTATTCTTCGTCACAATTAATGGGTGGTTTGGCTGAATATAGAATTGTACTTAGAAAATAATTTTCCTTTAATTTCAAAGACATTTCAAGTCTGTTAGATTGCCTTCTAGCTTCCAGTGGTTCCATTGAGAAGTTTCTTTTCATTTTGAGCCTTGATCTTTAGTCTTGACTTGCTTTGTCACTCAGGAACTTTTAAAGGTCTTCTCTTTATTCCTGTTGATCTAAACATTTTATCTGGTACATTTTTTCCTCCAGTGGTTGTTTGGAAATGTATGGAGACAGTTTGGGTAGTCACAGTGACTAGGAATGCTGAGGGAGAATGCTTTGGGATTTAGTACCTGGAGGTCAAAGAAGTTAATTTTCTTGCAAATACAGGAAACATTCTCACCCAGAATGTCAGTAGTGCCCCTGTTAAGAAGTATTGTGACCGTGGGGAAATGTAAGAATAATCCTGATCTGCATATTGATTATAGTGTATGACAAGAGAAACAAGATGTGTACACCAAAGACCAGTCAATATGATTGGTAATAGTGTTATAGATATGCTAGGTGAAACAATGGAAGAAGAAAGAGTAAGTGACACAGTACAAATTGAAGTAGAATAAAAATCATTATGTGAAATATAACCATCAGATTATGAGTATATATTTACCATGTTACTGATTTTGATTTCTAGTTGGACATTATCTGCACTATTTTGCTTAATCATATTTTTGACACTTTTTTCTGTATTTCCAAGTAGTACCTGTTCTTAATTACTTTGATAGGTCTATAGTAAATATCTAATTGTAATCCAAACACTTGGCAATTCCAGATCCAGAAAGATTTGAGAAATATTTTTTTTTGCAAAGACTAGAACTTGACTGACAATGATAGCTATACATTTTAAATGGGACTGGGATTCAGAAAGGAGTTGAGCAAGGGTTGTACTTGTACAGTTTCATAGCAGCTTCTGTGTTATCAGGTTGCAGTTCTATTTCATTACTGTCTTGGGAGATGAATTACCAGAATAGCATATATAGATTGGCTATGTTATAACAGTGCAAACATTCAGTGACAAAGACAACTTGATTTTGAATTATCCACCATTTATTCATGGTTCATATCATTGCTTTACTTCACTAATGTGGCTAACCAGGCAAACTGTACATTAGAAATACAGGACTCTAACAAAGCAAAGAGGGATTAAGATAATGAGGTGGGAAGATAGTGGAAGATGTTAAAATAGTAGTTTGATAATTAAGTATTAATGCAGAGTCTTCATTTTAATATGCGTATGATATACTTTTACTTTTCAGAACCTAAATCACAGCCACAGCAGCTTCATCAAGGACAACACAGATTGTCAAATACTGAGCAAAATGGAGTAAAAGATAATAATCAACCAAGATATCTTCCTCGAAATGATACCAGACAGCCAAGAAATGAAAAACCTCCTCGTTTTCAAAGAGACATCCAAAATTCAAAGTCAGTTTTAGAAGGCAGTGGATTACCTAGAAACAAAGGTTCTGAAAGACCAAGTACTTCTTCAGGATCTGAAGTATGGGCTGAAGAGAGAATCAAGTGTGATAGACCATATTCTAGATATGATAGAACTAAAGATACTTCATACCCTTTAAGTTCCCAGCACAATGATGCTGCATTTAAAAAAAGGGATAACTCTATGCAAAGCAAATCAGGAAAAGTTCCATCCTATGCAGAGGCAAAAGAAAATCCACTTCCTCAAGGATCCATAGATTACAATAATCAAAAACGTGGGAAAAGAGAAAGCCAAACAGCAAATACTGATCATTTTTATGATAGGAAACCACGAACAATAAATAATGAAGCTTTTAGTGGTGTAAAAATTGAAAAACATTTTAATGTAAATGCTGATTACCAGTATCCTGTCCAAACGAATAGTTTCATTGGTGTTCCAAATGGAGAGACTGAAATGCCACTGAAGGGAAGGCGAGTAGGACCTATTAAGCCAGCAGGACTCATCACAGCTACACCCTATGATGATAAAATATTTTACAATAGTGGACCCAAAAGAAGATCTGGGCCAATTAAGCCAGAAAAAGTACTAGAATCATCTATTCCTATGGAGTATGCAAAACTGTGGAAACCTGGAGATGAATGTTTAGCACTTTATTGGGAAGACAACAAGGTATGCATGTTATAAAGTTATTAAATACTAATAGTACTGAATGTAACAGTCTAGTGAGACCATAGAAAGCCATTGCTTTGGGACTGAGTTGTGTTCTATGATTGTACTTGTTTGTAAAGTCTTTGAATAGATGTACACATATATAACTTATCAAAGGGAAAACAAAATATTTAATATTTTTTATGGATGCTTAGGAGTCCCATAGGATTTGGTTATGTTAGGTTTGATTTTCACTTGCATATCAGAAAAGTATTTTAAAAGTGATTAAGTGAAGTTGATGAGTTACTTCAGTTATCATCAACTGAACTATTAATATTTTCTTTCTAGTAAAATTATACTGATTCACAAGGAAGAGAATCAGTTGAATGGCACACAAATTCTGCAGATTTCATTTAATTTAAAGATAAATACACAGTCAGCCTACTTTAAAAAAAAATTAAGAGCAGGAGGGTTAAGTATTTAGCTAATAATAAATAATTTAAGAAACAAATCATTTTAAACAATCTTCAGTTCTACATTATATTCTGGTTAAAAGGGAAAGAGGGAAATCATGAAAAAAAAAAAAAAGAAGATGAGGTTGAGAAGGAATACAGTGCATCAGATAAAAGAGCCTGGCTGAGAGGGAGAAGGCCAACACAGTGCAAACAGGAAGGGGAAGAGGACAGAGGGACCGTCAGAGAGAAGGCCTTTGTACGTGTTTCCCGTTCTGCCCAACATGCTCTTCCACCAACTACTCTTCTGATCCTTGAGGACTTGGCTCAGATACTTTCTAGAAGAAGCCGTTCTTTTCTGCCCCCTCATCCTTTCTACATTATTGTCTTCCTCAATCAGTGCCTTGTTCACTTTCTAAAACTTACCACATTTTGTAAGTATTTTTGGTTTTGATAACTCTTTCCCCTACCATGATTTTAAGTTCCTTGAAGGCAGGACCATGTATCTCTAGTTTTTCCTCTATTGCCCTGTTCCTCTCATAGTGTAGGTATTTCATAATTATTTGTTGACTTTGTTAACTAGTTCATTCTCAAGGGGGCACCTACACAGGAAAAAAATCGAGTAGTTAGGGGACTGGAGATATTAGCAAGGTAATAAAAACAGAGGTGAGTTATAGTGTGAGGGACCTAGGTGGATGTGAGGATCAAGTCAAAAAATATTTGAAATAAATATTTCATATGTAGAGTAGTTTCAGTTGATAAGGGTGTGCCTGTGTGTGGCTAAAAGGAGTGGTGGAAGTAAAGTTAACTGAAAATTTCAAGGAACTGAAATTCAGGCTAGGAAGTGTGGTTGGATCTTTTAAAAGATGCTGTAGGGCTTGGGATCAGGAGGTGTTATCTAATGATAGGAGCAAGGAGGGGTCCAGGTACAACTAGATGGCATAGTCTTTTAAGGTTTTGGTATGAATGTGGGATAATATTTGTCTAGAAGCAGCATCTCTACTGTCAAGTTTTTATGCAAGGCTAAAAGCAGAGGAGGAGATAGCACTAGCTGTGGCTTTTCTTTTTTTCAAGAAAAGCAAAAGCCTTCCCAGAAATACCAACAGACAATTTCATTGGTTGGAACTGTTTCACATGGCTTCTCCTTGGCTATTAGGGAGACTTGGAAACCAAGTAGAGGCGTTCTTCACTATCTAGACTCTTACTCTTGCAGCTGAGACCGCTCACTTTCCAAAATACAACTATTTGATTTGGCTAGTGAGGGATTACTTATGCTTAACTGTTTCTCCATTATGGTAGAGGCAAGAAGTAGTTGGAAGTCAGTGTTAGTTTATAGAACTAACATTGTCTACCTTAGAGGGAGGGTTCACTTCTGTCAGATGCTTCTGTGAAAGGTTAAGATGAGGATGGAAATTTTATTTTGCGGACAGCATGGAGTTGATGGTGACCTTGACGAGCAGAGGAAGTAAATGATTAATAATTAATCATTAATAATGTTTGAAAGGCTTGGTAAAAGACTCAGGCTTTCCATTGAAATCCCATAAGGATTGTGCCCTAGTAGTAAGTGCAAAATACAAACAAGCCAGTACAACGCCTAAAATCAACCCTTTACATGATTAAGGATATCTCCTTGTACTCTGTCTGCCTGCCCCCCAAAATATAATCCTCTTTTGGGGAAAAGTAACATTTTCTATACAGATCCTCTTCATAGTATTTCATCTACAATGTCTGGCATCCTATAAAAAATTATAAGGCATGGTTAAAAATACAAAGAGAGAGAGAGAGAGAGAATATGAAAGACCAGAAACAAATAAAGCAACAGAGAATAACAGACCTAAGATATTCAGATATTACACTTAGACAAGTTCTTCAACAAATATTGAGTATTCAACAGACCATAATTGAGTAGCTGCTAAGTGTTAGGTGCTTGGGATATATCAGATAGTTTTGTCTGTGCTGTTACCCAAATGCCTTCAAATACCTGATGAGATTGTTATTAAAGCTTTACTTTCAATTGTAATTTTCTCAGAAAATCAATGATACTGAATTCATCTATTGCCTCTACTGAATATATTCAAAATAATGTCATATAGCTTCTGAAAGATAGTGCCTAATATTTCCCAAAATGTTTTGAGCTTTTAGAGTATTCTTAGAATAATTGGGTGATCGTCTAAGATGACTACTTTGAATTTACGTGGATGTATACATTCAGTTTAGAGTGAAGGACTGTAGGCTCTGTATAGATGCACCTTTAAGCAAATAAGATAAATAATATTCACTCTCTGAAAGAGATGGCATTAGTTATCTTCTGAAACCACCTAATTTAAGAGATAACTTTTAAGTGTCTTTTCAAGAATAGGCAACTTTCCAATTTTCTAGCCAGAGACTAAGGTAAAGATTTAAGAAAAGCATTGTCTATAACTGTCATTAAGAAACCATAATCTTAATTGCATTGTAATAATGTTTTGGAAATAGTATCATTTAAAACATTCCTCATGATATCTTACCTTCTCTCAAGCTTTACTTCCATAGAAGGATTTGAGCATTTGGGACAATGCTTTTTCTCCCTGTATGTCTGCCATAACTAGTTCAGCTCTTTCAGCCCTGTCAACTGGGATATTGTAACAGCTTCCAAATTGGTCTCCCTGCCTTAAATCTTACTCCTCTTAAACTTGTTACTGACACTGCCAACACTGTGATCTTGGTCTTAGAGCATGTCATTCTTCCTGGTTAAAAATCTTTCACTTGTAGTCTTTAGCATGCATATAGAGCCTCTATCAGCTGGTCCTTACCTTCTTGTCCTATTGGTTGACCCTTCTCACATCATGCCATAGTTAATTTAAAACTGCTTGTTGTTTCCTATACTCGTCTTCATGTTTTATGTCTCTGTAACTTTCCCTGGAACACCCTCCTCAGTTCTTAACTTGGCTAAATACTCTTCATCCTTGAAGACTGTATCCATTGTCATCTGCCCCAGGAAGCTTTTCCTTAACTCCTCAGCTTTATTAAGTGCCATATCACTACGCCTTTACTGCAGTACTTTCCACATTATATAGAAGTCATTTTTCACATGTAGTTCCCAAAAGGATGTCAAGTTATTTATTTTCCTAGGATATATTATGACTGGCTGTCATTGTTGAACTTAACTGTTGAACTTACGTGAACTGACATTAATTATCTAAGAAGCTTACAACTGAAGCATGGGTCCAGAAATACAGCAGTTTACAGAACACAGACGTGTAAGGCTAAGAAATAAAGGAGGAAGGGAGAGATGTGAATGTATAATAAGAACTCTAAGATAAGGAAAATTCTAGCATGGTATCTCTAAATTTGCTAGCATCCAGATCTGGAAAGGAAAATACCATGGATTAACTTAATAACTTTTGTAATATGAAGTATACTAGTTAATCAGTGAAAACAGGGACTTCCCTGGCGGTCCAGTGGTTAAGACTTTGCCTTCAAATGCAAGGGGTGTGGGTTCGATCCTTGGTCGGGGAGCTAAGATCCCACGTGCCTTGGGGCCAAAAAACCAAAAAATATAAAACAGAAGCAATATTGTAACAAATTCAATAAAGACTTTAAAAAAAAAAAAGCATCACTTATTTAAAAAAAAAATCAGTGAAAGCAGGTTCTTTCCTGGTACACCCAGAGTAACTGCTATTTTAGAAGATTGTAGAGAATAAGAATTTTTGTTGTGTTTAGTATTTTTTGATTCTGGTGAGCCTATTAATGTTACTGAACTCAGGCTTGGCTGTTCATAGCTTGAAAGCCAAATCTCGAGAGACAAGTGTTGGGTAAAAAGAAAGATGGCTTTATTGAGGAAGCTGGCAGTCCTGGGAAGAAGATGGACTCGTGTCCCAAAAAACTAACTCCCCATTGCTGATCGGGGGGCAAGAGCTTTTAAAGGGGACTTTCAGGGATGTACAGGTGGAGCGAGGGGTTGGTGGAGGGGAGCTACATGCAGAACAGTACAGTCAGCTCCAGCAATCATCTTGAAATTGGTCATGCAGTGATCTGATCGTCATATGATTGTTTTAAGTACAAGTAATCTTCAACTCCAGCGTCGGTGTGTTCCCATTTTCTTGAGGCCAGTTCTTGGAATTGTGTAAGATGGAACAGCTTATGTCATGGCTACAGTCATCATGTGGTTAACTTTTTCTACCTGGTGGGGGTTTCAGTATCTACAAAACAGCTCAAAGGATACAGCTCAGAATATTTATCTATAGCCCTGGAGGAGAAACTAAAGGTCCTTGACTTTGCTTAATGGCTAAACTATGAATATTATTATTTTGTCTTGCTTGACTATTTTCCTTTGTTTCTGCATTTTCTCACTTCTCTGATTAAATTTATTCTTTGGCTAAAGTTTTTCTACAGACAAGAGGCACGTGGAGGACATGGAGGGAGAGGGGTGTTTGTCCTGGGAAGGTCCCTACAAGGTCCTGTTATATTAAGAGTTACTGTTAGAGTGTTATATTAGAGCATCCTACTGCCCTAGTTTGAAGAAAACATTCCTTAAGAGTAAATAAGCGTTTTATGAGTTTTTCATTTCCATTTCATATTCACTAAGCAACGTTCAGACGTATAATTTGAGTCCTGAATGGGTTGGCCTATAGTGGAGGGAATACTCCAATCAGTTGACCTACTCCCAGTTACCTCAACAGATAAATTTAAAAATTGTAGTTGTTATGTAAATTCAGTTCCTAGTGAGTTTGTTAATGTGTGTTGGTTCCAAGAGCCAAGGAACACTGGGTAAACAGATGAAATAAAAGTGTCCGGTCTTACAGTGTCTCAAATCCTATAAATCCTGGATATAAGTAATGTGCTTACTTTTTACCTGAAGACCCTCCTTCACCACAGCTGTCTGTATGACTGCAACATTGAGCCTTTTACTTTGGGTTTTTTTTTTTTTTTTGTCATATATTTCTGTTTTTTAAATACATTGCTCCATACTTAAATATTCTGATTAGTACATAAGAATCATCTTACCAGTGTTAGTCAAAGGGCTTCAATGGCTAACAACAAAACATAACACTAGTTCTTTTTACACCCATTAGCATGTGAATGTTCTTCTCTATTGACCCTCTTAGTTCTGAAATCTTACTACTGCTCAGTATACGTATGTCAGAACTCACATGGCTGAGAGAATTTCTCTCTTTTCCTTAGCCAATTTATGATTATCCAAAGGTAAGCTTTCTTTCTTAAAAATATTATTCTCTTAAAAATTATTTTCTTTAAAATATTGTATATTTCAAAGTTGCTAAGAGAGTAAATCTTAAAAGTTCTCATCATAAGAAAAAGAATGTTGTAACTATGTGTGGTGATGGATGCTAACTAGACTTACTGTGGTGATCATTTCACAATATATACATAGATCATTATGTTGTCCACTTAAAACTAATACAATGATATACGTCAATTGTGTCTCAATAAAAATTGATTTTAAAAACGAGCTTTCAAAAAATACAAATATTGTAACATTTTGAGTATTTACATTTCCATCATGTATCACCCTTTGTAGACAATATTGATTGTCATATTTAAAACTCCTTTTTGTCTCCTCAGTTTTACCGAGCAGAAGTTGAAGCTCTTCATTCTTCAGGTGTGACAGCAGTTGTTAAATTCATTGATTATGGAAACTATGAAGAGGTGCTACTAAGCAACATCAGGCCCATTCAGACAGAGGCATGGGTACGTGATCCAAATTCTGTACAAAGGCATAAGCTGTTTTGAAGGAAATACATAGCTCTAAAAGATTAGTCATAGTAATACGAAATTTGCCAGTGGAAAAATATTTTGAATTTGCTTAAAACCGGCTACTCCTAAAGTAAGATTTTAATTTAATAATTACACTGAACTACAGTAAAAATGAATGCATTGCAATCGCTTCTCTTGTATAATGCTTTGTTATGTTATGCTTTGGAAATAGGTGCCCTCATTTATATGTTGGCGAAAAATGTGTATATGTTTTTATGGGTTCTTATGCATATTTTGTTCTTTCCGAGTTTGTTACTTTAAATTTGACTAAATTATGTCCAGCAGTTGTCAAATTTAAGTCTGTTGGATACATGTATATTCTTTATTATTTTAGTTACATGTAAAATTAAGAAAAACACTTTAAATTATATATGAACTCATACTCCATTTACTACACATATGTTTATATATGTATATGTGCAGATAAAATTTAAATATCTTTGTTTAATAATTATTTGATTAATTTTGTTGCCAAATGTTATGTCAAAGCTGTGATGATTTTGTTGATGTAATTTAGACTGTATTGGCCTCATGGAGTCCATTTTATACAGGACTTATGTGACTTTACATTAGATAGATTCTCAGCTACATTTAGGCAAAAACAGAAGGACAAGGCATATTAGAATTTTTTTCTTAAAGTTTTTTAAAAATTTATTTCCTTTCTGTAATTTGTGGATAGCTGTTAATAAACTTATCACTAGAAGCCTAATTTGTTGCTGTTTCCCTAAAATGTAAAAATATACTAGAAAACTATATCATCTAGACAGTAGCCTTCATCATTGAAGCATACATTCTCATGAGCTGCTTTTAGTTTAGTTTCGCTTTGGTCTTTCTAGATTTTTCTGTCATGACCTCTGTGTCACTACTCCCTCTCGCCTCCCCAAAAAAGAAGATAAATAAAACAACAACAAAAAGCCTAGTAGCAGCAATCATATTTGGGTCCATAGATCTTTATTCTTTACCTTTTTATTCTAGAAAAATGATCATTTTCTAGGTAGCTTATTGTTTCATATTTTACAGTGCAACATTCATACGTTTAAGAGATCCTTTTCCTTCACTCTCATTCTCTAAAGTTTAGCTGCTTTTTCCCTAAAAGACTGAAATACCATCAATATCTAATTTATATCTTTTCTTAGAGAAACTTGATGTAACTATATCTTTTGCCCTTTTGATTCCCATGCGATGGCTGTTTTTATTCTCTTTTCATTTATTCTCTTTTTCATTAATACTCACATCTTAATGTAGTTTTGATGGTAAAAGTATTTATTGAGTCTGTATTTCTAGAAGTTGAACCCTAGTTTGCTATTCATCATGTGATCCCAGTGTTTTTGGCCATTACAGTCAGAGTCAAAATTAAATTTTTACATTTAGTGTTTTTTTAGGAGATTTAATAAAAGATTAATTTTATTCTTTTCTTCCTAAAGAAAAATTTAAGTTTCCTTACTTTGTTTCTTCTCTACTGCCTCTTTCTGTTCCAGAGTGGACATAACTGATGAGCACATTTCTCATTCCTCACTGTAGCTTTTCCATTCAGAGGTGTTTGGTACTGAAGTGATCATTTTCTTTCTACAGTCAGTGACTTTTCCTTTTTTCCCCTTAATAGCCCTCATTGCTTTATTATTGATTTTAGGTCTTTGTAAACTTAGCTGGACAATAAATTTATCATGTGACAGCCCACGTAGTGATTCTGAACCACAGCAATACTTTCATATTCTCCCTGCCTACTTGTGAATACTCTTCTAGGCTTTATTGTGCTATTTTTTTTTTTTTTACCTATTTACTTTTTCTGCAGTCAACTTAAAAATCTTTCATAAGATACATGAAATATTTTTCAGGTAGAAGCAGGATAGTATTACTAAATATTTTGGAGATTCTGGTATTTCTTTTCTCCTATTTACAAGTAACCAAGTGATTGTTGATGTTTTATGATTTTGCATAAATTAATATAGCAAATATTTTTGGATCATGAACAGTGTTATTGAGGATAAGATCATCCTTTCTTTCTTATCTGTGTGAATAATTGACTTAGTTGTAGAAGCAGCTCCTTCTTGATAAATAGAAGCCACCAGCTTAACATATCTTAACCCATCTCCATTTTTAAAAAAATACATATGTGTGCATATACATAAAAAGCCTCTGAAGAAAAACAATCTATGTGGCTGTCAGTACATTTAACACAGAATTAGTGTAGAGTTCTCTTATCCTCTGAGAGTGCTGATGTTGGGGTCTATGAGCACTTTTTCTTTTTGTAACTTGGGAATTGTAACAAGTTTTAATCAAAGCAAAACATTCACTATACCAATAAGAAGGTAACTCTAATTGATAAGTCATACTAGAAAAATTAAAGAGCTGCAAAGGTATAGCGAGGTGTTAGAAGCCTTAGCACAATTATTCACTCACACTATGGACTGTGTAATTTTTTATTTTTTTTAACTCTTGCACTACATATGTACATTACTGTTTTTAATTATGAAATGATTTTGTATATTTTATTAAGGTTTATGTTTGTTATTGGCACAAGATTATGGAAAACCTCTTGTTTTCCTAAATGTGGCAATGATCATTCATTGAAATTTTTTTAATAGTTTGCAGGAAAAATAACCAAGAAGCCTGCATCTAAACCAAAAATCTTTATAGAAATCAGTTGTTTGTATTGTCTCTTAAAGGTGTAAGGATAAATTATTAAATAAAAAGCATGAAATGAGATTCAATGACTAAGTAAATAGTCTCTTATATGGAAAATTAAAATAAAAATCAAGTTAATAGTTTAAATCTAACTGTTAATATTTTTCTCATGAAGTTTAAGAACTAATTGCCTTAAATCTGTCTGTAGACAAATTTCTATTTTCCCCTTCTATCTGGATGTACCTTTTTACTTCCAGAACATACTCAGTGATGATATTTTAGATGGTAAAAATATATGTTCTGATTATGATTAAATACTTTATTTCCTCCAAAATGATCTACTGAACTTTTTGTTATGTTATATCATACTTGATTTTTTTCTTCTAGCTAGATTAAACCTGGATCTTTTAACTATGGTAAAATATTCTGTCTTAATTTTAGTGTCTTTATTATAGTAAACTCTCTATCATATATTAATGTGAGATTCACAGCTCATTCTTTTTTTTTTAATTAATTTATCTATTTATGGCTGTGTTGGGTCTTCGTTTCTGTGCGAGGGCTTTCTCTAGTTGTGGCAAGTGGGGGCCACTCTTCATCGCGGTGCGCAGGCCTCTCACCATCGTGGCCTCTCTTGTTGCGGAGCACAGGCTCCAGATGCGCAGGCTCAGTAATTGTGGCTCACGGGCCCAGTTGCTCCACGGCATGTGGGATCCTCCCAGACCAGGGCTCGAACCCGTGTCCCCTGCATTGGCAGGCAGATTCTCAACCACTGCGCCACCAGGGAAGCCCCCACAGCTCATTCTTAACTGGATAAATCCTCTAACTTTTTTAAAAATGTTCTTTGTATATTGCAGGATTTTCCTTATTTTACCAAAGTAAATGAAGCATTATGGAATCTCATATTATGTGTAAAACTATGTAGGGAGAAAACCATAATATTATTTTATATTTCTGACCACTGTATGAGAAAACATTAGGGGCAAAGGAAACCTATTTGTGTTTCCTGCAGGCGCTTTTCAAATTTATTCTTTTTAACTCTAAAACTAATATCAGGAAACCAGTAAAAAGATGCCACAGGCAATTTGGAATTACTGTAAAATACCCTGGCGTTGCTGCTCAGACAAATCTTTTGTGTTTTTAGAGTGTTGTTGCTTCTGAATCACTTTTCTAAACCTGGAAAGACAGTGTCAAGTCCTGATTTCCCAGAATATTATGACTTGTATGCCACTGAGACTTCTATATCCCAAGAAATGTTTTAGAACATGCTGATTTCTAAACTTCCTTTTTAAAGGTTCATAGTATCAGGAAATGATCTTTGTTCAGTTAATGTTCCAACTAGAAAAATTATGATTGTATCGATAATGGTTAGTTCTAAGACCTTAGCATACACATCATCTTGGGCAGTAATTCTGGAAAGTGACAGATGGATTGTTATTGTCTTTTAACCTACCTTAAATGTTTTTCTGTAGCATATTTATTTATTCAACAAATATTCATTGTATGTATGTTAGGTGCTAGACATTGTTCTGGGTGAGGAATATATGTTAGTACTCAAAACACACAAAAGTCCTGCCCACAAAGTTAGAAGAAAGTTATATTTCCAGTTACGTGAAACAAACTTAAATATCTCATGGGAGTGTTCATTCTTACCTCTTGAAGCTTTAAAACAAGATATAAGTGGGAAAAATGTTGTTTACTGATTTTTAATTTAAATAATGTTTAGGTCTTTATTTTATTTCACCTTATTTGAAGATAAAATTATTACAGAAGAAAGAAGTGTCATTTAATGAATTTTATCTATTTAAAATTTCCTATCTGTTTATCTACTTGATTTAAAAAGTAAATTTCTTTTTAGGTGGGTTTGGGTTTCTTTTAAAAATAATTATAATGTATATTTTTTTCAGTTTTAGCGTACTTTAAAAAAAGAACTATCAGTTTCAAGTTTTACTTTTGAAGTAACTTTGTGCAAAATTTATTTTATAATGACATCCTGGGAAGCACATTTGAAAATTACCTTTTCAAATTCAAATAATGTTCAGAAAAAAACATAAAGTATTCTACCACTAATAAAAATATTAAAGAGAAACATATTACCCCCCAAAAACCCCTAACCTATTTAATGAGGAAGGAGATTGAGAGTTGTGATATGTAAATTAATGAGTTAAAATGTATTAGAACAAGGTCATGTTAGTAATTTTAATGATATAGTAATAAAGTTAGGCTATATCTAGTTTGTATTTGATATCAAAGATCATAGTAGATATTAAAAGGAGGACAATTGTTACAGAAACCATTAACTTCAAAGGGAAATTAGAATTATGTAACAGTGAGGTTCTGCCAATTAGTATCCAGTAAAAAGTGCAGGCACCTATTTGATCATAGTCCAGAAGGTTTTTCATTTCTGATAATAAATTCTTAAATGAATTAGTGGGTATAATTTACCATACTTAAATTTCTGCACTAAAAGCATAATTTGAGTAAGGTCAGTGAAATACTGAAATACATTTTCTTCCACTATACATATTTTGGGACACTCCCCTTTCAGAGGTTGCCATATAGGCAATGCTTATTTTCTTTTGCAGTATAAACACAGAGTAAATCAAAAGGAAACTGTACAGCTGGTTTGGTCCCATTTAAGAACATAATTTTCACCTTATGGGTGATAGAATTTGGAGGATTCCGTATAATATGTTTAAGCTCTGTTTTAATAAAGTTTGGTTGTATTTGATATGCTTTATTTATTTCTTAATCTATCACCCAGCTTTTCACAATTCCCACAGGAGGTTGTGGATTATACAGAAGGACTTTACTAGAGATATGAAAGCTTCTGACATAGAGGGAGAGATGATTCATTCATAAATGATGCCATATACATTGATATATCAACTTAAATACTGTTGACATCTACCTCCTGAATCCCAAATTCAGTTTGTGAATTTGAGATTATTATGGAACCTAAGAGATTATTATGAAAATCTCGAAATCTAGTTTTGACCGGGCTATATTATTCAAGAGACATTTTATTTCACCATTAAATTAATACTAAGAAAATAGTATGCTATTTTAAGAACCTGTACAAAAGTACTGCTTGAATTTTGCTATCTGATAATTTAATGTATTGTAATCTATTCAAGGGAACTGTATATAAAAATATCTTTAAAAGGTTTCTGGGTAATCTGAGTTTTCCTTTATTGAGCAATGAAAGTACATCATGTTATTATTTCATGTTCCTTTTTACTGAAGGTAAAATAACTCCCAAAGTGAAATAACATGGTAGGATATTACCTAAGATGTGCTGTCTTTTTGATTTGTTTCTAACTTTAATTACAATTCATAAAACAATTTAAGCCTTATATTATTTAAATATTAATAATCAAGTTAGCATAACTGTTTGAAAAATCTTTTTTGTGTACATGAATAACACCAGTAGCTATTGTGTTAATCTTTTATCTTCTAAGTCTCCCCTTTATTAATAGCAACTTAAAGGATGGACTCCTGAATTATGGTGCTGGTCAATTGAGAAGTAAATTCGAGATGCTTTAGATTTATGCTAAATGTTGTATAATTTTTATTTTTTCTTCAAAGTAGTCTTAAGGAGGCATCCTGGGTATGATCTACAGCTGAAGGGGGCTAGGATTGTCAGATGAACTTATTTTTTCCTTTGACATTTTTGATTTAATAGACCCAAGGTTTGTTCTCTTTCAAGTGTACATTTTATTTTTTCATTTACTTTACTTAACCCAGATTTTTAAAACTGTAATTTCAAACTGCACTGAATTTTACCATTCCTTCACATATGTATGCAGAAGACTTGCTAATATACTCATTGCTCAGCAAATAAAGTAGTAAAATAAATCAATCTGAGGAATATTTTTGTTTTGTTTTATTTCTTGTTCCCAAAGATGTTAAAATCTTATATTGGGCATGTGACTTGACTAGGCACTCATGTCAGTATGTTTTAAAGATTTTTATAAATCTGAAGAGGCATCCTTCTTGAATTTAAAAAAAAAAACAGTGCACACAGTTCTGTTTTAGTTTCTAGTGAATTTCTGAGCCTCTTCCAGCTATACCTAAAAAGGCAGAAAAATATGTTGCTTATTGCACCATGGACTTTATTCCCTTTCAGATGGAGCTCCTACAATGCATCTTCCCAATTCTAAAGTCAGTGGTTGTGAACTTTGTTGGTGATAGGCTAGAAGAGGACTTATGATACATATTTGATTGCGTACCATAATGAATCGTCAGTTGTCCATTTTCTTTTTTAACCTTACATGGTCATTTGTGTTTTTCTATACTCTTGCTTTTGTCACCTTATTTATTAGTCATCTCTCTGTGTTTTCATTCTATTTCTTAAACATCATTGTATCCTTTTGACTTTGTTTTTTAAACTTTATTTTCTTTTCACATTTAGTGGGTGGTATCTCTTGATGTATTTGGTTACCCTTCCTACTGATCCTAACTTCCTGAACTTTACTGGACCTATGCTGTTTGTTCTAGAATCATGTGCAGTAGGCTTCACTATCACACCTCTAGAAAAAGAGTGGAGTTGATCTGTCTCCTTGTGAGAAACACTCTGGTGTTAATAGCTTTCAGTTCCATTAAAGTTGGGAAATACTGGCAAGAGTTTTACACCTTAGTTTGAAATAACTCCCTTAGTAGTGGCCTGTCGTGGCTGAGAGCTCCATTCAGAAGGGACAGGACGTTCTGCAACAGTGAGTACATTTTATTTGCCTTAAAAAAAAAAAACAAACCATATAGTTTGTTAAGAGTAAACATAATGATAAGGTTCTAGTTAAGTAGCTCAGACCATCATAAGAATTAAAAAGTTATTATTTTTTTGTACGTACTTCTTCATGCCTAGTCCATCTAGCTCAGGGTTAGTTCTGTTTCCTGGTTAAGTAAATTTGGAAATGCTAGGTTAAAAAATTAAGTATACTTTTTGATTATAGGACTTCTTTGAGCCAGTAACAGATTAATATGTATTTTAAATCTCCAAAAGAGACATATATAGTGTTTATTGCTTCACAAACTTATTTGCTCATGGGACCCTTTTTTTTTTCCTGTATAAAATTTGTTATAGAAAGTCTACAGGAGGTACTTTGAAAAACATCGTAGCTCTTTTCTTCTTTCTGGTTTTCAAATTTCACATTTTTAAAATAGGGTTAAGATTTATCTTCAGAAACATTGTTTTAGATGTTCCAGACTTCTTCTTAATAATATAATATTGTACTTTTATGTTATAAATAGAGACTAAATATATAAAAGGCAATTTTTCCTCAAACATGTTCCATGGTTCTTTACCTTTCTATGAATAGAGGACAAAATATACTTCTGAAAATGTATGTCCCTTCTAAGTACTTATGCCATTAGTAGTAGTGTTTTATTACATAAAAATAAAATTGAGATCTTCTTTTATATGTAATTATACACAACTCACTGGTCATTTAATTTAATTTTAACTTAACTCTAATTCTAGAAACATTTATGGATTAACTTTTTAAAATTTTCATTCATGAAAACTCCCATTGTAGCTTTTATAATATTGCTGTTTCTTTTCTGTAATTCTTGCCTAATAACCCACATGATATTTATATGTTTCAGCAGCAAGACATTGTCATCATTTGTTTGGGTATTGTATTTGTTATTCTCCAATAATCTAGTCTAAGGCAAAATCTGAAATCCTTTTTTTTGTTAAACTGACATTGACTACTGAATCAAAAGAAAGTATCAAAGCAAGTTAATTCCACTGAGTGTGTGGGCATTCTTAAATGAAGAAGAGGACTCCTAAAATACCAAAAATTCTGTTTTGTTTCAACATTTGTATTGCTCCTTTACTAATAGGCTAGTGTGTTCTCAAGCCTTTGACTAGTATTATTTCAATTAATTAAAAGCTTGTTAAAAGTCTCAGAGGAAACAAACTATTAAACTTAACTGCTCTTGATCTTCTGTTCAAGAGATCAGAAGATCTCTCATTTTCCTTGTAACAGTTATTAAGATGAATTGATAATCTTGGATCTAACTCCAGAGTTCACTTGAGAGATCTAGAGGGGAAAAAATTCTTATTTTAAGAAACATATCCTTTCCAGGCACTTATAATTATAAACAAGGGCAGAATGTATGGTTGGATAATAGCTAGTGAAAGTGCAAAGGAACTCTATTAATAAGCAGTAGATGTATACTATAAGTACCATCTGTTTTAGAGCTTGAGGGGATTTGATTTTAAGTGAGCATATGAACTGACTTGGTGGCTGAAACAGTGGAAAGAGGTCAGTAGTTATTTGCTGAATGATTAATGTAGTCCTAGTGGTCACCCTTATTACTTCAGACATGAAGCCTGAGTGTAACAGTTTAATATGATAGTTTTTCCACAAGTATTCTGAGTGCTTTTTATAGCAAAGCTACTTCAGAAAATAGATTGGCCTATATATGCATGGGATTAAAAGGATATAAGACAAGTAGAAGATAAATTTCCTTCCTTCCAGAAGCCACATAATAAATATTAATAAGGCCTCTATCTGGCTGGCATGGTTCCAGTCTGGGAACCATTGTTGTCATGGTTCTTGATTATAATTTTGTTATGCCTGTTAAATGAATGGTATGGTGTGAAGGAAGTAAGTGGGGAAGGCCAAAGTTGACTTTTTACAACTAGTATTAACTTTAACAACTTTTTATTGGAATTTTTATTTTGCCTGAAGTGTGCTCATTTTTTCCCCCAGATCATGTGATTGGGAAATTAGGTTCAACCCTCCTGGTCATGCTTACCCAAGAGCTTATTATACAAAGTAAGATGCTAGAAGTCAGTTTCATTCTGTTTCTATATGGTTCAAATTCTAAAATTTGTGGACTTGTTATCTTTTTTTAATGTTGGTAGCCATTTTTGATACTATTTAATGAATGATTAAGGAGAATATAATGAGCATTTTATCTTGAAAAGATTTAAGTAAATAAATAAGGCTTAAAATAATGTGGAGAAAAGTATTCTAGTCTATTTTTTTCCTTATAAAGTGATCAGTTAATATGAATCTTATTAAGAATTCCTGAATTTGACCATCAGTACTCAAACGAATGTTAGACTAATTAGATTTTTAAAATATGGAATTGAAGTCTTAAAGCAAATAGAAAAGGGAGACAGATCAAGAACTTGAGGGTAGTAGTTCAGAAAGCCTCTAAAAGCTTTGGGCACAAATAAAGATATCCCTGGTTGATCTTTTATGAGCCCTGATTAGTGTTAATGCATACTAAGCAGTTGGCCTTACTGATAGTAGTTCTCATAAATAGAAAGACTGTTAGAGACTGAGATGTAGTGGAGCTGATTACAAAATGATCTAGAAATGCTAAAACGTTGGTCACATGCCCAGTCCATTTAAATTGTATCCTTGTATTCTTAGGAAATAAGCAAAGCAAAGAAAAATTCTCATTGAATGTGTTTAAAATTAAAATATATAATTCCCTAAGAAAAATTAAGGAATGTTACAAAAAACTTGAGACTGAGAACTCTAAATTTTTTTATAGAAAATTACTTATAAAAGCTACAATAAAAACATTTTAGATATAATTTAGAAATGAATATAAGATTTAAATTTCAGGAAGATGATATGCACATTTTCCTATTGATTTATTGAAAATACTTAAAATTGGCTATGAAAAGACTGAATATTCTAGTCATTCTAATGATTATAATTGCTTTAATGAAATTAATGACTGAGGGAAGATATTTAAGATAGGAAAAAAAATGACCACAGAGTAGGTTAAATGTAGATTTGGTATCTTGATTCTTAAGCATTTTTCAAAATAATTTTCATAATGGTATAATTTAAAAGGTTTGACTTAAACTGCTAAACAAAAATTTTTTAAACAAACTGCTTTAAATAATTTCAATTATAAGAACAAGTTTTGCTTTCTGAAATGATAATTGCTATTCTTTGAAGTTCCAATAAATTTCACATAAATGGCAAAAATACTTCTGACATTGTCTACTGCCAGTTGCCATTCTTGGACCCAAGGCTGAGAAACATTTTCAGATTCTGTGTGCTTTATCCTGAAAGAATTTGATGAAAAGGGGTCACTGAGAGAGTGAAATGTCTGCTCTGCTTGGCCTTTGAAAGAAGGGGAGAGGGCAGGGCTAGTCTTGGGCAAATTACTTCCACCTCCCTTTTTGCCCCTGCTTCAGCTCCAGGGGAGCTGGAAATGCACAGAAGGAGTCAGAAGACCTGGGTCGAGTCCTGGCTCTGCCACTTACTACCTATGTGACTTTGGGTAAGTTATTTAATGTCTCTGGGTCTCAGCTTCAGTACAAGGTTGTTGTAAGGATTAAGTAATATGATGAAAGGAAATGTGCTTTGTAAACTCCCAAGGTCTATAGAAACTTAAAATTTTATTATAACCTGGCCTTCTTCTTCCCAGTTCTTCCGTAGTCTAGTATCCTTGGCTATGCATTTCTTAAGCAGCCCAAAATGACAACTCCTTTTGCTTTTCCCTATATCCTCTCCATATTGGAACTCTTATTCCTGTCCTCTGCATGCTTCAGACTTAAGTATTCTAAGAATATTAAACCAGACTGGTTAAATTAATCTTCATTATAGAGTGTGGATTGTGTTGCCCCTTTTTACCCTTCCCACTCTCACCTTTCTTCTTTAATCTTCTCAGAATTGTGCACTTAGAAACGTCGAAAAATCTCCAGTGCATGGAAGTTCGCACAGTGTTGGCAGAAGTCCCTTAAATCGTGTTACCCAGATCACTTCTCCACTAGTTAGTAAGGTTGATTGGGTAAATGGGAATATGATTGTGTCTCTTGTCCTTTCTTTTCCTCTGTGGGAAAGGAGATGGAAATAGTTCAGAGTTAAAAGTTCTTCTGAAATCTCACTGATAAGCTAGATCCTAAGTTGAGGAATAATCATAGAGAGGAGACAAGGGATTTAGTGGCCATTTCTTTTTCAGCTCTTTGAGTTATATCTGACTTGGCCTCATCTTTGATTCTCAGTAAACTCTAGCCTACCCTCAGTCAAACTAAATTTATAACACCTGTTGTCTTTACTGGGTGTTCAGTTGATAGAGCCTGCATGGAGCTAAGGAGGAAAGAGAATTTGCCTTCTGCATCACATCTGGTTTCAGATCAAGGGATCTTTAAGAGGGCATA
Organism: Eschrichtius robustus; assembly: GCF_028021215.1. Taxonomy (NCBI): domain Eukaryota; kingdom Metazoa; phylum Chordata; class Mammalia; order Artiodactyla; family Eschrichtiidae; genus Eschrichtius; species Eschrichtius robustus. The sequence continues at coordinate 34,291,934 of NC_090841.1, forward strand.
ACGAGAGCTTATAGCTCTACTTGATCCAACCTTCCCACATAATCTAAGAATGCTTGATTTGGCTATGTGTCAATAATAGTAATAATAGCCCCTTATGTTAACTGCTTGCCATTAATGCCTTATAACCATGGAGCACAGTAACAGTTACTCATGTCATGATTAGATTAACTTCCTTAAAATTTTTATTTTATTTTATTTTTACAGCCTTGAACCATTGACTTATGCTCAATATGGTTTCTTGCTGAAGTAGCAGTGTCATCTTTCTTAACTAAAAATTAGAAATATCGAACTCTGGTGGCAATCAAATGCAAATCGAAACAATTAACTTCAGTGTTAAATGTGTGAATTAATGGGAAAAAAATTAAATGATAACGTTCATGCTGGCAAACATGCAGTGACACGAGTGCTTTTATACATTGCTGATGGCAGTGTAAATTGGTGTGATCTTTCTGATTTTTTTCCAAGCCTTAAAAGTGTTCATTCCCTTTAAACTAATAATCCCACAGTTGTTAATCTCTGCTAGTGAAAGATCAAAGGAATAAGTGAATTTCTGAGCAATGATCATTGCAGCAATAACAGGAAAAACTAGAAACTACTTAAATGCCTAACAATAAGAATGGTAAAATAAAGCATCATTCATCAGCTGGGTGAAATATTTTACAATTCTGATAAAAGATCATTATGAAGGCTGTAAAATCATGGGAAATATTTATGATGAGTGAATGAAAGCAATTTATAGAGTTGAGAATGCCCTCAAAGTAGTGGTTGTTTTAGTGTAGTAGAATTATGTACAGACTCTGTATATGTGTATATACTTATTTTTCAATTTTATAAACTTTCTATAATTTTGTATTACATTTTTTATTTGAAAAAGTAACAGCAAGCAAAATAAAATTACCAAGAAGAAAGTTGATCATGATTAGGGATTTTTAGTCTTAAAAAAAATCCCTAAAATTTGCAAAAAGGATCTGAAAATATGGGAGTTTAAAAAAAGAAATATGAATAAAAACATAACTTCTTTCTGATTTTGCCCTTTGCCTTCAGTGAAGTTAACAACAACATGATTATGGTTTTCCATGATAAAATACCATGATCTTTGAACTTGTTCCTGTCTATAATTAGTAAATGAAATACTCCTACAACTAAACCAATAGACTTACCTATACAAATTACCACCTTCATTCATCTGTCCATACAACCTACTTTCCAATTCCTTGCAAAATTCTCTCCTAATCACTGTCCCCAGAACACTTCAGAATTCAGTCTCTCCCAAGTGCTTTCAAATGCACAGGAAAATACATTTCTCCTATGAAATGTTTATTTAATCCGTACCGGCATACCTTGTTTTATTGCACTTCACTTTATTACGCTTTGTAGGTACTGCATTTTTTACAGGTTGAAGGTTTGTGACAACCCTGTGTCGAGCAAGTCTACTGGCACCATTTTTCCAACAGCATTTGCTCACTTTGTGTCCCTGTGTCACATTTTGGTAATTCTCACACTATTTCAAACTTTACTATTATATTTGTTGTGGTGATCTGTGATCAGTTATCATTAATGTTACTATTGCAAAAAGATTTCAACCCGCTGAAGGCTCAGATGATGGTTAGCATTTTTTAGCAATAAAGTAATTTTTGATTAAGGTATGTGCTTTTTTTTTTTAGACATAATGCTGTTGCACATTTAAAGACTACAGTATAGTGTAAATATAAATTTTGATACGCACTGGGAAACCAAAAATTAGTGTCACTCCCTTTACTGTGATATTTGCTTTATTGCAGTGGTCTGGAACCAAACCTGCAATATCTCAGAGGTATGCCGGTACTTACTTAACATTCATAATTTTGGGAATATGTTAGTATATAATTATGATACTTTGTTTGACTCTTTGTTCCTGTTTTAGTTTTTGATGCACTATTAAAATATTAACTGTAAAGTGATATTTTTATATTTGAGGTTTTCTTATTAACTTATAATTTCAAATATATTTTAATCTGTTTCAAAAAACTTTTTGAGCACTTATTATGTGACTTTATCTCTCCACCCAGAACAGTGCCCAGCACAACACATTTCCTTAGAACGATTGCATGCCGGACAATGGCAATGCATAGATGCGCAGTCTCTACACTAAAAGAGTCAGACTAGCAGAGGAGCCCAGCAAGTAAAGCACCATAGATGGAGAGTGTTTAACTCAGTCAGGAACTGACTCATAGAAGAGGTGGGGCCTTCCCTAACTATCGTATTATAAAACAGCAATGCGCCATCACACAAACTCTCTATCCCCTTTGCCCGCTTTATTTTCTGCATATCCTGCTCCTCCTTCCAACCCCTAAGTGAAAGCAATGTGAGAACAGGGACTTTGACTCAGCTAATACTTCAGCATTCAGAACAGTCCCTGAAACATAAGGCTTTCAATAAGTACTTGTTAAATCTGAATGAATGAAGTTTAATGTGAGTCTCGAAAGTTTTGAAGGACTTAGCTTGGGAAAAAAATGTGTGAGAGAATAGCAAAGAGTGTAGGAGGGCATGGTAGGGTGAGGTATTTTGGCAGCAGTATAGGTTGGGTGCAGCAAGTGTCAACAGATGAGGCTGGCTGCAAAGACAGGTGGCTTAAAGGATGGGGAGTCAGGTGGGTTACAGTAAGGAGTTGGAATATTTATATCTGAGAATAGGGACCAATGAGGGATTTTGGGTAGGGGAGCGTCATGATGTGATTTTGCTTTAAGAGATGATTTCCTGTGGTATAGAAAATGGGTTTCAGTGAAAGCAGAGAGCAAGGAGACCAGTTATTGCAATAGTTAAGGCAAGAGATGGAGACTTTGGAGTCATCAGAGTCTAGGCAAAAGTAAAGAGTATGGGTGAGATTGTGTGTAAAAAGAAAAAAGAAAGTGTGTAAGAAGAGAAAAGACGAAGACAAGGACCAACTTCCAGGGAATTTCACAGCTGAGGGGTGGGAAGGGACATTGAGAAGTAGCTGTAGCTTAGGAGGACAAGGGGTTGGGCAGATGGGGAGGGATGTTTAATCCACAGTATAAAATGCTGGAAAGGTCAAGGAAGATGAGAATTGAAAAGTGGCTGTTGGATTTGGCAATCGACAGGTTCTTATAACTGTAGAATGCACTTTCAGTGGAATGGTGGATGTGCATGGCAATTTGTGGTTTCTTGACAGTAAGTGGGACATAAGAAAATGAGGGTTAGGCTACTTAGAGGGTCTCGGTTGTGAAGATAAAGAGGATAGAAGAAGAGAATAAGGAGTAAAGGAGCTCAGGGTGAAAATCCAAGCATGTTTACATCAAAGGCAGAGTGAAGAAACGAGAGAGAGGTTGTAAAAATAGGTGTAAGGATTAAAAAAAATCCAGGCTGTCGTGAGAAAGTGGGGTACGATCACTTTGGGTGACTTTGGGTATGTTGAGTACTAAAGAGAAGAGAGGAAGGAAGTAAATACAGGTGTGGATGAGAGTAAGCTGGGTTTCAGGGAAGGAAGGTGAATAATTCTTCACTAATGAACTCTTTTCTGTCAGGTAAAAGCAGGTCATCTGTTCAAAGTAATGAGGTCAAGAATAGGAGAGGAATTTTGAAGAGAGATGTAAAGATTTAGAAACCACCGAGGAAAATGGGAGAAGACGCTGACCAAGAATGTATTTTCACAGCAGAAGTTTTCAACCCTTAGTAAAACTTATGTGCAAAGCATTCTGTGACAGTTCATGCTCAGTTTCTGGTCTTTTAGTAGCTGCAGGAAGAGTTTAAGTGGATATAAAAATGAGAAGAACTTTACAAGTTTATTAAGTAGAAACTAACAAGTTAACCACTCAGCCAATTTTCAGTAGAGGTTCTCATTAAGGACCTGATATTTGAAGGTCTGCACAGTCATAATGACTATATTATTGCCCTAGGACCTCATTAGAATTCAGTATTGGAAAATGCCCTGTGAAAATGGTTTTAAGCTCTTGCTAGTAACATTAGTATAATCCTAGGAATGTTAACAAAAGTTTCAGGCCTTCTTGAGCTAATCTTCATGCCAGGTAATGATACATTAAATAGATAAAAATGTTAATTAGGTATTAGAACATTCGAAGACGCAATGACCCTGTGCGTGTTTGGGTGTGCAAGTGTGCAAGCATGTGAGAGACATCATTGTTTAAAAAATTGTGATAGTTACTAAAATGTTCATTTAGAGTGGCTTATCTCAGTAAGGAGAGAAGAAAATAAGGTAAAAAATTTTTAAACTCCTGTTTAATATCTTAAAACTTAACCTAATGGGGGCTTCCCTGGTGGCACAGTGGTTGAGAGTCTGCCTGCCAATGCAGGGGACACGGGTTCGAGCCCTGGTCTGGGAAGATCCCACATGCCGCGGAGCAACTAGGCCCGTGAGCCACAACTGCTGAGCCTGCGCGTCTGGAGCCTGTGCTCCGCAATAAGAGAGGCCGCGATAGTGAGAGGCCCGCACACCGCGATGAAGAGTGGCCCCCGCTTGCCTCAACTAGAGAAAGCCCTTGCATAGAAACGAAGACCCAACACAGGCAAAAATGAATAAATTAATTAATTAATTAAAAGGCAGCAAGAAAAGCTTTTAAAAAAAAAAAACTTAACCTATTGACTTTTCTATTAACTGACCTATTTATAGAAGGAGATTTTCCTAAGATGGACACAGTTTTAAATAAGGAAAAAAAATTTTAAATGCTCATCGTAATTTTTGCATGACAGTTATAAAGAGTTGTCTAGCTATGGAATTATAAAACAATCCAAATATGAAACCAGTTAAGAACATATGCTGTTCACAATCATAGAGTTAATTTATAAGCTACCATGGACTATTCTTGTTCTGCTATTGAAGTGGACAGCCCTTTCTCATTGCTACCATACCAAAATATTGATAAAGATTTCTGAAGAAAGAGCCTCAACAACTTATTTTCAACTTTCCTAAGAGAGCTTAGGAAAGTTATTTGTCTCAAAGTTTATGCCACAGAATGTGATAACACTCATTAAACAGAAACAATACTATGAGATTTATCAAATTATGAAATTGATGAACATCCTTTATTTAAAATGTAAGTTCTTAAGTAAATTTAGGAACTTGCCAATTACATATACAAAGCAGAATTGTTTGTATTCATCTAAGCCTCTGAGGATAAATGTCTTGGAACATGTAATGGTTAATGTGAAGAATCTGTTGTGAAAATATTTGTATTGGTGAATTTTACTGCTTTATTATACTTTCCTTCTCATTAGTAATATTTTTCAGAAGGGTCTCCATGTCTGTGGATACCAAGGGTGGGGGACGTTAAGTTGGATGAATTTCATAAAGACAATTACAGTGAGCCCTCTGTATCCACAGGTTCCACTGACCGTGTATCAAAAATATTTGAAAAAAAAAATTATAGAAAGTTCCAAAATGCAAAACTTAACTTCGCTGCACGCAGGCAACAATTTACATAGCATTTACATTGTAATAGATATTATAAGTAATCCAGAGATCATTTAAAGTCTACAGGAGGGTGTGTGTCAGTTACATGCAAATACTATACCATTGTATATAAGCACGCACAGATTTTGATATGGAGGGGCAGTCCTGGAACCAATCACTCATGGGTATTGAAGGACAAATGTACTGTATTTGGTAAGCTAGTAGGATTTGTCTCAGTAAAGAAGATTGCTTCTGGGCTCCTTTCTTCACTGGAAGAAAAATGAACATGTTGCTAATTGACCAGATTCTTAGCCTCACTTTTGTATTACATTGGTTATTAACACCAATAATTGTAAAATCACTTTGTAAATGTAAAGTGCCACATCAAGGCTCGTTTAGCCTTATGTGTTCTCAACCTCTGTAACTCACTAGAATAATGCAGTCAAATTGCTTGACTCAAACCAATAAAAGAAAAACTGTTGTATGTGACATTATAAAGAATAGAACTTTACACTTGTGAAGGAATAATGATAGCTAACTTTATTGAACACTTAATGTTGTACCCAACATTATTCTAAGCTCTTGACTTAACACTAATTTATTTAAAGTATAGTAGCTGCTTATTGATAGTGTAGCCATTTCAGGGTAGTTCATTCTCTCATTGAGTGATTCTTAGTAGGCGGTGCTCAGAGTAGATAGCATTGTGGATAATTTGTGTTTTATAGTAAGAACTATAACACCTAAATGATATCACATCCATTTTGTTTTATAATTTCATGATGTATTTAAAATGTAAATGAGATGGAAAGCACTTGATTTTGATCTATTTATATAAGCCTTGTAAAAGTTTAACATGATAGGTAATTCTCTCCTTCAGCCTCTGCATCTACTGGGATGTGTGGAAAGAGCATGGATTTTAGAGTCCAGCATAACCTGGGCAAGATACATAATCTTTTGGTTGTCTTAAAGAACATAGTAGCTGCTCAATAAATATTTTGTTCAGTCATCAAATGATCAAAATGCCTGGCACATAGTTTCTTAATTACTTTTGTTTCCATTTCTTTAGTTTTCCTTCAAGGATTTAGAAATAGCAGCCTCCCTTATTGTTCACTTCCTCGAAGTGATATTTGTTGACCCTTGAAAGCCGCAGCAATTACTGATTGGAACTTCCAGATCAGGAGTTGGGTATCCATCCCAAATTACCCCTCTTGGAAGGAAACCAAAACTGCTTCCTTGTACCATCTTTTTCTTTGAATTAATTTTTTTCCTTTTATATGTCCTGTTAAAGTTTTCTTTTCTGTTTGAATGTTACTAGTATAACAAACTTTTGTATTAAGAGTCTTACAATATAGCCCTAATATAAAAATCCACAAGTCTTTTAAAGTAAACTAGTTTTTCTCATAAAGTGAAAGAACTGCAGTCCCTTTAAGCTAATAGTAATGCCTGCAAAGTTATAAAAATTTCCATCATTTTCTTTCACACTTTTGAAATCCTGTGGTTTATAACAGCCTTCATAAATTGGCGACTTCCATCCCAGCTCTGACAGAGAATTTTTCAGCCTGTCCTGCTGTCAGTGTACCTGCTGCTTGACATTGACAGGATTCTTGTCAAAACCGGGATTTTGCATAAATTAGTGTTTAACCCCGGACAGGCTTTTCCTCCTCGTTTCAGTGCAGCTTTTAAGAGACTGTGCTGCTCTTATCCATAGATAATGAAAGTGAAATTTGACTATTTTATCATACATTTTACACTCTGAAGGAGTACCGTAAACTTTACTAGTCTTATTTTTCTTTTTTTTTAAATAAATTATTTATTTATTTACTTATTTTTGGCTGCGTTGGGTCTTCGTTGCTGTGTGCAGGCTTTCTCTAGTTGCCGCAAGAGGGGGATACTCTTCGTTGTGGTTCATGGGTTTCTCATTGCCGTGGCTTTTCTTGTTGCAGAGCACGGGCTCTAGGCACACGGGCTTCAGTAGTTGTGGCACACGGGCTCAGTAGTTGTGGCGCATGGGCTTAGTTGCTCCGCGGCATGTAGGATTTTCCCGGACCAGGGCTTGTACCCACGTCCCCTGCATTGGCAGGTGGATTCTTAACCACTGCGCCACCAGGGAAGTCCTCTTACTGATTTCTCATTAAGCCTTAATTAGTAATTCTCAGTTTTACCAATTCTTGTACAATATAGACACCATCACTGATAGCCTACTGTCCCTTCTTGTCCAGAGGATCTATTTGCCTTACTTTTTATTTTAATAAGCAGCTTACATTGTATGTGGGGGAGAAAGTGAGAGGAAGGGGAAGGAGTTTCAAGTTGCATAAAGGAGTACACTTCAAATAATCTTATGGATGAATTTAGAATTTTTAAAAAGTTGATTGTTTTACCTTAATACTTTCCAGAAGGTACATATTAAGCATTGTGGATAATTTGTGTTTTACAGTAAGAACTGTAGCACCTAAATGATATCACATCCATTTTGTTTTATTAATTTTATGATGTATTTAAAATGTAAATTTTGATCTATTTGTATAGGCACTTGATTTTGATCTATTTCTTGGGTATTTGAAACACCCAAGAAAATCTTTTGACTCTAATGCAGAGACTTTATACCTTCCTGATTTGTTCTTACCATCATTGTTCCAGCCATGGCTGAATGGAGAAGGAGCAATAGCTTCATTCTTGAACTACAAGAATATTTACATATTCGGTAGGAACAAACATTTATTTGCTTTTCCTTTGGGTATGATGATGAGCAAATTATTCTCCATAGCATATTATCAGTTCCCCCAGCCTCTGTTGAACATCTCAGATGTTTCAGGTGTGGAATTACATGTGACTAAAAACATGGTTCCTGAATTTCAATAAACCTAGAAATAGTATTATTACAGCAAAATATAATATGTTTAATAGCCTTAATTAAATCAGGTGATATATACTGTCTAATTTTTCTTTACCTAAGTTGATGGAAATGAGTTTATCTCCCTTATTATTCTTGGAGAAAATCTTTGTGATACCGTTTCTTTCTTCAACAGTCTAACCATCAAAAATGATTGAAAAGAGAAGCTAAGCTTGGAAAGAAAATGATTTCTTTTTAAAAAAAGCTAACTCTTCATATACCGAACATTTTGAAATCTCAACATGAGGGAAAAAAACTCATAAATTTAAGCATACTAAGAGTAATTTATACTTAGGTAACAGCAAGACGATATGTTATATCTACCAACATATTGAAATAAATTAGAATAAATGATTGAGAAGGTGAAGATTGGAGTTCCTTCTATACAATGCCTGCTTATAATTGGAACATATACGCGAGGCACCATATATGTCTTGACCTGTGTTAACTGATTTAATAACTACAGGAACCCTATGAAATAATTATTAGTATTCCCACTTAATATGCATGAAAAAGTACAAATCCAAGTTCAGAGCCATTAAGAAACTTGCCTAAAATCATTGAGCTAGTAAGTTGTAGAGCTGATGTTCAGTTTGCAGACTTGCTGACATTATAGCACATGATTTTACACTTTACCTGTAAATAGAGATAAATGATACCAACTTACTTTTTGTATAATGTATATAAAAATCTCATCATAGCAGTAAGTTTGTACTCAATATGTGATACACGGTTTTGGTAAAGAAACTTTCAACTATTTAGTTCATTCAGTCTTAATGCTCTCTTAAAATTTAGAGAATTTTTAAATGAGAAGCAAAGATGTATATTCAAGAGGTATAAGCTAGTATTTCTCAAGGGGCTAGAAAATATTTTACAAAGAGTAGAAAAAGAATCAACCTATTCCTTTAACCTACAGTTCTGTTCCTGAGAGCTTAATCTTATACTGTGAATCTCCTTTTATCTTCTAAATTTCACTGGAATCTAGTTTCAGGGTTAAACTACATTTTAGCCACCCATGTATGTTTTAGGTGGTAATCCTCCAATTTCCACTAGGCAAAAAAAAAAAACCAAATTACCAAGATAACTTTTTAGAAAAACTGACTTAATATTGTATAGTTATTCAGAACACACCAATGATAACAGTATGCCAAAGTAGTATCTTTCAATAGTGCATGTATTCAATTACAGTTATATTTAAAACATTAGGTTGGGAAAATAATTCTCTTCAAATATATGATGAAATAGACCTGGGAGTAGGTTGTAGACATTTCGTTTGATTACAAGTACAGTATGAGCAAGGAATGATCAAGCAGCTGTTAAAAACATTAAAGCGAGGTCAGATTGCACTAATGATTATATACAGTTTGCTCATCATGGGAAATAGTAGTATTATGTTGCAAGCAGACCATTCATGCAATATTATTCTGAATACTAGGTTACATAGAATAGTAAATATTAAAATGTATAAAGGAAAAGATGATCAAGATGATAGGAGATACTGGAAATAATGGTATTTGACAAATGATTCCAGGAACTGAGTCTTTTGATTTTAGAAAATAGAAGACTAAGGAAAGGCATAATACTTGTTTTAAAATAATTTAAAATCTTCCGTATGGCAAAGGAAATGGGCTTAACTAGAAAGCCCGGGTACTTTGCACTTTCTAGAGAAGGATACAAAGGAGTGGGGTTGGCTGCCTGAGAAAGCCTGGGCATCCTTCACCACTTACTTGAAGGAGACAGAACCATCACACCACCTGTGTGTGATGTGTGGGGATGAATTTTGTACCTTGTGGATCAGATCATTGACTCCTGGGGCACCTCACAATTCTAAAACTACAGCTTTTATTAACAAGCCTGATAATTGATATGGAATTTTTATTTTTTATCTTTTAGTGTTAGTTTCTGCTTTATAACAAAGTGAATCACTTATACATATACATATGTTCCGATATCTCTTCCCTCTTGCGTCTCACTCCCTCCCACCCTCCCTATCCCACCCCTCTAGGTGGTCACAAAGCACCGAGCTGATCTCCCTGTGCTATGCAGCTGCTTCCCACTAGCTAGCTATTTTATATTTGGTAGTGTATATATGTCCATGCCACTCTCTCACCCTGTCACATCTTACCCCTCCCCCTCCCCATATCCTCAAGTCCATTCTCTAGTAGGTCTGTGTCTTTATTCCCGTCTTGCCACTAGGTTCTTCATGACCTTTTTTTTTTTTTCCTCAGATTCCATATAGATGTGTTAGCATACTGTATTTGTTTTTCTCTTTCTGACTTACTTCACTCTGTATGACAGACTCTAACTCCATCCACCTCATTACAAATACCTCCATTTCATTTCTTTTTATGGCTGAGTAATATTCCATTGTATATGTGTGCCACATCTTCTTTATCCATTCATCCGATGATGGGCACTTAGGTTGCTTCCATGTCCTGGCTATTGTAAATAGAGCTGCAATGAACATTTTGGTACATGACTCTTTTTGAATTATGGTTTTCTCAGGGTGTATGCCCAGTAGTGGGATTGCTGGGTCGTATGGTAGTTCTATTTTTAGTTTTTTAAGGAACCTCCATACTGTTCTCCATAGTGACTGTATCAATTTACATTCCCACCAACAGTGCAAGAGTGTTCCCTTTTCTCCACACCCTCTCCAGCATTTATTGTTTCTAGATTTTTTGATGATGGCCATTCTGACCGGTGTGAGATGATATCTCATTGTAGTTTTGATTTGCATTTCTCTAATGATTAATGATGTTGAGCATTCTTTCATGTGTCTGTTGGCCATCTGTATATCGTCTTTGGAGAAATGTCTATTTAGGTCTTCTGCCCATTTTTGGATTGGGTTGTTTGTTTTTTTGTTATTGAGCTGCATGAGCTGCTTGTAAATCTTGGAGATTAATCCTTTGTCAGTTGCTTCATTTGCAAATATTTTCTCCCATTCTGAGGGTTGCCTTTTGGTCTTGTTTATGGTTTCCTTTGCTGTGCAAAAGCTTTGAAGTTTCATTAGGTCCCATTTGTTTATTTTCCTTTTTATTTCCATTTCTCTAGAGTTGGGTCAAAAAGGATCTTGCTGTGATTTATGTCATAGAGTGTTCTGCCTACGTTTTCCTCTAAGAGTTGGATAGTGTCTGGCCTTACATTTAGGTCTTTAATCCATTTGGAGTTTATTTTTGTGTATGGTGTTAGGGAGTGTTCTAATTTCATACTTTTACATGTACCTGTCCAGTTTTCCCAGCACCACTTATTGAAGAGGCTGTCTTTTCTCCACTGTATATGCTTGCCTCCTTTATCAAAGAAAAGGTGACAATATGTGTGTGGGTTTATCTCTGGGCTTTCTATCCTGTTCCATTGATCTATGTTTCTGTTTTTTGTGCCAGTACCAAACTGTCTTCATTACTGTAGCTTTGTAATATAGTCTGAAGTCAGGGAGCCTGATTCCTCCAGCTCCATTTTTCGTTCTCAAGATTGCTTTGGCTATTCGGGGTCTTTTGTGTTTCCATACAAATTGTGAAATTTTTATTCTAGTTCTGTGAAAAATGCCAGTGGTAGTTTGATAGGGATTGCATTGAATCTGTAGATTGCTTTGGGTAGTAGAGTCATTTTCACAATATTGATTCTTCCAATCCAAGAACATGGTATATCTCTCCATCTATTTGTATCATATTTGATTTCTTTCATCAGTGTCTTATAATTTTCTGCATACAGGTCTTTTGTCTCCTTAGGTAGGTTTATTCCTAGATATTTTATTCTTTTTGTTGCAATGGTAAACGGGAGTGTTTTCTTAATTTCACTTTCAGATTTTACATCATTAGTGTATAGGAATGCAAGAGATTTCTCTGCATTAATTTTGTATCCTGCTACTTTACCAAATTCATTGATTAGCTCTAGCAGTTTTCTGGTAGCATCTTTAGGATTCTCTATGTATAGTATCATGTCATCTGCAAACAGTAACAGCTTTACTTCTTCTTTTCCGATTTGGATTCCTTTTATTTCTTTCTCTTCTCTGATTGCTGTGGCTAAAACTTCCAAAACTATGTTGAATAATAGTGGTGAGAGTGGGCAACCTTGTCTTGTTCCTGATCTTAGTGGAAATGGTTCCAGTTTTTCACCATTGAGGACAATGTTGGCTGTGGGTTTGTCATATATGACCTTTATTATGTTGAGGAAAGTTCCCTCTATGCCTACTTTCTGCAGGGCTTTTATCATAAATGGGTGTTGAATTTTGTCGAAAGCTTTCTCTGCATCTATTGAGATGATCATATGGTTTTTCTCCTTCTATTTGTTAATATGATGTATCACGTTGATTGATTTGCGTATATTGAAGAATCCTTGCATTCCTGGAATAAACCCCACTTGATCATGGTGTATGATCCTTTTAATGTGCTGTTGGATTCTGTTTGCTAGTATTTTGTTGAGGATTTTTGCATCTATGTTCATCAGTGATATTGGCCTGTAGTTTTCTTTCTTTGTGACATCTTTGTCTGGCTTTGGTATCAGGGTGATGGTGGCCTCGTAGAATGAGCTGGGGAGTGTTCCGCCGTCTGCAATATTATGGAAGACTTTGAGAAGGATAGGTGTTAGCTCTTCTCTAAATGTTTGATAGAATTCGCCTGTGAAGCCATCTGGTCCTGGGCTTTTGTTTGTTGGAAGATTTTTAATCACAGTTTCAATTTCAATGCTTGTGATTGGTCTGTTCATATTTTCTATTTCTTCCTGGTTCAGTCTCGGCAGGTTGTGCATTTCTAAGAATGTGTCCATTTCTTCCAGGTTGTCCATTTTATTGGCATAGAGTTGCTTGTAGTAATCTCTCATGATCGTTTGTATTTCTGCAGTGTCAGTGGTTACTTCTCCTTTTTCATTTCTAATTCTATTGATTTGAGTCTTCTCCCTTTTTCTCTTGATGAGTCTGGCTAATGGTTTATCAATTTTGTTTATCTTCTCAAAGAACCAGCTTTTAGTTTTATTGATCTTTGCTATTGTCTCCATTTCTTTTTCATTTATTTCTGATCTGATCTTTATGATTTCTTTCCTTCTGCTAGCTCTGGGGATTTTTTGTTCTTCTTACTCTAATTGCTTTAGGTGCAAGTTTAGGTTGTTTATTCGAGATGTTTCCTGTTTCTTGATGTAGGCTTGTATTGCTATAAACTTCCCTCTTAGAACTGCTTTTGCTGCATCCCATAGGTTTTGGGTCGTCATGTCTCCATTGTCATTTGTTTCTAGGTATTTTTTGATTTCCCCTTTGATTTCTTCAGTGATCACTTCGTTATTAAGTAGTGTATTGTGTAGCCTCCATGTGTTTGTATTTTTTACAGATCTTTTCCTGTAATTGATATCTAGTCTCATAGCGGTGTGGTCAGAAAAGATACTTGATACGATTTCAATTTTCTTAAATTTACCAAGGCTTGATTTGTGACCCAAGATATGATCTATCCTGGAGAATGTTCCATGAGCACTTGAGAAAAATGTGTATTCTGTTGTTTTTGGGTGGAATGTCCTATAATTATCAATTAAGTCCATCTTGTTTAATGTATCATTTAAAGCTTGTGTTTCGTTATTTATTTTCATTTTGGATGATCTGTCCATTGGTGAAAGTGGGGTGTTAAAGTCCCCTACTATGATTGTGTTACTGTCGATTTCCCCTTTTATGGCTGTTAGTATTTGCCTTATGTATTGAGGTGCTCCTATGTTGGGTGCATAAATATTTACAATTGTTATACCTTCCTCTTGGATCGATCCCTTGATCATTATATAGTGTCCTTCTTTGTCTCTTGTAATAGTCTTTATTTTAAAGTCTATTTTGTCTGATATGAGAATTGCTACTCCAGCTTTCTTTTGATTTCCATTTGCATGGAATATCTTTTTCCATCCCCTCACTTGCAGTCTCTCTGTGTCCCTAGGTCTGAAGTGGGTCTCTTGTAGACAGCATATATATGGGTCTTGTTTTTGTATCCATTCAGCCAGTCTGTGTCTTTTGGTGGGAGCATTTAATCCATTTACATTTAAGGTAATTATCGATATGTATGTTCCTCTTCCCATTTTCTTAAATGTTTTGGGTTTGTTATTGTAGGTGTTTTCCTTCTCTTGTGCTTCTTGCCTAGAGAAGTTCCTTTAGCATTTGTTGTAAAGCTGGTTTGGTGGTGCTGAACTCTCTCAGCTTTTGCTAGTCTGTAAAGATTTTAATTTCTCCATCAAATCTGAATGAGGTCCTTGCTGGGTAGAGTAATCTTGGTTGTAGGTTTTTCTCCTTCATCACTTTAAGTATATCCTGCCACTCCCTTTTGGCTTGCAGAGTTTCTGCTGAAAGATCAGCTGTTAACCTTATGGGGATTCCCTTGTGTGTGTTATTTTGATAGGGACTTTTAAACATGTTTTCTTTGTGTTTCACTAAAGAGAAATAATTTTACTTCATTATGCAGACATTGTTAATATGGGTTGCTGGGTATGTATGGGATTTAAATGTGAAAATGATTATTACATTGTAATCTTATAGATAACTATAAATAATCTTATAGATAGCTGCTATAAGATTCAAAATTTTAATTCTTTTCCTGTCTATCTTATGTTTCTTAACTTTCACTAACCGGGTGAAAACATTAGCAAATGATTTTATTTCTGTACTGTTAGATATTGCAAACCTTTTCTTATATAAAACATGTCAAGTCATCTCCTTTCCCTACTCCAACACTCAGTACTTTTTAATGGCAAAGATCTGGCCTGTATTTTATCAATTTGACATGGAGATTGTTTTTCCTAATTCTGTTTCTTTAGTCTGTATTACAGGTCACTGAAGCATACCATAAGTATTGGTCTCAAGTGGTCAGTTACATAAAATGTACTGGGCTGACTGTTTTAGAATAAAAAGCAGTCTGGCCTTATGATGTGGTTATTATTACTTTCAGAGAAAGAATTAGTTAATTCATTCTTAAAGTATATTGTATTAGTTACCAATTTAAGATGTAAAAATTGTATAACTTATGAGGGAGTGAAATGATTAACCACTTGTGATTAGTGCTCATAAGTTTTAACCATAAAATATTCTAAAACATATTTGCTCAATTAGCATATTTGGGAAAGCAGTTGCTTTTGCAAGGATAATTTATAGGCATTGACCTGAAAGCATAGCAACAGGCATAGATAAGCATTTTTCATTATTAATCATCATTGCTATACCTCTGCTGTTTAAATAGTGTTTCTAATTTTTTTTTTATGGCACTTGATAAAATTTTAAGGGTATGGTATTGGTATTAAGGCAAGATGTTCAAAGAGGTTAATCACGTTTATTTTTAGCTTTTTCTTAAAATATTCATATATTAGGCAAATAATGTCTTTAACTTTTGATTAATCATTTTCAATAATGTGTCTTTGCTAATTTTCTCCTTTTCGTTGTTTTATTTGCCCTTTTTCTCTATAATTAAAAAAGAAGAAGACCTCTTCCTAAAAGAAACAAAAACAGTGGTAACAATGGAATGATTTATAATGTGAAATTATTAGTTTTTGTGTATAGATGTTTTTAAAATTTCTGAAGAAATAAAATGCAAGCAGGTGACAAGAGTCTTTCTCCTTGTATTGGCTCTTTCATTTTCTTCAATGGCTTTTCCACTTTCCTTATCTGACCAAAGCAATTTGAGGAATATTCTTACAACAAACCTGATTTTTAGCAAAATCTGTGAGTCTTGATAGTTTAATTGAAGTGAACATGTATATATTACTGTCAAAGAATTACTTAATTCAGAATAATAGGCAACATATATGGCTTATTTGCTAAACTCTTTTTAGCTATTATCTCATGTAATGCTCATTGTAAACCTATGAGTTGATTACTGTTGTCTATGTGAGAAAACTGAGATGTAGAGAAGTTGAGTAACACATGTAGGAAGTGGTGGAGTCTAAACTCAGACTCAGATCTGACCTAACAGACTGAGGTCTTAAATACCAATGCCATGATAAGGTATCTCTCAAGGAAATCTGAGTAGATTGGCATCTTTTGGAGCAGAAATATGCTTCCTACCCTGACTTCTGGACAAGCTTTGGAATCTATTTAACCTTTAACTTTAAAAGAGGAAATGAGTTGGAGAGAGGTACACATTTTTACAAATCATATATTCATTCTTTGGACTTCACTATGGCATTTCAACAAAGATGCTGACCATTAAATGTTGTTTATACTAGCCTCAGGGCAGAAGCCGTCTACTTATTTAAAATTAGTCTTTAGCTAGCTATTAGAAAAAAATAAGCAAAACTGTCTGAAGCAAGAAATGTAAAATATACACTATTTGATGCCATGAAAAGAACTTTGGAGTGGACAGCCAGGGGTCTTATTGAAGCATGGCCACTTACATAACTTTGGGTAAGTTACTCTGAGCCTTAGCTTGTTCATCTGTAGAAGGATGAGATTAAGTAATTCAAAACATTGTTGCAAGGATTAAATGAGATAAATGCCAGGCACATAGTAGAATAATCATTCATTCCCCTTTTTTCTATTCTAAGTTTTAAATAAAATTGGGTGTGTTTTTGAATGGAAGAGTATCAGTACTTTTATTATTTGAAGTTTGATAAGGGTGACGTTTTCTAGTCTCTTTTTTGTATTATATTCTCCTATTTAAAATATGAATGCAGCCTTTTGATGTTGAGTTGCATTTTCTTGAGTGTCTAAGCTGCCAAAAATAGCTCGTTTACTTTGTATTAAATAGTAGAAGATCTTAACAATGTTAGAGGAAATACAATGGTGAATAGTACTGTATTTGCTTTAACTGTCATTGAAACATCCAGTTTTCTTCCATGTTAAAGTTTAGTTGTCTTATTTAGGTAGTGCTTTAGTTGGCAGAGTACAGAATAAAACCCTTGAGGTAGGGATTCAGATGATTTCCTAATATCTGATAGAATCATCAATAATCCTTACCTAATTCTTATGTAACTTTAGAGAATATACTGTCTTCTAAAAAGAGAATATCAGAACACAGTGAAATGTCTCAGAGTTCTCCTGAAATTCTACATGATACAGGAATGAAAACATTATATTGCCGTTCGTCCCTGGCAGCCAGGCGCACCTCCAGTCCTCCCCTCTGTCCCCAGCAGCAGAACAGCGGCTGGGAGGCCTTCCGGCGCCATTTGCCACGTGGCCGCCTCCTCTGAGGCGCTACGATGTACTGCGAGAAGTGGAGCTCTATGGTGGAGATGTGTCTCTTCCTTGAAGACCTGCGGGAGGGCTCCTGCATCCTCTGCCTCTGCTCCAGGGCGTTTGTGGAAGATTGGAAATTGTGCAGTTTGGGATTAAAAGGCTACTACGTTGAAGACGATGGCAACAGTGCAGGAGAGCAAGCTACAGAAGAGGAAGAAGGCGGTCGTTCCCAGGGCACTGCAGAGTCACGTGACAGCAAAGACGTAGGCCCAGATGAAAGTGAACTTGATTCTGAGGCTGAACTCATGCGAAGTATAGGACTACCACTTCAGTTTGGTAGGGTGTCTGCACATAAGAATTTTGAGGTATCTATGAATACTAGAAACAAAGTTAAAAGAAAAAAGAAAAAGAAAAAACATCAAAAGAAGTACTTAGATGAAATTAAGAGAGAATCTTGGAGACAAGAATGTGAGGAAGATGACATTTTGGCTTCAGATGATCCATCTTCATCTGAGAATGAGAACACCAGAAGGTATAAACTTCGAACCAAAAAAGACATTGAAGGTGAGAATCTTCCTGCTGAAAATACATTATCTCCAAAGCTGGAAATTACGGAGCTCTGGGAGAAGTACTGGAAGGAATACAGGGGGGGGATCTGCTGTGACAAAGCTGGCAAGAAAAGCATACAGGTCAGACGCTGTGCTCAGAACCCTGGAACATCCCTAATACAAAGGAGGAATGGGAACAGCATTATAGCCAGCTGTATTGGTATTATTTGGAATAGTTTCAGTATTGGGAAGCTCAGGGTTGGACTTTTGATGCTTCACAAAGCTGTGATACAGATACTTGTGGGTCTAAAACAGTAGTTGACAACAAGAAAGATGAAAATCGCACGAAAGCAGATGAACTTTCTTCTCCATCTTCATCAGTGGGTAGCGAAAGCTCTAGTTCAAGTGATAAAGATCATAATGAAATTCTTGATGGACTTAGTAATATAAGTCTGAATTCAGAGGAAGTAGAACAGAGCCGATTAGATCCCTCTGTGAGTTGTGATGGACATCAGTGTTTAAGTGAAGTTAAGAGCAGAAGAGAATGCCTTGCTTCAGGCCAAAGTGAATCATGTAATGGAGGAACCAAGGAAAGCAGCTTGTCTGGGAACAGAAGCACAAGCCAACCAGCTCAGGATTCACAAGAGTCATCAGAAGCAAACACCATCAAAGACAGACCACGCCTCATAGGCACTGATGGAGATGAGAGTGGCGAAGATCCACCTGAACAGAAGCCAAGCAAACTCAAGAGGAGCCATGAACTGGACATCGATGAAAACCCGGATTCAGACTTTGATGTCGACGGTTCCCTTCTAGGATTCAAGCATGGCTCAGGACAAAAATATAGTGGAATTTCAAATTTCAGTCACCGGTGGGTCAGGTATGTACACAAGAATGTGAAGTACAAGTCAAAGTACTTGGACATGAGAAGACAAATCCATATGAAAAACAAACACATCTTCTTCACTGAAGAGCCAGGAAAAACTCTTTTCAAGAAAAGCAAAACTTTGAGTAAGGTAGAAAAATTCCTAAAATGGGTTAATGAACCAATGGATGAGAAAGCATCGCAGGAGTCAGTTTCTCATAACAACATGCAAGATACTTGCACAAGCAGTGGTTCAGAGGAACAAGAAGTGTCTGTTGAAAAAGGGGATGACCCACCAGAGACAAGTGAGCTAGAACCTGGAAAGCGTCGTGCCATGTCTCCAGCTGGGGAAGTGGGAACAGAGAAAACTGACAGGGACAGCACAGAAGCAGCAGTGACAGATGAGGGGGACTGCCCCGCCCAGGCTGCACAAGACCGCCTTCAGGTAGAAGCCGAAGCTGAAAATAAAAAGAAGAAGAATAAAAGCAAGAACAGAAAGGGAATTGGTCTGCCTCCTGAGATCACTGCTGTGCCTGAGCTGGCAAAGTACTGGGCCCAGAGATACAGGCTCTTCTCCCGCTTTGACGATGGGATTAAATTAGAGAGGGCTGGTTTTCAGTTACACCCGAGAAGATCGCTGAGCACATTGCCGGCAGGGTCAGCCAGTCCTTTTAGTGTGACACCATAGTTGACGCATTTTGTGGAGTTGGAGGAAATACCATTCAGTTTGCCTTAACAGGAAAGAGAGTGATCGCCGTTGATATTGATCCTGTTAAGATCGATCTTGCTTGCAATAATGCAGAAATTGATGGGGTAGCAGACAAGATTGAGTTCATCTGCGGAGATTTCCTGCAGCTGGCTTCTCGTTTAAAGGTTGAGGTCGTGTTTTTCAGCCCTCCTTGGGGAGGACCAGACTACACCACCGCCGAGATCTTCGACATCAGCACCATGACGTCTCCTGATGGCTTTGAAATTTTTCAGACTTTCCCAGAAGATCACTAATAATATCATTTATTTTCTTCCAAGAAATGCTAATATCGACCAGGTGGCATCCTTGGCTGGGCCTGGAGGGCAAGTGGAAATAGAACAAAACTTTCTTAATAATAGATTGAAGACAATCACTGCTTATTTGGGGCAACTGATCCGCAGATCAGCCTCTGAATCATAAGTGAGGTGGTATAGAGACCAAAAGATCATAGCGGTCAGAACACTATTCACTTGGAATTTCTTCTCTGTATTCACTGATACTTTGTACCCATAGTCAAATGGGTATTTGTACCCTAAAACACTTTTTCCCCACATTGATGGAGTACCATCCAGAATTTGCTTTTAAACATCCATTTATTTTATAAAGTTAGTGCTTTTTAAGTTTCTATTGAAAAAAATATGAAATATACTTTGTAATATAGAAGTTTATATTCTTTTTCTATTAAAATGACAGTGAAAGGAAGAAAAAAAAAAAACGATTATATTGTCAGCCATGCATTTTGGACCAGTTGCTTAGTAATTAGATTTTGAATCCGATTTTGTTTCTTGTCTTGAATCAGTGTGAGTGGTTGTTTTTTTAAATTTTATTTTATTTATTTTTTTATACAGCAGGTTCTTATTAGTTATCCATTTTATAAATATTAGTGTATATATGTCAATCCCACTCTCCTAATTCATCACACCACCACCACTACCCCCACCACTGCCCTCCTTGGTGTCCATACGTTTGTTCTCTACATCTGTGTCTCTGTTTCTGCCCTGCAAACCGGTTCATCTGTACCATTTTTCTAGGTTCCACATATATGCGTTAATGTACGATATTTGTTTTTCTCCTTGTGACTTACTTCACTCTATATGACAGTCTCTAGATCCATCCACGTCTCTACAAATGACCCAATTTCGTTCCTTTTTATGGCTGAGTAATATTCCATTGTATATATGTACTACATCTTCTTTATCCGTTCGTCTGTCGATGGGCATTTAGGTTGCTTCCATGACCTGACTATTGTAAATAGTGCTGCAATGAACATTGGGGTGCATGTGTCTTTTTGAATTATGGTTTTCTCTGGGTGTATGCCCAGTAGTGTGATTGCTGTGTCATATGGTAATTCTATTTTTAGTTTTTAAAGGAACCTCCATACTGTTCTCCATAGTGGCTGTATTAATTTACATTCCCACCAACAGTGCAAGAGTGTTCCCTTTTCTCCACACCCTCTCCAGCATTTGTTGTTTGTAGATTTTCTGATGATGCCCATTCTAACTGGTGTGAGGTGATACCTCATTGTAGTTTTGATTTGCATTTCTCTAATAATTAGTGATGTTGAGTAGCTTTTCATGTGCCTCTTGGCCATCTGTATGTCTTCTTTGGAGAAATGTCTATTTAGGTCTTCTGCCCATTTTTGGATTGGGTTGTTTGTTTTTTTAATATTGAGCTGCCTGAGCTGTTTATATATTTTGGAGATTAATCCTTTGTCCATTGATTCATTTGCAAATATGTTCTTCCATTCTGAGGATTGTCTTTTCGTCTTGTTTGTAGTTTCCTTTGCTTTGCAAAAGCTTTGAAGTTTCATTAGGTCCCATTTGTTTATTTTTGTTTTTATTTCCATTACTCTAGGAGGTGGATCAAAAAGATCTTGCTGTGATTTATGTCAAAGACTGTTCTTCCTATGTTTTCCTCAAAGAGTTTTATAGTGTCTTGTCTTACATTTAGGTCTTGAATCCATTTTGAGTTTATTTTTGTGTATGGTGTTAGGGAGTGTTCTAATTTCACTCTTTTACATGTAGCAGTGTGGGGTTTTTTTCTGCCACAAAATATTTGGTTAAAATAAATTATTAGTGGATGTGGTATATTAAAGAGATTATCTTAGAGCTGCTCTGAGGGAAAGAGGGATTATAATTCTGCATTACACTTTATTGTAAAATGGTATCTTATTTCAAAGTTTCAAAAACAGATAAATTAGTTTATTATCATAAAATTTGCTTATGTTTAATGAAGCCTGAGAATTTTATTTTTCCCCATTTAGGTATAGAAGGTGAGTTTGTATTGTCAAATGAGAAATTTAATTCATAGAAGTCAAAAGCAGGGTTTAGACTTCCCCTGTGACAACACGCAAAGGCAACGGTCTCTGAACTGAGTCAGGGGCCTGTGTTCCCATTCCTGTTCTTTCAGCAGCTCATTTCCTTTATATTAATCAACCCACTCAACCTAGCTGGTTCCTAGTGTACAGCAGAGGTTGAACCAGGTTGTGTTTTAGTTTTTGTGCTTTAGGGGTTACAGAACTTGGAAGAACTAAAGAAGAGAAAGCCAAGGGGATACTGCTCTCATGCACATGTAAAAACACCCACTGTAACCTGAGCCCATCTATTTTATATTGGAATTCTATATAAAATTTCATTTGAAAGAAGAGTGTCACATTTACCCCAAAAACAGATGATGATAATGATGATTTTTAAAATTTAAATCTGCTCAATTAGATTATCCCCAAATCCTTTTCCAATTCTGGCATTCACTGTATCTGTATTTCTTGCCCTTATTACTTGGAAGCATAGTGTGAAGGGCAGACAGGACTATGAATCAGAAGACCTACTAACTCAGGTTATGGTACTAATTACTTGAGCAAATTATAGCTTCTTAGTTATTTGGACTAACTGTTCTTTACAGAAACTATCTGTTTTGTAGTCTGTGATTCCAGGCTACCACAGACCCAGTTTATTTTGTGGTGGAGTTGTAAATATGGAATTGGAATATATTTTTAAACAAGAATAATTGGTAAACTAAGGTTCAGTGTTAATCATAATACTTCACTCCTGTAAGCACAGCTGTTATCCATAATCTTCAATTTCTTTATTACTCTTCAATTTTCATTTACTCTAATATAATAGAATATTAGTATAATTGACCTAAAATAGATTACTTAAAATATTTTAAGTTCTACTTTTGGAATCCATTATATGATTTTTTGTTTTTGTTTTTGAATGGGGCAGAGGTACTTTATTTCATTACTTGGCCTAAAAAGTAAAATCAAAGGTCAAAGTTTTCCAGTGGAAACCAAGAGGAAATGTTATGAATATCCAAGGTATAATCAAAATTAAACACAACCTAGAGCCAATTCAGAAAGCTCAATAATCTTCAAAGTGGTTTTCATACATTAATTAATGCTGATGGCATCCCAAGGATGAAAGAAATTTAATTCTCATATTTTAGTTACGGGTAACCACAGGAAGAATCTGAATGGATCAAGATGTGCCATTTTAATAAGGCAGGTCAACAAATATTTCATGAAATATTAAGTATCTACCACATCAGCAATATATGAGGCACAAAGTATCCCACTGATGTGGCCTACTTTACAGCCTGTTTTTTTTGGTTTGTTTTAGACTTTATTTTATAGAGGAGTTTTAGATTCACAGCAAAACTGAGAGGGGTATGGGATTTCCCATATACTCTTCACCCCCACACATGCATAGCCTCTCCCGTTTATCAACATCCCCCACCATCTATCAGTTGTACACTTGTTACAATTGGTAGACCTACATTAACTCATCATTATTTTCCAGAGTCCATAGTTTACCTTAGGGTTCACTCATGGTGTACATTGGGTTTGGACAAATGTATTGTGACATGTATCTACCGTAATAGTATCGTACAGGATAGTTTCACTGCCCTAAAAATCTTCCTGTGCTTTACGTATTCATCCCTCCATCCACCCCCCCCCAACCCTTGGCAACCAATGATCTTTTTACTGTCCCTATTTTGCCTTTATTACATGATGTTTTGGGAAAGCAGGTTTGTCTTTAAAATTATTGTTTGCTTAGGTTTTATATTAAAATTAGTTTCTATTTCTATAAACTGACTACACAAGTTAACCAGATAGGCAAATGTGGTCTGGAAATTCATAAGTAGTTCATACGTGAATCACTCAAGGAGATATGTACTCATTAAGATTTCAGTGTTCAAAATATTCAGAGTTCAAGGATTATTGTTGAGGGTACGTTGTATACATTTTGAATGCTGGCTTGTGTTTTTGTGACTACTATGCAAATTGTTAAAAGGAACTGACTAGAAAATTTTTTATTAAATTTCACACAAAATAGCTATTAGAGGTGACAATATTAATAAGTTTTTCCAAGTTTTTTGTGAAGAGAATTGCCATCCCTGTTCCCTATTCCCACCAGTAATCAATAATTGTTTTCTCCTTACAAAGTCATGGCTGTGCAAAAATGCTGAAGAAATGGTAATGTAAGATAAGGCAATTCAGTAAGTTAAGTAAGTATGAACATGTTGCTGAAGCAGAGGAAAACATAATATTGTCAGCGAATAGAGACCTCCCCACAGAAGTTCCATAAACGCAGCTTTTAGGCATTAGAGGCAGAGGCAGAAGAAATATCCGAAAAGGAAAAGGGAAAGGGTGGCAAACCCAAACTTCCTGAATTTCAGAATTATTTTCCAGGCTGTCCTGGCACTTAGGAATAGGAAGTTTCCTCTTCCTTCATTTACCTAGCGAGCATCCTTGGTCTCTACCTACTGGATGTAGTAACAACTCCCCCCACCTACTCCTTCAGCTTGTAATAACCAAAAATGTCTCCAGACCCACTAGCTGCCAGTAGCACCCCTCAGATATAGCAACCAAAAATGTCTCCAGACATTGGCTACCTCCCCCGCACCCCCACTCAGTGGGGTAGGGAAATCACTCCCAGTTGAGAACCACCAGATCCACCGCCTTCTTTAGAGTGGTGGTTTATATGCTTATCTGCACATCACCTTTATTTGTGGAACAGAGAACCTGACCTGTATTTAAATGTGTTTCACACCTCCTACTGAAGTATGTTCCAGGTTCGAAGTAACTGATTTACAATGAGCTTTTCCAACAGCTCATTTATAAATGAGGAAATAATGTATTTGTCTGTATTCTTACTCAAGATGTAGTTTGTGCTAATGAGAAACTAAAAATGATATGCAGGAAAGGTGTAGTTGTGACCCGTCAAATGTGTTTTATAGGTGAAGTTGTGTATCTCCTTTTTGCATTGGTGCTGTGACTCTTTTTTTCCTTTCAACATATCACTTCATTCATGTTTGGTGTCACAATGATTATTGCATATGTATCTTTTCATTAAAAGGAATAATAAACTACTAAATATTGGCATAAAAAGAGGGCACATTTTGAATATTATTTATTTAGTATTTTAAAACCAGGTAAATCTGATAGCATGGTGAGCAAAAATCTGAGTCCCAATAAAATGGTTCTAAATCTCAAAAGCTTTGGTGAAGATGGCATTGGTCAGTTCCATTTTTATGAACGTTATCACCAGTCTTTTAAGGAGCCTTGTCTGTGTCAGAAACAAAATGGCCCTGGTCTGGACTCTTCCTCTAGTGAGCTCTGTGACTTGGGAAAATCACCTCTCTGGGTTTAGAGATTCCTCATCTGTCAAACCTAAGGGAACAGACCAGGTAGCATTCCAGGACTGTGCCAGCTCAAAATACTGTCAGATTTTTAAAAAATGTTCATGAACTGTGAAATTAAAACTTTTTTTAGTTCTAAAGCTGTTACAGAGTAGTGAAACTAAAGGAAGAAGATAAAGGTATAAATTTTTTTCAAAGATGACTCCAAATAAACTGATCTATTAAATTGAGCTGTGTGTTATATGGAAAGAATTGCTCATTCAGTGCTAAAAATTACTAGCTCTAAACTGTATGAAGTGGTTTTTGTGAGTAACCAGGTTTGCCCCTGACTACTCTGTGGGAAGAATATTTCAAAGTTAACAGAGCAAGATTGTGCCTTTGACAACTGAAAACCAAGCTGTCAGAATTATTTTTATTTTTTGCTTCCATTTTGTATAAAATGATTATGAAGACATCAAATAATGTGAAAGAAATCTCATGGTTGGTCATCTCTATAAAACCATTTAATTGGTTATGGCTAGTTTAGTCTGAGATTCTTTTAAACAGTAGAGATAGTTTTTCAAATAGCAATGTCATATTTATTATATAAATCCAGCTCACTCACTCAGTAAATGTAGTGTCCTACCTTTAACACTATATTTTACTGATAAAGTATACAGGTTTTTAGATGTCCTCTAACCAGTTTTGCAGCTGGGTGTGGAGAATAATAATATTCCATTCTAATTCCTAGAATAATTACTTCACCTTCTACAGCAGCAAACATATTTTCATCCTTCTCAGTTAATATGCACAGTTTCAAATGTCATATGTCATAAAAATAAATAGTTTCTTTTCAAATTTAGCTATAAGATTTGACAATAATCATTCAGAGCAGTGACCATATTAATAAAAAATATTTCTCTTCTTTCCTCAGCACTTTAATTTTTCTTCCCACGTTTTAATTGCTTTACTAAATTATAGACATAATATCTGATGCTTCTAACCATTTTGAGATTGATTATTAATGAAAGGGGCATAGAGAAAGGAGGACTAATCTGGAAGTTTGTCTCAAAAATGTTGTTATTGAGTTATGCCAGATATATTGTCAGATTTCTCTATTCTCTTATTTAGGTGATGATGGCCCCTTAAGGGTGATCATTAATTTTTGGCAATTAGTTTATTTCTTTTACATGCAGACTGAGACTTAAGAATTTAAATAGCAGTGTCTGAATCAAAACTCAGATTTATCTTCGAAGTATTAGGGCAAAGTCACAAAGCTTTCCTGGACTTCAGTGTCCTTTATATAAAATGGAGATAACGGTTCTTAAGAATACTGTGGAGAATGCCTATTAATGAGTGATATGTTTGTGCCAAATATTAAATATCATTTCTAAATAATAGGATTTGATCAAATTGTCATAGCATCTTTCTACTTGCATCAAGTAAAATTGCAATAATTGATCTGTAAAAATTAAAGAGTAGAACTCAGTCTTTCATATAACTCCATTTGCTATTAGGGTCAAAGGAAAACAATCTTTTGGGACAGAAAATTCAATGATAAAGTAAGGAGGAGGAGGAGGAAATAGGATAAATTTCCTAAATCATGCAAATTATTGTGCTCTAATAATTCAGCTGGAATTTAAACTCTACTTTTGAAATAGATACTGTTTCTTTCATAAACAAAAATGAGAGCCAATTTTTTTCTCTCTCTGAAGGGAACATACTTCACAGCTGCATTAACTTAAAACACTAAAATAACAGGGTGGCAGCACTCGGTAAGAAACCAGTGTGGCTTTTGGCTACATTTCTGTTGCTTCTAAGTCCTTTTCAAATATTGTAATTAACTATACTGTTTCTGCTGTTTATTCTGCTTATACTAATGTATCCATGCCATTCCTTGAACTGCTGGTTCTATCTACCCCCTTAGTAAGAAAGAATATGAGAAGAAAACAGTTTGCGTCTTACCGTGGTGATTGCTGTGTCTTGCATGAAGCTTTCTTTATATGTAAATTGTATTTCTCTCCTCATTCCAATCCATTATTTTCTCCTGTCTCTAGATGTAAGGTTCTTAACGATGTTGGAGATTTCATCAGATGAGGACAAACAGCTGGTGAACGTTCTCTGGCTCCTCAATCCCTTTTCCATATCTTACCAAAACCCCTTTCCATGATAAATACCTGGAAATATTTAGAAGCCCAAATACTCAACTAAAATTGTATTACATTGCTCGCTTTTCTGTGTTTTCACCACATTGTGTCAAGTCATTTGAGGAGATAGCCATATTATTGTGTGGAAATAGTTTCCTTTTCTAGAATTAAATTTGATTCTAATGTTACTACTATAAATTTCATTCTTCTATTAACAAGGACCAAAAGAGTTTTAACAATGTCCTTGCCTTTTTTTTTCTTTCCCCTGCCGCTCACTATTATAAAAGTTGACAGATGTGAATCCCAGGGCAGCTTAAGAGGGTATATCAAAATGGGGACCATAAAATGTATTTAATGTAGGAAACTTGGAACTGTTTTGAACATGTTAAATCACTACTCTTTGCAAATAGGAAGAAGAAGCCACCTATGACCAAACTCTTGAATTCCGTAGAGGAGGTGATGGCCAGCCAAGACGATCCACTCGGCCAACCCAGCAGTTCTACCAACCTCCCCGGGCTCGGACCTAATGTGAGAAGGTAAAGTTGACATTGTGAGGAGCTTTCCATGTAAAGAAAGATACTATCATGTTAAATATATAAGTCCAGTTATATATAACATATTATATTATATATAATAATATATATATTATATATAATAATATATAAATATTTTATATATATATAATATTTCATAATAACATATAGACCTACCTCATTTTATTGTGCTTCATTGTATTGCACTTCACAGATATTACATTTTTTACAAATTGGAAGTTTCTGGCAACCCAGCATCAAGCAATTCTATCAGTGCCATTTTTCTAACAACATTTGCTCACTTTTCTGTCTCTGTGTCACATTTTGGTAATCCTCACAATATTTCAAACTTCTTCATTATTATTATATTTGTTATGGTGATCTGTGGTCAGTGATCTTTGTTGTTACTATTGCAAAATGATTATGACTCACTGAAGGCTCAGATAATGGTTAACACTTTTTAGCAATAAAGTATTTTTAATTAAGGCATGTACATCGTTTTTTAGACATAAGGCTATTGCACACTCAATAGACAACAGTATAGTGTAAATATAACTTTTATATGCACTGGGAAACCAAAAACTTAGGGTGATTACTTTATTGCAATATTCACTTTATTGTGGTGGTCTGGAACTGAGCCCTCAATATCTCTGGGGTTTGCCTGTAATAGAAGAAAACTAATGTTTTAAAACTACTTTCAATTATAAAGTATTTAAGATAATACCATAGTTACAAACTACTTTTTCTCCAAACCTTTCCCCGCAAATGCTATCCCTAATCCCCTTTTCTCTCTATACCTACTCTTTTCTATTGGAGGTGATGACAATCAGTGAAATGACTATAGATTTGAAAGCAGGAAGAAGATGAAAGAAAACAAAGGACTAAATAATTATCAACCTGGGTAATTGAGTTTATTTTTTGTTTAGTTGATTTCAGTCCTTTTTAAGAAAGAGGAAGTGTTATATATATATCTTCAGGAATTGGATGAAGACAACATGACTGCTTATTGAGATGTAATTTTGGGGCCTTATGCTGTCGATCCAGAAACTTTCATCTTAGAGTTTCAGAAAGAGAGTTGGTATCTGAAAATCATCTTCAGTAGGAAGGAAGAGAAATATAACAAAGTCAGCAAATTATAGGACCAATCTAAGACATCTCATTTTGATGAACAAAGACCTTACTTCTTAATATGTTTTTAGAAAGAAATACTTTCGCCATCTTTGGTAACATTTCTGTCTTTTCCTTATGCCAGGGTTTTTGAATATTTTTTTTTTAATAATTAGAGTTTTCCCGTTACAGCTTTTGTTATACATCACATAAGACTATTTTAGACTTTATATCTTTTTTCTTAGTCTCTTCTTAGTAGCAAGACTACTGAGAATTTTTAAGAAATTGTTCCCAGTTCCTTATTTCCTTATTTCCTTATTCCTTATTTCAGCTGTTCATTCCGATAATGCTGTTATCCACATTGTATTTTTCCCGTACTAAGTGACTCTCAAACCAGCCAATACTGTTTAGCACTTGAAATGCAGCTAGCCTGAATTGAGATGTGCTATAAATAAAAAATGCATACCAGATTTCAGACTTAGTTTTAAAAAAAAACTCAATAATTTTTATTATTTATATATCAAAATGATAATATTTTTAATAGATTGGGTTAAATAAAAAGTTATTACAATAATTTCACCTGTTTATTTTTACTTTTTAATGTGGCTGCTAGAAAAGTAAGAATTATGTATGTCTCACATTATATTTCTGGACAGCACTGTTCCAGAGTCTTATATCTCCCGCAGCTTCCCCAAAGCTCTTTCATTGGTTAAAAATTAGTTCTGTCATCCTAAATGAAGAAATGTTTTCTTGTATTTTCTAGCCCTTTGCTCCTTATGTAATAGTGTGCCTGGAGCAGAAGCCTGATGCTATTTGACTTCTGATTTACCCGAGTAAGCCAGTATAGCACCTTTTTCCTCTTATCGTTGGTTTTTCTTTGCACTTAATACAAGGCTGTCAAGTAAACAAACGTGACCTATTGTCCACAGTATCACAGAAGAGCTATTTCTTGACTTTGGGCATTTTTCTGTAGCATGCAAGAATTGACCAAAGCAGAATCAAAGTATACGTAAGGACTTAGCAACTTTACATTGTGCACGGTTGAACATCCACTTTTAAAATAAGCTCAGTGTGCTTATAATTAAATCTTATTTAAGGTAAATGAAAACAGAATTCCCTGTTAGCTTCCCAGGGTCTTCTAAATTGTTTAAAACAGGTTTTAAAATGAGGCCAAAGGTTCTCAACCCTCTGATTGCTCTGGGACAGTGGATGCAGGACTCGGGCTCTTCAAGGGTGCCTTAGGGCTGTTGAAGGGAGGGCTAGAAGTAGAGAGAAGATGGTGGGAGTGAGTGAGAGTGTAGCCAATGGGTAGAACTCTCAGTCCTCTGGCCTCTTCTTTAGTGTCTTTCATATGTTTTATACATTAGGGTTCCATCAAAAATTTCCTTTGAAAAAGAGTACACTGCTTAAAAGTAAATTATAAACCATAGCCCTGGGGTAATTGTAGCTTATTCGTATCAAACTGTACAGTGCAAATTGTTCCTAATCAACTAAAACGTTACAATCTAAGTGGTTCTCTATGTTCCCTGAGCTAAAACTTCCATCTTTCCCAGATGCTTGCTTTGGATTATACTGTTGACATGGAAATCCTCACAGTAAGAAAATTAATTTTGGTGGGGGACAGTCCCATGATGGTATCACTAAAAAAACCTCACTGCAGAATTTACTCTAAAAATTAATTAGTAAGACACATGTGATCTTGGTTGAAAAAACTTATTTATTCATTTTTGTACTTAGTTCAAACATATGTTATGAAAAATTATGAAGTAGAATTAAATATACTATCTTTGAATAGGAGATTCAGCAATAATTATACTTTTTGCTTTTGTCACACAACTGAATATATTATTTTCTTTTTTTTTAAGTTGATATATTTATTACTTTTTTTTCTTAAGATACAATTTTAAATGAAAGGTTTTTAACATAGGCCCTTTATTTTTTTATTATTTTTTAATACATCTTTATTGGAGTGTAATTGCTTCACAATACTGTGTTAGTTTCTGTTGTACAACAAAGTGAATCTGCCACATGCATACATGTATCCCCATATCCCCTCCCTCTTGCGTCTCCCTCCCACCCTCCCTATCCCACCCACCCCTCTAGGTGGTCACAAAGCACGGAGCTGATCTCCCTGTGCTTCCCACTAGCTGTCTATTTTACATTTGGTAGTGTGTTTTCTTTTTATTTCCTCATTCCTGGTTTCCATTTAACTTAAACATTTAAAAAGAAGATATACACTGTATCCAGCCATTTGACTCCCAGCAAATATAAGCATGAATTCTAATATATGCTGACATTTTTGTAAGATTTTGTTATTTAAAATTATTCAAGATAGTGAGAAACACTTAAGACACTTTCTTTTATCACTTCTAAAAAACATAATTTCATAGTCATAATCTTTATGTTTTGGGTACTTTGCTGGGTGATGAATGACACATAGTAGCTGCTAAGTAAGTGTTTTTTAAATCAGTGTATTAAATCAAAGATTTAAAGTTGTTGATGTGTAATTTACATTCTTTGATTATCCTAAGAAGGTTTTTTACAAGCCTTCTATACCATCACCACCACCGCCCACCCCTACATACTCATATACTTCCCCAAAAGTGGAAAGGGAATTAGATTCTGCTTGAGCCTGGTACTAAGGACAACATCAATGCTTAGCAAAAGCGACAGATAGCTGGGAGTTAGGGCTCAGTGGAGGAAGAGGTCTCTGGGGGCAATGTGGGAAATAGGCCTAGGTCTGAGAAAGAGTTCTGGCAAGTCAGATTCACCCCCTGAGGGAACAGAGGGCCCAAAACCTCTAGTTCCTGGGCTCATCATTGTTACAGACAGCTTAGAGATAAGAGCATATATGGATAGAGAAAGTATACATAGTTATTTAATCAATGAAAATGACCAGAACTATGTGCATTTGGAGAGGTTTCTGACATGATTGGAGTCCTAGGAATTAGATACCAGTTATTGGTGGTGGCAGAAGAGTATGGCTTTAGACACGTTAAGAGTTTGACTTTGATGTGTTCGGTGCTATCATGAACTTCTGAATAAGAATTATATGATTAAAATTAAGCTTAAGAAATATTGCTGTTATGACATATATATACTGCTATGTATAAAATAGATAACTAATGAGAACCTACTGTATAGCACAGGGAACTCTACTCAGTGCCCTGTGGTGACCTAAATGGGAAGGAAATCCAGAAAAGAGGAGATAAATGTATACATATGGTTGATGCACTTTGCTGTACACTTGAAACTAACACAACATTGTAAATTAACAATACCTCAATTAAAAAAAAAAAGAAAGAAAGAAATATTGCTGTTGGATGTAGGATGGATTACAACACCAGGAGGGAAAGAATCTAAGAAGCTATTGCACTGGTCCAGTCAAAGAGTTACAGCCTCGTGTCCTGCTGTAAAAGGAGAGAAATGGCACACCTGTGTAGAAAGACCTTGTCACACACATCAGCAGGAAGCTCCCTGGTGCCATGGAGGTTAAGGCTAAGTATGCAAAGTGGTTTAATAAATGGTGACTCACTTTTAATTTCATTTCTAGTTTCTTATTTGTTTCATGAAAGAGTAGTCTTCACAGTTTTGCATATTAACCAGAAACCTTGAAACCAATAGCTAAGTATAGACTACTGTATAAATACCATGACTTTGTTTATTTTCTAAGGTCCAGGTTTTAGCACCATTTGTAGCTGGTAAAAGATGGATTTTTAAATGGCTTTTTTTTTTTTTTTTTTTTTTTTGACAATCTAGATCAGCATCTTTTTGCAAAATTTTTCAAATCAAGGTCAGGGAAGTGATTGCCATAAAGGTAGCTATTATTACAGGACCCCATGATGCCAGCAGGATAGGCATTGTGTGAGGATAATAGTACCCAAAGCTCTTTATTTTCTAATCAGGAGACTACTTACCTCAGAAGACTTCTGCTCTGTTTGAATGCAGCCATGGGAATGCTACCCATCCCTGCCCAACCAATCTTTCATCCATGAGACTGAAATAGGACTGGAGCAAACAAGGCTTCTCTCACCACCTCTCTCAGCCTTTTCTGTTGTCACCACCCAGAGTGTTTCTACTAGCGTGGTATCTGATAAAGGTGGGGAGCAGGCAGGGGGAGGCGGCAGACTCAAGTAAATTACTTGTGAGACTAAACCAGCTCAAAGGTGTTCAAAGGGGAAATGGAGGTGGGTAGAATGGGGGTAGACGTGCATTGGCAGACTGCATCTTTTTTAGGTCATCCTCTGTTAAACTCTACTCAGTTAATCCGAATTCCTGAAGTCCACATGCTAGCAATAGAGGGACTAACAGTGACAGAGATGTACTTTAAGAATTTCTAGAAGAAAAAATTATTTTAAAAGATTTTGCTTTTTGTTTACATACTGATTTATAGAAATTATGTTTATGAATTAACAGTGTCCAATTTGCTCTACTTGTGATCTATTGATACTTATACATACACTTCACATTTACAGGTAAGTTTCAGCAGTGTATCTTGCATATGGAAAAGTCAATTTGAGGGTTCAGTTTCACTTTCTTCCTCTCTTTTTAAATAGAGTCTTTGTGAAGAAAGGAGCTGTTGACTGAAACATCCTGGTCAAAACCTGTTGATAGACCTCCTACTTTCCCTTCAGAATAAGATGGAGCCATGGTGGATATTATTATTTGGAGAACTAAAAGACAGATTTTAGGGGAAAAAAATTCAACCCACATAAAGAATGGGGAAAAAATACAATAAATAAAGCAAATACCTTTTACAAGTGAAAGAATTTTTTCTTCTGCCATCAATAAAACGAGTGCACTATTAAATACATTGTTTTGCTCTATGTTTTATTTGCTGAATGTTATTTTTCTTGTTCATCTGGTACTAACCCCATACTAATTGCCTTCTGTAGAATGGCAATTACAGCATACTGATGCCTCCCTGTAATTACAGAATAAACTGACTTACACAGCTTGCCACATTTCTTACAAAACAACCTGAAGCCAAATAGCAGTTCTTAGTATGGTAACACTACTAAATATGACAGCAAAAAATATTCAGAACTTGTATATGTTGTTTTAGCACTCTATTAATGTAATTTGATCGAAAAACAGGCATTCCCTTCCTTATAAAATGTGCAGTGGATCTTTTAAGATGCATCTGGTTGCAAATAACAGAAAACACAGCTCAAACTGGCTTAAACACTAAAGTACTGACTGACTTCACTACCAGAAGCACAGTAGATTTCAGCTGGTTTAATTTAGTGACTCAGAGTTGTCATGAAAGATCCTGATTCTTTGCATCTCATTTCTGCTTTCTCTGGCATAAGCATTCTACAGCAGGCTGCCCCATGTGAGCCCAGGATGGCTACAGCTTCCTGAGCTATTAAATCCAAGGATGGGGTTGGGGTCCCTTCCAGAAGTGCACTTAGAAAAGAAAAGAAGCTTTCACACTCAGGCCACATTTACCTGTATTGTGCGACTTTTCAACCTATGAACCAGAAACTTCAGCAAGGGTCTGTGGGTTAGTTTAGGCCTGATCCAAGTGTCCCACCCTTACAAGTGGGGGCCATCTGCTTTCCTGGAAGCATATTCGATTTGAGGCAGAGGATATATATCCGAAAGTCAGGATACTTGCCGAAAGGAGAGGGAGAGGTGTTGGAAAAGCAACCAGA
Organism: Eschrichtius robustus; assembly: GCF_028021215.1. Taxonomy (NCBI): domain Eukaryota; kingdom Metazoa; phylum Chordata; class Mammalia; order Artiodactyla; family Eschrichtiidae; genus Eschrichtius; species Eschrichtius robustus. Next base: position 34,326,573 of record NC_090841.1, read on the forward strand.
ATGTCCATTACAGAGAACCAGTACGTCTAAACTACAAACTCTTAATTTAATAGGACAAAAATAATAGTCTCAGTCCTATGAAGTAAGAAGTGAGTACTTAAAAAGAAATAAGGAGAAAGAAAGAGGGATGGAGGAAGGAGGGAAGGAAGGAAGGGGAAAATAGAATTCTCTGGTCAAAATAATTGACAAAATTTAGCATTTTGCTTTGAAGGAGAAGGCCTTGACATTTTCTCAGGGCCTATTAACTCTAAGTTTTGTTTCTTGATTAGCCCATGGTCAATTGTTTCTACAGTATCTTAATAAGTGAAAGAGTACAGGTGAGAAAAACATGGCTAATGGTATGGGTTTTTTTGTTTGTTTCTTTTACCATTGCTGTGCATCATAATCAACAAGGAGTTGGGTGGCCTGGGCATTGGTTTTTTTAAAAAAGATCTCCAAGTAATTCTAATGCATATCCTGGGTTGAAAACTAGAGGAAGGCCCATGGTAGTTTTGATGACTTTGACAACTGATAAGTCAATAAGGGAAGAGGCAGAAGAACATAACTGAGGTCTGAGAGTAGCTTAAAGTACTGGTTCTCTGCACTTTCTTATTGATAGGTGGGGACAGTAGTATCTAGTACAATGTTAAGCCTAGAATAGACTAAGTGAATGGCACTAGTGTTGGCTAGTGGTTGTCATGATAACAATCCCTGAGAAGAGTTCTGTGTGGTAATGTGTGATATACATGATTTGACCTGATAATCAAGAAAAGTTTAGATTCTAAAGCAAGTGAGGCCAGCCTATCTGCCCTGCTGATTGCTGGGTGCTGCTGGGGCACTGAGGGTGGGAGTGCCATTTCTGACACAGCAAGATGTACTTGGCTAAGTATACCAAAAGCTAAGCTCCACCATGACTTTCTGTTATTAAGGCTAGCTGTAGGTCTGGATATGTGGGTGGAGTGTGTAATAATAAAACAATTGTTAACTATTTGCTGAGGTTTTCCTAAGTGTCAGCACAGTGGTAAGCATTTTTCATTCATTATCTTTGTAATCTTCACAACTCTAGGACACTCTTCCCTCTTTTCCCCTCTTATTCTTTATTTTTGTTTTGTTTTGGTTTGCATTATGGTTATATTCTGTCATGTTAATTAGCCCCTTAGGTTTGTTTCACAGTTTGTTATTGCCATGAAGTGTGACGTTTATTTTTGTTGTTTCTTCCTAGTTCTATAGCAGATCTATCTCTTTCCCTCTCATGGCCTCTTCCTCTCTCACCTTCACTCCTTCCTCTCCTTCCTTTCCTCTTTTCCTCTTATTTCAAACGTTACTTTTTCTTTGAATTTCCATATTTATATTTTTAGCTTAATTTCTTACTTTTTTCTCCTTTCAAAAAAAATGGTTTTAAATATAGTTCAAAAATTATTCAGTAAATATGTACTGAGTACTACTCCCTGTGTTTTAGGCACTATGCTGTGAACAAGACCAGCATGATCTCGAATCTCACCAAGCTCCAGATGTAGCTCATCTTAGCAATTTGTTTTAGTATCTACATATTATCCTTTTCAGATTCCTTTTATTTCTTTATTATAAACTTCATTTCTTAAATGTATTTCATTGACTTTTATTTTTGCTAAACTACTAAAAATTATCAATTTTTAGTTTTAATATTTTACCTTCTGCTTTGCTTTTCAAAATGGTTTTAATTTTAAAATATTTTTCACCTCTGGGCCATGGACATTTGTTTTCTGAAGAAAGTCCTCAAGATAGGGGGAAGCACCTGAGGTTGTCTCCAAACTTTTGCCACTTCTACAAAGTAGGCCTGACCTAAAGGATGGTTAGCACTGGTAACCATTTTTTCCCACCCTATACCACTTCCACTTATTAAGATACTGTAGAAACAACTGTGGCCTAATAAATGAAGAAAACTCAGAGTTAACAGGCTCCAAGAGAATTCCTAAGACATACTCCTTCAAAGCAAAGTACTAAATTTTGTCAATTAATTTGGCCAAAGGATTCCCCCTCCACACACTTTTCCTCGCTACTTCTTTCTCTCTTGCTTTCTCTTTCTTTCTTTTTTCTCTCTCCTCTTTCTTTCTCTCTCCTTTCTTTGTTTCTTTGTTTCTTTCTTTTCTTTCTTCCCTCCCTTCCTTCCTTCCTTCCTTCCTTCCTTCCTTCCTTCCTTCCTTCCTTCCTTTCTTTCTTTCTTTCTTTCTTTCTTTCTTTCTTTCTTTCTTTCTTTCTTTCTTTCCTTCTTTCTTTCTTTCTTTCTTTCTTTCCTCCCTTCCTCCTCCTCCCTTCCTCTCTTCCTTCCTTCATTCTTTCTTTCTTTTCACATAACTTCATAGGGCTAAGACTGAAGAGACTGTCTCTGTCACATTAAATAAACAGTTCGTAGTTTGCTGGACCTTCCAGGCTTAGGCCATGATGACAACAATACCACCACACACACACACTCCCAGCCTCATGTGATTCTCTCCTATTTTTATATAGTTACATCTCTCATGGGCCTTTCTTTGTGACTCTTAACTAACTCATCATGGCTAACCCACTACCTGCAAGGAGTAAACATGGAAGGAACAAAGAAGGAAAATACAACTGATAGTGGTAAGAGTGGTGCTTCCACTGTGACTGGGCCAGAGTGTCTGTCAGACTTGCCAGCCCTGACCCTTGACTGGGACATACAGGAAAACAAGATCTTGGCCCATGTGTGAGCAAGCTAGGGTGTCAGTGCATGGCTTAGAGAACATTCAGTAGGCCCTGTATGTAGTCCCATTTCAGGAACATAGATATTTTATGCTGTTTTTCAAAAGTAAAAAATGTGTGAGAATGTTTGTCACTCTTTTCTATCTTGCATTCCATCCTTCCAAAGCAACTGAAAAGATGGTATTACCATTTTCTAAGATGAGAAATACTGCAAGAAACCAGGTTTTGTGTTAGCGGGGCAGAAATCTTACTATTATCCAAGCTTTATCACCTAGATAACTAAATGGGTAATTTAATATGTGGAAGTCATATTTATGTTTTTTCAAAATATCAAAAAAAATTTTTTTTTATAAATTTATTTATTTATTTATTTTTGGCTGCATTTTGTCTTTGTTACTGCGCACAGGCTTCTCATTGTTGTGCCTTCTCTTGTTACAGAGCATGGGCTCTAGGCGCACAGGCTTCAGTAGTTGTGGCTTTCTGGCTTCAGTAGTTGTGGCTCACAGGCTCTAGAGCACAGGCTCAGTATTTGTGACACACAAGCTTAGTTGCTCCATGGCATGTGGGATCTTCCTGTACCAGGGATCAAACCCATGTCCCCTGCATTGGCAGGTGGATTCTTAACCACTGCACCACCAGGGAAGCCCATCAAAAATATTTTTTTTTAATTCTTGAGGTGAAATGCTGCAGAAAAAGATATTCAGTAAAACAGCATAATATGTTTGCATAAAGGAAAAGACAAGGCCACAGACATCAGAAATGATTTTATAGAAATAGTGAAGAGAACAGGGCTAGGGTTAAAATTGTTTTAACTACAGAAGGAAAATCTTGAATTTGGTGGATAGTTTACATACGATGGGAAGGAGAAAGTACAATCAAGAGGAGTAGGTATTCAGCCTGAGGAATAGATTCCACGTACGGCTGGGACAGGTCTTCTTCTGTGGGGTTCAGACATACTCATAAACCTGTGTTGTGCAGTGCCAGTGAATGCCTGGCAGACAACAGGTGGGTGGCAGCACAGGGCTAGCTCCAAGAGAGATCATGGACAAGCAGGAGGTCACACAGCACCCACAGGGTCCAACACTAGGAGAAATGTGGGCCTTAGGGTGCAGGCCAGGGTCACACACAAGAGCTCAATCCTCTAGGTTCCCCTTTTGCCAGGTTTGACAACCAATGTGGGGGGAGGGCCTAGCACATTACAGTAAGTCCCCTACATAGGAACCTTCAAGTTGCGAACTTTCAAAGATGTGAACATGCATTCGCATGTCCAATCACATAAGTCAGTTCACCTGTCTGGTGTACATTGTCATGTGCGTGCATCCTCTACAAGTGGTTGTGCTTTTGTGTGCTTCATTGTACAGCACTGTATACAGTAGTACAGTATGTTTATTTCAAGGCCAGGATGTCCAGAAGCAAGCGTAAAAGCAGCGGTATATAGCCAATTGTGTTAGTTGGGTACCTAGGCTAACTTTGTTGGACTTATGAACAAATTGGACTTATGAACACACTCTCAGAATGGAACTCGTTTGTATGTAGGGGACTTACTGTACTTAAAATAACGTCACCGATACAAAGTTCAAGGTAATGGTCATAAAGATGCTCAAAGAACAAGGGATAAGAATGGATATACACAGTGAAAAGTATAAAGAAGAACCAAAACAGAGCTGAAGATATAATAACAAATAAAAAATACACTACAAGAAATTAACAGTAGATTAGATAGTACAGAGGAATGGTTCAGTGAACTGGGAGACAGAGTAGTGGCAATCGCCCAAGCTGAATAGAAAAAAGAATTTTTAAAAATAAGGGAGGTTTAAGAGACTTCCAGGACAATATCAAGTGTACTAACATTCACATTGTAGGGGATGGAAAGATATAACCTGCTCATGGAATGGAGGTATTAATATTATTCAAATGACCATACTATCCAAGGCAATCTACATCTTCAGTGCAATCCCTATCAAAATACCAATGACATTCCTCACAGAACTAGAACAAATAATTCTAAAATTTGTATGAAAACAAAAAAGACCCCGATAGTCAAAACAATATTAAGAAACAAGAACAAAACTAGAGGTATCACACTCCCTGATTTCATACTGTACTGCAAAGCTACTCCAAAACAGTATCATACTGGCACATAATAGGCACATAGATCAATGGAACACAATAGAAAGCCCAGAAATTAAGCCACATTTATCTGTGACAAAAGAGGCAAGAATATACATTGGGTAAAAGACAGCCTCCTCAATGAACGGTGTTGGGAAAACTAGACAGCAATATGCAGAAGAATCAAACTGGACTACTTTCTCACACCATATAAAATATAAACTCAAAATGGATTAAATACTTAAATGTAAGACCTAAAACCATAAAACTTCTAGAAGAAAACAAGCAGTACATTCTTTGACATATATATATATATATACCAATATAACAGTATTTTTTTGGATATGTCAGGCAAGGGAAAAAAAGCAAAAATAAACAAATGGGGCTACATCAAACTGAAGAGCTTTTGCACAGTGAAGGACACTATCAACAAAATGAAAAGGCCACCTACTGAATGAGAGAAGATATTTGCAAATGATATATATAGATAAGGGGTTAACATCCAAAAACATACAAAAAATCATATAACTCAACATCAAGAAAACAAACAACCCAATTAAAAAATGGGTAGAGGAATTGACATTTTTTCAAAGAAGGTATACAAATGGCCAACAGGCACATGAAGAGATGCTCAACATCATGAAGCAACAAGGAAATGCAAATCAAAATTACCTTACACCTGTCAGCATGACTATTATCAAAAAGACAATAAGAAGTATTGGCAAGGAGGTGGAGGAAGGGGAACACTCGTGGGAAAGTAAGTTGGTGCAGTTAATATGGAAAACAATATGGAGCTTCCTCAAAAAATTAAAAATAGAACTACCATATGATCCAGCAATCCCACTCTCTGGGGTGTTTATCCAAAGAATACACAAACACTAATTCAAAAAGATATATGCACTCCTGTGATCACTGCAGTATTATTTATAATAGCCAAGGTATGGAACAACCCAAGTGTTCATCAATAGATGAATGGATAAAAAAGTTGTGGTTTATAGATACAAAGGAATATTACTCAGCCATAAAAAAGAATGGAATCTTGCCATTTGCAACGACATGGATGGACCTAGAGGGTATTATGCTAAGTGAAATAAGTGAGACAGAGAAAGACAAAGACCATATGATTTCACTTATATATGGAATCTAAAAAACACAACAAATGGATAAACATAACAAAAGAGAAACAGACTCATAGATACAGAGAACAAATAGGTGGTTGCCAGATGGGATGGGAGTGGGGGGAGGAAAGAAATAGGTGAGAGAGATTAAGAGGTACAGACTTTCAGTTACAAAATAAATGAGTCATGGGTGTGAAATGTACAGTGTAGGGAATATAGTCAATAATTATGTAATATCTTTGTATGGTGACAAATGGTAACTAAACTTATTATGGTGATCATTTTGAAATGTACAGAAATATAAAATTACTATGTTGTGTACCATGAACTAACATGGTATTGTAGGTCAATTATACTTCAAAAACAAACAAATTCATAAGAAAAGAGATCAGATTTGTCATTACCAGAGAGGGAGGAAGAGGGTTGGGGGAATTGGATGAGGTGATCAAAAGGCATAAACTCCCAGTTATATGATAAATATGTACTAGGGATGTAATGTACAATATGATAAATATAATTAACCCTGCTGTAGGTTATATATGAAAGTTGTTAAAAGAGTAAATCCTAAGAGTTCTTGTCAGAAAGAAAAAATATTTCTATTTCTTTAATTTTATATCTATATGAGATGATTGATGTTCACCAAACTTACTGTGGTAATCATTTCACGATGCATGGAAGTCAAATCATTATGCTGTACACCAGAAACTTACACAATGCTTTTCAATTATATCTCAATAAAGCTGGAATAAAAAAAGGACGTAGGGTTATAATCAACTGCTTCAGTAAGAGAGGCCTCTGAAAGGGTCTCTTGCATTCTCAAAGCAAAGCTTACTAATTTGTTTTAAGTGTTTCCTAATCTGAGAAATGACAAGAATGAGAAAGAGACACATTTGGGGAACATTTTTTTTCTTCTCATTCAATTTCTCTCCTTTGAGAGCACAGGTATGAAACATACTAGTAGCACAGTGACTGCTTTGAAAGATTTGGGATCCTTCTGGGCTAGAGAAATACCAAGAAAAACTGGGTTGCTACTTAGAGAATATGGGGCTTAAAGAGGTACTATTTGTTTGTTTTGTTGTTTATTTGCTTATATTAGAGATTCTGCCCACAAGAGGGTGGGGTGAAACAGCGGTCAAAGGGAAAATGGAAAGTTAAAAATAAGGATACAAATAAAGGAAAGAACTCTTAGGGAAATACTTGAAAATGAAGACAGGCCCTTTCAGCCCCCATTTTCCAAGAGGGCAGGTTGTCTGCATAATGGAGAACTCCCACCCCCACCCAGAACGTGGAAATCCTGGTATTAAAACTTCTTATGTTATGAGATTTTTTTCTGAGTCATCTGAGGGTGTTCTCTGGGCAGTAGCATGGATTCTTCTGGCACATGGTGAGGTCTTTTTTCCTTGCTAATTTTTCCATCTGCCTTCTTTCCAGATAATAGAAAGTCAATTTTATGACCATGGTTAGACTGACCATGTAGGTTAAAAATATCAAGACATTGCTTCCTGGTATTGTCAGGTCCACATTATATAATCCAGAGTCACAGACATTATAATTTGAGAGAATTATTATGGCATCATATTTAGTTTCACATTGGGATAATCTTAACAAGTCATATAATGACTCAATTCAGAGATCGCTGGGCTCAACCTCAATGAAACTTTTACAAAAGGCTTTGAGAGACTAGCTGCCCATCTTGCAGGGTCTAGATAGTTTTTAAAAAAATAATAAATTTAGAACAGCAATAGTAAGGAAATGTAGCCTCATGAAAGGGCAGACAGAACTTTTTTTTTTTTTTGATACCTATTTTTATGCCATCTGGTTTGAGAGATACAGAAATACCCATAATTTTCACAGGCTGTTAAATGCTTTGAGGTTTATAGGCAAAGAACAAAGTTAGAGGAATGTGGTGACATATTCCAACTTCAGGTGTCATATTCTTGCCCTTTTGTCACTAAAGAAAGGCAATTTTGTTAAAGTTCGAGTTCACAGGATTTCTGCTTTTGTCAGGATAGAGCAACAGGGGATGGCTTTACCTTCCTGCCTGACACACATAAAGAACTGGACTAAATACATGAGACATTGGAACTCAAGACATTGGACATGGGCAACAAGGTACAGTGACTCTTGAGAGATGAGAAGCAACTGGGTGAACCTTACAATTGCTTCAGCTTACTGCCTGGAGGAAGTTTTAAGGCCATGGTGAAGGGAGGGGGAACCCAGGTGGTACCTGTCAGTCTCTGTGAGTTGAGAGATAGAGGGGAGAGCTTAGGGAAGACAGGTTTGGTAGATTTTGCAGGGCAAAATACCAGAGAAATGGTTGTTTGACCTAAATCTAATATGTAAAACTATAAAAGTTCTGGGAGAAAACAGGAAATTTTCATGACCTTGTGTTTAGACAGAGTTGTTATGTATAACATCAAAAATATGATCCATAAAAGAACAAACTGATAAACAGTATTTAATCAAATTAAGAACTTATGCTTCTCAAAGACACTGTTAAGAAAATTTAAAAGAAAACAAGCCAAAGATTTGGAAAAAATATTTGCAAATTACATACCTGATAAAGGACTTGTATACATAATATATAAAGAGTTCTCAAAACACAATAAGAAATCAATCTTATTGAAAAATGGGCAAAAGATTTGAACAGTTGACCAAAAAAGATATAAAGATGGCAAATAAGACATGAAAAGATGCTCAAAATCATTAGTCATTAAGGAAATGCAAATTAAAACCATAATGAGGTAACCACTACACACCTATTAATATGACCAAAATTGAAAAGACCCTCCATACCAAGCGTTGGCTAAGATTTGGAGGAACAGAACTCCCATACACTGCTGGTGAGGATGTAAATGATACAAACTGCTTGGAAAACAGTTTGACAGATTCTTAAAAAGTTAAACATATATATACCCATCGTATGACCCTGTCATTCCACTCCTAGTTATTTACCCAAGACAAATGAAAGCAGATATTCATACTTACTATTACTTGTAATAGCCCCAAACTGGAAACAACCCAAATGTCCTTTAACGTGTGAATGCGTAAACAAGTTGTAGTATATCCATAAATAAAATACCACTCAGCAATGAAAAGGAATGAGCTGATCAATAGTTCATGCAACAACAGAAATGAATCTCAGAATAATTATGCTGAGTGAAAGAGGCTAGATGCTCCTCCTTAGGGGGAGGGGAAAGGGAGGGACAAAGAGGGGGGAGAAGAATTTCTATATGCCAATCATACCTCAATAAAACTTCTTAAAAATAATTGTAAACACAATGTGGATGTTTTCTTGCTCTTCCCCTAACTCACTGAAATAATACTGGACACTCCTGCCGCATTCAATGAAAAAGTCACATCATAACTTTTTACTCTTCACTGGGTTGTGGTGACAGTATTCTGACAGATATAATTGGCTTTGTTAGAAAATATTTAACCTCAAAAATATTAATTCTTTATGATCGTTTTAGAGATATGGAATCTTTAAAATTGCCACTTCATTTGTAAAGCTCTTAATTCTCAGAGGCCAGATAGGTCATTATAATTATTGCTATTTTTGTTGTGTTAGTACTACTTAGACTTTTAAACTAACTATTCTTGGGGCCTGGGTTTTATATATACGTGTGTGTACCTAAATTTTCTATTTTCAGGCTTTTATCTTTCAGAAGCCTCAGGCATTTCTTTAAAAGGACTAGGGTTTTTAATAGAAAACATTTACTCATCTGAGCCCTTTTGTTTTTTCCTTTTATTTATTATACAATTTTCAAGTACTGACAGAAGTAACTCTAGTACCTGCGGCCTAATTTGCTACTTAATAGGTACCTGTTTTAATTTCATAAATCCTTTAGGTCTTTAGGGAAAATAAACCCATAAGTGATTAGCTCTGGCATTTTTACAGTACATTGAATTCTTCTAAACTTTACATGGCATTTTTTCAAAATGAAGTAAGTTTTCCCCCTCTTATTTTACATTGGATCTGTATGACATATACATGCTAAAATAAATACAGTGGGCTTCCCTCGTGGCACAGTAGTTAAGCATCCACCCGCCAATGCAGTGGACACGGGTTTCGAGCCCTGATCCGGGAAGATCCCACATGCCACAGAGCAACTAAGCCCATGCGCCACAACTACTGAGCCCACGCCACAACTACTGAAGCCCACACCCCTAGAGCTCGTGCTCCACAACAAGACCGCAATGAGAAGCCCGCACACCACAAGGAAGAGTAGCCCCCACTCACTGCAACTGGAGAAAGCCCGCGTGCAGCAACGAAGACCCAACACAGCCAAAACTTAATTAATTAATTAATTTAAAAAATAAAATAAAATAAATACACTTAGGTGGTAGCATTTACACACTATCGTAACTCTTCTGTTCTTGGTACTCAGGTTTATGTGCACTGAACAAATAACTCATACATTTTGTCTTAACCTGTTGCTTTCAATGTATAACATGCTAAAACTCATAAACTCAGATATATGTGATAATCACAAGGTTGAAGATTTTTATAACCATTTTATAGGAAACACTTTATTTTGAGATGGAACATGGTAATTTTTCCATGTCTTCATGGTATTTGCAAAACGATACCCTTTATATACAACTGTTTCCAACTAAATTCTTCTTCGTATCCCTTAAAAACCTTTTGGGAACACATTTCTTTGTCCTGCTGAATAACAAGGTCCAGGGAATTCAGGCCATTTACTATTTTCTTGTTCATGAACATGGGTAGAAACAGATTCTGGGTATGCTGGATTACAGTTTAGTCATCTCCTAAAATAACTTCCTCTGTGAATAATTCAATCAACTTAATACAAGAAAATTGTGTCATATGCTGTAAATAAGCTGCTTATATAAAACCAGCTTTTTCCAACAGGAATTGTTCCTTCCAGGTGCCATTTATACCACTTCTTGGAACTTAATTCTTGGACTCCTCACAGTGAATAGTTCCTACTTAAGTGTCATGGTCATGTCCAGTTGCTCAGTTAGTATTTCCTGGGTTCAAATGTTTCTACTTCAACCCCTGAATCTGATTCTTTACTTAGATTTTAGACACCAATAAAAGGAAGCTACTTATATTATCAGAGTAACACTAAAACACTGCACCAGTGGAATTACTTACTAATTCACATTTGTAAGAAAGTGGACACCTTTTGGATTGTTTATCCAACCCCTTTCTCTTGGCACTGCTTTTCCCCCTATCTTTCATACTTTCAGAAAGAACCACTGTGTTTGCATATTATTTACAGCAGGGAGGAAGTAGAATCATGAAGTAGCTGGGATCAAAGTCTCTATGCTTCTTGACCTTGTGAACTTAAGTAGCTTAACCTTTCTAAGTCTTTGTTTCCCCATTTGGAAAATAGTAGGACTTACTTTGTAGGATTATTGTGAGACAGAGAGAAGCAGCTGCTGACAGCCAGATGCTGGCCTGGAACTCAACTCTCTTGTTGCCCATAAACAATTTCACAGAATATCAACAGCAGAAAAAGTCACTTGGAAAATGAAGAAGCAAGAAAAAACAAAAACACTCTATAATCATGTCTGAATACCAAAAGAAACCAAAAAACAAAACACCAGAGAAATAATTTAAAGAGCCAAAACCAAAACAAGAATTTGTTCAAACCACAAAAATGACTGAACTTCTCCCTTTTCTGGCTAATTTGAAAGACTGCTGCTCCTTTACCAAGTAGAGTTTCAGCTCTGCTTCATTCATCCCACCACCGAGATAACAAGTATGAAGATATCCAATCAGAGAATTTTCCTGCTTCTTGACAACATCCAATGCTGAGCAAAGGCTACTTTTCTTGTACCATTCCAAAAGTCCCATAATACAAGGCCAAATCTTACTGTGTTAACCACATTGTCTGGTTTCTGTATTTGATGTTCTGACCACTGGGACATTGCTTTCATACGAAAACTAACCAATCCAAAGTCCACTTACCCTCATAAGATACTAATCTCCTGCCCTAATCTTCCCAGGGCTAGGCATCAGACAAATAGGGACATCCTCTACACCCCAGAGTCCACTGAAATTATTTAAACTATTGTAAACCTGGTCAGCCCATCCATTCCTGGGAAAACCACAATACATGAAAGCTCTTCCCAGTTTCCCTCACTCTCTGCCTGCCACCAACCTTTGTGTTCTCTCCTGTGGCATGTCCTCCTATTCTTGGAAACTGTGCATAATAGACTATCTTTTCAATGGCACTTGTCTTCTAATCTGTTGTCCACACCAAATTTGAGTAAAACCAAAATCCCAGGTACATTTTAAAATACCTATAACAAGTCCTTTCTAGCACCTTCTTACTAAGATATCACACAGTTCTCCATGGCATATGGTCTCTTTCATTGCAATGAGCCAATAAACCAAGTTTGTTCAACAACGGGTATATTTCTGGAAGTCTTTGGCTGGTCCTCGGTTGATCATCAATGCTTTCCAAAGAAAGATCTCAATCAAAAGGGGGAAATGTGAAAGGAAAATCAAATTGGAGTTGGTATTGCTAAGAGAGCTCTCTAAAATGGAGTGGGGAGACTAATGAGGAAGTGGGAATTATGCACGTCTCAACCCAGATGGAATCTGAACTTTTGACCACTTATCAGGCATCCAGAACATCTGCCCAAAGTTCCAGAAACTGAAGATACTTATTGGATCCTTACCCTAAATAACTTGTGACATCCTATCCTTTAAAAGCAAATCTTCCTTTTTGCATCACAGCTAATCATAATTCTTGCAAGGCAACATTAACAACCTTGTGGATTTGCCTTTATGAGCCCCTGACTCATTCTCTTCCTTGGAACACTCTCAGCTTTACCCAAATCAGTGTCTCCTGAATTGTAATTCCTAAGACCCCAGATAAAGCTCTTTGTCCTTTGCAGCCTTGATGCTGATTATTGTTTGACATTACATGACATCAGAAGTGGGATCCTAAGTGACTTACCTTTACCTCTGGTGCTGCCATGGATACTGATTACTGTTTGACACCGTCGCTAATTTTCTCAGTGTTTTATTAGGACCCTTCAAGAACTTGTTATATTTACCACAAATATAGAGATGCTGCTGCTAGTGGTGCCATGGGGTGGTTGTTATGCTTCCTTCTTTTGATCTTTTTTACTTGTGAGCTGTATTGCCCTCTATGGCACTAAGTTTGTTTAAGGTCTCAAGCCTTCCAATCTTTCAGGCTATGCTTTATAACATGTTTGTCCACATACTCCCTGAACATGAAAATAGAACAAAACCAAAAAACTATATACCTTCTAGCATACAGTTAAAGAGAAGAACTGCAGGCCTCAAATGGCGTCACTTATGCTAAAGCCAAACCTAGATTTAATACCTAACCTAACTGCAGTTTCAACTGTCACCAGAAGTATAAGCTTAATCACTGGTCTAAAACTTACTGGTCAGCACCACTGAGGTAGTAGGTCTTGTGGGCCCTCTTCATCCCCCAGAGGAGGAAGAGGCAACCTGCATGATAAAACCCTTGCCGTTCTCTTCCCCCCAAAAGCAGATGCCCTGGCCTAAAAATAATCCTTTCTTTTCTTTTGCTAATAGCTCCCTTGTCCTACCCTTCTTTCTATAAAAACCTTCCATTTTATACAATCCCTCAGAAGGATCTTCCAGTTGCTAGAATGGATGATGTCTGATTTATGAATTGCCTAATAAAGCCAATTAGATCTTCAGATTTACTTGGTTGAATTTTGTTTTTAACAATATTGTTAAGTCGACATAAAAATTTTTTATATGTACTTTTGATATCTTTATATATTTATAACAGGGAAGAGCCAATTTTGACCCCATGTTGGATCTGTTTCTTTTACTTTAACGTCTGCTTTTCGTCGCTTTTGTTATTATAATCACACATAATGGTCTGCCTCAGGGAACCCTGCCCCTCTGCCTGAATGTTAAACTGAAGTGCCTTTGTTCAGCTCACAGGGAGACAATCTGACCCTGCCCACCTGTGAATGGCTGCAGAAAAGGAGAAATTAACAGATTCCCTCCCTGTGGCTGGCCATTCCAGGAGATGTTTGCAAGACTTATGGCCTTTTTACTTTACTTCCCCACTTCCTCCGCCTCTCTGTTCTATAAAATAAACTGGCATCCAAACCCCAATAAGATGGTTTTTTGGAGACTTCAGTCTGCCATCTCGGTCAGTTGGCTTCCCGAATAAAGTCGTATTATTTGTCTCAACACCTCGTCTCCCGATGTATTGGCCGTTGTGCAGTGAGCAGAGCGAGCTTGGACTCAGAAACATATATTCTTCAAAGCCTTGGAGCTACACATTTAACTCATTCAGTTTTTGGACAGTGTTGTCCATTTTCCATCAGTTAGCCAAAGCCAGTCCTCAGGTCAGACCAGTCAGCCAAGTAAAAGCATAAGGTTTGGGGGATCAGAAAGCACCTAACTTTATTTTCTTCCCCAACTCAAACAAACATGGCAATACCTTTCTTTTAAGACATTCACCTCACTTCTGAATTCTAAGATAGATGGGGGCTTCCCTGGTGGCACAGTGGTTGAGAATCTGCCTGCCAATGCAGGGGACACAGGTTTGAGCCCTAGTCTGGGAAGATCACACATGCTGCAGAGCAACTAGGCCCGTGAGCCACAACTACTGAGCCTGCGCGTCTGGAGCCTGTGCTCTGCAACAATAGAGGCCGCGATAGTGAGAGGCCCGCACCGTGATGAAGAGTGGCCCCCGCTCGCCGCAACTGGAGAAAGCCCTCTCACAGAAATGAAGACGCAACACAGCCAGAAAGAAAGAAAGAAAGAAGGAAAATTTATTAAAAAAAAAAAAAAAAAAGATAGATGGAGCCTGGCTGTGAGTTTGTTGTCATGATGAAAGAAGATAACTTGAGTACTTCATGGCCAAGTTCTCTTTGCTTAGCTGCGCCAGGATCCCCCTGCAAGTTGTAAAACTACCTCCAGCCACAAAAATATGAGAAGTTTTTCTCTCCACTAGATACAGCTGATAAGCTAACACAGACAGTCACCCCATTTACCACGTAAGTCACCCCATTTACCACGTATGTGTGACAAATGGTACTGTCAAGTCCCCTTACTTGAGGACTAGTTATTGTTTGTCTGAGAACTTGTATGTAATGGGTTCTATCTGCTTGGCTACACAAGGGGGTCAGATCTTTTTTCTGTCACTGCAATCTCTCACCAGACTGTCTGTGGTGTGTATCACATTCTGATTTAAATTTTATTCATTAATGTACCTATTTTCTGTCTCCACTGCCTTTGTGGAGAGGTTTTCTGGGTTGGAAGACGATTTATTTTTAATGCTATTTCCCCAGCAGGTGCAAATAGTTCTTTACACAGGTTCCCCAGGGTAATTCATGAGCCTGACCCCCCTGGGAACCCACAGCACTGGGGAAGCTCTGTTCCACTGCCTGCAGGGCCATGGGGTCAGCCTGCGAGGGCTCCCCTTGGGCCACAGGGTCATGTTGTTACCAAGTCCAAGCTTGCTCTGCTTACTGCACGACAGGCCAATAAATTGGGAGACGACGTGTTGAGGCAAGGAATAGCGACTTTATTCGGAAAGCTGGGCATCCAAGAAGACGGGGCTAGGGTCCCCAAAAAACCATCTTATCGGGGTCTGGATGCCAGTTTCTTTTATAGAACCGAGAGGGAGAGGAGGAGAGGAAGTAAAGTAAAAAGGCTATTAGTTTTTCCTGGCTTGGCCAGCCTGGGGGAGGGAATGTGTTGATTTCTTATTTTCTGCAACCATTCACAGGTGGGCAGGGTCAGATTGTCTCCCTTTGAGCTAAACAAAGGCACTTTAGTTTAACATTCAGGCAGAGGGGCAGGGTCCCCTGAGGCAGGCCATTATGTGTGATTATAATAACAAAAGCAACGAAAAGCAGACGTTAAAGTAAAAGAAACAGATCCAACATGGAGTCCGATTTTGCTCTTCCCTGTTACAACGTCCTCTGACTTGCTTGTGGTAATCCAGGCACCAGGTCACCAGTTAGTGAATGCAGGGCCAGTACTGACATGACACATACTGCTTTTCCTGACAACTGCCTCTCAGAGTTGGCTCTGACAGCATATCTCAGCCTCCAGATTCCCTGGCTCAGTGGGCAGCTTCCTCATCACCATGGGAACTGCTTTGTGGGAACTCTGTGATTTGGGCTGTGAAAGAAGGCTTCTTGAAGAATACTGCTGGGGCGACCATCTCTTGGGAAGGACAAGTCTTTTCTCTGTGATTTTTCTCTCTATTTTTTCCCCTCTTCAGAATTTGCCTTTGCCTTGTTTCACTGACATGTTTTAAAATATTCTCTCAGTGGACATTAAAAGCTAGAAAAGGCCTCACCATGTTTAAACTTCCCTTTCTTCCTATGCACTTCCCTTCCCTGCCTGATCCTCACCCTGGGACTCTGCTTGCATCCTGGGCTCGGCGCTTCCCTGGGAAGCAGGATGGAGCTGGATGCTGGCAGGTCAGGGACATCCACACAGTCTGATTTGAGGAGTACTGAGCCCACCCACCTCCAAAGCTCTAAATTCACTATTCTGGAACAGTAGCACTTTAAGCAACTTGCCTTTCAGCACAAAGAGGATCTCCAGATGAATGTGCACTTTAGAGGCTATATGAGAAGGGGGAAACGCTGGGTTCAGATCTCGGCTAGCTATTTGCCAACAGGGACAAGTTATTTTATTTTTTTAACCTCATTTTGTCATCTCTAAAATGGAGAAAATTACCCATCTTGCTTCTTGTAAGCCCTAAACTGGTGCTTTTAGAGTAACTAAGATGTTGCAGAGGCTCTGACCAGACAATATGCATTGGCTCCTCTTCAGGTGAAAAGCAGGCCCCTGAGGGTGCTGAATGAGAAACAGGGCTGAGGAGCTGGGGAAGAGCTAAGTCACCACTGAGGGAACACATGGGTCAGCATGAAGGGAAAACATGCCTCAGATGGGGGAGAGATATTGTGGGAGGAAAATCAAAGTGGAGTTGGTATTGCTAAGTGAACTCTCTAAATGGAGCTGGAAGGCCATTGAGGAAGTGTGACTTATTATTGTCCTAATGAAGGTATCCAGAACATCTGCCAGAAACTCAAGATACTTAAAAGAACCTTACTGTAAAATAACTGGTGACATCCTATCTACTTGTTGGACCCCCAACCCTAAAATAACTTGTGATTCCTTAAGGACAAATATTTTCTGATTCACATCAGAATTTATCACAGTTCTCACCAGGCAACTTTTAACAACCTGTGGACAAAGAATGTTGCCTGCCATTTCAGTAAACAAAGCATATTGCTGCCATAAAGCTATTGGCCACTGCAGCCACCACCAACACTGCACCCAGATGGGATTCAGGGTGGAGAAAAACAGGATACTGACCCTAGATAGTTAAGATACCTATCAAAGGAATAATTTCAGTGAGCCCAGACTCTTGCATCTTTCATATATAGAAAGGCACTAAAATCATTAACTGGAGATGTCTGATTTTTTGTGATTAGCAATAACCTTTTGACGTTTGACTACGTTTTTTGTTTTGTTTTGTTTTTCAGCAAAAACTCCTGTATATCCTGGCTCTCCCTTACCTCTTTTGAAAAGTTCCTCAGAGCTATCTGAGAGGTTGTTTCCAAGCTATAACCCTCAGTAATGCCCTGAATAAAACATAATTCTCCACTTTTAAGTTGTGTGTTTTTTTGTTTTTGTTTTTTTCAGTTGATAGTTTTGGCGACCAGTGAAGGGATTCAGAGAAGACTTCTCTCCTTTGCCTGAACTCTATGAAGATCTGGAACCCGGTACAAGCAGAGGCCTCTTGGGTCTGTCCGCCTCCTGAGGGAGTCCAGACACATTTGTGTGAGTCTCTCCTGGTTCTCAGATGTCCCATTATTGGCTAATGATCCTAGGTTTTATTCAGTCGTATTAAATTCCTCTCTGGAGGAGAAAGTTATCCTTGAAACTTAGTTTCAAGAAGAGGTACCTGGGTTATCCTCAGTTGAAAGACACTGGGAAGATTTTTGCCTAATTTAGACAATGAGTAAGGTTGGTCTGGGTAATTAGATGGGAGATTGGCCTGGCATTTTTCCTTGAATTGGCTACTTTAATAGAGTTTGTTGGAATAAAAGTGAAGATATATCTCATGAGAGCTTTCAACTGTGAATAAGGAACATCTTCTTCCCAGCTGACAAAGGCTTTCTCAGGGAACTGAGAAACTTTTGCAAGTGGTGGCAGCAAGTCCTCATACTGTGCAGCTGTCCCTATAGAGAAACCCACTCATTTTAATTAAAAACTTGCTCTGCTGCGGACACACATGAGACCTGGCCACTCAGTGATCTGAACACCCACAGTGGTCTTATACTACCCAAGGGAGAAACTGAGACATGTAAGAGGGCTGAAACTCCTAGAGGAGTTAAGCTCACAAACAGCACATTGGTCTACTGCATGATCATCACTAGCAATTTATCTTGGCAGACTGACCTTGGAATGGAGAACAAAGTCTTCAAAACAAAAGAAAAGGAATGACAGATTGCCAGCTTCTAACTAATACCCCAGCCAGGCTTTTGTATGTATGTACAAAACTTATATTTACAAGGAAATCTTGCCCTGAAAATGCCCAAGATGTGGCTCATTTATTATATACACAGTTAAGTTAGAGAAAACTGGCTTCATAAAACATCTTTTCAGAATTCTGACCTTAAAGAAAACAAAAACCCTTACATCTCTCTCCCTGTGTCTTTGAGATGTAAATGTTCTACCTGATCTTAGGCATTGTTTGTTGTTGTTGTTGTTTTTGTTTTTTCCTTTTCTGTGTTTTGAGAGCTTGATCTCTACCATCCAGAAGGTACACATATAGTGTACATTTGGCAGCCAGTGAAATAGACTGGGATTCTGAGCAGTGTTTTGTCTGGCTGTGCCAGCTCACAGGGGTCTTTGTCACCTTAACTTTTGTTGCATTACCTGTACAACAAAGGCCCATTACTTTCTTAGGTGGTTTTGGGGAGTAAACTTTCTAGATCTTGTGAAGGCTGCATCCATTGCACTCTCTTGTGGGGATGCCTCCTGTGGCCTGAGCTGCTATTTAGATACATTTCATCAATGACCATATGATAGATCCTTTAAATTGAAAAAATTTCTAAATTGGTAAAGTTTTAGAGAGCCCTCATTATAAATAGCTGGTACCTATTGGTGAAAAAAACAAATTAGAAGAACATCATATATATATCTATATATCATATATATAGATATATATTATCTATATATCTATATATAGAGATATATATATATAGTTAACCTAAGAACTCCCTTAGTTTAAAACAAATAAAAAACCAATTTGAAAAGCCTTATTTGTGGTCTCCACTTCCCCTCAATGGGCCTTACAGATGCTAATAAAAACATTAGGATAATTAATGTTAACTGGGTTAACAGGGAAGTAAGAAAAAACTGAAAAGAAAGTCTAGAGACTTCTTCCCAATAAGGTGGAAATTTTAAAGGAACTCATCTCAAAAGAATAAAAATCTTTAGATGGTTATTAAGAAATAAGACATTAAATAAAATGAACATTAATGGGATTAAAACAAAAGGTTTTTATACAACATGACCTAAGGTTGGATGGGCCAAAGGGACTCCCTATTGGTCCCAACATTAAAGGGCCCCAAATGAGTCCACTCTATTGACCCCAGTTAAAATCTATATATTTAAAAGGCTGGAAGAAAATCACACTGAGATATCTGATCAACAATTGCTTGGGGCAAAAGGCCAATTAATCAAGTTAAAAGATTGACAAAAGGACCTGAGTCCCTTGGCTCAACCTTTCACTGGGGATCCCAAAGGCTTTATACAAAAATAGATAAAATGTCTGGGGAATTAAAAGGAAAGCTTCTACGATTCCTTATAAGACCAAAGCTTGTTGATGGGGTCTTAATGGAAACTAAAGTTAAAGGTATTAAAGTTGACAGAATTGAGAAAATTGATAAAAATTGGTATACTTAAATGGGCTTTATATAAAATGGTTACATCACTTTTGCTTAATTATATTGTGTGATAGACGTTATGTCACACTGAGGTGCTTCACCTCCCCTTGGTATTATCAGGGCATATAAATGTGCCCTTCAGACAATAGTAATTAAACATACTAAAAGAAAACAACAGGATTACTTGAGCCTGCATAATATGAAATAAAAACTGAGAACTAATATTCAGGGGCTAATGAAAACAATAATAGAAATTTTTTTGCTCTGGGTTTAACTTGTACCCTCAGAAAGAGGTCCTTTATTGAATGCCTTGTGCAAAATTCTGAAAGCATGATAAATTGATCCTTAAAGTTCTAGAACATAGAACTCTTGATTTTCAGTCTATTTGGGAATCTTCTCACTGATATAAAAAAGCAAATTAATGAAAATATAGTTGGGCAAATCAATCTTTTAATATCATTTATGTGGCAGACCAGTTCTTTGGGGAATTAAGGCAACTGTCTTTGTCTTGCAAATCAGAAATGTAGATACAGCCCACAATAACCTGCAACTGAGTCTAATTAGTTCAATCATGTAAAACCTGAAACCAAAGTTTTTTAAAAAAGGAAAAAAGTACCCTTTTAAAACTCAAACCACTGGAAAGACTCCCTAACACAAACTCTAATTCACAGCTTCCTTAAGAATTTATCAAGAACAAATATATATCTTAAAAGTCTTTTCCACAAATAGTAAAGACTTAGTCATCTGAGCAAATAAATTTAACGTATTCCAACTGTTCTTTATAAACTAATAAGTTTATATTGTAAGACCTGATTCGTCACTAAATGTTAAAGTGAAGCTATGAGATCTCTAGTTTTGTCTGTTTACATGTCTGTGTGTACATTATACATATGAGATGTCTCTATCTCTGGAAAATATTATCAAAATTAAATTTATAGAAGAATTCTATTTAATTGACTTAAAAGTGTTTACAAATTAAATATTTCTAAATATAAAGAAAACTGACCAGAATGAATTTCAGGTTATCCAGGAAATATTCAATATTAAATTAATATTTTGCATTAAAACTAGCTTAAACTTATTGGGTTAATCAATACAGACATGTCATACTGGTATGACAAACAGTTCACAATTGCTTGCTGCTTGTAGGTTTTTGCCGGAGATCAAAGTTTTTAAGGGTTAAAATTGTAATATGTAATTAAAGCTACTGAAAATAATAAGGGAAACATTTTAGTATGCAAGGAAAGTAGGATGTGTGTTTTCAGCAAAACAAGGTATGAAGAATAGAGTTACATTTTGTTAAGGGGAAAGATTAATTTTGTCCTATAGCTGGTTATTTCTGGATGGAAAAATAAGGGACAAACTAATATGGATACAGAAAGTTGTGGAAGGTTTATAGAAAGAGAGCCCTGAAAAAGGGTCCTTGTTCATGGTTAGGCTGGAATTGAATTAGGTAAATGAATTTAGTTATTGAGAGTGGGCTGGTGCAGGACTGGAGTTGGTTTCTCCCTCTGTTAAGAGAACAAAGTTTTCTTGCAATGTTGATCTACTTTTGATAACAGATTGTGAGTTTCTTTGCCTTCTAAATGATCTGTATTTGCCTTAAAGAAACTTTTATTGTCACTTTGGTTGAGTGAATAAGTATTGTTTCACAGTGACCTACGATCCTATTTGACCAACTGTTTTAAAAAACTTTTGAGGGGAACTCCCTGGCAGTCCAGTCGTCAGGACTCTGTGCTTTTACTGCTGAGGGCCTGGGTTTGATTCCTGGTCAGGGAACTAGGATCCCACAAGCCACACAGCACAGCAAAAAAAAAAAAATTTAAAAAATAAAAAAATGAAAACTTTTGATAATATTTTTTGACAGACTTCCCAAATATCAAATTCTAATTAAGATTCTTTTGACCTCCAGCTAACTTTGAGATGCTTCAAAGGGTCCCAGAAACATCTCAAAGAGAGATATAAACAATTTAGATTTATTTGGTATGTTAAATTACATAGGAACCATTGTCAAAGAAGTGGTGATAAAATCTTTGGTTATATTGTTTGGATAAATGTCCAAACAGATATTCCAAAATTTATGTGGAATTCCTAAAAGTCTGTTATGTCCTGGTATAGTATTATTAGTCATAATTCTAGTTATTATCTTAAAATGTATGTCACAGAAATAAAGTTTCTTGTCAATTGCATTATAATCAGATCTTTAAGCATGCCATTGTCTTTTGTTATTTATAGACAATCATTGTTTTACTCTGATATTTTTATAAAATTAAGATCTTCAAGAAGATTCATAACAAGGACTTTTTGACAAATATGAGTTTCTGATGATTCTCAGATCATATCACTGAACTGGTAAGAAATTTTAAAATTCTAATGGAAAACCTGATGGTTCATCCAGATCAACAGGAATTAATTACATGGGACTGAATGAACTGATCAATATGATTTATAATTTTATGACATTTTTACTGAAAAATACTGGCATTTAATATTTGTTTTCCAGGAAAATTTTCCTCTTATGTTAACTATGACCTACAACAAGTTGATAAAGTGTATTTTTGTAAACAAAGATGAAACATTTATCTTTTTCTCTCTACCTGATCCCTCCAGAATTTTGTTTCTACAGCCAGCTTTCCTGTGGACTTGATGGCTTATTGCAACCAGATTACTACTAGTTATACTAACCATTGTTTTAATTTGTTTTCTCTTGTTTTCAAACTACTTATGCCTTGTGCCTGTCTCTGCTGTACTGTGACTTTATTAATGTTACAGCTGTATTACTTATATCCTGTCTATTTTATAAGATTGTTGTCTCTTGCATTACCCAATGTGTAACCAGGCATCCAACAAAAGTAATGATGGCTAAGTGTCTCGAGGCAATCAATCACATATATAACTCTACATAGAATAATTTTAATAGAGCAACTCTAGATATGGGAAGAAGCAATAAGGGAAGACATTTCCTGAATCATAGTAGACTAGTAAGACAGGTGATCCAGAGAATTTTAGATTATAAACAGGGCCTAATCCAAAAATTAGCACTTGAGGGGTCTATCACCAGAGTATTTGCCTGATCTAAGAATGAGCCTTCTTGGCATCATGGGACAAAATTGGTCATGAAATGCCTCCCAAACATTGGTTGAATTTATGACCAAGAGGAGGCACTATGGACCAAGAATGGTACCTGCCATTTCAGTAAACAAAGGATATTATGGCCATAAAGCCAGCAGCCACTTCAGCCGCCCCCAACAGTGCACACAGAGGGGAATTCAGGATGGAGAAAAACAGGATTCTGGCCCTTGATAGTTAACATACATTTCAAAGGAATGATTTCAATAAGCCCAGACTCTTACATCTTCCCATACATAGAAAAGCACTAAAATCATTAAATTGAGATGTCTGTTTTTTTGTGATTAGCAATAATCTTTTAATGTTCGACTACATTTTTTTTTTTCAGCAAAAACTCCTATATATCCTGGCTCCTCCCTCACCTCTTTGGAACAGTTCCTCAGAGCTATCTGAGAGGCTGTATCCTGGGCTTAAATCCTAAGCCCACCAAATAAAATGTAGTTCTCAAATTTTAGGTTGTGCATTTTTTCAGTTGACAAACATTGTGGTCTTTATAAGCCCCTGACTCTTTCTATTCCCTGGAACCCTCTTTAAGTTTTACCTGAATCTGTGTCTCCTGAATTGCAATTCTTAAGACCCTGAATAAACTCTTTTCTTATTTGCAGCCTCCTGCATTGTGTTTTGGTTGGCAGTATAGAGAAAGAGTTATGGAAGAAACACTTCTACAGCTTCATAATTTTACCAATCTTAAGGCACAAATGTTGTATCAGATCTAACTGGCTTATTTTCTGTAGGTTGTCACATGTGTTGAATTAAGAATCTAGAAAATGGATAATGAAATGAATGTTTACTTTGCTCTAAGATGCAGTTTGAGATGTGGACATTTTTTGACAAAATCCAAGGTTTAATGATGTTTACAAAATAGACTTTTTCAAGAAAATACCAGTCTAAAACCCTATATATTTAGTTTTGAAATTTAAAAATCTCTGAAAAATTTATTGATAAATTTGTGGCAAACATTTTTGGCAGCAAAACCTCACCAGAAATGACACGAAGTTTCACATAGAACTTATTTATCCCACTTAGTGTCAATATTCATATTTCATGGCAGAAATATTAATATTTGATATGGATGCTGCTTCTGTAAAAAATTAATAAACAGAGACCTCAATTAAATAGACTTGAGAAACCGAAGGGGGAGTGCTTACACCCTGACACAGTAGCAGAGCCCAACAGGAAGAAAAAAGAGTTTTTCTTCCCTGGCAAGGACTCAGCCAATGAAAAGCTGTGGACTCTGTTTAGTATATCCCTCCCAAGTTCCTTTTTCTCTGTGAAAGCATTCTTCCTTCCTTGCTGGGACTTGTAGGTGGCTCACCAGGATTGCAGACCCTGAACTGCAATTCACTGTTGATTCTGAATAAACCCATCTTTGCTGGGGAAATATCTGACAGTCTATTGTTTCAGGTCAACATTTCATATGCCATTTGAGGGTGTCATGTAATATAGTACTCTATTACTTTACTAACATCCAAAAAATTTCGAATTCAAAACACATCTGGCCCATAATGTTTCAGGTGAACTACTGTGGACATAGTTTCATCACAGTTAATTCTTGAATGTGGAAAAAATTTAGTATAATTTGTAAGACAACATTGGTGTGTGTGGGGGGGTGGTGTGTGTCCTTTTACAAACTAATATCAATATTTTTCCTACAACTTTGCAAAACATTAGGAGCATTTTTTTCACATGCTCTGTTATCATATGAGATACAGATATATTATCCATCAAATATATCTTTTTTTTCAGGATTCATAATTCCGCTACCATAATCACTATACTCAAGTATTAAAGAAAGAGCACCTGAATAGGTCTTCGTCCCAGGATCTTTTGCTTTACCTCCATTCTTATTCCAGTGAACTATCTGGACAACCTAGAAGAAAACTAAGTGTACTTGTAAGTCTCAGCAGTAGAGTGGATCTTGGCGGAAGACACTCCATAGTGTAGCAGAACTGGTTATAGTGGAACTTGGTAGAATACACTTTAGTTGTAGAGTACAGCTTTGGAGATGGCAGTTGGAAGTTTGACTCTCATGTCCACCACTCCCTGATGAGACATTGTTCACAGGTGAGCCTCAGTTCAGAGGGCATAATAATCATACCCACCTGAGAGGGTGGTTGTGAGGCTTAATGGAAATAAGACACATATCAGATGGTAACTGCTCTGGCAAGAGCCCAGTCTAATCATCCAGTGCCTGGCATTTTATTTATTTATTTATTAAAGATTTATTTGTTTATTTTTGGCTGTGTTGGGTCTTAGTTGCATCAGGCGGGTTTCTCTCTAGTTGTGGCACTCAGGCTTCAGGGAGTGTGGACTCTGTAGTTTGTGGCATGCAGGCTCTAGTTGAGGCACAGGAACTCAGTAGTTGTGGTGCACGGGCTTAGTTGCCCCGTGGCATGTGGCATCTTATTTCCCTGATCAGGGATCAAACCCACGTCCCCTGCATTGTAAGGCGGATTCTTTACCACTGGACAACCAGGGAAGTCCCCCGGC
Organism: Eschrichtius robustus; assembly: GCF_028021215.1. Classification (NCBI taxonomy): domain Eukaryota; kingdom Metazoa; phylum Chordata; class Mammalia; order Artiodactyla; family Eschrichtiidae; genus Eschrichtius; species Eschrichtius robustus. The sequence goes on from NC_090841.1 coordinate 34,352,021, forward strand.
ATTTTTTAAAATTGAGGTATAACTGACATAACATTATGTTAGTTTCCAGTGTACAACACAATTTGATATTTGTACATATTGCAAAATGATTACAACAATAACTAGTTAACATCCATTACCTTTTTTTTCTTGTGATGAGAACTTTAACAATTTCTCTTACCACTTTCAAATATACAACACAGTATTATTAACTATAGTCACCATACTGGACATTACATCTCCCTGACTTTTTCACTTTATAACTGGAAGTTGGTACCTTTTGACCAACTTTGTCTGTCTAACCCCTCCCCCCCTCACTCCCCACCTCTGGCAACCACCAGTCTGTTCTCTGTATCTATGAGCCTGGTTTTTCTTTTTTTTAGATTCCACATATAAGAGAGATCATACCAGCAGTGTCTGGCATTCTTGGCTCTAAACTGAGCCCTCTCACATGTCCCATATCAATGATGTCCCATATATGACAACTATCCCATACTCAGGCACCACAGGTTTCACCATTCCCCCTCAAACCCATTGTCTGTTATGCTTTATGCTCCAAGGAATCACCTGTTGCCACTTACTCCCAGTCGTTTGCTGTCTGAATGATCCACTTGTTTTCTATTGTCAGTTTCAATTCTCTGCTGTGTGTCTTCACCCACTGAATGGTCCTTATCTTCTTTCTCCCTAGTGAGGGTCAAAAGAAGACCTAATAAAGTTTACTGAACAAATTTCAGGAGAAAAATCTTAATACTGCTTTATGATCCAAAATTAAAATTCTCAAATTGCATTGTATATTCTAAAGTACATTTTAACAAATAGCAAGGCAGAATTTGCCAGGTTTTTTAAGTACTAAACAGCAACTTATTGTCTTTTGAGAATTCATTTAACTAGCACTTTCTAACAATATATGAAAAATTTGATTTTATTATTAAATTCAGATGTAATTTCATTTAAAATTATGACATTTAAATGTACTGTTTTAAAGTGGCTAAATGCAATTAAATTTCTTACAAACTCTAATTATGTTTTAAGGAAAATAGAGGCAAAAATAAATTTTGATTTCCATGCTTACTGTAAAATCAATTAAACAAATTAAAAAAGACCAAAGGAAATCTTGCAGATATTATGCTTCTGCAAACAGAGACCCAAATCCTGCTCTACAGCTGAATGTTTAAACCCTAGTTTCCCTGCTAACATTGTTGTATTAGTAAGAATAAGAGAGGTGTTAATGAATCCATCCATCCGTCCATCCATCATTTTATTCATTCAGTCAGTCACTAGTTAAAACTTAACTAACTTTTGAGACTGCTAGATTATAAAGGAATTAACATTATGAGACTATCCTTACAAAGTTTAAGAAAGAAAATGAGGTATGGTGCAATTGAGGAAGAATAGAATTCTTTGAACTTGGTGGTAGCAATTGGAAGGATAGAGATCATCTTTAAAGGAAGAAGAAGGACAGAAAAAAAAAACAAGGGCTTTGAAAGCAGAAGACCTGAGTTAAATCCGGTGCTACTCTTTGCTAGCTATGTGACCCAGGGCAACCTGCTAAAACTCTCCAAGCTTTAATTACCTTGCCTATAAAATGAGAGATATAGTTTTACCTCACAAGTTTGTTCTGAAGATTAACTGAATTAAAATAAGCATATCACAGTACTTTGCACATAGTAAGTCTCAGTAAATTCCATTTGTACCCCACTCAACTGATTTCTTTTAGTTCTGATCTATTTTATTAATATTTAAGTCTCTGGATTATTTCATTTATACAGTCATTTAAACATTCATTGAATACATACAGTATGCCTGGCACTGTGATAGGTGCTGGGAATCCAAAGATAAATAATTCAAAATCCCTCCTGCTGGGTATAATCATTTACAAGAGGAGAAATACCAATAAATAAATCAATACAGTAGAGGATAATAGAAGAATAGAACAGTGCAGGGGTCCAGAAGAGAACACATTGCCCCTGCCTAGAAGGTGAGGGCAGGTATATATTATAGATCTGTGGCTGCCTTGGTAATTTCTACTCCATAAACATGTCCAAATGGAGACTTTTTTCAACCAAATAGTCCTAGTAATCCTTTAAAGAATCCTCTCATTTATTAGACACCAATGAAAAGTGGTAAGGAAGTCCCGACAACAGGGGAAGGCAGAATTGCCAAGTCCAAGTGCCTGGGTTAGTATCTGTGTTCCACCCTTTATTAACTGTGTGCCCTTACGTGGGTAATTTAGCCTCTCTGAGCATGTTTCCTCACCTGGAGATAATAATTGCACCTACCTCATTGACTACTAAAAGAAAAAAAAATTATGTGAAACATTGAACTCTGTGGTATTAAGTAGTCAGTATTAGCTGTTGTCTAAGAATTCTCACAAACATTAAAATAGATGGTTTTCTTATTTAAAAAACATGCTCCATTTATAACAGCAAAAATAAAAAGGCCCATTCAAGCCTGTTACTCACGAGTTCTCTGGGTTATCTGCTCTCCCTCTGTGGGACACACTGCTACTTTGGGGAAGTATATTAGTTCCAGCAGCAAGAGGACCCAGACAGAAAGCTCTACTATTCCCTGTCCTCATAAGTTCACTCACAGAAACAGTTACCCCACTATAAAGTGGGAAACTGGTCTTACTTAGGGAGGTCCTAGAAGCAGAAGCCCCTGTGAAAGTGCCTCTTTGAAGGACATAATTGTGTTTTGATTCAAAATTTAGTTATGACCATTCTGAACACGATTTCCCACGAGTCTGTACAATATAAGCTCTTTTGAGATTAAATTTATTTACTTTTTATTCTTCCCTACCACCTGGCACGATGCCTGATACGTAAAAGATGTTCCCAAATGATGGTTAAACGTAAAAGTAAAGTTATATATACGAATGCAACTTGCACCAAAGCCATGTTCAGGAATAATTTATTAAAACAATATTTTTTAAAATCACTTTTTAAAAGTTGAAGTATTTAAATGCAAACATGTCATTCTCTGGTACCAGCTGGGTGTTTGGTTTCTTTGGCTTTGTTTTCACATCCCCAGTAACCTGGACGTGGACGCAGACACACACATACTTGTTCTTTGTTTAAGCACATGGTGCTGGTGGTTGAGGTTTGGCTTTGGTTTTCGGTGTCACAAAGTCGGCTCCTGGACTGCAGTACGACTCCGAGCTCAGAGGCAACAGGGACAGATGCCAAAGCCTTAACGCGAATAATCTCCGCTTCCTCCTCCCAGGAGCTCACATAATTCATGGATCTGGAGAGGCCTGCCACACTTTTCAGCTGCATTAGGTTGTAATTCATCTTCAGAACCAAAAGATTCCAAATGTAAAGCCCAAACTACTCGGAAGCTGCTCTAACGAAATGATTCTGTGGCCTAGGGCATCTACCAACCTTCCAGGTGGGCCTGAGCAACCCACAAAACATTTCACCCCCAAAGGGTTGTGAAGAGTATTACCCATTCTTACAGGCCATCAAATACAGGTTGGGCTTGACTCCACTCTCAAAGGGGAGGGAGGACTTTGACTCATTGTAATGATTGCATCCTACCCGCCCCACACCCCCCAACTCTCTAGGCGCAGGACCCAGGTCTGTCCCTGACTTCACAAGCTTTTCTTGGCACAGACAGCAAAGGCTTCGGGCCGCTTTCCACTTGTCACTTGCCAGCAGGCTGCAGCCAGTGTGCAGTTCAAGTGCCTGGCTTGAAAGCGATCCAGCGTAGTGGGCTGTGGGTTTGAGGTTTGCCCTCACTCGTTCTCACCGTGTGAGGGAAGTTCCCCTGGGAAATGAGGTGGTGGCTTGGCACGCTAGACTTTTCAATGATCTTCCGCTGTGGGTCTGAGGCCAGCTCCACCAGCAAGTGGGAAGCGGCCAGCCTCTCTGAGGAGGCTGCTGCCAGTTATTTTCAAATGCAGTTCAGTGTGTGTTCCCTTCTTGCAATTCTCAAGTCTGAATAGGGCAAGTTGTTTGTCTCTTTTTCTTTCTTCCTTCCCTCCTCCCTCCCTCCCTTCTTTGTTTTTTTTTTTTGGCCACGGGATTGTAAGTCCCAGTTTGCATTTCCTGATTATATTCCCTTTGTCAAATTTGCAACGTAACCTTTCAGATCTGGCAGCATCACCTGTTAAAAATCTCCTTACCAGTAAATACTTGTTAAAGGACTCCATTTCCCACTTCCCTCCCTGTTCAGGGTCTTATTTCTAATTAGCATTTGAATATTTCTTTTATTAACATCAGAAATTTAACTATGTACATATTTGAAACCTGAACCCATTAACTCTATAGATCCTTTGAAAATGCTGTTTGCCAGGTGTGCAATCACAGTGAATACGCAAAAATGTCATACAATTAGTTTTTAAAGCTTACCTTAAAACATGCTGAGGGACTAGCTTTTTAGGTAGAGAAAAATAACTCCCTAGGCATTAGAAGAAATAAGGAAAATGCATGAAATGAGTGAGAAATGAAATTAAGAGGATTATATTCAAAGGAAAGATATTGGGGAGAGGGAGACCTTAAAAGGAAGGAAGGAAACGGAGACTTTCCAATGCAAACGTGAGCAGATTCCATTTGTCAAGAAAGGCACGGGTCAGAATGGTCATCATCAAAAAATCTAGAAACAATAAATGCTAGAGAGGGTGTGGAGAAAAGGGAACACTCTTGCACTGTTGGTGGGAATGTAAATTGATACAGACACTATGGAGAACAGTATGGAGGTTCCTTAAAAAATGAAAAACAGAACTACCATATGACCCAGCAATCCCACTACTGGGCATATACCCTGAGAAAACCATAATTCAAAAAGAGTCATGTACCACAATGTTCACTGCAGCTCTATTTACAATAGCCAGGACATGGAAGCAACCTAAGTGTCCATCATCGGATGAATGGATAAAGAAGATGTGGCACATATATACAATGGAATATTACTCAGCCATAAAAAGAAAGGAAACTGAGTTATTTGTAGTGAGGTGGATGGACCTAGAGTCTGTCATACAGAGTAAAGTAAGTCAGAAAGAGAAAAACAAATACCTTATGCTAACACATATATATGGAATCTAAGAAAAAAAAAAAAAGGTCATGAAGAACCTAGGGGCAAGATGGGAATAAAGACGCAGACTTACTAGAGAATGGACTTGAGGACACGTGGAGGGGGAAGGGCAAGCTGGGTTAAAGTGAGAGAGTGGCATGGACATATATACACTACCAAACATAAAATAGCTAGTGGGAAGCAGCCACATAGCACAGGGAGATCAGCTCGTTGCTTTGTGACCACCTAGAGGGGTGGGATAGGGAGGGTGGGAGGGAGGGAGATGCAAGAGGGAAGAGATATGGGGACATATGTATATGTATAACTGATTCACTTTGTTATAAAGCAGAAACTAACACACCATTGTAAAGCAATTATACTCCAATAAAGATGTTAAAAAAAAAAAAAGAAAAGAAAGAAAGGCAGAGGCTGCTGGCTCTTCCTCTGCTCTTGTGTTTCCTGGGTCTTGTCTATCCTGATTCAGTCACCCCTCTTCTGCATGTACATAATCACCTCCTCCTTGTGAGTCTGTTTTCTTATGTGTTTAATTTTATGCTTCAATTATCGTCATGGTTTCTTAAGGTTTCTCTCACCAGACTACAAGCTCCTCAGGGGCAGGAATCATGACAATTTCTAGACTACTGGTAGGACTAAGGTTAGTTGTTGGGAGGGTAACAGTGTCGGTGGATATGACCCCCTTCAAAGGAGGACTTCTATCCTGGTTGCCACAGTGCTGTCAGTCAACAGCTTCAGCGCTCAGCCCATCTGAGACCAAGGTCACATCATTCCTGGGTGGCCGATCTGCAGTGACAGGGGCCACCATCCTGGGTCGGCTTGGGGGAACTCTGAAGGGCTGCCCTAGCTCCCGAGCTTCTCCGTGGGCTTGGCTGAGCTCTCAGGGGCCTGCCTCACCACTCGACTTTTCTCTGTGTCCACTTCTGTTTCCTCCCCTCACTTCCACAGATGTTTATCCCAAGGGCACTCACCAGTGAAAGAGTGTGTGTCCTGCAATCACTTTTAGCTGAGGATACAAAATAATTAGGAAGTGGAGGTAGAGATTTTAGGGGGAAGTATTTTAATATCTTACATAGTGTGGAGTTCTAGAGTATAAACAAATGTAAAGACCAAGAAAATAGTACAGTCTGCTGGAAAGAATAATCATCAGGGAGTCCCCAGACTCAGTGCTCACGCCGGCTCTATTAAGAACTGAGTGTGTGTCATTGGGATGGTCACAGCATGCCCTGGGCATCCCTCCCCTTCTTCAAAGGGAAGGAGTTGGAACAGAATATCCCCAAAAACCTGAAGGAAAAGAAAATGTACCATTCAAAGTTGGAGGTGGTGACGTAACATCCCTCTGAGACTGTCATTCTGACAACTTGCAGATGTGTGTGAAGAGAGATTCCTTTGATGGCTGCTTGTCTAGAGGTAACAGATGCCTTTCAAGAAGAATGAGGAGAGAGGACGAAGAGGGCATGGGCTGGCAGACAGTGGGGATTAGGATAGAAGCACCATGGGAGAGTAAATCAGATCATAAAAAACATAATCACTGACATTTAAAATGAAGAGATTGACAAAGAGGGACATTTTGTAGTCACAAAAGTAAAACATTGCCAATCAAGAAGTTTGGCCCCAAATGAAAGTTGGACTCTTATTCAGTTTATTTCATTTTGGTTTCAGGATCCTCTGGTTTATAGGTTAACTTTGGTCAAAACAATAGTCATTCAGCAAATAATTAAATGCCTGCTTTTATCAGCTAGGCTTCTTTGATGCACTTGATAAAGGAACAAAATAATAAAAGAATTTATGGTCATGATAGAAGGTGGCTCACAGAATAGAAGGCAAAGCTGAACCAAGCAGGCCTCCAAGACGAGACCCAGGGAAGCTCCAAGGGTCTAACAGCAGGAGCTAGAGAGAGGCTTTCCTGGCATCCATGCTTCTAAACTTTTCACCCTGTGAAGATTTAACTTTCCAGGAAAATGGGAAAATGACTAACTTGAGTCAATTCTCACACCTTGGTGGGAAGGATAGGACCCCTTGACTGACAGTCCTACCACAATTGCATACACTGGGGGAGGGCCATTCCCCAAAGGGAAATCAATGTTCTGTAACCAAAAGAAGGCACAAAAGACGGATGCTTGGCCAGCAAAAATTTCAGATGTTCTTCCCCTCTAGGTATTGCTCCAGTAATGGCATATGTTGGTGAGAGGCATGGACATGAGCCTTGTTTTCAGGGAGCATATAGTCTAGTAAGAAAGTATAATAAGGGTATGACAGATACTGTTAAATCACAACTTACAGCCATTCCGAGCCTAGCTTTTTTTTTTTTTGCCCAATTCTACAGTTTGGCAAACACTTTCCCAGACTCTCTAGCAGCTAGGAATGGCCAGGTGACATAGTTTTGGCCAGTATGTACAGGCAGAAATCTGTAAGAGGGTTCAGCGGGGGAAAAAAAAAACAACAAACTTTTGCTTTCTCTGATAAAAGGGACAGATGCTTCTGGCACTGTCCTTTCCTCTTTCTTCCTACTTGAGACGTGATGTCTGGTGCTACAGCAGCCATTTTGTGTCCATGGGGATGAAACAAACATCAATTAAAATAGTGGAGAAGAAAGAATGAGCAAGCCTAGAGCTTTAATAGCATCATTAAGAGGCTTCCTTGTTATTAGTAATTCACTGTTTTTTTACTACTTGCAGCTGAATGCATTTCTACCTGATATACAGAGAACCTTATTTAAACTATGGAGTCTGGGATGGAATTTCTGAGTAAGTGAATGAGATATAAATAGGTGTTATCTAAGTAGCAGGTGCGAATTGGAAGGAAAAGATGAGCATTCCTGGTGGTCTAGGAGTAGGAACATCTGTGCCCACTTCCTACATAATACATATGGCCTGGACCAGGCTAACTTTTCTCAGGCCAGTTTCATTCCACAGAATCCACCTTCTCCTCCTTTACACTAAACTTAGGGAAAATGTGGCCTTTTTTTATTCAAGGAAGATCCCTCCACTGAGGTCTGATGCAATTCTCTCCCAGCTATTCCAGGAAATTATTAATTATTCTTTCTGTTTTTACAATATCTCCCCCTCTACCTGTTCCATCCTCATAGCCTACCCATATTCTCAAGTCTCACATTAAAAAAAAGAAGAGCCTCTTCCAGCTACTGCATTGTTTTTCTTTTTCCCTCAAAAAGTGTACTCTGTCTTATATTTACCTCCTCACTTCCCTCTAACTCTGTGCCTATTGCTGTTAGACAGCTACACTTCACCACTGCATGAAACTGTTCTGAGAAACGTCACTGTCATTAGAAGGTAATTTCTAAGAGGGCAGGAGTCTTCTCTGTTTTGTTCCCCACTGTGTGTTCTGTCCCCAGAGTAGTGCCGGGTACATAACACCTGCTCAAGAAATGAAAAAATATCTTTCTAATCATCAAAGCAAAGAACTTTGCCTTATTATCTTACTTAACTTGTCAGTAGCCTTGTCATTTTTGACTACTTCCATCTTGAAACTCACTATCTCTTGGTTTTGTAACTTAATTATTTCTCTTTCTCTTTAAAATTTTTATTATGGAAAACTTTAATAAATGGATACAAATGTAAGAAAAATTAAAAAATGAAGGCCCGGAAGCATCACCCAGCTTCAACTCACAGCCAATCTTGTTTCATCTAAACCTTCATTTACTCCCTCTGATATTAATTTGAAGCAATTCCAGACATCATTTCATTTCACCCATGCATATTTCAGCTTGTACTGCCAAAAGAAAAGAAATATTTTAAAAAGCATAACTGCGGGACTTTTCCCTGGTGGTGCAATGGTTAAGAATCCGCCTGCGAATGCAGGGGACACGGGTTTGAGCCCTGGCCCGGGAAGATCCCACATTCCGTGGAGCAACTAAGCCCATGCGCCACAACTACTGAGCCTGAGCTCTAGAGCCCGTGAGCCACAACTAATGAACCCACGTGCCACAACTACTGAAGCCTGTGTGCCTAGAGCCCATGCTCTGCAGCAAGAGAAGCCACCTCAATGAGAAGCCCACGCACCACAACGAAGAGTAGCCCCCGCTTGCAGCAACTAGAGAAAGCCCGCACACAGCAGGGAAAGACCCAATGCAGTCAAAAATAAATTTAAAAAAAATAATAAAATTTAAAAAAATTAGGGGAGAGGAACCAAGATGGCGGAGTAGAAGGACGTGCTCTCACTCCCTCTTGAGAGAACACCAGAAACACAACTAGCTGCTGGACAATCATCAACAGGAATACACTGGAACTCACCAAAAAGATACCCCACATCCAAAGACAAAGGAGAAGCCACAATGAGATGGTAGGAGGGGCGCAATCTGAGTAAAATCAAATCCCATAACTGGTGGGTGGGTGACTCACAGACTGGTGAACACTTATACCACAGAAGTCCACCCACTGGAGTGAAGGTTCTGAGCCCCACGTCAGGCTTCCCAACCTGGGGGTCCGGCAATGGGAGGAGGAATTCATAGAGAGTCAGACTTTGAAGCCTAGTGGGAATTGATTGCAGGACTTCGGCAGGACTGGGGGAAACAGAGACCTCACTCTTGGAGGGCGCACAAAAAATAGTGTGTGCATTGGGACCCAGGGGAAGGAGCAGTGACCCTAGGGGAGACTGAACCAGACCTACCTGCTAGTGTTGGAAGGTCTTCTGCAGAGGTGGGGGGTGGCTCTGTTTCACCGTGGGGACAAGGACACTGGCAGCAGAAGTTCTGGGAAGTACTCCTTGGCGTGAGCCCTCCCAGAGTCTATTAGCCCCACCAAAGAGCCCAGGTAGGCTCCAGTGTTGGGTTGCCTCAGGCCAAACAACCAACAGGGAGGGAACCCAGCCCCACCCATCAACAATCAAGTGGATTAAAGTTTTACTGAGCTCTGACCGCCACAGCAACAGTCAGCTCTACCCACCACCAGAGCCTCCCATCAAGCCTCTTAGATAGCCTCAACCACCAGAGGGCATACAGCAGAAGCAAGAAAAACTACAATCCTGCAGCCTGTGGAAGACAAACCACATTCAGAGAAAGATAGGTAACATGAAAAGGCAGAGGGCTATATACCAGATGAAGGAACAAGAAAAAACCCCAGAAAAACAACTAAATGAAGTGGAGATAGGCAACCTTCCAGAAAAAGAATTCAGAATAATGATAGTGAAGATGATCCAGGAACTCAGAATAAGAATGGAGGCAAAGATTGAGAAGATGCAAGAAATGATTTAAAAAGACCTAGAAGAATTAAAGAACAAACAAACAGAGATGAGCAATACAATAACTGAAATGAAAACTACACTAGAAGTAATCAATAGCAGAATAACTGAGGCAGAAGAACGGATAAGTGACCTGGAAGACAGAATGGTGGAATTCACTGCTATGGAACAGACTAAAGAAAAAGAATGAAAAGAAATGAAGACAGCCTAAGAGACCTCTGGGACAACATTAAATGCAACAGCATTCGCATTATAGGGGTCCCAGAAAGAGAAGAGAGAGAGAAAGGACCAGAGAAAATATTTGAAGCGATTATAGTTGAAAACTTCCCTAACATGGGAACGGAAATAGCCACCCAATTCCAGGAAGTGCAGAGAGTACCATACAGGATAAACCCAAGGAGAAACACGCTGAGACACATAGTAATCAAAGTGGCAAAAATTAAAGACAAAGAAAAATTATTGAAAGCAGCAAGGGAAAAACGACAAATAACATACAAGGGAACTCCCATAAGGTTAACAGCTGATTTCTCAGCAGAAACTCTACAAGCCAGAAGGGAGTGGCATGATATACTTAAAGTGATGAAAGGAAAGAACCTACAACGAAGATTACTCTACCTGGCAAGGATCTCATGTAGATTTGATGGAGAAATCAAAAGCTTTACAGACAAGCAAAAGCTAAGAGAATTCAGCACCACCAAACCAGCTCTACAACAAATGTTAAAGGACCTTCTCTAAGTGGGAAACACAAGAGAAGAAAAGGACCTACAAAAACAAACCCAAAACAATTAAGAAAATGGTCATAGGAACATACATATCGATAATTACCTTAAACGTGAATGGATTAAATGTTCCAACCAAAAGACAGAGGCTTGCTGAATGGATACAAAAACAAGACCCATATATATGCTGTCTACAAGAGACCCACTTCAGACCTAGGGACACATACAGACTGAAAGTGAGGGGATGGAAAAAGATATTCCATGCAAATGGAAATCAAAAGAAAGCTGGAGTAGCAATTCTCATATCAGACAAAATAGACTTTAAAATAAAGAATGTCAGAAGAGACAAGGAAGGACACTACATAATGATCAAGGGATCAATCCAAGAAGAAGATATAACAATTATAAATATATATGCACCCAACATAGGAGCACCTCAATACATAAGGCAACTGCTAACAGCTATAAAAGAGGAAATCGACAGTAACACAATAATAGTGGGGGACTTTAACACCTCACTTACACCAATGGACAGATCATACAAAATGAAAATAAATAAGGAAACAGAAGCTTTAAATGACACAATAGACCAGAGAGATTTAATTGATATTTATAGGACATTCCATCCTAAAACAGCAGATTACACTTTCTTCTCAAGTGCGCACGAAACATTCTCCAGGATAGATCACATCTTGGGTCACAAATCAAGCCTCAGTAAATTTAAGAAAATTGAAATCATGTCAAGCATCTTTTCTGACCACAACGCTATGAGATTAGAAATCAATTACAGGGAAAAAACCTTAAAAAACACAAACACACGGAGGCTAAACAATACGTTACTAAATAACCAAGAGATCACTGAAGAAATCAAAGAGGAAATCAAAAATACCTAGAGACAAATGACAATGAAAACACGACGATCCAAAACCTATGGGATGCAGCAAAAGCAGTTCTAAGAGGGAAGTTTACAGCTATACAAGCCTACCTCAAGAAACAAGAAAAATCTGAAGTAAACAATCTAACCTTACACCTAAAGCAACTAGAGAAAGAAGAACAAACAAAACCCAAAGTTAGCAGAAGGAAAGAAATCATAAAGATCAGAGTGGAAATAAATGAAAAAGAAACAAAGAAAACAATAGCAAAGATCAATAAAACTAAAAGCAGGTTCTTTGAGAAGATAAACAAAATTGATAAGCCATTAGCCAGACTCATCAAGAAAAAGAGGGAGAGGACTCAAATCAATAAAATCAGAAATGAAAAAGGAGAACTTACAACAGACACTGCAGAAATACAAAGCATCCTAAGAGACCACTACAAGTAACTCTATGCCAATAAAATGGACAACCTGGAAGAAATGGACAAATTCTTAGAAAGGTATAACCTTCCAAGACTAAACCAGGAAGAAACAGAAAATATGAACAGACCAATCACAAGTAATGAAATTGAAACTGTGCTTAAAAATCTTCCAACAAACAAAAGTCCAGAACCAGATGGCTTCACAGGTGAATTCTATCAAACATTTAGAGAAGAGCTAACACCCATCCTTCTCAAACTCTTCCAAAAAATTGCAGAGGAAGGAACACTCCCAAACTCATTCTATGAGGCCACTATCACCCTGACACCAAAACCAGACAAAGATACTACAAAAAAAGAAAATTACAGACCAATATCACTGATGAATATAGATGCAAAAATCCTCAACAAAATACTAGTAAACAGAATCCAACAACACATTAAAAGGATCATACACCACGATCAAGTGGGATTAATCCCAGGGATGCAAGGATTCTTCAATATACGTAAATCAATCAATGTGATACACCATATCAACAAACTGAAGAAGAAAAACCATATGATCATCTCAATAGCTGCAGAAAAAGCTTTTGACAAAATTCAACACCCATTTATGATGAAAACTCTCCAGAAAGTAGGCATAGAGGGAACTTACCTCAACATAACAAAGGCCATATACGACAAACCCACAGCAAACGTCATTCTCAATGGTGAAAAACTGAAAGCATTTCCTCTAAGATCAGGAACAAGACAAGGATGTCCACTCTCACCACTATTATTCAACATAGTTTTGGAAGTCCTAGCCACAGCAATCAGAGAAGATAAAGAAATAAAAGGAATCCAAATTGGAAAAGAAGAAGTAAAACTGTCACTGTTTGCAGATGACATGATACTATACATAGAGAATCCTAAACATGCCACCAGAAAACTACTAGAGCTAATTAATGAATTTGGTAAAGTTGCAGGATACAAAATTAATGCACAGAAATCTCTTGCATTCCTATACACTAATGATGAAAAATCTGAAAGAGAAATTATGGAAACACTCCCATTTACCATTGCAACAAAAAGAATAAAATACCTAGGAATAAACCTACCTAGCGAGACAAAAGACCTGTATACAGAAAACTATAAGACACTGATGAAAGAAATTAAAGATGATACCAACAGATGGAGAGACATACCATGTTCTTGGGTTGGAAGAATCAATATTGTGAAAATGACTATACTACCCAAAGCAATCTACAGATTCAATGCAATCCCTATCAAATTACCAACCGCATTTTTTACGGAACTAGAACAAATCACCTTAAAATTTGTATGGAGACACAAAAGACCCCGAATAGCCAAAGCAGTTTTGAGGGAAAAAAACGGAGCTGGAGGAATCAGACTCCCTGACTTCAGACTATACTACAAAGCTACAGTAATCAAGACAATATGGTACTGGCACAGAAACAGAAGCATAGATCAATGGAACAAGATAGAAAGCCCAGACATAAACCCACGCACCTATGGTCAACTAATCTATGACAAAGGAGGCAAAGATATACAATGGAGAAAAGACAGTTTCTTCAATAAGTGGTGCTGGGAAAACTGGACAGCTACATGTAAAAGAATGAAATTAGAATACTCCCTAACACCATACAAAAAAATAAAGTCAAAATGGATTAGAGACCTAAATGTAAAACTGGACACTATAAAACTCTTAGAGGAAAACATAGGAAGAACACTCTTTGACATAAATCACAGCAAGATCTTTTTTGATCCACCTCCTAGAGTAATGGAAATAAGAACAAAACAAATGGGACCTAATGAAACTTCAAAGCTTTTGCACAGCAAAGGAAACCATAAACAAGAAGAAAAGACAACCCTCAGAATGGGAGAAAATATTTGCAAACGAATCAACGGACAAAGGATTAATCTCCAAAATATATAAACAGCTCAGGCAGCTCAATATTAAAGAAACAAACACCCCAATCCAAAAATGGGCAGAAGACCTAAATAGACATTTCTCCAAGGAAGACATACAGACGGTCATGAAGCACATGAAAAGTTGCTCAACATCACTAATTATTAGAGAAATGCAAATCAAAACTACAATGAGGTATCACCTCACTCCAGTTAGAATGGGCATCATCAGAAAATCTACAAACAACAAATGCTGGAGAGGGTGTGGAGAAAAGGGAACCCTCTTGCACTGTTGGTGGGAATATAAATTCATACAGCCACTATGGAGAACAATATGGAGGTTCCTTAAAAAACTAAAAATAGAATTACCATATGACCCAGCAATCCCACTACTGGGCATATACCCTGAGAAAACCGTAATTCAAAAAGACACATGCACCCCAATGTTCATTGCAGCACTATTTACAATAGCCAGGTCATGGAAGCAACCTAAATGCCCATCGACAGACGAATGGATAAAGAAGTTGTGGTACATATATACAATGGAATATTACTCAGGCATAAAAAGGAACGAAATTGAGTCATTTGTTGAGACGTGGATGGATCTAGAGACTGTCATACAGAGTGAAGTAAGTCAGAAAGAGAAAAACAAATATCGTATATTAACGCATGTATGTGGAACCTAGAAAAATGGTACAGATGAACCGGGTTGCAGGGCAGAAGTTGAAACACAGATGTAGAGAATAAACATATGGACACCAAGGGGGGAAAACTGCGGTGGGGTGGGGATGGTGGTGTGCTGAATTGGGCGATTGGGTTTGACATGTATATGTGATGTGTATAAAATTGATGACTGATTTTAAAAAAATAAGAAAAAAAATAAAAGTTTTTCTTTTTGGGGAAAAAAATTTAAAAATATTAAAAGTATAACTGCAATATCATCATTATACATAAAAATTAACAAGGATTCCTTAGTATCAGCAACTTCATTCTTTCTTGATTTTATTTTTAACTCTTGTGATTGTTTTTTTGGTTAGTGGAATATTTTTCTGTTTCTGTTTCTTTTACCCGGACCTTATCTTACAGGTAAATTGGGGAGTTGGAGCCAGGCCTGGTCAGGCTCTTCCGAGATCTTTTGAACAGTATCCAGTTTGCAAGAGTCCTGCACCTCTGCCCTAGAGAGAAGGGAAGCTCTCAGGGCATGCACTGCCTGCAGTTTGTCCACCTCTGCCATGCCTGGGCAGGCAAGTTAAGTTCAGGGTGGACTTTTAGGGAGCCCATATGCTTTGGTCAGTAATCAAGCTGATGCTTTGATCTTCAGCCATCTGACTCCTGTGCCTGCCTCCCAATCAGTACTGAACTCAGAAGGCAGAATGATGTTAAGCCCCATCAACATAATGTTAGTATTATTTAGAAACATCGTGGTAAATACCAGAAGAAAGAGCTAAGAGTTGAAAGTGATTGCTTCTGAGGAGGGAAGAAGGCATAGGAGGTGGGTGGGGGCCAAAGACTTCTTTTTGACTTAAGCCTGTGATATGTGACTCTTTAAGGTATATACAATGTGTTGATAAGTACAAAAATCGATGAACACATATATCATAACATACTAAAAATACATAAAAATTCAAAATCGCCTCCTCATACCTGGCCCTCCTTCTCTTAGGGAGCATTGCCATCCTCCAGAAATCTAGGAGTTCTCCTTCTTCTCTTTCTGCTTTTCCCTCCCAGATATAGGTGGTGACCAGGTCCTTCTTAATGTGTCCTGCGCCCATTACCACCCCTGCATCCCCAGCGCTCTTGCCTTGTTCATGCTCCTGTCTATCAGCAGGACCATTGCAGCATACTTTACATAACTTATCTGTTATGGGTTGAATTACATTACCCTGAAATTCCTGTGCTGAAGTTCCAACACCCAGTACCTCAGAATGCAACTGTATTTGGAGATGGAGCCTTTAAAGAGGTCATTAAAGTAAAATGAGGTCATATTTACGGGCCGTAATCCCACAAATGAGTGAGTCCTTTTTTTTTTTTTTTATTATTGGAGTATAATTGCTTTACAATGGTGTGTAAGTTTCTGCTTTACAACAAAGTGAATCAGTTATACATATACATATGTTCCCATATCTCTTCCCTCTTGCGTCCTCCTCCTTCCCACCCTCCCTATCCCACCCCTCTAGGTGGTCACAAAGCACTGAGCTGATCTCCCTGTGCTATGCGGCTGCTTCCCACTAGCTATCCATTTTACGTTTGGTAGT
Source organism: Eschrichtius robustus (assembly GCF_028021215.1). Classification (NCBI taxonomy): domain Eukaryota; kingdom Metazoa; phylum Chordata; class Mammalia; order Artiodactyla; family Eschrichtiidae; genus Eschrichtius; species Eschrichtius robustus. Next base: position 34,368,396 of record NC_090841.1, read on the forward strand.
GTATATATGTCCATGCCACTCTCTCACCCTGTCACAACTTACCCTTCCCCCTCCCCATATCCTCAAGTCCATTCTCTAGTAGGTCTGTGTCTTTATTCCCGTCTTGCCACTAGGTTCTTCATGACCTTTTTTTTTCCCCTTAGATTCCATATATATGTGTTAGCATACTGTATTTGTTTTTCTCTTTCTGACTTACTTCACTCTGTATGACAGACTCTAACTCCATCCAACTCACTATAAATACCTCCATTTCGTTTCTTTTTATGGCTGAGTAATATTCCATTGTATATATGTACCACATCTTCTTTATCCATTCATCCGATGTTGGACACTTAGGTTGCTTCCATGTCCAGGCTATTGTAAATAGAGCTTCAATGAACATTTTGGTACATGAATCTTTTTGAATTATGGTTTTCTCAGGGTATATGCCCAGTAGTGGGATTGCTGGGTCGTATGGTAGTTCTATTTGTAGTTTTTTAAGGAACGTCCATAATGTTCTCCATAGTGGCTGTATCAATTTACATTCCCACCAATAGTGCAAGAGTGTTCCCTTTTCTCCACACCCTCTCCAGCATTTATTGCTTCTAGATTTTTTGATGATGGCCATTCTGACTGGTGTGAGATGATATCTCATTGCAGTTTTGATTTGCATTTCTCTAATGATTAATGATGTTGAGCATTCTTACATGTGTTTGTTGGCCATCTGTATATCTTCTTTGGAGAAATGTCTATTTAGGTCTTCTGCCCATTTTTGGATTGGGTTGCTTGTTTTTTTGTTATTGAGCTGCATGAGCCGCTTGTAAATCTTGGAGATTAATCCTTTGTCAGTTGCTTCATTTGCAAATATTTTCTCCCATTCTGAGGGTTGCCTTTTGGTCTTGTTTATGGTTTCCTTTGCTGTGCAAAAGCTTTGAAGTTTCATTAGGTCCCATTTGTTTATTTTTGTTTTTATTTCCATTTCTCTAGGAGCTGGGTCAAAAAGGATCTTGCTGTGATTTATGTCATGGAGTGTTCTGCCTGTGTTTTCCTCTAAGAGTTTGATAGTGTCTGGCCTTACATTTAGGTCTTTAATCCATTTTCAGTTTATTTTTGTGTGTGGTGTTAGAGAGTGTTCTAATTTCATACTTTCACATGTACCTGTCCAGTTCTCCCAGCACCACTGATTGAAGAGGCTGTCTTTTCTCCACTGTATATGCTTGCCTCCTTTATCAAAGATAAGGTGACCATATGTGTGTGGGTTTATCTCTGGGCTTTCTATCCTGTTCCATTGATCTATGTTTCTGTTTTTGTGCCAGTACCAAACTGTCTTGATAACTGTAGCTTTGTAATATAGTCTGAAGTCAGGGAGCCTGATTCCCCCAGCTCCATTTTTCGATCTCAAGATTGCTTTGGCTATTCGGGATCTTTTGTGTTTCCATACAAATTGTGAATTTTTTTGTTCTAGTTCTGTGAAAAATGCCAGTGGTAGTCTGATAGGGATTGCATTGAATCTGTAGATTGCTTTGGGTACTAGAGTTATTTTCACAATGTTGATTCTTCCAATCCAAGAACATGGTATATCTCTCCATCTATTTGTATCATCTTTAATTTCTTTCATCAGTGTCTTATAATTTTCTGCATACAGGTCTTTTGTCTCCTTAGGTAGGTTTATTCCTAGATATTTTATTCTTTTTGTTGCAATGGTAAACGGGAGTGTTTTCTTAATTTCACTTTCAGATTTTTCATCATTAGTGTATAGGAATGCAAGAGATTTCTGTGCATTAATTTTGTATCCTGCTACTTTACCAAATTCATTGATTAGCTCTAGCAGTTTTCTTGTAGCATCTTTAGGATTCTCTATGTATAGTATCATGTCATCTGCAAACAGTGACAGCTTTACTTCTTCTTTTCCGATTTGGATTCCTTTTATTTCTTTTTCTTCTCTGATTGTTGTGGCTAACACTTCCAAAACTATGTTGAATAATAGTGGTGAGAGTGGGCAACCTTGTCTTGTTCCTGATCTTAGTGGAAATGGTTTCAGTTTTTCACCAGTGAGGACAATGTTGGCTGTGGGTTTGTCATATATGGCCTTTATTATGCTGACAAAAGTTCCCTCTATGCCTACTTTCTGCAGGGCTTTTATCATAAATGGGTGTTGAAGTTTGTCGAAAGCTTTCTCTGCATCTATTGAGATGATCATATGGTTTTTCTCCTTCAATTTGTTAATATGATGTATCACGTTGATTGATGTGCATATATTGAAGAACCCTTGCATTCCTGGAATAAACCCCACTTGATCATGGTGTATGATCCTTTTCATGTGCTGTTAGATTCTGTTTGCTAGTATTTTGTTGAGGATTTTTGCACCTATGTTCATCAGTGATACTGGCCTGTAGTTTTCTTTCTTTGTGACATCTTTGTCTGGTTTTGGTATCAGGGTGATGGTGGCCTCGTAGAATGAGTTTGGGAGTGTTCCTCCCTCTGCAATATTTTGGAAGAGTTTGAGAAGGATAGGTGTTAGCTCTTCTCTAAATATGTGATAGAATTCACCTGTGAAGCTATCTGGTCCTGGGCTTTTGTTTGTTGGAAGATTTTTAATCACAGTTTCAATTTCAGTGCTTGTGATTGGTCTGTTCATATTTTCTATTTCTTCCTGGTTCAGTCTCAGCAGGCTGTGCATTTCTAAGAATGTGTCCATTTCTTCCAGGTTGTCCATTTTGTTGGCATAGATTTGCTTTTAGTAATCTCTCATGATCCTTTTTATTTCTGTAGTGTCAGTTGTTACTTCTCCTTTTTCATTTCTAATTCTATTCATTTGAGTCTTCTCCCTTTTTGTCTTCATGAGTCTGGCTAATGGTTTATCAATTTTGTTTATCTTCTCAAAGAACCAGCTTTTAGTTTTATTGATCTCTGCTATTGTCTCCTTCATTTCTTTTTCATTTATTTCTGATCTGATCTTTATGATTTCTTTCCTTCTGCTAGCTTTGGGTTTTTTTTTTTGTTCTTCTTTCTCTAATTGCTGTAGGTGCAAGGTTAGGTTGTTTATTCGAGATGTTTCCTATTTTTTGATGTAGGCTTGTATTGCTGTAAACTTCCCTCTTAGAACTGCTTTTGCTGCATCCCATAGGTTTTGGGTCATCGTGTCTCCATTGTCATTTGTTTCTAGGTGTTTTTTGATTTGCCCTTTGGTTGCTTCAGTGATCACTTCATTATTAATTAGTGTATTGTGTAGCCTCCATGTGTTTGTATTTTTTACAGATCTTTTCCTGTAATTGATATCTAGTCTCATAGCGTTGTGGTCAGAAAAGATACTTGATATGATTTCAATTTTCATAAATTTACCAAGGCTTGATTTGTGACCCAAGATAAGATCTATCCTGGAGAATGTTCCATGAGCACTTGAGAAAAATGTGTATTCTGTTGTTTTGGGGTAGAATGTCCTATAAATATCAATTAAGTCCATCTTGTTTAATGTATCATTTAAAGCTTGTGTTTCCTTATTTATTTTCATTTTGGATGATCTGTCCATTGGTGAACATGGGGTGTTAAAGTCCCCTACTATGATTGTATTACTGTAGATTTCCCCTTTTATGGCTTTTAGTATTTGCCTTATGTATTGAGGTTCTCCTATGTTGGGTGCATAAATATTTATAATTGTTATATCTTCTTCTTGAATCAATCCCTTGATCATTATATCGTGTCATTCTTTGTCTCTTGTAATAGTCTTTATTTTAAAGTCTATGTTGTCTGATGTGAGAATTGCTACTCCAGCTTTCTTTTGATTTCCATTTGCATGGAATAACTTTTTCCATCCCCTCACTTTCAGCCTGTATGTGTCTCTAGGTCTGAAGTGGGTCTCTTGTAGACAGCATATATATGGGTCTTGTTTTTGTATCCATTCAGCCAGTCTGTGTCTCTTCGTGGGATCATTTAATCCATTTACATTTAAGGTAATTATCGATATGTATGTTCCTCTTCCCATTTTCTTAAATGTTTTGGGTTTAATATTGTAGGTCTTTTCCTTCTCTTGTGTTTCCTGCCTAGAGAAGTTCCTTTAGCATTTGTTGTAAACCTGGTTTGGTGGTGCTGAATTCTCTTAGCTTTTGCTTGTCTGTAAAGGTTTTAATTTCTCCATCAAATCTGAATGAGATCCTTGCTGGGTAGAGTAATCTTGGTTGTAGGTTTTTCTCCTTCATCACTTTAAGTATGTCTTGCCACCCCCTTCTGGCTTGCAGAGTTTCTGCTGAAAGATCAGCTGTTAACCTTATGGGGATTCCCTTGTGTGTTATTTGTTGTTTTTCCCTTGCTGCTTTTAATATGTTTTCTTTATATTTAATTTTTGATAGTTTGATTAATATGTCTTGCCGTGTTTGTCCTTGGATTTATCCTGTATGGGACTCTCTGTGCTTCCAGGACTTGATTAACTATTTCCTTTCCCATAATAGGGAAGTTTTCAACTATAATCTCTTCAAATATTTTCTCAGTCCGTTTCCTTTTCTCTTCTTCTTTTGGGACCCCTATAATTCGAATGTTGGTGCATTTAATGTTGTCCCAGAGGTCTCTGAGACTGTCCTCCGTTCTTTTCATTATTTTTTCTTTATTCTGCTCTGCAGTATTTATTTCCACTATTTTATCTTCCAGGTCACTTATCCGTTCTTCTGCTTCAGTTATTCTGCTATTGATCCCTTCTAGAGTATTTCTAATTTCATTTATTGTGTTGTTCATTGTTGCTTGTTTACTCTTTAGTTCTTCTAGGTCCTTGTTACATGTTTCTTGCATTTTGTCTATTCTATTTCCAAGATTTTGGATCATCTTTACTATCATTATTCTGAATTCTTTTTCAGGTAGACTGCCTATTTCCTCTTCACTTGTTAGGTCTGGTGCGTTTTTACCTTGCTCCTTCATCTGCTGTGTGTTTTTCTGTCTTCTCATTTTGCTTATCTTACTGTGTTTGGGGTCTCCTTTTCACAGGCTGCAGGTTCGTAGTTCCCTTTGTTTTTGGTGTCTGCCGCCAGTGGCTAAGGTTGGTTCAGTGGGCTGTGTAGGTTTCCTGGTGGAGGGGACTAGTGCCTCTGTTCTGGTGGGTGAGCCTGGATCTTGTCTTTCTGGTGGGCAGGTCCACGTCTGATGGTGTGTTTTGGGGTGTCTGTGGCCTTATTATGATTTTAGGCAGCCTCTCTGCTAATGGATGGGGCTGTGTTCCTGTCTTGCTAGTTGTTTGGCATAGGGTGTCCAGCACTGTAGATTGCTTGTCGTTGAGTGAAGCTGGGTCTTGATGTTGATATGGAGATCTCTGGGAGATTTTCATCATTTGGTATTACGTGGAGTTGGGAGACGTCTTGTGGACCATTGTCCTGAATTTGGCTTTCCCACCTCAGAGGCACAGCCCTGATGTCTGGCTGGAGCACAAAGAGCCTTTCATCCACACGGCTAAGAATAAAAGGGAGAAAAAATAGAAAGAAAGAAAGAAAGAGGATAAAATAAAATAAAATAAAATAAAGCTATTATAATAAAGAATAAGTAAAAAGTTATTCAGAAAAAATTTATAATGAAAAAAATTTAAAAATTAAAAAAATAAATTTATTAATTTTTTATAATAAAAAATGAGAAAAAAACTTAAGGAAAAATTTATTAAGAAAAAACTTTTTTAAATTTTTTTAAAAGAAAAACAAACAAAAAAAAAACGGACCGACCGAACCCTAGGACAAATGGTCAAAGCGAAGGTAAACAGACAAAATCTCACCCAGAAGCATACACATATACACTCACAAAAAGAGGAAAAGGGGAAAAATTAATATATCCTGCTCCTATAGTCCACCTCCTGAATTTGGGATGATTCGTTGTCTATTCAGTTATTCAACAGATGCAGGTACATCAAGTTGTTTGTGGAGCTTTAATCCGCTGCCTCTGAGGCTGTTGGGAGAAATTTCCCTTTCTCTTCTTTGTTCGTAAAGCTCCCGGGGTTCAGCTTTGGACTTGGACCCGGCTCCGCATGTAGGTCGCCTGAGGGCGTCTGTTCTTTGCTCAAACAGGACGGGGTTAAAGGAGCAGCTGCTTCGGGGGCTCTGGCTCACTCAGGCGGTGGGGAGGGAAGGGTACGGATGCAGGGTGAGCTTGCGGCGGCAGAGGCCGGCGTGACGTTGCAGCAGCCTGAGGCGCGCCATGCGTTCTCCCGGGGAAGTTGTCCCTGGATCACGGGAGCCTGGCAGTGGCGGGCTTCACAGGCTCCTGGGAGGGGCGGTGTGGATAGTGACCTGTGCTCGCACACAGGCTTCTTGGTGGCGGCAGCAGCAGCCTTAGCGTCTCATACCCGTCTCTGGGGTCCGTGCTGATAGCCGCGGCTCGCGCCCGTCTCTGGAGCTCATTTAGGCGGCGCTCTGAATCCCCTCTCCTTGTGCACCATAAAACAAAGAGGCAAGAAAAAGTCTCTTGCCTCTTTGGCAGCTGCAGATTTTTTCCCCGGACTCCCTCCTGGCTAGCTGTGGTGCGCTAACCCTCTCAGCCTGTGTTCACGCAACCAAACCCAGTCCTCGCCCTGCCATCCGACCGAAGCCCGAGCCTCAGCTCCCAGCCTCGCCCGCCCCGGCGGGTGAGCAGACAAGCCTCTCGGGCTGGTGAGTGCTGCTCAGCACTGATCCTCTATGTGGGAATCTCTACTCTTGGCCCTCCGCACCCCTGTGGCTGCACTCTCCTCCATGGCTCCGAAGCTTCCCCCCTCTGCCACCTGCAGTCTCCGCCCGCGAAGGGGCTTCCTAGTGTGTGGAAACCTTTCCTCCTTCACAGCTCCCTCCCACTGGTGCAGGTCCCATCCCTATTCTTTTGTCTCTGTTGTTTCTTTTTTCTTTTGCCCTACCCAAGTACGTGGGGAATTTCTTGCCTTTTGGGAGGTCTGAGGTCTTCTGCCAGCGTTCAGCAGGTGTTCTGTAGGAGTTGTTTCACATGTAGATGTATTTCTATTGTATCTGTGGGAAGGAAGGTGATCTCCGCATCTTACTCTTCCTGGTCTATCTTGCCCAGACCCCTGACTGAGTCCTTATAAGAAGAGATTAGGACAGAGAAAGACACAGGGGAAGATCATGTGAAGTCAAAGAGAAGACCATCGTCTACAAGGTATGCAGAGAGGTCTCAAAAGAAACAGCCCTGCTGACACCTTGATCTCAGACTTCAAACCTCCAGAAATGTGAGAAATTTCTGTCGTTTAAGCTGCCCAGTCTGTGGTACTTTGTTATGGCAGCCATGACAAACTAATATGTCATCTCTCTGCCTTCCTTGACCATGATCTGATTCATCTTCCAAAACAATGTTAAAGGAAGCTTCCAATAATGCACATCTAATCATTATTTCCCTGCTTAAAATCCTTAAGTGACTCCCTATCACTGCTAGTTAAAACCTAGCTCCTCAGCACGAGATGGAAATTCCTCATTTATCTTCTCTTGCCTCACTCTTCTTTTGCTGAAGCCCCAGGCTTAGTGGAGTACTTGTCCTCCCGAAGATGCCACCTTAAGCTTTACTATCTCTGCAGGTGTATCTTCCTTTCCCAGAACACCTTCACCCTTCTCACTCCCCTTCTCACTAAGACTCTCAGGTCAAGCCCATTTCCTCTGGAGAGCCTTCCTCAGCCCCTCCCTCCAGATAGAATTGACTTCTTCTTTCCCTTATGTCCACTCTGGACCTTATATAGAATTCATCCTAGATTTACAGCATTTTTATTGCCATTATCTTATCTTACTCATCTAGTCCTTAAAAGCAGAGACTATGTTGTAACTATGTGTACAGGATCTAACATAATTCCTGACACATACTAGGTGCTCAAAAAATGTTGACCAAATAAATGCATCTGTAAAATCTAAATAATTATGTTAGTATAGCATACTTCAAGAAGCGATTCTCCTATAATATATGTAGAAATTTTAAACAATATAATTACAATGTAAGTAATTATTTTTGAACTCTTAAAGATGAATTGAAATTGCCATTTTTTACTTAATGGTGAGTTTGAATGTGCACTGATAATGAGTCTTTTCCAACCCCTAAAATTAGGTTGCTTCTTCTTAAAACATGGAATCAAGAAAATATATTGCTGGAAAAGGTATTAGAGATGATCTGATCCAAACATTTCATTTTATCGACAATTGAGACACAGACTATCTGCCGTCACACAGCCCACTGTTACCACAGCCAGGACTTCGATTTTCTGTCTGATGCACTTATCTTGCCTCTGCTGAAAACAGAAACACTGCAGTTAAATTGGTTTGAGGAAAAGGGAATTTAAATGTAATTCAATGAAGAAAAAAAGCCACCCAATTTACATTTATAAAAGTAATAGAAAGACTCATGTTGTTTCTAAATAAAATGTTGTGAATGAACTTCATCCAATATTGATATATCCTTTGGCAGTGGGACATTTTTGAGTATTTATTTGTTATTGTGAAAAATTACATTTGAATAATGTATATAACAAGATGTATATCCAAATTGCCTTTGAATAATGTATAACAAGAAAGGTTTTCTTTATATGTTTAGTGCCTTTCTTTCAAGGAACTACAGGACAAATGCCTTATGCACTTCAGGTTAGGTGTGGCTTGTTGGATACATGCTTTTTCACTTAATCTTCACATGTTTGATACCACAGCAATGGCTTGGGCCTATAAGAGTAGTACTCAATAACCCAAGGGACAACATCTTGACAAAGTAACAAATTTACATTATCTACCTATCCATCAGCAAAATTTAGAAGCACCATCTTGGAATTGAAGAATGGGTGAACTTTAAGTTGCTTCTGTTGGTGGAATTCAGATATTTCTGAACTTTTGGGGGAGTCTGTAGGTCCAGTAATCCATAGGCTTCTGTGTGCAGGCCTATTGTGGTGCCCCAGTGACAATGCATGGCCACAAATGAGAATGCTGAGCATTCTCTCCACTGCTACCAAAACACAATGTCCACCTCAGCAAGGGCTGTGTGGAATGTGCCACAGCTTTGCTGCTTTGGAGGTTCAGGAGCTTCATCCATCCTTGGCATAGGCAGTGGGTGGTTACAGTGGTTGTGGGGCTGGCAGCAGGGGTGGGTGGGAGGTGCCCTCAAGAATGATTATGAACAGCAACCATTAGCAGGGCAAAGACCTGAAATGGCTATTCATGAACTCATGGGAGACATTCCTGAAGACTTCTCCAAATTACTGGGAAAGACTTTCAAAAGGTGCAAAAGGTCTTATATTGGTACAGTGGGATAGAACTCATTCAATCATTGACAAATCTGGGTTGGGCACTCTTCTTGGGGTTGGAGATGCTGCAGTGAACAAAACAAAGATTTCTATTCTTGTGGAATTTACACAAAGTTTGGAGGGGGTGGAGATGATAAATGCTATGGACTGAACTGTGCCCCCCTAAACTTTACATGTTGAAGCCCTAACCCCCCAGTGTGATGGTATTTGACCCTGGAGCTTTGGGGAGGTAACTACATTACACAAAGTCATAAGAGTGGGACCCTCATGATAGTATTAGTGCCCTTTAAGTAGAAACACCAGAGAGCTTGCTTCTTCTCTTTCCACAAGTGAGGACACAGTGAGAAGGTAGCTGTCTGCAAGCTAGGAAAAGGGCCCTCACTTGGAATTCCCAGCCTCCAAAATGGTGAGAAATAAATTCCCATTGTTCAAGTCACCTAGTCTATAGTATATTTTGTTATGGCAGCCCAAACTGATTAATACAATAAAAAATAAATATAATATTACCTAGTATGTTAGGCAGTGATATGTGTAATAAAATATCTTAAAGAGCAGAATAGTGGGATTATTAATGTATTTGTGGGGAAAGTAGGTGGTCAGCGTAGGAATCATTAAGAAGGGGATATCTAAACAAAGAATTGAAGGAGTGAAGGAATTAGTCAAGCAGGTACCTGAGGGAAATGTGTTCTATTCAGCAGGTATAGCTAGAACAATGGCCCTACGGTGGGAATGTGGTTGGCATATTCTAGCAACTCCAAGGAGGCCAGAGTGGCTGGAGGGGAATAACAAGGGGGAGAGTAGAATGACACAAGGTCAGAAAAATGATCTGGGACTGGATCACAAGTGCCTTTGTAAGGTCTTGCTTTTAGTGAATGGAGAGATACTGTGGAGTTTTGAGTAGAGAATGACAGATCACATTTATTGATAAGTTTAAAAGGGTCTCTTGGGCTGCTGTGCTGAGAATAGTGTCCAATCTAGGAGGCCAGCTAAGGTGATATTGCAGTCATGTAAATGGAAGCTTGGACCAGTTAGCAGCAGAGGAAGTGGTAAGCAGTGGAAGTCTAAGACTGGTTAGATTCTGGATATATTTTGCAAGTAAAGCTAAGACAATTTGTTGGGCTAGAGAGAAGGAGGTGTCAAGGATGGCTGACTTGAACAATAGGAAGGATGGAATTGCCATCAGATGAGTTAAAAAGATGCAAGTGGTACAGATTTGGGGGGTTCAGGAGTTTGGTTTGCCCATATTGAGTTCAGAATGTCAAGACTTGATTTTCAGTTAGTGTGAACTCATGAGTACCTCATGTAATGAATCCTGAGGGAATCTGGGTTACATTCACAACATGCCCTTAAAATAGCAAGTTTTGAAGGAATATTTGCAGAATTGGCCACTGTGGCTTGTTAGAAGTTTGATGCCTCCATGACACAGTTTGATAAGTGGCTGGATTTTCAGCATTGAGTAATGACATCTCTCTACAATCTAAAAACTTTGCAAAAAGATCTGACTTCTTCCAAGAAAAAACTATTTTGGACCCACTTATTTTCTTTAATAAAATTGTCTTTTCATGTGTTTGCCTCTCCCTTTTGATGATGAGCTCCTTGAAGGCAGGGACTGTGTTTTCTTTATTCTTGTTTTCCAAGCAATTGGCAATCTAGTGTCTAGAAGCAACCAGTAAATGCTTATTGAATGAACAAACAAATGAATTTTTGTCTACATGAAAATCAATTAATCATTTTGCTTAAACTATTTTTAAATATTTAAAGTCATCTATCTTCCACTTAATGTCCTTAATTAGTTCCAATAAAACAGGGCATAAGGTAAAAAAAATTTAAGCAAAATATTATTACTATATGCAAACGTATTGTGGGTAAACACAGTGTATTATTTTCTCCTACTGAGGTCTGTCTCAAGGGAAAATCTATATTTTATGTGACTGATAAAATGGATGATCTGCCTTGCTATTCAAAGTATTGTCCTCAGACCATTAACAATGGCATCTAGTGGAAGCTTGTAAGAAATGCACTCTCAGGCTCCAGTGTAGACCTGTTGAATCTGAATCTGCTTTTCAGCTAAATCCCCAGGTGATTCTTATGCCCATTAAAGTTTGAGATGCATTGCTCTAGAGTAGGGATTGGCAAACTACCACCTGTTTTTGTAAATAAAGTTTTATTGGAACACAGCCATGTCCTTTGGTTAAGCATTGCCTGTGCTGTTAAGGTGCCAGAGCACCAGAGCTGAGTAGACATAGTTGCAACAAGGACCGCATAGCCTGCAAAACGTAAAATATTTACTATTGGGATTAACATATATACACTAATATGTATAAAATGGATAACGAATGAGAACCTGCTGTATAGCACAGGGAACTCTACTTCACTGTATAATAGAAACTAAAACAACATTGTAAAACAACTATACCCAGATTAAAAAAAAAATTTACTATTTCACCTTTTAAGAATCGGTTTGCAGACTCTGCTTTTGGATTGCAGAGTTGTTATGGGAAAACTTCCCTGAGAGATCACAAGCCCAGTGTGAATGTAGTGGCCTAAATACAAATGTAAGAATTTATTTATTTTTTATTGGGAAAATTGTTCAATGATTTTGAATGCAAATACGAATTCTTCTGAGGTAATACCAGATAATATAAGGTAATTGTAAATACCATTCATGTACCAAAAATTTTTGTTAATCTTTTTCTGATTATAAAAATAATACTTGCTTATTATTGGGATTTTGAAAAGCACAGAAGGGATGAACAAAAGAAATACTGCCTAGGTCTTAACACACATTTTTCACATAATTACCATTACATAAATACCATTACATAATTACATAATTACATTTTTCACATAAATACCATTACATAAATACCATTATTGTATATTATATTCTGATTTTTCACCTATCATATTGCAAGTCTGTCCTCAAGACATGAAAAATTATTTTTAAGCATCATGCTTAGCAGCGCCTAATCTTCCATATTGTGGCAATTGTTTAGTTTTCTTAACGATTCTCCTATGGTTGGCTATTTAGATCAATAACTATTTAAGAATGAAACTTAGTGCTTATTATAAAAGTGACTAGCAAACGATGTGCTCTGGCCATTCTACTAAAAAGCACAGGGAAGCAACATAGGATGAAAGTCCAAATTAATTAGCCCTTTAGTATTGATGTGTCTTTGTATGTATAGGAGAAAGAAATGATTTAGGAGACAAAAGTAATTGAACATCATGGAAAATAAAGATAAAAGCTGAATCCCTTAATAAAAAAGTATGTGATTTGTGAAAAAGAGAAAGCATAACAAACACAATGCAGTGAGGATAGTTTTGACACAACACAAATGAGAAGACATTATGCCCTGAATTGTAAGATTAAAAAACAAGGCTAGACTACCAACAGGCAATTAAAATATCATTTCCCAAACAATATGGCATTTACAGGCAAAATAGGCTATTCCTTCCTGTTGACAATGTAGCATCTTGTAAGTTAGTGAATCTCCAGGCCGTGGTTTAGTTACTTGATTCAGATAAATACGCTCACCTCGCTTTGATAGGTGTGAACTTTCTCTGAAATAGCACTGAGGAAAGTGCAAGAAGACCACCTGAGGACATGCTCCTTGGGCCTCCGCAAAGCTACCTTACCTGCCTTACCTGCCTTACCGGCTCTCAGTGGAGATCTGCTAGATCCATTCCTGCAGGGGGCAGCTGATCTCTGTCCTAGGAGAAATTGTCATCATCCACTGTGCTCCTTATGTGGATTTACTTATTTGTTCTGAGCCTTAGACTACACTTCGTCCTCACCCTCTGGAATGAACTTTTGGCTCATGCCCTTCAGCTTGGATTTTAACCCCAGCTGGCTAACCTGGAATATTTGCTCCCTACTAGCTGCTTGGAACCCTGGACTCTGAACTTAGCACGCTCTTGTGATTTGTAGTGCTCACAAGCCCTTCCTTGGAGAACCCAATTTTCTAAATGGGATTGTGAATTGTATAGCAGTTAATCTAGAAAGTCCACAGTCCTATGTCCACCTGAACTAACTGGTAATGAATGGTTCATGGCTTGCTGATGGACACTATCAGGATCAGAATGATTTCTGCAGTCTGCTGTGTTACCATTAAATATACAATGGAAGAAGGAGGTCCTCACTCAAAGAGACAGTTGCAGAACTCTCTTGGCTCTGTGGTTCAGCAGTGCTCTAAATTGGAAGGAGGAGGGTCTGGTCCTGCAGTGGTTAGGAAGTGTGTTAGTTTCCTAGGGCGGCTGTAAAAAAGTACCACAGTCTGGCTGGCTTTTGACAATAGGAATTTATTCCCTGACAGCACTAGACCAAAATCAAGGTGTTGCCAGGACCATGCTCTCTCTGAAGTCTCTGAAGGAGGATCCCTCCTTGCCCCTTCAGCTTCTGGTGGCCCAGGCTTGTGTTCACAGGCTTGTGTGGCATAAATCTGCTTCCGTGGTCACATGGCATTCTCTCCTGTGTCTCTTTTCCTTCTTTTTTTTTTTTTTAATTATTTTATTTTATTTAATTTATTTTTGGCTGCATTGGGTCTTGGTTGCTGCACATGAGCTTTTGGCGAGTGGGGGCTACTCTTCGTTGCAGTGTGCGGGCCTCTCATTGTGGTGGCTTCTCTTGTTGCGGAGCACGGGCACTAGCGCACGCAGGCTTCAGTAGTTGTGGCACATGGGCTCCGGAGTTGTGGCTTGCGGGCTCCAGAGCGCAGGCTCAGCAGTTGTGACACACGGGCTTAGTTGCTCCGTGGCATGTGGGATCTTCCTGGACCAGGGTTCGAACCCGTTTCCCCTGCATTGGCAGGTGGATTCTTAACCACTGCGCCACCAGGGAAGCCCTCTTTTCCTTCTTTTAAGGGGACTAGTCATATTGGATTAAGGATCCACCCTACTCCAGGATGATCTTATTTTAACTAATTACATCTGCAAGGACCCTATTTATAAATAAGGTTACATTCTGCGGTATAGGGATTTAGAAGTTCAACATATATTTTGGGGGACAATTCAAACCATAACATAAAGGTAAAGCAAATGAGTGTGCAAGAAATTATGCCTTGTTTGCAGGCTGAATTTTTAGGAGTATTCTTCACTTCTATGATGAAATAATATCTATTCCATTTTTCTTGAAACAATCAATTCTCTTGTTCTACTTTTCTTTTTCCTCCATGGGTATAGAGAAATATTTCATTTTCTTTTTATTGCTACCTTTAAAAATATACTATACTATAAAAAATTGCAAGTGCAGTAGTGAATGGCAACTAATATGGGTCTCCATGTCAGGGAGACATTAGAGTGTAGTGAAGAAGATTTTAGCAAATTTGCGTGTGCATATGTCTTTAAAGAAATAAAGACATATTTAATAAAGCTGAGCTACTCAGCTCTTGCAGACTCCTGCTAAAAATAAACATGGGCCCAGTGATGTTCCCTTCTGTAAATGGATTATATATCCTATGCTGTGAACTCAGGCATGTGATATGTGTCACTTCCAGGCAGAAGCTTTAAGAACAGTGATGGTTCTGTTATGTTCTTTTTCCTTCCTTTCAAATCATGGGGACATGTTTTGGGATAAAGCCTCTGTCAGTCTCCTTGAGTGATAAGATAAGCAGAGGCCATTTCAGCCCATTGAGAACATATAGCATGAGTAAGAAATAAGTGGACTTTTTCTTTAATGTTGAGTTTATGGTCATTTGTGTCTCAAACTAGCCCATCTTGACTGATACAAACCATAAATTTTAATTTTTATGTGAAATCTCCTAATTTTTACATATTACAACCAATGAAAATTTCTAAAAATGATACTTTTTTTTGTTTTTTTAAATAAATTTATTTATTTATTTTTAGATGCGTTGGGTGTTCGTTGCTGCACGCGGGCTTTCTCTCTTTGTGGTGAGCATGGGCTACTCTTCGTTGCGGTGCCAGCTTCTCATTGCGGTGGCTTCTCTTGTTACGGAGCATGGACTCTAGGCACGCAGGCTTCAGTAGTCGTGGCATGTGGGCTTGGTAGTTGTGGCTCCTGGGCTCTAGAGCGCAGGCTCAGTAGTTGTGGTGCACGGGCTTAGCTGCTCCGTGGCATGTGAGATCATCCCGGACCAGGGCTCGAACCTGTGTCCCCTGCATTGGCAGGCGGATTCTTAACCACTGTGCCACCAGGGAAGCCAATACTTATTTTTTATGAAAATAGCACATACTGGTTAAAAAATCGCATGGTATAGAAAATGTATACTGTAATAAAATAGAGACAGGTCACCCTCTCCCACTCCTGACTTCTCCCTGGAGTGGGTCATGTTCGTCATGTCTGTGCACATTGTGCTCCTATGGTTGCCCTTAGCAGGTCCTGTGTTAGGGCCCCTCTATCCCGGTGCCTCCTCCTCCTGTGTCTGGTTCCCTCATTTGCTCTGTTGAAGTGCAGCTGCCGCTGGCTTCTAAAGTGTGTGAGAGGGACATTTCTTGTCTTTGCATGTTTGAAGATTTCTACTTTCACATGTATTTAGTAGTTTGGTTGGGTAAAAGAACTTGAGCGTGAAAAACATTTTTTTCACTCAGAGTTTTGAAGGCCACCTGACTGGATTTTAGCATCTTATACTATTATCGAGGATTCCAAAGTGATTCTGATTTCTGATTCCTGATCCTTTGGGTGGTTTGAGTTTCTCCTCTGTAAAAGCTCCCTATTCTGGTTGTTCTGAAAGTTCATGTTGATGTCTGGGGCCTGGGCATTTTTTCATTCGTGGTGCTGGGCACTTGGTTGGCCCTACGTATGAAGACTCCTGAATGGGAAATTTTCCTGTATTAATTTCTTGATAGTAACCTCCCCACCGCTTTTTGGAATGTCTTTTTTTCTGGAATCGTTGACTGTGGAATCCCCTGGGCTGATTCTCTGACTTTCTTATCACCTATTCCCTGTTGCCTATCTGTGTATCTTTTTGCTCTGCTTTCATGGAGATTTCCTGGCTTTATTTTCCATCCCTTCTATAGACTTTTTAAAAAATTAATTAATTATTTTATTTTTGGCTGTGTTGGGTCTTTGTTGCTGTGCATGGGCTTTCTCTAGTTGTGGTGAGCGGGGGCTACTCTTCATTGCAGTGCATGGGCTTCTCACTGTGGTGGTTTCTCTTGTTGCAGAGCAGGGGCTCTAGGCGTGCGGGTTTCATTAGTTGTGGCACACGGGCTCTAGAGCACAGGCTCAGTAGTTGTGGCGCACGGGCTTAGTTGCTCCATGGCCTATAGGATCTTCCTGGACCAGGGCTCAAACCTGTGTCCCCTGCATTGGCAGGCAGATTCTTAACCACTGCACCACCAGGGAAGTCCCTCATCTATAGATTTTTAAGAAAAATTTCAGCTTTCATATTTTAAAATTTCTGATCTCTTTCTTGATCTCTGATTTTTCATTTTTACAGCCATATATCTCATCTTTCTCTGTTTCTTCTGCTCCTCCCATTGAATTGTTTTTTGGAGTCCTTAAGTTTTTTAATATTTTTGTTTGTTTTGATCTCTTGAATGTTGTAGGATTTTCTCAAATGTTTTGGTGCTCTTTGGTGGTCTATTGATACTTAAAGTGAAGCATTGAGAAGCCGTTTATAAGTTCTATATGCAAGGGCAGGGTTGACTGGTTGGTGGGTTTGCCATGGGGTTATTGGGCAATATCTGATTTTTCTTTGGAGCTCTTCAATGTTAACATCATTATGTCTTTCCTTTGGGGTGGTTCAGGTTTTCAGAGAAGACTTCCTAGTTGTGTGAGTCTGGCTGCTGGTGCTCTAGGACTAGGCAGGAGAAGAGAAGAAGGCTTTGAACTTCTCAATATTTCTGTATGTAGACTTTCAATAATCCCCCTGCCTTAGCCCTACACTGAACAGATGTCCCTGAGTCTAGGATGGCTCAGATTCAATTCCCCAAAAGAGTAAACATTTGGTCTTCTCGGTGGGTGAGCATAAGGGGAATTGCCTAACCACACAGACTGGGAGAGGGGACTTGAGGGTCCAGTTGCTCCTGAAAGAGGCTTTCCATCCATCCCAGTATTAAGCCTTCAAGTGCACTTTGAACTCTGTGTTGCTTCTCAGGTCTAAGACCTTCTAACTTTCCAAAAAGCAGATTGCGTGAATACTACTGCTGCCAACTGAAGGCACTTAAGTTTCAGCTTTTTCTTTGTTAAGTTTGTTACCACCCCTCAATTCACTTTCTGTCTTCCAAAATTTTGTTGACATCTCTTATACTTTACCACCTTTCTTCCTGTCCTCTTAATCATCAGGGTTCATACTATTTTTATTACTTTACTATCACTTTAGTGACATTTTATGAGGGAGTGGATATAAACACATGTGTTTGGTCTGCCATGTTTACCCTAATTGAAATTAAAAACAAATAAACCAGAACTATACACTGTCTGGGCCTCCTTATCTTGTGGGCTGCCAGTTTGTGATATCAGGTCTAAATTAATATTTTGTTTCTACTGAACTTTATCTCTGATAAACATGAGTCTAGGCAAGTAACAAATTAGAGTCTAGAGGTTTCTATATTCTTGAAGTATTTGTTTATATGGGTTACTTGTCTATTTTCTCCACTGGTTTTATTTTAATGCCTTATATAAATATACCTATCAGGTGAAGAGTCTTCAATCCTGACATCAACATCTTTGGCATTCTGAAACAAATCAACAATGTACAGCATTACTTGAATGTCTGGTATAATTGGGACCAGTTGGATTCTACAGCTATGGATGCTTTTATGTTGAAAATCTCTGCACCCCCGAATGATTAACAAGGCTTAGCTAATGCCTATCTTGTTTCTGCGTCAGTGGAAGTTCACGATAATGGAATCTGACTGGTTTAATGTTAATGAATCACACTCCGTGGCCAGGTGCCTGCCTTTTGTCTTAAACACTAAAGTCAGACTTACAGCTCTGTCATTAAGCAGATGCTTTGCCTCACCACTCGTCTTTCAGTTGCAGAAAATACGTTTCATTGCAAAATTAAATTGGTATGTTTGTCTAATTAACTGCGAGAATCTGGACAAATTCTTTCTCTCTCTTCTGCTTTTATTCCATAATCCTATTCAAAACCAGATCCCAGAAGGAGAGACAGCACGTCCTCACCAGCTCAGCAAGCCTTTTGTGAGGCAGAGCTTCTTTCATTCCAGGCTCTGCTGCTCTAACAAAGAGGCCAGAAGGTGAATGGTGACTCCAGTGGCCAAGGGAGTCTGATCTGCTCTCACATCCTAATGTCCTAATGTGTGAGGCCTGGGGATCCCACTTCATCAGGAATCTGTCTAAAGAGAGGTCTCATAACACACTATGTTGTGTAGTATGACCAACCAACCCAGTTTGCCCAGGACTCCGGAACATCTCAGGACACAGGACCTTCAGCGCTAAACCAGCAGAGGTCAGTCAGCCTGGCTGTCTCAGGCCAGGGATCACATGAGACATTTTTGGCTGAGGACTTACCTGAGTGCCACACTAGGTGGACGAATGCTGGGCAAAAACTGGAGAGACTGGCATCGGGAAGCCAAAGACCAAGCTGCCCACTGCCCAGCTCTCTGTCAGATCTGGGCAGGGGGCGGCCTTGGCTTGTTGGGTAACTTCTGCTGTCCCCATGTGGAGAGCTCCACACTCCAGCAGCTCTTGCTCACTTCAGCGTCCCACCACTAGCGCCCTATTCAATTACAGGATGTGGAATGCGCTGCGGTTATGTTTCCTGGAAAGAGGCATAGCACCTACATTCAGAGTAAGAGCAAATAATTTTAAATAACCTAGTGCTGTGAATTTTTATCCATATGTTTTGATAGATTTGAGCACTCCGAGAACCATGCACTTACTGGCTACAGTCAGCAAAAAAGGAAGAAACAAACCCAAGAAACAAATGGCAGGGATTTGTTTCCACTCCCCTCTCTACACCTGGCTCCTCTGTCGGTCTGTCAGGAAAGTCTTTCTTCAGGACGGATGTTGCTCACTACCAATGTCACATCATTGACCACCTGGGCTCCCATTTTCAGGAGCTGTTCTGGCCCAGGAGAAGTCCCAGTGAGGTGTCGGGGCTCAGAGTGCCCTCCAAGGGAGGCCAGGTGCCCTCCTGCTTGGGGCCAGGTCTGCACTGCATGGACTTCCTGCTTCTCTCCATCAGAGCAGGGGGTCACTTCCCATGTGGTGGTTTTGCTTTCATTAAATTAGTTTCTCCTAAGGCTTATTCAGAGACAGGGACTTAATTATTATTGGCTCAATTACACTATCTTACCTAGGAATTAAAACACTTTTATGACCAAGTAATGCTAACAAGTTCCAAACGCTCTCTGATTCACTGCAATAATCCAAAACATAATAATTAGAATATAATGAATATGAATCTCATTCTTTCTTACCCCACAGTGTGATAATCACAAACAGAACTTAATAAATCATCTATATAGAGATAAATGCTAGACTCTTCCCTGTATTATTGTCATGAATGCATTTTTAATTATTTGATCTGCTCTATGAATTAAAAGGGGAAACAGAACAAACATTTATTGAGCACCCATTACATGTCAAGCACTATTATTTAAACAATAGAACTGTCGTATCACCATCTTGTATGAGTAGTTGAGTGATTCACCTAAGACCACACACCTAGTAATATAATATAAGAGCTATGCTCCACCTCTCACGGGCCTACCACAGAGCTCACCTACAGCATGCTGAGTGGTGCTAGCCCTCCTTCTTGCTCTGTTTTTGGGTGTTCCTAACACAAGGTATGTGAGGAGGTCAGGGTACTTCTCCAACAGAAGTATGAGAGAAAGGGGGAAGGCAGTGGAAGGAAGATGGCAACTGGGAAGGTTAATTGAGTGTCAACTTATCTGGGCTAAAGGATACCTAGATAGCTGGTAGACATTATTTCTGGGTGTGTCTGTGAGGTTGTCTCTAGAACAGGTTAGCGATTCAGTCAGTAGATGTGAGTGGGCATCATCTAATTCACTGAGGGCCTGAATAGAACCGAAAGGTAGTTTCTCTTGAATTCACTTGAGTTGGGACATCCATCTTCTCCTGCCCTTGGACATCAGCACTTTAGATTCCTGCGCTTTGGACTCAGACCTGGACTTCTACCATTAGTCTCCTGATTCTCAGGCCTTTGAACTGAATTACACTATATATATATGTATATACATATATATATATGTATTTTTCTCCATATTCCCCTGTATCTCTCTCTTTCCATATGTATATATATATGTATATATATATATATATGCACACACACATATATAAAGAATGATGGCTGTATTAATTGGGGTTCTCCAGAGAAATAGAACCAATAAGGATATCTCTCTCTCGTTTTCTGATGTCTGAGTCCTTCTCTGTATTATTCAAAGTCAAGCTTTCCAGCTTGATGTGAATGCTGAACTAGACCATAAATATTCATCTCCTTTAATTCCTTAACATTTGTCTAATTCTTTCTCTTGTTCATCTTGTGCTTTGCAGTTTGCCCATTTTCCACTATGTTCCTAGTGGGTCCAGGGAATTTTGGCTTTCCCTAGAATCCCTAAGAAACTCTCTGGTCCCTTCTTCGTTGATTTTTTTGTTTGTTTGTTTACCTATCAGTTAGTATTTTAAGTGGTCACCTCATTTAACTGTAAATTCTACCCAGACTCACATTCAAGAATACCCTGTACCTGCCTGGGACACTACCAGTGCATCCTGATATGATCATGGGGTCCTTTTCAATATTTTTTTTCTGAGTCCTTGAAATTTAAAGCAGTCCAATGGTTATCCTTTTGTATTTAAGATGTTTATCTCATTTTATTATTTTCTTTTTGCCATTAAAATATGTTAATTCAGGTGCTTGAGATTTGGTTATTTTGTTATTTGGATTCATATAACTGCCGTTTATAATTTTTTCTTCTGTCTTTCTCAGGCTTTTGCATATTCTCCCAGTTTATTATCATCTAAATGTTTCATCAGGTGTGTTATATGCTCCTTTTCCATTAGTAGTGTTCAATGTTTATGGATCTTTGAGAGGCTCAAGGCCTGGAAATCCCAGGGGAAAACATAATACATGTGTTCAGTACAATCTGTTGAAAATGATTCCAGGTTAGTAAAACAGTTTTAAAAGTTTTAAACTTCCTTTTTTGGTATCACTCCCTTATCCCTGTTGTCAAGGAAACATATCAAAACTTATTTCATTTTATGATCTTTGGCCAATTCTTAGTACATATGTAGCAAGCGTCAGTGTCTCTAATTTCAAGAGACAACTTCCTCAATATATTTGGGAAAGAAATTATTTATTATGTATTTGTCTGTGAGTTGTCCACTTGGCAGCTAATTCTCTGAATTGCAAGTTCTTCTGAAACTCCTCTGCAATGAACACTACTCTCTTTGTTCTTGGTCACTGCCTGGACTTGCAGGACCATGTCTTACTCAGTGCAGTGTTGCCACTGCTTTGCTTTTATACCCAATAGACTAAGCTCTGTGAGGCAGGGCTGAGTTCTTATTGAATATTTTCTGATCATCACATTCTCAGTACTCAGCACAGTTTCCATCCTATAGTCAATTCATAAGAGATATATTTTGGGTGAATAAGTTTGTTAATTGTCTGCTATTTGTCAAGCACAGTGATGCTGGGCACTGAGGATCCAATGGTTATCAAAAAGTCCGTGCTTCTCATAGCCTGTAGTTTCACAAGGAAGATAAAGAATTAAATAGACAATTAGGATAATATATGATAAGTGATATGTCAGGTTGGTGAGGCAGAAGGAAAATGGGGAAGAGAGATACAGGTAAGGGTTGAAGCAAGGGTCTAAGGATTGTAGGTGGGTAGGGAAGATGTGAAGATAGAGCATGGTCATAGAGATGAGAGGGGTCTATGACCTGGAAGAAGTGTTAAATGAAACAACTGGGAAGATTGATATTGTACTCAGAGAGTGGGGTATTGGGTTCATTATTTCAAAGGTACAGAAGATCCAGGCAAAATCTATGCTCATGGTGTGCTGTGGGAAAGGATAGCCTGGAGGAGAGAGTTACTATCCAGGAATAGGTCAAAGAACTGCCAGGTCAGAGAACTCGTATCACCCTGTCCATTTTGCATGGCACCCACAGCCATGCAAAATGTGATCCAAAGCGTGTTGGCTGAGAGCAGGGAAAACATGTTACACGGAGGGAAATTGAGGTATAGTTATCAAAAGAAAAGTAAATGGATTGTGGGTGGTAGTAACAACAGTTATTTCTCTTATGAGACCAAGAGGTACCAGCAACAACTTCAAGAAGTTCAGGAGCTGGATCTTGTTTGTTCTTCAGGGTTCAGAGTCATCACTTAGATGTTTCTGAGTGAAGATCACCTGCCTTTGTTCCTGATGAGGTGGTCTATTTGACTTCCTGGAATCTCAGGGTAGCTGAAATGCAGAGTTTGGAGGTTGCTGGCTGTGGGTCACACACCTCATCCTTCCAGCAGCCCCTTTGAGCTATGGTGGTAGGAGCACTGTGGCTACCATAGGCAGCCTCCTTTCTGGAAATCCCCTTGAGACACACAGATGGAGACTTGACAGAGACTTCCTGTTGAACTTAGACCTGCAAGGGTTCCAGCCTCACTGCTGAAAACAACTGTCTTGGAGGTGAAAGAAGGATAAAGGCATAGGGAGTTGGGGAGGGGTGTGTGTGTAGAAGTGAAACTGAAATCTGTAGGTGAAGAGGAAGGTCCACAGTAAATTTCAGGCTGATAGGAAAAAGAGAAGTCTTCCCTGGTCAGTGTTATGTCTTGGAAGCCGGAGGCTAAATCTGCTCATGGCACTTAGCAATGTGTAGTGATCTAATAATCAGAGTCCTTTACAAAATGTAAAAAGCCTCATTAGTAGGGAAAGTAACAAAATCTATTTTAGAAGAACTTAAGCAAATCTGAGAAGGGAAAAAAATAAAGTGATGGACAAGTTATTATATGAAACAGACATGAGCACATTATCTTAATCTTCTGGCCAGTATTCTCCCAGTCTTTGAGCCATTTTAATTCTCTTCCAACTTACAAATTACTTTAACATTTCTAAGGGACACAGATGTGTCTTAAATTGATAAGTGGAGTGTCAAGCATCACTTCCAGTAACAGGAAAAGAATCCACAGTCTTTAATTTTTATGTCTAATTGACTTCAGTGGTCAAATGTATATTATTTCTTAATTTGACACCTTCCATTTAAGAGGTCTTTTTTATATGCACCAGAGTCACAGGTGTGTAATTAGTCACTGGGAAGGCTAACTGTTCCAGATTCTTTTGACCTTATGGCTGGAAGAAATTGAATTGTAACCTCATAAAAAGAAAAGAATTCTGGTCACTAGGGAAGATGATTACATGGTCATTGACAATGTGAACTTGAATGGCTACACTAGCTCCTTAATTATAATGAATCAAGAAGAAATGTTCAAGGTTGGAGAGGAGGCACTTGATAGGGGATAATTACAGGTACTTAGGCAACTGGTATCAACACGGACAGGACGAAGAGGCTGGAGCTTCCGGCCAGCTTGAGATTTCAGCCAGGAAGAAGTACAAAACCTACTGAAGATTCATCATCTGTCATTAAAACTACCATGTAAAGTGACACATTTCTCTTCACTAAATCTCATGGTGGAGTTTTTCTTCGTTAGGATTGTGGTTCTGTTGTCTTTTCCCTCTTGAATTTTTCATGCTAATTTAGTGTTAATTCTTTTAAATGTGATGGGGAGGAGGGAAGGAAAAAAAATAGCTGAGAGCAGCATGTCAAAATCTTCCAGTAACCAAATTTTCTTTAATTTTCTTTATATAGGTCTCAGTGGAAAAAAAAAAAAAGTTTTTGTTTGTTTTTTCATTCCTAGCTGTGGCTTCAACATCCATCATCTCAAAGCACCCAGGGCAGTTCTCAATGCAAGACTATATGAATAAATTAGTGATTGAACTAATGGATGATTATGGGGACGTGAATCTTGTGAAGGACAAATGAAAGAAACTAAAAACTGAATTAAGGAAACAGCTTTAATAGGAGATCTCAGTTTATATACCTTTTGTAACACTGAAAATAGATGTATTTCTTGGAATTCTTTAAAGAAAGTCTGTTGAGAATACTTGTGAGATAATCCTTTTCAGTCAGCGATTACTTAATAAAGGTAAGACTATATAAACAGCTTTTGCCACCCACAGGCAAAGTACTATTGTTTGTCAGGGTAATGAAACTGGTTTCTGTTTATAGAAAACCACGCAGTCCTCATTGGAGCTCCTGCTTCTCAACAATGAAAAAAAGTTCCAATAAAAAAAATGTGTTTTTTTTTTTAGAATATGGGGACAGAATATTTCTTCCTTAGTTCTAATGCTTCCTTCTGTGTGCATAGCACTTCTGCTACAATAACATCTCTCTCCTTCCCTGTTCCTTCTCTCCAGTGCACGAGACTTTATTTGAAATGTCAGTCTGGGAGAAGAAACTGACCCTCACCCTCATTTCCAGAGCTACTCTGCCCAAAAGAAGCCTCTAGGTCAGTGGTTTGCAAAGTGTGTTCTTGAACCAGCAGCATTAGGATCCCCTGGAGACAGGTTGTATAAATGAGCTAAAGATGACCTTTGTATATTGGTCCTATGTTGTTTACTTTTCCACAGCAGCCTGGGAGCAGTTAACTCAAAAGTCCACTGGCACCCAGCTCCATTTTTACGTATCCATTTTTTTCTTCCAGTTTTATTGAGATCTAATTGTTATACAGCACTGTATACATTTAAAGTCTACAGCGTAATGATTTGCTTTGCATACATCATTAAGTGATTATCACGAGTTTAGTAAACACTCATCTAGATAAAAAATTAAAGAAATAGGAAAAAATTTATTTTTCTTGTGATGAGAACTCTTAGGATTTACTCTCTTTACAACTTTCATATGTAACATACAGCAGGGTTAATTCATTACATCCCTAGTACTCATTAATCTTATAATTGGAAGTTTTTACATTTTGAATGCCTTCATCCAATTATGCTCCCTGCCCTTACCCCCACCTCTCGCAGCACAAATCTGATCTTTTTTTTATGACTTTGTTTGTTTTTGAAGTATAATTGACCTACAACACTATGTTAGTTTCTGTTACACAACCTAGTGATTCAATATTTCTACACATTTCAAACTGATCACCACGATAAATCTAGTTACGATATGTCACCATACAAAGATATGACATAGTTATTGACTATATTCCCCACACTGTACATTTCATAACCTTAACCCATTTATTTTTATGCAGCTGGAAGTTTGTAGCCCTCAAGCTCCCTCATCTATTTCTTCCCTCCCCCTTTTTTCTCTTCCCCTCTGGCAAGCACATGTTTGTTCTCTGTATCTATGAATTTGTTTCTGTTTTGTTTGTTCATTTGTTTTGTTTTGTTTTGTTTTTTAGATTCCACATATAAGCGAAATCATATGGTATTTGTCTTTCTCTGTCTGACTTATTTCATTTAGCATAATACCAAGTGGGTCCATCCATGTCGTCACAAATGGCAAGATTTCATTCTTTCTTATGGCTGAGTAATGTTCCATTGTGTGTGTGTATATATATATACACACACACATATATATATATACACACCACACTTTCTTTATCATGTCCATTTTTTTAAGTACAGCCCTAACAAGCAGTTTTTTAACCATATAGATCCTGCCTGCTTTGTTTATCCCATGAAATTGCACCCTTCTGCTAACCACAGAAAAGATAAGGTAAATCCTGCAACTATAAATAAGGCTCCAAGCTCCTGCTGACCTTCAGAGCTCTGTGACCTAGAGACTCTCTGTTGGGCAGCTAAACAACAACAGATAGACACACGATCCCCTTTCTGGGTGGTAGCCTCTGGATTGACTTATGCTGTGAGGGACTTTTCCAACATGCAAACATGTCAAAGTGTCACCCAAATAAAGCTTGATGATTTTATGGTCACATCTTTTTCCTTGATCAGATCCCTGGAACTCACCACAGAATTGCAAATCTTCAGGCCCTGCCTCAGATCCACTGAATCAGAAACTCTTGGTTGGGGAACAGAAATCTGTGTTTTGATAATCCCTTCAGTTGACTGTGTTGCATGCTGAAGTTTTACTACTGCCTAAGTTTTACAGGGCAGGAACCCCTCCATGAGGCCTACAGTTCTCCAGCTTTTTTGCTATGACCTGGTAAGTAAGTTTCTGTATTATTAATCTGTTGCAGTGTAACAAATTACCCTCAGAATTTAGTGGCTTAAAACAATAAACATTTTTATCTCACAGTTTCTGTGGGTCAAGAATTCGGAAGCAGCTTAGCTGGGTGGTTCTGGCTGAGGGTTTCTCATGTGGTTACAGTCAGGATGATGGTTGAGTGTCAGTCATCTAGGGGCTCGACTGGGAGCGTCTCTCCCAGGATGGCTCGCTCCCATGGCTGCTGGCAAGAGGCCCCAGTTCCTTACCATGTGAGTCTCTCTGTCAGGCTGCTTGGGTAACCTCGTGACATGTCCCCCAGAGTGAGAGATCCAAAAGAGAGCAGGATAGAAGTTGCTACATCTTTTATAACCTAGCCTCAGAAGTCACATTTGCCATTTTCACAGTATCTTATTGGTCACGCAAGTCAGCCCTGTTCAGTGTGGGAGAAGGCTTCACAAGGACACACATACTAGGTGGCAGGGATCTTTAGGGGCCATCTTGGAGGCTGATGACCATATTCTCTCTAAATCAGGACGGAAACATTGGCAACATAAGTTTCCCAAATGTCAACCTAAATAAAGAGTTAAACTGAGGCAAGAAGAAATTATGAGAAATTGAGTTTATTAGGGAACATCTGAGGAATTGCAATTCTGGAAACGCATGCTGTAGCAAGTTACAGGCGAGTCCTTTGAGGGTTGGGGGTGGGCTATATTTATGGAGTGCAAAGTGGAGGAAGTACAGCCAGAGCACGAGCAGTAAGTTCATTGACTTGAAGATGGGGAGAGCTTCTTGGCAGATGTTCATTGGTCAGGAGATAAATCTCAGTCTTCCATAAATCAAGCATTTAAAGGAAATCAGTCCTTCCTTTCTTAAATTCTGTTCTTCTGGGGGTGCGTGTATGAGATTCTCTATTTCATATCCTCTGGTTCCATTTTAGATTGAAATCCTTTCACATGAGCATGGCATGTATCGATAATCAAAGGGGATAGTTTTTCTGTCTGTTCATGCCCCTGTTATTGACCCCTCAAAACCCAAGGTATAAAAAACTGTAAATCATGATAATCCCCCTTTTGTGTTTTTTCTAGTTAACTGCCTATTATACATCTCTGCCAGGATGTCCCACAGCACCTCAAGCTCAAAATTAAATTCCTGATATACCCCGCTAAACCTATTTAAAACAAAATTTTCTTCTCATAGTCAAAAGCATCACCATCCATCCAGCTGCCCAAGTCAGGAACCTGGGAACCTCTCTGAACTCCTGCCTCCCGAGTCCTGTTACTCAGCAAATCCTGCTTACTTTATCCCCTGAATAGCTGTCAAACTGCTCCACCTCCCTATTTCATGACCACAATCTTTTTCTCTCAACACAACTGATGTTGCAGCCATCAGCTGGTCTCCCGTCTTTCCCTAGTTTAGAAGTGGGACAGAGTGGAGGCAGGGAGGCCAGCTGGAGGTTGTGGTGTCATTCCTGTTGAAAGAAAAAGGTTGTGATGGTGAAGAAGAAAAGTGACTAATGTGAGAGCTACTCAGGAGATAAAGTAATCAGGACTTGGTGATTTTTCTAAAGTGTTATTTTCTTTAAACCCTTAGATAGTTCACTTTTGTTCTTAAAGTCCCAATTCACAGTATGCACTCAACACCTTCTTGACCCGCAGTGGATTTTATCTCCACTTCCTCTCTCGCACACTACACTCAGCCAGTCTAAACTTACTTCAGACCCATGATTGCCAGTTCCTACTCACACCAAACCTTTTTGCTTTTCCTCCTCCATCTGAAATGCCTTTGGCCTCATCCTATTCATTTGTGGAGTTTTTGTGTGTTCTCTGGGGCTTGGTTTAGGTGTTCCTTTCTCTGTTAGGTCTTTTCTGACTCCCAAGTTCGGGGTAGAAGATTTTCTGTGGTCTCCCTCAGCAACCCTGGTTAACTAAGCATAACATTTACCAGTATTGAGATGATGTTACTTGCAGCTCTCCTCCACTAAACTCTGCATTGCCCAAGGCCAGGACCATGTCTTACTAAGCATTGTGTGCCCAGCCCCTGACACAGGTTCAGCATTTTATACAGTTTGTTGAATAAAGGACTACTTTCATATTATCATTTAATATGTTATTATGCTTCTATTCTCAGTGAGAGGTTGTCTCCTTTGATCGACGGCTCATTGTTTCCCTTTGTATTCTCTGCTCTCCGTCTCTCCCTTCTGCCCCGTACCTCCTCCCCTCTTTCCCACTTCCTTTCTTCCCTTCATCCTTTCCCAAACCTTTATTGATCTCCTACTGTATTCCAGTAAGTGCTCTTGTGACTTCTACTATTTCTTCACACTTTCTGCCCTAGATTTCTCCAGTTGCTATTTTCTATTTTAACCAAGAATACGGATAATTTTCAAGATCATTCTAACATATATCTAACCTTATAATAAGTATAGTAGACAAAAGGCTTTGTGTTGAACCACAGATGTGATGCATTTGACTCATGGTGATGCACGTCTTGTTTTATTTTCTTTCTTAAACATATAAACATACCTGGGTGAACAAGTGGACAGAGTTCCTTCTAGAGGACTCTGCTTGTGAGGAAAAGGGTACTAAGGCTATCTGCAGAACTTCACAGTGTGTGAGTAGAAGTTAATGTGGCTGTGTCCAAAATCACAAATCATGGAGACTCATGTGACAATAGTGTGCTGGTAAACTGATTCTCTGAAAAAAGAATCCCTGATTTATAGCATTTGCTAGTTTTCATGGTATAAATACTCCTACCATAGTTGATTTCGAGCTACCAGTATGACATCATTGAACATGGAGTTTGGAAGTGAGGGTAGAATCAGTTCTCGCCAACTGGTACAAGCTGGTCCAGCACATCACTGCTGTATCAGGGACCATAGGTTTCCAGGAAGGAAGTGCTGGCTGCTATTATTAGTTTTCTCAACACCTTGCTCTCTTTTCTGTTCTTTTAAAAATTTTATTGAAGTATAGTTGATTTACAATGTTGTGCTTGCTCTCTTTTCTGAAACTTGCCCTACCCACTGCAGAATTGTCAGCCAGATTTTTCTGATTGGATCAGGGATGCTCCACTCAAGTTGGGCTGAGCAAAGTACTTTCTAGAAAACTTGGATTTGGAATTATTCTGCCTGATTTCATGAACAGAGGTATAAATCAGGGGTTTAGTTACGGTGACCGTTTCCTTCACATGGGCTTAGGATAGAATAAACCCCATCTGCAGCAAGAGAGACATAGCAACAGGATACGGAGAGAAGGGAATGGCTGTGTTTCCATAGGTTTTTAGCATCTGAGCATGAGGAGTGTTCTTCCCTGTCGATGGATGGGAGAGACTCCCTCAGTCTACCTTACCTTTGCTTAAGCTAGTCCCATGTTATTTGAAAATAGAGATGCTAATAGGAAAAAGGATATGGATGAAAAACAACAGTTTATCATACCTTTCTTTCTTGCATTCATCCTCCCAACTATTTATCCAGATATTAACTTCTGAAATCATAAATTCTTGATTAAAGATTTAAGAGAAGGAATGGTTCTTAGAGAGGATTTCTTTCACTGTATCAACTTCCAATGGACTGGTGGTTTTCAAAGCATCTTTCCTGAGAGCCTAGCATTTCTCTGAACTGCCTCTGGCTCTGGAAGGACAAGTACAGCGGGCAGAGGTCCAGGCTTCAATTGTAGCATCAATCAGAACAGCTCTGGGCTTATCTCTTTTAAATGTTTTTTGTTCTATTTATGATTTCATTTACATAAGTATTTGCCCTGCTGAAGCTTTAGGTAAAATTGTGGGGAGATCAGCTTGATTTCAGAACCCGTAGTGCTCCCTTCCTTCTCCTGCTCTCCTCCCAGGTATCTGTGTCCTCTCACATCCTCATTAGATCTGTTCACCACTGCAGCTCTCAGTAAAGGGATAGATAACTTAGAAATGCAAGTATATAAGGCTTGAAGTGTTACCTTTCTAAGACTACCTGCATCCAAGTGGAGGACAACTGGAAACCAAGAGAAGCAGCTCTAATACTAATACTAATAATAACAATAATAAAAATGTCATCCAAAGGACTTCCCTAGTGGCACAGTGGTTAAGAATCCGCCTGCCAATGCAGGGGACACGGGTTTGATCCCTGGTCTGGGAAGATCCCACGTGCCACAAAGCAACCAAGCCCGTGCACCACAACTACTGAAGCCCGTGTGCCTAGAGCCCGTGCTCCACAGCAAGAGAAGCCACTACAGTGAGAAGCCTGTGCACTGCAACAAAGAGTAGCCCCCACTCACCACAACTAGAGAAAGCCCGTGTGCAGCAATGAAGACCAAACCCAGCCCCCCACCAAAAAAATATATATATATCATTCAAGATGTGGAGAAAGTACATTTTTGGTAGATGTGGGTATGTGATGTAGTTGAGTTGGGGATGATTTTCCAGAACCTTTGGAATTTACCACGTAGGTGAATAACTCTTCTGGGAAGTCATAAGATCTGTTCTGAAGTCAAGGGCCTGATTCCCCATCCTCATCCGGGAACTGAACTTGAGATGAACTGACATCTCCAGTTTTTACGCTGGTTTTTGTTAGACAAAGTACTTGAATTATTAGTACTAACATTTTTTTTTTTAAAGTTTCATTTTTCAGTAGAAAACATGAATGAATGCGCTGAGCTGTGGTACGTCTCTAATGGCTTTTTTGAGACAACAGTCCTTAATGATGTTTAACTAGCCCTTACTTTTCTTTCTTGGCTCAGGATTTGAGAATGCTTTCTAATAGACGTCACAGGTCTCTAGGTGGTGGTGACTCATCAAAGCTACAGCATTAGTAAGAGAATCAGCAGGAAGATGGGCATGTGAATCTGACACAAAACAAACCAAAACCAAAACCAGAGTACAGTCTTGA
This sequence comes from Eschrichtius robustus, assembly GCF_028021215.1. Lineage (NCBI taxonomy): Eukaryota > Metazoa > Chordata > Mammalia > Artiodactyla > Eschrichtiidae > Eschrichtius > Eschrichtius robustus. The sequence continues at coordinate 34,399,581 of NC_090841.1, forward strand.
GCATAGACACTTAAGGCACCGCACTCATTGTGGAGGGGAGACAAAGGAGGGGAGTACACACGGGCTGAGGGATTCTAACATGCCTCAGGCTTCCCATGGAATAAAATACACTCCTCAGAAACCTCCGGGAGAGGAGATAGTATGACATTTTCCACACGTGTAAAGTGTGGGAATTACCTTCATTCCCATGGGCTTTCTTTCTGGCCTTAAAAATGTAATCACATATAATAGAATTTTGTATTGAGCCCATCGACTTTGAATGTGTTCTCTGTAGCCCCTGGATTTTATTGTGTGTAACCTAATTAACAAAATATTGAATAGATGCAGTAGTACATTAAGGACAATTGCTAGTTGAATGCTCAAAAGTTTTAGGAAGAAATAGAAAAGATGATTTTATTGCTAAGTAAATATGTAATATAAAATATCTTGCACTTTCTTGTTTTGTTTTGTTTTTGATTTGCCATGAATATTTTAGCTCTGACATCTTGCTGTAGGTTTTGTTTGTGGGGACTGTTACTCAATTGGACAATTTATGTATGACTTTAATTTTAATAAAAATTTCTATCTGAGAATGATACCTTGTTTGCCTATCTTAAATATATAGGCTAAATTTTGTTCAATTAACAATCATTGTTTCCTTTTTCTTACTTTTCCCTTAGGTAAGGTTCTTTTTCAGATTTTCTTTTATAATTATTTTAATGTCACTGCTTTACTAGAGTGCCTATTATCTGGTGCTATGATTTGATCTTTTCCTATGAACTTTTTTGCAGTGATGGGACTTTTTCTATCACCAGTTTGTTTTCATCATTCCCTCTTTCCCTGTCCCTGGGTGCAATTTGATTGTACATGGACAACTATATTTTTTAGAACTTGGCATCTCCTTTCATATGATTTTGGAAGGCTACAAGAGCTAAGATTGCTTAACATATAAAATCTTTGCCATGGTCAGAGCTTTCTTTCTTATAAGTTCAACAAACAAATATGTTGACTAAGTATTTGCTACCCTTCTTCCCCATACCTCTGGGATGAAAAGTGCTACCAACATAAGCTGGAACTGAACATTTACTGAGTATCTACTTAGTGGTAACTACTAAGAAACACATCTGCCATTTCCTTTACCCTTTATGACAAACCCATATTAGAAGTAGTAATATCCTCAGTTCACCTATGAGACAACTTTAGTATGTATCAAGTGAATCATACAAATTTCACGGGGCTGGGCATTTCCTACATGTTTCTCTATATAGTTTAAGACTATCATAGGAAGATGTGTGCTTTAGGAGTATCAAACAGCATTTCTGACATCCTGATGTCCTTGCCCCTGCACTCTTTCTGAAATTCCATCTAAGTATTGGTGGTACCTTTGATTTATTCTTTTCTCTTTGTGAAAAGAGGCTGAAATGAATCCAATTAAGAGGGAGTTTTATAGATACCTGTTACTTCTTCACATTTTCACACCTAATTTTTTTTAATAGTAGAGACTTCTAGAACTCAATATTGAGGATCCATTGGGGTTGCCTTGTTTACAGGAGGGCAAAACCATTTATTAATTTAATAAGTGTTTACAGAGAACTGAGTGTTTGTGCATGTAAAGTTATTTGTTATTTCTAATTCTTTGCTGTCTCTAAGGAGATTGGATCCCAACTGGAAAAGCCAAGAGACAGGCAAATTTTTCTGAAAAGAAAAGGGACATAGAAAGATGGGGGCATATGGATGAAGCTGGTAAGATGGAGGTTGGAGGGGTGCATGAGAATCTGCATTTTAACAAGGTCCATAGGTGATTCATAAGACCATAATAGTTTGAGAAGCATTGCCTAAGGCAATTTTAGGCTCTCAGGTGGATTAAAAATACCAAAGACCGCCTTTACTCGTTTGAGCTTGCTTGTAATCTCGATGAGCTGAAAGCACATGAGCTGGCAATTAACCAAAGGCGGTAAGAGTTCAGCTGTAAACCAGTGGTACCAACAGAAAGGCTGTTAAGTGTTGGGAGGAAAGAGCAATCACAGCCAATTAGGTCCACCGGGAAGATTTCAAGCTGGCTGCCTTCAGGCATTTTAAGTTCTTTGAACTTGCACTTGCATGACCCCTTCTGCCATAGGGGGCAGTGCGGGATAGTAAAATCCAGATTGGGTCTCCTACCATTGTTCCTTTCAGTAGCCCTGTGACCTTGAGAAATCAGTGACTAATCTCCCTGAGCCTCAGTTTCCTCCTGGAAGACTAAAATAAAACAACTCCTTCCTCACAGAGTTGTGGTAAGGATTGAAAGCAAAGTAAGTAAAACATCTAACACATATTAGGTACTCAGTTTCTTCACTCAGCGCTCTCTCTAATCCACAGTTACCTAACTCATACTAGCAATGAAGAAAACTATACTTTTATTGGCGCTCAAAGATTGTTAACATGTTATGTTGAAGAGGTAAGTTTTGAAAGAAGTTGTGGGCAGCGGCTAGCTTGACTGACAGCGAAGTTTTCCAGAGGGCGGTGCTCTTACGTGGTTTCTTCCGCTGGGAGCTCAGCAGGGAGAGAGAGGTTCAACCCCGTGCTTATAGCGACTGCAGGAACTCAGAAGCTGGCTTCAGCGTCCTGTGATTTTCTTGCCTTTCCAGGCAGGGATAAGCCCAAAATCATGTTGCAGCATGGCAACCCCTGAGGCTCAGCTTTCCAGAGGTGGTTCTCCAGCTTTGGCGGCACAGTAGAATCACTCAGGGGTTTGTAAGAAGCACTCCCAGGGCCCACCTGAGGGCAGCTGAAAAGAATCTCTGGGGTGGTATTTTACGAAAGCACTCCAGGTGATTTTAAGGTGTTGCCAAGGTTGAGAACCACGATGAACTGTGCTTTACAGACTTAGTACCACTGTGAACCATTCATTACAGGCTTAGTACTTAAGTGCTGGTAAGTGAGGACTTCCGTGCCAAGGCTGTGGCTCCTCTGGCTGTCAACACGCTCCCGTGGATCTCCTGGCTCCTAAGAAAGATTTCAGTTTAATCTGTTTTGGAGTGTGACAGCTGAAAAACAAAACAAAACTGAAATAAAAGCTGAGTTTTACATATCCAGATGTTATACTCTTTTTTTTTTTTTCTCCCAGTTTTAAGTGGGATGTTTGGATCCTGGCTGGTTTCATTCTATATACTCTGCAACATTTGAAATACTTGGTAATAAAGAGTTTATTTGCTTAGAAATTTGCTTGCATTTCTAGTTCCTATTTATCTCCTTGTAATAGAGAAATCGCTCATTCTCAGTCTGTTGGGGGAGATGTTGATTCTTGTACCCAATGTGTTTTCTAAATTTTTGTTGATCTTGATCGGCTATTTTTACCAAAATTAATCAGCAAAGACACTTAAGATCAAAGCATGTTTAACTAGGGCAGGTTACAATGCACTGTTTGATGTCAGTGTGGCTCCAAGCTCCTTCTAAATCCTAAAGCTGGGGCAACAATAAACATGTTTGAATTCATGTATAGTGAATGGGGATAATTAAGAGTAACTTCCTCTCAGGGTTAAACCAGTTAATATTTACAAGTGTTATGAGCAGTGCTGGTGCCTAGTAAGCATTGGCTTATTTTATTATTCTAGGAAGCGGGGTCAGAGAGAAACAAATGTGTTGGGAAATAGGGGCACAGATTAGTTGGCTGTGGTAGTGAAAGGCTTTACTTTTCTATCTATGAAAATTGGAAACTTAGGGAACAAGTAAAATAATAACACATTTTACAATTTATACAGATGATTGAAAGTGTTTGTGATATTCTGACATGTTTCTGATAGTTCTATGTTTTTTCCCCAGGAAGAAGTTGTGTGACTTAGAGTGGCCTGGGCAGTACTGTCAGTGCTATGAATAATAAGGAGGTTTTTAGTTTTATTTTTTAATTTCTGTAGAACTTTATGAAGACAGAGAAATCAGTTGAAATAACTGAAGCATCCTTAGAGAATGAGAACTGTATACATTTTTGATCTATTACTGTTTTATGTAATTTTTTCTGACACATTAATTTTATCTTCAGAACAGACCTTCAATCTCCTCACTTTGTCTCTAACACGCTACAATCCTAGTTCTACCCTCTACTTTGCTTCAACTCTACTATTATCACAGTAATTTCCTGTTTCTACTATTCACCAAATAACAGTCAAAGTAATCTTTTACAGCACAAATTGAATCATGTGGCTTCTACACTTAAACTCATTGCATTTCTTCCTATTGATCTTTGAGAAAAAGGATCAGGCTTCCTTAACACGGCCTTCAAGGCCCTGCATGATCTGGTTTCAGCCTCCTTTTTTTCAGTCCTACTTTTGACATTCTCAGCATTCCTCCATTCTGCTCCTCAGTTCTTAGATGCCAAACCTCTTCTCCAGGCCTTGGTAGGTGCACTTCTCTTGGCCTGGAATCTTCCTTCCTCTTGCCTCCAACTCCTTGCCTGTCCCACTCTTCAAACTGGGCCCTTTCTCCTCTTTCAGATCTGATTTTGCATGCCTTCTCTTCAGAGAGGCTCTTCCTGGTCAACTTGTGGAAGGACCCAACCTATTCTACACACCTGTTCACTGTTATTTTCCACTCCTGAATCATGTTTCTTTTCTTTTTTCAAAAAATTAATTAACTTATTTTTATTAAAGTATAGTTGATTTCCAATGTTGTGTTAGTTTCAGGTGTACAGCAAAGTGATTCAGTTGTATATACATATATATCTATTTTTTTCAGATTCTTTTCCCTTATAGGTTATTATAAAATATTAAGTATAGTTCCCTGTGCTATTCAGTAGGTCCTTGTTGGTTATCTATTTTATATATAGTAGTTTGTATATGTAAATCCAAAACTCCTAATTTATCCCTCCCCCAACTTTCCCCTTTGGTAACCATAAATATATTTTCTATGTCTGTGGGTCTGTTTCTGTTTTGTAAATAATTTCATTTGTATCATTTTTTTTTTAGATTCTGCATGTAAGCGATATCAGATGATATTTGTCTTTCTCTGCCTGGCTTACTTCACTTGGTATGATAATCTCTAGGTCCATCCATCTTGCTGCAAATGGCATTATTTCATTCTTTTTTATGGCTGAGTAATATTCCATTGTATAAATATGCCATATCTTCTTTATACATTCATCTATCAATGGACATTTAGGTTGCTTCCATGTCTCGGCTATTGTAAATAGTGCTGCAATGAACATTGGGGTGCACATATCTTTTCGAATTATGGTTTTCTCTGGATATATGCCCAGGAGTGGGATTGCTGGGTCATATGGTAATTCTGTTTTTAGTTTTTCAAGGAACCTCCATCCTGTTCTCCATAGTGGCTGTACCAATTTACATTCCCACCAACAGTGTAGGAGGGTTCCCTTTTCTCCACACCCTCCCCAGCATTTATTATTTGTAAACTTTATGATGATGGTCATTCTGACCGGTGTGAGGTGATATACCTTATTGTAGTTTTGATTTACATTTCTCTGATAATTAGCAATGTGGAGCATCTTTTCATGTGATTTTTGTCCATCTGTATGTCTTCTTTGGAGAAATGTCTATTTAGATCTTCTGCACATTTTTTGATTGGGTTATTTGCTTTTTTGATATTGAGCTGTATCAGCTGTTTGTATATTTTGGAGATTAATCCCTTGTTGGTTGCATTGTTTGCAAATATTTTCTCCCATTCTGTGGGTTGTCTTTTTGTTTCATTTATGGTTTCCTTTGCTGTGCAAAAGCTTTCAAGTTTAATTAGGTCCCATTTCTTTATTTTTGTTTTTTTCTATTACTCTAGGAGAGGAATCCAAAAAGATATTGCTGCAATTTATGTCACAGAGTGTTCTGGGTATGTTTTCCTCTAGGAGTTTTCTAGTATCCGGTTGTACATTTAGGTCTTTAATCCATTTTGAGTTTATTTTTGTGTGTGGTCTTAGAGAATGTTCTAATTTCATTCTTTTACATGTAGCTCTCCAGTTTTCTCAGGACCACTTATTGAAGAGACTGTCTTTTCTCCATTGTATATTCGTACCTCTTTTGTCATAGATTAATTGACCATAGGTGTGTGAGTTTATTTTCTTAACAACACTTGCTACAATTCATTAGCTTTTTTCCTTATTATGTTTCATTCAATAGACTAAAAGCTCCACAAAGTCAGGCAATGACTCCCTCACAAGGAGATGACATTACCATACACAATCTGTCAAATATCATGGATTCTTTTGCACACTTGGGAGTGCTAATTGTCAGCCACCTCCTAAGTGGTGAGTGTCTGCAGTGGTAGAACTCCATCTCCCTTTTTTTTTTTTTAAACATTTTTATTGGAGTACAGTTGTTTTACAATGGTGTGTTAGTTTCTGCTTTATAACATAGTGAATCAGTTATACATATACATATATCCCCATATCTCTTCCCTCTTGCATATTCCTCCCTCCCACCCTCCCTATCCCACCGTTCTAGCTGGTCACCAAGCACTGAGCTGATCTCCCTGTGCTACGTGACTACGTCCCACTAGCTATCTATTTTACATTTGGTAGTGTATATATATCCATATATACACTACCACTCTCTCACTTTGTCCCAGCTTACCTTTCCCCCTCCCCATGTCCACAAGTCCATTCTCTAATAGGTCTGCATCTTTATTCCCGTCTTGCCCCTAAGTTCTTCATGACCATTTTTTTTTTTTTTAGATTCCATATATATGTGTTAGCATACGGTATTTGTTTTTCTCTTTCTGATTTACTTCACTCTGTATGAGAGACTCTAGGTCCATCCACTTCACTACAAATAACTTAATTTCCTTTCTTTTTATGGCTGAGTAATATTCCATTGTATATATGTGCCACATCTTCTTTATCCATTCCTTTGTCGATAGACACTTAGGTTGCTTCCATGTCCTGGCTATTGTAAATAGAGCTGCAATGAATATTGTGACACATGACTCTTTTTGAATTATGGTTTTCTCAGGGTATATGCCCAGTAGTGGGATTGCTGGGTCATATGGTAGTTCTATTTTTAGTTTTTTAAGGAACCCCCATACTGTTCTCCATAGTGGCTGTTTCAATTTACATTCCCACCAACAGTGTATGAGGGTTCCCTTTTCTCCACACCCTCTCCAGCATTTACTGTTTGTAGATTTTTTGATGATAGCCATTCTGACCGGTGTGAGATGATATTGCATTGTAGTTTTGATTTGCATTTCTCTAATGATTAATGATGTTGAGCATTCTTTCATGTGTTTGTTGGCCATCTGTATATCTTCTTTGGAGAAATGTCTATTTAGGTCTTCTGCCCATTTTTGGATTGGGTTGTTTGTTTTTTTGATATTGAGCTACATGAGCTGCTTGTAAATTTTGGAGATTAATCCTTCGTCAGTTGCTTCATTTGCAAATATTTTCTCCCATTCTGAGGGTTGTCTTTTCGTCTTGTTTCTGGTTTCCTTTGCTGTGCAAAAGCTTTTAAGTTTCATTAGATCCCATTTATTTATTTTTGTTTTTATTTCCATTTCTCTAGGAGGTGGGTCAAAAAGGTTCTTGCTGTGATTTATGTCATGGAGTGTTCTGCCTATGTTTTCCTCTAAGAGTTTGATAGTGTCTGGCCTTACATTTAGGTCTTTAATACATTTTGAGTTTATTTATTTGTATGATGTTAGGGAGTGTTCTAATTTCATACTTTTACATGTATCTGTCCAGTTTTCCCAGCACCACTTATTGAAGAGGCTGTCTTTTCTCCACTGTATATGCTTGCCTCCTTTATCAAAGATAAGGTGACCATATGTGCATGGGTTTATCTCTGGGCTTTCTATCCTATTCCATTGATCTATATTTCTGTTTTTGTGCCAGTACCATACTGTCTTGATTACTGTAGCTTTGTAGTATAGTCTGAAGTCCAGGAACCTGATTCCTCCAGCTCTGTTTTTCTTTCTCAAGATTCTTTGTGTTTCCATACAAATTGTGAAATTTTTTGTTCTAGTTCTGGGGAAAATGCCAGTGGTAGTTTGATAGGGATTTCATTGAATCTGTAGTTTGCATTGGGTAGTATAGTCATTTTCACAATGTTGATTCCTCCAATCCAAGAACATGGTATATCTCTCCATCTATTTGCATCGTCTTTAATTTCTTTCATCAGTGTCTTATAATTTTCTGCATACAGGTCTTTTGTCTCCTTAGGTAGGTTTATTCCTAGGTATTTTATTCTTTTTGTTGCAATGGTAAATGGGAGTGTTTTCTTAATTTCACTTTCAGATTTTTCATCATTAGTGTATAAAAATGCAAGAGATTGCTGTGCATTAGTTTTGTATCCTGCTACTTTACCAAATACATTGATTAGCTCTAGTAGTTTTCTGGTAGCGTCTTTAGCATTCTGTATGTATAGTATCATGTCATCTGCAAACAGTGACATCTTTACTTCTTCTTTTCCAATTTGGATTCCTTTTGTTTCTTTTTCTTCTCTGATTGCTGTGGCTAACACTTCCAAAACTACGTTGAAAAATAGTGGTGAGAGTGGGCAACCTTGTCTTGTTCCTGATCTTAGTGGAAATGGTTTCAGTTTTTCACCATTGAGAATGATGTTGGCTGTGGGTTGTCATACATGGCCTTTATTATGTTGAGGTAAGTTCCCTCTTTGCCTAATTTCTGGAGGGCTTTTATCATAAATGGGTGTTGAATTTTCTCGAAAGATTTCTCTGCATCTGTTGAGATGATCATATGGTTTTTCTCCTTCAGTTTGTTAATATGGTGTATCACATTGATTGATTTGTGTATATTGAAGAATCCTTGCATTCCTAGGATAAACCTCACTTGATCATGGTGTATGAGCCTTTTAATGTGTTGTTGGATTCTGTTTGCTAGTGTTTCGTTGAGGATTTTTGCATCTATGTTCATCAGTGATATTGGTCTGTAGTTTTCTTTTTTCGTGACATCTTTGTCTGGTTTTTGTATCAGGGTTATGGTGGCCTTGTAGAATGACTTTGGGAGTGTTCCACCCTCTGCTATTTTTTGGAAGTGTTTGAGAAGGATAGGTGTTAGCTCTTCTCTAAATGTTTGATAGAATTCACCTGTGAAGCCATCAGGTCCTGGACTTTTGTTTGTTGGAAGATTTTTAATCACAGTCTCAATTTCAGTGCTTGTGATTGGTTTGTTTATATTTTCTATTTCTTCCTGGTTCAGTCTCAGAAGGTTGTGCTTTTCTAAGAATTTGTCCATTTCTTCCAGGTTGTCCATTTTATTGGCATAGAGTTGCTTGTAGTAATCTCTCATAATCGTTTGTATTTCTGCAGTGTCAGATGTTACTTCTCCTTTTTCATTTCTAATTCTGTTGATTTGAGTCTTTTCCCTTTTTTTCCTTATGAGTCTGGCTAATTTCTTATCAATTTTGTTTATCTTCTCAAAGAACCAGCTTTTAATTTTATTGATATTTGCTATCGTATCCTTCATTTCTTTTTCTTTTATTTCTGATCTGATCTTTATGATTTCTTTCCTTGTGCTAACTTTGGGGTTTTTTTATTCTTCTTTCTCTAATTACTTTAGGTGTAAGGTTAGGTTGTTTATTTGAGATGTTTCTTGTTTCTTAAGGTAGGATTGTATTGCTATAAACTTCCCTCTTAGAACTGCTTTTGCTGCATCCCATAGCTTTGGGGTCATTGTGTTTTCATTGTCATTTGTTTCTAGGTATTTTTTGATTTCCTCTTTGATTTCTTCAGTTATCTCTTGGTTATTAAGTAGTGTATTGTTTACCCTCCATGTGTCTGTATTTTTTACAGATTTTTTCCTTTAATTGATATCTAGTCTCATAGCATTGTGGTTGGAAAAGATACTTGATACGATTTCACTTTTCTTAAATTTACCAAGGCTTGATTTGTGACCCAGTATATGATCTATCCTGGAGAATGTTCCATGAGCCCTTGAGAAGAAAGTGTATTCTGTTGTTTTTGGGTGGAATGTCCTATAAGTATCAATTAAGTCCATCTTGTTTAATGTATCATTTTAAGCTTGTCTTTCCATTTTTATTTTCATTTTGGATGATCTGTCCATTGGTGAAAGTGGGGTGGTGAAGTCCCCTACTATGATTGTGTTACTGTCGATTTCCCCTTTTATGGCTGTTAGTATTTGCCTTATGTATTGAGGTGCTCCTATGTTGGGTGCATAGATATTTACAGTTGTTATATCTTCTTCTTGGATTGATCCCTTGATCATTATGTAGTGTCCTTCTTTGTCTCTTGTAATAGTTTTTATTTTAAAGTCTATTTTGTCTGATATGAGAATTGCTATTCCAGCTTTCTTTTGATTTCCATTTGCATGGAATATCTTTATCCATCCCCTCACTTTCAGTCTGTATGTGTCCCTAGGTCTGAAGTGGGTCTCTTGTAGACAGCATTTATACAGGTCTTTTTTTTGGTGTCCATTTAGCCAGTCTGTGTCTTTTGGTAGGAGCATTTAATCCATTTACATTTAAGGTAATTATCGATATGTATGTTCCTATTACCATTTTCTTAATTGTTTTGGGTTTGTTATTGTACGTCTTTCTCTTCTTTTGTGTTTCCTGCCTAGAGAAGTTCCTTTAGCATTTGTTGTAAATCTGTTTTGGTGGTGCTGAATTCTCTTAGCTTTTGCTTGTCTGTAAAGGGTTTTAATTTCTCCATCAAATCTGAATGAGATCCTTGCTGGGTAGAGTAACCTTGGTTGTAGGTCTTTCTCTTTTATCACTTTAAATATGTCCTGCCCCTCCCTTCTGGCTTGCAGAGTTTCTGCTGAAAGATCAGCTGTTTACCTTATGGGGTTTCCCTTGTATGCTTTTTGTTGTTTTTCCCTTGCTGCTTTTAATATTTTTTCTTTGTATTTAATTTTTGATAGTTTGATTAATATTTGTCTTGGCGTGTTTCTCCTTGGATTTATCCTGTATGGGACTCTGTGTGCTTCCTGCACTTGATTAGCTATTTCTTTTCCCATTTTAGGGAAGGTTTCAACTATAATCTCTTCAAATATTTTCTCAGTCCCTTTCTTTTTATCTTCTTCTTCTGGGACCCCTATAATTCGAATGTTGGTGTGTTTAATGTTTTCCCAGAGGTCTCTGAGACTGTCCTCAATTCTTTTCATCCTTTTTTTCTTTATTCTGGTCTGCAGTAGTTATTTCCACTATTTTATCTTCCAGGTCACTTATTCATTCTTCTGCCTCAGTTATTCTGCTATTGATCCCTTCTAGAGAAGTTTTAATTTCATTTATTGTGTTGTTCATTATTGTTTGTTTGCTCTTTAGTTCTTCTAGGTCCTTGTTAAATGTTTCTTGTGTTTTCTCCATTCTATTTCCAAGATTTTGGATCATCTTTACTATCATTATTCTGAATTCTTTTTCAGGGAGACTGCCTATTTTCTCTTCATTTTTAAGGTCTGGTGGGTTTTTACCTGACTCCTTCATCTGCTGTGTGTTTCCTTGTCTTCTCATTTTGCTTATCTTACTGTGTTTGGGGTGTCCTTTTCACAGGCTGCAGGTTCGTAGTTCCCGTTGTTTTTGGTGTCTGCCCCCAGTGGCTAAGTTTGGTTCCGTGGGTTGTGTAGGCTTCCTGGTGGAAGGTACTAGTGCCTGTGTTGTCTTGGATGAGGCTGGATCTTGTCTTTCTGGTGGGCAGTTCCACATCTGTTGGTTTGTTTTCGGTGTCTGTGACCTTATTATGATTTTAGGCAGCCTCTCTGCTAATGGGTGGGGTTGTGTTCCTGTCTTGCTAGTTTTTGGCATAGGGTGTCCACAACTGTAGCTTGCTGGTCGTTGATTGGAGCCGGGTCTTGGTGTTGTGATGGAGATCTCTGGGAGATTTTCACCATTGATATTACACACTCACAAAAAGAGAAAAAGGGAAAAAAATATATATATATCGTTGCTCCCGAAGTCCACCTCCTCAATTTGGGATGATTCGTTGTGTATTCATGTATTCCACAGACTCAGGGTACATCAAGTTGACTGTGGAGGTTTAATCCACTGCTCCTGAGGCTGCTGGGGGAGATTTCCCTTTCTCTTCTTTGTTTGCACAGCTCCTGGGATTCAGCTTTTTATTTGGCCCCGCCTCTGTGTGTAGGTCGCCTGAGGGCGTCTGTTCTTCCCTCAGACAGGACGGGTTTAAAGGAGCAGCTTATTTTGGGGCTCTGGCTCACTCAGGCCTTGGGGAGGGAGGGGTACGGAGTGAGGGGCGAGCCTGCGGCAGCAGAGGCCAACGTGACGTTGCACCAGTCTGAGGCACGCCGTGTGTTCTCCTAGGGAAATTGTCCCTGTATCACAGGACCCTGGCAGTTGCGGGCTGCACAGTGTCCTGGGATTGGAGGTGTGGAGAGTGACCTGTGCTCACACAGAGGCTTCTTGGTGGTGGCAGCAGCAGCTTTAGCGTTTCATGCCCGTCTCTGGTGTCCGCGCTGATAGCCGCGGCTCGTGCCCGTGTCTGGAGCTTCTTTAAGCGGCTCTCTGAATCCCCTCTCCTTGAGCGCCAGGAAACAAAGAGGCAAGAAAAAGTCTCTTGCCTCTTTGGCAGTTCCAGACCTTTTCCTGTACTCCCTCCTGACTAACTCTGGTGCACCAGCCCCCTTCAGGCTGTGTTCATGCAGCCAACCCCAGTCCTCTTCCTGGGATCTGCCTGAAGCGGGAGCCTTAGCTCCCAGCACCCCCCCATCCTGGCAGGTGAGCAGACAAGCCTCTAGGGCTGGTGAGTGCTGGCCGGCACTGGTCCTCTGTGCAGGAGTATCTCCGCTTTGCCCTCCACATCCCAGTGACTGCACTCTCCTCTGTGGCTCTGAATCTTACCTCCCTCCACCACCCGCAGTCTCCGCCCATTAAGGAGCTTCCTCTTGTGTGGAAACCTTTCCTCCTTCACAGTTCCCTCCCACTGGTGCAGGTCCCGTCCCTATTCTTTTGTCTCTGTTTTTTCTTTTTACTTTTTCCCTACCCAGGTATGTGGGGAGTTTCTTGCCTTTTGGGAGGTCTGAGGTCTTCTGCCAGCATTCAGTAGGTGTTCTGTAGGAGTTGTTCCACATGTAGTTGTATTTCTGATTTATTTGTGGGGAGGAATGTGATCTCCACGTCTTACTCTTCCGCCATCTTGAAGCTATTCTGTTTAATGAAGTCATATCTCTCACGGCACCCCATCATCACCAATACAACCAGAAAGTTCAAATGAAAATGACAGGTATTATCAAGTTTGACAAGAATGTGTATAATCCTTGAATCTCATTAACTGCTGCTAAGGATGAAAATTCATACAAATGTTTTGAAAATATTTAGAAGTATGTGGCTGTAGGTAGGTGGCCTCAGTTCCTTGCCACATGGATCTCTCCTTAGGGCTGCTTGAGTGTCCTCATGACATGGCAGCTGGCTTACCCCAGGATGAGTGATCTGGCCCTCGGTCCCCAGGACTGTCTTGGCTTAGGCTGCTGGAGCCCCTCTTGAGCCAGCAGCCTCAGTGAGGCCGCCCTCCCCTCGGGCTCTGGGGCAGTTCAGTGATGGCAGAGGGAAGAGACCCCGAACCAGGAGTTCCCATCTTCCTTTTATTACCCAAGTGGTAAATGGTGTCAAACACAAGCTACTGGACAAGGTACTAAAATGATCATAATAATTCTTTAAATCTTTTGGGTATTTTATGAAGGGTAAATTTTTCCCATTTCATTTTATTTTTTAAAATTTGAGTTTTACTAAGTTTGTATTGAAATCTGAGCTAGTTTTATTAAGTACCATAGAAAGTACTGTCAAAATACAAAGTACATGTTTACAGATGGTTTCCATTTTTATTTTATTTTAGAGAACTAGGTCATACACACAAAGAAATATTTAACATGTTTGTATACCTTTAAAATAGCAAAATGAGCAATGAGATTCATTAGTAAATAAAACAAAACAATAATTTTGAATACCCTTGTATGTCCTCTATAATTTCATCCCTTTCCTCTCCCCTCCAAAAGGGAACTTCAATTCCGAATTTTGTTTACTGTTTGCTTATTTTTTTAAATGTTTTTTATCACATAAGTATGTTTCTCTAAGTAATAGATTGTTTAGTTTTGTTTTTGACCTTTATATATATGGAATCATACTGTGTATATTCTTATGTGTCTAGTTCTTTTCACTCAACAGAACTCTTAACATTCATCTCTTGATAAATGTCATATAGTTCATCCAATTTTACTGTGGTACAGTATTCCATCACATGACTACAACACCTGAATTTTTCCCCCATTCTACTCTACTTGGACAATTGGGTTGTTTTCAATTTTTTTATTTTATAATAAAATATTGATAATATTTCTATATTTTTAGGTATATCTCTTGGTGGACTTATATGAATTTCCCTAAGATGTATACTCATATAGAATTGAAGAGTCGTGAAAAATGCATATATTCAATTTTACAAGAGAATGCCTGATTATTGTGCAAGTTGTACCAATTTAAACTCACTAATAACGTCTCAGATTTTTTTTTGTTTGTTTTACATCTTAGTCAATACTTTTAAATTTTATAAATCTCATGAGAAATAAAATGATATATCACTGTGTTTTTACTTTGCTTTCTCTTGATTAATACTGTTTGAATATCTTTGCACATGTTTAATGGCCTCTTGTTTCCTTTTCTGTAAAATACCTGTTGATGTATTCTGACCATTTTTATAAAGGATTATTTATCTTTTTCTTATTGTTTTGTAGGACTTACTTATATACTCTGGATACAGACCTTTTAGCAGTTATATATGTTGCAAATATCTTCTTGGAAAGTGTGGCTTTTTACTACCTTTATTGTTTGTGTGTGTGTGTGTGTGTGTGTGTGCATTTGTGTATGTATGTATGTATGTATGTATGTATGTATGTATGTATGTGAGATTTCATGAATAAAAGTCTTTTGGTGTAGTTGAATTCATCTTTTTCTTTATAATTTTTACTTTTTGAGTTATTTAAAAGAAATTCTTCCTTACACTGAATCATAAAGTTATTCCCTGATATTTTTTCCTGAAAGTTGTACATTTCTTAGTCCTTGGTCCACCTGGAATTGATTTTTGTGAATGGTGAAGTGGGTATTTCAATCCATTTTCCCCATAAGAGTAACAATTGTCCCAGCTTTTCTGTTCAGTCCAATCTTTGCCTAATTAGCTATAATGATAGCTCTATGTTATACTGGTTTTTATGTATGCATGGTCTATTTCTGAGTTCTCTACTCTATTCAGTGGTTCGTCTATCCCTGTGTCAGTACTTTGGTGCCTAAATTACTCTATAACTAAGCCAATATCCAGAAGAACAAATACCTCTGATCTTATTTTTCCCCCACCTCAGTAGTGTTTTAGTTATTCTTAGACCATTGATCTTCCACATAAATTTCAGAATCAGGTTGGCAAGTTCCACAAAATATACTATTAGGATTTTTATTGCAATTGCATTGGACCTACAGAATATTTTGGAAAGAATGATAGCTTTACAATATTGTTTATTTCTGTCCATGAACATGATATACCTCTCTATTTAAGTCTTTAATATTTTAAAGAGTTTTTATGGTTTTCTAAATAAAGGTCTTACACAACTTTTGTTAGATTTATTACTAAGCATCTCAGTTTTTTGTTGCAATTTTAAATGACATTGCTTTAAAAGCAGATTTTTCTAACTTCTACTGATTTACTGAGATACAATAGGATTTTGCATAATGATTTTATATCCATCGATCTTGTTAAACTCTCTTAATATTTCCCGTATGTTATCTTTAGATTCTTTGGGGTTTACATACAGGCAGTCATCTGATACTGAGTTTTGTTTCTTCCTTTATGATCTTTGTTTTAATTTCCTTCTGTTTCTATTTTGCTTGCTAGGAGGGTATTGTTTAATTGTTAGGAGCACAGATTCTGGAGTCAGTTTGTCTGGGTCAACCCACCTCTGCTATTAACTTGCTATCTAACCTTGGACAAGCTATAAAACCTGAGTTTTCTCATCCGCAAAAATGGATGAAGGTACATCTATCTCATAGGATGTTGTGTGGATTAAATAATTTAATTCCTGTAAGGTGCTTAAATCAGTGCCTGGTATGATAATGTTCTAATAAATGTTCAATGTAATTATTAGACCCTCCAGTATGATGTTGAAATAGCATGTACTGGGTTTTGTTTTTATTTAATCCAGTTTGAAAATATTTGTCTTTTAATTGTAGAGTTTTTTCAAAGTTTTAAAAAACTCTGTGAAGTGAGGAAGTTATATATTGCATTTCTCTTCTTTTAGCAAGTTCACTAACGATTTTAAAGTTCCTTTGTAACTTAGCCAAGTCTAAAGTTAATATCATTATTTTCCTCCTAGGAAGCATTCTTGTTAATAGCTTGCTAGTGTTATGCCATTGAGGTATGTTAGTTTTACTTTGCTTTTAAAAAAGCCTTAAAAATTAGACATTTTCCTGATTATTATATGGTTGATATTTATGTTTACCTCATGTTCATCATTTTCTAAGCTCACAATTTCTTTTTGCATTTTAGATCTTCCTTCTGAAATAATTTTTCTTTCTGCTCTTCCTTCTTTGGAAATTTCTTTGGAGTTTCTGTTGGCACTAAACACTCAGTTTTTTTTTTTTTTAAAACACAGTTTTCTTCTTCTCATAATTCTTTGTTATTTTCTTTTAGCATTTTGAAATGCTAAAGCATTTCCTCTGGCTTCCATTGCGACTGTTAAGGTTCTCTTTCATTCTTTTGTAATTTCTATTTATGCCATTGGTCTCTTTTTTTTCCTGCCGGTTTTTAAGATAGTTTCTTTGTCCCTGGTGTTCTGCGGTTACCATATAACATGCATTTATTTCCACTTATTTTTGCTTAAGATATGTTGTTTCTGAATCTGAGGACAAGTCTAACCAATTCTGGAAAAATTCAGTCATTTTCTCTTTGAATATTCCCTTTAGTCTATTCTTTTCATTCTTTCCACTTGAAATTCTGTACTTTCTGCATCTTTGATTGTGTTAAATTCTGGGCAGTTTCTTCAGATCTATGTTCTCGTTCATTATATCACTTTTATGCTGTGTCCTGTCTGCTGTTTAACCTGTAATTTAATTTTTAATTTAATGTTAGATTTTTATGTCTAGTGGTCAAATTTGTGTCTTAGTGCTTCTGAAGTGCTTTGTTCCATTGGCATACTTTTAATAACTTCTTTTATTTTTAAAATGTATTAAACTAATTATAACAAACCTATAGCTTTGTGAATCTTATTCTATAGTCTGTTGTTATGATTGACTTTTGCTCATGTTACCTTTGTCCTCACATGTTTATGAATTTTGTTTCTTATCTCTGTAAAATCTTTGAAGTGTGGGTTTTAAGTACCTTTTCTCTTGTAGGATTGTGTTTGTTTCAAGTGCTAGATAATACTACCAACCTGAGTCCATTTTCAAATAATTTTAGCTTGGGATATAACTTCTAGTTTTAAATGCATGTGATATGGGCTCTATTCAGACCTAGGCAAGTATCTTCCCCATCTCAATTTGTCCAAAGGGACTTTTCTCTAGATTACTCACTGATATTGCCTTGTGAAAACCCTAGCTTCATCTGATTATCTCTGATACAAACTTTTGCATTCTGCAAGCCCCAGGCTTTGCCTCCTGTCCCCTCAGTCATGGGATCCTTTACAACTTGGGATCAAAACCACCAGAGATTGTCATATGCTCTCAAAGTAATGCCTGCTCCAGAGTTTGCTTACCTCTTAGGAAACACACTTTGTACTTTTTTCCTGGCATCTGTAGATTTCCCTTAGCTTGCCATTAGCTCAGCCATGTAGTTAAAATGTGGGCTAAAGGTTTTAAAAAAATATTTTCAGGTGGTCTGTACTAGAAGGACTTTCTGGACATCTAGTCTGACATATTCATAGCACATTCCCAATCTCTACATTTTAACTACTTCACAGATGTATGTTTTTAAATTAAAATAATAGTAGCTAATATTTATTTATTTTACTTAAGTATCAAGATTCTGTAAAATAATAGTAGCTAATATTTATTTATTTTACTTAAGTATCAAGATTCTGCTAAGTGACTTACATGTGTTATCTAATTTAATGCTTACCACAATCCATCCTAGTATATACAATGGTAGTCTTTATTTTAGAGATGAGAAAACTGAAAGTCTAGAAAGTTTAATATAATAGCTTCTCCCAGTTCACACTGCCTGACTGTTTGGAGCCAGACCTCAACCCAGGGTGATCTGACTCCATTGAAGCTTTTATTCTCCTTTTCTCCCACTTTTTATAATGAAATGTTTCAAACATAAAGAAAAGTTGAAATAATACAATTAACTTATACCTTCAACATTCCAATGTTGTAAACATTTGGTCGTATTTGTTTTCTCTTTCTCTATGTACGTGCATATTTTTTGCTGTACCATTTGAAGGTAAGTTTTAGATATCATGACATTTCACTTCTCAGTATTGAGATTTCATTTGCAAAGTACCTTTTAGCTATCTTCAGAGTGGTCCCTTTGGTGAATTCTTATTGTTTTCCTGGCAATGAGGAAAATTTTTTACTTAAGTGGAGGGAATCTTTTTTCTTTGAAATTCAAGGTTTAGTAAAGTGCCTGGCACTTAGGGGAATCAGTGAATTTACCTAGGTGAATAGGAGCAGAGGTTAAAATTATCTAAGATAAAAAACATGTTCCAATTTAAATGGCAGGAAAAAGAAATACATTGAAGAGGCTAGTTACCTGTCCTTGAGAATTATGCTACAGCATTTCACCCTGACAAGGAATGCAGAGAAAACTTCCATGTGTATCTATGTGGAAACAGTTATTCCCCTGTCATGCACTATTTTGTCCTTTATTTAGATGGTGATCCCCTGGGGTAGGGACTCTGTCTTCTGTTCCTGGCATAATTGAATCTATGAATTCATACCAATGTACTATTTACAGTAGATGTAATTTCTACTTTATTATTGCCACTGTTCCTGGTACTGAAAGCCAATTCTGCTGATATTGTTACTGCTACTGAAACTATTGCTATTTCTATCATCAATATCTTTCTGAGGAAGACAGAGCCAACCAAGGGATTTTATTCCCATCTTATAGCTAAGGAAGAATTGAAGTGAATTAGCTCAAACTTGAATCTAGATATTCTATCTCCAAGTCTAATGTTTCCTCTGTGCCATTCCTTTTGATTCACCATTTGTTGAACTCTCTCTATGTACCAGGAACTATTCTGCAGGTTAAAGTAGCCAAGAGACTAAGAGCAGAAACAGTGTGTTTGCAGAACTGCTGATTTCACTAATACCTGACATCCATAAAAGGGCATGACTGGTATCAGCTGCTTTTTAAAACTCAAGCTATATAAATGATTATGCACATATTAACAGAATATGAAAACATACTTTTAGATGAATATATATTTAGATATTTATAGGTATCACCTATGAAACACAAGTATTATTTATAAAATGTAATATATATATTACATATGTACATATGTGTGTGTGTATATATATTTATTTATTTATATTCGTGTGTCTCTGTGTATACTGCAGTGGCTTGTGCCTAACTCTGTCTGGGAATGGGTGGGAAAATCAAGAGGTAAGGAAGCTGATGAATCAGGGAGGTCCTGGGGTTCCTGAGGCTGCTGATGAGAGATGAGGGCTAAGGAAGAGCGGGCTCATTGCCTTGAATGCCAGCTGGAGTCAAACTCTGAGTGTTGGGGTCAGTAGGTACCCAGTGTATGGGTTGATTGTCTGAGAATATAGAACTAGGGGGGTGTTTGCACACTTTTTACCTCGACCAGCTACCAGGATCCTGCTCATATAGCGGCATGTGGAACATTTGCTAGAGATGGTACACGAAGTAGCAGGGAGTCAGTGAGCATCTGGGCTGATTGCCTTTAATAAGCTACTGTGTTCGATTGCTGAATCTATTCCTACGTTTATACTATTTCTGCCTTTTAAGAGCCTCCTGCTAATGCACCAACTACTACTAGATTGTTCCACTCTGACCTCTGAATTGATGTTCAACTTTTTAAAGAAAAGCAAACACTGCTAATTTCATAATGAATTTCTTGTGTGACAAATTGGTGCTTGATGGTGGTGATCTGGTACATTGGTTCAAAATGCCCCCCCAGAGAAGAAGATGGAAGATCCGTCCTGTTCTTAGATTTTTATACTCATATTTGGACAAAAATTTGTTATCTTTCTGGTATTCAGGAATACTTTGTCTGATGTTTATCTCCCTTATCATCATCATCCACACATCTATTACATGGTAGCAAAGGAATACATATTTAATATCAGGTATCAAGTGTAGAAACACTACATAACTGTGGAAAATCAACTGCAAATTGGCAGTTTTATTTTATGTAACATTCGACCTTTTGGCAATAGCTATCTCTGCATAATCTCCAGACTCTCCTCATTGTAAAGTGCTTTCCTAGCAAAAATATACTAGATAATATAAATGCAATCTGAAAAAAAAAAACTTGGTAATGTCTATAATCCTTTTTATTATAGACCTCAAACTTGTTAGAGGAATATAAAATATTGGTGCAACAAGAAGTGCATTCTTTTTTAAAAATTTTATTGAAGTAGAGTTGATTTACCGTGTTGTGAAGAAGTGTATCCTTAATGGCATCCTTATTTCATTTTTAAGCAGAATGGAAGGAAGCAAAATGGCTCAAGCTCAGACCTTAAATGTATTAACATAGAAATACCACAGGGCATTCTAGATACTGTACAGACAAGTCAAGCAGTAAAACATCATCATAGAAGAGTGAGGAAATGAGAAGGATTGAGAAATCTTTTATTGGGACTTTATTCATTAGGAATCTATGGACTCCATGGAAGGTAAGAATAATTGCATACTCTTTAAGGGATGGATCAGGTGGCCATCTAATGAAAGTGGCTTCTTGGGACCCGAGGTTACCAGTTCATAGAGTGAGACCAGACAAAAGGCCCATCCTTGTGCTACTTTTTATAACCATCTGTCCTGTGGAAGGGAGTTAAGACGTAAGGAGGATTCACACCAAGGCTTTGGTTCTCACTGAATGCAGAGCAGAGGAGACAGGATTCTGGAGAGTGAGGGAGAGAAAATACAAACAAATAACTGTTATTTAGTGTTTGAATGGAAGATTCGAACACTAACGTCTAAGTTGGGAGGTGAGAGAGGCTAGGAATGTGGGGCTTAATGAGGAGAACTTCACATGACTCTGTGTTGCTCCTTCCTCAAGAACTGGCTGACTGTTTCACACCATAGAAGTGAAGGCACAAAGTTCAATTTTGAATATTTGCTGTCACTTAATATTGAATAGCTCTGTGATATTGGAGGATTTCATGAACCTCAGTTTTCTTACCAAAAAATGGGGCTATTGATATCTACCATAGAGTTGCTTTGAAGGTTAATACATGTCCAAAAGTCTACCAGTGTCTGGCAAAGGCCAGGTACATAATACCAGTAGCTATGTTGTATTTGCAATTCTTAGTGCATTTTGTCTCTAATATGATGTGTCCTCCTGTCAAAATCACCCCTGGCTGCTGCACAGTGAGAACAGGACAGTGTCTTACAGAAGCTCACGAACAGCCCTCCGGTGTCCCTTCCCTCCAGCTCCCCAGGTGAAGTCCTCTGGGCACAGCTGTCAGTGGGGTCCCAGGGTGACCCCAGCAGTGATGGCTGTGTCCGGGGTGCTGTCTGTGTTGCTCAGAGCGCGGCATGCCCTGGCCGACTCACTACATCACCACCACGCCAGTTCCCCACGGAAGGGGTCCAAGGTCCCCTCTCTCAGCCTGAATCTCCCTCTTACCTGGCACCCAAGCACAGCCACTCATGTTGCTAAGAAGCTAAGTTTCTTAGCTTCTGTCTTTAGCCCCTTCCTCTGCAGGTGCAGTGGTGAGTCTGTGGCTGTAGCAGGAAACACACACTTCTCTGTCTCCCACGTTCATTTTCTCCCCCAGGTGCCTGGGGGAAAGCTCCTGCTCACAGACCCCTTCCCAAAGGAAGTCAGCTCCCGTGAAAAGGCCCCCTGCCTGTCAAGGCTTGAATTTCAGGGTGGAAACAACTTAGGCTAAGCTCTCAATCCTAACACCTTGTTTTCTTCATTGTTCTCTCCTTGATCAAAATGACCTCATTTGTTAGTGTTTTGCTTATTTCCTATCTCTGCATCTATTCTGTAAGCACCTTGAATGAAAGGACCACTTTTTTAAATTGTTTTTTTTTAATCTCTCCACTATTATGTTCCTAAGACCAAGCACAGTGTCGAATATATGAAAGTTTGGATGAACAAAGGAGCAAATCTTTCCTATCATCTGTGCCTCGGTTGGGTGACTTCCTTTTCCAGCCCAGAGGAGCTGTGCTCCCTGCGGAGCCGGGGCTCAGGTCACACGGGCCACAGCCCCGCCTCAGCTCTGATGAATCCCCTGCACCTGTGCTTGTGTGTCACCTGTGTGTGTCACACGCCCAGCGCCGCTGTAGGGGGGGGATGGGGTGGGTGGGGTGGAGGAAGGCCCCAGGCTGAGCCGTGGAGGTTACCTTCCCTCCGTGGGAAAAGGGTAGCTAGCTTGCTCCAGCGGCTTCTCTCATCTTGGCAAGGGAATGGAATCAGCTATTTCCGGAATCAATTCTAGCGCCAATCTCCACGTCTGTATTAAGAGGTTAATTGCTTTTCACCTGCACGTCCCCAGTCTGGCTTCTTCAAGAAAGCAAAACAGTGTGATGAGAGCCGCATTTCTATTCTAATATCATTTGCTGCATCAAGTGCTCAGAATCTCTTTATCTGAGGCCAAGTGCACATTCCCACTTGAGAGACAGTTGCTACCCGCAGCACAGTGAATAGTGGCTGCTGGACGACTGCTTGTTTGGAAACCCTTGAGGATATTGCTAGGTCTCTCATTTACTGTGGGCTGGTGGCGGCGACTCCATGTTTTCTAAGGGCAGTCTTTAATGAGCGCTGGGTGGCTTCTGACGTTGCCCTCCCACACACTGTGGGTAAAGACAGTGCTGGGAGCCATACATTTTCATCTGTGGAAGTATTTTGTACTGAGCCCTGTCAAAAACAACACTGCCTTTGGGACACAGAAAATCCAATTTGATAGCAGTGTTCCTGCTTTTTTCACTTGGACACATTGTATCAGTTAGGGTGTAGTCTTTGGACCTCAGCTATTTTTCAACCGGAAAAGTAATTTGGGACTAGGCTCTGTGCTGTTAGTGATGACTTGAAAAACTATACTTACAGGCAGTCCTGTCCTAAAATGACCCGAATTAATACCTAGCATTGTAAAGGGTGGGGAGGAGAAAGGAGGAAAGTAATTAGCCCATACGCTTTCCTTGGGAACTCTCCATGTGCATAAAGCACTCAGGAATTTCATGAGGATGCTAGTCCCTCAACTGCTCCCTGCCCAAAACATCCTTCAAGAAAGAGAAAGAAAGATTTGGGGCTGACAAGGGAGGTTCAGGGACCAGGAATTTCTACTCTCTAAACTGGAGACGTGTGTTGGGTGGGGGATTGTTTTCCCAGATCAACAGAGCTCTCATCCTGCGTTTTGCAAATAGTCATTCAGATGATTTGTTCATTAATTAGTCAACATGTATTTAAGTGTCTACTGTGTGTCAGGCAGTGCTGAAAAGAGAACACTTGGATCTTGTCCTCAAAATTTTACAGGGGATAGAGATATGTAAGTAAACAAATACAATAAAGCATTATAGAACTGAAATTCAGTTATGTGCAGATACAATATCAGCTTGGGACAATATTTCTCAATCTTGTTTTTTTTCCATTATCACCCCCCTAAAAGAGCCTTTTAAAAGACATTTTTTCCCTAATCACTTTCCTGATATTAAATTTTTATACCACACATATATTATATATCTGTTTATGTACCTCATGGAAGTCTCTACTTTACACAGAAAAGACTTTGTTTGGCTCTCCAAAATCAATGTTTGCGTAATTGGATGTGATGTCACCCCCACTGAGAATGTATGGCCTAAAGAAAGGAGAACTCATTTCTCACTCGAGAGTCCAGGAGGACCTTATAGAAGAGAGATGTGTTACCTAAAAGTATTAAAATATGCATAGCATTCTATCAGATAGAAAAAAGAGGGACAGCAGTGTGAGAAGAGGGGGCAACATGTGCAAAAATACAGAGGCATGAAGGGGACTGTTTAGCATGTGGCATGCACAGGCAGAAATAAACCTCTTTGAGGCTGAATTCTGTTCAAGGTGCTGCTCTACCTGATTTGCCCATCATGTGCACAAAGATGTTGGTTATAAGAGACAGGTTCTGCCTAGTTCAGGTAAGTATCTATAACAATATCTGAAAATATTCTCATTCATGTGACTTTTTTTTGGACAATAAAGAATTTGTCAAGGATGTTTGAGCTCAAAATCTAGAGTAAAAATTACGGTTCTTACATAAAATTCATAAAAGCGGGGGTGAGAGTGAGAGATAAATAGAGCACATAGCATGTTTAGGGCAGTGACACTATTCTGTACAATACCAAATTAATGGATACATGTCATTATACATTTGTCTAAATCCATAGACTGTGCAAAACCAAGAGTTAACACTAATGTAAACTGTATACTCTGGGTGATAATGACTAGTCAACGTAAGTTCATCGACTGAAACAAAGGTACCCCTCCAATGGGGGATGTTGATAATGGGGGGGTATATGGGAAATCTCTGTACCTATAGATCAATTTTGCTATGAACCTGACTGCTCCCCCTCAAAAAAAAGGTCTAGGAGGAATGGCCAAGATGGTGGAGTAGGAAGACCCTGAACTCAACTCCTCCCATGGACACACAAAAATTACAAATACTTGCAGAGCAACCACTGATGAGAAAGATGGAAAGACTAGCAGAAAAGGTCTATAACTAAAGATATAAAGAAGAAACCACAACAAGATGGGTAGGAGGTGTGGGGAAGGGGTATAGTCAAGGTATACCCTGGGTGGGTGATCCATAAATGGGAGGATAATTACAACTGCAGAGGTTCTCCCTGAGGAGCTAGGGGTCTGAGCCTCACATTGGGCACTGCAACCTGGGGGGTCCTGCAACAGGAAGATGAGCCCCCAGAAAGTCTGGCTTTGAAGGCAAGGGGGACTTCCCAGAAGGATGTGGGAAAAAGAAACTCCACTCTTAAAGCACACACACAAATCTCACAGGCTCTCACAAAATCTCAGGGACCCAGGGCAGAAGCAGTAATTTTAAAGGAACTCTCACCTGCTTATCTTGGAGAGCCTCCTGGAGTGGCAATAGGCAACTGAAGCTCACCGTGGGGTCATAGACACTGCTGGCAACCATTTCTGGAAGCTCGTTTTACTACAAGGACACTGGTCCTGGGAAGCACCATTTTTGAATCCTCCCTCTAGCTTATTAGGACTGGGACCTGCCCTTACCCCCAAGCCTGTCAGCACCAGTACTAGGACACTTGAGATCAAGCAGCTACCCAAGTAGGGACACAGCCCCACACACTAGCCCTGACCCTTTGAGACCAAGCTGCCTGGGAACTAGCCTTGTCCACCAGAGGGCCCAGGACCTGTCCCTGCATACCAGTGTGCCCACCAGTAGGCCAATACCAACTCTGAGAACCCCATCCCCTGCAGGACCAGTGGGCCAGCATGAGCTCCGGGACCAGCTTCACCCACCAATGGGCAGATTCCAGCCCCAAGACTCCCTGGGCCTTGGCCCCACCCACTATTGGGCTGACACACAAATTGTGGGACCCCTAGGGCCCTGCAGCCAGAGACCCTAGGGCCCAGTTGCACCCACCAGTGGACTGGCACTAGCCTCGGGACCACCTGGGCCTTGACCCTACCCACCAGTGGGCTGACACCAGCTTTGGGTCCTCCAGGACCTGCAGCCAGAGAACTTAGGACATGGCTCTGCCTACCAGTGGGCCAGCACTAGCCCCAGGGCCTGGCCTCAACCACCAGTGGGTGGCACCAGCCTTGGGATACCCTGGGCCCCAGCCCCACCCACCAGCAGGACGGCATACCAGTTCTGGGACACTTTGGTCTCCTCATCCAGCCACTTCAGGATCTGGGACCATACACCAGCATGTTGAGAACAGCTTCAGGACACCCTGAACCCTACAGCCACTCATGTCAGGAACTGGACCCACCAACCAGAGCAGAAAGAAATAAAATAAAGAGTAAAAAAAAAAAACTAGAAAAAAAATCAATGAAACTAAGAGCTGGTTCTTTGAAACGATAAATGAAACTGATAAACCTTTAGCCAGACTCATAAAGACAAAAAGATAGAGGGCCCAAATAATCAGAAATGAAAAAGGAGAAGTTACAACTGACACCACAGAAATACAAAGTATCATAACAGATTATGAACAATTATAGGCAAATAAAATGGAAAACCTAGAAGAAGTGGACAAATTCCTAGATATATACAATCTTCCAAGACTAAATCAGGAAGAAATAGAAAATATGAAAAGATCAATTACCGGTAATGAAATTGAATCAGTAATAAAATACTCCCAATAAATAAAAGTAATAAAATACTCCCAACAAATAAAAAGTCCAGGACCAGATGGCTTCACAGATGAATTCTACCAAATACTTAAAGAGGACTTAACACTTATCCTCCTCAAACTATTCCCAAAAATTGCAGAAGAAGGAATGCTTCCAAACTCATTCTATGAGACCAGCCTCACCCTGATACCAAAACGAGACAAAGGTATCACACACACACAAAAAGGAATCAAGTGGCATTATTCTCTCACCCTGATACCAAAACAAGAGAAAAGTATCACAAAAAAGAAAATTATAGGCCAATATCACAGATGGACATAGATGCAAAAATCCTCAACAAAACGTTAGCAAGCCAAATTCAAAAATACTTAAAAGGATCACACACCATGATAAAATGGAATTTATCCCAGGGATGCAAGGATTTTTCAATATCCACAAATCCATCAATGTGACACAACACATTAACAAATTGAAGAATAAAAATCATATGATGGTCTCAATAGAGGCAGAGAAAGCTTTTGACAGAATTCAACATCAATTTATGACAAAAACTCTCAACAAAGTGGGTATAGAGAGAACATACCTCAACATAATAAAAGCCATATATGACAAGGCCTCAGCTAACATCATACTCAATGGTGAAAAGCTGAAAGCATTTCCTCTAAGATAATGAACAAGACAAGGATGCCCACTCTCACCACTTTTATTTAACATGTTATTGGAATTCCTAGCCACAGTAATCAGAGAAGGAAAAGAAATAAAAGGAATCCAAATTGGAAAGGAAGAAGTAAAACTGTCACTGTTTGCAAATGGTATGGTACTATACACAGAAAATCCTAAAGGCAACACCAAAAGACTACTAAAACTAATCTATAAATTTGTAAAGTTGAAGGATATTTAATATATAGACATTAATTATACAGAAATAATATACAGAAAATTAATATATATAAATCTGTTACATTCTATACACTAACAATAAACTATCAGAGGAGAAATGAAGAAAACAATACCATTGCAATCACATCAAAAGAATAAAATATTTTGGAATAAATCTAACTAAGGAGATAAAAGACCTGTACTTGAAAAACTATGAAACACTGATGAAAGAATTTGAAGATAAAAACAGATGGAAAGATATATGGGGTTGGTGGATTGGAGGAATTAATATTGTTAAAATGACCATAATACCCAAGGCAATCTACAGCTTCAATGCAATACCTATCAAAATACCAATGGCATTTTTCACAGAACTAGAACAAATAATTCTAAAATTTGTATGGAAACACATAAACCCTGAATAGCCAAAACAGTCTTGAGAAAGAACAAAGTTGGAGGTATCAAGCTCCCTGATTCAAACTATACTATAAAGCTACAGTAATCAAAATAGTATGGTACTGGCACAAAACAGACAATAGATCAATGGAATGGAATAGAGAGCCCAAAAATAAACCCATGCACCTATGGTCAATTAATCTATGACAAAGGAGGGAAGAATATACAATGCGGAAAAGACATCCTCTTCAATAGGGTTGGGAAAACTAGACAGCTATATGTAAAGGAATCAAGCTGCATTATTCTCTCACATCATGCACAAAAATAAACTAAATATGGATGAAACAATTAAATGTAAGACCTAAAATTATAAAACTTCCAGAAGAAAACATAGGTAGTATCCTACTTGACTTCAGTCTTGGTAAAATTCTTTTGGATTTGTCTCCCCAGGCAAGGGAAAAAAAAGTAAAAATTAAAAAAATGGGACTACATCAAACTAAAACGCTTTTGTGAAGAAAAGGAAACTATCAACAAAAAGAAAAGGCCACTGACTGAATGGGAAAATATATCTTCAAATGGCATATCTGATAAGGGGTTAATATTCAAAATATACAAAGAACTCATACAACTTATCATCAAAAAAAAAAAAAAACAACAACAAAAAAAACCAAACAACCCTATTGAAAAATGGGAAGAGGATCTAAATAGACATTTTTACAAGGAATATATACAGATGACCAACAGGCACATGAAACGATACTCATCATCAATAATCATTAGAGAAATGCAAATCAAAATCACAATGAGATATCACCTCACACTTGTCAGAAGGGCTGTTATCAAAAAGACAACAAAAAACTGTTGGTGAGGATGTGGAGAAAAGAGAACACTTGTGCTCTGTTGGTGGGGATGTAAACTGGTGGAGCCACTATGGAAAACATTATGGAGATTTCTCAAAAAATTAAAAATAGAACTATCTTATGATCAAGCAAATCTACTCCTGGGTATTTATCTGAGGAAAATCAAAGCACCAATTAGAAAAGTTATATGAACCCCTATGTTCATTGCAGCATTATTTACAATAGCCAAAATATGGAAACAACTTAAGTGCTCATCAATAGATGAATGGATAAAGATGTGAATATATGTATAGTGGAATATATATATATATATATATATATATATTTACATAGTGGAATATTACTCCGCCATAAAAATGAATGAAACCTTGCCTTTTGTGAAAACATGGGTGGACCTAGAAGGTATTATGCTAAATGCAATAAGTCAGACAGAGAAAGACAAATACCATATGATTTCACTTATATCTGGACTCTAAAAAACAAAACAAATGAACAAACATAACAAAACAGAGACAGAGTCATAGATATAGAGAACAAGCAGGTGGTGGCCGGAGGGGAGGGAGTTGTGGAGAGGAAAGAAATAGATGAGGGAGATTAAGAGGTACAAACGTCCAGTTGCAAAACAAATGAGTTATGGGTATAAAATGTACAGTGTGGGGAATATAGCCAATAACTACGTCATATCTTTGTATGGTGACATATTGTAACTAGACTTATGGTGATCATTTTGAAAAGTATAGAAATATTGAATGACTATATTGTATAACAGGAACTTACATGGTGTTGTAGGTCAGTTATATTCAATACTTCAAAAATAACAAACCAAACAAACTCATGGCAAAAGAGCTCAGATTTGTGGTTTTCTATGGCAGGGTTTGGAGGAGGCAGAATTAGATGAAGGTAGTCAAAAGTTACAAACTTCCAGTTATAAGATAAATAAGTACTAGGGATGTAATGTACAACATGGTAAATATAATTAACACTGTAGTATGTTATAATGAAAGTTATTAAAAGATTATATTCCAAGAGTTCTCATCACAAGGGAAAATATTTTTTCTATTTCATTAATGTTCTATTTACATGAGATGATGATGGATGTTCACTAAACTTATTGTGACAATCATCATGATGTATATAAATCAAATCATTATGCTGTACATTTATATAGTGTTGTATATCAATTACATCTCAATAAAACTGGAAAAAAACTTTATTAAAAAATCCTTAAAAAGTGTAACTGGAGTAAACCCATAATTTTGTGTGGCTAAGAGTCTAATTATGAGAAGCATGAGTTTGGGCTCTAATAGAGTTAAGTTTAGATTCTGAATCCATCAATTAATTGAATGACCTTGAGTATATAGCATCCTTCAATTTCCTTATGTGTAAAATGAGGGAAAATATCTATATCACAGGTATAGTATGAAGACATGCTCACCCACCTATTAAAAATGCCACTTGGGAGAGGGTGGTCCAGAAAGCTTTCCATTTACTAAGGCATTAAGAGTACATTAGTGAGGGTTGAACCAGCATCTTTGAAAAGCTTTATGGTAGGTCGCTTTGTATATCAGAAAGAACAGTGGGAAAATTGCCACTGAAATAAATCCCTGTATTTGGTTGGGATAAAAGGAATTCCAGAAGTACGTTTAGAAGTCAAGGGGGATAATGGTGATTTAATGGGGATAGTGGGCAGGGGTCAGATGTTGGTCAGGTGGTCAGATAAGGCAAAGTGAGTATGGTTACTACAGTGAACAGCAGAGCTAAAATAGTAAGAGAATGGTTTGACCATATATATTTTTGGCATTGGCTAATTAATCATACTGTCTATAGGGCTGAAATAGATGGGCAAGCTACTTGATTTGTATTTTACTTGATTTGAGTAAGTGGAAGAGCTCTAGATCTTGCAAACTAGTCTGACTTTAGGCACCACGAAAGAGTGTTGCAGCCCATCAATTCTTTCCCAGATTGAGCCAGTTTATAGATCTAGCCCCTTAAATGAAGGCGAGACTGGGTCCCTTTGAGGAAGAATCCTGCTACAATGCCAAAAATTATACTGTAAATCTTTTTCCTAGCCTTCCTTAAAGGGATTGTGGTTACTTACCTCTTGTCTGTGCACGGGGGAAGGAGATCTTACTAGACTTCATGGCTCTGAACTGACACTAATTCTTGGGTACTCAAAACACCTCCATGGTCCACCTATTAGATTAAGGGCTTAAGGAGTTCAGATAATTAATGGAAGTTTGGCTTGTGTCCATCTCAAAGTGGCCTCTTTGGTCCCCCAACTTAACACATGATATTTCCTCAAGTCTGGAATATATAGTTGGAGGAGACATACTTAGCCACTGGGAGAATCCCCACACTTGTTCCCTGACTTATGGAGAGAAGGCTGGTATGGTAGGAATGTTTACATGGAAACCACTCAAATGGTTTCTACCTTCCCAAATAGCAAACTAAAAGCTATACTGCATTCTTGGAGGAATTGCAGAGATTTGTGCCATGATCGAGGACTTGAAGAATGCAGGTGATTCCCACCACATCCTAATACAACTTACCTATTTGGCCTTTGCAGAGGACAGATAGATCTTGGATCTTAGAGAATGACAGATAAATTTTATAAACTTAATCAACTGATGAGTCAAATTCTAACTGCTGTTCCAGATATGGCTTCATTACTGGAGAAAATCTTCTGGCATCTGGTTTGCAACTTGGGTAGGCCGTGAAACTTGGTAGGCCTACACCTACTAATGTAGGTATTGCTGTAAAGGTATTTTGTAGGTGTGATTAAAGTCCAGAACCAGTTGATTTTAAGTGCAGGAGATTGTTTTAAATAAACTGGGTAGGCCTGATTCAATTAGTTGGAAGGTCTTAAGAACATAACAGAGGCTTCCTTGTTGAAGAAAAATTCTTCCTGTGACAGCAGCCTGGGAGTTCTAGTCTGCCCTTCCCTACAGCCTACCCTATGGACAGCAGACTTGCCTAGCCAGCCTCTATACTCATATAAGACAAAGCTTTCCATCAGTATCTTATTACGTATCTCCTACTGGTTCTGTTTCTCTGGTTCAGTTCTGACTGATACAGAAATTAATGTTGTGAATCCATTGCATGTGTTAATAAATATTATCGGAAGCCGTTTGCTTTCAATAGGCAAAACCAGCAATACTCCTTCAGTGTATTACCTCATGGTTAAAATTCTTCTCCAATTCTCTGTTATAATCCTGTCCACAGGGACCCACTTCTTCATTCCATAAGACACCATGCAGCCCCACTAATTTGATGTATCATGCTAATTGGACTAGTAAGCAGAAAGTAACAACTGCTCTAGACATCTTGGTAAAACATTCAAAACAGAGAGTAGGAAATAACTCCCCCAGCCCCCATTCAAAACAAGGAGTAGGAAATAACTCTTCCACAGCCCAAACGTAGAGGCTTGTGAGAGTTCTAGGCATCTCATGGTACATTGACATATCCCTCCAAAATTGAAGGATAAGTTGATAGGGACATACCACAAAGATAGGGATATAGCACCTAGTGAGTCTCTTTGGATTTTGGAGGCAACATACACCTATACCTCATTTTGGCATGCTGTTCAGACTCATTGATCAAATAATCTGAAAAGCTATTAGTTTTGTGGAGCTCCAGACCAAGAGATCTGCAGCTGCCACTTAGGCTTTATGATCTAATAGATCCATTTGATGGTGCTTGAAGTAAATGTGGCAGATAGGGATGTTCTGTGGAGCCTTTGACAGGATACTACAGGTGACTCACAACATAGGCTTTGAGAATTTCAGATCAAAGCTATGCAACCTCCTGCAGATAACTATTTTCCTTTTGAGAAACAACTTCTAGCTTGCTACTGGTCTCTATACTTGGCTATGGATCACCAAGATAATCATAATAAACTGCTTGCTGTCTGACTCAAGAAGAGATAACACTGGATGTGTTCGGCAGGATTCTATTATCCATTGTAGGTGATTGATAGATATGAGATCAGGCTCGATCTTGAAAGCTCAAGTAAGCTGCATGGTTAAGTAGTCCAGCTGCCCATGGTCACTACTCCTGCCACATTGCCTCCTCCCTCTGGCTGGCACTTATGGTCTCATGGGAAGTTCCCCATTAACCGATGATTGTAAATGAAAATTAAGGCCTAGTTTATAGATGGTTCTGCACATTATGCAGGCATCAGCTCAAAGTAGACAATGACAGCCCTAGAACCCCGCTCTGGGGTATCCTTGAAGAATAGTGGTGAAGAGAAATCCCTTCAATAGGCAGAATTTTGAGGACTACCCTTGTTTTCTTCATCTTTCTTGGAAGGTGAGATGGTTAGAGGGAAGTAGAGATATACATTATTTCATGGTAAGTGGTTAAAATTTGGCTTGGTTGTCAGGGACTTCAATGAGACATGATTGGAAACTAGGTAACTAGGACATCTGGGCAGAGATTTGTGGATGTATCTCTCCAAAATGTTAGAGGATTTTTGTGTTCCATGTGGATGTTCAACAAAGAAAAACCTGAGCAGAGATGGATTTTATTTACTGGGCCTGTTTTGTGGCTGTTTCCCCAGACACCCCTAATCTTCCCAATGAACTCATGAACAATGACCACGGTAGCGGAGGTGGAGGTTATGCATGGGTTCAGCAACATGGACTCCCACTCACCAAGACCGATTTGTCTACAGCCACTGCTCAGTGTCCAACACGCCAACAGAAGAGACCCACACTGAGCCCCTGGTTTGTCACCATTTTCTGGGTTGATTATTCTAGACCACATCCATCTTGGAAGAGGCAGCACTTTGTTCTCATTGAAATAGACACTCTGCACGTAGATTTGCCTTTCCTGCTTACAGCGATTCTGATAAATCCACCATCCATGGATTTAAAGAATACCTTATTCACTGTCTCGGTATTTCACACAACATTGTTTTTGACAAAGCAACTCATCTTACAGAAAATGGGCTTGTGCTCATGGAGTTCACTGATCTTACCGTCGCCTCTCACCCTAGGAGCTGGTCTTATAGGCTGGTGGGATGTCCTTTTGAAGACTCAGTTACAGCATCATCTGGGTGGTGAGAGCTTGGAGGGCGGGGATGTGGAATATGCTCTGAATTGTTGAAGAATATATGGTGCTGCTTCTCCCATTCAATATTATGAGAGAGTTTGTTTGTTTCTTTATTGTTAGTTACCTGGCAATTTAGTGTTTCTCACGCCAGTAAAAAAAAAAAAAAACCAAAAAACAAAAAACAGGCAAAAAAGTTCTTACTGTATTAGGGTAATTTATCCTGACTATCTAGAAAATAGCTCTTACAAAATTAGGTCAGAGAAGAGTATATGTAGAATGCTGAAGATCCACGGAGCACCTTTTAGTACTCTCAGGTTCTGTGATAAAAGTAGTGGAAAACCACCCCAAACTTGCAGGGCCTTCAGAAATGAAGGTTTGTTTCACTCCACAGGCAAGGAACCATGATGAGCTAAAGTAGTTGGTGAGGACAGAGTTCATATAGAATAGATAGTAGACGAAGGACACTATAAACACTGATATGACTATGGGACTGGTTATTGAATTTGTAGAGTGATGTATTTTCTTATTTTTATATGAATATACTTATATATACAATTAAATAATTTCTTCCCTTCTACTTGGTGATTGATTACTGTAGCAACTTCTCCTTCTACTCCTATTAACTAATGTAAGATTTTCCTACTAACTAATATAAGATTAATAGTGGTTACTTTTATATCTCATTATTTAACTTACAAGATACCAAAGTGAGAGTGTGACTCAGGTGGAAGAGAAATGAGTATTACCTGAAGATGGATTAAGTATATGTATTCTCTTTGGGGAAGAGGGTTAGCAGTTTTTGGTTGTGCGATAGTTGCCTCATATTAAGCAGAAGCATCATTTGGCCATTATCTTTATTTGAAAGTTAAGCATGGTTAAAAGTGGTATATGTGGATGCTGAGTTGAAAGGGCTGAAAAGTCCTGGATTGTGCTATTATCAATTTAGGAGCCACATTTTCTAGAATCCCTTGTATGGCTAGATTAGAAGTGGCCAAAAGAGGAACTTGCACAAGATTTAGTAGGCAGGAGTGAATCAGAGGCCATTACAGTTGGAAGGCTGTAGTGCTCAGATAATGTGATGCTCAGATGTGGAGGTGCCTGCTGGGTCTTAGCTGGTCTTCACTCTCCTCTGCTCCACATCCAGCTTGTCTTCCTAACTGCTGGCCCTGCTGGCCAACAATGGCCCCAGGCCAACCACCAGATGCTTGGCTGCGAACCCACACAGGTGGTAGTGACACAGAAACATTCACTTCCCATAGATCTCTTCATGGGCTCCTGTGTGGTTCTAATTTGGCAGGGGGAATGCTTGCCTTCTTGGATTCCCCTGCAAACTCCAAATTATCCACCCATACCAGCTAAGCAGGTTGACTAGTAACTCTTGCTCTGGTCCTGCAAATTTCCCTTAGCACCTTCTACATAAGTGTAACTTCTAATTTCTATAATAAATTCTTTATTCCCGTATTAGTCATCATGTCTCTGCTTCACTGACTGAATCCTGAATGATTCTCTTCAAGGACATTGGCGTTGCAATTGCCCCCTCTCTCTTCTGCATCAAAAACTATCTCCTCTTTAGAAGACCATTTCTACCAGACAAAGTACAGTTTTCTTCCATTTAAATAAAAAACAGTCTTAATTCCACACCCTTTTCTGTCACAACCATATTTATTTGCTCCCAGTTATTAGCAAAACTCCTTAAGACATTTGTCTATCATCAAATGTGTCCAATTCCTATCCGTTCTTTTCTTTGGAATTCATTTTAGTCAGGTTTCTCCCCAGCATCTTCCACTGAAATTGATCTTCTCAAGTTCCCCAAGGACTCCCCCATTGCTAATTTCAACAGGCAATTATAATCTCTCATATTACTTTACCCATTGATTTATCATTTGTTCCTTCTTGCAACCCTTTCTTCACTTGGCCAAGGTCTCTCTGTCTCCATCTCTCTTTGTCTAAAACATAGACTGTTTCTTCTCCATCTGGTTTTCCGTTTATTCCTTATCTTTCCAGATTTTATTGGTGGGGTGTCCCTGGGTTCAGTTGTTGAATTCTTTCAGTCCTTTTTACCCCCACTTCTTAGGTGAGTACATCTAGTCTAATGGCTTTCTTTACTTTCTGTGTGCTGATGTTGCCAAAGTTTAATCCTCCAGCTCAGGTCTCAACTCTCCAGAATCCTTTCTCTAGGAGGTCGCTTGACATCTTAATTTGGATATATGACAAGGGCTTAAACTTTTGTCCAAAACCAAATTCCTCATCTTTCCTCCCATCCCCCAAACTGTTCCTTCCACAGCCTTTCCTTTTTCAGACTTTCAGATGCTTAGCCCCAAAATGTGGAGTTGTCTTTGTCTTTGTTCCTTTGCATTTCATCC
The DNA here is from genome assembly GCF_028021215.1 of Eschrichtius robustus. NCBI lineage: Eukaryota > Metazoa > Chordata > Mammalia > Artiodactyla > Eschrichtiidae > Eschrichtius > Eschrichtius robustus. Next base: position 34,435,487 of record NC_090841.1, read on the forward strand.
CAAAGGCATCGTCAAATTCTGTTGACTTTACCTTCAAAATACATGCAGAAGCCAAGCTCTTCTCACCACTGCTCCCAAGTTGGTCTAAATGGTCACCATATCTTGCCTCGGTAATTTCCATCAGCTCATAGGTATAATTATTCTTGGTTCTGCTCTTCCCCCTCTCCTGATCTATTCTCAGGGTAGCAGCTAGAGAGAGCCTATTAAAATGCAAGTTGAATCAAGTCAGTCTTCTGCTCCAGATTTTCCAGTAGCTTCTCATCTCATTCAGAGTAAGGCCCAAAATCTTTACAAAGTCCTACAAAATCTACTTTGTCTACCATTCTGCCCTAAAACCCCTGGTTCATTCCATTATAGCAACACCTGGCTTCATGTCATTTTTTGGAAAATGCTAAGCATACTGTTGTCTCAGGGAGTTCATACTTGTTCCTTCTTGGAATTCTCTTTCCCAGATATCAACACTGCTCACTGTCCCTCCTTCAGGTCTCTGCTCAAATGTCACTGAATCAATGAGGCCTTTCATGACCACTGTATTTAAAGACCATCTTCTTTAAAGAGCAACCTCATTCCTCCCTGTGGTTTCCTAACCCCTTTTTCTACTGTATTTTTTCCTCCATAGAATGTGTTTGTGTGTATCAAACATCTATTATATATACTGGAAATAATGTATTCAATATTATACAGTGTATCTATTATTTTTATCACAGAACATAGGAGTATTAATAGATGACCCCCACCCCAAGGATCTCCTGCATTCCGTGTAAACTCTTCTCTGACACAATTGTTAATAGCTATTCTTGTGATAGTCACGGTCAGTCACCCCAGTACATAACAGCTTCTCCTCCTCCTCTTCTGTCCCCATACCCTTTCCCTGCTCCTCTTCCTTCTCTTCCTCCTCTTCCCCCTTTCTTCTTCTTCTCCTTTTTCTATTTTGCCTTTTAGTTCATTGGCAATTAGACAATAATTTATTTTTGTTTATAATTTGTCTTTCTCTTCTAGAATGTAAGCTCCCCCTCCTATAATGTATGTAGTTTCCTTCTTCCCCAAGAGGGCAAGAACTTTTTTAATAAAAAATTTTAGCACTGTTTTATTTTCTTCTAAAAGTTTTATTTATTTATTTATTTATAAAATTGAAGTATAGTTGACATACAATATTATATTAGTTTCAGGTATACAATAAGATCCAACATTTATGTACATTAAGAATTGATCACCATGATAAGTCTAGTGACCATCTGTCACCATACAAAGTTATTATAATATTATTTACTATATTTCCTATGCTGTCCATTACATTCCCATGACTCATTTATTTTATAATTGGAACTTTATACCTCTTAATCTCTCTCACAGATTTCTTCCCCTGCCCCCACTCTCCTCCTATCTGACAACCACCTGTTTGTTCTCAGTATCTATGACTCCATTTCTGTTTTATTATGTTTGTTCATTGTTTTGTTTTTTGATTCCACAAATGAGTGAAATCATACAGTATTTACCTTTCTCTATGTGCTTATTTCACTAAGCATAATATCTTCTAGGTCTATCCCTGTTGCCACAAATGGAAAGATTTCATCCTTTTTTTATGGTTAATATTCCATTTTATATGTATCCCATATCTTTATCTATTCACTTATCAACAGGTACTTACGTTGCTTCCATATCTTGCCTATTGTAAATAATGCTGCAATGAACATAGGGGTGCTTATATTATTTTGAATTAGTGTTTTTGTTTTCTTTGGAAAAATACCCAGAAGTGGAATTAGTGGATCATATGGTAATTCCATTTTTAATTTCCTGAGGAATCTCCATACTGTTTTCCATAGTGTCTGAACCAATTTACATTCCCACCAACAGTGCACAAGGGTTCCCTTTTCTCCACATCCTTGTCAACACTTATTATTTGTTGGCTTTTTGATAATAGTCATACTGACATGTGTGAGGTGATATCTCATTGTGGTTTTGATTTGCATTTCCCTGGTGATAGGTGATGTTGAGTGTCTTTTTATGTGCTTGTTGCCATCTGTGTGTCTTCCTTGGAAAAAAGTCTACTCAGGTCTTCTGCCCATTCTTAAATCAGATTGTTTGATTTTGAATTGTATGAGTTCTTTATATATTTTGGATATTAATCCCTTATTGGGCATATCATTTGCAAATATCTCCTCCCATTCAAGAGGTTGCCTTTTCATTTTGTTGATGATTTTCTTTGCTGTGCATAAAGTACAGTTTTATGTTTGCAGAAAAATTGAGAAGTAAGTCCAGGGATTTATATTTGCTGTCCCCTCAAAGGCATAGCCTCCCCCATTATCAACATCACTTGCCAGAGTGGTGCATTTTTTGTAACTGAAGAGCCTCCATTGACACATCATTATCATTCAAAATCCATAGTTTACGTTAGGGTTTATTCTTGGTGTTGTACATTTTCTATGGATTTTGACAAATGTATGATGACATGTATCTACTATTATAATATCACAGAGAGTAGTGTACTGTCCTAAAAATCCTCTGTGCTCTGCCTATTCATCCCTCTCTCCCCACTAATTCCTTGCAACCACTGGTCTTTTTACTTTCTCATAGTTTTGCCTTTTCCAGAATGTCATGTAGTTGGAATTATACAGTATTTAGCCTTTTCAAGTTGACTTCTTTCACTTAGTAGTATGCATTTTAGGTTCCTCTATGTCTTTGTATGGCTTGATACATCATTTCTTTTTAGGGTTGAATAATATTCCATTGTCTGGATGTACCACAGTTTATTTCTCCATTCACCTACTGAAGGGGGAGTTTTATTCATTGTTGTAATACTAGGTCTTAAAACACCACCTGGCACATAGGAGGTATTAAATACATGTTCCTTATCCTCATTATGCAATTATTCTTTTTGTGAATGACATCACCCTCAAGTAAGTTGCACAATCCTGTAGTCAACTGAAACCAAATTAGGGGGAATTTGAGATTCTTCCATGTGCCCCTTCACTCTCATCCTCTCAAATCTACCTCTTGACCATCTCTTGAATTCACCCTTTTCATCCCCATTGTCAATGACATGACTCAGGCTTCATTAACTTATCCCCAAATGACACACAGTAGCCTTCTGATTTGTCTTTCTGACTCTTATGCATAATCTATGTTCCTAAAACACATACTAATGTTGATGTCCTTCTCAAAATATCCAACAGAGTAAAGTTTAAACTCATTTACAGCCATTCGCGATTTCTCCATATCCGTACTTACAATGTGCACAACCACCTGTTCAGTCGCTCTTTTCCTAAAGTTCCACCTCCTACTCTGTGCTCTGAGTTATTTAGAGCATTCAAAGTAAGGTGTTGTTGTTTGTCAAGTCAGGAGCACTTGTGTGAGTCCTAGACTTCTTCCTGTCTTCTTTGCGGTTTCTCTCTCCCTTATTTGGCTGTTTTTGAAATAATCGATTCTACAATTAATTCCATATTTAGGAGATGAATTACAAATTAATCACAGAGAAAAATGTGGTGCTCTTGAAATCTGAGGATGATAGTGTTGGCCTCTGTATTTCTGCAAATAGTAGCTGAGTGGCCATTTCGTAAGGTCACAGGTTAGAAGATAGAATTCTTGTAAACTCATAGAAGCTTTGTGGCTGGTACCTACAAAAGAACTATACAAGGAAGGACTCCAGATTTTGCGGTAGGGTCACAGTGAACACTTAGAAACTGGGCTGATCAGTCCTTCAAATTAATCTCCATTTTAAAATGCTTATATTGTTCATCTTCCATTATTATAATACTCACTATACTGATGTCAGATTTTTATTTTTGTTTAAGTGAAGCAGAAAGAAACTTTTTGAAAAAAATACTTAAAAAGGACTGGAATTCCTGCTGTGAAAACAAGAAAGAATGGGTTTTTCAGATTCTATAAGCTCCCACCTTGCTTTCAACATTACACACACACACACACACACACACATGCACGCACACACATGCAAGTGCACACACATATCATTAAACCTAAGAAGGTTTGGAATAATGTTAAGAGCCAAATGTACAAGTTAATAAAGAGTGAAGGGAAGGATGTCAGCCTATCTTCTGAACAGACAGGGTAATCTATTTTTTTAGTAATAGTTGCATACCCTAGTAACTAAAGGATCTGATGTAATGAGATACAGTTGAGCTTTGGGAAACTGCATCAACTATTTGATTTCAAGTGATTTCATTCTGTCCTTAACTCACAACATTAGACTTTGATACTGAAACAGGAATAGAACATTGAATCAGATATTTTTTCTTCTAGTACTGGCTATTTCAAAGAATTTTACACTATTACTGCATCCCCAAGAAGCAGGTAGTATTATTATCCTTATAAAGTACTTCAGTTTTCTATTGTTAGAGTATGAAAAATCCTGAAATGATAAATGACTTGGACATTAGCATAGAGCAAATGAGGGTCAGAACAGTGTTTTAAAATTCAGATTTCTTAGTTTCCAGGATTAGAGTCACTCAACTGATCTATTTTCCTCTACAACTTCCTGGGGTATTACACTTTGGGCTCTGTATGGTTGAAGTTAAAGTCCACTAAGGCTATTTTATCAAGTCAGGAATTTTGAGTTCTAATTCTCATTCCAACTCTTCATTTTCATTAACACTAATATTTCTGAAATTCAGTTGTATAATCTGCAAGATGAAAATTTTTTTTGATAAATTGATTGGCATTTAGAACTTTTTTTTCTTCCAATTTTATCGAGCTAAAATTGACATACAGCACTAAATAAGTTTAAGGTGTACAGCATAATGATTTGACTTACATACATCATGAAATGATGACCACAATAAGTTTAGTGAACATTCATCATCTCATATAGATAGAACATTAAAGAAATAGAAAAAATTTTTCCTTATGATGAGACCTCTTAGGATATACTCTTTTAACAACTTTCATATATAACATACCATAGTGTTAATTACATTTCTCATGTTGTACATTACATCCCTAGTACTTACTTATCTTATAACTGGAAGTTTGTACCTCTTAACTGTCTTCATCCAATTCCCCCTCACCACCCCCAACATCCCCCTCTGGTAACCACAAATCTGATTTCTTTTTCTCTGAGTTTGTTTGTTTTTAAAATATAATTGACCTACAATATTCTATGTAAGCTCCTGTTATGCAAATTAGTGATTTGATATTTCTATACATTTCACACTGATCACCATGATAAGTCAGTTATAATATGTCACTATACAAGATATTACATGTTTTTTAAAATTTCTATTTTATTAAAAACATTTTTATTAATTTTATCAGAGTATAGTTGCTTTACAATATTGTGTTAGTTTCTTGCTGTACAGCAAAGTGAGTCAGTCATACTTATACACACATCCACTCTTTATTCGATTTCCTTCCCATTTAGGTCACCACAGAGCACTGAGTAGAGTTCCCTGTGCTATACAGTAAGTTCTCATTGGTTATCTATTTTATATATGGTAGTGTATATATGTCAGTCCCAGTCTCCCAATTCATCCCATCCCTCCCTTCCCTCCTTGGTAACCATAAGTTTGTTCTCTACACCTGTGTCTCTATTTCTGCTTTGCAAATAAGTTCATCTCTACCATTTTTCTAGATTCCACATAAAAGCAATATTATATGATGTTTTTCTCTTTCTGACTTACTTCACTCTGTATGACAATCTCTATGTCCACCCACATCTCTACAAATGGTACTATTTCATTCCTTTCTATGGCTAATATTCCATTGTATATATTTAAAGGTTATTGACAACATTCCCCACACTTTACAACTTCCAGTTGTAAAATAACTTTGTTATTTTTACTGCCTCACTACCACACAAGATTAAGTATCTAATTTTAAGATAGAACTATAAATTCAACTGAAAACAGTTACCTCCAACAAAAAAAACCTCTGCAGAATTAACAACAACAAACAATACTCATAATATTAACTAATTTGTCAAGCATTTACTGCTTTAGGTGGATTATATACATCAACTCATTTAATTCTCATAACACCTCTGTGAGGTAGGTTCCATTATAATATCTTCTCCACAGGTGAGGAAACAGAAGCACACTGATTTTAGTAATTTTCTTATGATCACACACCTAGTTCAGGCCAGAACTGGGATTTGGGAAGCAGGTTACAAAACCCAAGTTCTTGGCCACTATACTAAACTGTTGAGCCATATACCCTAAATACAAAAGACATTCTAAGAAATGTTGATATGGACCATAATCTATACAAAGAATAGAAATATAGGATATAAGCACGTGCTTTAAAAGCATAATAAATGGGGCTTCCCTGGTGGCACAGTGGTTAAGAATCCACCTGCCAATGCAGGGGACATGGTTCGAGCCCTGGTCTGGGAAGATCCCACAGGCCATGGAGCAACTAAGCCCATGCGCCACAACTACTGAGCCTGTGCTCTAGAGTCCACGAGCCACAACTACTGAAGCCCGTGGGCCTAGAGCCCATGCTCTGCAACAAGAGGAGCCACTGCAATGAGAAGCCCTCGCACTGCAGCAAAGACCCAACACAGCCAAAAATAAATAAATAAAATAAATATATTTTTAAAAAAGCATAATAAATAAATGTGCAGAGGGAGATTATATATATGGTAAATGCATGTCAAGGATGGGATTCACAATGATTTGGCTCCACAATGGGAGTTAATAAGAGTTTTATGTTTATTCCTGATTACCTAAAGAAAATAAAAAATCTAAGAACTATGAAGTCAGTATTTTCCCCCCAATTTCTTCAAGAGTAGACTACTTTATACACATCAAATTCCACATGAATAGTAAAGCAACTTCAAGATTTGATAAATGTTTTCCTCTGTAAAAATCAAAGAACTAGAATCAGTCTAACTATTGCTCTTTAGAAATCACTTCCTTGGGGAAACCTCCCAGTATTGTCCTAGTCTGAGCTAAATGTCTCTCCACCTCATGTTCACTTCTGCTTGACTCTACACATAAGTTTTGTAATTGGAGATGAGCTTGTCTGTCTCCTTCACTGGTCTGACCTTCAAGAGTAGGGTTTTGTCTTATTCATCTTTGCAGCCATCTACTTAGCAGATGCTTTGTCCATAAAAGGCACTCAATAAATGTTTATTGAAATAAAATAAATGTGTGTTGAAACTAGTTTGGAAACTTCTGGAAAGATAATCCTTTATTTAATTTCTTATTCTAACTGTGTCTGACTTTTACTATTTATATGGTGTATCTACTTTATACAGACATAGATATGCAGTCATATCTACCTAGCATATTTATATATATTTATCATATACTGGAATAGGTTCTTCAGATGTATTAAAGAATTAGAAGTAGCTTAGTTTAAGCTAGGTTAGGTTGTGGTAACAAACACGTCTTCAAATGTCAGTGACTTAACACATAAAAGTTTACTTCTCAGTCATGCAAAATGCACTCCAGATCTGGTGACTCTCTAGAGCAGCTCCTTTCCAAATGGCTCTGCACGGTCCAGGCCTCCGGCATCCTGTAACTCTGCCATCCAAAACAGGAGGCTTCCAGGTCCCCATGGCAGGAAAAGAGAGCTGTGCACTGGCTCCCAAATGCTTTGGTCTGGAAATGACACACGTTACTTCTGCTCATAGACCTTTGGCAAGAACTAGGCACTTGGCTCTGCCTACTACATGGGGGCAGGGAAATGGGGAGAGAACAGCTGGAAATGCCTCTGCCATAGAGGGAGAGAGAGTGAAGTACGATCCAATTATCAGTATTTACATTTAGTTTTCAGTCTCACGTATTCATTTAAAAAAATGAAAATTTATTAATGTTTTGGAATATGTAATACATTATTTCAAGGAATTTGTGACTTAAAAACCAGGAAATACTCCTCCTTCCTCCTCTTTTTCTTTTTTACAGGAAGGCAAACACAGCTCAGTTGGAGCCCACAGTGTGCGCTATGTGACTTGGGGTGCGTCGGGGGACTAAGTGTGCGTTCTGATGAAGGGGCAGTGAGGGGATGGGCTGAGATGCTGTCAGAAATCAGGGGTGCTCAGGGAATGGCAGAATCAAGACCAAAACATTGCAGCCGCCACCACTCTTCCCAGAGGAAGTCCCATCTCAGAGCATCTTGGGAGTTCTAGGATGGTCCGCAGGGGAGTCCTGGGATGAGAAACACATGGTGCCCTGGGGGGCTGGAGACCCCTTGTTCCAAACTTGGCCCTAAGGAATCTAGCTCACACCACCTATCATGCAAACCCCAATGCTCTTGGACTGCCCCCTCCCAGTCACAGTGCAGCGGTGTCCTGTCCCAGAGACCTGGCCAGGTCCATGGGAACAGGCTCTGGACCAAATGTTGGGCAGTGGAGGGACCATCTGAGGCCAGAAGGGGGAATAAATTGCGCCTGCGCATGCCTCCTGTCTGTAGCCTCCAGAAGCCGGAAGGGCCCAGGGCAGCAGTTTTGTGGGCATCTAGGACCGATCTCTGGTGTCAACCCACCAGGGCCTGAGGCACCATTCCATTGCACATTCTTGGGTCCAGTTGTTTCTACTGGCATCTGTGAAGTATCTATGGTTTGTTCCAGGAGACCATTGCTACCTGTTCAACTTTTCCTGAATAGCCTGTCTCAGGGCATGACTCTTTCTGACCCAGCCCATCCAACAGCACCCTGCAATGGGGGGATGGCGCCTTCACTCAAAACCCTCCATCAGGGAATGGTGCAATGAAATTGTCAGTGAGAAGGTAGCCCTCTGCAGTATTATAATTGACAGCATTGGCATTAATTGTTTTTTTAGTGAGTTAGCAAATGAAAAAGACAAATTTAAGTTAGAAGAAGTTTTCAGCCACAAAGCTTTTCTTTAAAGATAACATCAGGAAATCAGTAGACATTACCTATAATACTGGTTCTTAGCCCCCTGATGAGGTTTCTGTCCAAGCAAATATTTGTGACCTCTCTCTTATCTTCAAAGTCCTGGGAATTCCTTTGTATGTTATTTGTTGCTTTTCCCTTGTTGCTTTTAATAATTTTTCTTTGTCTTTTATTTTTGTAAGTTTGATTAATATGTGTCTCAGCATGTTCCTCCTTGGATTCATCCTATATGGGATTCTCTGTGCTTCCTGGACTTGAGTGAGTGTTTTCTTTCTCATGTCAGGGAAATTTTTGGCTACAATATCTTCAAGTATTTTCTCAGGCCCTTTCTCTTTCTCTTCTCCTTCTGGGACCCCTATAATGTGAATGTTGGTGCATTTAATATTGTCCCAGAGGTCTCTGAGACTGTCCTCATTTCTTCTCACTCTTTTTTCTTTATTCTGTTCTGTGGCAGTAATTTCCACCACTCTGTCTTCCAGCTCACTTATTCATTCTTCTGCCTCAGTTATTCTATTGATTCCTTCTAATGTGTTTTTCATTTCAGTTATTGTATTGTTCATCTTGGTTTGTTCTTTAAATCTTCTAGTTCCTTGTTAAACACTTTTTGTATCTTTTATTTACTTATTTTTTTAATTTTTTAATAAATTTATTTATTTTATTTATTTATTTTTGGCTGTGTTGGGTCTTCGTTGCTGTGCGCGGGCTTTCTCTAGTTGCAGTGAGCGGGGGCTACTCTTCGTTGCAGTGCGTGGGCTTCTCATTGTGGTGGCTTCTCTTGTTGCGGAACACGGGCTCTAGGCACGTGGGCTCAGTAGTTGTGGCTCATGGGCTCTAAAGCATGGGCTCAGTAGTTGTGGCGCACGGGCTTAGTTGCTCCGTGGCATGTGGGATCCTCCCGGACCAGGGATCGAACCGATGTCCCCTGCATTGGCACGCAGATTCTCAACCACTGTGCCACCAGGGAAGTCCCTGTATCTTTTAGATCTGTGCCTCCATTCTTTTTCTGAGATTTTGGATATCTTTACTATTATTACTCTGTGCTGGGAAAACTGGGCAGTTACATGTAAAAGAATAAATTAGAACATTCTTTAACAAATACCATACACAAAAACAAACTCAATATGGATTAAAGACCTAAATGTAAGACTAGATATTATAAAACTCTTAGAGGAAAACATAGGCAGAACACTCTGTGACATAAATTGCAGCAAGATCTTTTTTGATCCACCTCCTAGAGTAATGAAAATAAAAACAAAAATAAACAAATGGGACCTAATTAAAGTTAAAAGCTTTTTCACAGCAAAGGAAACCATAAACAAAATGAAAAGACAACCCACAGAAAGGGAGAAATTATTTGCAAATGAAGTAACCAACAAGAGTTACTTGATATTTAGAGATATTTTATATCTCTAAAATATATAAACAACTCATGCAGCTCAATATCAAAAAAAAAAATCAAAAAATGGGCAGAAGATCTAAATAGACATTTCTCCAAAGAAGACATACAGATGGCCAAGAGGCACATGAAAAGATGCTCAACATCACTAATTATTAGAGAAATGCAAATCAAAACTTCAGTGAGGTATCACCTCACACTGGTCAGAATGGCCATCATCAAAAAATCCACAAATAATAAATGCTGGAGAAGGTGTGGAGAAAAGGGAACCTTCTTACACTTTTGGTGGGAATGTAAATTGGTACAGCCACTATGGAGAACAGTATGGAGGTTCCTTAAAAAACTAAAAATAGAGCTACCATATGATCTAACAATCCCACTCCATATATCTGGAGAAAACCATAATTCGAAGATACATGTACCCCAGCATTCATTGCAGCACTATTTACAATAGCCAGGACATGGAAGCAACCAAAATGTCCACTGAAGGATGAATGGATAAAGAAGATATGGTACATATATACCACAGTAATGGAATATTACTCAGCCATAAAAAAGAATGAAATAATGCCATTTACAGTGACATGGATGGTCCTAGAGATTGTCATACTGAGTGAAGTAAGTCAGACGGAGAAAGACAAATATCATATGATATCACTTATATGTGGAATCTAAAAAAAATAGTACAAATGAACTTATTTACCAAACAGAAATGGAGTCACAGATGTAGAAAACAAACTTACGGTTACTAAGGGGGGAAGCGGGGGGAGGGAAAAATTGGGAGATTGGGATTGACATATACATACTACTATATATAAAATAGATAACTAATAAGAACCTACTGTATAGCACAGGGAACTCTACTCAATACTCTGTAATGATCTATATGGGAAAAGAATGTAAGAAAGAGTGAATATATGTATATGTATAACTGATTCACCTTGCTGTACAGCAGAAACTAACACAACATTGTAAATCAACTATACTCCAATTAAAAAAAAAAAAGTCCTGGGAGAGTTGGGCAAAAAGAGGCTTGTCCATGGCCAAGTGCTGTCAATATAACTTGGTCACTGCTTCTCTCTCTTGAGGTAACCTGCCTTTCTTTTCCTGTATTCTAGAAAATTGCCAGTGAAAACATCTAATCACAGCATTAACTCTTTCAATTGGAATGCTGAGAGGTGAGCTTCCTCAACTCCTGAATAGAGAGATTAAAATAGAATGCATACTTACAACAGAATGTAAGATACAAAGACTGAAGAACTCCTAAACTCTAATCCTTTTTATTTGTTGTATCTTATCAAGTATCTGATGGACCTGGAATGGCCTAAGCCTTGCACTATCGTACTTTTCTAGGGGCAATTTCTTAAATCTGTTAAAGGAAACATTGTGAGATGACAAATGGCCAAGAAAGTACCCTCAGCCTGTTTCTTCCTGATTGTCAGAGTTCCCAAGACATCATGGGGAAGCACAAGTGTTCATCAGGGTATTTAATTTCTGAGAGCACACGGCTGAACTGCATTGCCCAGGTCTCACATCTCAGTGAGGTCATGTCGCTGAAATGTGAGCAGTGATGGCAGTTAAGAGAGGCTGTGCCTTTTCCATCCCTCTTTCTCCCATCAGTACTGCAGTAAATGAAGGAGTTGGCAGATGGAAACGGTCTGTATTCTTGAGTGACCCTGTGGAGGAGCTGCAGGCAGTAGAGTCTCCTGGTCCACATCAGACTATGACGTCAATGAGAAAGAAACTGCTGATGTGTTAAGACTCTGAGATTTCTGGGCTAGTCGATCACGGTGCAGTACAAGCTAGTCTGCTAATACAGACATGATATATGCATATAGGACATGCAGATGCACAAAATTCAAGAGGTTCAAAAGGCCTCACCATCCCCTTTGCAAGAGGCAAACACTATTATTAAGTTCTTGTGTATCTTTCAGAGATATGTGCTAATAACAGAAACAGTAATAATTATGGTGATAGCAGCAAACACTTAATAAAAGACTGCTGTAACAATTGACCCTAAAAGTTATTATTCTTCAAACCCAACAGAAAGTGATCTAAAGTCATCAATGTGTGTATGGTGACCACAGCCAGTCTTTAAGGGACCTTCCATAGACAGGGGCCTTTCGGTCTTCAGTCTGTGCCTTTGAGACTGACCTGGCAAAAGGGCAAAGAACATAGAAGATAGCACATAAAAGGCTTTTATGGGCCATGTCTGCCAATTACTGGCTAGAATTCAGTCACATTCTCACCCTCACTGTGAGGCTGGCAAATATAGTCTAGTGTGTACCAGGAAGAAGAGGAAATGTGTTTGGTAATCAACTAGCAGTCTTTGCCTTACTTATATATTAATTTACTTAATTCTTACAACAGCTCTATGACCTAGGGACTACTATTACGCCCACTTTACATATTGATAAACTGAGGAACTGAAAAGTTAATTCATTTGCTGAAGATCAGCTAGCAAGTGACAGAGCCTAGAAGTGGCAGAGCTTAGGCATCAAAGCTGGGCCTAACCACTCTGCTATATCCTTTCTTTATACAATGTAGTATATTATACAGACTGTTCTAAACCTTGTTACTTTTTTTTTCCTTAAGGATATTTAGTTGAGATTATTCATTTATTATGAGATTATTATTATTTAGTTGAGATGCTAGTACATATAAGGTTGTACAGTTGACCCTTGAACAATGTGGGGGTTAGGGGCTTTGGCCCTCACAGAGTCTAAATCCACTTATAGCTGGCCCTCTGTATACTTGGTTCCTCTGTATCCACAGTTCACATCTATGAGTTCAACCAACCACGGGTCATAAAGTGCTGTAGTATTTACTATTGAAAAAAATCTGCCTGTAAGGGGACCTGTGCTGTTCAAGGGTCAACTGTAAGTATCTTTTTAAGAGCTGTATACTATATTGTATAAATGAGTTGTAGTTTAACTCTCTCATTATGATGATTGTTTTCATTTTTTTTCCCCATTTCAAATAGTGAAGCAGTGAATAGCCTCAAAAGTTTGTATTTGCACACATGTGCATGTATATGGAGAAAAATAATTTCTGGAAGTAAAATTGCTCAGCCAAAATAGTATACACATAGTTATTTTTTATAAATGTTTCCAAAGTTCCCTACAGTGAGAGTATTTTTTTTATACAAAAAGTACAATTTACATTCCCATGAACAAAGTATGCAAGTATATATTTCTCCACACTCATGCCACACAATTTTCAACTTTTTTGACATTTGCCAAATTATAAGTAAAACGGTATTTGATAGTTTTAAGTTTTCTTTTTATTGATACAATAAAAGCTAAACATTTCTAGGTATACTGAAGCGCAATTTGAATTTCTTTTTAAAGTGGTTCATGTCCTTTACTCACCACACTTTTGGAATGTTAGATATTATCTTATTGATTTATAGAAGACCTTTATATACACATTTACCTATGATGTATGTTGCTATATTACTTTGGCCGATTTTTAGTTTCTCTTTTGATTTAAGTCATGGTGGATTTTTTCCTATCATAAAATGTCACTTTGTTACATATTAAATTCCATTTTGGTCTATTTCTAGAAAGTTTGTAGATCTATTTACATTTTACTACCACACATTTTTACTTACTGTAGATTTAAAAGTTTCAATGTCTTATTGTAAAAACCCCCACTATTCAAAATTTTCTTGGTTTTTCTTTCCCTTTTATTTGTCCATATGAGTTTTGAACATCAGCTAGAGTAGTTCTTAATAAAGAAGCTTATTGTTATTGTTCTATAGAACCTATACATTTTTAGATTGACTTAGAATTGATCTTTCCTCCCAAGAGCATTTTATACCTTTTTTTAGGGGATCTTCCTTTTAGTTTCTTCAGTTGCATTTTCATGTTTTCCTTGTCTAAATTTTTTAAGCATATTACGTTTAATCTTTTTTTTTGTTTTTTTCTTATTCTTCCATTATATTTTTAATCGGTTGTTATTTTTATATAGAAAAGCTACTTATTTTTGTATATAAATTTTGTCCTCAGTCACATTACAATGATTATGATTAAGAGGCTGTGAGTACAGTGGGTAAGATCACATTGGTCCATGCCAGACAACCTGAGTTTGAATCCCAGCTCTGCCATGTCCTGGCTGTTACTGTAAAGATTAAAGATAATTCATGAAAAATGCTTAGAACTGTGCCTAATCAATTTAACCATTCTTCATCAGATATTTGGCATAGAAGTTTGCTTGCTTCTGAAAAAGAATTTTGATGCTTTCTAGTTTCTATACTTGGGGAAAATTTAAGATGACTAGGACACATTTTCTTCATTGATGGGAAACTATTTTCATTCGCCAATTCATTTGATCCTCCAATTCTCCTTTGATAGAAGAATAATTAAGTTGATTTTATAAATGTGGAATTTACTACACAGAGCAGTTAGAAAAACATCTGTGCCAAAATTTGGATCCAGGCTCCCCTATCTAAAGCCAAAACCAAGATTTAAACAAGCCAATATAGTAAAAGAAAAGCATTAGAGACTTATTTATTTGAAAATATATGCCTTCCTAACTGCAGAATTTACAGTACTCTTACATTTCTACATTCATTGATTCATGGAATGTTTTTCTATAACACACTTTAATGTACAATGTACTTTACACTTAAGTTCAATTTATAAGAAAATCTTAACTATAGCGTCAAAGAAATAAAAAAAGAGTAGAAATAGTACTGTCAATTTTGACACTTTTATATCTTTTCATTTTTTTGTATCTTTTCTCCCCTGTATCCCTATTACTACTCTTAACTCTAGCCCATATAATACCTGGACTAGATAACTACGAGTGCCTGTAAAATGCTCTCTCAGACTCTAATCTTGCCCTCCTTAAAGCTATTCTCTGCACTGTCACCAGCACGATACATTGCCAATCACATTTCCCCTCAACCAAAGTTAGAGCTCATTAGGGTGGCCTCAGGCTCTCCCAGGTTAAACCTCTTACCTCCTCAGCCTGGAATCTTGCTAGAATGCTCTAGCAATGTCAGATGTTCAAAGTCCTCCTGAGCATACTGAAGGGCCTTTTCTTCTTTGTGAATTTGACTCCTCACTGCCCCACTGCCTTCTTCTTCCCCTAGTAAACAGTACTGTGCCTTATATATGGGAGTTTCTCAATAGATGTTTGTTTCCTGAAAGAATAAACAAATATCCCCACCCCCTACTTTTTTCAACTCTTAAAACAGCAGTTTGTATTGTGGAAAATCTTGAGAAGATTAGTTAAATGTCAGGAATCTTGGCGTTTAGTCCTTGTTCTGTCTTTGATTCACTGTGGGATCCTGGACGTGTGTCTGTATGTTTGGGCACATAAATCTCCAAGCAGATTATTGGGGTAAAATTAGGAGGGCACTAAATAGGCAGGGAAGCTTTGCATATTATTTTATTCAATTTTTACAACAACCTATGGAGTAGGAATAAATATCCCTGTAATGTCAATGGAGAATGGTCATGCAAATAAGCATTGTGCCCAAAGGGAAGAAGAAAAGATCTTTTGATGCAGGGGTCTAGTGAGGGAAGATAAGGAAATTCAGGCTGAGTGTCTTCACTGCTGAATCTATTCCCCCACAAGCAAATTTTGGGAAGAAGGCCAAGAGTAGGGAGAAACAGGGAAGTTTGGAGAATCCTGGAGCAAGGGGCATTTTTGTTTCTCAGGATAGCCTGAGGAAATTGCAACCTCTTTTGTGAAGTCAAACACTCCAAGTATTTAGTTTGCAGAACTGAAGAAGATTCTAGGCAAATGCCTGAAGAAGATTCTAGGCAAATGAGCCTATGCCAGCACCTCTGGTTCCCATGGCATGTGTGTGTCATTTGGGAGTCCAAAATTTCTTGTGGCACTTGTGGGTGGTACACAAATGCTAGGAGGACTAGAGGAAGCATGGGGTCAGGACAAGGAGGCTGCAGAGGATAGGACTGTGTGACTGGAGTCGGGAGAAGGGTGTGCCCATTTCCGTAGTGAGCATGAGTTGGAGACAGGTGGGACCAGCCTCACTCCTGCAGACTGCCCAGTCAGTTGGACAAGCCAGACCAGAGCACATTAGTGCCAGAACATCTCTGCCTCAAGTCTGCAAGGACTTAGAAAGTCCCTGGGGAGGAGGTCATCAGAAGGAGGGAGAAAAAAGATATAATTTACTGAGATTAAATCCCAAAGCCACTGAGATAATACCTGCAAAGCATTGGCTGAAACTGGAAGAGACTGAGTTATGTTCATTGAGGAGTTGAAGATAGTTGTTTCTATTGAATGGACTCAAAAGCAAGATGAGATTCTTTGTAGAAAATAATTATCATGTTTTGCGCATTTGAATTGTGGCGTATGTCATCAACTCTACTATCTTTTTAATAATTCTTTCAGTCAGTCAACAACTATTTATTGGTTATGTTACTATATACTAGTTTTTCTGCTCATAACTTTTGCTGATGTTTTCAATGCCCTATTTGAAACAACTCTCCCTGTGACCATATGCTCTCTTGGAGACTCATATAGGCCTCCTAAAACCCAGCTTCTGGAAACCCACTCCTATCTTTCCTTACAGCAGAGGTTCTTTACCCTTCATAATCCTCCCTTTAATATTGTTTTCCTGGGGATTTCCATTATGATTTTCAAGTAACTGACTTAAACAGAAAGTATGGTAGGCCTATATATATAAATGTATATGATATAAGTCTGACACTTTTGTTGTCACATACACCCAGGTTCCCTTTGCATTAGCTCTGTGGTGACCCCACCTCCTTCCCTGGATGTGAAGGCTAAAGCCCTGAATGGAGGTGTTTTGTAATGTAACTCAAAGCTGGGGAAGGAAAAGCTAGTCCTTTAGCAAAACAAGGTTGAGGATGTGTGTCAGCAGGAGGTTCTCTTTCCTGCTACAGGGCTGCTTGGTTGCTTTTTGGATATTGTACTTGAAGGTCAGGCCACTGTGGAGAATCCAAAGTATCATTTCTGCCTGAGCAATGAGAGAACCAGAGGAAGAAAGGATGGATTAAGGCTCTTCTCTGGAGGCAAACTAGAAGAGAACATGGGACCTAGGATAGGGGTGTGCTGGGTGAGGGCTTAAAAGGAGTGAATGGCAGTAAGAGAGAGTTTGTGGAGGCATCTAGGGGAGAGCCTCTTCTGGTTGGTAAAGGGAGAGCTCACATGCTGTCCCCAAGAGCTAAGGAATGCGGTCCCATGCCATAGGTAGGACTGTGATTCCTTTGCAGGAAACCTCCTAGATCTCTGCTCCCATTGTAGACTCTGTATAGTTTGAACAAAGAGTAAATAACTAATTGAGCATTTTAAAAGATTCTGGTATATGTGCTTCATGGCCCAAAGAGGTGGTAGATGCTCTTCTCTTCCCCCTCCCCAGCTGATGTTCAGATTCCCTCAGAGTGGAAGGCAGGGTGGTGAAAGACCTCCATGGGACCCCATCAGACCATGGTAGACAGACCGCGATATGGCTCCCTTCCGCAATAAGACATTTAGTGGCCAGGTAAACCTGTGGGGAGAAGCCAAAGACTAACAAGTGTAGTGTGGCATCTGATTCAACTCAAGAAATTGGCTTCCATCTCTCCCATCTTCTTCTGCCTAATGTTAAGCATTTGTACTTGCTTCAGGCTCCAAAATTGTCACTCCATCAAATTATACTTTCATATATTGTTATAGAATACATAACAATATATTGCCATGCCAAAGCTTTTTTTT
This sequence comes from Eschrichtius robustus, assembly GCF_028021215.1. Taxonomy (NCBI): domain Eukaryota; kingdom Metazoa; phylum Chordata; class Mammalia; order Artiodactyla; family Eschrichtiidae; genus Eschrichtius; species Eschrichtius robustus. The sequence goes on from NC_090841.1 coordinate 34,453,384, forward strand.
TTTTATTGTTATAGAAGTTAGGGATATAGAAAGAAAAAAACAATAAAATAAAATAAAATCATCTGAAACATTTCCAACTTCTTGTTTCTTACATGAGATGATGGAACATTGAGGCTAATTCTTTTCTTCATGTCCATACAAAGTATAATTTTCCAAGGGCAGTTTTTCTATTACTTGATCATGGGATTTGTAGTGAGTGCTGCAACACAGTCCTGCAAAAATGTTGTGACAAGAAAGCTGAACACACAGAGATTTGGGGCAAATAGGGCACTTTCTACTAAAGGGTTGCTGCTGGCCACTGCTTCTGTATCCTTGAAGGTTTCACTGGAGGTTGAAGGTGGAAGTTTTAGTTCAGTCCCTTTGTGATTGAGTAGACAGAACAAACCTGTTCACAGTTTCTACCATCTTCCTGTGGACATGGGTCTGCCATTGCTTTTCTTTTCTTTCCTTTTTTTCTTTCAGTTTTCCTTTTCTTAATATCGTTTTCAGCTAGTGAATTATTTAAAGCCAACACCTTTGTAATTACCACGCAGGCCAAGAGACAGAACTTTACCAGCCACCCCAGGAACCCCTGGGTGAGGCATGGCCCAGTTACAAACACTGCCTACTTTTTACTCCCTCTCCCTGACCTTTACAGTAATAATGGCCTTACATTTTTAAAAATCGTTTTACCACCCAAGAGTGCATCCTTATACACTATATCTTAGTATTTTCCATTAAAAAATGATGTCTGGTGGTGCAGTGTTTAAGAATATGCCTGCCAGTGCAGGGGACATGGTTTCGAGCCTTGGTCCGGGAAGATCCCACATGCCATGGAGCAACTAAGCCTGTGCACCACAACTACTGAGCCTGCGCTCTAGAGCCCATGTGCCACAACTACTGAAGCCCGCATGAGTAGAGCCCGTGCTCTGCAACAAGAGAAGCCACAGCAATGAGAAGCCTGCTCACTGCAAAGAAGAATAGCCCCCACTCGTCGCAACTAGAGAAAGCCTGCACGCAACAACGAAGACACAACGCAGCCAAAAAAAAAAAAAAAAAAAATGATGTCTGTAGATTCTCTTTTAATCTACAGGCCTTCTCCCCACCCCTACCTCATCCCTTTCTTTTCCTTATAATTTTCTTGTTAAAGGGTCTAGACAATTTGCATTGTCAAGTTTCCTATTGTCTGAATTTTGTTAACTGTATATTCTTGGCTAAGTTAACATGTTTCTTCTTGCCTCTCTATTTCCTGAAAATTGGCAGCAGGATCCAGAGAGTTGATCAGCCTCATGTATGACACTTTGGCAAGACTATAGAAGGGACATATATCTAGTTGTCTCTGTTTTTGTTAGCAGACACTGATAATATATAAATACATTAATTCATTGAGTGGAGGGTAGTTGCAAACGGGGATAGTCGATCATTTAAAAAATTATTTTTTAGAATATTCTTATAAACAGATAATTCCCTTCATCTATTATTTGGTTACCCAGTGGTATAGTCATATAGGAAAGGCAGAATAAATGCTTGATTCTTTCTCTTTATTTACCATCCTTTGAAGGTGATCATTTAAACTTTAATAATTAATTTAAATATTATTAATGAATGGATTTATTTATTTATTTCAATACATGAAAATTATTTTCTTTACTGAAGCTAAATTATCCTATCTTTGGCTGGTGGAAAATTCATAAAGTTGGTTACTGAGTCTTTTTGCCATGTTTCTAGTAATCTTTGCTTCTTTTTTGACAAGGTATATCAAGCTCATCTTATACATATCCTGCCCTAGACATGGAATCAACCATTTATCCAAGAAGCCCTGGTTCCTGTTATAGGAAAAGGTGACTCAAAACCGTATTTGTCTTATCTTATTGCTAATACTGCTTTTCTGACTTCACAGTTCTCCTCCTTTCATTGTTTTCGAGTAGTGTTCATAAACTGGTGGCTTGCTTTCTGCGATTTCCTGCATCTGCTTCATCTGGACATTCACTTTCCTTCATTTTTATTTCCCTTGTTCTGTAAAATTTTGACTCAGTTCTCACAAGTTTCTTTTCAGCATGGGCTCTGTTTCAGAAGAAAACCCTGTCTGATCAGTTTCATAGGGGTCTAGACTTCTCTAGCTCCTTTGTTCTTAATACAGTTTCCTTGGACTCTCCCACTGTTAGATTGGACAAAATCCCTTCCAGTTTCAGGTACTGTTCTCAGATTCACTTGTCATGATTTCCAGTGAGCATGTGTTGCCTATTAGTAGCATTTCGTATGCTCACAACCGTCAGACATCTTATTGTTTTCCTTTGCTTTCTCCTTCACAAACACTGATACCATGCAGATCTTGTGGTTTTTGGTGTTTTGTCCCCATTTGTTTTGCAATTTAGGGTGTGTGGAGATGCCTTGTTCTTTATGGGCCTTCTTAAACAGATGTTGTCTATGAATATTTCTTTGTATCTAGGTACTTTACATCAATATTTAGGAAGATGCAAAAACTATGTGGCCACCATCTTCCCAGAATATTTCTTTTTTTAAAAATAAATTTATTTATTTTATTTTTGGCTGTGTTGGGTCTTCGTTGCTGCGCACGGGCTTTCTCTAGTTGCGGCAAGCGGGGCTACTCTTTGCTGTGGTTTGCGTGCTTCTCATTGCAGTGGCTTCTCTTGTTGCAGAGCATGGGCTCTAGGCCGGCAGGCTTCAGCAGTTGTGGCACGCGGGCTCCAGAGCTCAGGCTCAGTAGTTGTCACACACAGGCTTCGTTGTTCTGCGGCATGTGGGATCTTCCGGGACCAGGGCTCGGACCCGTGTCCCTTGCATTTGCAGGCAGTCTCTTAACCACTGTGCCACCAGGGAAGTCCCAGAATATTTCTTTCCTGATGGAGTAAGAATAGGGAGAGAAATAGTTCCAATAATTTTGCTCCTTTACTTCTACTCATTTTAGATCTTTCCCCTGAGTTTACTAGTTAGTTCTATGACTAGTATAACTAGAATTCAATTGCTGCATAATCATAGCATGACTGATAATACAGCCACTTAAAAAGAAGATTTTTTAAAATCACAGGATCATCATTAGCCATATTACTGTTGTATGTCATCCTTTATTTTCCTTTCATTTTCATTTTATATATTCTTTTTCTCTCCCTCTTTCTAGATAGTGTCCTACTATTTTCAGGGTGATATATACAACTTTCAATGCTCTATAGCTTTCTTAGAGGCAGGTTATAAAGAGCTACTGATGTCCTTCTTGTGCTTCTCCCTAATTCAACCCAAGCCTGTCTTTATATAGATAGGTAAAATGCCTCATAGTATAAAATAGTGACTTTATTTGATTAGTCTTGTCCAAGATAATTAAGCAAAATTAGTTTGGTCTGTAAACATAGACATCAATTTGTTTTGCTTTCTCCCCCTGTTTAAATTTTAAGTTTAGTCATTACACATTTTGGACCAGATTGGAGAATTATGGTCAAAGGAAATACCTGAGGAAGGCTGTTTCTCTTGGCCTCTGTAAATAACCTGACAAAGAGACATGTTTCTTAATCAATGCCTAATGTGTACATTTGGAATGCTCAGATGCTCAATATTATTAGACATTTACAAAACAAAGGCTGTTTTCCCCCTGCATTGTAATTAGTGTACTTAGAGTTTATATGTGAAGTATCATATATCTATTGTGGAGGTTTTTCAGAATAACAAAGATACTGAATCATCTCACTAGGATTGTTGGTTTAAATAATTAGTTTCTGTGGTATATTTCACAATACTTCACATGAGAAAGTTAAAGTCCCTCCAATCAATATAGCATTGAGTGATTTGGAACAAGAATATATTCTTGCTTATACTCCTGCTACTCCAGGCTGACTGGGCGTAATATTTATATATGAAATGAAAAACAGACCAGAACAAGATTATAGGATGACTCTTTTCCTTGAGAGGCTAACAAGAATAAGCAGGTGTAATGCCATGCTAACCTAGAGAACAAAATTGTAAATATAGAGGGGAGAGAGAGTTTTCCGAGTTTATATTGCTGCTATCTTATGGGGATCAACTTCCGTTGGTATCATAATGTGTTATGTTGAAAAGGGTAGACAAGGTGGCTGAGCAGCTGGTTGGAGAGTCCCCAAGAGATTACCTGGGAAACGCAGTTGCAACGTATGTTGGAGCAGCCTCACAAGTGAAAATAAATCCACAGCATGTGGTTATCTTCCTGAGAGTACTTGTCATTCACTGCATTGTTCATCTGAATGGAGCGTCTCTTTCAGATCACAAAATGCAAAATGGAAAATGTTATATGTTGTGCAGACCAGCGCCGTGTCTGCCGTTCTCTAAACCTGATGTAAAAGTAGAGTCTGTAGAGGATAACCAGGAGCTCTATAGGCCTTTTAGAGAATCACATGATTCAAATGTAGTTGAGGTCCATCTACAGTGGCTCCTATTATTTCAGACCAATGTTTAATTGATATGCTCAGTCTATTTTCTCTTCACTCCTCAGCACCACTATTGATCAAAAGTTAAATTGGACCAAGTTGCTATGCACAAAATATTGTCAGCTCTGTTAGCACACTTTTTTCTTTTCCAGTCTTGGTGCCCTAAACTATACTTAACCAAATCATTCTTAAATTAAATTCACATAAAATTAGAGTTCATTATAGACTTTTTGCTGTTTTGAATTTCAGAGAGAGAAAACTTTGCAAGAACATGCATATAATTCAGGTGAGTGGGTAGAAAATATTGCGAAAGCAGTTAGTGATGTGTTGTATGGAGACGTGAGAGGTTTCCTGCATCCCTTCATTCTGTCTGAAATTAATGAATTGTTGCGTGACATATAAAGAAGGTTCAATGATTATAACTTTTAATCTGTTTCTAGAAAATTTTAAATCTTATTTTTACCATTTACCATGCCAAATATTTTACCTCCATTTGCCACTCTTGAAAATTACTTTGTTCTTCAATTTTGTTCAATAGAAGAGGCAGATGACTAGTCTTTGTAATTTTTTTCTGTGTCAGATGATTTTCCTTAAATGTAGACTGAATTTATCAGAAGATTATAACCTAGTGCTCTACTCAGTCTTTTTGAAATAACTTAGGCAATAATGCTTTCTAACTAGTGCATTTCCTTTGGATTACTGACCACTTGAAAGAGTTCAAAATGTTTCAGTAGACATATTTAGTCCTCTTGGAATTGCCAGCAAAAAGAAGAGGGTCAGAGGCAGAGGCTGATGTCACTAAAGCCTTTTAAAATACCTTTGTGAAACTCTTTAAATTTGGCAATCAGAACCACAAGTTTCTGCTAAGATTATGATCAGACTCTTTGGGAGAAAATGAATAGGAACATGTTTATGGCACATAACCCTTCTAAGTATGAAATCTGTGACTGTATTAAAGACCCACTTTTTCACTGATTTAAACTGGAAGTGCTCTGGAAATCACATATTACACTCCAGGAGATTAAAAAGTTGATTGCTACTACCACTTCCTATGCATCTGAACTAGTAGTCATATGGGACCTGGAAATCATATTGTAAACTGAATTGTAACACTGGATGGCTTCTGGGTGATGTCACAATTAGCATTTATTTTCAAAATTACTTATAGCAAATGAAAAAAAACCCAATAATTTTCAGTCATGTTGAGTCTCTCCATAGTTTCTTGTTCAACATGTGTCTCAAAGGTAACTTATAGGTAACTTGAAGTTGACAGTATCAGGCAGGAGCATCCAGTCATGGTCCCAGGTTGCCTTAGATCTCCTGTTTCTGACGAGGAAACGTGTGAAAGAGACATGGAACTGTCCTTGCCCGCACCTTACATGTTGTAGTGCTGTCCATGAGAAAGTGGCCATTCAGCTGGGGACTGCATTTTCCAGGACTCCCTTGCAATTAGATACAGCCATTGATTGGGTTTTAGGAAATAGAAAGTAATTGGAAGTGATGCACATCATTTTCAAGTCTGACTCATAAAAGCCTCTGTCACACTCTTCTCCAGGCAGGAAAGAATCCCACCAGCTAGTTGGGAAGGTAAGAACCCCCAGGATGAATGTATAAGCTCTGAGGTGAAGATGGCAAAATTTATGTGATCTTGAGTTCCTGTGACCTCACGGAAGGGCTGCTCCTCCTGTTTTTCTCAGTATTATTAGGTGAGCAAGAAATAAATTTTAATTAAATAGTGTCTCTGAAATTTTTGGTTTTATTTGTTACAGCAGCTAGGGTTTCTCTAACTAATAAAGCATGTAAAAGATTGGATGCAATCATATATAGGCCAAACCTAATAACTGAATTAAAGGCATGGGAAGGTTGGTAGAGAGGGAGAAAGAGTTTATTTCGGGTTCTAAGTTACTGAAGATATATCATGGAAGTTTAATGCATTTTAATTCCAAGATAAGAAAAGATATTGTAAACTAGTTTTAGAATTGGGGCCAATGTAGGATTCAAACATACTCATTCATTCATCCAACAAATGCCTACTATGTGTAGACACTGAACTAGGCATTTAGGATAACTCAATGAGAAAGAGAGGCCAAAAATTTCAGCCTGTCTCCAAACTCTACTGTTTCTACTCATTAATTCTTGTTTTGCTTTTGGTTAATGAGGGGATTCATCATATCTTCAGTCACAGTTGTCATAAGTGAGTAAAACCCCACTGTTGTTTGCTCTTATAATTACAGTCCTTTATGAATGTTGAGTGGTTTTCATTAGGGCCCCTTCTGAAGGGGAAGAGAGTGCTGGACTTAGATTTCTATGGTCCTTTCTTCTGGGTCTAGCCTGGTTGATAGCAGAATAAACAGGGATATTTATGAGGCTGTGAAACAACTGCTGTTAAAATGTGCAGGGTTCAATATTTAAAAGGAATTGCATTTCAATACATGATAAAATTTCCAGATTACCTTGAGAATTGGGGCTGCTACTGTCAGTTATATTGAAAGCATTCCAGTATGCTAAATTACCTGACAAGTTGTGGTGTTCTATGTGCTGTATTGATATTGGAGTATTTGTTTTGCTTCAGTGGGTACTTAATTATTTGTTTCTTCTTGACAATGTACTAGAATTAATTCATAGCATTATGAAACTGCCTCCTTTTGAGAACAAAAGCTGGATGTTTTAACCCCGGTGCATCATCTGAATGTTTAGCCCACAGTTTAAATATATTAAATTAGGGTCATGAATTACTTTTTTTTTTTTTTTAACATCTTTATTGGAGTATAATTGCTTTACAATGGTGTGTTAGTTTCTGCTTTATAACAAAGTGAATCAGTTATACATATACATATGTTCCCATATCTCTTCCCTCTTGCATCTCCCTCCCTCCCACCCTGCCTATCCCACCTCTCTAGGTGGTCACAAAGCACAGAGCTGATCTCCCTGTGCTATGCGGTTGCTTCCTACTAGTTATCTATTTTACGTTTGGTAGTGTATATATGTCCATGTCACTCTCTCACTTTGTCACAGCTTACCCTTCTCCCTCCCCATATCTTCAAGTCCATTCTCTAGTAGGTCTGTGTCTTTATTCCCGTCTTGCCACTAGGTCCTTCATGACCTCTTTTTTTCCCCCTTAGATTCCATATATATGTGTTAGCATACTGTATTTGTTTTTCTCTTTCTGACTTACTTCACTCTGTATGACAGACTCTAACTCCATCCATCTCACTACAAATAACTCCATTTCATTTCCTTTTATGGCTGAGTAATATTCCATTGTATATATGTGCCACATCTTCTTTATCCATTCATACAATGATGGACATTTAGGTTGCTTCCATGTCCAGGCTATTGTAAATAGAGCTGCAATGAACATTTTGGTACATGACTCTTTTTGAATTATGGTTTTCTCAGGGTATATGCCCAGTAGTGGGATTGCTGGGTCGTATGGTAGTTCTATTTCTCGTTTTTCAAGGAACCTCCATACTGTTCTCCATAGTGGCTGTATCAATTACATTCCCACCAACAATGCAAGAGGGTACCCTTTTCTCCACACCCTCTCCAGCATTTATTGTTTCTAGATTTTTTGATGATGGCCATGCTGACCGGTGTGAGATGATATCTCATTGTAGTTTTGATTTGCATTTCTCTAATGATTAATGATGTTGAGCATTCTTTCATGTGTTTGTTGGCAATCTGTATATCTTCTTTGGAGAAATATCTATTTAGGTCTTCTGCCCATTTTTGGATTGGGTTGTTTGTTTTTTTGTTATTGAGCTGCATGAGCTGCTTGTAAATCTTGGAGATTAATCCTTTGTCAGTTGCTTCATTTGCAAATATTTTCTCCCATTCTGAGGGTTGCCTTTTGGTCTTGTTTATGGTTTCCTTTGCTGTGCAAAAGCTTTTAAGTTTCATTAGGTCCCATTTGTTTATTTTTATTTCCATTTCTCTAGGAGGTGGGTCAAAAAGGATCTTGCTCTGATTTATGTCATACAGTGTTCTGCCTAGGTTTTCCTCTAAGAGTTTGATAGTGTCTGGCCTTACATTTAGGTCTTTAATCCATTTTGAGTTTATTTTTGTGTATGGTGTCAGGGAGTGTTCTAATTTCATACTTTTACACGTACCTGTCCAGTTTTCCCAGCACCACTTATTGAAGAGGCTGTCTTTTCTCCACTGTATATGCTTGCCTCCTTTATCAAAGGTAAGATGACCATATGTGTGTGGGTTTATCTCTGGGCTTCCTATCCTGTTCCATTGATCTATGTTTCTGTTTTTGTGCCAGTACCATACTGTCTTGATTACTGTAGCTTTGTAGTATAGTCTGAACTCAGGGAGGCTGATCCCTCCAGCTCCATTTTTCGTTCTCAAGATTGCTTTGGCTATTCGGGATCTTTTGTGTTTCCATACAAATTGTGAAATTTTTTGTTCTAGTTCTGTGAAAAATGCCAGTGGTAGTTGGAAGGGATTGCAATGAATCTGTAGATTGCTTTGGGTAGTAGAGTCATTTTCACAATGTTGATTCTACCAATCCAAGAACATGGTATATCTCTCCATCTATTTGTATCATTTTTAATTTCTTTCATCAGTGTCTTATAATTTTCTGCATACAGGTCTTTTGTCTCCTTAGATAGGTTTATTCCTAGATATTTCATTCCTTTTGTTGCAATGGTAAATGGGAGCGTTTTCTTAATTTCACTTTCAGATTTTTTCATCATTAGTGTATAGGAATGCAAGAGATTTCTGTGCATTAATTTTGTATCCTGCTACTTTACCAAATTCATTGATTAGCTCTAGTAGTTTTCTGGTAGCATCTTTAGGATTCTCTATGTATAGTATCATGTCATCTGCAAACAGTGACAGCTTTACTTTTCTTTTCCAATTTGGATTCCTTTTATTTCTTTTTCTTCTCTGATTGCTGTGGCTAACACTTCCAAAACTATGTTGAATAATAGTGGTGAGAGTGGGCAACCTTGTCTTGCTCCTGATCTTAGTGAAAATGGTTTCAGTTTTTCACCATTGAGGGCAATGTTGGCTGTGGGTTTGTCATTTACGGCCTTTATTATGTTGGGGTAAGTTCCCTCTATGCCTACTTTCTGGAGGGCTTTTATCATAAATTGGTGTTGAATTTTGTCGAAAGCTTTCTCTGCATCTATGGAGATGATCATATGGTTTTTCTCCTTCAATTTGTTAATATGGTGTATCACATTGATTGATTTGCGCATATTGATGAATCCTTGCATTCCTGGGATAAACCCCACTTGATCATGGTGTATGATCCTTTTAATGTGCTGTTGGATTCTGTTTGCTAGTATTTTGTTGAGGATTTTTGCGTCTATGTTCATCAGTGAGATTGGCCTGTAGTTTTCTTTCTTTGTGACATCTTTGTCTGGTTTTGGTATCAGGGTGATGGTGGCCTCGTAGAATGAGTTGGGGAGTGTTCCTCCCTCTGCAATATTTTGGAAGAGTTTGAGAAGGATAGGTGTTAGCTATTCTCTAAATGTTTGATAGAATTCGCCTGTGAAGCCATCAGGTCCTGGGCTTTCGTTTGTTGGAAGATTTTTAATCACAGTTACAATTTCAGTGCTTGTGATTGGTCTGTTCATGTTTCCTATTTCTTCCTGGTTCAGTCTCGGCAGGTTGTGCATTTCTAAGAATTTGTCCATTTCTTCCAGGTTGTCCATTTTATTGGCATAGAGTTGCTTGTAGTAACCTCTCATGATCCTTTGTATTTCTGCAGTGTCTGTGGTTACTTCTCCTTTTTCATTTCTAATTATATTGATTTGAGTCTTCTCCCTTTTTGTCTTCATGAGTCTGGCTAATGGTTTATCAATTTTGTTTATCTTCTCAAACAACCAACTTTTAGTTTTGTTGATCTTTGCTATTGTTTCTTTCATTTCTTTTTCATCTATTTCTGATCTGATCATTATGATTTCTTTCCTTCTGCTAATTTTGGGGTTTTTTTGTTCTTCTTTCTCTAATTGCTTAGGTGCAAGGGTAGGTCGTTTATTCGAGATGTTTCCTGTTTCTTGAGGTAGGCTTGTATTGCTATAAACTTCCCTCTTAGAACTGCTTTTGCTGCATCCCATAGGTTTTGGGTCGTCGTGTCTCCATTGTCATTTGTTTCTAGGTATTTTTTGATTTCCCCTTTGATTTCTTCAGTGATCACTTTGTTATTAAGTAGTGTATTGTGTAGCCTCCATGTGTTTGTATTTTTTACAGATCTTTTCCTGGAATTGATTTCTAGTCTCATAGCGTTGTGGTCAGAAAAGATACTTGATACGATTTCAATTTTCTTAAATTTACAAAGGCTTGATATGTGACCCAAGATATGATCTATCCTGGGGAATGTTCCATGAGCACTTGAGAAAAATGTGTATTCTGTTTTTTTTGGGTGGAATGTCCTATAAATATCAATTAAGTCCATCTTGTTTAATGTATCATTTAAAGCTTGAGTTTCCTTATTTATTTTCATTTTGGATGATCTGTCCATTGGTGAACGTGGGGTGTTAAAGTCCCCTACTATGATTTTGTCACTGTCAATTTCCCCTTTTATGGCTGTTAATATTTGCCTTATGTATTGAGGTGCTCCTATGTTGGGTGCATAAATATTTACAATTGTTATATCTTCTTCTTGAATCGATCCCTTGATCATTATATAGTGTCCTTCTTTGTCTCTTGTAATAGTCTTGATTTTAAAGTCTATTTTGTCTGATATGAGAATTGATATTCCAGCTTTCTTTTGATTTCCTTTTGCATGGAATATCTTTATCCATCCCCTCACTTTCAGTCTGTGTGTGTCCCTAGGTCTGAATTGGGTCTTTTGTAGACAGCATGTATACAGGTCTTGTTTTTGTATCCTTTCAGCCAGTCTGTGTCTCTTCGTGGGATCATTTAATCCATTTACATTTAAGGTAATTATTGATATGTATGTTCCTATTCCCATTTTCTTAAATGTTTTGGGTTTGTTATTGTAGGTGTTTTCCTTCTCTTGTGTTTCTTGCCTAGAGAGGTTCCTTTAGCATTTGGTGTAAAGCTGGTTTGGTGGTGCTGAACTCTCTCAGCTTTTGCTTGTCTGTAAAGGTTTTAATTTCTTCATCAAATCTGAATGAGATCCTTGCTGGGTAGAGTAACCTTGGTTGTAGGTTTTTCTCCTTCATCACTTTAAGTATATCCTGCCACTCCCTTCTGGCTTGCAGAGTTTCTGCTGAAAGATCAGCTGTTAACCTTATGGGGATTCCCTTGTGTGTTATTTGTTGTTTTTCCCTTGCTGCTTTTAATATGTTTTCTTTATATTAAATTTATAGTTTGATTAATATGTGTCTTGCCATGTTTGTCCTTGGATTTATCCTGTATGGGACTCTCTGTGCTTCCTGCACTTGATTAACTATTTCCTTTCTCATATTAGGGAAGTTTTCAACTATAATCTCTTCAAATATTTTCTCAGTCCCTTTCTTTTTCTCTTCTTCTACTGGGACCCCTATAATTTGAATGTTGATGCATTTAATGTTGTCCCAGAGGTCTCTGAAACTGTCCTCAGTTCTTTTCATTCTTTTTTCTTTATTCTGCTCTGCAGTAGTTATTTCCACCATTTTATCTTCCAGGTCACTTATCCGTTCTTCTGCCTCAGTTATTCTGCTATTGATCCGTTCTAGAGTATTTTTAATTTCATTTATTGTGTTTTTCTTCATTGCTTGGTTACTCTTAAGTTCTGCTAGGTTCTTGTTAAATGTTACTTGCATTTTGTCTATTGTATTTCCAAGATTTTGGATCATCTTTATTATCATTATTCTGAATTCTTTTTCAGGTAGACTTCCTATTTCCTCTTCATTTGTTAGGTCTGGTGTGTTTTTACCTTGCTCCTTCATCTGCTGTGTGTTTTTCTGTCTTCTCATTTTACTTATATTACTGTGTTTGGGGTCTCTTTTTGCAGGCTGCAGGTTCGTAGTTCCTGTTGTTTTTGGTGTCTGTCCCCAATGCCTAAGTTTGGTTCAGTGGGTTGTGTAGGTTTCCTGGTGGAGGGGACTAGTGCCTGTGTTCTAGTGGTTGAGGCTACATCTTGTCTTTCTGTTGGGCAGGTCCACGTATGGTGGTGTGTTTTGGGGTGTCTCTGACTTTACTATGATTTTAGGCAGCCTCTCTGCTAAAGGATGGGGCTGTGTTCCTGTCTTGCTAGTTGGTTTGTATAGCGTGTCCAGCACTGTAGCTTGCTGGTCATTGAGTGAAGCTGGGTCTTGATGTTGAGATGGAGATCTCTGGGAGATTTTCGTCATTTGTTGTTACGTGCAGTTGGGAGACGTCTTGTGGACCAGTGTCCTGAAGTTGGCTCTCCCACCTCAGAGGCACAGCCCTGATGCCTGGCTGGAGCACCAAAAGCCTTTCATCTACACAGCTCAGAATAAAAGGGAGAAAAATTAGAAAGAAAAAAAAAAAAGAAATAGGATAAAATAAAATAAAGTTAGATAAAATAAAATAAAGTTATTAAAATAAAAAAATAAAAAATACTTATTAAGACAAAAAGAAAAAAAATTTTAATGAAAAAAAAAGAACAAACAAAAAACGGACAGACAGAACCCTAGGAGAAATGGTGAAAGCAAAGCTATACAGAGAAAATCTCACAGAGAAGCATACACATACACACTCACAAAAAGAGGAAAAGGGGAAAAAATAATATAGTTTGCTCCCAAAGTCCACCTCCTCAATTTGGGATGATTCGTTGTCTATTCAGGTATTCCACAGATGCAGGTACATCAAGTTGTTTGTGCAGCTTTAATCTGCTGCTTCTGAATCTGCTGGGAGAAATTTCCCTTTCTCTTCTTTGTTTGCACAGCTCCCGGGGTTCAGCTTTGGATTTGGACCCGCCTCTGCATGTAGGTCACCTGAGGGCGTCTGTTCTTTGCTCAGACAGGACAGGGTTACAGGAGCAGCTGCTTCGGGGTCTCTGGCTCACTCAGGCCGGGGAGAGGTAGGGGTAGGATGCGGGGCAAGCCTGCGGAGGCAGCGGCCGGCGTGATGTTGCAGCAGCCTGAGGTGCGCTGTGTGTTCTCCTGGGGAAGTTGTCCCTGGATCACGGGACCCTGGCAGTGGCGGGCTAAACAGGCTCCTGGGAGGTGCGGTGTGGATAGTGACCTGTGCTTGCACACAGGCTTCCTGGTGGCTGCAGCAGCAGCCTTACCGTCTCATGCCCGTCTCTGTGGTCCGAGCTGATAGCCGCGGCTCGTGCCCATCTCTGGAGCTCCTTTAAGCGGCGCTCTTAACCTCCTCTCCTCCCGCACCAGGAGACAAAGAGGCGAGAAAAAGTCTCTTGCCTGTTTGGCACCTCCAGACCTTTTCCCGGACTCCCTCTCGGCTAGATGTGGTGCGCTAACCCCTTCAGGCTGTGTTCACGCAGCCAACCCCAGTCCTCTCCCTACGACCCGACCTCCGAAGCCCGAGCCTCACCTCCCAGCCCCCGCCCGCCCCGGCGATTGAGCAGACAAGCCTCTCAGGCTGGTGAGTGCTGCTCGGCACTGATCCTCCGTGCGGGAATCTCTCTGCTTTGCCCTCCGCACTCCTGTTGCTGCACTCTCCTCCGCGGCTCCGAAACTTCCCCCCCTGCCACTCGCAGCCTCCGCCCGTGAAGGGGCTTCCTAGTGTGTGGAAACCTTTCCTCCTTCACAGCTCCCTCCCACTGGTGTAGGTTCCATCCCTATTCTTTTGTCTCTGTTATTTCTTTTTTCTTTTACCCTACCCAGGTACGTGGGGAGTTTCTTGCCTTTTGGGAGGTCTGACGTATTCTGCCAGCATTCAGTGGTGTTCTGTAGGAGCAGTTCCACGTGTAGATGTATTTCTGATGTATCTGTCGGGAGGACGATGATCTCCGCGTCTTACTCTTCCGCCATCTTCTCCTCTCTCCTATGAATTACTTTTAAAAGGAGAGAAGTTACAGCTTTTCCACCCTAGAGGAGATTTCAAGGTTGCAAGATGAAAGGAGACAATGGTAGGAAATGGAGGCTATTATCAGAAACCAGGTTATGACAGGCTCATGGGAACATGGCTTTCAGTGGAGCAAGGCACAACTCAAAGCACACATGTTTCCCATTAGGAATTAAAAATTATTTTCCACACAAATCAAAATTTCTGGCTAAGGTCCTTCTTTGCAAAACAAAAGACATAAAATGAGTTGACCAAAGATTTTATAAATTCTTGGTGTGGGGGGTCTGGGCAAGATGGTGGAAGAGTAAGACGTGGAGATCACCTTCCTTCTCACAGATACATTAGAATTATATCTACACGTGGAACTGCTCCTACAGAACACCCACTGAACGCTGGCAGAAAATGTCAGACCTCCCAAAATGCAAGAAACTCCCCCACATACCTGGGTAGGGCAAAAGAAAAAAGAAATAACAGAGACAAAAGAATAGGGATGGGACTTGCACCAGTGGGAGGGAGCTGTGAAGGAGGTAATGTTTCCACATACTAGGAAGCCCCTTCGCGGGCAGAGACTGCAGGTGGCAGAGGGGGGAAGCTTCAGAGCCGTGGAGGAGAGTGCAGCCACAGGGGCACGGAGGGCCAAGCGTAGAGATTCCCACATAGAGGATCAGTGCCGAGCAGCATTCACCAGCCCGAGAGGCTTGTCTGCTCACCCGCCGGGGCGGGCAGGGGCTGGGAGTTGAGGCTCGGGCTTCCGGTCAGATCGCAGGGAGAGGACTGGGGTTGGCGGCGTGAACACAGCCTGAAGGGGTTAGCGCACCACAGCTAGCCGGCAGGGAGTCCGGGAAAAAGTCTGCAGCTGCCGAAGAGGCAAGAGACTTTTTCTCGCCTCTTTGTTTCACGGTGCGCAGGGAGAGGGGATTCAGAGCGCCGCCTAAACGAGCTCCAGAGATGGGCGCGAGCCATGGCTATCAGCGCAGAACCCAGAGATGGGCATGAGACGCTAAGGCTGCTGCTGCCGCGACCAAGAAGCCTGTGTGTGAGCACAGGCCACTATCCACACCGCCCCTCCTGGGAACCTGTTTAGCCCGCCACTGCCAGGGTCCCGTGATCCAGGGACAACTTCCCCGGGAGAATGCACGGCGTGCCACAGGCTGCTGCAACGCCATGCTGGCCTCTGCCACCACAGGCTCGTCCCGCATCTGTACCCTTCCCTCCCCCCGGCCTGAGTGAGCCAGAGCCCCCGAAGCAGCTGCTCCTTTAACCTCGTCCTGTGTGAGTGAAGAACAGACACCCTCAGGCGACCTACACGCAGAGGCGGGTCCAAATCCAAAGGTGAACCCCGGGAGCTGTACGAAAAAGAAGAGAAAGGGAAATTTCTCCCAGCAGCCTCAGAAGCAGCGGATTAAAGCTGCACAAACAACTTGATGTACCTGCATCTGTGGAATACCTGAATAGACAATGAATCATCTCAAATTCAGGAGGTGGACTTTGGGAGCAGGATATATTAATTTTTCCCCTTTTCTTTTTTTTGTGAGTGTATATGTGTATGCTTATGGGTGAGATTTTGTCTGTATAGCTTTGCTTTCACCATTTGTCCTAGGGTTCGGTCCGTCCAATTTTTTTGTTTTGTTTTGTTTTTTACTTATAAAATTTTTTTTCTTAATAAATATTTTCTTAATAATTTTTTCCTTATTTTTTATTTAAAAAATTTTTTCTCCTAGTAATATTTTTCTTATTTTGTATTTTAAAACATTAAATTTTTTTTCTTATTTAATTTTTTTCTTAATAATTTTTTCTTTTTTATTATAAAAAATTAGTAAGTTTATTTTTAAAAATTAAAAAAAATATTTTTCTTAAAAAAATTTTTCTTAATAATTTTTTTCTTATTTTTTATTATAATAGCTTTATTTTATTTTATTTTATTTTACTTTATCCTCTTTCTTTCTCTCTTTCTATTTTTTCTCCCTTTTATCCTGACCCGTGTGGATGAAAGGTTCTTGGTGCTCCAGCTAGGCATCAGCGCTGTACCTCTGAGGTGGGAGAGCCAACTTCAGGACACTGGTCCACAAGAGACCTCCCAGCTTCATATAATACCAAATGGCAAAAATCACTCAGAGATCTCCATCTCAACATCAAGACCCAGCTTTACTCAATGACCAGCAAGCTACAGTGCTGGACACCCTATGCCAAACAACTAGCAAGACAGGAACACAGCCCCATCCATTAGCAGAGAGGCTGCCTAAAATCATAATAAGTCCACAGACACCCCAAAACACACCACCAGACGTGGAGGTGCCCACCAGAAAGACAAGATCCAGCCTCATCTACCAGAACAGAGGAACTACTCCCCTCCACCAGGAAGCCTACAAAACCCACTGAACCAACCTTAGTCACTGGGGACAGATACCAAAAACAACGGGAACTACAAACCTGCATCCTGTGAAAAGGAGACCCGAAACACAGTAAGATAAGCAAAATTAGAAGACAGAAAAACACACAGCAGATGAAGGAGCAAGGTAAAAACACACCAGACCTAACAAATGAAGAGGAAAAAAGCAGTCTACCTGAAAAAGAATTCAGAATAATGATAGTAACGATGAACCAAAATCTTAGAAAGAGAATAAACAGAATGCAAAAAACATTTAACAAGGACCTAGAAGAACTAAAGGGGAACCAAGCAACAATGAAAAACACAATAAATGAAATTAAAAATACTCTAAACAGGATTGATAGCAGAATAATTGAGGCAGAAGAACGGGTAAGTGACCTGGAAGATAAAATAGTGGAAATAACTACTGCAGAGCAGAATAAAGAAAAAAGAATGAAAAGAACTGAGGACAGTTTCAGAGACCTCTGGGACAACATTAAATGCACCAACATTCAAATTGTAGGAGTCTCAGAAGAAGAAGAGAAAAAGAAAGGGACTGAGAAAATATTTGAAGAGATTATAGTTGAAAACTTCCCTAATAAGGGAAAGGAAATAGTTAATCAAGTCCTGGAAGCACAGAGAGTCCCACACAGGATAAATCCAAGGAGAAACATGCCAAGACATATTAATCAAACTATCAAAAATTAAATAAACAGAAAACATATTAAAAGCAACAAGGGAAAAACAACAAATAACATACAAGGGAATCCCCATAAGGTTAACAGCTGATCTTTCAGCAGAAACTCTGCAAGCCAGAAGGGGGTGGCAAGATATACTTAAAGTGATGAAGGAGAAAAACCTACAACCAAGATTGCTCTACCCAGCAAGGATCTCATTCAGATTTGATGAAGAAATTAAAACCTTTACAGACAAGCAAAAGCTGAGAGAGTTCAGCACCACCAAACCAGCTTTACAACAAATGCTAAAGGAACTTCTCTAGGCAAGAAACACAAGAGAAGGAAAACACCTACAATAACAAACCCAAAACATTTAAGAAAATGGGAATAGGAACATAAATATCTATAATTACCTTAAATGTAAATGGATTAAATGATCCCACGAAGAGACACAGACTGGCTGAATGTATACAAAAACAAGACCCATATATATGCTGTCTACAAGAGACCCACTTCAGACCTAGGGACACATACAGACTGAAAGTGAGGGGATGGAAAAAGTTATTCCATACAAATGGAAATCAAAAGAAAGCTGGAGTAGCAATTCTCACATCAGACAAAATAGACTTTAAAATAAAGACTATTACAAGAGACAAAGAAGGACACTATATAATGATCAAGGGATTGATTCAAGAAGAAGATATAACAATTATAAATATTTATGCACCCAACATAGGAGAACCTCAATACATAAGGCAAATACTAACAACCATAAAAGGGGAAATCAACAGTAACACAATCATAGTAGGGGACTTTAACACCCCACGTTCACCAATGGACAGATCATCCAAAATGAAAATAAATAAGGAAACACAAGCTTTAAATGATACATTAAACAAGATGGACTTAATTGATATTTATAGGACATTCCACCCAAAAACAACA
The DNA here is from genome assembly GCF_028021215.1 of Eschrichtius robustus. Taxonomy (NCBI): domain Eukaryota; kingdom Metazoa; phylum Chordata; class Mammalia; order Artiodactyla; family Eschrichtiidae; genus Eschrichtius; species Eschrichtius robustus. The sequence continues at coordinate 34,471,662 of NC_090841.1, forward strand.
GAATACACATTTTTCTCAAGTGCTCATGGAACATTCTCCAGGATAGATCATATCTTGGGTCACAAATCAAGCCTTGGTAAATTTAGGAAAATTGAAATCGTATCAAGTATCTTTTCCGACCACAACAGTATGAGACTAGATATCAATTACAGGAAAAGATCTGTAAAAAATACAAACACATGGATGCTACACAGTACACTACTTAATAATGAAGTGATCACTGAAGCAACCAAAGGGCAAATCAAAAAATACCTAGAAACAAATGACAATGGAGACACGACGACCCAAAACCTATGGGACGCAGCAAAAGCAGTTCTAAGATGGAAGTTTATAGCAATACAAGCCTACCTCAAGAAACAGGAAACATCTCGAATTAACAAACTAACCTTGCACCTACAGCAATTAGAGAAAGAAGAACAAAAAAACCCCAAAGCTAGCAGAAGGAAAGAAATCATAAAGATCAGATCAGAAATAAATGAAAAAGAAATGAAGGAAACAATAGCAAAAATCAATGAAACTAAAAGCTGGTTCTTTGAGAAGATAAACAAAATTGATAAACCATTAGCCAGACTCATGAAGACAAAAAGGGAGAAGACTCAAATCAATAGAATTAGAAATGAAAAAGGAGAAGTAACAACTGACACTGCAGAAATACAAAGGATCATGAGAGATTACTACAAGCAACTCTATGTCAATAAAATGGACAACCTGGAAGAAATGGACAAATTCTTAGAAATGCGCAACCTGCCGAGACTGAACCAGGAAGAAATAGAAAATATGAACAGACCAATCACAAGCACTGAAATTGAAACTGTGATTAAAAATCTTCCAACAAACAAAAGCCCAGGACCAGATAGCTTCACAGGTGAATTCTATCACATATTTAGAGAAGAGCTAACACCTGTCCTTCTCAAACTCTTCCAAAATATTGCAGAGGGAGGAACACTCCCCAACGCATTCTACGAGGCCACCATCAACCTGATACCAAAACCAGACAAAGATGTCACAAAGAAAGAAAACTACAGGCCAATATCACTGATAAACATAGGTGCAAAAATCCTCAACAAAATACTAGCAAACAGAATCTAACAGCACATGAAAAGGATCATACACCATTATCAAGTGGGGTTCATTCCAGGAATGCAAGGGTTCTTCAATATACGCACATCAATCAACGTGATACATTGTATTAACAAATTGAAGGAGAAAAACCATATGATCATCTCAATAGATGCAGAGAAACCTTTTGACAAAATTCAACACCCATTTATGATAAAAGCCCTGTAGAAAGTAGGCATAGAGGGAAGTTTTCTCAACATAATAAAGGCCATATATGACAAACCCACAGCCAACATTGTCCTCAATGGTGAAAAACTGAAACCATTTCCACTAAGATCAGGAACAAGACAAGGTTGCCCACTCTCACTACTATTATTCAACATAGTTTTGGAAGTGTTAGCCACAACAATCAGAGAAGAAAAAGAAATAAAAGGAATCCAAATCGGAAAAGAAGAAGTAAAGCTGTCACTATTTGCAGATGACATGATACTATACATAGAGAATCCTAAAGATGCTACCAGAAAACTGCTAGAGCTAATCAATGAATTTGGTAAAGTAGCAGGATACAAAATTAATGCACAGAAATCTCTTGCATTCCTATACACTAATGATGAAAAATCTGAAAGTGAAATTAAGAAAACACTCCCGTTTACCATTGCAACAAAAAGAATAAAACATCTAGGAATAAACCTACCTAAGGAGACAAAAGACCTGTATGCAGAAAATTATAAGACACTGATGAAAGAAATCAAAGATGATACAAATAGATGGAGAGATATACCATGTTCTTGGATTGGAAGAATCAACATTGTGAAAATGACTCTACTACCCAAAGCAATCTACAGATTCAATGCAATCCCTGTCAAACTATCACTGTCATTTTTCACAGAACTAGAACAAAAAATTTCACAATTTGTATGGAAACACAAAAGACCCCGAATATACAAAGCAATCTTGAGAATGAAAAATGGAGCTGAAGGAATCAGTTTCCCTGACTTCAGACTATATTAGAAAGCTACGGTAATCAAGACAGTATGGTACTGGCACAAAAACAGAAACATAGATCAATGGAACAGGATAGAAAGCCCAGAGATAAACCCACACACATATGGTCATCTTATCTTTGATAAAGGAGGCAAGCATATACAGGGGAGAAAAGACAGCCTCTTCAATAAGTGGTGCTGGGAAAACTGGACAGGTACATGTAAAAGAATGAAATTAGAACACTCCCTAACACCATACACAAAAATAAACTCAAAATGGATTAAAGACCTAAATGTAAGGCCAGACACTATCAAACTCTTAGAGGAAAACCAAGGCAGAACACTCTATGACATAAATCACAGGAAGATCCTTTTTGACCCAGCTCCAAGAGAAATGGAAATAAAAGCAAAAATAAACAAATGGGACCTAATGAAACTTAAAAGCTTTTGCACAGCAAAGGAAACCATAAACAATACCAAAAGACAGCCCTCAGAATAGCAGAAAATATTTGCAAATGAAGCAACTGACAAAGGATTAATCTCCAAGATTTACATGTGGCTCATGCAGCTTAATAACAAAAAAACAAACAACCCTATCCAAAAATGGGCAGAAGACCTAAATAGATATTTCTCCAAAGATATACAGATTGCCAACAACACATGAAAGAATGCTCAACATCATTAATCATTAGAGAAATGCAAATCAAAACTACAATGAGATATCATCTCACACCGGTCAGAATGGCCATCATCAAAAAATATAGAAACAATAAATGCTGGAGAGGGTATGGAGAAAAGGGAACACTCTTGCATTGTTGGTGGGAATGTAAATTGATACAGCCACTATGGAGAACAGTATGGAAGTTCCTTAAAAAATGAAAAATAGAACTATCATATGACCCAGCAATCCCCCTACTGGGCATATATCCTGAGAGAACCATAATTCAAAAAGAGTCATGTACCAAAATGTTCATTGCAGCTCTATTTACAACAGCCAGGACATGGAAGCAATCTAAGTGTCCACCATCGGATGAATGGATAAAGAAGATGTGGCACATATATACAATGGAATATTACTCAGCCATAAAAAGAAACGAAATGGAGTTATTTGTAGTGAGGGGGATGGAGTTAGAGTCTGTCATACAGAGTGAAGTAAGTCAGAAAGAGAAAAACAAATACAATATGCTAACACATATATATGGAATCTAAGGGAAAAAAAAAAAGGTCATGAAGAACCTAGTGGCAAGAAGGGAATAAGACACAGACCTACTAGAGAATGGACTTGAGGGTATGGGGAGGAGGAGGGGGAGGGGTAAGATGGACAGGTTGAGAGAGTGGCATGGACATATATACACTACCAGCTGTAAAACAGATAGCTAGTGGGAAGCAGCCGCATAGCATAGGGAGATCAGCTCGGTGCTTTGTGACCACCTAGAGGGGTGAGATAGGGAGGATGGGAGGGAGGGATACGCAAGAGGGAAGAGTTATGGGAACATATGTATAAGTATAACTGATTCACTTTGTTATAAAGCAGAAACTAACACACCATTCTAAAGCAATTATACTCCGATAAAGATGTTAAAAAAAAAATCCTTGGTAGGTTAAATTTCCATTAGTAGTAGCCTATGGGATAGGTGAATTAATATATTTATAAACATATTAATATGTTAATAATTATAAGCTCTTTAGCAAGTGAAAAAAAAAAAAAAACCCAGAAAGTTAAATGTCAATGTTGTTTATTTAGTGCTGCAATGCCAAAGATTTTTGTTTTTTGTTATCTGGAAGGTAATTGAGAATATCAGAAAGTTAAAATAATGTCCCTTAGATATTCACAACAATGTTTTTTTCTCTGAGGAAAATGAAGCTCTACAAATAGGGAAAATTTACTTCCGCTTCCAGAGTTGTGATCCTTTACTGGGTAAGCAGTATTTTCTAATCAAAACAACACTGAAGGGTCAGATTTCCTGGTCCGAAATTTGAAAGCCTCAAATGAAGGCCCATTCTTTCATAGACTCGTGTTAGCAGTTTTGAAAGGAAATGGTAGTCTTCCTAATTTATTTTTTAATGAACTCATAAAATGCATTTCTATTTGATTCTAATAATGATACCTTTTTGCTGGGATCTCAGCAGAGGCTGTTTTTGAGGGAAAATACCTGTATGAATAAGTCATCCTGTGATTTTCTGAAGTGAGTATTCAGGAGACACTTATAGAAAAGGAAGAAAAAGAAAGAAAAGGTACTCCTACATTCATATGGAGCATGAGTGTTTTTTCCCCTATTATAATAGCTGCAGAAACAAGCTGGTTATAGGTCAAGAAGAATAATGGAGAAAAATGTTACAAAATTGAAGTCAAAAGTTCAGCCCTTTTTTTGTGCTCCTTAGTGGCGCTAGCATTCTATATATTTTATGATAACAATAGTCATGACAATAATTACACACAGAACTGTGACCTAAGATTCCCCATGTCTGCTCTGTTTTTCCAGCTTGTTCTATTTGTGAAGTGGGTTTGGACAAAATATTGACAGTATCTAAACCTAGCCCCTGCTGTGTTTGGAGAAAGTGGTTTTATATTAGTTCTGTGATTATAGGTGTAGTTGAAAAAGCACATCTTCTGAAAATGGAAAGCACATCTTCTGAAACTTTTCTTCTGAAAATTCAGAAGTCTGACATTATATTTGTTTGCCAAGAAGGGCTAACTGATGCCATTTTTTGGGGGAAAGAAAAGGAAGCACATAGGCAAGATATTCGAATCAACAGCTCAAATTCATGGTACTTAAATGTTCCTTTCCAAGTTTAAGGGTTCTTATTGCAGGGAAATAAACAAGGAACTTGTCAATAATATGGTATTAAATACTAAAACGTAACACTAAAGTGAAACTAATGAACATTTTAGACAAAGCACTATTTTGAGAACTGTTACATTTTTCTTAGTGTGAATGTAATTTTTTAAATGTTCGTATAAAAGCTGGTGAATTTTATACATCTCTCAATGGTATATTTGAGATAGAAAAACAGAAGTCTGTTCTAGTATTATGTAGAAATTGGTGAATGGAATCTTAGTAAATGGAATTAGTAGTCCTTTATGATAAATTTTGGGAATAAAATTTCAGAAAGTCTTTCAGTTTCAGATGTTGTAAGAAAAGAAGCAAAAGAAATAAGTATGGTGTAAAAATAACTATGAGTCACTTCTTATACTATTCTACCTGACAGTAGCTATAGTACTATTCTCAGAAGAATTTTTCATGTACTGGAGTTAGTTATAATATACCCCATTTATGTATACTGAGTTTCTTTTGTGTTTAAGAGAAAATAAGAATGTGATATCATTTCTCTCAACATAGTAAGTTCTGTAATATAAACTTTTATATTAATAGACAACAATCTATAATAAACTGCCTTTTACTATTTTAGGGATTTGATTATGGAAATTTCTTTTGATTACACACCTTTGTAAAGAATATTATTAAATCATAGCAAAGGATCTTGGTTGATTTTCAAAGTGAGATTGGGGTGGGCATATGAGTTGTATCTCTTTTATTGTATTTACATTTCTCCAGTATTGATGTACTTTTTCTATGGATTATTCTCTCAGGAGCTGCATAAATAGCAGGACAGTGAAGAAAAATATGTGAGTGATAAGAAGGGAAACATTTTTACATACATAATTCTTATATCAAAAATGCCTGTTGGCAAAAAGGGAGAAGCTTTACTGTAAGAGGAACTTTTTATTAAAAGAAAGTAAACATCAGCCACAAGCAAATTATCATAGTATCTTAAAATCCCATAGCAACTCTGTTTCTTAATTTCTACCAATGAATTTTCTCCAGTCATCTGGTCTGTGTCGGACAAACTTTTCATATTGAAGAGCTTATGATTTGCCTTCTAGTGTGTTCTCTTCACCCACCTTTTCTGCTGGTCATTTGTCCCTTTGCCCTTTCCCTGCCCTATTATTGAGCATCAACTCTGATTGGCAGCAAATACACAGAGATGGAATGATCACTTTCTGTTTGAATGATCTTTCCAAAATGTGTATTGGATCATGTCACTCTTTAGTTTATATCATTTAGAGGTTTCCTTGCTGTCCTAAGTTTGAATTCCCAAAGCTCTGTTCTGAGTTTGCCATCCTCCTGCTTGCCAGTCATCAAATGATCCTCATTGCCTATGGAATAGAATTTGAGTAGGAAATTCTGCTTGGAGCCAGGTTAAAGAGGACCCTGTTGCCAAACCAAAGACTTTATTTCCAACACGTCTTCACATGAGCTCCAAAATGAATCCATTGTTTCCCCCAAATTTCGGATCTTTTCTTCTGTCAGAATTTTGCTAATGAAGTGAGTAGTCTGTCCCAGTGGATTACCTGGATAAAAAGATCTGTGCATAGTTAAATTCATTAGATATTGTTAAATTACTCTTCAAAGTGATTGTACCAATTTACTGCCAATAGTGTATACGATTTCTTATTACTCCATAACCTTCTTGACACTTGGTAATATTAGATGGGTGTGAGATGTTAACTTAGTTTTCTTCTGTGTTTCCCTGATTTCTTGTGAGGTTGAACATCTTTTCTCTTCCATGATTACCTTTTAATATTATGGTCATTATTATTTTTCTATTGGCTTGCTTGTCCTGGATATTGATCTTGTCTACCTTAAATTGGTTACAGGTATCTTCCTTCAGGCTAAGGCTTGTCTTTTGATGCTTTTTATTTTAATATTATTTGATATGCAGAAATTTCTAATTTTAATGTAGTCTAACTTATTAATCTTTTCCTTTATGATTCATTTTCTGGGTCTTTTAAAACACAATACTCTATTGTTTTTCCCTTTAAATGTTCTAAAGTTTTGCTGTTCATATTTAAGCCTTTAAACTACTTGTAATTTATTTTTGTTTAAGAGGTAAGGCAGGAAATCCACTTTTTTCCCATGTGTCTAACCACCTGTATGAACACCATTATTGATTTGTCCATGTTTTCTTGGCTCCTCTGCAAGTTACTAGATATGCATAGGTCTGTTTCCAGACTCTCTACTCCCTTCCATTGGTTTAGCCATCTGTCTCTGCTTAAATATTGTACTGTCTTAAATAATCTAGTTTGTAAGAAGACTTGCTATATGGCAGAGTGACTCCCCTCTTCTTCTCTTCAAATTTTTTCTGCTCTTTAATACAAATTTTAATATCAACTTGTCAACATCCAAAACAAGGCAGACCCATTGGGATCATGTTTGAAATTGTGTTGAATTTATAGATTTCTCCTTTCAAACTGCAGGAAAAAATTGGTCTGGTTGCACTTTATTTCCTACCTACCCTCCGAGGAATAACTTTGCATCTTGCATTCAAAGAACCTACAGCCACACTCGAGGCAAGCTGTGTGCAGTCATCAGAGGAGATCTGCTCTGTTAGGATGAGCAAGTGGGACTTTCTCACACCTCGTCTCTAACTAACTCAAAGGAAAAAAACCAAACAAGTTTATTCTCTGATGAAGCACGCTGTTAGGGAGATCAAATGAAGACTGGGAAAAAGAACAAATCAGCACAAATCAGTACAATTAGGACAGAGGGATGTCGAGATTTCGTTTATATTCTTTTCAAGCCTGTCTACTTCCTATCTTTGTCACTATATAATATCATTACTATAGGGAGGAAGTGGGAGGGCTAAGAGTAATGAGATGTAACTTTAAAAAGAGAAGGGGACTTCCCTGGTGGCGCAGTGGTTAAGAATCCACCTGCCAATGCAGGGGACATGGGTTCTATCCCTGGTCTGGGAAGATCCCACAGGCAGTGGAGCAACTAAGCCCATGAGCCACAACTACTGAGCCTGCATGCCACAACTACTGAAGCCCATGCACCTAGAGCCTGTGCTTCACAACAAGAGAAGCCATCGCAATGAGAGGCCCCGCGCACCACAACGAAGAACCAAGGCATCCAAAAATAAGTAAATAAAATAAAAATTTTTAAAAAGAGAGAAGAAGGATGAGGTATGAAATTGACTTATAAAAGTTTATATTTAGATGTAATTCTAAAGACTGTATAATCTAATCTACTCATTTTATAAATAAATGGAATAGTGGCCCAGAGTGTTTAAGTAACTTTTGAAAGGTGGCCTAAGTAGTTAAATGGAGGAGCCAGGATTATCAGATTATCTTGTTCATTGTCCAGTGTTCTTAAATTCAAACATTTAAAAAGCTGTATAATTACTATTATTTTAATTAAAAGAATTTCTGCTTATCATCTAAATTCACCATTTCTACTCATTTTACCATTATTTCTAGTGCCTTCATCTTTTGAATCTCTTACAGTGCAACATAGTGCCCTGATAGCTGGCTCACTCATTCTGTCTATCTATCTATCTATCTATCTATCTATCTATCTATCTATCTATCTATCTATCTATCTATCTATCTATCTATCTATCATCCATCTAGTCTGTTGTTGCATGAATAATACAAGAGCAACTATTACTTATTTCATGTGTGTGGGTGTGTAGCCATATTCCTGATTGGTCTGCTACTATTAGGAAAGTATTCACAAACACTTTGTTTATTAAATACAGGTGGTTTAACATATTTTTTCATAAACATTTTAGTAAATGTTCGTTTCTACCTACTTTTCTGTTTCCTGTAAAAACATGTGAAAAATATCTTCTTCTTTTATTACTATTACTAGTTATTCAGACATAATTTTTAGCATGCTGAAAAATTTTGTCTCTCTATTTTAAAATGGCAGTATATTTTATCTAAATATGCTTTAAAAATTATGTTAGGGTAAGATAGAATTATAAATGGAAATCATTTGGTCTAGGAAGTTTGAGTAAGATGGAAATTTGGGATACATGCTGAATAGAAGAAATGAAATAGCAAAGAAAGATGCACTTTTGAGGAGCAAAGTTTGGCACAGAGCAGGCAAGACTGCTTTTAGGGTAGAATCTTGAATAAGGTTTTTTAAAAATCAGTTTTTTGAATCTGTGTCAGATCCATAACTTCTCCAGTTTCATGTATTAATAAGTTCAGTCCCACTTGTCTAATTTAAAGTTTGTCCTCTTCTGAGGCTCAGAAACCTGCATGGGGAGGAGGGCAGGTATCTTTGTCCTTCTCCATTCACTCTGCTCTTTCTGGGACCTTCAGGGTCAGAGAGAAGGAGGGGCAGGAACTGGAGGAAAAGGACAAAGGCTTATTGGATGGGTTGTGTGTGACCCGTCATAGGTGCCCTCTGTGAGATGATGCACCAAAGATGAATCTTTCTCTTCTGGAGCACTTCTGGGTTCTAGGGGACACCTTAGGGGAACTAATAACACTACATTGTTCCCTGATTCACCTTCCTCACACCCTACTTCTTTCTGTGAACCTTACACAGCCTTTTGCTGTGAGGGACCCTGCACCTGGCAGGTAAATTTCTTCATCAAAATCATTCAAGATGACTCATTCCTGGCCACCCTCTGCCACATTCATTGGGCTTGTGGGGTAAATTTGACCCCTGTGCCACACTAAATTGTGGAAATTCAGGTCACTTACAATACATTTCCCTCTCTCTTCCTCTGCTCTGGTTACCTGGTCATTTTGGACGTTTTTAGGCAACAGCTTTTGTGCCTTTCAAATACTAGGGTTATGTGTCAAACTCTCTAAATGGTTCTCTTGGGGGAACCATTTGGCTTCAGGTAACAGTGGGGGTGGGACAAAGTCCCCAACATCCAGCATTCCATAGCTCTCCATAGAGTATTCTTGACTCAACAGTTTTTGCTCATTCATCTCCTCATGGCCTTTTCTTTATATAACCTGGAGGTGGGTGATGAATTAAAGGTGGCCTAACTAGCTTTGGGCCAGCTCTTAGCAAATCATGCACAGGTGTTTTGGCATATCTTTTGGGGGTACTTTACAATGTTTATCCTTAGCTTAGGGCTTCAGCTAAGCCTTTGAGACAACAGGAAATGTTCCACTAAGTATACTGTTATGTATGCCAAGATACTTTTGGGGTTATTTCAGTATCCAGCATTGGAAGAAGTCAAAATTCATTTATTGGATGAGGGCAGAGTTGCCACTGCATAGATAACATTGTGATGTTTAGGGTTTGTAGCCCTGTATGTGTAGGTGTGTGTGTATGTGTGTGTGTGATGCATGTGTAGTATTGGGAGAAAGGTAGTGTGTTGGTCAGAGTTCTCCAGAGAAGCAGAACCCTGTTCTGGAATTGGCTCCATGTAACTGCTTGAGGAAGGCATTGGCTCATGTAATCATGGGAGCTGGCAAGTCCAAAGTCCTTAGGGCAAGTCAGCAGGCTGAAACTTCAGGCAAGAGTTGATGTTGCAGTCTAAAGTCTGACATCTCCAGGGCAGGCCAGCAGGCTGGAAACTCAGGCAGGATTTCTAATTTGCAGTTTGAAAGCAGAATTTCTTCTTTGGGAAACCTCAGTCTTTAATCTTAAGGCCTTTAAATGATTCGATGTGGCTCACCCATGTAAAGTAATCCGCTTTATTTAAAGTCAACTGACTGTGTTAATCGCATGTAAAAAAAATACCTTCACAGAAACATCTAGACTAGTGTTTAATCAAACAACTGGTCACTGTAGCTTAGTCAAGCTGACACAGAGAATTAACCCTCATAGGTAGGTAGCAATATTTGTTTCTATTTCTTCCTTTATTCTGCTTCTCGATAATGACTGAGGCCAAGACCTGTCATAATATCCCAAGCATCCATATTACACTTTTTTTCATGGACAAAGTAACATCATATTACAGCCTGAAACTACACATTAATTAATGTGGCTCTTTATTTAACATCTGTCCTTCCTACTAGTCTATGAGTGACTTAAGAGCAGATAATGGATCTGCTTTGACTTGTTGTTATATCCTCAGTGCCAAAAGTTATTGTTTTTGAAGTTGTTCAGCCCATTTTACTGGGATAGGAAAGCAGACGGGGCAGAGACCTAGGAAAACACAAAGAATAGGAATTTTGTGTAGAGTCCCCCATGTTTCATTCTCCAACACTGAGTCAGGCAGCTGGCAGTTAAGGAGGGCAAAGATTCATGGAGTGAGAGGACCCTTAACAAACAAGTTGCTCTAGGACATTTTTTTTTTCTTTGCCTGGTCACTATATGTTAAAAGAAGTAGAGAGAAATTATGATGAGCAGACAAGGGACTGTATTCCTATAATTTATAATCTGAGGATTAAAGTTCACTTGTTTAAACCTGAAGGGGAAGAATGTTTCAAAGGGTTTTTGAAGTTAAGCTGTTTGGAAACTGAGAAGTCAAGGAATCAAGAAAATGGAAAAAGCATTGTGTATATGCCCTAAAGGTGTTGATGGTTGGATCTGAGGCTATTATGTGCCTTGTGGTCATTGCATGAGAGGAAACCATGAGATTACAGGAAATAAATCAGACTTTCCTGCCCTTTCTGTTTCTATACACTAATTCCTTTAGTCCTATTCCATTATTTTTCCTTTAAACACCCTCTTACTTCCACCTAATACAGAAACAATAAGGAACACAGGATAAAACAAAAGTGACAGAATAGGTTGGCTTGGGTTTTCTGGAATCAATATGTTAGGGCCTCAGACCTTAGTGCCAGGCCACTCTCATCTCCTTTTTCTTCCAGCAGCAGGTTGTGCATGTGGAGAGGATGTGTTCAAAGACAGTTGGTATCAGGGACAATCACACTTACTCATTGTATGATTGATCCAAACAGCGTAGTGGATGCTCCATTGTACATCATCTCACTTAATCCATGAAAATTAGGTATTATTATTTAATTGAGAAAACTGAGGTTCTGAAAGGTTTAGTGATTTGTCAAGTTTCTCAACTAGAAAGTGGTGGATTCAGCATGGAAACTTATTTGATCTGATTTCAAAGCCCAGGTTTTTCTTGCTCCTCCAGACTGGCTTCTGCCCTTGTTACTAGACAATATAGATTTCATCTTAAGTAGGTAATACTGTCTCCCATTCCAAAGGACAAAGTTCCAGGAATCATATGGCTATGCCATATCTCCTAGGAAAAGATAGTCAATTCTGTGATATGGCAAGAAAGAGTATCAATGCCCCAAATAACATCTTTAGCTTTTAATCTATTGCTAGAACATGAATTAAACTTACACATATATACACACATACTACACACACTTCCACTCCCACCATATCATTTATTAAATGTGCTAAGCACTTTACATAATTTGCTTGTATTATCACCCATAATCCTGCCAGCAATTCTGTAAGATAGGTAGTATCCTTCCTATTTTTGAAGAAGAAATTGAAATTCAGAAAGGTTATTTGTCCAAGGTCACACAACAAATACAGAGTAGAGCTGGGATGGATACCCACATATCTGTGACTCCAAACTAAGATCTCTTAATTACTATAGTGTCATTCATTCATTCATACAACAAATATTTACTGAATACCTTCTCTGTGCCTGTATCATGATAGGTAATGTGGATAAAACAATGAAAATCATTAGCTTCTACCCTAAAGGAGCTCAATTAAGTGGAAGAAACAGACACATAAATAGGCAATGATAATGACATTTAAAAAGGCAATGCTGGATATATATTCAGGGTCATCACATGCAGATATGTGTAGAACCTGTACATATACATACCTCCATCATGGTAGCTCTGTGGGAAGACATCCAGTTTGACCTTTTTTTTAGGGGGATGGTTGTTGAGGAGTATGTCAGGTAAGGAGGCTTCTGGGAGGAGGTGACTCTTCATATAAGTCTTAATCAATGAGAAAGAGTTTACCAGCTAGAGACAACTAAAAGGGAGAAAGCACATCACATAGAAAGAATCGTGTGATCAAAAACACAGAAGACAGACAAAGTATGATGCCTGGGAGAAAATAAGGTAGTCAAAGTTGATTTTTTCAAAGAATCATTTTCTGTGGGTGTCCTCAGTCATCTCTGATTTTCCTCCACCTATTTTGGAAGCCATTCTGAGTCATGAATTGATATCTGAGAGAAGAAGAATGCAGAAGGCAGAAAGAAAGGCACCACCATTTCTTTGGTGCCTACTGAGTACCAGGTACTGGCCAAATTTTATCTCATTGAATCCTCACAATATATCTTCAAACTAGAATTATCCTTATTTTAAAGAAAAGGAAATTGAAGTAAGGCTAAAAGACCTTGTCCAGCTTCACTTAGCAAGCTAAAGGAAGAGGTGAGATGCAAACTCAGGATTATCTTTTACTGAAGCCCCGTGTGTTAGACATGCAACCTCTCTGGAATGAGAGCAGTATAGTTGTTTATATAACATTTTCCTCTACTTTTACTTAACTGAGATGCTTACCAGAGAAAACCTCTGAATCACTATCACTGAATGCCTGTGTAAGAAAACAGTTTTTTACTTTAATTGCCTGTCCTCTGCATTTGGAGTTTTATTTACCGTATGAGTTTTATGTAAGTTCATAAAAGTCAATAAACTCAACATTCCTGAAATCACTTGCAATTTAACATCTAGATAATTAGGGTAACAAAAAGGAAGTTAATTCAATGTGGGTTTGTGATAGGGATTAACTTAGTCCCATTTCTTTCCCTGAAGAGAGGAAGAGTTAAGAAATAAAGTAATGTGAGACTGCTGTATCCAAGGAGATAGATGTAAGAACAAAATATTTGTTACGAAACAGTTAAAATCACAGTGCCCTTTTAAAAAGCTAATTATGGTAGCTTAATTAAAGTTATTCTAAGTAAGTTAATTATGTTTAATTAAGGTAATTATGGAATTAACCAGGGGAATTTGAATGAACCATAATGCAGACATGTTTGGCCTCTGAGGCTCAAGTATACCAGTTTGCATAGATCTTAAAACATCTCCATGTGTGCATATAGGAGAAAACATAAAATAAGGCTGAGATTATAGTTTTGATTACACAAAACTACTACTAACAATGAATAAATTTATAAGCATGATGTTGCACTGTATAGTAGTATATTTTCAAAAAGTACAACATTTGAGATTCTGTTGGAGTTGATTTCGTTTACTGTAGGATTCCTTTTGGGAGGCAAATGAGGATTAAAGTGCTAACAGTCAATGCTGTTTATGTTTTGAGAGTCTAAATACTCTTTTCCTGTCCATGCATTATTAAATTTACCAGATGCTTTAGGGACTCTGGCTGACTTTAGAAAAGATCTAGCATTTTTACTTGGTGATATAATTTAGACCGAAATATCTAGGTCTGGCATTGTTAGCATCCTGTTCTTGATTCAATAAGGAGCAGGAAACATAGGCAAATGTATAGTCTTCCCTGTGTGCTGGTAGTGTTTGTTGAAAAACCTCCCTAATGCCTTCTTGGCTTTGCTGTGGCTGGAATATATCATTCTGTTTTGGGGGGAAATTCCCAGGGAATTATTTTTATTAGGTCAATGGGTCTTAAAGTACAGTGTCCTAGAATATTCCAGGTGTTGTGCCCATAGGCTAATTTTAGTCTGCTTAGGTTAAGTAATTATTTTCCCTGAGATGAACTTCCCTTCCACATGATAGTCTCAAGAAAATTTGTGCTGATCCAAGTTTCCACCTAGATTTTTAGGCCCCTAAATCTTCTCATTAGGTTTTCTGCTGGGTAATTGTTATTCTTTCTCTTTAACAAGGAGTATTACCAAAAAAATCAGTGATCTCTGTCCATAACTGAATGTTAAATAGACAGTGAAAGCTTAATTTTTTTTTCTCTTGAGGGTAAATCACACTGGAATGGAGGTCTCAGACAATCAAGCAGTGAAGGCCTCATAGAGGAGCTTAGTTCTACTACAAGTGCTAACATTTACCATCACTTCTCAGGGACTGCATCTGTCAGAGGGGCCACAGTGGTAGTTTCCCAGTAGGAGATCACAGCAATAGGGACTCGTAATACAGTCTCTTACCTCCTCAAAGACCATCAAACGGTTTATGAGACTCTATGAGGCTCTCTAGATGAGAAGTACAAGACATTGATGAGCTTTTATAATCAACATTCTTCTCATTTAAACATAATATTTATTTTATTTAATTACCATTTAACAAAATGTATTTCAAGACCAATGCATGCTTATTATAAAATATCAGGAAAACCCAAAGAAGCACAAATAAAAATCTGCTAACAGTGTGTACCATTCCACAGGCTGTAGAGATTGGTTAAGCAGAAGTCTTACAAAAGTTAAGTAGCCAAAACCATAGTAACAAATTGAAGGATAAAAACCATATGATAATCTCAATAGATTCAGAAAAAGCTTTTGACAAAATTCAACACTGATTCATGATAAAAACTTTCCAGAAAGTAGGCATAGAGGGAACCTACCTGAACATAATAAAGGTCATATATGACAAACCGACAGCCAACATCATTCTCAATGGTGAAAAAATAATCTTGCTTCCTCTAAGATGAGGAACAAGACCAGGTTGCCCGCTCTCACCATTATTATTCAACATAGTTTTGGAAGTTTTAGCCACAGCAATCAGAGAAGAAAAAGAAATAAAAGGAAACCAAATCAGAAAAGAAAAAGTAAAACTGTCACTGTTTGCACATGACATGATACTATACATAGAGAATCCTAAAGATGATACCAGAAAACTACTAGAGCTAATCAATGAATCTGGTACAGTAGCAGGATACAAAATTAATGCACAGAAATCTCTTGCATTTCCATACACTAATGATGAAAATCTTAAAAGAAATTAAGGAAACACTCCCATTTACCATTGCAACAAAAAGAATAAAGTACCTAAGGAGACAAAAGACCTGTATGGAGAAAACTATAAGACACTGATGAAAGAAATTAAAGATGATACAAACAGATGGAGAGATATACCATGTTCTTGGATTGGAAGAATCAACATTGTGAAAATGACTCTACTACCCAAAGCAATCTACAGATTCAATGCAATCCCTTGCAACTACCACTGGCATTTTTCACAGAACTAGAACAAAAAATTTCACAATTTGTATGGAAACACAAAAGACCCCAAAAAGCAATTTTGAGAAAGAAAAACAGAGCTGGAGGAAACAGGGTCCCTGACTTAAGACTGTACTACAAAGCTACAGTAATCAAGACAGTATGGTACTGGCACAAAAACAGAACTATAGATCAATGGAACAGGATAGAAAGCCCAGAGATAAACCCACGCACATATGGTCACCTTACCTTTGATAAAGGAGGCAAGAATATAAAATGGAGAGAAGACAGCCTCTTCAATAGGTGGTGCTGGGAAAACTGGACAGCTACATGTAAAAGAATGAAATTAGAACACTTCCTAACACCATACACAAAAATAAACTCAGAATGGATTAAAGACCTAAATGTAAGACGAGACACTACAAAACTCTTAGAGGAAAACATAGGCAGAACACTCTATGACATAAATCACAGCAAGATCCTTTTTGGCCCACCTTCTAGAGAAATGGAAATAAAAACAAAAATAAATAAATGGGACCTAATGAAACTTAAAAGCTTTTGCACAACAAAGGAAACCATAAACAAGACGAAAAGGCAACCCTCAGGATGGGAGAAAATTTTTGCAAATGAAGCAACTGACAAAGTATTACTCTCCAAAATATACAAGCAGCTCAAGCAGCTCAATATCAAAAAAACAAACAACAGATCCAGAAATGGGCAGAAGACCTAAATAGACATTTCTGTAAAGAAGATATACAGATTGCCAACAAACACATGAAAGGATGCTCAACATCACTTATCATTAGAGAAATACAAATCAAAACTACAATGTGGTATCACCTCACACCAGTCAGAATGGCTATCATCAAAAAATCTAGAAACAATAAATGCTGGAGAGTGTGTGGAGAAAAGGGAACACTCTTGTACTGTTGGTGGGAATGTAAATTGATACAGCCACTATGGAGAACAGTATGGAGGTTCCTTAAAAAACGAAAAATAGAATTGTCATATGACCCAGCAATCCCACTACTGGGCATATACCCTGAGAAAACCATAATTCAAAAAGAGTCATGTATCACAATGTTCATTGCAGCACTATTTACAATAGCCAGGACATGGAAAAAACCTAAGTGTCCATCAACAGATGAATGGATAAAGAAGATGTGGCACATATATACAATGGAACGTTACTCAGCCATAAAAAGAAACAAAATTGAGTTATTTGTAGTGAGGTGGATGGACCTAGAATCTGTCATACAGAGTGAAGTAAGTCAGAAACAGAAAAACAATTACCCTATGCTAACACATATATATGGAATCTAAAAAAAAAAAAAAAAGGTTCTGAAGAACTTAGAGGCAGGACAGGAATAAAGACGCAAATGTAGAGAATGGACTTTAGGACACAGGGACGGGGAAGGGGAAGCTGGGACGAAGTGAGAGGGTGGCATGGACATATATACACTACCAAATGTAAGATAGATTGCTAGTGGGAAGCAGCTGCATAGCACAGGGAGATCAGCTTGGTGCTTTGTAACCACTTAGAGGTGTGGGATAGGGAGGGTGGGAGCGAGATGCAAGAGGGAGGGTATATGGTGATATATATATATACATATAGCTGATTTACTTTGTTATACAGCATAAACTAACACAACCTTGTAAAGCAATTATACTCCAGTAAAGATGTTAAAAAAAATAAATAAAAAATAGAAGTTCCAGATTTGGAGGGGAAAAAAAAAAAGAAAATATCTGACTGGCTGGAGCCACATAGTCAAGCTTGTTTGGGGTGAGAAGAAACAAGGAAATTAGTGTCCAGAGCTGACTTGGCATTTGGGAATTGGCTGACTGATACACTGCATTTCTAATCAGTTGGAGCATTTTCAGGGACATGAAGGTTACCTAAATTTTGGTTTGCTGAGGTGGCACTCTAGGTAGGAGAGGCTTCACCTTAGACCTAGAAAATTATATTAACAATACTGATAAAAGTAAAACTACTTTCAAGATAAATTTTTCTTTTTTGTTTGTAGTAAACTCCCTATGTCCTCAATAAAATTTGACTCATTCAAAAAATAAATCAAAATCTGGTGGAAGAAAAAAAAAGTTAAATAGCCAAATAGAATCATTGACTGAATTGATATATGGATACGCAGAAATGGAAATGCTGTCATTCACGGGGGTGCTAGGCTGAAAGGGTGAGAATCTGGAGCTCTTGGTCAATCATATTCCACTCCTGTGGAGGGAACCTGTGCAGAATGAAATGAATACAGAAGCACAGCTGAGAGAAGAACCTTAATGGTGTTATTTGAACCCAAAGATTTGACAATTCTAAACAAGTTCACTATTGGCCTTCACAGTTGCGTGAGCCAATAAATTCCCTTTTTTGCTTAAGCTGTTTTGATCTGGGCTTTTGTAACTTGCAGTTGAAAGAGTTCAGACAATACTTGCATGCCTTTGTCTCATTGTGAGGTACTTCAGCATTATGGGAACCCCCAAGGGCCTGGGGAATGACTGTTGTGAGGTCATGCTTGAGGCTCAATGTAAAACACACCTGGAAATATAAGTGAAACAGAAGGACTTTCTAATACGAGAAATAAAAATAAGGGAGACCCAAACTAAATACCTGCTACAGAGGGGGAAATGGTAACTTTACAGTGGAGAAACCTGGATGACACCACCTTAATCAAGTGACCAAGGTTAACATCACCAGTTAAGAAATATTGGTATCATGTATTCCTCAATATGAAGCACTGAGAAGGGCACATCATCTCTCTGGTGTCATAACTGCAATCTGATTATGAGAAAACATTAGATAAAACCCAATGGAGAGACACACTATAAAATAACTCACTAGTACTCCTTGCAAGTGTTAAGACAATGAAAGACAAGGGAAGACTAAGGACTGTTATGGATTAGAGGAGACTAAGGGGACATGACAGCTAAATGTAATATGAGTCGCAATGTCAATTATCTAATTTAATCAATTTAACGTAATATCAATTAGATCCTTAAGTAGAAAAAAGACATTAGTAGAAAAACTGGTAAAAATTGAATAAAGTCTCTAGTACAGTTAATGGTATTGTACCAATGTTTATTTCTTAGTTTTGATATTTGAATTATGAAAAATATTATTTTAGGGGAAGCTGGTTGAAGAGTTTATGGGAATTCTCTGTACTTTATAAATCTTCTGTAGATCTAAGATTATTTGAAGATAGAAAGTTAAGATAAACAATGTGCATAGCAAGAAAAGGAGTTGGGGAGATGATGAGGGTCATAGAAATGAGAAAGAAATGGCAGAGAAATGGCATTGGCCAGCCTAGAAAACCCCTGTGTGGGGATAGAGTATCTCCCCTGCTTTTGCAGAGAAGAAGAGGTACCCAGTGGGTGTTGTTGGATGGAATCTGTTCCTCTGCCTCCTTCAGTTTTTTAAGGCCCTGCTTTCTGTCTCAAGACTTCATTATGGACTTGACTAATGTCTGGTAGATCACTGGTCAGTTCTTAGTTTCTAGAATTATTGAAACTCTTCATTTCTCTTTGTGCATTAGTATTTAAATGGAAAATTGTGAAAAGGAAAGCCAGGCATCCGTATTTTCTCATTTTCTTTATTTGGTAGGAATATGTTCAATATAATTCAAGCAGCCCTTTATGCAGGTAATGATTTTATTGAGAACAAGCAGCTTGCATTTTTCTTTATAGTTCCCATGATTAGAATAGTATGTGGAACACAGTAGGTTCTCAATAAATGTCCATTAATGTCATTAAAATATTTTTGGATGCCAGCTACACATTTGAAATCTTATTAAATAATTATAAAAATGTTGTGAACTTTTTGACGAATTTATATCTTTTTATTAAACATGAAATATGTGCCAACTACTATGTTGAGTGGTTTATTTTCTTAGTCCTCACAACATCAGTGGGGCAGATGTTATTGTTATCACTTGAAAGATGAGGTAAATGGGACCCAAAGAGGTTAAAAAACTTGCCCCAGTTCACAAAGTTACTAAGTTACCAGGCTAGGATTCTAACCCTTCTTTGTCTGACTCCCATCTTCATGTTCCTGACTATGACACTCTACTGCCTTTCTGAAAATATGTGATGCATTTTTAAGTGGTTGCAAGATTTATATATTTAAAATGAATAATTGCATGGTTTTTGTTTTAAAATATAAATGGAAGAATATTATATCCTAATTTTAAAATTAGAAGCAATATATCAATTCAGCATACAAGTGCTTTGCTATTCTTATGTTTGCTTCAAGTGCATTGGAATGAAATATATCCCTTATATCAGTGGTCCTCAAACTTTTTGGCACCAGGGACCAGTTTCGTGGAAGGCAATATTTCCAAGGAAGTTGGGGGAGGGTTCAGGCGGTAATGCGAGTGATGAGGAGCGATGGAGAGTGGCAGATGAAGTTTCGCTCGCTTGCCCGCTGCTCATCTCCTGCTGTGCGGCCCAGTTCCTAACAGGCCGCAGACTGCTACTGGTCCACGGCCTAGGGGTTGGGGACCCCTGCCTTATATCTTATCCAACATCTTCAGAATAAAAAGACAGAGATTAATATAACGCTTGTTTGGTCTTGGGTATAGTGTTAAGATTCTTAGCCCTACAACACATGCGTGCATTCACACGTGCACGCACGCACACACACACACACACACACACACACCCCAAAAACAGGTATATCAGGTTTTATGTAATATGCAGGTATTTTAAAGTTAATCTTGAATGCTCTTAAATGCTCAGTTGGAAAACACAAAGCACAGAGTCAAAGAAAATTGCTACAAAACTCAAAAAGAAGGTTAAAATATCGTAGGACTTTGTCTTGTTAGTTTGTTTTCTGCATATCCATTTTTTATGTCATAAAATAAGCACTTAAGGAGTCAAGTTGGGTTTTTTTTTCCCTGAAATATGTTATTTCTTCCTAATTGGTCAATGCAGGGCAAACACATCATTAAACACACAGGGGGCTCACTATAGCATAAAATTTTGTATAAGGTAGATCCATCTTGAGCAGTGAGAGCACCTTTAAGTGCCAAGAGGCACTTGCTATAGCTTTGCTTCACCTATTAGAGAGGCCATCAGCAAGGCAGCCTTATGGGACCTCTTTGGGATGCCAATTGATGAAAATGATGATGATAAATTCTTCAACCTTTAGAAGTCTTGTATTATGCTTAAGAATAAGATTTTCTGTTGCTGCAACAGGCTGGTATCCAATTAAAGGATTCTGTGGTCATTTTGAAATGAAAAATGAATTGTATTATTCAGGATCTCCCACTTAAGAAGCCAGGGTACTTTGGTGCTATCAGCATAATTAGAAGCCCTGGGCTCCTCTTGCCTGATATAAAGTTAGAGCCACCTGAGCAGGGCTCACTTGGCATCTTGTGCTGTCTGGGACTAATCCAGTGAATTGGAGAGGCAAGCAGGAGGCAAGCTGAAATGGAAAACAGCCAGCCACTGGCCCAGTACCATGAGGCTCAGAATTATTCTGCAGAAAGTAAATTATTTCTTTTCAATGTATGACTCTCTTTGTGAATGGAACATAGTGGCAGGGAGTGAAAAGGAAGTGCTCTATCAGGATTTGGCTGAGTGAGTTATGGAGCAAGTATGTGTGTGCTTGGAAGAGCTGAGAGGGGTGGATTGAAATAAAATATGATCACTGGTCCAAGCTAGTTCACAGCACCGCACAGCCATCTGTTATCACTCAACTTAGCATGATGGTCAGGCTCCCAAGGAAAGAGACTTCAGGTAGGAGTGCAAAGTTGTAGGTGCATAGGGACTTCAGGAGAAATAACAACGTTAAAAAAAAATTAAATGAGCTAATCCCTGGGGTTTGACAAGTTAATATCAACACATGGTCATCCAGAAAGGACAGGTCAGCAATTTTTCACAATTAAACATTTTTCCAAAGAGGAAAATGGCTTGATTAGAATTATGTCTTCTATCATTTTTTTTAGCCATTTTATGGTGGAAGCATCATTTATGGAAATGAGGACCAACATTTCTTAGGTCAAACTGGATGCTCAGATTTATGTTAAGAGCAGATATTTAGCCCAGTGTCCCTTGTGGCATGACCCAAATGTCTGGAATACGGAGAGAGGACTCTCAAAGGCTAGGGTATGTTTAGGGATGACACAGAGGATATGGTTTAAGCCTTTTAGTTTGGTACTTAGAATTTTCAGTAAAGGAGTATTCTAGATTGTTTCTTAGGAGCTTTGTAGGTATGAGAATGTTATAGCCCCTCTTTCCTTCTGAGGCATCGCATTAATTTTTATAGTAAAATCTTCCATGGTATATTTTTCTAACTGTATCTCCCACCACAACACCATAAACAGGGGATGCAACTCCTTGACCAGCATGAGACTCAATAAACATTAGCTGAATGTGTGAAAGAAGAATGCCATCCTTGTGAGTCTAGTGAGAAATGGACAGGCTTCGAGTAAAACCTACTCCTCTTACATTGTGTTCCTCCTTCCCTTCAATGTAATCCTTTGCAACATAGTTTATAATTCAATGAATCCTCTAAGTTTCATTTTTAATATTTTCTCAGGTACAGTCTCTATTCTTCAGAGGTAAGTTACTTTTTTTTTTAACACCTTTATTGGAGTATAATTGCTTTACATTGTTGTGTTAGTTTCTGCTGTATAACAAAGTGAATCAGCTATACATATACATATATCCCCATATCTCCTCCCTCTTGTATCTCCCTCCCACCCTTCCTATCCCACCCCTCTAGGTGGACACAAAGCACCGAGCTGATCTCCCTGTGCTATGCGGCTGCTTCCCACTAGCTATCTATTTTACATTTGGTAGTGTATATATGTCCATGCTACTCTCTCAGTTCATCCCAGCTTACCCGTCCCCCTCCCCGTGTAGAAGTAAGTTACTTTCGTTAGGACTTAGTAGTCCTTCGTGGGTGATGATAGACTCTGCCATTAATGGTCCCTAGAGATAAGATCAAAAGTCTGGGAAAGCTGAAGATGAGCTGGAAACTTGGTGCAGATGAGTGGGACTGTCAGGTCACAGACATGTTGAGACTGGTTATGGCAGTGTATGAGGCAGGGTGGGTTGAAGTCAGAATGTCAAAGCAAGTCATGTCAAGAATGGGTATGCTATAGAGTACTTCCCATGGATCAACTTCAGTCATTTGTAACTATCTCAATTCTCCATATCTCACCTCATGGTTTGACTGCATTCAGCATTCTTACGCAGGGCATAAGACAAATGCCACTTATATGATGCATGCAAAAAACAGTAATAGCCTATGTCATCAGCCACTCTTCTGCTTCCAATTCACTCACTAGAGCAGAATAAACTCATGGGTATAGGTGTATTTACCCCTGGGAACTGTGGCTTCGATTGCACCTTCTGAACCATAGCTTAGCTGCACAGGTGTCTTACATCATAGGTAGACCAGAGGAGTAGAATTAGAATTCGGGGCTAGGATGAACAATTGTCTTGTTTTCCCCAGGACAAGAGGGTTTCCAGGATGTGGAGATCCAGTGTTAGAATTGAGGCGATGCTGGGAAAATTATCCTTGTTTTTCCTAGACTGATGAATCTGGGGGTTAACTGAACAGACTGGCAAGGATTATGGTAACTGACCAGGGATATGATGTTGTATAAGAACTCCCCACTTCACTTTTGTACTTCAAAGCAGGTCAGCCTCTCTCTAACCTCTTTCCCTTGAGGCTGTTCTGTTAGACTGTGTGGGGCTTATTTTTGTCCTAAGGCCATGGCAGAGGAAGCAGGATCTATACTATTGGCTTAACCACTTCATCTTATGCAGGGAAGTAACATTAATACATTAGGGCATCCATCTGGCTGGGTTTCATTGCCAGTACAAAGTTACTTTTTGATTCATGATACATTTTGATCTAAAAACACCCACTATGTGCATTTTGATCAGTGCTGTGCTCTCAGTTTGAATGTCTCAACAAAAGGAGAAAATATACCTGTAGAAGAAAATTCCCACACATCTGTTTCACCTTTCTCATCCCAAATCCAAGTTTGCATAATCACCAATAGAACTCTAAGAAATATCCTCTGAAGTTGTCATGCAAACAGGGGTGAATTCAGAATCAGGAACAAGGATGCCAAGGCAGGAACAAAGGTGAGGGCAGATTGAAAGTGGCAGTCAAAGCAAATGCAAGTCACCCATAGATTCTGCTGTGTGTCACTTCCTGTGTGCCATGATTTCTGCTGCATTTTATTCCACTTGCTCTGTGAGTGGCTCTGATGGCCCTGAAGAGCCCTCTGTGTGCAGAGTGGCTTCCTAGAAGTACTGGATATTTTCTTGTAGAAAAAATTCTGGTTCCCTTGGATTGTGTCTTGAAATTCTTTCATGCACATTCTAAATTACTTTTTTAGTATAGATTTTAAATTGTCAGTAGCAGCAGAGGGAATAATTGGAATGTGGACATATCACAATTACATTTTGAGCCTATTACCTAATTTCTGCCCTTAGAATCTACTTAATCATGCTAAATTAATGACAATAACAATCTATGGCTCTGAAAAACATTTTGTGAAATTTTTCTTTTAGTTCATAAACTTTTCAGATTACCTTCAGAAGACCTTGTGGGACAAAGACATTCTGTACTTAGATATCACAATGTGGTTACGAACTCCAGAGAAAAATTTCCAAAGTTCTTTGTGTGCTAACTCTGCAGTACTTCAGTTACTTTCTACTCAAAGTGTGGTCTGAGGGCAGGCAGCATCAGCATCACCTGGGATCTTGCTAGAATTACAAACTCAGGCCTAGCCTCAGACCTATTGAGTCGAATTTGTATGTCAACATGATTCCCTGGCAATTAGTAAACACACTAAAGTTCGAAAAGTAGTACTGTAGAGAGAATTTGGAGGAAAAATGAGAGGATGGTTCCAGCCATAATATACGAGTCCAAGCAATCTGTCCTGCAGTCATAGAGCTCCTCACCTTTGGAATGTCCACCCAAGACTTGATGTATTTGTAGTAGAACACAAATTCTGTGATAGAAGAGAATTCTTCCAAGCATCAATGTCCCATGTTTTATGAATGTTGGTGCCACTTTTACTGTTTTTGCAAACACATTATTACATTTGGAACTTGACTTTTGGTCTACTCAAGGAAAACGACAGCTGCAATCCATTTTCCAAATCTTCAGTGCTTTGGGTAAAGTGCTTGTTTTGTTGTTTGGAAGAGACATGTCATAAAGGAGCAGAGTTTGGAAGGGGACTCTGCTGCAGTTTTTTCATGGGAGTTCCCAATAAAGCTCCAGGAAAGAAATAGGTAGTTAAGTAGGTAGTTAGGACCTATAAGCTCTTAGCATCAAAAGATGCAATGCCTTAGAATAATGCTGCTAGATGCTTAATAAGGCCATAGCAACTCTGTTGTAGTCAGAGATTATTGAGGGGAGAATTAGAGATGAAACACCAGTTCCTTTTATTTTCATGGAAAGTTTTTCTTTTGATCCATAAGTAAACCACACAGTACTAAGTTTTCCTTTTTTAATATATATATTATTATCATTTTAAAATAGAAGTGTAATAGACATATAACATTATATTAAGTTTAATTGTACAACATAATGATTCGATATTTGTATATACATATTGCCAATGATCACCACAAGTCTAGTTAATATCCATCACTATCCACAGTTACAACTTTTTTTCTTGTGATAAGAACTTTTAGGATCTACTCTCTTAGCAACTTCCAAAAATACAATACAGTATTATTAACTATAGTCATCATGCTGCATATTACATCTCCAGGACTCAGTTAATTTACAACTGGAAGTTTGTACATTTGACCTCCTTCACCCATTTTGACCCACCTCTGGCAATCACCAATCTGTTCTCTGTATCTATGAGCTTGATTTTTTTTTTTTTTTTAGGTTCCACGTGTAAGTAAGATCATATGGCATTTGCTTCTCAATATCCGACTTATTTCACTTAGCATGATACCCTCAATGTCCATCCATATTGCCACAAATGGCAAGATTTCCTTTTTTTTAATGGCTGAATCATATTCCATTATATATATATATAATATAAATATTATATATATTTACCACATTTTCTTTATCCATTCATCTATCAATGGACACTTAGGTTGCTTCTATGTCTTGGCCGTTGTAAATAATGCTTCCATGAGCATGGTAGTGCATATATCTTTTCTAGTTAGTGTTTTCATTTCCTTCAGATAAGTACCCAGAATGGAATTTCTAGATCATATGGTAGTTTTTTTCTAATTTCTTGAGGAATCTCCATACTGTTTTTCATAGTAGTGGCACCAATTTACATTCTCCAGTGATAAGTTTTTGAAGCTGCAAAGACGGAAGACTTGGAGGAATTAGCAAATTTTTCTCTATTAACATTGTGAACCAGGGTCTCTGAGTACATTCCAGAGCCACTGTGTCACATAACTCTAGGGAGGCCCATTCACATTGTGGTTTATGTGAGTGGGGCTCCCTGGAGTTGTGCATATCCAGAATTCTGTTTACATTTCCCAGTGTGGACAGTAGGTAAAAAGGATATAAACAGAGTTATTTCTTTCATTCAACATCTATTTAACATAATTATGCTCAACTAATGCTGCATATCAAAATCATCCCTAGAACTATAAGAGATATAGGTACCCAGATCATATTTCTGTAGATATTAATTCACTAGGTCTGGGGCAGGACTTAGAAATATTTATTTTTATAAAACTCTAGGTAATTCTGATGTGCTGTCAACTCCATATTTAGTGTTAAGACAGATATTTAAAAAATTAAGACACTATGCCTTCAAGGCATCTGTAATTCTGTAAGAGAGACATGAATGTAAATGACACATGATACTATAATATTTTAGAGCTGTGATAGGTGCAAGGACCAAGAGTCCTGGAATGATTGTGACAGAGAATGGAGATGAACTCTTGGGCACATTTTTGGATGTTTGTGTGTATGTGCATCTCTAAGCAAAATTAAGACCTCATGGTCTATGTTACCTTCCTTCTTCTGTATTCTACACTAACTTGTTGAGCTCTGACCACTTCCCAGTAGACATCCCTACAGATGCCTGGGGTCCCCAGTCTACTGTTTTAAAGCCTGTTAAAAAATGATGTATTTGTTCACACTGAACTGTCTATAACTGGTGATCCTGTTGAGTTGCTTTTCATGGACATTTTTCATGTTAGTAGAATAACCAAGACCGTAATGGGACCTGGAGATTGACAGCCTGCATTGTGGGAGGTGTGTGTGTGTGTGTGTGCGTGCAAGTCAGGAGTGAGGGTCCCAAGGCTCCTTGTGATCCCACTAGGTGGTCATCTCTTATTACTACATTTCAGGCTGACTCAAAATTTAGCAATTAAGGTAGGAAATGAGGGGAAAGAGAGGAGTATCAACTGCTTCTAGTAGCTTACAGCAGTGTTAGTTTGAAATAAAGCACTAATTCAGAGAAGTGCTGAGCAAGAGGAGAACAGGAAAATTAAAGGAAATGAAACTCCAATGAAGTTGATCAGGTCTTAATGAGCAGTGAAAATCGATGAGGTAAAAGATGTTTGCTTCCTTAAAAAGATATTTTCCTGGTTTTTAAAATAGTAAGGTGTCAAATGCAGTCTCTATTTTAGTAATGATTAAGATATATTTTCCTTATGTTTCTTCACCATTACAGTGGCTTTCAAATGATTGTTTCCTTGAATTCTTATCATGAAAATGACATTACCTTATTATTTTTACTTCATATATGAATAAACTGAGGGAAATTGTTGTTCCAAGGCAAGCCAGATTCTTGATCATTAAATTCATTTCATAGTTTTCTGGGTAACGAAGCCAGAGAGTCAATATCTCGGCCTCATAGCTATCCAAGCTATGAAGGTTATTAATATAGGAATAACCTATAGGAAGGTTATTAATACCATTTCAGGGAAGCTTCTCTAAAAGTAAATACAAAAGAGTGAAGAGTTCAACTCTCTTGTATGAATTGTTATAAGTTATAGAACCCAGGGTTTAAACTTTCAGATTTATGTTAATTTTGATAGATTATTCATCCTGTGCCTTACCTAGAGCTTCAGAGAGTGAAGCCAAAGAAACTTGGAACTTTTCCTCTGAGGTTTCTCTCTCACAGAAGAGCACTTCCTGCTGGTTGACGGGATGCTGAGGATGTTCACAAGTTGACTTTTTGAATTGTCTCAGCCTCACCACCCCGCAAATGGCCATGGGTTTCTGGGCCTTAACTTTGCTGATAACACTGGACAAGAATACACAGGTATTCCAAAATACTTCAAAATATGTTAATCTCTGGTGTGAGATGAACATGTTGCTTGTCCTAAGATTTCATTTGCAATGACTTTTACGCTTTTCTTTCTGGGAGACGCTACTGCAGGAGATGAAAAGCACAACAAAATTTTATGAGAAATAAACACATAGGCTTTGAATCATCTGTTTGAATTCTTCTAGATTTAAAATCATGGGACCTGCACAAGGATATTGGTAGGTCATAACACATATTTTTGTAGTTATCAGGAGGGTCAACCACAGTTTAAGTATGAGCCTGGATGATACTGCTGTTTAAAAGCTATGGGGAAAGCCCTGCATGAACTTCTGATTTGTTTGTCAAAATTGTCTGGGAGTATGTACATCTCTGTCTGCTTTTATGTGAGAGACTGCAACACAGCTGGAATTCAAGACACTAAGAAAAGTACTCAGTGAAATTTTGTTGATAGATTTTCTTTCTTCTTTGTATTTTGAAATGAACAAAGCCATCACTTTACAGTACTGTCAAGATTTGAAAGTCCACAAAAAGTAAGATAGAGGTGATAGTGGGGAATGCCTGTACACTAAATTAATCATCTATTTAGCAGCAACTAATTCATCTGTAGACTACTTTATAGGAAGTACAATAGATCTGGACCTCTTTTGCATGCTCTCTCTCTCTCTCTCAGAATCAGGGCATGTCTTCAAAGCAAAAACTTTAATTCTAAATCCATGGCAAGGTTTCAGGATTATACAAATCTAGGATTCATGAAGTGAATAAAACAAATTAGTCACTCAATAATATAAACAACATGCAGGAGTTTTGTGGTCTATCAATGAAAACTAATTAAGTATACATCAGTGCTCATCTCAGGAGATTAGAGCATTGGCAAGCTATAGGGTGTGCAATGGAACTTGTTAAGAGTACTGAAAAACACCCTCTTCACTATTTCCCAATGATTTGTACAATCAAGCAAATGACATATTCTTTGATTGCTTGTTTGCTGGCCTGGAACACTGAATCTCACATGTCATTAGTTTGCATTGTTAGATGTTCCAGTTCCCAGCCATGGTGGTGTCTGGAACAAACAGCCTCAGGAGGGGCAGGTAGATTATGAAACTATGGATTTCAGAGTGTTTCCTAATTAAATTAGCAAGGATCTATAATATGCCTTGATTTACTTAAACCCTTGTTAATAAAATTTCTAGAGTAACAGGAATATGCTTCACTATACTCTGTGGTAAAGACTTTTGAGCACTGATTCTAACCATATCACTGCCTAACAACAGGAACCACTTTAATTCCAAAATGCTTATTCAAGAACAGGGTGAAATTAGCAGTTAGTGGTCAATTTCCACTTCATAGGAAGGTTGAATGTGATGACTGTGGGTGCGGTATTTGTCTTACTCCTTTCTCTTGACCACTTCAGCATCTCCTCGGTAAAGGAAGGCAAAATGCAGGAATCAGCAAAAGTGGAGTGAGAATTGGACAAAACTGAAATAGTTGTGGAAAGAGGACTTAAAGCTGTATTCTGCATTGACTGTTTACTGACACCATTGTAATTTTGGAAAAGGTTGATAGACTCCATTCATAATGTCTTTGTAGTCACAGGGAGTCCCATTTTTAACTCTGTTTCAGTAACAATAGTAACTATAATTTATCTACTATGTATCTACTATGTGCCAGACACTGTGCTAAATGCTTTGTTCATATTATTCTCTCATCTTGAAATCAAACCTTTGAGGTATTTTTTTGTAATTCTCAGTTTGCTAGGGAGAAAAATGAATCGTTGTTGAATAGTTTGTCCAAGGTCATTGCTAATAAGTGGTAGAGCACTTTAAAACCATGTCAGCCTGACCCCAGAGCCCATGAAATTCCAACTGCCATCTCTTCCACCAACCTACTCAAGTTGGGAGGTAGCAAAATAAGGTGTGTCCTTTCTGAGCCCATCCTAGTGCATAGAAGTTTGATATTTGAGTGTGTGATTGAAAATGCTTTCCTATTTAAAATTCAAATATTAATTCTTAGAATAGATGACTCACTTATATTACTACTTTAAAACAGCCAGGGATACAAATATCAGGACAAATGGTTGCTGCTTATGGGGTTATTCTCAATTTGTGCAAGGGTATTTTACTGCATTGATTGAATTTATTTATTTATTTTATTATTATTATTATTTTTAACATCTTTGTTAGAGTATTTACTTTACAATGGTGTGTTAGTTTCTTCTTTACAACAAAGTGAATCAGCTTTACATATACATATATCCCCATATCTCTTCCCTCTTGCATCGCCCTCCCTCCCATCCTCCATATCCCACCCCTCTAGTTGGTCACAGAGCACTGAGCTGAACTCCCTGTGTTATGCAGCTGCTTCCCACTAGCTATCGATTTTACATTTGGTAGTGTATATTTGTCCCTGGCACTCTCTCACTTTGTCCCAGCTTACCTTTCCCCCTCCCCATGTCCTCAAGTCCATGCTCTAGTTGGTCTGCATCTTTACTCCTGTCCCGCCACTAAGTTCTTCATAAAAAAAATTTTTTTTATATTCCATATATATGTGTTAGCATACGGTGTTTGTTTTTCCCTTTATAACTTACTTCACTCTGTATGACTGACTGTAGGTCCATCCACCTCACTACAAATAACTCAGTTTTGTTTCTTTTTATGGCTGAGTAATATTCCATTGTATATATGTGCCACATCTTCTTTATCCATTCATCCGATGATGGCCATTTAGGTTGCTTCCATGCCCTGGCTATTGTAAATAGAGCTGCAATGAACATTGTGGTACATGACTCTTTTTGAATTATGGTTTTCTCAGGGTATGTGTCCAGGAGTGGGATTGCTGGGTCTTATGGTAGCACTATTTTTCGTTTTTTTTTTTTTTTTTTTTTAAAGAGAAGAAAGATATTCGCCATGTTTTCTTCTTTAGGTCTTTTTTTTTTTTTTAATTTATTTTTATATATATTTTTGGCTGTGTTGGGTCTTTGTTTCTGTGCGAGGGCTTTCTCTAGTTGTGGCAAGTGGGGGCCACTCTTCATCGTGGTGTGCAGGCCTCTGTTTGCAGGATTCTGTTTGCTAGTATTTTGTTGAGGATTTTTGTATCTATGTTCATCAGTGATACTGGCCTGTAGTTTTCTTTCTTTATGACATCTTTGTCTGGTTTTGGTATCAGGGTGATGGTGGTCTCGTAGAATGAGTTTGGGAGTGTTCCTCCCTCAGCTATATTTTGGAAGAGTTTGAGAAGGATAGGTATTAGCTCTTCTCTAAATGTTTGATAGAGTTTGCCTGTGAAACCATCTGGTCCTGGGCTTTTGTTTGTTGGAAGATTTTAAATCACAGTTTCAATTTCAGGGCTTGTGATTGGTCTGTTTATATTTTCTATTTCTTCCTGGTTCTGTCTCGGAAGGTTGTGCTTTTCTAAGAATTTGTCCATTTCTTCCAGGTTGTCCATTTTATTGGGATATAGTTGCTTGTAGTAATCTTTCATGATCCTTTGTGTTTCTGCAGTGTCAGTTGTTACTTCTCCTTTTTCATTTCTAATTCTATTGATTTGAGTCTTCTCCTTTTTTCTCTTGATGAGTCTGGCTAATGGTTTATCAATTTTGTTTATCTTCTCAAGGAACCAGATTTAGTTTTATTGATCTTTGCTATTGTTTTCTTCATTTCTTTTACATGTGTTTCTGATCTGATCTTTATGATTTCTTTCCTTCTGCTAACTTTGGGGCTTTTTTGTTCTTCTTTCTCTAATTGGTTTAGGTGTAAGGTTAGGTGGTTTATTTGAGGTGTTTCTTGTTGCTTAAGGTTGGATTGTATTGTTATAAACTTCCCTCTTATATTTGCTTTTGCTGCATCCCATAGGTTTTGGGTCATTGGGTTTTCATTGTCATTTGTTTCTAGGTATTTTTTGATTTCCTCTTTGATTTCTTTAGTGATCTCTTGGTTATTAAGTAGTGTATTGTTTAGCCTACATGTGTTTGTATTTTTTATAGATATTTTCCTGTAATTGATATGTAGTCTTATAGCATTGTGGTCAGAAAAGATACTTGATACAATTTCAATTTTCTTAAATTTACCAAGGCTTGATTTGTGACCCAGGATATGATCTATCCTGGAGAATGTTCCATGAGCACTTGAGAAGAAAGGGTATTCTGTTGTTTTTGGATGGAATGTCCTATAAATATCAATTAAGTCCATCTTGTTTAATGTATCATTTAAAGCGTGTGTTTCCTGATTTATTTTCATCTTGGATGATCTGTCCATTGGTGAAAGTGGGATGTTAAAGTCCCCTACTATGATGTGTTACTGTTGATTTCCCCTTTTATCGCTGTTAGTATTTGCCTTATGTATTGAGGTGCTCCTATGTTGGGCGCATAAATATTTTCAATTGTTATATCTTCTTCTTGGATTGATCCCTTGATCATTATGTAGTGTCCTTCTTTGTCACTTGTAATAGTCTTTATTTTAAAGTCTATTTTTTTCTGATAAGAGAATTGTTATTCCAGCTTTCTTTTGATTTCCATTTGCATGGAATATCTTTTCCCATCCCCTCACTTTCAGTCTGTATGTGTCCCTAGATCTGAAGTGGGTCTCTTGTAGACAGCATATATATGGGTCTTGTTTTTGTACCCATTCAGCCAGTCTGTGTCTTTTGGTGGGAGCATTTAATCCATTTACATTTAAGGTAATTATCGATATATATGTTCCTATTACCATTTTCTAAATTGTTTTGGGTTTGTTATTGGAGGTCTTTTCCTTCTCTTGTGTTTCCTGCCTAGAGAAGTACCTTTAGCATTTGTTGTAAAGCTGATTTGGTGGTGCTGAATTCTCTTAGCTTTTGCTTGTCTGTAAAGGTTTTAATTTCTCCATCAAATCTGAATGAGATCCTTGTTGGGTAGAGCAATCTTGGTTGTAGGTTTTTCCCTTTCATCACTTTAAACATGTCCTGCCGCTCCCTTCTGGCTTGTAGAGTTTCTCCTGAAAGATCAGCTGTTAACCTTATGGGGTTTCCCTTGTATGCTATTTTTTGTTTTTCCCTTGCTTCTTTTAATATTTTTTCTTTGTATTTAATTTTTGATAGTTTGATTAATATGTGTCTTGGCGTGTTTCTCCTTGGATTTATCCTGCATGGGACTCTCTGCACTTCCTGGGCTTGATTACCTATTTCCTTTCCCATATTAGGGACGTTTTCAACTATAATCTCTTCAAATATTTTCTCAGTCCCTTTCTTTTTCTCTTCTTCTTCTGTGACCCATATAATTCAAATGTTGGTGTGTTTAATGTTATCCCTGAGGTCTCTGATACTCTCCTCAATATTTTTCATTCTTTTTTCTTTTTTCTGTTCTGTGGTAGTCATTTCCACTATTTTATCTTCCAGGTCACTTACCCGGTCTTCTGCCTCAGTTATTCTGCTATTGATTCCTTCTAGAGAGTTTTAAATTTCATTTATTGTGTTGTTCATCTTTGTTTGTTTGCTCTTTAGTTCTTCTAGGTCCTTGTTAAACATTTGTTGTATTTTCTCCATTCTATTTCCAAGATTTTGGATCATCTTTACTATCATTACTCTGAATTCTTTTTCAGGTAGACTGCCTATTTCCTCTTCATTTGTTTGGTCTGGTGGGTTTTTACCTTGCTCCTTCATCTGCTGTGTGTTTATTTGTTTTCTAATTTTGCTTAACTTACTGTGTTTGGGTCTCCTTTTCACACGGTGCAAGTTCGTAGTTCCTGTTGTTTTTGGTTTCTGCCCCCAGTGGCTAAGGTTGGTTCAGTGGCTTGTGTAGGCTTCCTGGTGGAGGAGACTGGTGCCTGTATTCTGGTGGGTTGGGCTGGATCTTGTCTTTCTGGTGGGTAGGGCCACGTCCTGTGGTGTGTTTTAGGGTGTCTTGAATCTTGTATGACTTTCAGCAACCTCTCTGTTAATGGGTGGGTTTGTGTTCCTATCTTGCTAGTTGTTTGGCATTGGGTGTCCATCACTGGAGCTTGCTGGCCATTGGGTGGAGCTGGCTCTTAATGCTGAGACATAGATCTCTGCGAGGGCTCTTGCGCATTGATATTATGTGGAGCTGGGAGGTCTCTGGTGGACCAATGTCCTGAACTCAGCTCTCCCACCTCAGAGGCACAGGCCTGACACTTGGCCAGAGCACCAAGGTCCTGTCATCCACACGGCTCAGAATAAAAGGGAGAAAAAAAGAAAGAAATAAAGAAAAAATAATAATGAAATAAAATAGTTATTAAAATAAAAAATAATCATTAAAAATAAAAAAAATTAAAAAGTAATAAAAAAAAAGAAACAAAGAAAGAAAGAAAAGAGCAACCAAACCAAAAACCAAACCCCCCAATGATAAGAAGCGATTAAAAACTATACTAAAAAAATAAAAGAATGGGGAGAAAGAACCCTAGGACAAATGGTAAAAGCAAAGTTATACAGACAATATTGCACACAGGCGCATACACATACACACTCACAAAAAGAGAAAAAGGAAAAAAAAAAATATTGTCACTCCCAAAGTCTACCACCTCAATTTGGGATGATTTGTTTTCTATTCATGTATTCTACCGCTGCAGGGTACATCCAGTTGATTGTGGAGATTTAATCCACTGATCCTGAGGCTGCTGGGAGAAATTTCCCTTTCTCTTCATTGTTCACACAGCTCCTAGGGTTCAGCTTTGGATTTGGCCCTGCTTTTGCATGCAGGTCACCTGAGGACATCTGTTTTTCACTCAGACAAGACAGAGTTAAAGTAGCAGCTGGTTAGGGGGCTCTGGCTCACTCAGGCCGGGGAGAGAGGGGTATGGAATGCGGGGTGAGCCTGCAGCAGCAGAGGCCAGCGTGACGTTGCACCAGCCTGAGGCGCGCCATGTGTTCTCCCGGGGAAGTTGTCCCTGGATCACGGGACCCTGGCAGTGGCAGGCTGCACAGGCTCCCGGGAGGGGATGTGTGGATAGTGACCTGTGTTGCACACAGGCTTCTTGGTGGCTGCAGCAGCAGCCTTAGCGTCTCAGTCCCGTCTCTGGGGTCTGTGCTGATAGCCGCGGCTTGCGCCCATCTCTGGAGCTCATTTAGGCAGTGCTCTTAATCCCCTTTCCTCAGGCACCCCGAAACAAAGAGACAAGAAAATGTCTCTTGCCTCTTCGGCCGTTCCAGACTTTTTCCCAGACTCCCTCCCAGCTAGCTGTGGCGCACTAGCCCCCTTCAGTCTGTGTTCACGCAGCCAACCCAAGTCCTCTCCCTGGGATCTGACCTCCGAAGCCAGAACCTCAACTCCCAGCCCCCACCCATCCCGGCAGGTGAGCAGACAAGCCTCTCGGGCTGGTGAGTGCTGGTTGGCTCAGATCCTCTGTTTGGGAATCTCTACGCTTTGCCCTCTGCACCCCTATTGCTGCACTCTCCTACATGGCTCTGAAGCTTTCCCCCCGCCACCCCCCGTCTCCACCAGTGAAGTGGCTTCCTAGTGTGTGGAAACCTTTCCTCCTTCACAGCTCCCTCCCACTGGTGCAGGTCCCATCCCTATTCTTTTGTCTCTGTTTTTCTTTTTCCTTTTGCCCTACCCAGGTACATGGGGGCGTTTCTTGCCTTTTTGGAGGTCTGAGGTCTTCTGCCAGCCTTCAGTAGGTGCTCTGTAAGAGTTGTTCCACATGTAGATATATTTCTGATGTATTGGTGGGGAGGAAGGTGATCTCCACGTCTTACTCTTCTGTGATCTTGAAGGTCTCCTCGAGAGCTAGCAATTTATTAAATCCTAAAATATAACTTGTCCGAGAAGAAATAACCTTCTAATCTAACTTCCCATTTGATAGCTAAGAAAACAGAGGCTCAGGAGCTGACATGCCTTAACAAAGACCCTACAGCAGGCTCTGATTGTATTTATTGATATCAGAAAAAAATCAAAACTAGATGTGATCAATCTGAAATATGCTAATTATTCTGGGAATATGCATCCACACTATACATAGTAACATTAAGGGAATCTTCACCACACTGTCCATCAATATGTAGCTGTCAATCTGTCAGTTAATTATAATTAATGCAGTTGGCACGGCAGAGCTCCAATGCATATTATCAATAGTTTGCATTCCCCAGCCAGAACATTTGCACCATCACAGAGTGTGTGATGAATATACATTAAAAATAATGAATCCTTTTCAGCTAAATGTTAATTTTGACACAATGATGACGTTTCTCCCTAGTTTTCTAAAGTTCTTGTATCATTTCTCTTCTCCCTCACAACCAAGTAAAGCAAAACAAAAAAGAAACAACTTCCAAAGGGACTAAGAAACTACTGACTTAATTTCTATGTGTTGAATGAATAGTGTTCTCAAAGCAGCCTGGGAAAACTTCCTTGCTGTCTTTGTCCTGATAAGATCAGGGTAGGGATTTTATTTTTGTCTATAGTAGGCTGAAGTTCTTATAAGGAAGACAATTCTGGCAGAATTTTAAGACAAAAATAATTTAAAACCTGTCTTTTGACAAATTTTTGCCTCTATAAGATTTTTTTCCTGTTACTAGTTTATTCATCTTAGCATGTGGAGATTTACTGCATAATTATGTGCCATCCTGAAAATATGGCATATCTGCAAACTGATACAGACAAATGGGATTGTGAGAACCCATATCTGAGAAGTCCCCAAAGCTGCCACAGTTGGTCTCAGAACTCTCCTTTTCTTCAGTGATGTAAAAACCCTCCACAAGATTCTTTTGGTCCTTTGTAAATGGACTGAGCCAAGTTCTAGCATCTCATGTGTCTCAATGCCTCAGAACTGAGTAGCTGCTCCATCCTAAAGAAACCTTTTCTTTTACTTCCCAACATCTCAGCTGCACAAGTGGCCTGGAGACCATGGCAGATGCTGTTCAAACCACACAGACTTTCTACCTTCTTCTCCATTTAAAAAGAAAAAAAAATTTCTAATTTGGATTTCCAAAAGGTTGTTTCTCAGAAGGAAGTAAGAAGAGGGTGATTCTCTCTAATTCACTTACGCTCTGAGAACTACCTATTCCGTGGGTACCTAAAATCCTCCTCTAGGTTTGCATGCTTTCCTGCTTATGCTCAGGGCAATTAGCAGCTGATTGTCGTAAGCGGAAGGTCATTACATAGAAACGCTGGCCCGTATAATTGCGAGTTCAAGGTTCCTGGCAGCTGGCACCCACTGCATCTTGCACCACCAGAAGCCATTGTTAGGAGGTGTACCCCGTGCCATTGAGCTGTCACTATCCTAGTCACCTCCTAAGGAGCATGGCAGAGCTCCTCTAAGTATGTTCCAATTCTTTCCTCGCATACAGGGCAGAACAGAGCCCGACAGTAATGTTCTTTCTAGAACAGGCTCCGCTTGCCAAAGCACTCGGCTCCTATCTTCATGCTCTTTTCCTTCTCTTATCCTCTTTTTCTCTTCTCTCTTCACTCAGTATTACATTTTCAGCAAAAGGCTGAGCATGGATAAAAAATAGTATAAATGTAGGGCTAATAGTTAAAGCACTTTAAAACCTCCACTCCTGAAAAAAAGAAAATTGCATGTTTGACCTCATTAAATCTTTTTGAATTATTATAACAATGTACTTATAAGAATTATTCTCTTTTTTCCTAGTTAGGAACACTTTACAGTTAAACCCGTTGCATTCTACTAAGATTTCCTGTTAAGGGACATAACTTATTCTTCAGCCCTAGTCACAGTATGTTTCAATATACTTCCTGAGAATAAATTAATTTTGCTTCCATGTCGTCAAATGTTTTTGAAAAGACAAATATATGACAAAGTAGATTATTGTTATTCCTATTAAGAGTGAAAATATAAGAATATATCTTTTTGTATAGTGACTAAGTTTATGGGGAAAGCTTAAAATACTATTAATATCATGTATCTATCTAAAAATGATATTGAGACTCTACTAAAACATCCTTCTGGGATATTTTTATTTATACCACTTTAAACCATGATCCATGAAAAAATTGTTCTTTTCATTAATGATAATTTGTTATTTGTCTGAATGTAAAGAACAGTATTATGGGATATAGATCCTAGGGAGTGACCTATGTATATAATTCAAAGCATGTCAGATTTTCTTCACTTGTGGTTTATCTATGCCTTGCAATAGAAGGATTCGTGTTGCATTGCATAGCATGAATTATAGTGATCCTCTGGGCCAGAAAAGCATAATTACTCACCATACAGGGGCACCTACTTACTTAATTTCTGCCTTAATCATCTATTTTCACTACTGTCTTTTCTTAAGAATAAAATAAAAACTTGCAGCTTCTTTTAAATAGATTTAAAACTATTTACAAATCTTCAAACTGTTAGATCTCTATCCTCAAAGACCTCATGACTTTCCTCCATTTCAGGAAGAGTGGGGGTGAGGAAACCAGTTAAGTCATGGCTAATTTGCCATTTTTCAACCAGGTAATAAGAGGAAAACTAGCTGCTTTGAGGCCGAGGTCTATGTCAAGTCTGTATTTTTTCCCCACCTACTTTCTCTATAATGTTCACTTTGAATGAAAAAATTATCTTGTAGTTCGGGAAATG
Organism: Eschrichtius robustus; assembly: GCF_028021215.1. Classification (NCBI taxonomy): domain Eukaryota; kingdom Metazoa; phylum Chordata; class Mammalia; order Artiodactyla; family Eschrichtiidae; genus Eschrichtius; species Eschrichtius robustus. The sequence continues at coordinate 34,510,269 of NC_090841.1, forward strand.
CTTTAAAAAAAACCTGATTTGCATAAAAACAGGCACTATAGCATAAGGCTAGGGCACCCCGATGCCATCATACTTCCAGTGCCTTTGAGAGTTTGGAGAGAGCTCAAATCCATTGTGCCTTGAAACAAATCATTTCTCTTCAAGGCATTTATAGCAAATGGTTCTTTGTTCATTTCAATAGTGTTTTGCAAATACTAAGTCTGACTGGGAGGTGAAGGAGGCAGGTTGGGGGGGGGTGGTCCATATTCATCATTTTAAAATCCTTTAAGAAGATTTCATCCTTTTGGAAAATGAATTTTGTGGTGGTATTTTTCCTTTCATTTGAGTGAAATGCTCTGGAAAGAAGGGAAGGAAAGGAAAGGAAAGGAAAGGAAAGAAAGAAAGAAAGAAAGAAAGAAAGAAAGAAAGAAAGAAAGAAAGAGAAGCAAGCCAGTTTCTATAGAAGTTTATCTACATAGACTAAGAAGATAAAATAAAAGGATGGCCAATTTATTAACTTTGGGCATTTATGATTCATAATGATCATCACTGATGAATCCATTGTATAGCCCAGGCTGATTAACCATTTATTCTATTGAAATGAGCAGATGGATTATACTATGGGTTCATTTTGTACAGGTAGATATGACCAAAGTCCATTGGCTTTCTTGAAATAGTGCAAATAATAATTAGGACTAGCAAGAAAACCTGCATATATGAAGTCATTTTACCTTTGAGCTTTAACTGACATCACTATCTGTAAGATGTTACTTTCTCTTCAATAACAATTATTAACTTTTTGTTCATCTTTTTCTTTGTTAATTGCTTACTATGGGAATCTGGTGACATTGCATTAAATTTCAATTTTTGTTTAGAGCACATCTCTTCCCTCTTACCTCCTGCAGCTTACTCCTGAGAAATTACCATCATCTTCATCACCATAGTTCACCAGAGGAGAATTAAACATGACTTTGGCTTTCAGAAAAGTGACTATAACTATAACTTTGTGTTATGACATTAAAAAGCCACAGAAAGAAAGTCAGTGCAATTATCTTGAGGGCATACGTGTGTGTAATGTCTGATAGAGCTATAAATCAACAAAGCATGACAGACCAATTCCCGTTATCAAGAACTTCATGGGGCATCACAGTTTTACTGTAGTGGAATTTTGTTATTTTCAGAACCTTGCTCATATTGCCCAGTTTTCAGGACTAAAATGTGGCACTCAGTTTCTCTGGAGGTAATAAGGCAGTAGAAAAGGCCTGCCTTCTTAGAAGTAATAAGAGTATAGCAAGGTTGTTGGATATAAGATCAGCATATCAAAATCAATTGCCTCTCTATATCCTGGCAATAGCCCATTGGAGAATGGAATAAGAAAAGGATTCCATTCAAAACTGCAACAAACAGGATACAAAATTAATACACAGAAATCTCTTGCATTCCTATATACTAAAAGTGAAAGATCAGAAAGAGAAATTAAGGAAATAATCCCATTTACCACTGCAACAACAACAAAAAAATACCTAGGAATAAACCTACCTATGGTGACAAAAGACCTGTACTCAGATGGGATACTGATGAAAGAAATCAAAGATGACACAAACAGATGGAGAGATATACCATGTTCTTGGATTGGAAGAATCAGTATTGTGAAAATAACTATACTATGCAAAGCAATCTACAGATTCAATGCAATCCCTATCAAATTATCAATGGCATTTTTCATTGGATTAGAACAAAAAATTTTATAATTTGTATGGAAACACAAAAGACCCTGAATAATGAAAGCAATCTTGAGAAAGAGAAAAGGACCTGGAGGAATCAGGCTGCCTGACTTCAAACTATACTACAAAGCTACAGTATTCAAGACAGTATGGTACTGGCACAAAACAGAAATATAGATCAAAGAAGCAGGATAGAAAGCCCAGAGATAAACCCATGCACCTATGGTTACCTACTCTATGACAAAGGAGGCAAGAATATACAATGAAGAAAAGACAGTATCTTCAATAAGTGGTGCTGGGAGAACTGGACAGCTACATGTAAAAGAATGAAATTAGAACACTCCCTAACACCATACACAAAAATAAACTCAAAATGGATTAAAGAACTAAATGTAAGGCCAGACACTATAAAACTCTTAGAGGAAAACATAGGCAGAAAGCTCTCTGATATAAATCGCTGCAAGATCTTTTTTGATCCACCTCCTAGAGTAATGAAAATAAAAACAAAAATAAACAAATGGGACCTAAGGAAACTTAAAAGCTTTTGCAAAGCAAAGGAAACCATGAACAAGATGAAAAGACAACCCTCAGAATGGGAGAAAATATTTGCAAACGAAGCAACCAAGGGATTAATCTCCAAAATATATAAACAGCTCATGCAGCTCAATATCAAAAAAAAAACAACCCAATCAGAAGATGGGTGGAAGATCTAAATAAACACTTCTCCAAAGAAGACATACAGATGGCCAACAAACACATGAAAAGATGCTCAACATCACTAATTATTAGAGAACTGCAAATCAAAACTGCAAAGAGGTATCACCTCACACTGGTCAGAATGGCCATCATCAAAAAATCTGCAAACAATAAATGCTAGAGAAGGTGTGGAGAAAAGGGAACCCTCTTACACTGTTGAAGGGAATGTAAATTGATACAGCCACCATGGAGAACAGCATGGAGATTCCTTAAAAAACTAAAAATAGAACTACCATATGGCCCAGCAATCCCACTCCTGAACATATATCCAGAGAAAACCATAATTCAAAAAGAGACATGCACCCCAGTGTTCACTGCAGCACTATTTACAATAGCCAGGATATGGAAACCTAAATGTCCATCAACAGAAGAATGGATAAAGAAGATGTGGTACATATATACAGTGGAATACTACTCAGCCATAAACAGGAATGAAACTGTGCAATCTGCAGAGACGTGGATGGACCTAGAGACTGTCATACAGAGTGAAGTGAGTGACAAAGAGAAAAACAAATGTATAACATCGCTTATATGTGGAATCTAGAAAAATGATATAGATGAACTTATTTGCAAAGCAGAAATAGAGACAGACATGTAGAGAATGGAGATATGGCTACTGGAGGGGAAGAGGGGGGTGGGATGAAATGGGAGAATGGGATTGACATATATACACTACTATGTATAAAATAGATAACTAATGAGAACCTACTGTATAGCACAGGGAACTCTACTCAATGCTCTGTGGTAACCTAAATGGGAAGGAAATCCAAAAAAGAGATGATATATGTATACATATAGCTGATTCACTTTGTTGTACAACAGAAATGAAAACAACATTGTGAAGTAGTTATACTCCAATAAAAATTAATAAAAAATGACTTTCAGTAATCAACTCTGATTCCAGTCAAGCTTGCCATGAGTGATTCCTGTGGCAGTGTGCTATAGCTTGTTGGAACCTAAAAACAAAACAAAACAAAACAAAAAAACCCAAAAAACCAAAAAACAACAAAATTGCAACAGTATCTATGTAGTATCTGGGAATAAACCTAACAAAGTGTACAAGAACTTTAAGGACAATTGTTCAATGAAGAAGCAAACTGTAAATTAATACATTCACTATGATATATTTATATTCAAAATCATCCACAAAATATGCTATTACATTTCCATATATTTATGTAAAAGTATAAAAATGGACTGGAAGGATATACACCAAACTCACAGTGTCTTGGAAATTGGGGTTGAGTATTGGAGTGATAATCAAAGGAAATTTTAATTTTATTATTGGACTAAAAATAAGATTTTTGGTTTTATTTGTGATCTTCAAATTTTTTTAAAAAATTAATTAATTAATTAATTTTATTTTATTTTTTGGCTGTGTTGAGTCTTCGTTTCTGTGCGAGGGCTTTCTCTAGTTGCGGCGAGCGGGGGCCACTCTTCATCGTGGTGCGCGGGCCTCTCACTATCGCGGCCTCTCTGGTTGCGGAGCACAGGCTCCAGACGCGCAAGCTCAGTAGTTGTGGCTCACGGGCCCAGTTGCTCCGTGGCATGTGGGATCTTCCCAGACCAGGGCTCGAACCCGTGTCCCCTGCATTGGCAGGTGGATTCTCAACCACTGCGCCACCAGGGAAGGCCAATCTTCAAATTTTTTACAGAGAATTTCTTCATATATTACTCGTGCATTAAAAAAAGTTTATACATGGAGATAGTATTAGAATACTAGAAGCAAATAGATCTAAACACCAATTTTGTATCCTGAGAATATAGGTGATTCTTATTTTCTTTTCACTTAAAAATATTTTTTTTCCAAATCTTATTTCCCATTGTCTCAGGGAAAAAAAAAAAGTTGACTTGCTATAAACTTAGTCAGAGAATATTGAGCTAAAAGCAAAATGCCAAGCAGAGGAGAAAAGAGCCAGGTTCACCATGAAGTGATAGAAAAAAACAAAGCAAAACAGAATCTGGACATATTAAAGTTCAAATTCAGTGTCATCACTCTGGAAATTCAGGCAGAATTTGGTTAGGTTTCCTTAGTTGTCAACTGGAGATGATAATACCTAATATGCAGGTTTTTGAAAGGAGTAGGGATAATGAATTTAAAGATGCTTGTATCCCAGGGACACCCTACCCTGTCCCTTCATGGTCCCATCATTCGTTTCCTTCCCCTCCTGAAACCAAAGTAGCTGAATCTCACAGCTGAGACCAGAGAGTGGACCCAGTACTTCTGTCTAACCCGTGACTGTGGCTCCTGTGCCTTAGAGAGGCAGGCAACTTGACAGAAGCCAAGTTGACCTAGTCTGGACGCAGGCTGATGAGACTCAGGCAATCAGCCCCGTGTGAGTCCTCACCAGACAGTCCCGCATCTCCCACAGTGGGGCAGATGTCTCCATTGTATTTTTGACTGCCTCCCAAGGAAGTGGGTTTGGACGAAGGGGCCTCACACCTCATGGGACAACACCGGGACCTTGGCTGCCTCTGCCTCTTGCCTCAGGCTTTGGGTCCAAATCCTTGCAACTCGTTACAGCACTTTACAGTTTACAAGGCACGAATGGCTCTTGCTCTCTTGCAGACTGTAAAGTCGGGGGCTTTGAGAGGCTGAAGTGAACTGGCAATGATGGATCGATCACAAAGCAGGTAGGCAGCAATCTGGCCTGGAACCCAGCTCTTGCTTTAGTCCACATGGAATGCACAACTGTCAGCAGAGCTAGAGAGTGCTGCTTTAGTGATCCATTTTAAAGGAAGAAAGTTTAGAAGGCCGTGTTTTCTAAAACAAAAGATGCATGTTATGTATACACACATTCAATTATGAGAGTAATTCTATTTTTTCAAATCCTTAGGAGTTTGGTGGATAGAGATATAGAAAATAGTAGGGAATGGTAAAGAAAGAGAAAACTTAACATTTGTTTGATCATCAGTGAGAGCTGTACCCCTCATGCTTGACACATCATTGACACTCAATAAATATTTGTTGAATGAATAAATCCATTAAACATATGCCACAAACAAAAAATAAAAAGGCTTATATAGGACCTGTTACATATGAGATTTTCAAAAAATAAAAATCTGAAGGTTAGAATACAAAAAAGGATGTGAAAAATTCAACAATCTTAATTTAGTTATGAGTCTGGGGGAAGCTGAATATCTAGGACAAATATATCCTATAATAAGATTCAGGACCATCCAGACAGGAATTAACCAAAAATGAGTTATATCAACATACACAAAGGGCATTAGGGTTACTACAGGAGGAGAAGCAGGGCACGCTGGAATTCCAACCAAAGGCTCCTGGCCAATAATTGATATAGGCCCTCAGACTATCTGCCTCTATCCATTGGGGAAAGCCTATTATTTGGTTTTGGTGGGTGAATAAATACCGTCTAGTGATGGCAGTGGTGGCATTTTGTATGTATATGTATGGGTCACACTTATTGAACACCTACTGTGTGTCAGGCACCGCTTTAAGATTTTTGTGTTCTTAGAGCATTACATTTATTTCTCACAGTAATCTTTTAAGATATTTACAGATTAGAAAACAATCCCAGAGAGGTATAGTAACCTGTCCAAGGTCACAGAACTAGTGAATGCCATCTGCCTTGTTACTGAGGTGATTCTGAGCAGTTTACTCTGCCCTCATCGAAACAGCCCACTCTGGCTCACCCCTAGAGATTATATCTGCTCTGTTTTGTTTTCCTAATGTGATTAGTGATCATTAGGATCCCTCCTTTTTCTGCTATTGTAATTTTTCTGGTATTACAGTTTTCTGGAAAAACTGTCCCCTCTAAAAGTCTTAAAATTCTTCTATCCAACTACTTACCTGTTGATAAGTTTGTACATTTGTGGTTCCTTTTCTAGGTTAAATAATCATGGATAAAAATCCTTAGCTCCGTTGATTCATGAATACCTAACACCTTTTTCAAGTGGAGTTCCATTTCTTTGTACTTGATGGAAAGCAGCCTTATTATTCAGAGAATATTGAGACCATGAAGGACCCTGCATGGGGGAGGCAGAAACAGAGAGAGGGAGAGGGAAAATAAAGACTGTAATTCACTGGAGAAATGGCAGCAGGAGAGCATAACTGTGGCTGGGCAACCTTGAAAAGTACAATATGTTAAAGTTAGCAGTAATACTTTTTTTATTAGACAGCTTTATATAGGCACTGAAGTGATTGCAATCTGGGAAAGGCAGAGATGAAGCTGAAATGCCCAGGGTTGCAAGGCCTTTTTATCGGGTTAGGCAAAATATTAGTGGACTCTTTATGGCTGTGAAGCAAAAGTAGGTGTCATTTTCCTGATGCAGTGTGTCTCCTGGGTTTGTCTCGTCACCTTCGTTCTCTTCTGCTCAGCATCCCTCTCTTGGGTGGTCACCGTGGCCTGAGTCTTCAGCTTTTCCTTTGTTCTGTCTCCCATACTCTGTGCCCAGAGTCCTGGAAACTCATTTTGAATGTTCTACAAGTTGCAATTCTCAGCTAGTTTTAACTGTTCAAACTAGAGTGTAGACGGAAAGTATTTAAAGAGAGATATCAGGGTGTTCAGCCATTTCACAATCAATCAAAAGCTATCGCTATCACAATGTAGATTATGTCAGTTAGAAAGAAACTATGGCTATGACAAGTAAGGGTCATAGTGATTCCTGCACACTTTGTCTTCTCCTGTGTGGGTGAATCTTAACTATGAGATAGAGAAATCCTTTCTATAAAGCACAGACATAAAAAATCATTAATCAATTTATTGACACCTTTACCTATGTTGCACAAATAATAAAGCAGAATTTGTTTTCTTCATAAGAGTTTTTCTTTTCCCCAAATACAGACTTTCTCTCCAAATCTTTTCTTTCAGTGCAATAGCAAGAAGTAAGCTTACAATAGATGCTAATATATTGTTCATTCTCACTGCTGCTAATTCTTATTTTAACAAGTGGGACTGGTTTGAGGAGCATCATTATAGCAGCTTGCTTGGACCTCGGGTCTGCGTCAAGAGGGGCCTCAGTGGATGGAAATAGATTGTCAGTATTGAGGGTGAACTTTCAGAACTGTGAATACAGAGGGCTCCCACCTATCAGTATTTATGAATCTCACATTTATGGACTTGGTCTTGTAGTTCAGAGAAAATAAAAGAACATAGAAGAACATTGTTCTATGAAGAACATTGTTCTAAACATTCCATATAGGATACACTTTATGTAACAGCAATGAGAAGCAGAAGTTGTCTGGAAGATAAAATCAGCACATAAAGAAAAATGTTTAACTGAAAATCCATCAATGAATCAAATGATAAGCAGAGAGTATTTTATGAGTTTTTTCCAAATTATCCAGTGCTGATTTGGTCTTAGTCTCTCTGAGTTTGATAACTGGTTACTGTTCCTGTTCTATGTTGAGTAAAATCTCATTTGCTAAGCGTCATTGGGTAATAACGTGTTTTGTATGTGTGTGTTCCTAGGTAATTGAAAACTCCCCTTTTAAGGATTCAAACTTCCAAAAAAAGTTTAGGTAAAACTCTTTTCACTTTATAGTCTTTTAAAATCGAGTCCATTGAACACCATTTAGCATTTTCTTGACATCTGAGATTGATCTTGAGAATATCATTTATTGCATTATGCTGAAATGCAATGATTTTTTTCCCAGGCTGTATTGTTTAGAGTGGTTTATGTTTGTACTAAATGATGCTGGATTGTTTTTCTGTTTGAGGACTGCTGTTCTTTTTCTCCCCCTAGTTCTTCTCTTTTATCAAATTGTAATGTTTTATTTACTATTCTTTGTGCGTTCTCCCTTCTGATTTGTTCATTATAATTTTGTATGGTATGAGAAACCAGATAACCAAGCATATTAGAAGCAGAAATAGCAGTGAAGATAAATGGGTTCCCAGGAACTCTCTAATGAGTAAAGTTCATGAACTTGCACAGTATATGTGTTGTGCAATTTGTCTTACATCTTTTAGGACTAACAGCCATGCTTCTAGAGAAATTGACCTATATTTTCTACCTCTTAGCCAGTTCCTCATATTCCTCAATCCACTGATTTTTCTTCTCTTCAGACACTAAGACTACTCTCACTTTTATTATCAATAACATTTTCTCTTCTGGTTGTCCATTTTCAGTTCTCCTTCGGTGCCTCTTCTTCTCTGCCCTCTTATATAACATCACTCTCAGTCCCCATCTCTCCACACTGTCTTGGTGAGCCATCAGAGGGTGACTGCTCAAGGTCCTTTGGGTATAATGTGGGAAAAGAGGATGACTGAGGGGAGTGTTAATAGGCATAAGGAGGAGCCAGAGCTCAAAAGTCCTGGCAAAGGAGTGAGCTGTGCCCTTGGGGGAGGGAGTGGGCCCCATGGTCTCATATATAACTGAGTGGTAAAGGAAGGCTAATCTGAGCATATGTGGAAGGTAGAGCTGGACTCAGTTCCCAGATTTAAGCACTGGATATAGTGGAACAGGGAGAGGGTGCTCAACAGCTGGCACAGAGGGGATCCTGGGTACATGCTCACTTCCTCTGCATGGATCTTCAGGAGCTGCTTATGATCTGAAGGTGGAGAGAATGCAACAAACCTATCCATGTTCAAGCCCAGAGCAGTAACTAGTCCACAACTCTGCTAGCCCTCTGGGGCTACCCTGTTTCACTCTCATTGCTTTTTGAGACAGGATCAGTATAGCTGGTGTGTCTATATAGATAACAGATTGAGTAAGGGAAGAGCAAGTAGTAAATATTTTATTTATGGGAGAAGTGTTATAAAATGCATGATATTAACTGCTACCTAGACACCGATGACTCTCAAATCAGTCCCAGTCCAGAGAACTCTGTATAATACAACCAAGTGTCTTGATGCCTAAAGCACAGTGTTCCAAAACTGACCTCCTTCTCCTTCCAGGCTCATTTGATGGCACCATGATCCACATAGTTGCACAACCAACAAGCTGGGAGTCATTCTAGTCTTCTCCTTTTCTTTCTTAACCCACATCAAATGGTCACTCAGCTCAGCAGCTCTGACTCATAAATACTTTTAATTGCCTTTCTCATCAACCAAATGCCACTACTCTGTACAGATTTACATAATTTATCATCTGTACTATTATCTTAACTTAAAAAAAATATTTATTTATTTTATATATTTATTTTCCTTATTTTTTTGGCTGTGTCAGGTCTTAGTTGCGGCACACGGGATCTTTGTTGAGGCGTGCGGGATCTTTTGTTAGCGCGCGTGGCCGCTTCGTTGTAGCGCTCGGGCTTCTCTTTTGTTGTGGCATGAGGGTTTTCTCTCTCTAGTTGTGGCACGCAGGCTCCAGTGTGTGTGGGCTCTGTAGTTTGTGGCACGCAGGCTCTCTCGTTGAAGCATGCGAGCTCAACAGTTGTGGCGTGCGGGCTTAGTTGCCCCGAGGTGTGTGGGATCTTAGTTCCACAACCAAGGATCGAACCCATGTTCCCTGCACTGGAAGGTGGATTCTTTACCACTGGACCACCAGGGAAGTCCCTATTATCTTAACTTTTAAACTCATTTCTCTTTCTTTTATGTTGGTCATGCTATCTGGTCATGCTAATATGTTGTTAAAATATTTAACAAGCCTAAAATTAATGACGTTGTTAAATTAAATGAAAACATATAATCAATCCTGATGTTATTAAAAGGGTGGATAATTCTGTTAGTGGCCAAGGGTGAAGATTTACTATGTGATATATACGTGTTTGGTGGGTCAGTAAATGTTATCATATAAATAAAGGATAGCTAGTAGTGTAAATACATAAGCTCGAATGAAGGTTACTGCAAATTCTAGAATTATGAGTCCTAAAATAATAAATGTGGGCTTCCCTGGTGGCACAGTGGTTGAGAATCTGCCTGCCAATGCAGGGGACACGGGTTCGAGCCCTGGTCTGGGAAGATCCCACATGCCGCAGAGCAACTGGGCCCGTGAGCCACAATTACTGAGCCTGCGCATCTGGAGCCTGTGCTCCGCAACCAGAGAGGCCGCGATAGTGAGAGGCCCGCGCACCGCGATGAAGAGTGGCCTCCGCTTGCCACAACTAGAGAAAGCCCTCGCACAGAAACGAAGACCCAACACAGCCATAAATAAATAAATTAATTAATTAAAAAAAAAAAAGGATAAGCCCAACTTTATAAAAAAAAAATAATAATAATAAATGTAATTGAAACCATTGAAAGACTAATCAATATTAGGACATAGTTTCTCTAATCAAGTGAATTAATGGATGACTTGCTGTAATGTTTATTGAATATTACAAATATCAGTCAGTCGGTCAGTTGTAGAGCAAAAGCTATGGATTGAATAAAAACCTGATAGTTTTGATAATTACTTGTATAGAGATAAGTGGAATTGGTGGTAAAAAGCAGGCCAGTGAGACTCTAGTTTTGCGGCAGAGGCCAGTAGTTACTGTTCTTGCTTACAATGGAACTAATTCCCTAATTTCGTTGAAAGTTCTTTTGCCTCAACCCATGATCTAGGTTCCATATTTATGATGTTCAGTAATTATTGGTGCTTGCTATGTATGGGTTAGGCACTAGGCTGGCATATTGTGGATATAATGATGGGTTAGCTGGTAAGGTCTTTGTCCTCAAGCTTAAACCTTCTTAAAAAAAACCATTGAAACAAACATTTCAAACAATCATTAAAATAATAACAACAACATGTTCCTGTCTAACACAGTACAATTGTTCTTCATATGTGTAAAATCATTTTCCCAAAATGTAAGACCTAAAACCCCATTAGTTCCTATACCATCTCTGAGTGATATTTATTCCTTTTTTTACTTTAGTCACAATTCTACTTTGACATATTTAACCTGAGGGTTAAATTTTGAGTTAACCATCAACAACAAGTTTATATAAATTGTTAGAGGAAAAAGAGAGCGGGAAGAGAGAAAGTGGCTAATAAATATAATGAAAATATTGTATATATTAAGAACAAAGAAGAATATAGCCCCTATAGTCTTCCTTTCTGCAACTGGTCATGAGACTATAATTGGTATTTGTATCTTCTTCATTTTCTATTTTATGTTTTTTTTTTTCCTAAGCCAGCACCTGAGTTAGTTTTTTTTTTTAATTAATTTTTAAACTTGGGTGAGTTGAGATACTTCAAACCTCAATCCTGAGGCAATGGGGACCTTGACAGTCCTGCTTGTGCTGGGTTGTTCTAGTCTTCTATAAACTTTTACCACTGGACATGGTGAAAGGAAGGAGATATACTTCTCCACTTTCTTTGTGTAGCACAAAATATTACTCCTTGATAATCAAGAGTAATTACTTAAACATCATAATAATTCTCCTTCTCTCTTTTTTCCTATTTGTTTCATGACTTAAACTGCCTAAAATGCTTATAAGGGCCATATAACTGTCTCAACCTCAAGTTTAGTGAAGCCAATAATTTGGTCCCTTCTGGAAGCACTCTTCCCTTGGGTTTTAAGGGAGCTAAACCAGTAAAACCTAACGTTGTGCATTGTGATAGAAAACTTCTGTTTTGCAATTACATGTAATGATAAGAAGTGCTGTTCCCACCAGGCATGCATTCTATCACTAGAAGAAAACACACCATATCCAGAGCATATAGCATATCCAGTTCTCCAGTAGGAGAACACTCTGAATTTGCAAGGTGTTGCCTCCAAGCTGATGCAGTAACTGAGTCTTCAGTAAGTCAGTATATTGTTCTGTGGAGTCACCTGCTTTTGCATGATGATTCATGAAAATAACAGGAAGTATCACAGGTGTCAGCTGATAACTTCAGTTTTTTTGGTCATAAAATTCAGTCTTTTGTCGGAAGCAAAGCTCCTTGGAATAACATCAATTCTGGAATACAGTAATAGAATAGAAATAAAGGCATTTCAAAATCCATGGATAGTGTTAACTGGTAGAACAGTGGTCTTTATTTTAACGTAGACCATGTGTTCTTTATGATGAGAGGAGTTTAAAACAATCATCTTGCCAGCAGATGGCTGGATAGTTGTTCTAGATGTCTCATCGTTGTTCCCTGTGTTTGGCAGAAAGGGGACTCATAGTACCAGATGAACAATGGTTGATGATCTGATCTATTGCTTCTACTCATACCACCATAGCCACTTTTACATGGTCCTGCAGATTAAATATTGGAATGGCAGTGAAAATGTGATGACTGACATTCACAGGATGGCTCCCCCTGCCCATTTGTTTTGTAGTGACCTCTGATGAATATTTATGTACACACAAATACAACAGAAGTATTTTCTCACTTTGTGTCCATTCGGTGAAGTCCATTTACATCCCTCTTTCCCAGACCTTCTTGTCATTAACCTTGAATTCTTGTTCTAAGACCCTTGCCACCTAGCCAGTTTCTGCACACCAATCAGTGTGAAGCCATTCTTCAGACCATCTCCCCCTCCACAAGGAGTGGATGATTGGATTTACCACTCAAAAGATCTTCTTCCATTTTGATGGTTGCTCTTCACATCGTCTTTCAGAGCCACCAAGAGTGTGGGATTTGGATCTATATTGCTTTTATTCACATTGCCATTGTTTTTGAACCTTATTGGTTTGGTAACTAGTGTAATTTGTTGTCTTTTTTTAATACATTTCTACTGTTTTTTTGGCAGTTGAATAGGGAGGAGTAGGTGTTTTAAATTTGCTATCTTCTTACAAACTGTCATGTGTATATGCAATATTAAGCAAATTTGTTTTATATACATTGTGGTTAAAAGAAGAGTGAAATATATTGATTTCATTTTAGAATCCATTGCACTTTGCCTTATTTAAAGAAAAATTTTGAGAAAATTATGTTTCCTTTTTTGAAGACTACACAAAAAGGGATTCCATTTTAGAATATTTCACAAAATGTCAACAGAATAAGCACAGCAAAATGCTTTCAGTTTTTGTCAAGGATAAGTCATATGTTAGGAAAAATGTCTGAGCCTATGACAAAGTCTTGTAGAAAGATATTGACCTCCAGTGTGTGTAGCATTGTGCTCATAGGGATATGTTCTAGTTGGTGTGATTTTTCTTATTTGTCAACTACATGACAGCTTCAAATTGTGGAACAAATCAGTTAGACTCAGTTTTTAGTATATGGTATTACTTTGAAGATGCTGGGTTCATAAATTGCATGGAAATCAAAATGGCATATTTTTATTCTGTAACACAGATAATCTTACCCTAATTGTGTTTTTTCTTTTTTAATTAAAAAATTTTTTTTTAATGTTTATTGAGTTGTCTATGTAGCCTTCAGAAAACAACACTGAACTTTTAAAGGAAAAAAAAAAAAAAACCCTTAATGATGCCTTCTGTTTTGATAAAGACTTTTTACTTGGTGTCATTTATTAAACACCTTGATAAGAAAGATAGATTTACAGTTGTTAGAGTATATATTTCTTTGTACAAATGGTAGTAAGTTGAAGAGACACACTTTCAATAATGAGGTAAAACCTCATTATTGAAATGAGCTTGACAACTCCATTCATGTCAGAGATATAATAAATGAAATGAACACTATACAATTTTTTCTGCTGAAATGCATGTTTCTTTAATGTGGATTAGCTTATATGAAACTGACAAATCAGGAGGTGATGTTGGCATAACATGGAAGGTGTGTCGTTTTATGTCCCAGAATGTTAATATTTTATAGCTGTCAGATGTAAACTCTTTCACAATTGAGGAGAAAGCCTTAGCAATTAGGAAGACTTTAAGAAAACAGCTGAAAAATACTTCAGAAGTGACTTCCTTTCATTTAAGAAAGTGCCTTTCTAGCATAGTGGCTTGAAGAAATGGGATAATTTCTGCCATGAGAAGCTTTTGGGGAAGCTGCAAATGCAGGAGCAGCAGCAGATAACACATTGCTCCCATGTTAAAAAAAAGTAATGGAGAAGAGTATTCCTGGATTGAATTTTAAATTTTTATATAATTGACCTCTAGAAATAAGTTCTGTAAGAATCTACATCTCAAAGTAGGAAGCACAGCGCAAGGGTATAAGATTGCAAAGGATGTACTGAGGGTGATTTTAGGTGCAAATGCCAACAGAGGATTAACTGTACTCGTGGATTTAACAGGATTGTGATTGTTTTTGTTTGTTTTCTGATTATAGAATCTCATAGGTTTTTACTGGTCTGACAAAACCCTGCTTTTCCCAAAAACACATGAGATTTTTCAGGAAGGCATATTTGGCCATAGACCAGAAATACCTGTACTTGGACTAGGACGACTGGAATGAACATCTGATAGTGCAAGGGGCAGAGATTTGAAAGGTGGCAAAGCATTGTAACCAGTTCATCTCATAGGCTTTTGTGTAGATAAAATGAGATTATGTGTGTGAAAGTGCTTTACAAATTTTAAATCATTTTATTTTTTGTTAGAAAATCTCTCAAGACTAAAAGTCTTTATACACCCTTTTTTGTCACTTTTTATTCAACAAGCCTTTAGAAAGTGCTACCTCTGTGTGAGGCACTGTGCTAGATGCTGAGGATAAAATGAACAAAATTATCATGGCCCTTGTGGAGCTTACAGTCCAGTGGGGGAAATGAAATTAAATAATATAATCACAGAAATGATTGTTTAATTAAAAGCTATGAAGGAAATGAACATGTGATTTGAGAGTATATAGCAAAGCATTTTGATCTTGACTGTGGCATTGAGGAAGGCTCCTCTGAAGAAGAGATTATCATGAATTGGATTAACCTGAATAGGAATTAATTAAGTGAGTATGTGCACATACATGCATGTGTGTTTATGTGTGTGTGTACATGTATGAAGGTTAATTCCTGACAGGGGTCCAGGCTTATTGCAGACAAGGAAGCAGTGTGTACAGAGATCCTGTGGAAGAAAAGAGGATTGATGCTTGCAGATTTGAGAGAAGACCAATGTGCTGTGGTCATGGGAAGGGAAGAGTATGATAGGCAGGACCCAGACCTGGCAAAGCCTCATGGTTAGTGGTAATGATGTTGGGCTTAAACCCAAGAACCATGGTACTCACTGAGTCCAGGAACTCTTCTTTGAGGGCACCATGCTATCCCTGTCACTCTGGAATAGGATGGTGGCAGTGGAAATGCACAGATGTAGAGACTTAAAAGCTGAATCAACTGGACAAGCTAATTTGGATGTAAGGGGTCAGGGGAAGGCAATAAAGATTACATCTAGGTTCCTGCCTTGAGAAACTGAATGATAGTGGTGCCATTCATTGAGTTGAGCACTAGATTTTGGGGAAAAGAGTGAATTTGAGCTTTGATGTGTTGTGTCTGATACATCTTGGAGATTTCCAAATGAAGACGTTGAGTAGCACATTTGATATATAGGTTGAGTTCAGAGGAAAGGTTTGGCCTGTGTTAAAGTATGAATTTGTGAAACACCTGCATTAATTGCTAATTGAATTCATGTGCACTAATGAGATTGCTGATGGAGAGTACAGACTGAAAAAAAAGGCTGAGCTTCAAGGTAACACTAAAAACTACAGAGGAAGATGAGACAGCAGAGGAGAATTTGAATGAATATAGAAATAGGAGGAAGGTATGGCATAGTTGGAGTCAAGCAAAGTGAGTGTTTCAAGAGTTCTCTCTCTCTTTTCATGCTGATGGGATGAATGTTTCAAGTAAGAGGAACAAAGAAGAGAATTTATAGGGTAGGTTTCCTGTGTCTTGGACTCTGTGGACAGAAACTGGCAATGTTTTAGGTTGTATGAGCTCAATATAGACTTGGTTTGTGACACACGTAGGAAATCTACACTTTAACACTTCTGTGAGAATCATGCTCAATAGGACGGCCTTCTGATAAACAGGATTGCTCTTTCAGGCGTTTTATGGAGAGCAGGGCTACATTCTAGCTGCATGCCTTTCTGGATGTTTATGGTTTTCCTACATTAGTTATAATTCTATTTTGATGTGTTATAACTCAAAGATTGAATTATAAGGTTAACCACTATGAACAAACATAACCTTAGACATAGAAAGGGAGAAAAACAGTTAATAAATATAGATATACTCCAGAAGCAAGGAAGGAAAAATATATAGCCACTGTTGTCCTTGTGTCTAACACTGGTCATGTGGCTGTGCTTGGTATTTATGAATCCTTTCTTCCAACATCCATTCCATGTTCTCTTTTCTTACCCCAGTACCTCAGATGGTTAGATTTCTTTACCTGGCAGAGTGACTTAAAATCTTAATTCCTGAAGGGTTGGTGCTATTAGCAGTCCTTCCTGCATTGGGTTACTGGAGAATCCCACTGACTTTTCACTGGACTTTTACCTTTTGGATTCTATGCATACTTCTCCCTCTTTTCATTGTTTAGAAGCAACACAATTTCCCCATAATAATCAGAATCAATTACCCTAGAAATACAGAAATTTATCCTTTGCCAACTCAGTGACATAAAGAATCAGACGTGGCTGGGAAGCAGTCTCAGCCTCTAGTTAAAAGGAAGTCTTTGTCTGTTTCCTGGTGGAAGTATTCCTTTCTTGGGAACCAAGACAACCACAATAGCAGAGCATAGAGATGTTAGGACATGGGAAGCAAACACTTTGCAGGTAGGTTATTAGGGATAATAGTGAAGGGAATCACCTTGCTTCCACCATCTAATTCCCAGAAACCATGTGGTTTTTTTCTTGGTTCCGAGCATGTACTGCATTCTTAGGACAGGACTTAAGGTAAACACTATGGTGCATATCCAGGTCCCTCTTCAGAAATAAAATACTCATTCCCAGCCACTGAGGGTGTGATTGGCAGAGAGCCCTTAGTTTTTGGCTCCTTCCAGGGTTGCTTCTGCTGAAGAGGTCACATCCCCTTCCCAGGGTCTGCTGCATTGAATGACTGGTTAACACGGAGGTACAGAGACCCATCCTCCTGCCCCAACTCCGGACAGTCTCATCTTCAGCTCTTCCTGCAGGGTTAGCTGAGGCTTCCATTCAGCCTGAATTGCAGCTTCTGTTTCTGCTCAATCCTACTTTCTTCCATCTCTTCAACAGAAATTAATCCCAAGACTTCCTTGTGCTAATCATCTTGTCAGGGTCAGCTTCCTGAAGAACCAAACCTACAAGAGACTGTCACCCACAAGCTAACCCAGATGGCTGTGTGACCTACTTTTCAGTGGTCTGGTCCACTGCTCTGTCAGGCCAGCTGGCTGTGTTGTCAGGGTAAGACCAATGAATCATGTGGATGTGAGCTTATTTCCCTTCTCCTTTTGCTGAGGAATGTGTTCACTTGTCAGAAGCAGCTGTTTGTGGTATAACATGAGAGAATAAGACATTCCCTAAATCCATATTGTGGGTGTTGGCAGAAGCATGCAGACAGGGAAAGCACTGTCACCTACTGAATAGTCACTTACTGAATCAATGCCCCTCCCATAATGGAAGAGATCCAATGTAAGCAACCTGCTACCAAGGGTCTGGCTAGTTTTCCTGGGGAATAGAGCCCCATTGAGGGCTCTGAATCTCAAGGGAAAGATACACAATGCATTCCAATTAAACTTACATTGTTCAAAATATGTTCAGAATGTCTACTTGGAACTGTCTTCAGAGCTCATAAAGGGATATATATTTTTCTTTTGCCCGAAACCATGTTACCTACTCTGGGTATATATTACCTCCGTAGATATTATGTATAGTACCTTCTATACCTCTGATATAAACCTTCCGGTTTTAGAGTATTTTGTCACTCAGCTTCAATAATCTTTGGTGATTACCAACCACTTTTGGACATTCCTCAATTTCAACTGCTCTCCATGTGATCAGAATAATATAAAAGAACTATGCACTGGCAAAAACAGGAAATATATCAAAATTATACACCAAAATACTGGATTTGTGAGAGAGATCTTTCCTTCCTTATACTTTTCTGAATTTCTGAAATTTCTGTTAATGAGCAGGTATCTCTTTTAGAGTGAGAAAAAGAAGATTGATTCCTCCCCACACCAAACAAAAGAAAGCTGTTCTTTTCTTATATGTTGGGATATATTATGTTCTAAAACATTTAAATGATACTGTAAAAAGATGGTTTTCCTTTTTCTTTTTTTCCAGCTTGAGCTCCTGGTGGTAATTTACCATCTGAGTGTGCAGGTGTGTTTGAGAACAGCACGGGAACAACAATTATTTCCACAGTCTGCAGTAGTGACATTTGTATACTTTTATAAGTTTTTATTATGTTTCTGGCTATTCCTATCAGTTGTTAGAAGGTGAAATGCTTTCATTATATTTATTAATTACCTAGGCAATGATTTAAGAATATATTCACACCTTTTTCATTCTTTCCATGAAATGGTATATAGTTTTTATCTTGCCTTAGCACAAAGCAATTACTTGGAAACTTTTTTACCTCAATTACTGAAATCAATATTCATTTCCTTTATAATTTAATAAATAATAAAAGGACTATATGCTGGATTTACTATACACAGCACTTCCTATACACAGCACTTCAGAGGTGTGTAATTTCAATATGACAACTTTCCTTTTCCCCATCAATCAGTCATCAATGGATGTTCA
This sequence comes from Eschrichtius robustus, assembly GCF_028021215.1. Lineage (NCBI taxonomy): Eukaryota > Metazoa > Chordata > Mammalia > Artiodactyla > Eschrichtiidae > Eschrichtius > Eschrichtius robustus. Next base: position 34,529,153 of record NC_090841.1, read on the forward strand.
TCAGAACTCATTCCTGGGAAAGTGACAGGTTGAACTTCTCATAAATTTCAGTTTTATGTGACTAAAACACGAATTTTAATGAATTTGCTGCAGTTTTAAACTTGGAGTGAAGGAGAAGTATCCATTATTATGGCTAAAGGCTGAATAGGCTAATGCTTCCTGCAAAATATCACATGGATTCTGAATAGTTCCACCAATTAATCAAGGCTGAAGATTATTTATTTGATCTTTTAGAATGGTTTTAATAACATAGGTAGTTCAGTAAGCACACTGTATTTTTTTTTTAACTAATAGTTTAATAGTCACTGATTTTAAGTAATTCAGGTGATATGGAGATTTCTTCTAGCTTCCAAATGCCATGATTTGGGAAATTTTGATTGCTAACACAACCTTGCTATGGAATCAAGGATTACCTATGGTTACAAAAGAGAACATTTGTTCATCTATCCTATTCACTGCAGGATACTTGATCTCTTTGAAAGTTCAGTGTGGAATGTGCTACCCCATGGTATTTTTAAGACAAAATTGGCTAAACCCCTACTGTGGCAATTGTATTTTCCATTCGAAAGTACTGAAGCTTCTGAGACTTGATAGGCTTTAGTAACTGAAAAATAAATGATTCCCCCAGCCTGAGCTTCCTTTTATAAAAAATGAAATTTCATTAACTCCTCCTTGTTCTGTTGATCTCTGCTGGCACAAAGACACCTGAATCCTATCACCTAGCTGAAACTAGTGTTTTCGTCCTTGCTTGGGGTAATAGGCAAGGGGGGGGGGTTGATGAACAGTTGTTTTGTTTCCAGAAAGCAGGAGAACTGCTTAGGTGAACTGGTGCATAGGAACATACAATGCACTGCAACATTTCTTTAGGCGGGAAGGATTTATGCCTAGTTCTAAAAAGGATTCATACCTGTTATTAACCTACATTCTTCATGAGGTCTTTAATCAAACTATACCAGGTCTACAGTGGAAATTTTAAGCAGTTTGCTTTTGAATGGATACAAAGACTTTTAAATGCTGGATCAAGTAAGTATAAGAGTCAAGATAGGCTGTTCCAGATTTTTACCCAAATGGAACTCCTGGCATCAGCTTCATTGGCTTAACCTAGGCTGCTGTGGCTGGAAATGAAAAGCAAACCAGAAGACGTCAAGTGGGATCCAGTTTTCGGATATACCAACTCTCTGTTGCTCTGTTGTAGCAACCTGAGACTCTAAAGAAATTATAAGTTAAAGGGAAGAACATATAATTATGTTTCTGCAGGCTTGTGAGCCTGTAAGTTAGTGCAATTTTGCTTTTCTAAAGTAAGCCTTCCTACGAGGCAGGCTTTTAGAAATTCTCACTCTAGCAAATTGCAGCAGAATGCTATTATTGTGAAAAATTATATCACTACCTTTCTTCTCCCCCTTTTTAAATGAAAGATTTTCTTCAATCGGCGAGCAGGCACAGCAGTTTCCGTTAAGGTTTGTTTTCATGATGTCTTTAAAGTTTTGAACAATATCTTTTATCACAAGTTCATGAATGGGGGGAAGGCATTTAAATTGAGTGATTCACTGACAATGTGCTAATAAATGTTGGTATTCAAACACTGCAAAATAATAAGGAGGTTTATTTTAGGACATGCACATGTGAGAGGAGGGTGGTGTGCTGCAGAGTGTATGCTGATTATAGTGGTCAATCCAACTAGACCACCATAGAGTCACAAAACATTGTTTCTCAATAGAAAAGCACAGAATTTCACTCTGACTACTGCTTCCAAATATGAGGCACTGTGGGGATATGGGCGTGGGGGCCCTGGGAGGTTTCTTTGGGGAGAGTACAAAGTCATAAAGAAACCCAAGAAGAGCTATTAACCTTCAAAATGGCTTTAAAAATACTAAACTATTCAACCTTGCTTTGTGCTGTTAACATCACACGAAGAATAGCTTAAAGCAATTTGCATGTGTAAATGAAAAAAAGAGGAAAGATACAAAAAGGAAAAAATGAGACGTGGGTACAAAGGTTTTTGAATGAGATTAAAAAAAACAGGAAGAAGCTGGCAGAAAGAAACTATATCCACAGCAAAGCCTTGAGTTCACTTTTTACACAGGGGCACAGAAATGTTTTGGGTCTTATACCCAAAAGGCTAACTAATGTGAAACCACCCAGAAAGGCATGATGGCACTGCTGGCTATATCACTCTGACTGATTCCACAATTGTGGAAATCTTAGAAAGTCTCATAAGGGCAGCCAAAAATCAATCTGAATATTATGCGAGGATTTCAGAAGGCTGTAACAAGGAAATGAGAATAGTTGAATAGATGGAATTGAAGATTATTTCCAAAGTCATTTACAATGTCACATATGCAAACACAGAAAAAATACAAGAAAAGAAAGATTGCGTAGCAAATCAGATAACTCTCTGTCTGTCTCTCTCTCTGTCTCTCTCTCTCTATATATATTTAAAACCACATTCCTTTAAGTAAATTCACTATGGTTTTAGTTCTAGTGATCACTGTATTAATTTAAGTCTAAGAAATAGAATTCAACAAGCCTGGCCCTGAGTAAGAATGAACATTAGAGGTGAGCAACAGATGTGGAGATGCGGGAGACACACTGACACGCACGCCAGGAATGAATTCCTGTGTGTCATTTGTACTGGCTGGATGGAGTAAGCAATCTGAATATGCTTCAAAGTGGATCCTTCCAGTTTCCTAATAAGACCTCAGCCAGCTAACCTGTTGATTTCTTTCTTGTGAGATTTGGAGCAGTGAACCAGCCAAGACCACCCAGAATTCTGACCTACAGAAATATCAAAGGGATATATTGATTAAAATTGTAAAGGAATGGGTTTCATTCAAGATGGTGGAGTAGAAGGACATGTGCTCACTCACTCTTAAGAGAGCACTGGAATCACAACTAACTGCTGAACAATCAGCGACTAGAAGACACTGGAACTCACCAAAAATATACCCCACATCCAAAGACAAAGGAGAAGCCACAGTGAGATGGTAGGAGGGGTGCAATCACAAAAAAATTAAATCCAATTACCGCTGGGTGGATGACTCAGAAACCAGAGAACAATTGTACCACAGAAGTCCACCCACTGGAGTGAAGTTTCTGAGCCCCAAGTCAGCCTTCCCAACCTGGGAGTCTGGCAACAGTAGGAGGAATTCCCAGAGAATCACACTTTGAAGGCTAGTGGGATTTGATTACAGGACTTCAACAGGACTGGGGGGAACAGAGACTCCACTCTTGGAGGGCACACGCAAAGTAGTGTGCACAGCAGGACCCAGCGTAAGGAGAAGTGACCCCATAGGAGACTGAACCAGACATACCAGCTAGTGTTGGAGAGTCTCCTACAGAGGCAGGGGGTGGCTGTGGCTCACTGTGGGGACAAGGACACTGGCAGCAGAAGCTCTGGGAAGTACTCCCAGGCATGAACCCTTTTGGAGTCTGCCATTAGCTCCACCAAAGAGCCTGTAGCTTCCAGTGCTGGGTTGCCTCAGGCCAAACAACCAACAGGGAGGGAACCCAGCCCCACCCATCAGCAGACAAGTGGATTAAAGTTTTACTGAGCTCTACTCACCAGAGCAACACCCAACTCTACCCACCACCAGTCCCTCCCATCAGGAAACTTTCACAAGCCTCTTAGATACCCTCATCCACCAGAAGGTAGACAGCAGAAGCAAGAAGAACTACAATCCTTCAGCCTGTGGAACAAAAACCACATTCACAGAAAGATAGACAAAATGAAAAGGCAGAGGGCTATGTACCTGATGAAGGAAAAAGATAAAATCCCAGAAAATCAATTAAATGAAGTGGAGATAGGCAACCTTCCAGAAAAAGAATTCAGAATAATGATAGTGAAGATGATCCAGGACCTCGGAAAAAGAATGGAGGCAAAGATTGAGAAGATGCAAGAGATGTTTAACAAAGACCTAGAAAAATTAAAGAACAAACACCTAGAAGAATTAAAGAACAAACAAACAGAGATGAACAATACAATAACTGAAATGAAAAATACACTAGAAGGAATCAGTAACAGAATAACTGAGGCAGAAGAGCAGAGAAGTGACCTGGAAGACAGAATGCTTGAATTCACTGCTGTGGAACAGAATAAAGAAAAAAAGAATGAAAAGAAATGAAGACAGCCTAAGAGACTTCTGGGACAACACTAAATGCACCAACATTTGCATTATAGGGGTCCCAGAAGGAGAAAAGGGAGAGAAAGGACCCGAGAAAATATTTGAAGAGATTATAGTCAAAATCTTCCCTAACATGGGAAAGGAAATAGTTACCCAAGTCCAGGAAGCACAGAGAGTTCCAAGCAGGATAAATGCAAGGAGAAACATGCCAGGACACATAGTAATCAAACTGACAAAAATTAAAGACAAAGAAAAATTATTAAAAGCAACAAGGGAAGAACAACAAATAATATACCAGGGAAATCCCATAAGGTTAACAGCTGATTTCTCAGCAGAAACTTTACAGGCCAGAAGGGAGTGGTTTGATATATTTAAAGTGATGAAAAGGAAGAACCTACAACAAGGATTACTCTACCTAGCAAGGATCTCATTCAGATTTGACAGAGAAATCAAAAGCTTTACAGACAAGCAAAAGCTAAGAGAATTCAGCACCACCAAATCAGCTCTACAACAATGCTAAAGGAACTTCTCTAAGTGGGAAACACAAGAGAAGAAAAGGATCTACAAAAACAAACCCAAAACTATTACGAAAATGGGAATACGAACATACATATCGATAATTACCTTAAATGTGAAAGGATTAAATGCTCCAACCAATAGACAGAGGATCACGGAATGGATACAAAAACAAGACCCCTATATACGCTGTCTACGAGAGACTCACTTCAGACCTAGGGAAACATACAGACTGAAAGTGAGGGGATGGAAAAAGATACTCCTTGAAAATGGAAATCAAAAGAAAGCTGGAGTAGATATACTCATATCACAAAAAATAGACTTTAAAATAAAGAATGTTACAAGAGACAAGGAAGGACACTACATAATGATCAAGGGATCAATCCAAGAAGAAGATATAACAATTATAAATATATATGCACCCAATATAGGAGCACCTCAATACATAAGGCAACTGCTAACAGCTATAAAAGAGGAAATTGACAGTAACACAATAATAGTGTGAGACTTTAACACCTCACTTACACCAATGGACAGATCATCCAGACAGAAAATTAATAAGGAAACACAAGCTTTAAATGACACAATAGACCAGAGAGATTTAATTGATATTTATAGGACATTCTGTCCGAAAACAGCAGATTACACTTTTTTCTCAAGTGCACATGGAACATTTTCCAGGATAGGTTATATCTTGGGTCACAAATCAAGCCTTGGTAAATGTAAGAAAATTAAAATCATATCAAGCATCTTTTCCAACCACAATGCTATGAGATTAGAAATCAATTACAGGGAAAAAACCATAAAACACACAAACACATGGAGGCTAAACAATACGTTACTAAATAACCAAGAGATCACTGAAGAAATCAAAGAGGAAATAAAAAAATACCTAGAAACAAATGACAAGGAAAACACGACTATCCAAAACCTATGTGATGCAGGAAAAGCTGTTCTAAGAGGGAAATTTATAGCAATACAATCCTACCTCAAGAAACAAGGAAACTCTCAATTAAATAACCTAACCTTAAACCTAAAGGAACTAGAGATAGAACAACAAACAAAACCCAAAATTAGCAGAAGGAAAGAAATCATAAAGATCAGAGCAGAAATAAATGAAATAGAAATAAAGAAAACAATAACAAAGATCAACAAAACTAAAAGGTGGTTCTTTGAGAAGATAAACAAAATTGATAAACCTTTAGGCAGACTCATCAAGAAAAAGAGGGAGAGGGCTCAAATCAATAAAATTAGAAGCAAAAAAGGAGAAGTTACAATGGACACTGCAGAAATACAAAGCATCATAAGAGACTACTACAAGCAACTCTATGCCAATAAAATGGACAACCTGGAAGAAATGGACAAATCCTTAGAAAGGTATAACCTTCTAAGACTGAACCAGGAAGAAATAGAAAATATGAACAGACCAATCACAAGTAATGAAATTGAAACTGTGATTAAAAATCTTCCAACGAACAAAAGTCCAGGACCAGAAGGCTTCACAGGGGAATTCTATCAAACATTTACAGAAGAGCTACTACCTATCCTTCTCAAACTCTTCAAAAAAATTTCAGAGGAAGGAACACTCCCAAACTCATTCTATGAGTCAACCATCACCGTGATAACAAAACCAGGCAAAGATACTACAGAAAAAGAAAAATTCAGACCAATATCACTGATGAATATAGATGCAAAAATCCTCAACAAAATACTAGCAAACAGAATCCTTCAACATGTTAAAAGGATCATACACTCTGGTCACTTGGGATTTATCCCAGAGATGCAAGGATTCTTCAATATATGCAAACCAATCAATGTGATACACCATATTAACAAACTGAAGAATAAAAACCATATGATCATCTCAATAGATGCAGAAAAAGCTTTTGACACAATTCAACACCCATGTATGATAAAAACTCTCCAGAAAGTGGGCATAGAGGGACCCTACCTCAACATAATAAAGGCCATATATGACAAACCCACCGCAAACATCATTCTCAATGGTGAAAAACTGAAAGCATTTCCTCTAAGGTCTGGAACAAGACAAGAATGTCCACTCTCACCACTAATATTCAACATAGTTTTGGAAGTCCTAGTCATGGCAATCAGAGAAGAAAAAGAAATAAAAGGAGCACAAATTGGAAAAGAAGAAGTAAAACCGTCACTCTTTTCTCATGACATGATACTATATATAGATAATCCTAAAGATGCCACCAGAAAACTAGTAGAGCTAATCAAAGAATTTGGTAAAGTTGCAGGATACAAAATTAATGCACAGAAATCTCTTGCATTCCTATACACTAACAATGAAAAATCAGAAAGAGAAATTAAGGAAGCAATCCCATTCACCATTCCAACAAAAGGAATAAAATACCTAGGAATAAACCTACTGAAGGAGGTAAAACTTCTGTACTCAGAAAACTGTAAGACACTGATGAAAGAAATCAAAGATGACAAAAACAGATGGAGAGATAAACCATATTCTTGGAATGGAAGAATCAGTATTGTGAAAATGACTCTACTACCCAAAACAATCTACAGATTCAATGCAATCACTGTCAAATTGCCAATGGCATTTTGCACAGAACTAGAAAAAAAAATCTTAAAATTTGTATGCAGACACAAAAGACCCCAAATAGCCAAAGCAATCTTGAGAAAGAAAAATGGAGCTGGAGGAATCAGACTCCCTGATTTCAGACTATAGTACAAAACTACAGTAATCAAAACAATATGGTACTGACAGAAACAGAAATATAGATCAGTGGAACAGGATAGAAAGCCCAGAGATAAACCCATGCACCTATGGTCAAGTAATCTATGACAAAGGAGGCAAGGATATACAATGGAGAAAAGACATTCTCTTCAGTAAGTGGTGTTTGGAAAACTGGGCAGCTATATCTTAAAGAATGAAATTAGAACACTTCCTACCACCATACACAAAAATAAACCTAAAATTGATTAAAGACCTAAATGTAAGACAATACACTATAAAACTCTTAGAGGAAAACACAGGAAGAACACTCTTTGAGGCAAGATCTTTTTTGACCCACCTCCTAGAGTAATGGAAATAGAAACAAAAATAAACAAATGGGACCTGATGAAACTTAAAAGCTTTTCCACAGCAAAGGAAGCTATAAACAAGACGAATGGGAGAAAATATTTGCAAATGAATCAAAGGACAAAGGATTAATCTCCAAAATACATAAATAGCTCATGCAGCTCAATATTGAAAAAACAAGCAACCCAATCATAAAATGGGCAGAAGACCTAAATAGACATTTCTCCAAAGAAGACATACACATGGCCAAGAGGTACATGAAAAGCTGCTCAACATCACTAATTATTAGAGAAATGCAAATCAAAACTACAATGAGGTATCACTTCACACTGGTTAGACTGGGCATCATCAGAAAATCTACAAACAACAAATGCTGGAGAGGGTGTGGAGAAAAGGGAACCCTCTTGCACTGTTGGTGGGAATGTAAATTGATACAGACACTATGGACAACAGTATAGAGGTTCCCTAAAAAACTAAAAATAGAATTACCATATGACCCAGCTATCCCAGTACTGGGCATATACCCAGAGAAAACCATAATTCAAAAAGATACATGCACCCCAATGTTCACTGCAGCACTATTTACAATAGCCAGGTCATGGAAACAACCTAGGTGTCCATCAACAGACAAATGGATAAAGAAGATGTGGTACATTCATATATACATTGGAATATAAAGCCATAAAAAGGAACAAAATTGGGTCATTTGTAGAGATGTGGATGGACCTAGAGAGTGTCATACAGAGTGAAGTAAATCAGAAAGAGAAAAACAAATATCATATATTAACACATATATGTGGAATCTAGAAAAATGATACAGATGAACCGGTTTGCAAGGCAGAAATAGAGACACAGAATAGAGAACAAACGTATGGTCACCAAGGGGGGAAAGCTGGGGGTGGGGGGTGGGGGCGGGGAATGGGGTGGTGGTGTGATGAATTGGGAGACTGAGATTGACATATGTATACACTAATATGTATAAAATTGATAACTAATACGAACCTACTGTATAAATTAAATTAAAAACAAAAAAGAATGAACATTAGTGAAAATCTTTGCTCTCTAATTCCCTCTTCTGGTTATGTATCTTCCACTTCAGCTCTTGTTTTTAAGCACCCAGAATCCTCATGGTGTCCAGGTCAGCTGCAGCTCTCACCTGTAGGGCTTATGTGTCTCTCCACCTTCCTTGTATTCGAACCTTCTTCTCTCTCATTTGTTCAGTTCAGTTCTCATTCGTTCACACATAAAATGAATATATATCTCTATATATTCTTCCTTCTATTTACCTCATTCTCAAAGATTCCAGTATTTTTTCCCATTCCTTTTGCTTCATGGCATTTAGTTGACATGGTACACTAATTCACCAAAAGGCATTGTTGCATGTTGATGGATTAATGTTTTGTGCCTCCAAGGGAGTTCTTGAAGATTTGTCCTTATTCTCTAATTCCAAAATGTTGATAACTACTTCAATAAAGGAGGAGCTGGCTTTGAGTAATAATCACCTCAAGTCACATGTGTGACAGTCAATCCTACCGAAATGTGAAATAGCCTTAAAATTAAGCTGGAGAAGATTTGTATGGGAATCTAGATCTTGGAACTTTCACACTGATTTTTTTTTTTTCTTCGTTCTGTTGAATCTACGTTCAACAGAACAAAAAAAAGTTGTGGTTCTAAAGCTTTCTAACGGAAGCTTATATTTATGGGATATGCCTGGTCCTATTTACTCTAAGCTAAGTGTATACACTTTGAGCTATGCTTTTTAGCCTGAGAATTTCAGAAAATCTGAATAAAGAGCTCTGAGAAAGAAATTATATGGAAAAAACAATCATATAGGACATGATAAGCAGGTGACATGGTGGGTGGAATGTCAGACACCAAGAAACCTGAGTTGTGGCTCTAGCTCATTTATGACAAACCTGGTCTATCACTTAACCTCTCTGGGTGAGATTCCTCAATTATAAGGTGAGGTGGTTGTTGATGCTTCTCTGCTGACCCCCTGAGCCTCCATCTACCAAGTGAAAACCACTGGATTAGATAACCTCTTATGATTTTTCCAGCTGCCCCAAACCACTTGGGTTTTGATTATACTCTCCTATTAGAAATTAAAACTGGGATTCAATAGGGTAACTCCGCTTTATTGATGAGAGATTCGTTGAGATCAAAGAAACGCTTGTTTTCTGTGACACATCTTTTACTAGGAATCCTATGATTGAACTCCTGCCAGAACTTCTGGAATTTAAAATTCTCCAAGGTATATAATGAATACATATTTAGTATTTTATTTCTCCTAGGGACAAACCTCTTTCTCCTTGAATGCACATAAAAAAGGGAAGCTAACGTTTCCTTTTGCCTGAGGAGTGACTGTTCTGTAGAAAGTGAGATTGGGGCTTTCAGGCGCCAAGGCCATTCTTAGCTGAAAGCCTTGTCTCATCTCTCTAAGACAATCCTGGATGGGCCAAGGGGGCATTTCCTTGGGGTTTCTCTTTATCTGGGGGCAGCATCAGATATCTTGTGCTTGCCCAGCTTCAAGACCAAAGAAAGAGCCCGGAGTCAGCGACAGAGTTATCAATGGTTTAGTGGATGGAGGATCTTACACGTCTGAAGCAAGGTCCTGGAACAACATCCCACCATGTGTGGCAGATGGTGGGCAGGACATGGTAGCAGTCTTTGCTCCTGGGGGTAAGGGGAGGTTACCATTACTGGAGCTCAGAAGTTACCAGGGAAACCAACAGAGGATTATGCCTCTCACTGCCCCTTTGATAAGCTATCATAGTGGCTAAAGTTAGAACAATCACTAGCTGGGGCCTGGGGCAAGTATGTAAGAAGGTCAGTCAAGTGAGTAGAGTGTAGGTGAGGCAGGCACTGGTCGGGCAGGGGGTGTACAGAGAGCAAGAGAGCAGCCATCTTGAGTGGTCTGACCATACATCTATGTTTGTCATCTCCTCAAACTGTCTCACTCTTTCAGGCCCTTCTTCTATTTCCTGTGTCTCTCAACCCTTCAAACTCTCTCTCATTCTCTGTGACTTTCCCAGAGGAGAATTTGTGGCAGGGTATCAGCCATATCCTCTAAGATAACCTGCTTTTTCCCACAGCTCTTTTAGGTTATGGTTATTCCAAGTAACAGCTCTTTTAAGGACACTCACTGTTCAGAGTCCTATAGGTTAGCTTTGGGAAAACAAGTCTATATAAATACTCACTGTCATAATCTTAACTGCCCCCTCAGCAACTTTCTCTTTTTCTCTGAAGCAGAGAAATGATCTGTTGATTTCTCCTTTGGCTCAGAGTGTATTCTCAGATACCCAAAGAGTTCCAGGATGCTATGCTTCTCTCTTTGTGGAGGATAATTCAGGAATCTAGGGAGCTTGGCAAAATCTTCCAATTTATATTTACTTCCTTGGGCAAAGCAACACACAATGAATCAAGGCTCAGAAACAGCTCTGGGTTTATCATAGTTCCTTGAGGTAATTATGCAAAGTAAACTCTAATAAAGATCATGGGTTATACACATAAGAACAACTTAAATCACTGCTTCATTTAAGCTCATTGTGATGAGCAGATATTTAGCGTTCATTTCAAGGTAGCATAATTTGTTCTTCAGGGGAAGACAGTTAGATGATGAAGAAAATCACATCCTGAAGGATGACAGGTGACTTGGACCTTGGACTTTTCGAGTGTGCGTGTGTGTGTGTAGTTTTCATTGTCTAATCCTTCAAAGCTGAGAGGTGGGAGGGATTCTAATTAGGGACACGTCTATGGAAAGGGACCATGTGTCCTAGAGATGGATGTCTCCACCATCTCTGGTGCATGGCTGCATGTCATCAGACCACTACCTACTTTTCCTTGGAAGGAAGAAAAATTCAAACTCATAACACTGATGAAAGGATTAGGAAATTGTCTTAGTCAGTTTGGGCTGTTATAACAAAATACCATAGCCACACTGACTTATAACGACAGAAATTTATTTCTCACAGTTCTGGAGGCTGGAAAGTCAGAGATCAAGGCATGGGCAGATTTGGTGCCTGGTGAGGGCCTACTTTCTGATTCATAGATGGAGGTGTTTTTGCCGTTAACTGCACACGGTGGAAGGACAAGGTTTCTCTCTAGGGTCTCTTTTTGTAAGGGCATTAACCCCGTTTATGAGGTCTCTGCCTTTATGATCCAATTACTTCCCAAAGACCCCACCTTCCTGTACCATGACCTTGCAGGTTGTGCTTTCAACATGTGCATTTTCAGTCCATTGCAGAAATAATATACTTTGATGTAGTTTTCTGATTTTGTGGGAGGATTAACTGCATTATAAAGGACTTCAAATTCTTGTCCTTGAAGGCCCGTTAAGGTCAGTCATTGTGTTCCCTAATTCCACTCATTTTCAGGCCCTACTGTCTGTGAGATAAGGGCCAGTTCTACCCAGGTTAATCCTCAGTAAAGCAGGAGATGAGCATTAGAAGCCTTATCCATTGGCAGGTGAAGTCTGGAACCCTGCCACGTGTACTTGGGGCGTGGAAGAGAGTCTGCTTCTGACATGCCACAGAGCAGCTCTGAACTATGACATCTGATTGGCACCCACCTCCTAATCTTTCCCAGGTGTCAGGCAATGTCAGTTAGGATCTGGGTTTCTTTATTCTAATACTTCAGAGATATGGAACTCATTATCATTTCTAATAGCCAGACTTATGGTTTAAAAAAAATAATAACATGGATGATGGCTTCAGCTTTATTTAGCACATTCATTTAGCATTATGTAGAATGAACTTTTTCAAGCATTTTATGTGGATTATTTTTATTTCATTCTTACAACAATCTTATGAAATGTTTTTTATCCTCACTTTATAGTTCAGAAAATGGAAGCTTTGAAAGGTTGGTTAACCTGCCTGAGTAAGCCAGAACGTTGCAAAGCCAGTATTGGAAGCCAGACTTCCAGACTCTAGAACATGCCTTGTAATCAATCCTCTAGTTGTCCATTGCATCACAGGCTTCCCTTTCTGAGGATCCCGGTAAGAAACTCTTCAAGCCAGATACATCTCGTTCTAGCATCTGGTTTGTTTACATCTGATGGAAACACTACTAATCTTAGGCACCTATAGCTGTGTACTAACATTAAATTTTGGCTTTATACATTTTCCCTGTGCCCGGATCTTCTCATTTTATGATTTTCATTGTGTGGTATGTGTTTCAGTGTATTGGTTAGAGTACTATTTGCAGCTGCTACGTCTTTCTCTGGCTTTGCAAAGAAGAAGTTCATATTTTGCTTGCACAGCCATTCAGTGCTGGTGTTCCCGGCTGGTGGGCTGCCTTCCTCATGGTGATTCAGGGACTGAAGCTGCCTTCATTATGTGGCTCAGCCTTCTCTTAGGGTTGCACAGTCCTCTGTGCCCAGTGGCAAATGGATAATGAGAGGATGGAGTGGGCACACTTGCTTCTCAAGCAGCGTGGCTGGAAGTGACACACGTCAGTCTGCTTGGTATGAACCATTCACATGATACCACTTTGAGGCAAGAGAACTAAGAAATGTGATCTTTGGTTGGGCATCTGTTTCTTGGCAACAGCTATATACGCTGAATGGGTGAACCAGAGTCTTTGGTGAACAATCAGCTATCCTTGCCATGTTTGATAACATGTAGATGTCCTTTGTAAAAAGGTTGGGTACAAGTAAACGGTAAAGATTATGGAAATAACATAGCAGCTGCAAATCTGGAACCAGTATGGCTGCATGAGTTCTGGAAAGCTTTGTGCCTACTGAGTCAAAGTCTCTGGATGTGTTTGTACAGTTTATGTGACTGAGCTTCTGTCCTGATGTGGGATTAAGTTCATCCTTCCAGGTCCTGCCAGATAATATGACTGTCACTTGATGCCTTATATCTGGGGTGCCAGGCCACCATATCTGTCCTTACATCTGCTCTCTGGGTTCCTCCTTCAAAGCTAGTAGAACACCCATAACTGTAAAGCTGACACCTACCTGTCTTTGAACACAGCCAGGATCTGGACACTCGATGCCCAGAAATCTCCTCTATTAGTTCCTGGGATGGGGTTTCCTTTGGATGTCCCTTGTTTGCAATGAGTTCTTACTATTTGGTTTTCTAAGGCCTTGGCTCCAACCCATAGCAGGGGGATATCTCCCTCATATCTTGAACTGACTAGTAGGTTGCTATCTGCATCTAACGTAGCAGATGGTCATCAGGAAGGTACAACTTCATTTCCTATACTCTTCTGTCTCTCCTCTGACTCTTCTGATCTAGCCCCCTTTTCACTGAGTACCCAGTTCCAAACACAGAATGTATATAAGCCTGATTCAGTCATTTTCTACTTCATGTGCTCTTTTCTCCCATTATTAATACTTTGTCAGATTCTCTATACCCCCATCTGATCATGAACCTGCCACCTCACTAACACTAGGGCTGCTTCATTCCTTGTAAATGTTCATATTCACTAGCCTTTGATTTCCATCTTACTCAAATGTAGACAAATACTGATAGACCAGAAGAGAGATACACATCTTGAGTCAGATGACCCAGTATCAGGGAGGTAGCCCAGATGATCTGAGGACTGTGGCTTCATTTCACCTTCCCATAGCAACTCAGTATTCCCAACACAACAGTCACAGAGAGTAGATGAATCAAGTTCACTTAACGTTTTCACATATCTGGACTCCCAAGTTAGGTGGCATTAACGATCATGTGTGGCTGGATTCTTGGTTTATATTTCTCCCACCTCGAAAACAAGGAGACAAAAAGGAATGAGAGCACCCAAACCATCTTACACAAATTTCTTTTAGGCAGAATGTTTCAGCTAACAAATAAAAAATTCATGCTTTAAAGAGTACAAAGGAAATACCCACTGAAGAGGACTTTCCCCTTTGGATTCTCATCCCGCAGTACAGGGCACAGCTTGGGAGATATTCATGTCGCTGGATAGGAGACAAGTTAGTAAAGTCTGCTCCTTTGTGCTGATTGTGTTTCATTTTTTACTGTTTGCCCTTTCTGCGTATAGAGCAGTGTGATGAAAGAAAATGTTATTACTCAAAGAAGTATAACTGTATTCTAGGGTTCAATGCATTATACACTGTGTGGACCCTAATCAAATTTCTTTACCATCCAGACTTGAATCGGGTCAACAATTAAAAATAATGGAAACAGTGATGATACAAAGAGACTAGCACTGGGTCATGCCACCTGTTCAGGAAGCTTTCGGGCCCTTCCACACCAAAGAAGAAGCCTCCATGGCTGAGAAATTTATTTTCCCTGATAACCTCTTATCAATTTTAGTTGGGTTGCCAAGCAGACTGAAATCCACCTTTTTGGTGATTTATTTGGTTCATACAGTGGTTCTTTAACGTTTGGAATTTGTATGATGTTAGCCAGGATCGTGTTCTCCAGTTCACCACAGACCATTTTCACACTCTCTCAGGATGTGGGAACATTTTATTTGGTAAACTTTCATTTAAAGGGTTTGAGTAAAGTTAGTGTTTCCTTGGACACTATGAGAATACCTTGAGATGTCATTTAAAGGTGGAAGAGATAATGGAATTAATATTTATTGAGCAGCTACTTTCTGCCAGGTACTTTATTTGTATATTATTTCATTTAGTACCCACAAAAAGTTTTTGAATAAGCCAATACCTTCCATTTTACAAATGAGTAGACTAATATTGTATAAGTACCCCCATATATTTAGCAGAACAGTACGTGGAGAATGACCTTTCAATCTTATTTCTAGAACTTTCCTTCCTTCAGCCTCTGATTCACAAGGTTTATAGGGACTACAGACAGTCATATGCCTATGCTTGTTAAATGAAAACCAGCAATAAATACTAATAATGTGTGCACAAAAATATCATTTTGAAACAAGAGCACGATACTATGTGCCTTTCCTTCTTTTCTTGAACAAAACACCCACTGATTTCAAGGGCGCTTTTGTGTTGATAAAAATCTTAAGGTAATCTGCTAGTCCTTGATTATGAGTTAGGCATATATATATATATATGAAATCATGTTTT
The DNA here is from genome assembly GCF_028021215.1 of Eschrichtius robustus. Lineage (NCBI taxonomy): Eukaryota > Metazoa > Chordata > Mammalia > Artiodactyla > Eschrichtiidae > Eschrichtius > Eschrichtius robustus. The sequence continues at coordinate 34,544,844 of NC_090841.1, forward strand.
CTATTTTTCACGTATCCACAGTATAATAGGAGTAGGTGGTAATTTTGCTGTTTAATGTGGTCATGTTTATGCAGTGCATAAGAATGCATGCTGAGTTTTGTGGTTGAAAACATCTAAGTCTGACATAAACAGTGCACACATGGATATTGACCTATTATTATGCTACCAGTACTGCCATTTCCATCTTGCACAAAAAAGTATGTGTCAGGTATATAAAAGTATATATATTGATATGTATATATATATATTTTATACTTTGACATACATTCCATCCATCAGTTATACTTTCTAAGAAGCTTATGGAAGAAGCTATGGTAGTAATACCATACAATAGAAACCCTGTCGTTGTAAGATATGAAAAAGTAGCAAGAGATAAATGGTTTTGTTATTGACTGAAGGAGAGTAGAATGACCCCATGATTCAGATCTGATTGACTTAATGACCTCATTGTGTATGGACAGTGTCAGAAGGCCATCATTTGCCTTAAGAATGTTGTTACTTTTTAAAGGCATGACTCCAACCTTATCAGAATGTCAGAGCAGCAGTCCTGGCAACTGCATTTGTTGACTGGCAGGAAACCCATCTGTAAGCCAGTGATATGAGAATCTGTCATCTGTGGAATGTGATTTTATTTTACTGAGAGTAAAGAAGCTGTGTCCTTGGAAATGATGAACACTGAATTTGTTAGGAGATTGTGACTGTTGTGCCTTTTCTCTTAATTTCTACCAGAGCTAAGAAAGGACCTAACCTGTTCCCTATAAATCAGATGAAGAGAACTGAGGGCTAGGGCCTGACAAAAGCATTCAAAACAGGATTCTTAACCTTTTTCATACTGTAGCTCCCTTTGCAGGCAGTTAAAGCTTGTGGATGTCTTCTCAGTAGGCTTTAAATGCATAAAATAAAATGTTTAAGTTTATAAGGAAAATCAACAATTATATAAATATATTAAACATTTTTGTGCTGAAAAAAATGTGCTTTTTGATTAATGAAGTGTTGATGACTATAAACACCATTTTAAGATCTGAGAGAAGAGTAATATGTAAAGCTAAGTGATTGCTATTAGTGATAAACTCATAGGTAATGCTAATACTACTGGGATTTTTTATCTACATAAGTTCATAATTGAGGGGAATTCTTAATTTCAGTTAAAGGCTCTGAAAAATCTAACTTTTTCCCTTGCACATTCACAAACTTCTGATTTCTATTCTTCTGGCGTGTCTGTGTACACCAGGTTAAGGAAATCTGCTTCAGAATGGTCAAGGAGGGAGCAAAGGATGGGGGCTCTTACAATTAAGTCCATTTGGGGGATTTTTGAAGATGACTCACTGGTGTATGTCAGTAGCATTTATATTATAAAATAAGGACAGAGGCTTCACTGTTAGTCATGATGCCTCTATAGAAGCATCTTTTAGGATCTAATATTGATTGTTATGAAGAAACATTTAACCTAAGTTGAACAATTCTGATTGTTTCACTGCAGTTTCTTAAGAAGGTTGAATTCTAGAAAAAGTAATTTTGATCATTTTTATTAAACACCATATCTAACACTATTCTAATTAAAATGCTCTTGCTGTTTATAGACTACTTATCTGCATATATACATAGAAAATTATCTGGAATGTTGTTCACTAATAGCTGGTAACGATTATTGCTGAGTGGAGGTTTGGACATTTATTTTTGTCTCTAAGGTGAGTGAATTCAGTCCATTATTTAAACATTTGGTATTGAAGGGAAGCAGGTATATGACAACAGCTTTAAATGAAAAAGGGAGACAGAAGTGTATTCATGTACAGAGGAAAAGCAGCAACAAGGGGAGAGATATTGGAATTACAAGAAAGTACAAGTGGTGGACTAAATGCTGACAACAGGCAGAGCAATGTTATCAAGAGAATGGATGTTAAAAGGAGAGACAACACTTCTTTCTTTTTTTTTTTTTAAAGGAAGAGCCCAGATGGCCAGGCTCAGATGGTAAAGGCCTTTATTTATTTATTTATTTTAAACTTTATTTATTTATTTATTTTTGGCTGTGTTGGGTCTTTGTTTTCTATGCGAGGGCTTCCTCTAGTTGCAGCGAGCAGGGGCCACTCTTCATCGCGGTGCGCGGGCCTCTCACTGTCACGGCCTCTCTTGTGGCGGAGCACAAGCTCCAGACGCGCAGGCTCAGTAGCTGTGGCTCACTGGCCTAGTTGCTCCGCGGCATGTGGGGTCTTCCCAGACCAGGACTCGAACCCGTGTCCCCTGCATTGGCAGGCAGACTCTCAACCACTGCGCCACCAGGGAAGCCCAACACTTATTTCTTGAGATGAGATCTAAGGCAGTATTGTTCTCAGAGTCAGGAAACAGAAGCCCCCTGCCTTGGAGCCCATGCTTGAGGATCCTATTTGGCTTTCCTCAGGGTACACACACCTATTCCCACAGGGCCAAGAGTTCTTCAGGTCAAGGGGCATGCCACGCAAGCTTGTGCATATGGCTACTTAACCCTGTTCCATTTTCCCAGCACCTGGAAAGGCTCTGGGTTGAGCCCAGGGCTTACATGGACTTTTTGCTCAGGTCTGTCATCATAATGTAGGCCCCATTACTAGTGTATACACGTCTACGCTTGAGAGGTAATCAAGGGATTTTGTTTTTGGGGGTGTGTGTGGATGAACATGTAGTTTGGGTATCCAGAAGTGCATGTACAAAGCTACTTGAAATTCAGGATGGAGCTAGGAGTGAAGAATAGAACAGGGCAGGCTAAAGGCTAGGGCAGGAACCTGGGGCTTCTGGGCTACTGTCTTCCGGCTGCCAGATTCCATTATAAAACTTGGAGTGGGCACCTAAATTTCAACTTCTAAGTTTCCCCTTGGCCTGTTGAATCATTATACTTTGTATAATTGTTAAGGTAGGAGGATAGAACATATTTATTTCAGTAATATTTTAGATTAACGTACACCTTAAAATATTTAAAATATGGGAAATAGGTCTCCATTTCTCCTTTGGTCCACAAATGTGGTCTTGATCTAAGCTACGTGTGGAAGACAAAGGGTCTGAAGAGAGAAGAATTTATGTTGGATGGGTCAATGCGCTCAGTAATTCTGGAGTCAAGATTTTCCGGGGATGGTGGGAGGAGTGGGATGGGGCAGTGCAGAGAACACGAGCTAATTTGAATTTACTAGGGACAGGCATGGCAAGTAGTCAAGGATCAGAAGGAGCAGTCAGGGCAAGCATGTGAGACAATGTGTACATCCTTGTGACGCTCCTCTGGTGACATTCAGGGGTGCAATGCAGTTACTCAGACCCATTCATCTATCTATCTATTCAGCACATGTTTACTGAGAATCTATGGAGGACACACACTGTTCTATGTAACAGGGATAACTTCATGAACACAACTGACAGAGCCTTGCTCTCCTCAAGCTAAAATTTTCCCTTTGCAGAATTGTTAGGAGCAACAGAACTTTTCAACGGGCTACATAGTAAGGACAGAAATCAAAATACATGTACTTCTGACTTAGTAAATAATCACTCTAATGTAAAAATTACATTCAACTAGTAGTGTCATAAGTGACTAAACACTGCTTAGCAGTACAGAGGTATAGCCACCATTTATTGTCTCTTTTAAAAAGCATTTTACCCAAGCTATCTTTCAGTGTCTTGCTTTCTGCAATTTTTCTCTTTTCTTTCTGGATTGACAGAGAAGCAAGTAAAAGAAAATTCTCCTACACATTTTCCACTACTGGCTTAATGACTAACATTCATCTCACAATCCAGCCAACTGTCTAAGTGCTTGGATGTGCTGTGCTCTTTGCTCACTTGTAAAAAGGCAAACTTATACCTGGTCTGTTTTCCCCTTTGATGTGAATTACTCACATTCCAAACACAAGTGCGAGAGAAGCTGGAGGCCTCAGAATTTCCTGATGGAATTCCTGCTGTGGTCTGACCGGGGTGGCTTGTCTTCACTTGTTTGTATCATGGTGGCGTGATGATGATAATGTTGAATTAGTGTGGTTCACTGACTTCTTAGATGGCGCTTTTCAAATAGAATGTATTATCAAGTACAATTAAATCAAAGAGTGACATGAAAAAGGTTTTCTTTTTTTAAACTTAATTTTAAATTTTAAAATGTTTAGAAAGACACTGCGTTTTGACACTAGTCTCAGTGTCTCAATTTCCTCATTTGTAAAATAGGGGTAATAATATCTAAGCTGTAGAGTTTTTTGTGAAGATTAAAACAAATGATGTATTTAAAGACTAGTATGTTGCTCTACTGATATTACTTGATATATTATACATGTTACAATTAGCACTGCATAATAACAGTGCTGTTGAGCATAATAGCTCAATAATATGAGCCAAAAGATTTTACTGAGCATTTACTATGTGACTGTGTTATATTTGACAATATAATAGTAGACAAAGGCTCTCATCGCATTGAACTTAAGTGTAGCAATTACATGTAGCAATTTTAGTGTTATTGTTTTTAGTACAATGTGATGACATTCTCCAGTATTTCTGTCTTTTAATTCTCTGTCCCTAATATAAACATTGAAAAGTATTATCAGAGTGCCTCCTATATAATAGATCTTTAATAAATGTTTTTCAAATAAACAGATAATTACTACAGCCATGGAGTTAATTTTAAAAAGCCAGAAAGTATAATAACTACCTATATTAGGGAGGACAGAAGTCTTTACTAATGTAGGTCTCAATAAATGTTTAAGTGGAAATTGTTTTCAGATTACTGTCATAAAAGGCTGTAGTAGGAAATACAGAGTGAAGCCATTCAGGTTGGTGGAAAAGAAGGCAAGTCTCCTGGAATTTTACTTATTTTTGAGCTATGGGTGGCAATTATTCTGGGCCATTTTAAAAAAGTTCTTCCATTCCTCCCTTCCTCCCTTCTTCCCTTCCTCCCTTCTTCTTGTCTTCCCTTCCTCCCTTTTTCCCTTTCTCCCTTTCCTTCTTTTTCTTTCCTTCTTTCTTCCTTCCTTCCTATCTCCCTTCCTTCCTTTCTTTCTTTCTTTCTCTCTCTCTCTTTTTCTCTCTTTCTTTCTTTTCTTTCCCAGCTTTGTTGAGATAGAATCGACATATAATGTTGTATGTTTAACTTTTACAACCTCTTGAGTTGATTTACTTACATATTGCAAAGTAATTACCAACATAGTGTTAGCTCACATCCCCATCACCTCGCATAATTACCATTTCTTTTTTTGTGGTGGGAACATTTAAGATTTATTTTCTTAACAACTTTCAGGTATATGCTATATTATTGTTAACTATATTCACAATTATATAGCATTAGATCATCAGAACTTATCCATCTTACAACTGAAACTGTATACCTTTGACCAACATCTTCCCAGTTCCCCAGCCCCCAGCCCCTGGTAATCACCATTCTACTCTGTTTCTATCAGTGTGGCTTAAAGATTCTACATATAAGCGATATCATGTGGTATTTGTCTTTCTTTGTCTGACTTATTTTACTTAGCACAATATCCTCAAGGACCATCTTTGTTGTTGCATATGACAGTAATTCCTTTTTTCTCATGACTGAATAATAACCCATTGTGCATATATATATATATATCTATATCTATATCTATATATATATATATATATGTACATAACCATTCATCTGTTGACAGACACTTAGGTTGTTTCCATATTTTGGCTATTGTGAATAGTGCTACAATGAACACAAAAGTACAGAGATCTATTTGAGATTCTTTTTTCATTTCCTTTGGATATACACTCAGAAATGGATTGCTGAATCATATGGTAGTTCTATTTTTAGTTTTTCTGAGGAATCTTCATACTGTTTTCCATAGCAGCTGCATCAATTTACATTCCCACCAATAATGCACAAAAGTTCTCCTTTATCTGCATCCTTACCAACACTTGTTATTTCTTATTTTTTTGATGATAATTATTCTAATAGATGTGAGGTGATATCTCCTTATAGTTTTGATTTGCATTTTCCCGAAGATTAATGATGTTGAGCATCTTTTCATGTATCAGTTGGCCATTTGTGTGTGTTCTTTGGAAAAATGTCTGTTCAGATTCAACTGGTTTTCAAATTGGGTATGGGTCCATTTCTGGTATCTATTTTGTTTTATTTATCTATATTCCTATTTGTATATCCATACCACATGTTATAGTAAGTATTAAAATCACAAAGTGTTAGCCTTCTAAAATTGTTTTGCTTTTTACAAAGTTATTTAGGGCATTTTAGGTCCTTTGCATTTGCATATGAATTTCAGAATCAATTACTAATTTATTTTTAAAAACCTGCCAGGTTTTTGAAGAAATTGCTTTGAACCTATTGATCTACTTGGGGAGGATCAATGTCTCAGTGATACTGAGCATTTTGACCCACAAACAAGGTATCTATACCTATTTAATTAGGTTTTCTTTAATTTATCTCAGCAATGTTTTGTAGTTTTTAGAGTGCTAGTCTGGTTTATCTTTTGTCAGATTTATCCCTAAATATTGAATAACTCTTGTCCTATTGTAAGCGGTCTTGTCTTTTAAGCTTCAATTTCTGATTATTCTTTGCTACTGTATAGCAATACAATAGATATTTGTATGTTGATCTTGTATTCTGCAAACTTATAAACTCACTTAATAGTTATGGTAACTTTTTTTATAGATTCCATAAATTTTATAGTCCCTACATAGACAAACATACTGTCTTTGAAAAAAGATAGTTTTACTTCTTCTTTTCCAATCTGGATGCCTTTTGTTTTGTTTTTCTTTCCTTGTTGCATTGGCTAAAACCTCAAATATATAACTCCTCCCTGAATGGAGTTCAGAATAGCAGACATCTTTGTTGTGTTTTTGGTATTAGGGGGGAAAGCAATCAGTCTTCCACAGTTAAGTTTGATGTTAGATGTAGGTTTTTTTGTAGATGCACTTTATGAGAATGATGATATTCTACTCTATTCAAAAATTTCTAAACATTTTGTCAAGAATGGATGTTGGTTTCTGTCAAATGCTTTTTCCTCATATACTAATATAATCATATATATATATATATATATATATATATCTTTTAAAACTTGTTAGTTTGATGAATTACATTGATTTACTTTTGCAATTTAAATCAACCTTGCAGTCTGGGATGAACTCCACTTGTTTATAATGTACTATTCTTTTTATATATTGTTAGATTCAATTTACTAAAATTTTCTTTAGAATTTTTACTATGTTCATGATGGAAATTGGCAATTTTTTTTCTAGTATCTTTATCTGTTTTGGGTATCTGGATAATGCTGGTCTCATAGAATAAGAGAGGAAGAACTCACTTCTCTAATTTTCTGGAAGAATATATATATATATATATATTTATATATATACAATTGGCATTATTTCTTCCTTACATGTTTACTAGTGTTCACTAGTGAAGTCATGTGAATGGAAAGTTTTCTTAGTGGGATATACTCTAAGTACAAAGTCAATTTCTTTGATAGAAATAGAGTTACTTGTGTTATCTTTTTCTTCCTGAGATTTAGTAGTTTTTGCCTTTCAAGAGCATTATCCATTTCAAAGTTCCCAATTTATCAGCATAAAATTCTTAGTATTATTCTCTTATAATCCTTTTTAATATCAGTAGAATCTATAGTGAGGTTACCCTCTTTTATTCTTATTGGCAATTTGTGTCTTCTCTCTTTTTTACTCATCAGGTTGGCTAGAGATTTATCCATTTATTGATCTTCTCAGTAGAGTCCTCACTTTTGATTTCATTGTTTTTTCTCAATTTCACTGATTAACATTCTGACCTTTGTCATTTCCTTTGCTTTTATTTTGGGTTTAATTTGCTATTTTTCTAATTTCGTAAGGTGTAAGTTGAGATCATTGATTTGAGAACTTTAATTTTTTCTAATATAGATATTTAAAGCTATAAATTTCCCTCTAATTCCTGTTTCATCAGCATCCCTTACATTTGGTTATGTTGTGTTAAAATTTTTCATTTAGTTCAAGACACTTTTCCTTTTGTTATTTTCTTTGATGTGTACTCATTTAAAATTCTACTCTTCAGTTTCTAATATTTGTGGATTTCCAGATATCTCTGGTATTGATTTATAATTTGATTTTTTGTAGTCAGAAAATATATTTTATATGACAAGAATCATTTTAAGTGTATTGAAATTTCTTTTATGGCTTAGAACATGGTGTATCTTGGTACATTTTACAGGTGTTTAAAAAGAGTATACATTCTGCTACTGATGGATGAAGTGTTCTATAAATATGAATTAGGTTAATTTGATTTTTTTTTCATTTGGCATTCTTTTTTAAAAAAATTATTGGAGTATAGTTGATTTACAATGTTGTGTTAGTTTCTGCTGTACAGCAAAATGAATCAGTTATACATATACATATATCCACTCTTTTATAGATTCTTTTCCCATATAGGTTATTACAGAGTATGGAGTAGAGTTCCCTGTGCTATACAGTAGGTCCTTATTAGTTATCTATTTTATATATAGTAGTGTGACTATGTCAATCCCAATCTCCCAATTTATCCCTCCCCCCCCCCATTTCCTTTTGGTAACAATGTTTGTGTTTTGTATCTGTGACTCTATTTCTGTTTTGTAAATAAGTTCATTTGTACAATAATTTTAGATTCCACATATAAGCGATATCATATGATGTTTGTCTTTCTCTGTCTGACTTCCTTCACTCAGTATGACAATCTCTATGTCTATCCATGTTGCTGCAAATGGCATTATTTTGTTCTTTTTTATGGCTGAGTAATATTCCATTGTATATATGCACCACATCTTCTTTATCCATTCCTCTGTTGATGGACATTTAGGTTGCTTCCATGTCTTGGCTATAGTGCTACAATGCACACTGGGATGCAAGTGTCTTTTTGAATTATGGTTTTCTCCAGATATATGCCCAGGAGTGGGATTGCTGAATCATATGGTAGCTCTTTTTTTAGTTTTTAAAGAATCTCCATACTGTTCTCCATAATGGTTGTACCAATTTACATTCCCACCAACAGTGTAAGAGGGTTCCCTTTTCTCCACACCCCCTCCAGCATTTATTGTTTGTGGATTTTTTGATGATGGCCATTCTGACTGGTATGAGGTGATACCTCATTGTAGTTTTGATCTGCATTTCTCTCATAATTAGTGATGTTGAGCATCATTTCATGTGCCTCTTGATCATTTGTATGTCTTCTTTGGAATAACATCTATTTAGATCTTCTGCACATTTTTTTTTAACATCCTTATTAGAGTATAATTGCTTTGCAATGTTGTGTTAGTTTCTGTTGTAGAACAAAGTGATTCAGCTATATGTATACATATATCCCCATATCCCCTCCCTCTTGCGTCTCCCTCCCACTCTCCCTATCCCATCCCTTAGATGGTCACAAAGCACCGAGCTGATCTCCCTATACTATGTAGCTGCTTTCCACTAGCTATCTATTTTTACAATTGGTAGTGTATATGTGTCAGTGCTACTCTCTAACTTCGTCCCAGCTTAGCCTTCCTTCTCCCCATGTCCTCAAGTCCATTCTCTACGTCTGCATCTTTATTCCTGTCCTGCCCCTAGGTTCATCAGAACCATTTTTAAAAAAATTAGATTCCATATATATGTGTTAGCATATGGTATTTGTTTTTCTCTTTATGACTTACTTCACTCTGTATGACAGACTCTAGGTCCATCCACCTCACTACAAATAACTCAATTTCGTTTCTTTTTATGGCTGAGTAATATTCCATTGTACATATGTGCCACATCTTCTTTATCCATTCATCTGTCGATGGACACCTAGATTGCTTCCATGTCCTGGCTATTGTAAATAGCGCTGCAATGAACATTGTGGTACATGACTCTTTTTGAATTATGGTTTTCTCAGGGTATATGCCCAGTAGTGGGATTGCAGGGTTGTATGGTAGTTCTATTTTTAGTTTTTTAAGGAACCTCCATACTGTTCTCCATAGTGGCAGTATCAATTTATTCCCACCAACAGTGCAAGAGGCTTCCCTTTTCTCCACACCCTCTCCAGCATTTGTTGTTTGTAGATTTTTTGATGATGGACATTCTGACCGGTGTGAGATGATACCTCATTGTAGTTTTGATTTGCATTTCTCTAATGATCATTGATATTGAACATCCTTTCATGTGTTTGTGGGTAATCTGTATATCTTCTTTGGAGAAATGTCTATTTAGATCTTCTGCCCGTTTTTGGATTGGGTTTTTTTTTTTTTTTTTTTTTTTTTGCTATTGAGCTGCATGAGCTACTTGTATGTTTTGGAGATTAATCCTTTGTCAGTTGCTTTGCTTGCAAATATTTTCTCCCATTCTGTGGGTTGTCTTTTCATTTTGTTTATGGTTTTCTTTGCTGTGCAAAAGGTTTTAAATTTAATTAAGTTCTATTTGTTTGTTTTCCTCTAAGAGTTTTATAGTATCCAGGCTTACATTTAGATCTTTAATTCATTTTGAGTTTATTTTTGTGTATGGTATTAGGGAGTGATCTACTTTCATTCTTTTATATGTAACTGTCCAGTTTTCTCAGCACCACTTATTGAAGAGACTCTCTCATCTCCATTGTATAATCTTGCCTCCTTTGTCATAGATTAGGTGACCATAGGTGCATGGATTTATTTCTAGATTTTCTAACCTGTTCCATTGACCTATATTTCTCTTTTTGTGCCTGTACCATACTGTTTTGATTACTGGAGCTTTGTACTACAGTCTGAAGTCAGGGCACCTGATTGCTCTAACTTTGTTTTCCTTTCTCAAGATTGCTTTGGCTTTTTAGGGCCTTTTGTGTCTCCACACAAATTTTAAGATTTTTTGTTCTAGTTCTGTGCAAAATGCCATTGGTAATTTGACAGGGATTGAATTGAATCTGTAGATTGCTTTGGGTAGTATAGTCATTTTCACAATATTGATTCTTTCAATCCAAGAACATGGTATATCTCTCCATCTGTTTGTGTCATGTTTGATTTCTTTCATCAGTGTCTTATAGTCCTGAATACATGTCTTTTGCCTCCTTAGGTAGGTTTATTCCTAGGTATTTTATTCTTTTTGATGCAATGGTAATTGGTGTTGTTTCCTTAATTTCTCTTTCTCATCTTTTGTTGTTAGTGTATAGGAATGCAAGAGATTCTCTTTATTAATTTTGTATCCTGCAACTTTACCAAATTCATTGATGAGTTCTGCTAGCTTTTCGGTAGTATTTGTAGGATTTTCTATGTATAGTATCATGTCATCTGAAAACAGTGACAGTTTTACTTCTTCTTTTCCAATTTGGATCTTTAAATTTCTTTTTCTTCTCTGATTGCCATGGCTAGGACTTTGAAAACTATGCTGAATAATAGTGGTAAGAGTGGACATCCTTGTCCTGTTCCTGATCTTAGAGGAAATGCTTTCAGTTTTTCACCATTGAGAACGATGTTTCCTGTGGGTTTGTCATATATGGCCTTTATTATGTTGGGCTATGTTCCCCCTATGCCCACTTTCTGGAGAGTTTTGATCATAAATTGCTGTTGAATTTTGTCAAAAGCTTTTTCTGCATCTATTGAGATGATCATATGGTTTTTATTCTTCAGTTTGTTAATGTGGTGTAGCATATTAATTTATGTATATTAAAGAATCCTTGCATCCCTGGGATAAGTCCCACTTTATCATGGTGTGTGACCCTTTTAATGTGTTGTTGAATTTGGTTTGCTAGTATTTTGTTGATGATTTTTGAGTGTATGTTCATCTGTGATATTGGCCTGTAATTTTCTTTTTCTGTGACATCTTTGTCTGATTTTGGTATCAGGGTGATGGTGGCCTCGTCTCCATCACTTGGAAGTGTTCCTTCCTGTGTTCCTGCAAATTTTTGGAAGAGTTTCAGAAGGACAGGTGTTAACTCTTCTCTAAATGTTTGATAGAATTTGTTGTGAAGCCATCTGGTCCTAGACTTTTGTTTGTTGGGAGTTTTAAAATCACAGTTTCAATTTCAATACTTGTGATTGGTCTGTTCAAATTTTCTATTTCTTCCTGGTTCAGTCTTGGAAGGTTGTTACTTTCTAAGAATTTATCCATTTCTTCTAAGATGTCCATTTTATTAGTGTATAGTTGCTTGTAGTAGTCTCTTATGGTCTTTTGTATTTCTGTGGTATCTGTTGTAACTTCTCTTTTTCATTTCTAATTTTATTGATTTGAGTCCTCTCCCTTTTTGTCTTGATGAGTCTGGCTAAAAGTTCATCAATTTTATTTATCTTCTCAAGAACTAGCTTTGGTTTCATTGATCTTTGCTATTGTTTGCTTTGTCTCTATGTCATTTATTTCTGCTGTGATCTTTATGATTTCTTTCCTTCTACTAACTTTGGGTTTTGTTTGTTCCTCTTTCTGTAGTTGCTTTAGGTGTAAGGTTAGGTTGTATATTTGAGATTTTTCTTGTTTTCTGAGGTAAGATTTTAATGCTAATAACTTCCCTCTTAGAACTGCTTTTGCTGCATCCCATAGGTTTTGGATCATAGTGTTTTCATTGTCATTTGTCTCTAGGTATCTTTTATTTTGAAGTAGTTTTTGAAGTAGAAAAAGATAGCTTTATTGCTTTGCTAAGCAAAGGGATATACACCAAGCTTCTGCCTTAGAAAAACTATGTGTCCCTGTCTCTATGTATTTTTTGATTTCCTCTTTGATTTCTTCAGTGATCCATTGGTTGTTTAGTAA